>NC_051246.2:13967057-15167057 GCF_015237465.2 Chelonia mydas | reverse complement strand
TGGGTCACTGGGGGTGCCACCTTCAGTTAGACCCACTGGGTGGCTAATTCCACACGTTATTACGCGTGTGTATTTCCCATAGTAACATGCCTGCTGCCCCCTCTGCCCTGGCATCGTGACTCTAATCTCAGCCCAGGGCAGAGGGGAGGCCCTGAGTGGGGTGGGGCTGAGGAGAAAGCCTGCCCTGCCCTCACCTAGCCCCATAAGTAGGTCCCTACCAAATTCACGGCCGTGAAAAACTCATCGCAGACCTTGAAATCTGGTCTCCCCCCATGAAAACTGGTCTTTTGTGTACTTTTACTCTATATTGTAGGGTACTATGGAGTAAAAGTATGCAAAAGTACATAGCATTTCTCAAACTGGGGGTCTCGACCCAAAAGGGGATCGCTAGCCTATTGTGTGGGGTGGGGCGGTCACGCTATTGCCACTCTTACTTCTGCTCTGCCTTCAGAGCTGGGTGGCCGTAGAGCAGCGGCTGCTGGGCAGGCGCCCATCTCCGAAGGCAGCGCTGCCACCGGCATAAGAGCAGAAATAAGGGTGGTGATACTGCATCCCCCTAGAATAGCCCTGCAACCCCCCTTTTGGGTGGGGACCCCCAGTGTGAGAAAGGCTGACTTAAGGACTTTACATGTTTATATTTTGCCATTTTTAAATACATATTTCTGCTGTGTTACAACACCATGAAAATCAAGATTTAAATATCTGAAACCATGAAATTCAAGATTTTTAAAATGCTATGACCGTGAAATTTACCAAAATGGACTGTGAATTTGGTAGGGCCCTACCCTTGGGGTTGGGACTAAGGCCTCGCTCTGGGCATTGCAACCTAGGGCACGGGGTTGCAGTGCTATGAAGGTGCCTTTCTGTCACGGTAGAGGGGGAAGCGGGCCAAATTTGAGTGACTGGCATTGTGACATAGCACACAGGGTCACAGCACCATGCAGCACTGTGCATCACATTGCAACACCCAGCGCGAGGAGCCAGGCCCAGCCCAGGGGACAGGAGCCACTGCTGCCAGCTGACTGCGGGGTAGGCGCGGTCTCCAGCCCGGCGTGAAAATTTGTGTTGTACCCCATGTATATCCATTGCATAATATGCTTTAAAAGGTGCCACGCCTGCACCAAACAGCCACTTCCTGCCCACATTAGCTCCGTCACTGCTCAATCCTCTGGTCACGGGGCCTGCATCTGACTGGGTGCTAACTCAGCGCCTGGTAACGAGTCAGCAGGTTCGTTACACTACAGAGTCGCCATCCCGACCACAGCCTCTGAGCGCTCCTGCCATACAATTAGCAGGGCCTGATTGGTTGATGGGGCCAAGCACCCACTGCTCCAGTTGGAGGCCATAGCATTTGCTCAGCATCTCTTGTGGGGGTGGGGGAAACCCAGGCCCTGGCTGGCTATACAGTTGGGCAATCAGAATTAGGACTTAGGCTCTTACTGGGCAGGGATCACAGCCATCTGTCAAGGAGAGAACGCAACTTCCCCTCCCTCACGTGCTCCATAGCTCTCCCTTGAAGTGAAATTGCAGCTCAGCAGCGTGACTCACTGGAAGAGAAAAACCTTTTGTTCCATGGCTGCATCGACTTGCTGACCGCAGGTCAGCAGCAACACAGCTCGGGTCAGGAGTGAAGCCAACCGTGGGGCTACGCCTGATTCCCGGCCCAGGGGTGCTGTGTAGCAATCCTAAGGGGGAGCAGTGGAGATGGATGAGGGTATAAAGAGCGGAATAGCAGGGCGGGATTAAGGGGCATCGGCAGAGCTGGGTGTGGGAAGCCCAGGGCTGGGATAGCAGGGGGCTGAAGATCAGGATTGAGGGGCACCTGAGAAGCTGGGACTGGAATAGAGGAAGCCACTGTAGGTCAGTAAAGAGGTCCACTGGCAAAGATGCTGGCACTGCAAAGGGACTGGCCCCTAATCAGCACTCCCAGCCCCTTCATCGCACTCCAGAGCCCCAGAGAGCAAGCCTGGGCCTGGGGTGACGGCACAGCAGCGAGAGTGAAAGTGCACCCACAGCCCTTTCCCCCAAGGGTTCTGCAAAGAAGTGAACCGTCTCCTACATCATTCCCTGTCCGAATGATACCTGATCCCTCGTTCCTTCCCTCCTCCCACCCCCGTAACTTTGTCTATGCCTCCCCTGGGGCAAAGCACCCCGCCCCACCCCCACAAACACAGTTCACTTTTGCCAAACCACCTCTCTCCCCAGTCACATCTGCCTCTTGCACTCAGTTAAACTCAACACAGTATAGGCCAGTGCAGGTGCAGAAACTGGGTAACACCAGAGTCCCTCCCCCACGACCCTTGTCAGCAAGTCCCACCCACAATTGGACTGTGGAGGTGGGGTAGGGCAGGGACCTTGTCCCATTACCCTGTTACAGCAGGCATCACCAGAGAACGCTGTAATAGTCTTCCCCGTTCTGACTGTGTGAGCAAGTTTTTAGTGTCAGAAGACATGCATGGGGTGGTAGCTTTTGGGCGATGCTACATTCTTAGCACAGAGACCTGTGCAAGCAACAGGAGAGTTTGCTGACTGACTTGGGCTCCCATTGGAGCCAATTGCTGAGGTGGAGTTTCTCCCTGGGACCCTAGCACTTATGCTAGGCTGAGGTTTCTGGGAGAAGGAGTTGCTCTACCCGGTGTTTACGACCACCCCACTTCCAGGCCTGTATGTAAATATAGCAAATGATGCTCACTGCTGCAGAGTCTGGGTGGAATCCAATTTCTCCTGCTCTGGGAAGGCCTCAGCAGCTGCTCCCACTCAGCAGCAGGGCAACACTGGTGTCAGACTGGAAGACAGGTGGGAGAAGATGGGGCAATAATCCATTGCTGTACAGCCCCTAGCACACTTTGGGCATTGTAACAATCAGGAAATAGCAATCTCCTGCCACCACGATGAGCAAGGCAGAGGGCCCTGACATACCTGCTGGTTCTTCCTCTGTCAGCTCCACCTATATCCTCCGGCCGTCTAATTCTGACAGGGATCCACTCTCACTTCTCTCTTTCTAAACATTAACTGGAGCACAGAAAGGAGGAACTCTCAGACAGCTGGGCTCAGAGCTGCTAAGCCACCAGCACGTACTGACAGCTCCCTCCTCTTCGCTTGGACGGCTGCATCTTCCAAGCGCTGCCCCAGCCATGAACAAGTTGCTGGGGGCTCTCCTCTCTTGGAGCCTGGTGGCCTGGGTGCAAGGAGCAGAGAAGCCTCCAGGGCCGCCAGCTGCTGCAGGGTTTCAGGAGTGTAAGAAAGCCCTAAAGCTCCCTGGGCTGGAGGTACTGCCGGGCGGGGGCTGGGACAACCTCAGGAACCTGGATATGGGGAGAGTGATCAGTCTGGGCTACTCGCTGTGCAAAACCACAGAGGACGGGTCCTACATCATCCCAGATGAGGTCTTCACCATCCCCCGCAAGCAGAGCAACCTGGAGATCAACTCGGAGATCATAGAATCTTGGATGGACTACCAGAGCGCCACGGCCGCCTCGGTCAACACAGAGGTCTCCCTCTTCTCCTCTCTCAACGGCAAGTTCTCCAGCGACTTCTGCAAGATGAAGACCCACCAGGTGAAGGACCAAGCCATGACCACGCGGGTTCAGGTCAGAAACCTGGTCTACACTGCCAAGTTTGACCCCGGGGCAGCCCTGGACAAGGGCTTCCGTCAGCAGCTGGTGACCATCGCTGGGCACCTGGAGAACAACCAGAGCCGGATGGCAGACTACTTGGCAGAGGTGCTGGTGCTGAACTATGGTACCCATGTCATTACCTCACTGGATGCTGGCGCCAGCCTGGTGCAAGAGGATCAGATCAAATCCACCTTCGTCCAGGATAACATGTCCACACGGAGTGCCATCACCGCCTCGGCTGGGGCCTCCTTCCACAGCATCATCAACTTCAGCATCAGTGGGTCACTGAGCATGGAGAACTCCTTCACCAAGCAGTACCTGTCCAACCGCACCAACTCCAGGGTGGAGAGCATTGGTGGCGTGCCCTTCTACCCAGGGATCACCCTCAAGGCCTGGCAAGAGGGCATCACCAACCAGCTGGTGGCTATTGACCGCTCTGGCTTGCCCTTGCATTTCTTCATCACGCCCAGCAGCCTGCCGGAGCTACCCAGCCCCACAGTGAAGAAGCTTTCCCGGAGGGTGGAGTTGGCCGCCCGCCGCTACTACACCTTCAACACCTACCCCGGCTGCACCGACACCGCCTCGCCAAACTTCAACTTCCACGCCAACACCGACGATGGCTCCTGCAAAGCGGCTGAGACCAACTTTACCTTCGGGGGTGCCTACCAGGAGTGCGTCCCGTTGGGGGGCCCAGATGCACCAGTCCTCTGCCAGGGGCTAGAACACAGGAACCCGCTCACCGGGGCATTCTCCTGCCCTGTGGGCTACACTCCAGTGCGGCTGAGCACCCAGGAGCGGGAGGAAGGCTACAGCCACCTGGAGTGCCACAGCTCCTGTATGCTGGGGCTGTTCTGCAAGAGAGTGTGCAAGGATGTGTTCTGGCTGTCCAAGGTGCAATTCAGCGCCTTCTGGTGCATGGCAAGAAGCCAGGTCCCTGAGAACTCGGGGTACCTCTTCGGGGGTCTCTTCAGCTCTCGGAGCGCCAATCCCTTGACCAACGCCCAGTCTTGCCCCTCCGGCTTCTTTCAGCTGAGGCTCTTTGACCAGCTCCAGCTGTGTGTCAGCAGAGACTACGAGATGGGGCACAGGTACTCTGTGCCCTTTGGGGGGCTTTTCAGCTGTGAGGCAGGGAACCCCCTGGTGGGGACCCACCAGGGGACCGTGGATGACCCCTACCTGAAGCGCTGCCCGGCGGGATTCAGCCAGCACCTGGCTCTGATCAGCGATGGCTGCCAAGTGGAGTACTGCGTCCAGTCCGGGATCTTCACCGGAGGAGCCCTGCCCCCGGCACGGCTCCCTCCCTACACCCGTCCACCTGCCATGACCCTGGTGGGCATCGACACCGTCCTGGTGACCAATGCCAATGGAGAGCGCTCCTGGGTCAAAGATGCCCAGACCCAGATGTGGCGGCTCGGGGATCCCGCTGAGATGCGCCGCACTGCAGGGCTGGGTGGTGGAGGGGGCCTGTCGGGCAAGGAGACAGCCGGCGTCACGGTGGCTGTCACCACTGGCCTGGCCATCCTCATTGCCCTGGCTATCTACGGCTCCCGGAGGTACAAGGCCAGGGGTTACCACAAGGTAGAAGAGGGACAGAGCCTGGTCCCAGACAGCTCTGCGTATGGCACTGCTGCTGAGCTGGGGGAGAGATGCCAGCCAGACCCGGAGAGCCAGACAGGTTAACTCCCACTGGCTCCTACTGGGAAAAGCCCCCTCCGGCCCCAGGCACAGCAACAAGCTTCCTGCTGCGCAGAACCGTGAGCTCCCCCACTCCCAGGCTGTAGCTGTGTCCCCACTGCATTATTAGCTTGAGCTGCAACTCACCCCCCACCAGCCAGCCCCCTGGAGCTAGAGATGTGTGTGTGCAGGAGTCAGGTCAGGGGTAACCCTTGATCCCATCTCAGGGTGACACTGGAGTGGAGCCAGGTCCTGTCTGTGCTCTGAGACACCAAGCAATTAGCTGCAGAGACAGTGAGGGCAACTCCCTGGCCTTCCCCAAGGGCCGACCTGTTGGGGTGGAATTAACCCAGCAGGGTGGTGGGGAACAAGCAGCCCATGGATGTGGGTCAGCTGTGATCAGGCTGGGGCTGCCTTGCAGCGATGTGAAAGAGGACCGGAAAGGGGGCAGCCTGTGACCCAGGCACTACACAATGCGGGGATCACTCTAAATACACCCTGTGACACTGCACCCCTTATTCATCATAGAAATATTATGATATGATTATGGCATAATTATGATGCATTTTGTACAAGATAAGTCATGTGAGGTGTCATTGGAAAAGTGATGATTTGCTGAATATGATTATCCTAGTTGTATGCATGTATCATTTTTGTATCTGAAGTTATGAATATTGACTAGGAATCTGTATTTCAATCCTGCTTACTCTGGGTAACACCCACAATTAGCCTTTCTGATACAACAATGAAGAAGCCAGACAGTGCCGGTGGCCCATCAGCAAAGACAATGGACCCTGGAAGAACTTAACCTTCCTGTGAATGTTCCAGACAGCCTGTAAGTAATGGCTGCTATGATTCAGCAAGGTATGCAAGGGCCTGTGACCAGGCCACATGTCTCTAGACTCCACCTTAGGATGTCAGTGTTTTTCCGCAAACTGAGGTTTGGGATAAAGGGTTCCCACAGTATGCTAAAGCTATATTAGGCAGCGAGTGACATTATCATCTGGGGTTCTTCACTCCCCACACAAGAAGACTGATGGAAACACCAAAGGAACAAAGACTGAACTGGGGGAAGTGCTGGACCCAGGGTAAAGAAATTTCTAGCCTGTGTATGAAAGACCTGGGGATTCCAATCTGTAAGCAAGTGCAACTTGCCCCTTAAGAGTCTGCAGCCTGCTTGTACCATCTCTTAGGGTGAGAAACTGCTAATGCATATTCAATCTAGCTAGTGTGTTAAACTTAGTTTGCGGTTTTGTTTATTTGCTAGGTAATCTGCTTTGATCTGTTTGCTATCACTTATAATCACTTAAAATCTTTTGTAGTTAATAAACATGTTTTATCTAAACCAGTGAATTTTGACTGAAGTGTTTGGGGAAAAATCTTAACTCAGTTAATAGAAATCTGTGCATGGGTCTCTTCACATTGAGGGAGAGGTGGACCGGGTATTAAACCCATATACTGGTCAGATTTGATCAGGGCAGGATGGTACAGCTCTGGGCTCCCAGGCTGGGCAGCTGGGGGTGTTTTGGGCTGCAGTCTCTCTATTGTTGGTTCATGCAGAGGGCTGGTCAAAGCCTGCATATAACTGCAACTGGGTGTGTCCCTGCCTGTGTGAATGCTGGTGGAAGTGCAAGTGTGGAGGGCTTGGTAGCTTGCACAGCAGCACAGTATAAGAGGGAGCCCAGGCTGGACAGAGAGAGGGCTTAGTGGTACCCCAGTTCCAGGTTGCACCCTGGGAGACCCGTCACACTGCCCTCATGGGCCAGCCCAGAGCGTCTCTGCACCTTTCACCTCCAGCTCCCTCCCCCACAAAACCCCTTCTGCCAATTCTCCCAAGTGATCCAGGGGCCTCAATTTCCACAGGGCCCAACCTGAGGCCCTTTAAAGGGACCTGACTCGGATTGGCCTGGCACTCAGCCCTTTTGGGGTGTCACTTTGGGCCCCCCAAGTCCTGAGCCCTTTCCCAATGCCCAGGTGTAGAGGGAAAAGCACAATCAGCCAGGGTAGGAGCCAGGAGCCTGTCTCCAGGAGCAGCTCGAGCAGGGCAGGGTTGCAGCACTCAGGGGTGTCTGAATAGGAGAAGTCATGGATCTACTGGGAGGTGGCGCGGGAGTTCAGAGCCATCTCAGCCCATAGCCATGTAGACCCAGGGAGCCAACACCAAGGGAGGTGGAAATACATGCACTCTGTATTTCAGAGCCCCCATCCTCACCCAGGAACCCTCAGTCTGCAGCCTGCCTCTCTCTAACCCCTGGCACCCCCTGCCCAGCCACACCAGTTTAATGGCCCTCACCTACCTATGCCTACATGACCCCCACTCGGGGTGCTGTGTAGTTTGGGGTGTCTTTAGAGTCATCCTTGAACAAGGGGAACCTCCCTCCCGCCCCCGCACACCAGCTCTCCTCCCCCTTCCCCTTTCTCTCATGCTACAGGCCCCAGACCTCCCTTAGCCCTCCTGTGCATGGAGATTTCTGCCATGGTGCCCAGCTGGGCTAAAGCAGCAGATCGGCAGAGCACAGAGCTCTGTTCACAGCTCCGCGGCCCTGCCCCTGCCCCGTGTTATGTTCTCCAGCTGGAAAGCCAGGATGATGTTCACCCTGCGCCAGGGGGGAAGGGGGAGGAGAAGGTGCTAGCAGATGGACAGACCTCCTTAGCACCCAGGGAGGCAGAGCAAACCCCAACGAAAGCCAAAGACCCTGCTTTGGGCAAGAGTCATGAGACACAATGAGTGGCGTGGCCTTTGTCCATCCATAGGAAGTTTTTCCAGCACACTCCCAGGGGGCATCCATAAAAGCAAGAACTAAAATGGTTCTAGGTTGTGTTCTATTGAAAATACCCTCCCCCTTACCCTTTTCTGAGCGTTCACGGTCGGCTCACATGCCGTTAAGGACAGACAGGCCCCTAGGAATGGGATATAGAAAAGGAACCCAGTATCCTGAGTCAGCCACTACCTTCTCTCTCTAACCTCTGGCAGGTTACCACAATAGATTAGAAAGATGCAGCTTTTCTCTTATTTCAGCCAGCAGTTAATTGCACAGGGGACAATGCATTAAAAAAATTGTAAAAAAATATATTTGTATATACTGTGTTGTAGTCTATGAAACCCAGCATGTGTTTGTGGGGAGGGGCGGACAGATTCCTAGATCAAGAGGGTTTTTTCATAGATTGGCCCTGCTCTTCCCTAGGGAAACAGTCCCAGGTTACGGGTGACTTCTAGTATAACCCAGCTTGTTCTACCACTTGCTGAGCTCAGCCCTGCATTTAAACAGCTGTCAGGGGGCTAAATGGGCTTTGACGCAGATGAGGGAGGGGAGAAAACCTGAGCACCCTTGGGATAGAGAGAATTAAACATTCACAGCTCAGAGGGGACATCGTCTCTGGCAGGTGAGCAGGGGGGCAGTGCCTGCTTGGACAGACCAATGCGGAGAACTGTTTCAACTCAACTCGCTGATATATAAAGATTGTTGGCAGTGTTGTGGCAGCCATGCTGGTCCCAGATTATCAGCGAGAGCAGGTGGGCAAGGGAATCTCTCTTATGGGACCAACTTCTGCTGGTGAAGGAGAATCAGACTCTGTAACTCCCTCTCACACGTGAGTCAACCATCCCCCTGGAAAGAAGGGGCTTTCAGGTATCCATCTGTCACATATGGGTAACAAAAGGCACACGGACAGGCCCAGGCGACGCAGGGAGCAAACGACCCCCTGGCCTGGTGGGAGAGCTCTCCGTTTATTAAATCGACACTGTAACACTGCACCCCATATTCTTCACAGTGATTTTATTAATATATGATTATGGCATAATTATAATGCACTTTATGCAAGACGGGTTGTGTGAGGTGTCATTGGGAAGGTTATGATTTGCTGAATATGATTATCCTAGGTGTATGCACGTATCATTTTTGTATCTGAAGTTATAAATACTATGTATCTATATTTTAAATGTAGTTACACCTGGGTAACGCCCACTAGACAAGATGCTTTCAGTCTAGATAGTGGGTGGAGAAGGGCCTATTCAGGGCAATGAGTCATTAGGAAGAAACAATAGGCCTTAGGAGAAGCTTATTCCCCACTTGGGGAGCCTTCCTGAGAACACTACAGACGGCATCTAAGTAATGGCTGCTATGACTCTACAAGGACATGTGATGAGAACATATGTCTCTGGACTCCATCTTGGGAATGTCAGTACTTTTCCACAGATTGGTCTGGGAACCAAGCTTTGGGAACAAATGGTTCCCACCATATGCAAAAACTATTTAAGGCAGGAGAGTAACATCATCTAGGGTTCTTCATCCCCCACACAAGAAAACTCCTGGAAACACATGAGGAAAAAGACTGAATTGGGAGAGGTGCTAGCTCCAGGCTAAAGGGATTTCTAGTGTGTGAATGAAACACCTGGGGATTCCAAGCTGTAAAGCAAGCGTAGCTTGCCCCTTAAAAATCTGCAGCCTGCTTGTATCATCTCTTAGGGTCAGAATCTATTATTCATATCCAATCTATTTAGTATATTTTTTTTAATAAAGGATAAAAGAGGAGATACCCAGTGAAATGAGGGTTGCCCTGATTGTTACCCTCTTCAAGAAAGGGGATAAAGTGGATTGTGGAAATTATCGTGGTATCTCCCTCCTAGCCATTGCAGGCAAAGTTCTGGCGCAGATCCTTGCAAACCGCCTTCTGCCCCTTTCAGAATAAATTTTACTGGAATCACAGAGTAGTTTCCGACCATGTTGTGGGACTGCGGATATGATCTTCACAGCACAGCAGCTGCAAGAAAAGTGTCGGGAGCAAAACCTACCACTGTACATAGCTTTTATTGATCTAATTAAAGCCTTTGACTCAGTGAATCGCTGTGCACTCTGGACTGTACTTCTAAGATTGGATGTCCTGATAAATACATCAATGTCCTAAAATTGCTTCATAATAACATGATAGCGACTGTTCTGAGCAGCACTGGCCCCCAGAGTGAACCTTTCAAAGTACAATCAGGAGTCAAACAGGGCCTTATCATCGCTCCAACCATGTTTGCGGTTTTTATTGCCGTCATTCTTTGCCTAATTGCTGGGAAGTTTACAGCTGGTGTTGAAATCATTTACATAATGGACGGAAAGCTTTTCAGGCGTAGCAGGCTGAAAGCCAAGAGTAAGATTTCCACATCTATTGTGGAACTTCAGTATGCTGATGACAACGCAATCTTTGCCCACTCTGAGAAAGATCTTCAAACTATCTTGAATGAGTTTGCCGATGCTTACGCATGTCTTGGTCTCACTCTTAATACCTTAATATCAAGATGACTAAAGTGCTCTATCAACCCTCTCCAGATGAGGTCTTACATGCCCCATCTATCAAAGTCAATGGAGCGGCACTGGAGAATGTCGATCATTTCCTCTACCTTGGAAGTCATCTTTCATCCAAGGCAGATATTGATACAGAAATTCAACATCACCTGAGCTGTGCCAGTGTAGATTTTTCTCGTTTATGACACAGGATTATTGAAGTTCACGACATTCGAACAGACACCAAGCTTCTTGTTTATCAAGCCGTTATTCACCCAACACTGTGGTATGGGTCTGAAACTTGGACAACCTATAGACACCACTTGAAAGCCCTTGAGAGGCAGCATCAATGCTGCCTTCGCAAGATTCTGAAGATCAAATGGGAAGACAGGCGCACCAATATTAGTGTTCTGGAAGAGGCAAAACCTACCAGTATTGAGGCAATGATAATCCGTCGGCAATTCTGCTGGACTGGTCACGTTGACCAGATTCCAGACCATCGCCTCCCAGAACAGGTCCTGTTCTCTCAGCTGAAAGAAGGGTACCGTAACATGGGTGGACAATGGAAGCATTATAAGGACTTGCTGAAGGACAACCTAAAAAATTATAATATTGACATTGACACTTGGGAGACATTGCCCAGGATCGCTTAAAATGGAGTGAAGTCCTACGTGATGGTCCCCTGCATTTTGAACTTGTTCGCCAACAAGCTGAAGAGGACAAGAGGTGCAGGAAGAAGGAGAGACTGGCTCCCAGCAATGGTCAACAGCCTCCTGCTGAACCTGAAAACATCTGTCCTCATTGTAATAGAACTTGTGGTTCAAGGATTGGCCTTATTAGCCACCTGAGAACCCATAACTTCCATGGAAGATGATCATACTCAGTAATGAGTGATCACCCATCATCATCATCATCATTTAGTATATTAAGCTTAGTTTGTGTTTATTTTGTTTATTGCTAGGTAATCTGCTGTGATCTGTTTGCTATCACTTATAATTAGGGCCCTACCAAATTCATGGTCCATTTTGGTCAATTTCACGGTGATAGGATTTTAAACATCATAAATTTCAGATATTTAAATCTGAAATTTCACAGTGTTGTAACTGTAGGAATCCTGACCAAAAAAGGTTTTGGGGTGGGAGCAAGGTTATTGTAGTGGGGGTTGCGGTACTGCTGCCCTGGCCCCGCGCCGCTCCTGAAAGTGGCTGGTACCACATCCCTGTGGCACCTGGGAGGAGGGCAGAGGGCTCCATGCGCTTCCCCACTCCACCCCACCCCCCGCGGCTCCCATTGGCCAGGAACGGGGAACCACCGCCAATGGGAGCTTCGGGGATGGTACTCGCAGGTGAAGGCAGTGTGCGACAGAGCCGCCTGCCCCGCCCCACCCCACCCCCAGGAGCCACTGCCAGACATGCTGGCCACTTCTGGGAGCGGCGCAGGGCCAGGGCAGGCAGGGAGCCTGCCTTAGCCCCGCTGCATGCTGCTGCCACCCTGGAGCTGCTCGAGGTAAGCAGCACTGGGCCGGAGCCCACACCCCGCACCCTTCCTGCATCCCTCACCCCAACCCCCTGCCTTCAGCCCCCTCCGGCACCCCGCATCCCTCCCGCACCCCAACCCCTTACTCTGAGCCCCTTCCTGCACATTGCACCCCCTCCCACACCCTGCAACCCAAGCCCCTGCACCAGCCCTACATTCATGGCCCTGCACACAATTTTCCCACCCAGATGTGGCCCTTAGGCCAAAAAGTTTGCCCACCCCGATCTAGGGGGACTCCCTCATACAAACTGTTCAAAGAACCCATCTTATGATGGGGTGGGGAAATTGGACCTCCCCTCCCAACATAACTCAACTCACCCCCACCAGGAGGGAGGGGCAGGGCCTTAGAAAAGGGGCAGGGCTGGGGCAGGGCCTCGGGGAAGGGACAGGGAAGGGGCGGAGCAAGGGTGTTCGGTTTTGTGCAATTAGAAAGTTGGCAACCTTAATCCTGTATGAAGCCCCATCATCATCCAAAGACCCCTGGGCTAGTCCGGCAACCCTATATCTCCTACAGATTTCCCTCCCTCATTGGCTCTCCAGCGAGGAGGGGGCAGCCTGTCCTATGACAGACCCTTCTCTCAGCTCCACAGGATAATAACCCCACTCTGCAGGGATGCTCTGTCCCCTCTCAGGGTCTGGAGAACACTTTCCATCTGGGATGTTAGGGGTGTGTGGTTCTTCCTTTGGCTATTGTCCCACCCCAAACCAGCTGTTCCCTCAAGTAAAACCCACCCCACCCCACCCTAATGAACCATCGACTGAGGCAGAGTCCCCCCAGCCCGAATGTCCTGGGTTTTGGAGACACAAGCCAGGATGCCCCTCACCTTTTGGCCCTTCTCACTGTCCAGGAGGTAACAGTGTCAAGGGAAGCTGGGGACTGTGAAGCTTTTCCTGGGGTTCGGGTGTTTTGGTCTCTTTGCAGAGGGAGAGAGAGAAATGGCATTCTTTGGCATAGGTGCCAACTTCTACTAGTGCCCGTCCCAACTCCACCCCTCCCCCATCCCCATTCCAACCCCTTCCCCAAAGTCCCCGCCCCAACTCCACCCCCTCCCTGCCCCTATTCCGACTCCTTCCCCAAATCCCTGCCCCAGCCTTGCCTCTTCCCCGCCTCCTCCCCTGAATGTGCCACGTTCCCACTCCTCCCCCCTCCCTCCTGGAGCTTGCTTGGCAGCAGCAAGCGCTGGAAGGGAGGTGGAGGAGCAGGGATGCAGCGCACTCAGGGGAGGAGGCAGAGGAGAAGATGAGGTGGGGCGGGGCGGGGGGGCGGGGAGCTTGGCTAGTGGTGCGTGCAGAGTACCCACAAATTTTTCCCATGGGTGCTCCAGCCCCGGAGCACCCCTGGAGTCTGTGCCTATGTCCTTTGGGATCTTGAGAAGGTGCTTAAACTCTGCCTAATCTTGAGTCATCGCAGCACCCCCAGCTGCAGGGCTACACAATTGCAGGGCCCTCCAGTGTCCCCATCACCCACTGCTGGATCTGCTACAAGCCCCCCACTGGGAGAGGAGGGTGCCCAGCAAGGGGTCCGGGGCCCTGCAGAGAGACATTACCCCGAGCTTCCCACTCAGCCTGCCTGTCCAGCAGCACTTCCAAAGAAGGCTGCTTCTAATGTACGCGCCATCATAAAGCACAAGACAGCTGCTGCACCAGCACGATCGTTCCCTCCAGACACCGGGTCACAACCAGAGACAGCCCTTGGGGGTATGGAGTTATCGCAGAGATCTCTCCATGGCTGCACCAGGGCAGCTGTACATGTCAACACAGCAACTGCTCTCACGAGAAGCACCCTCCACACCCATCCGCTGTGATCCTGGGCCAATGGGTGGGGGGCACAGGAGGTGCATTGGGTCGGATCAAAGGGTGGCACACGAGGTCTCTACAGAGCGCCAGCAGCTCATTGGTCATCACAATTGCCATGTCATGTATTTACAGATAATATTTAAGGAGTTATGCATCTATACTGAAAATTATGTTCTCAAGGTATGTAAGGCAGGTAAACAGGAGGTGACATGCCTCAGGCCATTCCAGGCTGAGCTTACCTCCCTGTCTGAGCATTGTCTGTTGACTGCTTCAAAATACAGATCTATTTGCATACATAGCCAAGATGCTAATCACGTGAGGAAATACACAAGGGATCCTGTTTACAAGTACCGATGACAAATTGTCGGGGTATATCCGGGGGGGCAAAGGTACTGAGGACACAAGCGTGACTTGCCTTATGGGATGAAGTGAGCTGTAGCTCACAAAAGCTTATGCTCAAATAAATTGGTTAGTCTCTAAGGTGCCACAAGTACTCCATTTCTTATGGGAAAAGGATCACGGCCAGGCCTGGCTGGAAAACACTGGCAGGGCTTTGGGGGGAGCTTTAGCTGACTCAGTCGAGGTTTTCGAACGCAAGTTATGATTTTACTTTAGATGTAACCTTTTGTTTCCAAAATTTCTACTTGCTTTCATTTGAATCTCCATCCCTGGTTAAATAAACTTTGGCTTGTTTTCACGACACACTTGTCTCAGTGCTGTGTATTTCACGGAGTTGTGACTGGAGGTGAAAATGGTAAGCTGGGGCATACTGCTTCTCTGGGAGCAGCCAATCTGTGAATTTTGTGAGTGTCCAGAGAAGCGGGGGCTGGATGCTCCAGGGAGATGCTCAGAGGGTTTAAGGTTGGAGTGTGCCTATCGCTACGCCATTGAGTGATGGGGGGCTGGCGAGGCCTAGAGGGGATTGCGTCTGTTGCCTGTGGAGGCAGGGAGCAGACCCCTGTAGGCACAGACAAGGTTTCCTCACGCTAAGGGCAGGTGGTAGCGAAGTGCCTCCCAACCCCAGATAACTCCAGGAAGTGTCACACATGCCCCCTCCCTCCTGTAGAGCTGGGGTCTCACCTGGACCCCTGGCGCAATGTTGTAGATGATCCGAATGGTTTTACAGTCAGGGTGCCCAGGCAGCGAGTGAGGGATGAGGTGATATTCCATCTTCCCGGGGGGCTGAGTCCCAGTCTTCACCCCATATATGGTTTTGCAGGTTGGGCACTGCAAGCTCCCATCCTGAGAACAAGAGCAAGGAAGGAAGAAAGGAGACAAAGAAACCACATCAGGAGAGCTCCCTCACCTCTGCTTTTACTGTTGTCATACTGATATCACCTCCTGCATACACCCCACAACTGAACCACACAGACTCCCCCAGCCCACACCCTGACTGGGAAATAATACGAATGACCAAAAAATGGATTTCCCACCCCCATAAAATGATTGAGAATGAAATGTTCTTTGTTTCTCTCCAAAACATTTATGGAATTTTTTCAGGTTTTTTTGACTAAACAATTTCCTTTTCTCCCCCATTTAATTTAAAACCAAAAAGTTTTGTTCTGAGTTTCATGTTTCTTCCTCACACCCTTCCCTTCCTTTTCTCAGTGGGGACAAAACCCAAAAACAAAAATCAAAATGAAGCAAAAAATGTTTGATTCCCCAGAAAATTTTAAATGAAACAAAAATTTGTGTTTGGTTTGAAAAGCCATTTTTCGTCAGAAAAACGTCAGCCTTCCCTAGAATATATTGAACGCATCTTCTTCCAGTTGACCAATGGTCATCTGTGTGAATTGTTTTCAGAAAGAAAAACTGAGAGAGACCTGTCCCAGTGCTCATAGGACACTCTTCTGCAATGTGAGAGACCCATCTTCAAATCTCTTCTTCATATCACAACGGCAGGGGGATTGAATCCATGTCTCCCACAATCCAGGGGAGTGTCCTAACCGCTGAAAAGCTTTTAAGGAAAGTGTCATAAATATAAAGGGAAGGGTAAACACCTTTAAAATCCCTCCTGGCCAGAGGAAAAACCCTTTCACCTGTAAAGGGTTAAGAAGCTAGGATAACCTCGCTGGCACCTGACCACAATGACCAATGAGGAGACAAGATACTTTCAAAGCTGGAGGGGGGGAGAAACAAAGGGTTTGGGTCTGTCTGTGTGATGCTTTTGCCGGGGACAGAACAGGAATGGAGTCTTAGAATTTAGTAAGTAATCTAGCTAGATATGCGTTAGATTCTGTTTGTTTAAATGGCTGAGAAAATAAGCTGTGCTGAATGGAATGTAGATTCCTGTTTTTGTGTCTTTTTGTAACTTAAGATTTTGCCTAGAGGGATTCTCTATGTTTTGAATCTAATTACCCTGTAAGGTATTTACCACCCTGATTTTACAGAGGTGATTCTTTTTACTTTTTCTTCTATTGAAATTCTTCTTTTAAGAAACTGATTGTTTTTTCATTGTTCTTAAGATCCAAGGGTTTGGGTCTGTGGTCACCTATGCAAATTGGTGAAGATTTTTATCAAGCCTTCCCCAGGAAGGGGGGTGTAAGGTTTTGATGAGGATTTTGGGGGGAAAGACGTTTCCAAATGAACTCTTTCCCAATAATAAATACTGGTTAGATGTTTGGTGGTGGCAGCGAAAGTCCAAGGGCAAAAGGTAAAATAGTTTGTACCTTGGGGAAGTTTTAACCTAAGCTGGTAAAAGTAAGCTTAGGAGGTTTTCATGCAGGTCCCCACATCTGTACCCTAGAGTTCAGAGTGGGGAAGGAACCTTGACAGAAGGTGGCACCAATGCTTACTTCTCCGGCCATTTTGTGACTCTAGACCAGTGGTTCTCAACCTTTCCAGACTACTGCACCACTTTCAGGAGTCTGATTTGTCTTGTGTACCCCCAAGTTTCACCTCACTTAAAAACTACTGCTTACAAAATCAGACAAAAATACAAAAGTATCACAGCACGCTATTACTGAAAAATTGCTGACTTTCTCATTTTTACCATATAATTATGAATCAATTGGAATATAAACACTGTACTTACACGTCAGTGTATAGAATATAGAGCAGTATGAACAAGTCATTTTCTGTATGAAATTTTAGTTTGTACTGACTTTGCTACTGCTTTTTATGTAGCCTGTTGTAAAACTAAGCCAATATCTAGATGAGTTGATGTAGCCATGGAAAGCTTTTGCGTATTCTCAGGGGTATGCATTCTCCAGGTTAAGAACCCCTACTTTACAGAACTGCAACCCCATGCACTAGGTTGCAATGCCCAGAGTGAGGCCCCAGGCCCAACCCCATTGGACCAGGTGAGGGCAGGGCAGGCTTTCTCTCCAGCCCCGCCCCACTCAGGGCCTCCCCTCTGCCCTGGGCTGAGATTAGAGTCACGATGCCAGGGCAGAGGGGGCAGCAGGCATGTTACCGTGGAAAATACACACGCGTAATAACGTGTGGAATTAGCCACCCAGTGGGTCTAACTGAAGGTGGCACCCCCAGTGACCCAGGGTTCAGTTCCCCATGCTGCCACAGACCTGCAGCAGATCCCCAAGTCCCTCCGTTCCCGGCTGTACCATGGGGATAACAGTACTGGCCTGCCTCACCGGGAGTGTGAGGGTACATGCAGCAGAGACTTTGAAGTGCTCAGATGCTGCCCTAAGTGCGGGGGGGCTTTGAAGTACCCAAGCCTGACATGTCTCTCTTCCTTAGGGCTCCCCCAGTCCCCACCTGTAGGGACAGGAGACCCTGGGTATGCAGAGCATTGCATGCACCTTTATCTGGCCCACAAAAGGTTAACGCTGAATCTCGCTGCTCCAGAGTGTGTGTAAACAGGAATAAATCTTCCCTGAACTGCCCATGTTACTTCCTCTTTCCCAACCCATCACTTCCTCTTGCAGGACAATTAGGTTTCTTTCCTCTTGCCTGGGTTAGGTTTCTAAAGGGGACGGATGCAGGGGTGTGGGGTGTTCTGTAGATACTACCTCTTAGCAATCCTGCTATTAACAACTTTTGGTTATTAGCATTTAGCAACATTGTGGGAACTGGTCCCGTCCCATTAACTTCAATGTTAATGGGAGTCAGATGTTAGAACTGGCAGGCTGATAGGGAACAACTTTATTTTTTATTTTTTTTTTGTCTTTCAGCTCTGTGGCCCACAGCAGCCCTGCTTCCCATGGAAAGCCCTGGTTGCAGGCAGGTTGGTGAGGCTGCAGCCAGGAAAGACGGCATTGGGACATGCTGAGCCCGGCTGCCCAAGATGTGGCGGGGGCTTTCCATGGGTGGGCGGGGGATGCGGGGAGAGTGCTGGGTGCCTGCATGGTCCTTCTCCCTGCACTCTCAGGGCTGTGCCCTGTGGGGTCTAGGGGCCTGGGCCCTGTGGTGACCAGGGACCTGGGCCCGGCATGCCCAACACTCCCACTCCCAGTGGACAGCATTGTTGAGCCAGACATGCAAGCCTGCTGCAACACAGACCCAGGGTCTAGTCCACACCCCCAAAGCTGCAGACTTAACTGAAAACAGCTCAGCAAGTTACCTCTCCAGCACCCAGAGACCCACCTCCCAATGGAATCCAAACCTCAAATAAATCCGTTTTACTCCGTATAAAGCTTATACAGAGCAAACTCATAAATTGTCCATCCTCTATAACACTTATAGAGAGATATGCACAGCTGTTTGCTTCCCCCAGGTATTAATCACTTACTCTGGGTTAATTAATAAACAAAACTGATTTTATAAAGGATAAAAAGTAGGATTTAAGTGGTTTCAAGTAATAAGAGATAGAACAAAGTAAGTCACCAAGCAAAATAAAGAAAAAACACACAAGTCTAAGCCTAATAAATTAAGAAACTGATTACAGGTAAATCTCACCCTCAGAGATGTTCCAATAAGCTTCTTTCACAGACTAGACTCCTTCCTAGTCTGGGCCCAATCCTTTCCCCTGATACAGACCTTGTTAGTTCCGGCAGACAGCTTAGATGGAAAGCAGGGGTGTTCTCATGACTGACCTTCTTTGTCCTGTTCCACCCCCTTTTATAGCTTTGGCACAAGACGGGAATTGTTTGTCTGTCTGGGTCCCCATCCCTCCTTCTAAATGGAAAAGTACCAGATTTAAGATGGATTCCAGTATCATGTGACATGGTCACATATCCTGTGAGACCCCTAGTCTCCAATCTTCCTGGGTTGGCCTACATGTACAAAGGAAGGCTTGCAGGTAAATAAACCATTTACAATCAATTGTCCTAGTCAATGGGAGCCATTAAGATTCTAAACCACCATTAATGGCCCACACTTTGCATAATTACAATAGGACCTCAGAGTTACACTTTGTATTTCTAGCTTCAGATACAAGAATGATACATGCATACAAATAGGATGACCACACTCTGTCGTTTATAAGCTTTGTAATGATACAAGAGACTTTTTGCATAAAGCATATTTCAGTTACATTATATTCACATTCATAAGCATATTTTCATAAAGCATATGGAGTGCAACGTCACACTGCCCCCTTCCCTACTGCCCACAGGTTCCCCCCTCCCCCCCACTGCACAGCACCAGGGCTCCTATGTGGGTGGCAGGGTCCTGGCAATGGGGCCGCCCCACACCACTGTCTTCAGCATGGGCCTTTTGTTTGTTGGCAACTTGCGGCTACTAGCACATTTTGCTGTGAACTGAGAAGTTGCTAATAACCAGCATCCATTGGGTGTGTGTCTGTACCTGTATCTATCTGTGTGTGTGTCTGTATATACCTATACTATGTGTGTTTGTGTCTATATCTATCTATACTGTGTGTGTGTATATATCTGCATGTGTGTCTGTATCTATCTATGCTATGTGTGTATGTCTATATATGTATGTTTGTCTATATGGATCTATACTGTGTGGGTATGTGTGGCTATATCTATACTATATGTGTGTGTGTGTCTATATATTTATCTGTCTATACTGTGTGTGTATGTGTCTATATCTATCTATTCTGTATGTATGTGTGTCTATATTTGTATCTATGCTGTGTTTGTATGTGTGATTATACCTTTATCTATAGTGCGTATATGTGTCTATATATCTATCAATACTCTGTGTTTGTGTATCTATATCTATCTATACTGTGTGGGTGTGGGTGTGTGTGTGTATATATATATATATATATATAAATTTGGGCAAAGCCATGAGGCCTGCAGATTTTATAGGCACAGCTGCCAATATGGAATGTGGTAGCAGCCCAGAACACTGGGCTTATGGGTGAGGCACTGGATGGGGACCCTCAAAATCTAGGTTCAAATCCTAGTTCAGCCACAGACTGCCCGCGTGAGCAAGGCCAAGATGCAAATCTAGCTAGTGCGGCCGTGCAATGGGGTTGCCAGGGTGAGTGTGAGGCTACACTCCATTAATGCTTGTGAAGTGTTCACATACCCCACTGGTGAGTGTGGGTCCCCTCTGTGCCTGATCCACAAAGGCCATGAGTTTATCACAGCTCCAGGTGAGGAGATTTACCTCAAGCTGTAGCAGCTCTTGTGTTTAGCTCTGTAGATCCCTGGTGCAATCCCTGGTATGGCGGCTGTAAAGCAAAGAGGGAGGGCAAGGGGAAGCAAAAGCAGGGTATTGATTTTGGGGAGGTCAGGGACCAGCTGCGCTGCAGGGTCTCAGTCACAACCAAGTGGAGGAGCTGTGAAAAGAGCAGAGAAGCTCCCAGCAAGGCAGGACCAGCAACGTCACGGACACAGCCCTGTGCTTGCTGCTTTGAAGCACTGGCTAGAAGTGGCCTGGAGAGACTGCCTTAAAAATAGAGAGCGCCTGTAGCAGCAGGTTTCCCCACTTTGGCAGCGTCTATTTCCTGTGGCTGAGCAGAGAGATGGGCTTGGTGTGCGACAGCTCCACCAGGATGGGGTGGCTGGGACAGGACGCTCCAGACAGTGGCGGTCAGAAAACAGAGAAACGTGAACTTAACGTGCCCTAGGAGTGAAACCGCCCAGCCACGTGGCCCCTCGGCGCTCACTTGGGTTTCATTTTGCAGCCCACATCCACACGCGCTCAGCCAGGATAACACAGTGGGCAGGGCACAAAATGGCCGCTGGGCTTCGCCCCTGGGGAGCTTGCCCACACTGGTCTGCAGGCAGCGAGGCCTCACCTGGGGAGCTGGCGGGTTTTCGAGGCTGTAGAGCACATGGGCTCCCACGTCTGGCGCGGAGCACGGCTTTAGACCAGCCCCTGCCACCTCTGCCCTCCCCCGTCACCACAGAGCCATGGTCTGTGGTGGGCACGAGGAGCCATGGGAAGAGCAGGCGGGGAAGGCAGGGGCTCGCAGCTGGAGCAGAGCCAGGATGGAGGGTGTCTGAGGTGACTGGGAGCCTGGAGAAGGCCGTGGCGCCAGAGGATCGGAGAGAGCGAGGGGCAGGGAGCATGGGGGTTGTTGGGGGGAGGTGGGTGAGCTCGAGGCAGCCAGGAGGGGCACGGGTGGCTGTTGATGGGGGTGAGAGGCTGCAGCTTTGGGGAGTTGGGGGGGAAGCTGCCCTGCCCCTGCTTCCTATTAAACAACCCCCCCTGCCCATATTCCCCAGCTCTCCTGCCCCTGCTCCAGTGTGCCCCAACCCCCTGTTCTACACCAACCCCACTGTGAGTCACTAGAGTAGGTGGCTGCTTCCTCCACCCCAGGCTGGGGGCACACCAGGCTCCTTGCTCTCAATACTGGTGCTGGAGGACTGATTGCAGGGAAAGCACCACTCAACTCCACAAGGAATGCGGGAGATCCAGGCAGGGCTGCAGAGCTGTGTGTCGGAAAGGGGCACATGCAGGGCTTAAATAAATGGGACCTGGTGGGTTGGGGTGATGTTTCCCCCGACTCCCCCACTGCTCCTCCTTGCCTCCTGTGGTAAGTGCCCCTCCAGCTCCTTGATGGTTCAATCTGCTTTAACCACTGGGCAAATCTGGGCGCATCCTGCCCGGAGCGTGGCACTCAGCAGATGTCCTAGCAGGTGGAGTGAGTGCAGCCTGGATGAAAGCCCCAGCAGCTCCAGACTGATCCTCCCCACACAATGGCACTGGCTCCTCTAGCCTTCCCCATGGGAAGGGGTGAGGAGAAGCCCTGGGGTGGTGAGAAGCTCTGCTGCTCCTGTCCCCCTATGAAGAGAGCAACAACTGGGTGCCCTTGAATACAGGAACAGAGTCCTGGGCCCTGGCCCCCTCTCCTTTGCCTGTGGTTGGGGGTGAAGAACAGAAACTCTTGCTGCAAACTCAGACTGCGCTGGGCTGAAGGATTGGCGGGTGCAGGGTTTAGCTGCTAGAGGAAAGACCCAAAGAAGTTCCTACCAGGGGATGCCCTTCCAGCAAGTACCTAGTCCTTCTCCCTCCACCTGGCTCACTGTGTGTGTGTGTAGAGGGGGAGGGGAGGATTCTGTTGCAGGATGGCGTTTGGAAGGGATCAGGAAGGTGACATCGCAATACAAGCGATAAATAATAACACTGAGGTCAAGGAGTGTTTTGCAATTTGCTGCCTTGGCAGCTAATGAGTCTGAGGGACTCGTGACAGTCGGTCAGTGAGATCTTCTGGCTTTGGGTGCAGAATTAAACGTCATTAGCAGAGCTTCATGGGACTTGGTTACTCTGGCCCATGGACATTTTTGAGATATGAAAAACAAAATTCTCTTCCCAAACTGCGATGAAAGTTGCCATCTCGAACACTTTTGCCAGTGCTGGTGCTAGCGCATTTGCCCCCCCCCCCCAAACACAATAAAAAGCAAATGGGGGGAGGCCCTTTGAGCTGCTTGAAGCCCTAAGCAATTGCTTAGTCTGCTTATGCCTAGCTCTGACTTTAGCAAACCGAAAACCAATTTGTTCTGGGTTAATTGAAACATTGTGTTTCAATGTCGACATTTTTCAGTCTAAAGTTACTAAAAATCTTGAAGCAAAAAGTCATTTTGACTCAACCGCTCCCCCAACCTTTCCCGCCAAAATTTTCCAGTTAGAATATGCGGAAATGTCCCATTTTGACTATTTGGCAACTTATTTTCTCCCAAATTTTTTGGGTTGGGAGACTTATCAAAACCAACCCTATTCACAATCAGGTTTGGAGTTACTGAATTAGCTAGATGGTATCATTCTGTATTAAGCTCATGCTCAAAGTCTCTTTATCGAAAGGTTCCATCATAAAGATTCAACAAACAAGTAATAGATGTTTTAATAAACAGTTAATCGATAGTTACAAAAAGTCCAACAGGTCAATCGGTTGTGTATAACCATGGCTTATAACCATTGTATGACACCTTATTCTGATGTGCTTGTAAAGATCTATAACACATGCTACTCAGGTCTGTAGCATGCTTATAACATCTATTATGCCTTTATAAACCATTTGAAACCATTTACTAATGTAACTCACTGTAAAGTGTGACCCTCAAATGTAAGTGTGTGCTTATAAGCTTATTTGCTTTGCTGAATAGTGGCAGGCTGTTGACTCGGGGCCATCAAATATTTTTAAGCTACTAATGACAGTCTTGTAGAAATGGAGGGCTGGAAAGGATCTCAAGAAGTCATCAAGTCCCGTCCCCTGCGCTGAGGTAGGACTGATTGTCGTATTTCTCAGATTTACTGTAAACGAAAAAATAATGCAACTAGGTCACGGGGGGTGGGGAAGAACTGCTTTTGGGGCTGCTCAAATGTTTTATAAGGTTTCAAGCTCAGTTGCATGTCGAAGTTGATGAGAAAGCACATCTGTTCCAAAACTCACAAGAAGCAGAAGGAACGGAGTACCTTCTCTGTCACGTTTTATGTCAAGCTTACTTCCCCATCATTATATCTGCCTTATATGCACTTACAAACTTAATCAGTTACTGGGACTAACTTACTGATTCGACATATCTCTTTTGCTCCAAGCTGATATGTAATATCATTGATGTTTGCATTGTCTGGTCTTGCAGTTTCAACAAGCTGTAAAACTGAGTAATTGCATAATGTTGATTGGTTATCCTGTGAAATCTTGGGTATTTGATAGCATATGTGAGCTGGCACCCTGACAGCAGGATTGTCTGGCTATGTAGACTCCCTCCTCAGGCCCTACGCCACCAGCACTCCCAGTTATCTTCGAGACACCACTGACTTCCTGAGGAAACTACAATCCATAGGTGATCTTCCTGAAAACACCATCCTAGCCACTATGGATGTAGAAGCCCTCTACACCAACATTCCCCACAAAGATGGACTACAAGCCGTCAGGAACAGTATCCCCGATAATGTCACGGCTAACCTGGTGGCTGAACTTTGTGACTTTGTCCTCACCCATAACTATTTCACATTTGGGGACAATGTATACATTCAAGTCAGCGGCACTGCTATGGGTACCCGCATGGCCCCACAGTATGCCAACATTTTTATGGCTGACTTAGAACAACGCTTCCTCAGCTCTTGTCCCCTAATACCCCTACTCCACTTGCGCTACATTGATGACATCTTCATCATCTGGACCCATGGAAAAGAAGCCCTTGAGGAATTCCACCATGATTTCAACAATTTCCATCCCACCATCTACCTCAGCCTGGACCAGTCCACACAAGAGATCCACTTCCTGGACACTAGGGTGCTAATAAGCAATGGTCACATAAACACCACCCTATACCCGAAACCTACGGACCGCTATTCCTACCTACATGCCTCCAGCTTTCATCCAGACCACACCACACGATCCATTGTCTACAGCCAAGCTCTACGATACAACCGCATTTCCTCCAACCCCTCAGACAGAGACAAACACCTACAAGATCTCTATCAAGCATTCTTACAACTACAATACCCACCTGCTGAAGTGAAGAAACAGATTGACAGAGCCAGAAGAGTACCCAGAAGTCACCTACTACAGGATAGGCCCAACAAAGATAATAACAGAACGCCACTAGACATCACCTTCAGCCCCCAACTAAAACCTCTCCAACGCATCATCAAGGATCTACAACCTATCCTGAAAGATGACCCATTACTCTCACAAATCTTGGGAGACAGGCCAGTCCTTGCCTACAGACAACCTGAAGCGAATACTCACCAGCAACCACGCACCACACAACAGAACCACTAACCCAGGAACCTATCCTTGCAACAAAGCCCGTTGCCAACTGTGTCCACAGATCTATTCAGGGGACACCATCATAGGGCATAATCACATCAGCCACACTATCAGAGGCTCGTTCACCTGCAATGTGATATACGCCATCATGTGCCAGCAATGCCCCTCTGCCATGTACATTGGTCAAACTGGACAGTCTCTACGTAAAAGAATAAATGGACACAAATCAGATGTCAAGAATTATAACATTCATAAACCAGTCGGAGAACACTTCAATCTCTCTGGTCACTCAATTTCAGACCTAAAGGTCGCAATATTAGAACAAAAAAACTTCAAAAACAGACTCCAACAAGAGACTGCTGAATTGGAATTAATTTGCAAACTGGATACAATTAACTTAGGCTTGAATAAAGACTGGGCGTGGATGGGTCATTACACAAAGTAAAACTATTTCTCCATGTTTATTCCCCTACCACCCCCCACTGTTCCTCAGACGTTCTTGTCAACTGCTGGAAATGGCCCACCTTGATTATCACTACAAAAGGTTTTCCCCCCACCCCCACCCCCGCTCTCCTGCTGGTAATAGCTCACCTTACCTGATTACTCTTGTTACAGTATTTATGGTAACACCCATTGTTTCATGTTCTCTGTATATATAAATCTCCCCACTGTATTTTCCACTGCATGCATCCGATGAAGTGAGTTGTAGCTCACGAAAGCTTATGCTCAAATAAATTTGTTAGTCTCTAAGATGCCACAAGTCTGCCTTTTCTTTTTGCTGATACAGACTAACATGGCTGCTGTTGGATCATATTAAAGAAGTTCTGTATTAAAATCACAAATGAGTTTGATTCCTCATAGTTTAAATTCCAGGGTATTACTAATTAAGAGGTCTCTTGGTTTTTGGTACTGTTTCTCTCCCTCTATGTGTGAAACTTGCAAGCTGCTAATTGTGTTAGTACATTCTAAGACAGAGTCTGTTCTCAAAGCAATTCTTTGTAACAACAACTACTCACACAGAGAGAGACTCAAAGCAATACTCTGTAACAACAGAAACAGCACCCAGAGACTCCCCGCCTTTTTGTTGTATTCATCTCGCTTTGTTAACAATTGTGATTAAAACAGAGAGAGAGGATGTATGTGGTTGGATGCTTGGTGTGGATAATAACTGAATGATCAGGGAGGTGCCAGCCTAAGAATCCAGTGTCCATCAGCTGAAGAAGGCGTCAAGTGGAAATAACCAGAGGCCCCCCGGAGGGCAGACTGGAATCCACCCAACAGCCTCAAGAACGGGAGAACCAAAGAACAAGATAACATCTGGAAGCATGGAGCTGTCAGGAATGAGCCATCTGCTGATTGATTCAGCAATAGCATGATGAAGGGGGCATAGCGAGCAGATCGAGGGACGTGATCGTTCCCCTCTATTCGACATTGGTGAGGCCTCATCTGGAGTACTGTGTCCAGTTTTGGGCCCCACACTACAAGAAGGATGTGGATAAATTGGAGAGAGTCCAGCGAAGGGCAACAAAAATGATTAGGGGTCTGGAACACATGACTTATGAGGAGAGGCTGAGGGAACTGGGATTGTTTAGTCTGCAGAAGAGAAGAATGAGGGGGGATTTGATAGCTGCTTTCAACTACCTGAGAGGTGGTTCCAGAGAGGATGGTTCTAGACTATTCTCAGTGGTAGAAGAGGACAGGACAAGGAGTAATGGTCTCAAGTTGCAGTGGGGGAGGTTTAGGTTGGATATTAGGAAAAACTTTTTCACCAAGAGGGTGGTGAAACACTGGAATGTGTTACCTAGGGAGGTGGTAGAATCTCCTTCCTTAGAAGTTTTTAAGGTCAGGCTTGACAAAGCCCTGGCTGGGATGATTTAATTGGGGATTGGTCCTGCTTGAGCAGGGGGTTGGACTAGATGACCTCCTGAGGTCCCTTCCAACCCTGATATTCTATGATTCTATGATTCTATGACTCTATGAAGCAATTCCCATAGACTGGCATAGGAAGAAATTCCTATAAAAATGGACTCTAGAAAGTGAGAACTTTGGGGTCTGATTCTGCAAACCAACTTCCAGGAGCATCAGATGAGCATCTGACAAGGCCCTGCTCCCTTCTCATGTCCAGGCCACCTGGCCAGTGGCTTGGCATGAGCAACTCTAAGGCTGGTAACTATGATAACAACCTTGCAGAACCTGTGTGTGTGTGTGTGTGTGTGTATGAATGAATGAACGTGTGAATAAATATGAAATTGAATGGAATCTTGTAGCTATAACTAACTGCTTACTATGATTCTTTCTGTATTCACAATAAATGTGGCATTTTGCCTTTTCTCCTTTAATAAGATCCTGCTGGTTTTTATTTTATTGGTATAACACTGCTACTCTGAAACCTGTCATTTACCTTTCTGTATTTAGAATCAATTCATAGAATCTCAGGGTTGGAAGGGACCTCAGGAAGTCATCTAGTCCAACCCCCTGCTCAAAGCAGGACCAATCCCCAATTTTTGCCCTAGATCCCTAAATGGCCCCCTCAAGGATTGAACTCACAACCCTGGGTTTAGCAGGCCAATGCTCAAACCACTGAGCTACCCCTCCCCCCTTGGGGGATTTCTTGGGGATTGTTTCTTTATGAAAATTTTTTAAAAAATAATCACATAAAAGTAATCATCTTCCCATGTAGGTACCTATAGACCATGATCAAGTGACCTCTTAATCTTCTCGGGGATAAACAAGATAGATTGCACTACTTGCATGTCTACGCAGCCCAAGACAGCGAGCCTCCAAGTTGGCAGACTTGGGTTCGCAGGGCTCTTGCTAGGGCACTAAAAACAGCTGTGCAGATGTTGTCACTTTGTGGGCTCAGAAGCTTAGGGATTGGGGTGGGCTTCAGAGCCCAAGCCACAACTGAACACCACTGTCTACACAGCTTTTTTTAGCACCGTTGTGTGAGCCCAGGTCTGTTGAGCTGGGCTTGGAGGATCCTGGATCCTGGCTATGCAGACATACCCTGTAAGATTTTACAGACCTCTGATCACTCTTGTAGCTCTTTTCTGAACCCTTTCCAATTTTTCATCATCCTTCTTGGGGACGCCAGAAGTAGACGCAGTAGCCAGTCACGGTCTCGCTAATGCACAAAGGTAACACCACCTCCCGACTCCAAGTTGATATTCCTGCTTACACAGCCAAGGTTTGCGTTTGCCTTCTTGCCTACAGCATTGCCCTGGCAGCTCATGTTCAGCTGATTATCTGCCATGAGCCTGAAGCCCTTTTCAGTGCCGCTGCTTTCCATGAGCCAGTCCAGCCGTTGTCTCCGTCCGATCTATGCCTAGATGCCTGACCTTGCATTAGGCCATGTGAAAACAGACGTTCAAAGCAGCCAACGCTGTGCTGGTGAGCCCTGTGTATGTGACCCAACATTGGATCCCAAGAAATGCTGCCACAACGTTAACATGGGCTTCCCCAAAAACGTGACCCTCCCTTGGCTGGCTTAGCCAAGAATGGCCCCTCATGTGAAGAGAGCCCAGCCTCACAGCTCTACCACAGACCCTTTACTGGGGCACTGGAGAGATCCACACCCCAATCTCAGGGTGGAACTGGGGTTTCATGCCTACCCCCATGATGAAATGAATCTTCTTCTCTAGGGCCATGTCTACACCAGCACTTATGTGATGTTGCTCACAGGTGTGAAAAGGGTGCCGAGAATGCTGCTGCCGCGCGTCCAGCCGGTTTGATGCTGTTGACAGAAGCGCTCTCTGCCGTTGACGTGGAGCGGCTCCACGAGCGAGCTTACAGCAGCGCAGGGGCAATGGTACAGCTGTGCCGCTCCTATAGACGACTGGTGCCTCCCCATACTGGGAGGGAACAAGCTAAAGGGGAGGACACAGAACTGCCCAAGTGTCTCCCCTGCCCAGTGGCCCCTCCTGTCCTGCACCCAGCCCAGGGCCACAGCGCTCCCCCCACCCGATGTTACCTGCGGGGGGGAGGGGGGGAATCATAGAATCATAGAATATCAGGGATGGAAGGGACCTCAGGAGGTCATCTAGTCCGACCCCCTGCTCAAAGCAGGACCAATCCCCAATCAAATCATCCCAGCCAGGGCTTTGTCAAGCCTGACCTTAAAAACTTCTAAGGAAGGAGATTCCACCACCTCCCTAGGTAACGCATTCCAGTGTTTCACCACCCTCCTAGTGAAAAAGTTTTTCCTAATATCCAACCTAAACCTCCCCCACTGCAACTTGAGACCATTACTCCTTGTCCTGTCCTCTTCTACCACTGAGAATAGTCTAGAGCCATCCTCTTTGGGTTCTTCCGTCCTAAGTGCAGGACCCTGCACTTATCCTTATTGAATCTCATCAGATTTCTTTTGGCCCAATCCTCCAATTTCTCTAGGTCCCTCTGTATCCTATCCCTGCCCTCCAGCGTATCTACCACTCCTCCCAGTTTAGTATCATCCGCAAATTTGCTGAGAGTGCAATCCACACCATCCTCCAGATCATTTATGAAGATATTGAACAAAACCGGCCCCAGGACCGACCCCTGGGGCACTCCACTTGACACCGGCTGCCAACTAGACATGGAGCCATTGATCACTACCCGTTGAGCCCGACAATCTAGCCAACTTTCCATCCACCTTATAGTGCATTCATCCAGCCCATACTTCTTTAACTTGCTGACAAGAATACTGTGGGAGACCGTGTCAAAAGCTTTGCTAAAGTCAAGAAACAATACATCCACCGCTTTCCCTTCATCCACAGAACCAGTAATCTCATCATAGAAGGCGATTAGATTAGTCAGGCATGACCTACCCTTGGTGAATCCATGCTGACTGTTCCTGATCACTTTCCTCTCGTGTAAGTGCTTCAGGATTGATTCCTTGAGGACCTGCTCCATGATTTTTCCGGGAACTGAGGTGAGGCTGACTGGCCTGTAGTTCCCAGGATCCTCCTTCTTCCCTTTTTTAAAGATTGGCACTACATTAGCCTTTTTCCAGTCATCTGGGACTTCCCCCGTTCGCCACGAGTTTTCAAAGATAATGGCCAATGGCTCTGCAATCACATCCGCCAATTCCTTTAGCACTCTCGGATGCAACTCGTCCGGCCCCATGGACTTGTGCACGTCCAGCTTTTCTAAATAGTCCCTAACCACCTCTTTCTCCACAGAGGGCTGGCCATCTACTCCCCATGATGTGATGCCCAGCGCCGCAGTCTGGGAGCTGTCCTTGTTAGCGAAGACAGAGGCAAAAAAAAAGCATTGAGCACATTAGCTTTTTCCACATCCTCTGTCACTAGGTTGCCTCCCTCATTCAGTAAGGGGCCCACACTTTCCTTGGCTTTCTTCTTGTTGCCAACATACCTGAAGAAACCCTTCTTGTTACTCTTGACATCTCTTGCTAGCTGCAGCTCCAGGTGCGATTTGGCCCTCCTGATTTCATTCCTACATGCCCGAGCAATATTTTTATACTCTTCCCTGGTCATATGTCCAACCTTCCACTTCTTGTAAGCTTCTTTTTTATGTTTAAGATCCGCTAGGATTTCACCATTAAGCCAAGCTGGTCGCCTGCCATATTTACTATTCTTTCAACTCATCGGGATGGTTTGTCCCTGTAACCTCAACAGGGATTCCTTGAAATACAGCCAGCTCTCCTGGACTCCTTTCCCCTTCATGTTAGTCCCCCAGGGGATCCTACCCATCCGCTCCCTGAGGGAGTCGAAGTCTGTTTTCCTGAAGTCCAGGGTCCGTATCCTGCTGCTTACCTTTTTTCCCTGTGTCAGGATCCTGAACTCAACCAACTCATGGTCACTGCCTCCCAGATTTCCGTCCACTTTTGCTTCCCCCACTGTCCTTCTCTCCCTGAACCTCCCTCCCCCCACACACACATTTGGCCACTATCCTGGCAGCAGAGCAAGAGCAGGAGGGAGCTGCTTCTGCCTGAGAGAGCCTGGCTGGGAGGCAGCGGCAGCTCACTCCCTGCCTGGGCTCAGCTGCTGGGGTCAGGGCCCGAGCATGCCGGAGCCCCCTCTCCCCCGGCATATTTACAGCTCACTTGGCCCCTGTCCCTGGCAGCTGAGCCCAGGCAGGAAGCATGCCCCACTGCCTCCCTGCCAGGCTCTCTCAGGCAGAAGTGGCTCTGGCCCACGCCCCGGCCAGCTGCCAGGGAGAGCGGAGAACGTGCCCCGGACAGGCAGAGGGAGAGAAGGACAGAACCCTTCTCCCTCTCTGCCCCCAGCAGGCCACTCCACTGTGCCAATCTGGGGGGCACTTGACCCCCTATTCCTCCCCCTACACATCACCTCTGGCTGTAAGCTTGTCCGTGTAGACCTGGCCCACAGGCCGCCCGACTTCTGCTAGCCGGACATGCTGCTGCGCCCACATTTTCACCCTTTCAGAGCCCTTTCAGGAGCACATTTGGGTGTGACCCCTTGTGACCTGAACAGCCAGCAAACGGGTTAATTTACAAGCCACAGACCCTGCCCACAGAAGGAACCAAAGTAACTGAAGACAGGGTTCTTGTTCACAGGCCCAAGCTGCTTTCAGCCAGCAACCCTGAGCCAGGACTTCTCTCTGGGCTCCTCCCAGGATGTCAGGACTAAGGCCCTGCAGCTGGGGTGGCTCAGGCTCCTGACAGCCTAAGGAGCTGCATCCGCTGGACCGCCTGACAGCGGGCCCCATCTGACTGGCGGAGGAAGCTAGCAGGCTGTGCTCTTAAACCCAGCAGCTGCTCACACTAGCGTTTGCCCAGTGCTGGTGCTGTCTCCTGTGCCTGTTTGTTCCCAGCCCTGCCCCTGCCTCACACCCAGCTCTGCTTTGCGGGTAACCTGGTCCTGACCGTCGGCTCCAATTTCTGACTTCAGCTCTGACATCTGGCCTCTGACTCCAGTTCTGACCTTGGGCTCCTCTTCCTGCCCATTGACTCCTGTTCCAACCACTAGGCACATCCGCCCATGTCCTGGTCTCTGACACAGGGCCTCCCCGTTCTCACTGCTGCTGCTTCGCTTCCTTTCTCTGCTTCTTCTTCGAGTGATGGTCCCTATTGTAGTCCACTGGAGGGGTACGAGCCACGTGCCCGGAGCCGGAGCTGTTCAAAGTAGTCGTGTCCGTTGGTCTGCGCATGCGCCCTTGTACCGCCTCACGGTTTCGACCGAGGGGTGGGGCCAACTGGCCACGCCTTCAGTTCCTTCTCACTGCCACATGGTCCGAGTCGGAGCTTCTGCCGTTCTCTCATCCCTTGTGACGCACTTTCCAAACGTATTCTTGCTCCTAGTTAGCATATACCTGGTTTTGTGGTAGTTTAGCATTAGTGATAGTTTTCTTAGTGTTTAAGGACTTTGGGATGCCACTTTGGTGATTTTTCCCACCAACTCCTCCCCCCTCGCACTCACACTCCTCCCCCCTCACACTCACACCTGGGGACTGTCTTATGCCGAAGACACCTCAGCTTGTCTCACCCTCACACACACACACTAACACATGGTCAAACAACAGCCCGTGGAACGCCCTGCCCACACAGCGCTAGTTACTGGGCGGACTCCACTGTGCCTTGTTTTAGGTGGGGCTCCATAACTGTCTCCTACAGCTGTCTTAAATAACGGTGCATTCACACCCATCAGTTTCAATGAGGTTTTAACCCGACCCATCGCATTATTGCAGGTCTGTGTTTCACAGAATAGCAAGGCCTCAGAGGGTTTCCCCTCAATCCACTTTCTTGCTTTTGAGTGTCTCACCACCTTCTCCATGTCTCTCTTCTTAGCTTTCTTTTTGTACAGATCGATAAAGGGTTAACTGAGGCCAGGTCTACACTACAGACCTATAGTGGCATAACTACATCACTCACACCCCTGATTTCACTCTCCTGGGTGATGCAGTTATGCCGAACCAATCGCCCGTGTAGACAGCACTATGGCGGCAGGAGAGCTTCTCCTGTCAACAGAGCTACTGCCTTTCGGGTATAGAAGCACCTTCACTTAAGTGCTACAGCAGTGCAGCTGCGCCGATGCAGCATTTTAAGCATAGACCTGCCCTGAATATCCTGAACCTGACACTGACACACTGTTACGTTTAGTTACTTTCTAGTCCATGACTCCACTAAACACAGACAAGCACTTTGGCCCAAAGGGACATCTCTATAATAAGATCCCAGGATCGTCATTCAGTCTGCGTGTCACTTGGAAGCCTAGACTGCCGGAGTGCGTGTGAAGCAATGGAAAGAGCTACAAACATGGTTGCGAGTTCTCCTTTTGTTTATAAAGTTCAATAATCACTGGGATTTGCAGCTGTTATCCAGTGTTTAATTTCTCAGACATTTTCAGCTTTTTCTACTCACTTCTTTACAAATCAAACCCATGTGACTGCACGGGCCTGCAGCTAGTTTTAAATCAATAAAAAGAAAAGGAGGACTTGTGGCACCTTAGAGACTAACTAATTTATTTGAGCATAAGCTTTTGTGAGCTACAGCTCACTTCATTGGATGCAGACTACATGGCTGCTACTATGAAACCTTTTAAATCAATGTTTCCCTTCAGTGTTTCAGGATATCCTTTGAGAGACATTTATTTTGTTTTTCAACTTAATCCCAGAGAGAGAACACGGCTGAACTTTTCCAGCTACTGCAGCTACTTCTGTGAGTGACTTGTTTAACTAGTGCTGCCAGATGGTCTGGATCAGACTTCATTATCTGCTCAGACTCTGCAAACATGCCAGGTCTAAAAAACACCTCGGTGAACCTCAATTTGTAATCATTTTCACTCAAAAGCTAGGCTTTTTAAATAGTGCCTTGCAGAAAAGTCTAGGGTCCAGTCATGCTTGTTGGGCAGGCATGTACTTCTTATACATAGAGTAGAGCTTGTGAAAGGAAACTTATGGTGGGACACCACCTTGCAGCAAATCCAAAACTGACACCATACTTGAAACACTGAAGCTGAGAGAAAAACTGTCCCTCGCTCTTGGCTCATGGCTGTACAGCTATGGCTAACCTGCTCTTTCTGTACAGCTGTTGGAGTCCGCTGTCCACACACAGATTCATAGATACTAAGGTCAGAATGGACCATTATGATCATCTAGTCTGACCTCCTGCACAACGCAGGCCACAGAATCTCACCCACCCACTCCTGAAAAACCTCACCTATGTCTGAGCTATTGAAGTCCTCAAATCATGGTTTAAAGACTTCAAGAGAATCCTCCAGCAAGTGACCTGTGCCCCATGCTACAGAGGAAGGCGAAAAACCTCCAGGGCCTCTTCCAATCTGCCCTGGAGGAAAATTCTTTCCCAACCCCAAATCTGGTGATCAGCTAAACCCTGAGCATATGGGCAAGATTCACCAGCCAGATACTACAGAAAATTCTTTCCTGGGTAACTCAGATCCCACCCCATCTAATATCCCATCACAGGCCATTAGGCCTATTTACCATGAATATTTAAAGATCAGAAGGGATGGTGAGAAGGGTGGAGAAGAGCTACAAGAATGATTCGAGGTTTGGAAAACCTGCCTAAACAAACAACTATCAAAGGGCAGGTGAGATGTGACGTGACTTGCCCAACTCCCAAGCAGGTAAGTAGCTGAGCCAGAAATGGAATCCAAACTTCAGACTTCACAAAGGCCTTTGACAAAGTCCTGCAAAAGAGATCACTACAGATGCTGTTGACAAATGCAAAGCAATGCATGCTGGAGGGGGAAAGTTAAACCACTCCTGCACCATACTGGGGTCTAAATTAGCTGTGTCAGCTCAGGAAAGGGACCTGGGCGTCAATACAGACAGCACAGTGAAACCCCTGCTCAGCACGCAGCTGCAGTCAAACAAGCAAAAAAAATGTTGGAATGCATAAGAAATGGGATAGAGAATACTCCAAGGACTATGATAGTGCCTTCCTACCAGTCAGTGGTGTGGCCTCATCTGGATACCATGTGCAGCAGAGAAGGGCAATGAGAAAAATCCAGAGGTTGGAAAAAAATCTTCTATGAAGAGAGTTTTAAAAGATGGGGGATTGTTACCTTAGAGAGGGGATGGGAAGGAGGGGACAGGGTGGAAGCTTATAAAATACTGAGTGGTCTACAGAAGGGAGGTCAGCAGCTGTTGTTCTCCCTGTCTCCTAGGAAGGAAAAGGGAACAGTCAGTGAAACTGGGAGGTGGGAAATTCAGAACTCATAACAGGAAATACTTTTTTTGCACAATTCAGGATTAACCTGTGGAACTCACTGCCACAGGATATTGTTGAGACCAAGAAGATAGCAAGATTGAAAAGGTGACTAGCTGTTTCAGCAGATAACAAGAATATTCAGAATTATAATTAATAACAAAAATTGTGGCAGAGACATTAATCCTCCTGCTTCAGGGCTTAAGGCAATCTCTAATTACTAGAGACCAGGAAGAGACCTAATATTACTCCACATCTCCTCCTGAGAGGTTCTTACAGCTTCTTCTTCAGCATCTGATACTGGCCACTGCTGTTGACAGGAGACTGAGCCAGTCCAGCAATTCCTGTGCTCCTATATTCCTAACCCAGGTTTCCTGAATTTCAGTCTAGTGCCTTAGCCACTGGGCAACACTGCCTTTCTGAAAGAAGAATTTTTAAAAACCCCAATCTTATGTGGAATAAGTATTTAGGAATGTATTGAAATTAATAGAGTGGGCAAATGCATCAAACTCATGTGACTTCTTGAGGAGAGAACATAGAAGGCCCTTTAATCTTTCTGATAATTTAAGAGCATCAGAAGCTGTTGGTGGCTTCTTGAGTTCCCACACCTAGATAGTTGCACAGACAAATTCTGCCCTCTTCTTTTAAGTTTCTAGATGCCCATGTAGAACAGTGGCCTGTTCTTCACCTGCTCTTTACAATATACTGAGTGGAAGGACAATGGTAGCAAAGCTCTGTGTTGGGGGCAGAGGTTGGGATTTAGATCTCTGTGTGTTGTGAGGGGCAGTTAAATTTGGCTAAGTGATACTTCTCCTCTGAGCTTTTCAGGCAGTCTCAGGGTCACAGGCACAGGAAGGAGAGTTAGCAGCACAGTTATTCTTCCACTCACTCTGCAGTGACTCACCAGTGTGATTGTAAACCACAATCCCCTCCTTGATTTTATTTTGGTGTGGATATTATGTACAGCACCTTGATGGCCTTTCCCTGGACAGTTGAATGTGGTTGCATCAGAAATGGCCTTTCTTTGGCCCTTCAAAGGATTCCTTTACCTGCTTGGGGACAGCAGGAAGACAAATGTCACTGCTTCTCTTCCAAACAATCTCCGCTTTGCCACCCCCTTCCGCCATGGCTCCAGTCTCCAGGATTTTACCAATCCCAAATTAGCTCTCTGCAAATAACGTGGACAATTTTAAGATCAAAAGGTAACACATTTACCTGAAGATGCTATTGTGTGTTGTTTTTTAACCAGTGTGTCTACCCAATTTCTGTCCTCCCCGTCCAAATTGCTCTCCCAAGTTACAAGTAGGCTGGGGGGAAACTCATCCCAGTGGGCATGATCCATTTGCACACTTCCCTTTAAAAGTTGAATTTTCCACTGCCGGGCTTCTGCTTTAACTCCTTCCCACCTGTGCAGCCACTCTGCCCTCCCCTAGTGGCAAAGAAAGGAATTACAGGGTGTGGGATGGCTATTCCTCGGGTCCCAGGGAGATTTTCTTATGCATTCTCTCTCCCATGTTGGCCAGTTCCCTGCCTGAAGACAACTAGTACATTTGTCCAAGCACAATAAAGTGAGCAGCTGCAGGGCGTGGAGAAAGGGTTAAACCAGGCTGCTGGAACCAGAAGGGACACAGCAGGAACTCAAAGGCACTGAGATGTTCGCGTTTGGCTAGCAGGGATCTTCCCTGATACCAGCCACGCGATGCGGGGAGGGGTAAAGTGATCATCCCAGAGAATTGGATGTGGGGGTGGTTGTTAGGATGTAGATATTCAGGCCTGTCTGTAAAGGCCTATACTCTAAGAATTTAGGTGTATTCTTATCACTTAGCTAGTTATAGAGGTATAAAAGAAAGAATCAAAATCACTGTCTGCCAGTGTAAGAGCCTTCTCTTACTGTGACAGTCTGAGGCCCTGTTCTTAGGCTAAGGCCATTGGCTAAGCAGCAGAGGCAGCCATAAGCTGGGAAGCGTATGGTCACATCTTTACATTCCAAACTAGTCACACTGAAATAAGGTGCTATTGGGCTGTTGGGAATACAATCCTGTCCTGATAATGCCTATCGCCTCCAGAGAAAGGGAAGTGCCTAGAAGATGTAAAAGGAAACTTAGAACAAACACAGAAATGAGGATTTTACATCCCATCCCAGCTATTGATAAGTGAGTTCTTGCCAGACAGGATGCTATCAAACTATCATTGTAGTCCTCATTTCCCTATTGTTTGTCTGTATAATCTCTGTCTGGTTCTGTGATTGTTTCTGTCTTCTGTATAATTAATTTTGCTGGGTGTAAACTAATTAAGGTGGTGGGATATAATTGGTTAAATAATCATGTTACAATATGTTAGGATTGGTTAGTTAAATTTCAGGAAAATGATTGGTTAAGGTATAGCTAAGCAGAACTCAAGTTTTACTATATAGTCTGCAGTCAATCAGGAAGAGGGGGGTGGGGAATGGGAACAGGGATGGGGAAATTGGAATCATATTTTGCTAAGGCAGGGAATAGGAACGGGGACACAGGTAAGGCTCTGTGGTGTCAGAGCTGGGAAGGGAGACACTAAGGAAGGAAACTGGAATCATGCTTGCTGGAAGTTCACCCCAATAAACATTGAATTGTTTGCACCTTTGGACTTCGGGTATTGTTGCTCTCTGTTCATGTGAGAAGGACCAGGGAAGTAAGTGCGTGAAGGAATAAGCCCCCTAACACTGGTTAGTTTGGTTTCTGCTGCACGTTAACAGGAAAACCTCAGCACTAAATGGCCAACTCAGCGTGCTTTGCTTGGTATGGGAGAGGAGGGCACTGCTGGTATGAAGGTTGCAGAAGCCGAAAGACTATGACTTACCATGGCCGCCTGCAAGCCGAATTCTGTTGCCCGGCACTGCGTGTTTGATCTCTAACACCAAAGCCGTGGGCGCTCAATATAAGATGCAAAATGCGACCTTGTGCCAAATCACATGTGCTATGTAATGTGAATAGTATTGTTCACTGTGAAAGAGAATAGCCATTGTTCTGTAAAATGTATCTTCACTTCCTTTTTTTCCCTCCAGAAGCTGCAAATGTTTCAAGCCTCCCTCCTCCGTCCCAAAGGCTGTCTTAGATAAGGCGGCAAAAAAAACGCACGTGCGATGAAATGTTCTCTGAGCTCATGTAGTCATTCGGCACTGACAGAGCTCAGCAGAACGTGTGGAGGGACACAATAGCAGAGTACAGGACAGTGGCCGATGAACATGAGGAGAGGTGGTGGCAGGAAGATCAGAGGCGGCATGAGGCAACGCTGGGGCTACTGCGGGATCAAACAGACATGCTCCGGCGTCTGGTGGAGGTTCATGAATGGCAGAAGGATCACAGACTGCCGCTGCAGCCCCTGTTTAACTGCCCTCCCTCCTCCCCAAATTCCATAGCCTCCTCACCCAAATGCCCAAGAATCCTGGGGGGAGGCTCCGGGCACCCAACCATTCCACCCCAGTGGACAGCCCAAGCAACAGAAGGCTGGCATTCAACAAGTTTAAAGTGGCCTTTTCCTTCCCTCCTCCCCTCCTCCCACACCCCACCTGGGCTACCTTGTGAGTTATCTCCCTATTTTTATAATCAATTAACAAAAAATACATGTTTTTAAATGACAGTGACTTTATTTCCTTTGCAAGCAAGCGGTGATCGAAGCAGGGAGGGTGGGTGGCTTACAGGGAATTTAGAGGCAACCAAGGGGGCGGGTTTTCATCAAGGAGAAACAAACAGAAGTGTCACACAGTACCCTGGCCAGTCATGAAACTGGTTTTCAAAGCTTCTCTGATGCGCAGCACTTCCTGCTGTGCTCTTCTAATCGCCCTGGTGTCTGGCTGTGCATATTCAGCGGCCAGGCGATTTGCGTCAGCCTCCCACCCCACCATAAACATCTCCCCCTTACTCTCAGAGATTGTGGAGCACACAACAAGCAGCAATAACAATGGGAATACTGGTTTCACTGAGGTCTGAGCAAGTCAGTAAACTGCGCCAGCGACCCTTTAAACATCCAAATGCACACTCTACCACCATTCTGCACTTGCTCAGCCTATAGTTAAACAGCTCCTTACTACTGTCCAGGCTGCTGTGTATGGCTTCATGAGCCAGGGCATTAAGGGGTAGGCTGGGTCCGCAAGGATAACTATTGGCATTTCAACATCCCCAACAGTTGTTTTCTGGTCTGGGAAGTAAATCCCTTCCTGCAGCCGTTTAAACAGACGGGAGTTCCTGAAGACGTGAGTGTCATGAACCTTTCCCGGCCATCCCACGTTGATGTTGGTGAAACGTCCCTTGTGATCCACCAGTGCTTGCAGCACCACTGAAAAGTACCCCTTGCGGTTTATGTACTGGCTGCCCTGGTGGTCCGGTCCCAAGATAGGGACATGCGTTCCATCTATAACCCCGCCAGTTAGGGAATCCCATTGCAGCAAAGCCATCTAGTATGACCTGCACATTTCCCAGAGTCACTACCTTTGATAGCAGCAGCTCAATGATTGCGTTGGCTACTTGCATCACAGCAACCCCCACAGTAGATTTGCCCACTCCAAATTGATTACCAACTGACCGGTAGCTGTGCCTAGCACAATGGTGTTCCTGGTCCATGACTGGGGCGCTCGGGTGCTACCATAATACACCTAATAAATAATAATGCCCGTGACAATGTGGAGGCTGTAAGGCTCAGTTCTGCTCCTGAATGGTTGATGTTTTTAACCTTCAAAGTGAGGTGGGGTGGGGGGAGGAAAGGGCAGCGACCTGTGGGGAAAGGTTTATAAAACCACAGCAAAGTTTTGCCAGGTGGAACACTCGCTTGCCGCGTTGCTTGGGGATAAGCCAGGCTTCCAGATTTCCTCTTGACTCTCTGAGATTTCAAGGGACAGGGCGATTTCTACCCTCTCCCCCAGCTGAATTTCCCATCTCAAGTCACCAACACGACCCAACGGGGCTCTGCTGAATCCCCGAGGTGGAATTGCTCTGGCAAGCGCTGGGCTGTATCCACTCTTGACCATAACCACAATGGACTGAACCCCAGGGCCCTTATCCAGCCGGTGACACTGGGGCTTTTGCCTGGCTAAGGGATGTGTGAAATCTGCAGGCCCAACCTTACAGCCTCATGTTACAAGGTGCTCCGTATGGAGACTCTTCTTCTGCGGGGAGGCAGCGTTTACTCCAGGGTGGAAAAATGAGGGGTTCATCCCCCTCAGCCCACCTGGATCCCCACCTGCATCAGGCCATTGGAAGACTGAGGCTGACTTGATGGCAGCCTTTACATTCTGCCCAGGGGAGAACAGCCCAGGTATCGACGGGGTCTCTAACCTGGTGGAGAAAGACAGCACAAGAACCAACAGCTGGAAGGTTAAAGCCAGACACACATGAGTTAGAAACAAGGCATGGATGTTTGCCAGGCTGGGTGAGTAACCCTGGCACAGCCTGCCAAGGGAAGGGGGGGGCCTTCAAACTCAGTCAGGAGGCCTTGGGGGAAGATGCTTCAGCCAGACACTTGTTACTGGGTGCAGGGCAGGGGGAAATGGGTGAACTTTGAGGCCTGTGATATACAGGAGTTCAGACTCGATGATCTAATGGTCCCTTCAGGCCTTAAACTCCATGACTCTCTGCAAGGCACTGCACACATAGGCTCGCTGGGTAGGTCTGCGCTGGATCTTGGGCTCCTATGGCTCTTCTCCAGGCCCCTGACAGCCAGCAGAGGGACACCTCAACCAACATCTGCCCCACAAGGGGCACCTCAGGAAAATCAGTGCGGTCTCTGGAGCAGTCTCCAGGAAGCCGGTGCGGGGTGATTTGTGCCCCCTGTGACAAGGTGTGACTCACCACAGTGGCACCTCTTGCTGGCAGGTTGGTGCACCTTCTCCCAACGGTGCTTTCCCTGCTATCACATCTGCTCTCGGGTCCATCTCACGGCAGAAGGACCGGGGTATCCTCTGAGTCATGATCTGTGCTCCCCCCTTCTCGGGGGCCGGCAGGCAGCTGTTCAGTCACTTCCCCAGTGGCGAGTGGGGGGACTCAGACCCTGAATGTAAAGGTGCTGGGGGACCCAGTGGGGCAAGTGAAAGATAAACTAGCCATTGCAAAGGGCAGAGGGAGACCTAGCATACCAGAGGGGAAAGTTTAGTGATGATGTGCAGGACCAGGAAGACGTGTGTCCCCTGTTGAGGGAGGCAGACAGAGAAAGGGGTGAGCTATGGATGCAGCTTAGGCAGCTGCAGGGTAGGAGACACCCAACCCCTTGAGCGATGCAGTCTTGAGGGGGATGGTTTGTGATGGGGTGTCTACCTCACACACTGTAAAAGGAGTTAATCCTGCATGCGAGCAGCGGATGTGAGTCCTCCAATCAGCCTAGAGAGGCTGCATTGGACGCAGGCAATCTGGGAAGGGCTGCAGGGAGTGACCAATCAGGGCCCAGCGGGCTCACATAAAAGAAGCCCCTGGGCCAGAGGTGGTCAGTGGCTGCTGGGAGCTTGAGGAGGAAGAAGCGTGTCTCTAGCAGGCGGAGAGCCCTGCGGCACCATGAACAGAACAGTGCTGGCGGGGACCGAGGGAACTCGCAGCTGGCTGCTAGGATGGACGTGCTGCGCCCCTGAGGTAAGCGTGAAGAAGGTGCTGGGGTCGTGGGGAAGTGGCCCCGGAAAATGTGCTGAGCAGTTGGTTGGGGTGCAGCATGTGGCTGCTGTCTACAGGGTCCCTGGGCTGGGACCAGGAGTCGTGGGTGGGCCTGGGTCTCCCCTCCCCGCCACTGGGGAAGTGACTGGACTGTTAGGCGGGAATACTAACCCCCAGAAGGGGGAACATGGATGGTGACACGGCTGGAGGGCCGAGTCGCGAAGAGGGCGCTGTGGTCCCTGAGGGGGGTTGCAGGCAGATGCAGTGATGGTGTGCAAGCTGCAGATGGGGGGGCCGGCCTTGAGCTCCTCCCCAGCGTGACCGGCAGGAGGAGCCAGTCAGGTGATGTGCCCTGTGACACCCCATCACAGAGACAGCATCTCTCCAAGCGCTTGTTGCTTTGCATCCTTCTATCCTAGTGTGCTGGTAGCTGCGCTGGACACCCGTAGCCTTGTGCTTCACTGTCCTGTTCTGGGTGCCCAGCTCCTGCTGAGGTGTTTGCCTCAGACTGGTTGCCAGCCAGCCTCACCTGGGACTTGGGCCCTTCCTGGCCCTGCAGGATTGGGTGGCCCAGTGTTTGCAGGGCTGGCTCGGTGCTGGGAAATGAATGGCAGTGCTTCCCCCTGGGACTGTGGCATTCACCACAAAGCTTCAGCCCAGAGTGACAGGCCGGCGGCAACGCCCCACTAAAGGCTGTGGCCACAAACTCTTTGGAGGAAGAAACTGCACCACAGGATGTTCATTTTACCAGGGTTGGCCCTTTGGCCCGAGCCATTAGCAGATGTTTGGGGCCTTGTTTCTGTCACCATGGGTCAGTCCATGATGTGACACAAGATGTCACCAAAGAATAGACTTGACTATCTCCAAAGAATGTACACACAGTCCTGACAGCAGCAGGCAGCTTCATTGCCAGAAATCCCCACACCTGCCTCTCCAACGGGCTCTCTGCCCAAGAAGCCCAGCAGGTCCTTCCTCTCAGGGCCATGCTCACATCTGCTGCTTCTGGCTTTCTCTGTCTCCAGCACACACAGGCTTCTAAATGAACCCCTTGTCACAGGGACTGGTCAGCTGCCTCCTGATTGGGTTTAAGAGAGGGCACCTGGGCCAGTCCACTGGGAGCTGCCTGAGGAGGAAGGAGAGGCCCAGGAGCAGCAGGGGAGAGCAACCAGAGCGAGAGGAGCAACAATACTGAGAACTCTGGGCATTGAAGGTGTAGCATTTTCCAGGCAATCCTGATTTCAGTTTCTGCGCTTCCTCCAGCTGTCAGGCCACTCAGGATCCTTCGCACCAATCGCCTCCAGCTGACCACTGTTGTGCACAGTGATGGAGCACAAGTAAGTGTAGAAAATGTAAGTATTTAAGAAGGTGGGGGAGGAGGTGTTCTATTATGTGGCCTAGTGGATGGTGCTGTGGACTGGAATTCAGGAGATATGGCTTCTAGTCCTGGCTCTGCTGCAACACCTTGGGCAGGTCATATCCCCTCTCTGAGCCTCAGTTTCCCCATCTGTGAAAGGGAGATGCGAATTACTTTGTGAAATGCTTTGAAATCTCCTGATGAAAAGTGCACCAGAAACACTAGGATGACTAATCTGGTCTCCAGCCCTAACTACAGAGGTCGGTCCCAGCTCTCGGGTGGTAAGGTGATGTAGTAGATGACCCTGGGATTACAGGCTGTGATGCAGTCAGGCAAAGACCCAAGGAATCAGAGTTAAGGTTGTGCATAGTCCCTTAGCTCTGGCATCTGCTGCCTTGCCAGCGCTCAAGCTTAATGCAGTCTTTTTTTTAATGGAATAAATAAAATACATTCCCCATTAGGCCCATCCTGTGGAATGCTCCCTAGGGATTAGGGCTTGGATAAAACAAATGGTGCTTGTATCCTGAAAGCTTTGGATTTCATCAGATACATTGTTCTGTTTCTGGTCTGGGTCATTGTCATCCAGATCAGACAAGGCTCCCGTTGTATATTTCATCGCTCTTCACGCTTCGCAGCCTTAATTCCCAGCACAGGTTGAGCAGCGACAGCCACGATCTGAAAAATGAAGAGACTTCTCAGTGCCTCTATCTACGCATCCTGCCCTTATCCTACTTTTAACATTGTTCAGTTGGGACAATTGTTAATAACTCCACAATTATGATGACATAAGTAGGGCTCTACCAAATTCACAGCCATGAAAAACATGTCAAGGACCATGAAATCTGGAATCCTCCATGAAATCTGGCTATTGTGGGGTGGCGGGGGGGGTCGCAGTATTGCCTCTCTTACTTCTGCGCTGCCTTCAAGGCTGGGTAGCCGTAGATCAACAGCTGCTGGCCGGGCACCCAGCTCTGAAGACAGGAAGAAGTAAGGGTGGCATGGTCTGCTATTGGGGTTATAACTTCACTTCTTAATTTTAGCAGACAACTTAACTAGGGCGATTTACAAATGTTAGTCGTACAGTACAATACTTGTGTATGTGCTAAAACAAAGAGGAGTCTGGTGGCATCTTAAAGACTAACAGATTTATCTGGGCATAAGCTTTCGTGGGTAAAAAAAATCCTCACTTCTTCAGATGCATGGAGGGAAAATTACAGACACAAATATATATTGGCACATGAAGATATATATTTGTGCCTGTGTCTGTAATTTTCCCTCCATGCATCTGAAGAAGTGAGGATTTTTTTTACCCACGAAAGCTTATGCCCAGATAAATCTGTTAGTCTTTAAGGTGCCACCGGACTCCTCGTTGGTTTTGTGGATACAGACTAACACGGCGACCCCCCTGATACTGTGTATATACTCTATGAACACAGCATAAATAGTAAATTTTATGGACATGACCAACCCACAAGAAATGTGTGCTTTCTCCGTGATTTAAGTCAGCCCTAATCATAAGTAAAGCTGTATTGTTACCAGTGTAATGAGCTGTATCTGCAGGGTGGTATTCGGACATTAGATGTCTCTATGCACTTTATAGAGTTCCAGATGGGGTGTGGGTCCTGGTAAACAACGGTAACAAAACCAGAATTCACACCAGGTGGAAGCCAATTTGTTTGGCACTAGTTGTGGCTGTTTTCTTTCTGTTTATGAATGGTTAGAAGTCCATGGATCACAACCACCGCTAGAAGGAGCTGTTGTACGAATTTAGCATAATCCAGCTTTGTGCGACCAATGACACATCCCTGCACTGGTCTCTCACTTCCGGAGAGCGAAGAAAGGAGCTGCAGCTGGGCTCGTGAGGCAGGTTTAGTCCGTGCCCTCATGTCTGGACGGGGATTAAAAACCAAGGCTTGGTTCCTGCTGCCTTTGTCTTGCCAGCCCCTGTGTCCTTTAGCACTCTCTTCCAGTCGATGCTGCTGCAGCTCCCCATGGCCAGTCATGGAGATGGATCTATGCACTTTACATGCAAGACCAGGCTGGGAAATGGCTCCAAGGACTGCAAGGAACCTACAGGCTCTAGCAGCTGAAGAGCTATGCAGCAAGGGACTTAGGCCCACATCTTCACAGAAACTTCAGTGCCCAACTCCCATTGTTTTTAATGCAGGTTAAGTGCCTAAAAATACCTTTGAAGATCTAGGCCTTAAAATATCATCCATCCATAGGCCTAGAAGCTGCTGTGACCTTTGCTTAGGAGATCAATGGAGTTTTCTTGTGGTATTTGACTCTGTAGTGTAATCCTGGTTGCAGCTCTTTTTACGTACAGAAGGGCCTGGGTTCAAGCCCCAGTGGAACCAGCTGAGCCCTGCTGCCAGAGCGTAAAAGCCAATGCTGCAACTTTCTGGGCTGATTTTTATATCACTGGGGGAGCCTATGTTAGTACCCACCCCTCTTCTCAGCCATCTTGATTCCCAGAGGCTCTTTCCCAGTGAAATGCAAGGGGGTACTGTGGCTGAGGGGATAGGGCACTTGACTGGGGCTAGAGAGACCTGGTTCTATGCTCTTGGCTTCCTGGCCTGGGGTACCTCACGGCACCTCTTTGTGCCTCAGTTTCCTCACGTGTAGAACAGGGAGAATGATGCTGACCTGCTCTGGAAAGTGCTTTGAGATCTGCTGATGGTCCCTGCTCTAACTAGGGACCCCTGGCCTGTGCTGCCACCCTGTGGCCACTGCCTGCATTGCCTTTATCCCTCAGGCCACCTGCAGCCTGGGTTCCTTGCTGAGTCCAACGCTTGCTGGGCAGCTCCTGGTGTCCCTTCTCTGCCCCATAGCCTGGAGGGGCTGATCTGAGGTTGCAGGTGCAACCCAGCTGCCTGCGGTAGCTAGCGCCTGCTCAGGCCTGGCTCCTGGAGGGAGCAGCATCACAGCCGCGCGTGCGGAGAATGACCTAGCGGTGTCGGTTTCAGATGGCTGCCCCAACCCCCTTCCCCCCACCCCCACGTCTGCTGGAGTGTTTTAGTTCCCTCTTGATACCAATAGTCTGGGCCTGTGGTCAGCAGGGAAGAAGTAAAACTGAGGTTTCTCTCCAAGACGCCCTTCCTGCCCATCGGTGACACTTCAGCTGTGGGACCCAGGGGGAAGCTGGTGACAGGGGACCAGGGAGTTCTCAGGGTGTGGGCCCTGGGCTGGGACACAGGGCCAGCCTTAGGGGGGCGTGATGAGGGCAACTGCCAAGGGCACAGTGGTCAGAGGGGCACCATGTGCAGGGCAGAGGGGAGCACCCGGAGCAGTGACAGCAGGGAGCACCGTGCATGGGTGGCATTTGGGGGAGCCTGCGGGGCACTGACCTCCCAAACTCACAGATGACGCATGGGGGGTGACACCCAGATTTTTTCCCAGCTTCCTCCCCATGGAGGAACATTGGGGGGGGGGAGCAGTGACACATGGAGCACCTGGTGTTGCTGCTTCTCCCACGTGCCCACCCCCCCAAATATTCCTCTGGGCCCCCCTAAGGGGCTAGGGGTGGGAAATGAGCAGCAAAGCCAGGGGCTCCTTGCATTCAGGTCAGTTTCCCCATGTGGGCACAGGAGGGGTTAGGGGTGAAAGGAACACAGGAGGGGGTGCAGGGGTGAAAGGGAGAAGGGGAGCAGGAGGGGCTGGGGGAGAAGGGGCACAAGATGGTGGTGCAGGGTTTAAGGGAGAAGAGGGACTGGGGGAGAAGGGGCACAACCCCTGCACTGCCCTCCTGTGTCCCTTCTCCCCAGCCCCTCTTCTCCCTTAACCCCTGCTCTTAACCCCCTCCTATGCTCCTTCTCCTCCTGCCCCTGCACTGCCCTCCTAAGGGAGAAGGGGTGCAGGAGGGGTTATTAGTTGTGGTGGTGTGTGTTACCAATAATTTCAGGCGCACGTCTCCGATCAGGTGGCTGAAGTGAGGCTAAGTACTCCCCATGACTGCTCCTCGCAGCTTTTCTGCACAAGCTGGGCCCATCTCCCCTCCGCCCATCTGGGTTCTCGCTCGGTCCCTTGCTTTGCTCTTCGGAGGATGCAGAAACCTATCAGCGGGAGCCAGAGTTGATCCTGAAACCTTTACTTTGCAAGGAGTCCTTACACTCACTCTCAATCCCACTGAACTCACAGGGGTTGCAGGATCCGTCCCCAGCTCCTGCTGGAGCTCAGCCGTTCAGCCTTTTGGAGCAGCTCTATATTTGTGTTGATTTTGTCTGCAAACATTTTGATGTTTTTCTGCTGCCCCGAGGAATAAAGAACAATTCAAGGTTCTACCACACAGTCTGTGTACCCCGAAGTAAAACCACATATGGCAGACTCCTCTTGGCTGTATACAGCACCTATTGTGAGAGAAAGCATGTTTCCTTGCCGATTCGAGACAGACAGTGCAGATGCATAACATTAAAGCTAGAATGCATGGGTCTGCATTGGAGGAATTTCCCTACAAGTTAATTCCTAATAACAATAATTTATTCATCATAAGCACTGGAATCAACTTGTGCAACATTGATCAACCTAATCAAATTATTATTTTTGTAAAGACAATCTGTCTGCTATTAAACAATATGTCAAAGTCCATGGTTTTTGCACTAGTTTCCATATTTTGGTTATTGCTTTTTATTTTATAGCTAAGATAGAAGTTGCTAAGTGGTCGCTAAGTTATACAATTATAGCAACGAAAGCCTGGTGAAGGAAGCGCTCTGTATGTTCTCTATTGTGTTTCACTGATTGTTGTGACTATGTTCTTTTAAGCCTTCATCTCTTGAGACTCCAATTCCACAGCTCTGGACAGTGGAACATCCTGTAGTAGATGATGCAGGGCCCACCCTCTTTTCCTGGAAGGTGTGAACGGGTGCGCTGCTGTTTTAGGTGACTTACCTCCTACTTGTTTTTTAATTACGAAAATAAAATGGGTAAAATAAGTCTGTAGCCTGGTTGTTTATTTTAAAATATTAACTCTGCAATAACAGCCCAGCAAGAAGGAAAGCCCATCTCTGAATGACCCTTTCTCATTGCATATTAAACCCGCCAGACAGAGCAGATATAAGAGACAAGCTCTAGAAAGTGGCGTCTTTGACGATGTCTAGGAAGCTCTGTTGTTCTGTATAGCATTTTGAAGTTGAAATTTATTTATTTATTTTTTGCCCAAATCATGTGATGTGCTATTGTGTGACAACTTTCTTGTAGCTTAGCAGTTCTCTGGTCTTTTGCCTTCGGATGTGGCCAGCCAGAGAGCGGCGGCCGCTGGTTGGGTACCCAGCTCTGACAGCAGTGCAGGGCAGACGTAAGGATGGCAATACATCAGATACCAGGCCACCCTTACTTCGCCGCTGCTGGGAGTGGTGCTGCCGGCAGAGCTGGGGCCCGGCCAGCAGCCACTGCTCTCCGGCTGCCCTGCCAGCGCTTAATTTGTGGCGGGGCTGAGCCCCCGCACCTCTTTCAATACAAATTAAGCATTGGGAGGTGAGCCAGGGGTGAGGTGGGGATCCTGGGGAGCCCAGGGCACCTAAGGGGAACGGGGGCACCCATGGGGGCCAGGGGCACCAAAATACAAGTTTGCCCAGGGTGCCATTTTCCCTACTCCCAGTCTGAAAGGTAGGCCTGGGCTTAACCTGAATATTGCTGTGATCTTTGGTGTATGGGACCATCTATCACACAGGCAAGCTTGCCTGGGTGACAGGATACATAGAGCAGCTTAGCCAAGGGGCCTGTCTGTGACTCCCTGGCTAGGCTGTTATAGTACCTGAGGACACGTGGTTGGTGACATCAAAGTCTCGGACTCCCAGCCAATTTGAGGTTTTTGACCTGCCCCTTAACAGTCTGCCCGGAGGTTGGTACTCACTCTGCAGCCATCGCAGGACAGCTTGGCAATGACCATGCCCCCTCTGCTAGGACACAGCACCCAGGGGTACCTGGCACCAAGACATGGCCACGTCCCCTCTGCTAGGACACAGCACTCGGGGGCGCCTGGCACCCAGACATGGCCATGCCCCCTCTGCTAGAACACAGCATCCAGGGGGCCCCTGTCATCGAGACACGGCCAGACCCCCTCTGCTAGGACACAGCACCCGGGGGCACCTGGCACCCAGACACAGCAATTCCCCCTCTGCTAGAGCACAGCACCTGGAGTGTCGGGCTTGAAACACGAGTGAGGCCTCTGCGCCTGTTGCCAGGCCTGACCAGCATTGAGACCCGTATGTGCTACACACACCCCCGAGATCCCCTGCAATTGAGATGTGACTGCACCTCTCCCGCTCCCATGCAGTCCCCATTCCCCGCTGGCCAGAGCCACAACTGCAAGCCCAGCTCTATCGAATTCCCCCCAGAGACCTCGGATACTGAGACACGGCCAGGTCCCCTGGGCTCTTGCAGCCCCACAACCCTGCAGCACAGAGCCGCAGCTGTAACCCCCCTTCCCCAGCAGGTCACTGGAGTCTGAGACACCCCGTGGCTCCGGGCCCCAGCTCGTCTGCCGTGCGAGGGGTGCACTAGGAGAACCCCCTCACCAAGCCGGGTCCCCCAGCTCTCCGCCCCTCTTGGAGCCCGGCTGCGTTCTGCCCTGGGACAAGGCTCGCCTGTTCTCGCCCCAGCCCCCATCACAGCACGAGCTTCTCCAGCCCTGCCTCCCGCCGCATCTCATCCTCCCTGTCCCCTGCAGCGCCATCCGGCGCTGCCCCATTTATCTCCCTCTGTCGCCGGCGCTGGCAGCTCCAATAAGTCCCTGGCAGGGCCAGCGCGTATCGAGCGCTGAGATGAGCAGGTGTGAGAATAGGCGCCCCGGCGCTGACAGCAGCTTGGCAGGGGAAGATGGATGAGGGCCGTGACGGTCCTGAGCCTGGGGGCTGCGCACAGCCAGAGCGGGGGAGGGGGAATGATGGCTGTTGGTGGTGCTGCTTAGTGGGACAGCAGGGAGCGTGGGGGGTGAGCACTGGAGCAGGGCTCAGACTGGGCACGGAGGAGCGGGGGCTGTTGGCCTGGCTGGGCCTCTGGAGCAGGGGGAGGGAGCTGGAATGGGGGATCTGGCCTGGCAATTTATCCAGGGGTGGGTGGGTGCCCAGCACCCGAGCTGGGCTCCCGGCTGCACCAGAGTCTGTCTGTGCAATAGCTGGGCCACCTGCCTGGCCTGGTGACACCGGCCCGTGGGGCAGGGTCGGGGGGGCAGTGACATCTGTTGTGATAACTGGGCCCCTCTAGGCCCCCCAGCACGTGGGCAGTGGCCGCTCGCTGTCCCTCTGTGCCCACAGGGTGTGTGCAGTGCCCACCAGCCACACAGGGCACAGTCAGTACGGGTGCTGCCCAGCCCGAGAACAGCAGGGAGCAGCCGACTCCACCCCCAGGATAACCAGCCCCTTCAGCAGCCCCAGTGTCAGCAGCACAGACCCCGTGGGGGCTCTGGGAGCGACGAGGGGCCAGGGCAGGCTGGGGAGTAGCCCAGGGATCCAGGGTAGGCTCCTACTGGGCCGGGGCATCAGGCTGTGACACATCCTGGCTCAGTTTGGCCATGGCAGGAGCCTCCAGCCGGCCCTAACCCCTGCCCTGGTCCCTCAGCCACTTCTGCAATGGCCAGTAGCCATCTGAGGCTGGGGCCCCAGCCAGGCCTGCATGAGGCAGCATCCCCCAGAGCCTGGCCAGGCTGGACTTGTCCCAGTGGGGGGCAGGATGAATGGGATGCTCCAGCTCGTGGGTGACCGAGTGCCACTGCCAACGACGTGCGGGCAGAATCCCCCGCTGTGCCCGTCCAGTGCAGCAACCTGCCGCCCCAGCTCTGCTCCTGGCCCCTCGTCGCCCCCAAGTCCTGCCCTGTGCCCCCAAGTCCTGCCCTGTGCCTCCCCAGACTGTTGCTGCTGGGGGCTGAGCCTAGGGGTTGTCCACTCCGCTGTGTGTGGGTGGGGGGGGTCTAGCAGGGCCCCCAGGGACCTGTGCTCAGCCAGACACTTCAGCCCAGAAAAGCTGGAGCCAAATAGGCTCGGCCAAAGGGGTCTGCCGGGCTCCTGGTACAGTCGGGGCTTGGCACGGTGATGAGCTGACAGCCTGGCAATGGGCGGGATGGTTGTGCTGAGATCACTGATTGGCGGGTCGATGGGCAAGAGTTACTGGGGATGACACTCCCCCCCCCGATGTTTCTGGGGGTCACTCTGTGGGGACGAGGGCTGCGTTGCCAGGAAGGAGTGAGCGTCTCCTGGGATGCTGGGATCCCCTGGGATGCCATTGGGCCTGCCTCCTGGCCTCCTGGCCTCCTGACTGGCCCAGACGGCACCGCTAACTCCACTGGCTTCAGCTAAACCCTCACCAGCCCTGGGGTGAGAGCCTTGGTGAGGTCCTTTGGTCACCTCTCCCTTGTCCCTCCCTACCTGATTGCCGGTCTCACGCTCCTCTGTCTAATAAGCATCTGGCTCTCCCAGACAAGCCAACGCCACCTTTAGCACCGGGGCTCTAATCCTGTGACCAGGTCTAACAGCCGGATGGTGACACAAACTTGCCAAACCGCGGCTCGTAAGCAGTAAAAGTGTGGCTCGCTGAGCCCCCCCTCCGCATTCTCTGCCTAGCAAACTGCAGGGAGGGGGGAAGCTCGGGATTCCTGCCCTGCAGGGTGGTGGGGCTAGGGGTTTCTGCCAGAGACGACTAGTACCTGCTGAGCGTGGGGGGAGCACAATTTAAACATCCCCGTTCCCCCCAACTCAACAGCTGCTGCCCTGGGGGAGGCAGAGAAGTGGGGATGGGCATCTGATTTCAGATTCGCAGCTTCTCCTGGTTGTCCCAGCAGAGGGCAGAACCCACACAGCACGGAGGGAGGGTTTTTTGCATGAAATGAGTTTCCAGTTTAAATTTCCCAGCTCCAGACAAAGCACAGTGCTGGAGGGGCACCATTTGTCAGTGTTGATGTGGTGACATTTGAGACCAGGCTGGTGTTCAGCATAAACAGGGAATCGTCTAAGCTCCAGGATAAAGTACGTAAGTAGCACCAGGCCAGTGTGAGCTTCAAGCTTAACAGCTGGTTTCAGAGTAACAGCCGTGTTAGTCTGTATTCGCAAAAAGAAAAGGAGGACTTGTGGCACCTTAGAGACTAACCAATTTATTTGAGCATAAGCTTTCGTGAGCTACAGCTCACTTCATCGGATGCATACTGTGCATCCGATGAAGTGAGCTGTAGCTCACGAAAGCTTATGCTCAAATAAATTGGTTAGTCTCTAAGGTGCCACAAGCTTAACAGCTGTTAGCAATAGTGCTCAAAGCACTTCCCAAAGCAGAGCGTAGCATCCTCCTCATTTTACAGATGGAGAAACCGAGTCATGGAGTGGGAAAGTGACTACAGCTTGCCGGCAACAGAGCTGGGAACAGAGCCCATTCCAGTTCTCCAGCCACTAGGCCACTGTCCTCTGATGTCCCCCGGATACTTGGGTGGGGTTTTGTTTCTGAGTGTGATGGAAGCTGCAGATATTAGCGGGACCAGCTGAAGATTTGTGGTGGTGGTTGACTGCTGCACAGTGCGTGACACAAGGAGGGATGTCCCAGGATTTTAATGGTTGGGGGGGTGGACGTGGGTGTAACTGACTCACCTGCCTTGTTACACAAGGGAGCATTTGCACTGGAGTGTCGTTGCTTTGTAACGCATGGCACTGTGCAGTCCTGGGGATCAGTACTGACCGAGCCACCCCACTTGGCTTGATTGCTGTTAGTTCATTGGCTTTAGGAATTGAGATCTGCCCATGTAACTTCTTGGGCTGCGGGACGAGCGGCTCACCACGTGCCATCGAATAGTGACAAGTGTCAGAAGTACCAACCTTGCCAAATAACGGCTGATTATAAAACGGCTTTTAGGAAAAAGTCTGGCGGATGGTGGGCAAATGTCCCAGGGGGGTTATTTAATTAATTCCTTGGCTGATGGGAGATCAGAGGGGGATCAACAGAGCCGGGAAAGGAGAAGCAGGAAGAGCTGGGGAGACTGCAATTGCGATTGAGGTGGGAAGGGGAGGCCAGAGATAGGCCAGCAGGGGGCAGCAGGCCGGGATCAAGGGGTGGCATAGTTTGGGGGAAGGGAGTCCAGATCTGGGGTAACAGGGTGCAGTGGGTCAGAACTGAAGGGCAAGGGCTGAGTTGTGTGGTTGGGAGGCCAGGACTGGGATAGCAGGGGAGTGGGTCACTGCAGAGAGGGTCTAACGCACTCTGTCCCTTCCACTGGGCCTGATCCTGCTCCCGGTGATGCCGGCTCAGTCAGCACAGCCGCTGGCATGGTTACCCTGAGCCCTCTGGCCGCGTGGGGTTGGGGAACAGGCAGCCCCTCACCATCCCTCCCACCTCAGGCCGGGGAGCCGGCCGGTCCCCTCATGGCTGGGATCATGTCCCGTGCTCTGGGGCTGTGCAAGGAAGAATTCATTCAGTTCTGAGCGGCAAAGCTAAGCCCTACCCCCAGCAGGGAGGTCAGCACCCCTCCGGCTCGGGGGATATTGGCTGAGTCCAGCCCATGCTCCAGGGCAGCTGCCCCCAGTGCCCCCCTTGCGGTACGCTCATCAATAGCTGATGGCGGAGCTGCTGCCCGGGGCGGGGGGTTCTCGGCTCGTCTCGCCCTGGGTCGGCCAGTGCCCCCCAAGGAGCTGCTCAGCTCTGCACCACGCCACACTCGGTGAATCTCCGCCCCCCGAGCAGGAGAATAAAATCGCCAGGTCCAGCCCGGAGGCTTCAGAAACCGAGTTACAGCCACACTGGGCCGGGGAGACGGGCTCTGGCCAGGGAGCCGGAGCAACGCCCGCTGCACTGATGGCAGGTAAATCCGGCTGGGGACTCCTCGGCTGGGAACCCCTCGCTGACATTGCCCCCTGGCCCATTTACCTCCCCGACTCCAATCTAGCTCTTCCCCGGGACGAGCCCCGGCAGCCTCGCGCCCCCATCCCCCACTCCGCCCGGCTCCCTGTGCCAGGCTGTGGCATTTCGCACCTGTCTAGCCTACAGTGAGTTACAGGGTGTTGAGGGACTTGGCTACAAACGGTGGGTGGACAGGGGGAGATGCAGGGGGGATGGATGTGCAGTGGCATGAGGGGAGTGTGCACAGAGGACCCCGGCTGCAGTGATCTGCAGAGCCTGGCTGGGGCCGGGCTCAGGCCCTGCCCTCTCCATCACTGGCTGAGCTCCAGAGCCTGTTGATCACAAGAGACCCACGTTCCTAACCCCTAGAGCCTAGGTACCGCGTTTAGGGGTCGCTGTGCAGGGATATGACAAGGTGGCTTCTGTGTGGAGCAGATCGGCTGGGTGTTCTGGGTCCCTCCCACCACTCGGATAGGGCGTGGGAATCGTTACAGCTCATAGAATTACTGACAGCGTGTACTGAACACAGGTACATGTTACATACCTGTACGAAGCATGTGCGTGTGAGGGGGAAGCAGAGGGAGCTGGTGGGTGAGAACGGAGGGGGGGCTGCGAGCCAGGACTCCTGGGTTCTATTCCCCTGATGAAGGGGCCAACAGGCTAAGGGAACTGGCAGTCTCTGGCCTGGCTGGGGCTGGTGTATAGGGCTGGCTAAAATACCAGCTGGGTATGAGCAGGAGGCCAAGCTGCCAGGGTAGCAGGCTGATGAGGCGGAATCCCAGCATCCTGGCTTGGAGCCTGCGGGGAGCAGCCCTGGCTAACGGCCTCTCCGTGATGTGAAAGTCCAAACACCAGCAGAGCGGGGGTTGCCCAGCTCCAGGAGCTGGAGCTCAGTGGCCGGTTACTGACTGCCTGGGGAGAGCAGAAGGGGATGGGGTCTCAGGAAGGAGCAAGCATCCCTGGGAAAGGGCATTTTGCTACAGAGAGGGGCTTGGTGTGAGAGAGTGGGAGGGTCAGGGGCTGGGGCTCCCCGAAAGGGGGATCGGGGTGATGAGAGGTGCTCAAGCCCTTGGACCAGCAATGATGCCGGAGATGATGCTGATGGTCAGTGAGCGCAGTGGGGGCCACTCCTGTGCATGAGGCACTTTGCAAATCCAGCTGGATGGGGGCCTTGGGTCAGCAGAGCTTTATGGAAGGAGCCCAGGGCTGGGCTTGTGGAGAGCTGCAGATTTGTACTGAGGGGCACTGGCGGAGCTGGCGGGGGTGGTGCTGGAAGCCCAGGGCCGGGATAGCAGGGGGCTGCAGGGCGGGACTAGGAGGAGCTCAGGGCCAGGATAGCAGGGGGCTGCAGGTTGGGACTGAGGGGAGCTCAGGACCAGGATAGCAGGGGGCTGCAGGTCGGGACTGAGGGGAGCTCAGGGCCGGGATAGCAGGAGGCTGCGGGGCAGGATTAGGGGGAGCCAAGGGATAGCAGGGGGGTGTGGGTCAGGGATGGGGGGAGCTTCGGGCTGGGATAGCAGGGGGCTGCCAGGCAGGACTCAGGGGAGCTCAGGGCCGGGATAGCAGGGGGCTGTGGGGCGGGATTGAGGGGCAGCATGGGGGGTATCAAGGGGCACTGCCATTTCCCCAGTTCACAGGTGCTTTGGGGCCCACCAGAAGATGCCTCAGCTGGTTTCTGTGTCCATGTCCCAGCCCCCTGATGCCCATAGCCACAGGGGCTTGGCACTGATCCTCTCCCCTCCTTTGCAGCATTCCTCACAGCCAGTCTGAGTGTCCTGACGTCAGACGGGGGCCCCTTCGCCTCTGGCCCCGAGTGGGGCAGTCCCATGGGGGCTCCCTGCCTGCTGGGGCCCCTGCCGGCCTGTGGCAGGTTCGGTGTCCCTGCTGGGGAGGGGGCTGCAGGGCTCGGGGACAGCATCCAACCAGCCAGGAAGAACCAGCATGTGTCCAACGTGTCAGTGCAGCTGGAGATGCGGAGCCTGTGGGAGGAATTCAACAGCCTGGGCACCGAGATGATTGTCACCAAAGCGGGGAGGTAGGTGGGCATTGCCCAGGCACGGCAGCGCAGGGACCCCCCTTGTACCCTGCTACTTTACAGCCCCTGGCAGGGGCCATGCCACCACCACCACTACCCCTATGGCAGGAGCTGTGCCCCCATGTCCCAGCCTGGTGTTCTGTGAGACCCCGTCCTGGCTCCATGCAAGGGGATCCAGTGCCATCCCCACCCTCCTGGGGGTCTGATCTGGCCCCTTGCAGCACCAGGCAACGTGGCTCATTCCCTGCCAGAAAAGGGCTAAGGGCTGGCGGCTGGTGCCACACATCACGGCTGCCCAGGGCCCCATTGCAGGGTCCAGCCCCACAATCCTTGGAAATATGGGGGGAGGTGGGTGGAACAAGGACTGCCAGGAGCCTGGACGGCACCAGGAGCCAGCACTCCCTGCCTGGTTTGGCTGGGCACTAGGGGGCTGGGCACAGAGGGGGGCACCGGGGCAAACTGTGGGTGCCAATGGGGGCTGGGTGTCTTGGGGCTGTGGAGGTGCCGGGCCTATTGAGAGGGGCTCCGAGGATGGCAGTCGGGGTGGAGTCTGCCCCCACCCCATGCCTGGTCCTCCAGCTTCTTCGTTCCAGTCTGATATTATAGGGGACAAGAGCTGCTGCAGCAGCGTGATGTTCCCGGGGGCAGGGGGGCTGCTGGGCAGCTCTGCCCCCCACCAGCAGTGCTGCCCCCTCCCATTGAGTGCTTCAAATGCACCTGCCCCCCAGTACCCTCCCACCGCCTCCTACTTCCCCCCGACTCTCCCCACTGGCCCTGCCTCAGCCTCCCCACTACCGCTCATTCTCCTGCTCATGCTTGGGTTCATGTTGCCCCACACTCACGTTCACTCCCACCTACACGCTACACGCCCCAGTCCGTGGGGACCTGCACACATCCGCCGGGCTGGGCAGCCTGGCCCCTTTCCCCCAGCCCCCCTGTGTCACCCTGCTGGGCCCCTTGAGTGGGGAAGAGGCCTGAGATAGGGCAACCCCAGTGCCCCATGTGACCAACACCCCCAGCCCCTCTCCTGTGACTGGCAGCCCCAGCCCCTCATTTGCAACAGGTTGACCCCCAACCCTCTGTGTGACCAGGGACCCCAGCGCCCCTCACTCTGTGACCTATAACCCCAGCCTCTCCCCCTGTGACCAATGACACCAGGCCCTGTGCGATGGGGAGACCCTAGTGCCCCACCCCCGTACAAGGGCGACCCCAGCGCCCCATGCCCTCCCCTCTCCTCTGCCACAGGAGGATGTTCCCCACCTTCCAGGTGAAGCTCTCGGGGCTGGACCCGCTGGCCGACTACGTGCTGCTCATGGACTTCATGCCCCTGGACGACAAGCGATACAGGTGGGGGGTATACAGGTTGGGGGGGGGGAACAGGTCCTGCCCAGCCCACCACCACCAGAGCCTGGAGCAGAGCAGCCTGCGTGGGGGGCAGGGGGCAGCCCTGTGCTGGGTGTGGTGCCCACAGATCTGGCAGCTCTGCCCACCCCCACCTGCCTCCTGTACTCCGGCTGCCCCAGCCATGGCCTGCGTCGGCCTCCCCCCACTGCTCAGTCACATGCCTCCACTCACCCCTGTCTCTCCTGGCCCCACGGAGCAGAATCCCAGCCCCCATGGAAATGTGCTAGAGCCCAGAACAGGAACTGGCTCCCCATGGCTAGAGGGCTCTGTAGGGGTCGGGAGGAAGCTCTGGGGCCCAGACTACCCTCGTCCATGCAATGAGGCCTCCATCTGAGCGGGGGGACCCCGGTGCTCAGGCCCTGCCTCTCCCTGCAGATACGCCTTCCACAGCTCCTCGTGGCTGGTGGCTGGCAGAGCGGATCCAGCCGCGCCCGGCCGCGTCCACTTCCACCCCGACTCGCCCGCCAAGGGCGGCCAGTGGATGAGGCAGATCGTCTCCTTCGACAAGCTCAAACTCACCAACAACCTGCTGGACGACAACGGCCACGTGAGCCGCCGTGCCAGACCTGGGCAGCGGGCGCGGCCTCTGATCCAAGGCCACGATAGGGGACTGGTTGGTTCACGGGGTGGGGAATGGGCACAGGGCCATTCCCCTCTAGGGGCGCCGCTGCCGGATCCAATCCAGCCCCAGGGCGGGTGGTGGGGCTGCCTGGCTCAGGGGGGGCAGGGATATGGCACCGTTGGCAGGGGCAGGAGGCTACTGAGATATCATGCATGGGACACGGCCCTACAGCGTGGAGGATGGGGCAGGATGGCATGGGCTGTGAGGGTCGGGGAAAGGTGGGCTGTCGGACTGGGGGTGGGGTGGGGGTTGCAGAGCTATGCCGTAGGGTGAAGGAGGGGGTGGGATATGTTGCTATGGGCGATGGCTGTCCCAGTGCCCATCTCAAGCATGGCTCTTCTCTGGCACACACAGATCATCCTGAACTCCATGCACCGGTACCAGCCCCGCTTCCATGTGGTGTACGTGGACCCACGCCGGGACAGCGAGCGCTTTGCCCACGAGAACTTCAAATCCTTCACTTTCGCAGAGACCCAGTTCATGGCGGTGACGGCCTACCAGAACCACCGGGTGTGTGTGCAGCCCAGAAACTGGCCCCACCCTTCAGGGCACTGAGCCACCCCTCCCTGGGCCCCAGGGCTGGACATTATAGTCCCCTCCCTGTGATCCCTGCTTGCAGGAGTCCCTCCCCCAACACCATCTCCGTGCCACAGTGCCCTCTGCTGGGGAGGGCAGGGCTAGGCAGTGCAGGCTCTGCCCCCTCCTGGGGGTCACAGTGCCCCCTGCTGGGGAGGGTGGGGCTGAGTGGTGAAGGCTCTACCCGTCACTGGTGTCACAGCACCCCCTGCTGGGTGGTGGCCTCATGGCTGTTTCTGATTTCATGTAAGGGGCGCAGCATCTCTCTGCAGGATTCCTGTCCCACTGTGCCTAGGGAGCTGCTGATCTGGGTGGATGTCCCTGAACTGCTGCCAGCCCCCTGGGGTAGTGGGGGTCTCTGGCGCTGGTTTTGGAGGGCTGCTTCCCTCACCCCGCCCCCTCTCTCTCTGCAGATCACACAGCTGAAAATCGCCAGTAACCCCTTTGCCAAGGGTTTCCGGGACTGCGAGCCAGACGACTGGTAACTGCCCCTCCAGCACCCTCCCCAGCCAGCGGGAGATGGGAGCACTGATGCCTCCCCTCCCCGCATAGGGTTCCACTGTCCTAACTGCTGGGGGGGGGGCAATCTCCCTCCCACCCCAGGGCTCATCCACTTGGCAGCATGTCACACGCCCAGCTGCAATGCCCACCCCTGCAGCCCATCCCAAAAGAAGAGGAGGCAGGAGGGGCAAGTGATGGCCGCAGCCCAAGGGGGAGGGGTCCACAATCAGCCCCAGTCACCTCCCCAGCAGCTGCCCCCGCCCCACTACATACCCCAGTGCCCACTCCCACCCAGCCCCCACCAGCCACCCCCTGAATCAGTGCAGGATGGTTTGCACATGTGCAAATTAGTTCATTAAATAATTTGCACCCAGTCTCCCAGGGGAGCTGTGTTCTGGTGGGGGAGGAGCACCTCTGCCCATCCTCCTGCCCCCCCCCCCACCCAAATGTCTGACCCCAGCTAAGCCTCCTCCCCATTTCTCACCCTCCCCCTTCTCATGTGCAGGCCTGGGGCATCAGGACCTCTGCTGGGAACCTTGGCCCACACTCGGGGGACGGGCCCCTCCTCCCAGCTTAAGGATATGCAGAAAGGTAACCCCCACCCAAAGGGCTATTAGCTCTGACACCAGGGTGCTCCCCCACCCCTAGCCCTGCTGGAGAGCATGCGGGGGCAGGGCTGTTACATACAGCTGGCTGGGCGCACACCGGGGCTGGAGGTGCTGGGCTGTGGGGAGTCTTAGGGGCTGTGGGTGCTGGAGGAGCCCCACCCAGGGCCCCTTCACCACGTGCAGCTGGGCAGGCCATGCGGGCAGGGCAGGGCTCAGGGAGCCACAGACGGGTGCTGGGGCTCTTGGGCTCAGCTTCTAGCACTGGCTGAGGTAGGGGGCAGGGGAGAGCCGAGGGAGAGGGGCTCTGGCAGAGGCAGGGCTTGGGGACCTTGGCACAGCAGCCCTGCCGTGGCTGTGACCCGCCCTTGTTCTCTGCTCTCTCCCCAGGGCTGCCGGGCCGGCGCCGTGTCAGGGGGCAGCTCCCTGCCACCCTCCTGCGAGAGGCCACCCAGCTCCAGAACCCCCCCCTCGTGCCACTCACCGGAGCCCGTGGCTTCCAGGACAGCTCAGCTACGCGGCGCCCTCTCCCGCCAGAGCTGGGGGCCCCCCTGTACAAGCCCCTCTCCTACCACAGCATGTACGTCGGGGCCAAGCCACGGGTGACACCGTACCCACTGCCTGCCAGCCTCCACCCATTCAACGTCTACAGTGCCAGCCCCCCCGCCCTCAACTACGGGCAGCAGTGATAGGTAGTGGGGCTCTCCCCCCGGCTGCTTGGGGGACGCATAGGACCCACTCTGACTCACCCCCACTCCCAAGTACTCAGATGGCTGCCCCATGGTGAGACCCAGCTGCAGCGTGACACAGGCAGGCTCCAGCCTGAGAGCCTCGCTAGGAGCCCCCCTGCTTCCCCACTCACAGTATCCCTGGCCAGGCTGGGCTCCCCATATCCTAGCCAGCTGCTCGAGGCGGGGCTGCGGGGCTCCCCTCCCTCTCCGCTGCTGCAGGGCAAGCCCCCGGCCCACGAGCTGCCACACAAGTCTCCCCAGCTTGTGGCCATTAAACATCCCTGCACAAGCCTTTGGTGTCGGGGGGAGCCCTGAGCACTGCCCCGGGAGCGGGAGCCGCAGCTCATGCCCAAGACACAGGGCAGGGCAGTGCCCAGAGCACATAGCACATGGCTGGTCAGATCCTGCCCCCCTCCCGCTCAGGCAGGAGCTGCCTTCAACACTCCCCCCCCCCCAGCCAGTGCTGACCAGGGGGCAACCAACAGAGCCTTGGCCCCAGCTGGTCTGACACATGATTCACACCCAGGGGTGCTGGACCAGTTTAGCGAGGGGAGACAGCGCCAGCTGGTGCCGGTGTAGGGTAACTGCAGCGAGGGCTGTGCAAGATGCTGCTCGAGTGAGCTCTGCTGGGAGAGCTGCCCAGACCGAGGGCAGGGCAGGTTCACGCTCCAGAGCCGGGAGCTCAGCTGGCCAGGCCCCGTGAGCGCCACCAGAGGCCCAGTGGTTTACAGTTACACACTGACAGGGACAGGGCTGTTTCACTCTTTAATCGTACAAAAGACAGGACAGAAGTAATCTGTGCCAAGGCAGGGAGCACCAGGCTCTGCAGACAGCGGATGACAGCACCAGACCGGAGGGGAGGGGAGGGGAAACAGCACCAGGCTTAGGGGAGCAGTGGCCAGTGTAGAAGATGCAAACCCAAAGAGAGGCCCCTGGGACAGGGTGGGAGGGGGCACCATCCCTTTGAGGTGGGGGTGGCGGGGGGGCACGTGGTCCCGAGGGCCGGGCTGGCCCTACTCCCAGCTGTCGGGCGGGAAGGCGAAGGGGCTCAGCTTGTACCCGGTGCCCACGTAGAACTTGTTCTGGAATTCCACCCTGCAAACAACACAGGAGGGGCGGGGGAGTCAGCGCAGACATCACCCCCCACAACTGACCACGGGCCTCCCCCATCCCAAGGGAGGTGCTGGGTACGAACACCGGGCATGCCAGGGGCTGACCCACCCCAGACCCACCCGTCCACCACAACCCAGAGTCCAAAGCCGCTCCCCCCCTCCCCCCGCTGGGAGTACGGGGGTGGGGGGCTCACCAGTGCAGGCGCAGGGCGTGCAGGAAAGCCGACAGCCCCTCCATCACCAGCAGGATGGCCACCGTCAGCACGGCGAAGAAGGCGAAGACGGGCACAAGCAGCACCCCGCCCACGTAGACGTGCATCAGGAAGCCGTTCCGCATCACCATGGTCCACAGCACCTCCGACAGCTCTGCAGGGGCACTGGGGGGGTCAGAGCTGGGCATTCCCCCCTTCACCGACACCTCCCACCCCACCTCGCCTCCCTCCCCTGCACCCCCCCACCCTGCCCCTCACAGGCCTCCCTCCCACCTCCTCCCTCCAGGGGTCTGCATGAGGGCCCACAAAGCATTTGTGGGGCAAGTTCAGCACAGGTAGGAGGCTGTGAGGACCCCCCCCTCCCCCGACTCACGTGCATGGGCCAGGCTGAGCGCCCACAGGCGCAGGTAGGAGGCCGTGTTGGAGATGCAGCCCAGGCAGTACTCGATGGTGTGGATAGCCTGGTGCATGAAGACTTCAGAGAATTCAAACTGCGGGAGACACCAAAGCAGTGGGACGGGGTGAAGGGCAGCACCCAGCCATGGCACCATGCCCGGGCGTAGGGCAGCACCCAGCCATGGCACCATGCCCAGCCCCGGGGCGTAGGGCAGCACCACACAGCGGGAGCGGGGCGCCATGTCCAGCCACTCTCCTCCAGCTTTGGCACACTGAGCTAACCCCGGGCCCATCCATAAGCTCTCTCTGCCCCTTGCCGTGGGCTCAGGCAGACACATACCATCTGGAGCTCACTCAGCTGGCTGTCAGGGGGACAGCCCACAGGCTACATGGGAGCCCAGCCAACCAGCAGTGCCCTTTTCCACCCCCTGTGCAGCGAGAGAAGACTGGGATGGGGAGGGGGGACTAATCCCGTCCCTGACGCTCATAGCTTCAGGGTCTCCTGCCCACCCCAGGACCCTGTCCTTCCACTCCGCGGCCACTCTGTGCCATGCTGGGGGGATGGGCAGCAGCTGGTCAAGCCCCACCCCTCTGAATGGCCCTGCCCCCACCCAGTGCAGGGACATTTCAGTCCCACAGATGAGAAGGTGGCCGGGGCCAGAGCTGCTGTGGGGCTCCCCCATGCTGAGTGGGACTGGCAGGACAGCGGGGAGGTCCCGGCACCCAGTGGCGTTAAACCCATCCCCCTCCCCAGCCATCAGAGTGCCACAGGGATCTCACCTCAGGCTCAGGGCCATGCCCGCCACGCTCCACGTCGGCCTCCGTGACGTTCACCGAGTTCCCCGGCTCCTGCGAGCTCAGCAGTGGCTGACGCTCCCCGGCGTCCCCAGGTGGGCCCAGCTGTGCAGAGCCCAGAGCCACACATCAAACATGGGGGGTGAGGGACACACTCCACTGATCACAGCCCCCGTCCCAACCCACGGCACCTGCAGCTCCCTTTGGAGAGGTCCCACAGAGCCCCACAACCCTGCCGCCAGCCCAGCCCTCCAGGGGCCCCCAGGGCCCCCGCCCAGCCCCTTACCCCAAGATGAGGGCGCCCCCTGCGGCGGTGCTGGCACCACAGGTACACGGGCCTGCCCAGGAGCAGGACAGGCACAGAGGCCAGAGCCAGGACGACCAGGACATTCTGCACCGTCACCTGCAGTGGGGAGAGGGTATAAAAGACGGACTTTTACAGTGGCTGCTGCTCTGTGCTGGGGGCCGACACTAGCACGGGCAGGGAGCCCTGGCTGTGGAGGGGCTGCCCAGCCCCAGGGCCCGTGGGGGGAGATTAGACCCGGGGCCGCAGGCAGGATGGTTTCTGTGTTGCAAAGCTCTGTAGTTCTCCTGCTTTGCTCAGAGTCAAATGGCCAGTTCAGCACATGGCTCAGCCCTAGCCTGCCCCGAAGGGGCTAACTGAGGAGCTGGTTCCAGGGCCCAGCCACCCGGGCTGTGCTGCGTGTGCCCAGAAAGGGTGGCAGACATGGGGCCGCCCTGGGTGTGGGACCAAGAGACCCAGAGCTAGGACAGTGACCCGGCTCTGCCCAGCCCCAGGGGGTGAGCGGCACATGAGATCCGGAGGTTGGGTCCCACCACACCAGCCTTGGGTCTGGCCAGGTGTGATAGGCCTTTCGGACTGATCTGGGGGGCAGGTGGGAACCGGACTGGGTGGGGGCAGTGGAAAGCAGCTGCAGATGCTGGCCTGGTGTGGGGGTTCCCCCTCCTGAGCAGAGCAGGGAGCGGCCATCAGGGGTTCCCGTTCCAGGCACAGTGGGGGCTGGCCGTCAGGGTTCCCTGTCCCGGGCGCAGCGGGTGGTTGTTCGGTTTACCCATCCCGGGGGCAGCGGGGACCGGCCAGCGGGGTTCCCCATCCTGGGTGCAGTGGGTGGTTGTCGGGGTTACCTGTACGAGTTACCTGTCCCAGGCACAGAGGACGGTTGTCGGGGTTACCTGACCTGGGGACAGCAGGTGGTGTCGGGGTTACCTGACTCGGATACAGTGGGCGGTTGTCGGGGTTACCCGTCCCGGGCACTGTAGGGGGTTGTCGGGGTTACCCGTCCCGGGCACTGTAGGGGGGTTGTCGGGGTTACCTGTGAGAGTTACCAGTGCCGGGCACAGCGTCTGTGGTTGGGGTTACCTGTCCCGGATACAGCGGGTGGTTGTCCGGGTTCTCGGTGAACAGGAACATGTCGATGAAGTGGATGAGGATGCTGGGTGCCAGCAGGGAGTTGACAGCACTGAACGTGATCCACTTGTAGAAGATCATGAAGACGAGGTAGCCAAAGAGCGCCAGCAGGAAGAGCGCCTCGGGCAGGAAGACCAGTGCCACCTGGTACTGCTGCCTGAAGTGCCTGTGTGCCAGCGAGAGGGGAGTCGGCCCAGGCCCTGCATAGTCGGGCTGCCTGCCCCCATGGAGGGAGCAGTGACCCTTGGGAGGTGGCCCGGTGCACTGCACCGCTGCCCTGGTTGGAGCCGAGAGCAGCAATCCTGACAGGCAGGATCCAGCTGCCAGGGGTTCAGGGTGTGCCCTGGGGGACTGGGCAGGGGAGTCAGATAGCGCAGCAAAGTTGCGGACACACCCCTTCCTGGCAGCAGGAGCCCCAGAGCTGCCCTGGCAGGCTTCCTCCCCAGCCTGGCAGCACGGCCAGCTCATACCTCACAAAGCCCCAAGGGGCTAGAACAAGCCCCCTCTGCACTGGGCACAAGCCCCAGTGCAAGCCCCAGGGGGCCGCTCCTGCACAGAGAGACAAGTGGCACTGGTGGAAGGCCAGTTCAGAGGAGTGCCACCGTCTGCCCGAGGGACTGGGGTTGGGGCCACGCCCCAGGGCAGGGAAGGCTTGAGGGGGAGGGGTCTCTGTCCCAGCGCAGGGCTGCCAGCAGGCAGGGCCCCAGGCTCAGGTGCCAATCCTTCCCCCCCCACCAGGGCCAGGATTTCCCACAGATGCAGATCCCCGAGCATAAGGAAAGGGTGGGGCCAGAGTGGGGGATTCACTAGGCTCTGTAGCCCTTTCCTCAAGGGCACATGGCCTGCCGGGCCGAAGCGAGGGGGCACAGGTGGGCAGCATGGGTGGGTGTTGGCAGCCCCCCAGGCAGCGGCGACTCACAGGTGGTTGAAGACACCGAGCAGCACCCCGAAGCTCATGTGGATGATGCCCAGAATCACTGACATCTTCATCTTGAAGGAGTTCAGGAAGTTCAGGTGGTTGTTGGCCAGGCTCCAGACCTGCAGCCAGGTGAGAGGAGGCGTCTGAGCTCCCAGTGGGAGGAGCAGGGCGGGGGGGGGGGGGGGGGGGGCAGTCGGCCAGCACGTCCCCCCATCCCTCCCTACTCACCGGGTCGATCCCGAAGGGGTAGGGCCCCTTGAAGACTCCAGTGACGTTGGGGTCCAGGGTGAGGAAGGCGTGGCTGGCTAAGTAGTCGGAGCTGTGGGGACAGGGGGGTGTCAGTGCTGGGGAGAGTGGAGGGCACATACGGATCTGCAGGTGGAGCAGTACGTGGGGAGGCGTGCTGACGCAGGGGAGTATGCAGGGCAGGTGGCAGGGACGGGGCACATCGGTGTGGGAAGCCAGGAATGGGACGGAGGGGATGGGGATCCCACAGGTGGGTAACGGGTATGGGGGCAGGGGAGCAGGCTGGGGTGTGAGAAGAGGGGTGGGGTAGCAGACAGGGTCCTGGGGGGTGAGCAGCAGCCAGGTGGGGAAGCAGGCAGGGGTCCCATGGAGGGTAGTGAGCAGGGTACCAGGCAGGAGAGCAGGCAGGGGTCCTGGTGCAGGGACGACAGGGTACCAGGTGGGGGAGCAGGCAGGGGGTGTGAGAACAGGAACCCAGTGGGGGATAGCTGATGGGGGCAGGGTACCAGGTGGTGATCCCATGGGGTGGGAGCAGGCAGGGATCCTGCAGGGGGAGCAGGCAGAGAACCTGCGAGGGGAGCAGGGTACCAGGCGGGGGTCCAGCAGGGTACCAAGGCCAGGTACCAGCTGAGGGTCCTGCGAGGGGAGCAGGGTACCAGGCAGGGGTGCAAGCTGGGATCCCATGGAGGGGAGCAGGGTACCAGGCGGGGGAAGCAGGGCCCACCTCCAGTTGGAGTGTTTGACCATGGTGGCCACACTCCAGGCGGAGGGGAAGATGGCGGTGGCCTTGCTGAAGCACTCATTGTAGATGAAGCCGGTGTAGACGGAGAAGGCCCCCATGAGCAGAATCAGGTAGCGCCCCTCAAAGAACGTCTGCCAGATCTGGGGACAGACAGACAGATGGAGGCACAGCTCCATAACAGCCCAGCCCTCTCCCACCCTAGCAGTCTCCCCCTTGCTCACCTCGTTGCGTGCCTCCCTCAGGCGGGGGCTGCTCTCAGCCAGCACCATCCAGAGGGCAAAAAGGAACATCAGCAGTCCGTGGCCCACGTCCCCGAACATGACAGCAAACAGGAAGGGGAATGTGATGATGGTGTAGGGCGCTGTGGGGGCAGGGAGCACATCAGAGAGAGGCCCTCCCACCCCACATGAACTCCCCCTCCCCAGACCACCTTGCCACACCCCAGACACAGGACCTTTCCCCTCTGGGGGGCGCTGGCTCCGATCTGGCCCCAGGGCGGGGCACTGGCCGACTCAGGGGGGCTGGGGATGGGACACAGGACCTTTCCCCTCTGGGAGGCACTGGCTCCGATCTGGCCCAAGGGGGGGGGACTGGCTGGCTCAGGGGGCAGGGAATGGGCCATGGGGATTTTCCCCTGTAGAGGGCGCTGGCTCCGATCCAACCCAAAAACGGGGAGGTGGCCCCGGGGGTCCCTTACCCGGGTTCACCTCCTGGTAACTGGCGACCCCATAGGCGTCGACGATGCTCTGGAAGCCAGTGGTGAACTTGTTGGTGCGGATGAGGGTGGGAGGGCTCTCAGAACTGGGGATCCGGTGCACGAACGACTCCACCCCTGAGCCGCTCTTGTGCTACAAGGGAAGGCAGGCCTGGGACTAGGGAGCCTCGAGGCAACACCAATCCCACCCCCCCCACCCCCACTGCCCCCTGGGGAGCAGGCAGGGGCTGGCTGGGACTAGGGCACAGCCGGAGGAGGGCAGGACAGGGCAGGGCAAGGCATGGAGGGAAGTGTGGCATAGTAGGAGGGGGTGGGGAGAGGCTAGGGACACACCGACGTGGAAGGGGTGGGCAGGGGAGACACCAACCAATCCATGGGGGGAGAACATGGACTGGCACGGGGGGTCGGGGGGGTGGAGGCATGAAGCGATCCATGGTTTGGGGGTGCAGGTGGAGGCACATACCATTCCGTGGGAGGCAGGGGGGATGGCACGGACATGTACCAGTCCATGGCGTGGGGGAGGGCGGGCGGAGCACATACCGATCCGGGGGGGAAGGGGGCCTGTACCAATCCGTGGGAAGGTGCGTGGGGGAGGACATGGACCAGTCCACGGCATGGGGGAAGGGGAGGCAGAGGCACATACCGATCCGTGGCGCAAGGCCTCCTGCACCTGTGGCAGGTCACGCACGGGGCACCACACCTCGGCGATGAGGCACTTCTCAATGACATTGAAGCTGCACTGGTTGAGGATGAGGTAGATGGCCTTCATCTTCTGCACCTTCACGCGCCAGGCCGGCAGCATCAGCACCACCTTCTGCAGCACCTGGGACAGGTACTGCTCCGTCTCCCCCAGCACCTGCCGGGGGGAGGGAGGTTCACAGGGGCAGACACCAATCCCCCATTATCCCAACACAGCTGGGGCCCCCACCCCAATATTTCCCCTCCACCCTGGTAGGGTCCTCAACTGCTGCCCACCTCCCTTGCAGCCTGGGACCCTTAACGCTGGAGGTCGTTGAGCGAAGAGTGTCCCGGGGCCCCCCCGCAAGCCCGCCCATCTCACCGCGGTGAGGTCGTTGAGCAGGGAGCGTCCTCAGGACACACACCCACCCCCGCAGCTCCCCCATGTCACCACGGTGAGCTTGTTGAGCGGGGAGCATCCCCGCAGCCCCCCGCAGCCCCCCATCTCACTGAGGTGAGGTCATTGATTGGGGAGTATCCCTGGAACCCCCCCCATCTCACCGTGGTGAGGTCATTGATCTGGGTGAGCAGCCCACTCAGCACCTCCAGCCGTTCGGCCTCCCTGTCGGCGTAGGGATACATGTGGCAGTGGAAGCTGGGAGAGACACACACAGGTGAGTGGGGGGTATGTTGGGGGAGAGGGGGGCTGAGTTATGTGAGGGAGAAACCGGACAGCCGGGGGGGCGGGAGGGAGGGAGGGATTGGGTTGGGTTGGAGACACAAACAACTGCCATCAATCCTGCGTGTCCTATGGCCAAGTGCAGTCATGCCAGCCGGCTGAGGGGGGCCCCGGCATTCTGCTCCCACTCCGCCCTAGGGAGCAGCCACACCAGGAGGTAGGGGAGGGGCTGCCCCCAAGATACCTAGCTCCCCAGACAGGAACAAGAGCAGCTGCGATGTGGCACCAGGACCCCTCACACGGCAGCAGCAGGCTTATAGAGCGCCGGAGCTTGGGGGGTGACGGGGCAGGCGGGGGGCAGCACTCACCAGTCCGAGATCTTGCGGATTTTCTGTCCGATCTGCTCCCCCCAGTAGGAAATGAGGAAGATAACCCAGGTGATGCTCTCACCCTGTGAGGGGAGCACATTACCCATGAGCCTCAGCACAGCACAGGGTCACCTACAAACCAACCCCCCCCATGCTCCCAGGCTCCGGAGAAACCCCCCCATCTCCACCCCACTCAGATCCACCCACGTCCCCTCCAGGCCTGCCCCCCTCACAGACACCCAGACCTGCTCCGACCACCCTTGCTGCATCCCCACTTCCCGCCGCGCACTCACTGTGGCTGGGTCCTCCATGGGCTCCGCCATCTCCACAAAGTTGGCGATGAGGTACCCGCGGCAGGCACGCCACAGCAGCCGCTCAAAGGAGGTCACCCGCCACGGGTGGATCACGCCCGCCACAAAGCTGGGGGAGGGGAGAGAAGAGAGAGCCAAGGGGGAGGAGGGGCGCTGGCATCCGAGGGCAGAACAGCCCCACAGCGCCCAAGGGCACCACAGCATCCATGACAACACCACAGAATGCGCCATGTCCCAGGCACAGCCCCGCTCTGCCCCCCACCCCCACGTTGTCCCAGACGGGGCCTGCCCCACAGCTGCTGCCCCATCTGTAACTCATCCCGCCCGCTCTGGAACCAACTCACTTGATTTTGACATCGAGTCGCGGTGCTGTGGACGGGTTGAGCAGGGGCTCCTGGTCCGAGAGGGCGCGGGGCCGGGCAGGGGAGCCCAGTGATGCCTGCCACACAGGAGAGAGTCCATCAGGGGAGCTGCCCAGCCCAACGGGGCCCCCTCCTTCCCCCTCCCCCAGGGAGCCGGCACCACAGTGCCCCCCTCCTTGCCTGGCAACCTCTCCGTTCTCCCCCAGGAATCCACCAAAGGCCTCCCCACACACACCAGTGCCCAGCCCTGGGGGTGACCCACTTCACCCCTCCCTAATCCCCAACCTCTAGGACATCCCCACTCCAACCATCCCCTCTCTGCCTCCTAGATTCCCTTCCATTCTGCCCCTCTATACCTCAAAGTAGCACCCTGGAACTATCATATTCTCTACAGTCATATAATTATGATAAGTTTTGTACATAGTATGTCTTGTGAGGTATCATTTTAATAATCTTGATCTGCTGAATATGAATACAGTTGGATTGTATGTGCTACCGTTGTGTGTGAAGTTATGACGCATTGCTACATGTGTTACTGAAATACTTTGTGAGATGCCCCCAGCCAACCTTTCAGTTGCAACAAAGGACCAGCCAGACGTGCTGATGGCCCATTAAAGGGAATCCACTCTCCCAAGGGCCATCCCAGAGACTTCTCAGAGAGAGCGTGTATGCAGTGGAGACTGCTTGACCAATGAAGACTGCCTGATCCCCATGTCACAGCAAAGCAAGCTGGAAGAAGCTATAAGAGAGGGACAGTGACATCATCACTTGGCCTCTTTCTTCCAAGAATTGACTTGAGTTGGGAGGGGAAATATCTGGAGGACAAAGACTTTGAACTGAGGAGGGTGGTCCCAGGCTGGAAAAGAGTCCCAGCCTGTGCACTGAGGATCTGTAACCTGCTTGTACCATCGGCCAGGGTGAGACACTGCTTGATTCAAATCCTGTTTAGTTTGTAGAACTTAGACTGCAAATTTATTTTATTTTTATTTCTTAAGTAATCAACTTTGATCTCTGTGCCTGCTACTTATATTCACTTAAAATCGATCTTTCTGTATTTAATAAATCTGTTTTATATTTTACCTAAAACAGTGTGCTTTGGTTGAAGTGCTTGGGAAATCTCAGCTCAGTTTAAAAAGGCTAGTGTGCGTCCACTCCACATAGAGGGAGTGACAAACTACTTAATGAACTTGCACTGCCCAAGGGGGCCTTGAACAGTGTAAGACGGTACAGTCCTGGGATGTAGGGCTGGAGCTGGGGGGAATTGGCTGGAACCTCTCTATTGATGGTTCATGAGTGGCTGGGAGATCATTCAAGTAACTCAGCTGGGCGTGTCTCTGCCTGTGGATGTCTGTGTAAGTGCAGTGCCTATCCAAGTTTTGTAGTCTGACATCAGCATCACAGTGTGAGAGGCAACCCAGGTTGGTGGAACAGGGCTCAGCAGGCCCCCAGTCCAGGTTACACCCCAGGGACACCATCACACCCTCCCAGCCCCCCAACCCCAAGACCCCTTACTTCAACTATCCCCTCCCTGCCCCCCAGGCCTCTCTACTCTGCCCCTCCTCTGCGCCCTCCAGCCCCCTCCTCACCCCCAAGGCCACTGCTCTGGCCCTGCAAGAGGACTCACCAGCTGGCCGGTGAAGCGCTGCCCCTCGCGCAGGACATGCGCATACTCCTGCAGCTCCCGCAGGCGCCGGCCCAGCGACTCCCAGTTGCGGCTCACTTCGCGTAGCTCCTGGGCCAGCTGCTCGGACTGCTCCTGGATGTGCAGGGCATCACGGGGCAGAGGGGCCGGGGGGCTTTCAGGGCAGGGCCCCAGTGCCAGCCCTGCCTTCCGCAGCTCCTGGTGCAGGAACGCTGCACAGCAGGGACATAGCGCCCATCAACACTACCCATGCACAGCCTGCCCCCAAACGGGGACCCATCTGGAGACACTCCTCTCCCCAGCTTCTGGCAGTTACAGCCTTTGGGACACCCAGCGCATGGGGTTGTGTCCCTGACCATTTGGGCTAATAGCCATTGATGGGCCTATCCTCCACGAACTTATCTAGTTCTTTTTTTAATCCAGTTATATTTTTGGCCTTCACAACATCCACCAGCAACGAGTTCCACAGGTTGACTATGCGTTGGGTAAAGAAATACTTCCTTTTGTTTGTTTTAAACCTTCTGCCTGTTAATTTCATTGGGTGACCCTTGGTTCTTGTGAGATGTGAAGGAGCAAATAACGCTTCCTTTTTTACCTTCTCCACACAATTCATGGTTTTATAGACCTCTATTATATCCCACCTTAGTTGTCTCTTTTCCAAGCTGAAAAGTCCCCATCTTATTAATCTCACCACATACAGAAGCCATTCCATACCCCTAATCATTTTTGTTGCCCTTTTCTGTACCTTTTCCAATTCAATATATCTTTTTTGAGACAGGGCGACCACACCTGCAGGCAGTATTCAACATGTGGGCGTACCATGGATTTATATAGAAGGAATATAATCTTTTCTGTCTTATTATCTATCCCTTTCCTAATGATTCCCAACATTCTGTTTGCTTTTTGACTGCTGCTACACTCTGAGTGGATGTTTTCAGACAACTATCCACAATGATACCAAGATCTCTTTCTTGGGTGGTAACAGCTAATTTACATCCCATCATTGTATATGTATAGTTGGGATTATGTTTTCCACTGTATATTACTTTGTATTTATCAACAATGAATTTCATCTGCCATTTTGTTGCCCAGTCACCCAGTTTTGAGAGATCCCTTTGTAACTCTCCACAGTCTGCTTTGGATTTAACTAACTTAACCCCACACCACTGGGCATCTGCCACCACAGACCCCCTCCATCCCACCACTCCAGGCTCCCATTCCCACGTGCAGCCCCTGCCACCCCAGAGAGACCTCCTCCCCACAGGGTTCCCACCTGCCTAGAGCCTACCCTCCCTTCCCTCCACACACATGCTCTCCACCACCCCAGAGCCTACCCCCGCTTCCCCTCACCCCATGGTGTCCCCAATGTCCTAGATATTCCTCCAAGTCTCCCTGTCCCCCAGAAGGAGCCCCCTCCCCCAGGGTGGCTGGGCACTCACTGAAGGTTTTCTCCATGTCCTCGCAACGCCGCACCTCACCCACGAAGCGCCGCTGGAAGGCGTTGACATTGGGGTTGAGCTGGGGGAGCAGAGACAGCACATCAGAGCCCAGCTGCAGCCCACCCTGCATAGGGCCCCGACTCCGGGCGGCTAGGCAGGGACCAGCCACCCCAACAGCCCTGACCCCTCAGTCAGGGACCCCAACTCCTGCCCCATTGGGACCAGCTGCCCAGACACCTCCCCAGTCAGGGTCCCCAACTTCCCCTACCCTCCTCAACAGCGCCCCAGTGACAAACCCCAATTCCCATTGCCCCCCATAGGCACCAGATACCCTGGCTTCCCCATGCCCCCTTCCTCCCCTGCTCCAGGACCCCGACTTCTCCCAACCACCCCCCGACGGCCACCTCCCCCCCACCCCACCCCAGCCAGTGACCCTCCCCTCTGCTCCCCATGTCCCGCCCTGCACATACGTCTCTGAACTCCACAAGCCCCCTCTCGCCCAGCTCGCTGACGCAGGCGTAGGCCGAGGCCGACTGCAGGAAGAGCTGGGCCAGGCAGACCTCCTCGCTGCGGAACATGGAGCCCATGGCGCTGCCGGGGGAAGGGGAGAGTCAGGCACCTGGCGGCGAGGGCAGGGGCACAGAGACCCAGCCCCGCCCCGCAGGAAAGAGACCCCTGCAGCCATGGGGAAGGGGGCTGGTGCGAGGGGCAGCGGAAGCCATGCTGTAGCAGGCAGCCCAGGCGTGGGGACGGACTCCTCGCCTGGCAGGGAGGAGATGAAGCGGTCTGTGCCACCGGCAGGAGCTGGAGCTGGCAGAGATGGGCGGCAGGGCCACAGCACTCCCAGCAGCTCTGGGCATGGCTGGGAGCCCCCGCTCCAGCTAGGAGGGGCAATTGTGGCTCAGATTCCAGCTCCCCAACAACCCAGCCCGGCCCCCAGACAGTCACACCAAGCTCCAGTCATCTGTCCCGCTGGCACCTCAGCAGCCATCCCAGCCAGTCGCTCACCTCAGGGATGGCCTTGCAGCTGCGGGGGGCACACGGCGTAAGGGACCCACCCAGGGAACAAGGATCCGCAGCTCTGCCCACGAGACACCCGGCAGCAGCTCGGCTGAGTCACCCTGGACTTTTTTGACCTCGGAGGTTGCAAAATAGTTTCCAGTAGCACCATCCCCCTCCATCCCAGACCAGCTCAGCCTCAGCTGCGCCTGAGTCAGGACTGGCCGTGCCGTTCACCTTTGGGGCTGACACAGCCAGACCCCCATGGCCCAACAAGGGGCAGGGGAGGGCACATGAGGCCCTTGCTGCCAGGCAAGCGATTTCGGGAGAAGAGGGTCAAATGGGCTCGCTAAGGGATTCGGAGCACCCTCCAAGCCCCATTGCAATTGGAGGACAGCTGGGGCCCAGCAGCAGCTCTTGGGGCAGGGGGAGGAGGGGATCCAGGCCTCAGGCTGGGCCCAGCTCACTGCAATAGGGCCATGCCAACACTCCAGCTGAAAGCAGGGAAACACAAGCGGCCTTGGGGAGGGAATCCCGCTGCCTGCACAGGGTCCCGGCCGCGCCAGGAGCGGGTCAAGCAGCCCCCTGGCGTTGAACCACACCCGGCCCACCTTGAGGCATCACTGGCTACTGCCCGCTGCGAACAGGACTCCAGTGGGATCCCCAGCCCAGGGGACACAGCTGCGCTGGGGGCAGAAAGGCCCACGTTTCTGAAGTGGAGGCATTTGGGCTGGCTCTCCCTGCCATGCAGGACTCGGCCCCAGGGCTAGTCCGTGCCGCCCTCTCCTCTCTTCTTCTGCCTCTATGGGGCACCAGCGCTGCAGCCAGCCCAGCCGCAGCCAGCTCCCCCAGCCTCACAGACAGGTAGACAGCGCCACCGACTGTTCCTTCCAAGCTGCCTCCTTCCCTCCTGCCACCTCCCAATGACACTGGCCCAAGGCTGGCAAGAGGACCATTATCCCATGGAGCAGCCAACGCTCCCAGCATGCTAGCCCAGGGGTAACACTGTACATGGGAGATGTTAGTGTGTCCAAGCCAACGTCCATCCCCTCCAGAACCAGGCACAGCTGGATTCGGGAACCCACAGAACCTAGTGCTAGCCCCGAAGATACAATTAGAGCGGCCCATAAGTGGAGCTCTCTGGGGGCCTGTCTACACTGTCACTGGAGATGCAATTCATAAGTAGCTGTACACACTAGTGCAGGAAACTCTACCCAACCTAGGAATCACCCCTCCATCTGCAGGGTATGTGACAAAGTGGGAATTTTCTGTAATATTTTTAATTAAGCCCATGCGTGCCTCAGTTCCCCCATATTTCATGTTGTTACCCAGAGGGCAGGGGAAGGACTGTTTGCTCTCAGGACAGGCTAAGAGACTAAGGCCTGGTCTATGCTACAAAGTTAGGTTGAAGTAGGCTGCCTTGCATCAACCTAGTTGTGTATGTGTCCAGCCTTTGCTCCAGCTTGGCTGGGCTCTGGCCGACCAGAACGGTCGATGCTTTAACCTTCAGTTCTCTCTGCTGACCTAAGGCCGCCCCATGCTATGTAAGAGGTGACAAATAAACCCACCTGGTTTGCCAACCCTGAGTGTCACTGCAAACACTGGCTGAGGTGCATTAGTCCCTGAAGAGTGGCCTAGTCTCTCCCAGCAGTTCAGTTCAGCTAGACTCATGCTGAGGCAAAGCTCAGGCAAAGCTCATGCTGTGAAACATGTGTGCTGGAGCCCCAGAGGTTCACCGGAAGGAGGCATTGAGGCCTACCCCATGCACTAAGATTGAGACCCCTTGAGGGCTGGGCGAACTGAAGGGTTCGTTCCAGAGATTGTTCCAAAACTGGGGGCGTAGCACCGATGCTGTTGATCTGTGACAGCGGAGACGTTCCCTGCGACTCCTGTGGCATGGCCAGAGCACACGGGTGCCAGCTATCCTGGGCACAAGTCTTGTATCGCCCCATTTCAGCCACACCCGCATGCCACCCCACTCAAGCATTAGCCCCCATCTGGAACATGCCCTGCCTCACTGACTGCACAGGAAGGCAGCACCCCAACCATGCTAGAGCGCGGCTTGCCATGCGTAGCACTGCACTCACGGTAACCCTGGAGCAAGGACACAGGCCCACCTAGCAAGGGAGCAGCAGAGGAAGGCCGCCCCAGTGGGTAGCGTGCCCACCCGGGCCACAGGTTCCAGTCCCTGCTCTGACACAGGAAACTGACAGCAATAACTATTGGGGAATGGCTCCCCACCGGGCTCTGCTTTAGAAACGCAGCAATATACCCAGAACCAAGTGACGTTTGCTCCAGAACAGACCACCGCTGGGGTGGCAGCCACTACTCTGCAATAGCGCCTGCCATCGGCATCCCCATGTAGACAAGCCCTGAGTTACCGAGCCTCAGCGCCCCCATGTCACAGGGGTCCCAGCCCTGCCCTGCTGCACTAATCCCCCCGGGACGCACGGATGTGACAGGGACGGGGCGTAGGCAGGCCCCATGGTGCTGCGGCACCGTGCTGCGCACAGCTCAGACACAGCCTGGTCCAGAGCGGGACACAAGCCCCACCGCAAAGACTTGACTTGGGTTCTCCTTGTGTTGTCCCCAGTGCCCCAAGCTCAAGGGGCCCCAGCCGCCCCAGGAGGGGCAGGGGCATCACAGCTCTGACCAACCACCAGCTGTGGCTACCGAGGGCCCCAGGCTAGGCCAGACTCCCCGCTCCCACTGGGATGGGCCCAGGGCATAAGTGCTGGAACTAGGGGGGCTGCCGCCTCCCCTGGTTTGAAGTGGTTCCCGTTATATACAGGGGTTACAATGTGGTTCAGTGGCTCTCAGCACCCCCACTATACAAATTGCTCCGGAGTCTCTGACCCAGGGCAGCTCTAGCGGAAGCCCTGGGAGGGGGCCTGACTCCCAGCCCCTCGGTTTTAGGGATGGGGGAGGGCGATCTCTCCTCCCCTTAGCCAAGCTCTGCTACCCCAATGCCCAGCCAGCCCCACAAGCACCGGGGGCGGGGGGACCCCCTGCCTGGAGCCAAGCTGTGCCCCAGCCCCGCAGCCTCGGAAGGGGGGGCAGTGGGTCACCCCACTCCAGGGGGCTCAGAGGAGGGACAAGAGACCCCCCCTCCGAGCCGGGACGGGGTGAGGGGGAGCCGGAAGTGGCGGCAGCAGCACGTGGGGCCAGGCCCCGCCAGGCTGTCCCATCACACCCTCCACCCGCGCGGTGGGACCCGGCCGCGAACCCGCCGGGGTCCCGGCGCCGCCGGCAGAGGGGCAGAGCTGGGGGCGCCCCGGCTCCTACCTGCGCTGGGCTCCAGCTGCTAGTCCCGGCTGGGCTGGAGGGAGACGGGAGGCTAGGACTTCCTCCTCCCCTGGGCGGGCTGCTCCCGGGCCGGGTCAGACCCACCCCCGGGACCTCCCCCACCGCCAGCTGCAGGAAGCTCCGCACCCCTCCCGCGCTGCCTGCCCCAAGCGCGCCCCAGCCGCGGGGCAGGGGGCACCGTACGGGGAGCTGCCCCCCACTCAACCCGCCGAGCCTCACTCCCCCTGCATCTGGACTTCCTCCCCCCTCGGGCGAGCCCCACCTCCCCTGCATCCAGACCCCCCTTCCGCCGAGCCTCGGCCCCACTGGACCCCCACCCAGACCCTGCCAGCCAAGCCCCCTCCCCCTGCATCCGGGCCCCCTCGCACCCAGATCACGCGCTGATCCACCTGCACCTGGGCCACCCCAGTGAACCCCACCCCACTGAGCCCCAACCAGCTGCACCTGGACCACCCAGCTGAGCCCCTGCCCCCCGCATTCAGACCCCCACTCCCTCAGCACCTGCACCCACCCAGTGAGCCCCCTGCACCAAGACCCCCCCTACTGAGCCCCATACCCCCCACACGTAGAACCCCTGCTGAGCCCCAACCACTTTGACCTGGACACTCCCCCCCTCCGGTCCCATTCCACCTGCACCCAGACCCCCCACTGAGCTGCCTGCACCCAGATTGTCCCACACAGATTCTCACCCCACACCAAGCCCCTCCACCCTTGGATCCTGCCAGGCTGAGCCTGCCTGCCCCACACCTGGATCCCTCCACATCAAACCCTCCCACACCTCTAAACCTAGATCGCTCCCATGTCCCATCAGAACCACCGTGCATCTCCCCCTCCCCAGCAGCCAGATCACCCCACAGCTGAATCCCCACCCCCAACACTGAACCCTTTGCACCTGGATACCAGCCTTCCAGGCCAAAACATACACCCTGCACACCATGTTGTGGAGTGGGATGGGGGGGCTCTATAGGGGGTGCTCTCCCCTCTCAATCACTGCTGACCCTAGTGTGGCAACATACATGGCCTAGAGCACAAGTCCCTGTGCAACTGGACACCCACACACACACCAAGGCCCCTGCACCAAGCCCCTGAGCCATCACACCAGTTACGTGCAGGGCAGAGCCCATGCAGACAGAGATCCCAGATGTAATAGCAGGGCACCAGGCCCTGTTGCAGTGGATCCCTGTTCCTGGATCTCACTGCCCATGGGCTCAGCTTGGATTCACTCCCAGCTCTCTCTCACCCCCTCTAAGCAGGATCCAGGCCCCGGGCACTAGTGCCAGGACTCACATTCCCAGCAGGGTCTGTGCCCTGAGGTTCGTGTGACCACCCCCCCAGCATGGTGGGATTCCTGCCCCAGGGTGTTGGCATCTCCACTGCCTCGAACTCCAGTTAGATCCATGTGACGGTGTTTCCATAGTATGTATGGAAATAGCTGCTTCAACATAACATGTGACGGCCGATTTCCCCAGGACACTTAGTCAACATTCCCAGTGGCAGAAGCCAGATCCCATGATCCTAGCCAAGGGGCTGGCATCGCTGTTTCCATGCCCTGCCTGACTCGGGCCCTCTCTTCCCTGCCTCATCTGCTTGCTCCAGTGGGTATTTCTGGGGCTTTTTCTATCTGCAAGGTGACCCCTGCTGCCCTTCCCCTTGAGAAATGTGCCACTACTAATCTCCTGTGTCCCCAGCCTGTCTGTGAGGCCCCCCTCCCCATTTCTCTTGGCAGGCCAGAGAAAACACCCCACCCTGAGCCGGTGTGCCAGGCTCATGCAGGGCAGTGCCCATGCAGACAGAGATCCCAGTTGTAATAGCAGGGCACCAGGCCCCGTTGTGGTGGCTTCCCGGACATCTCTACCCACTGCTCAGCTTGGCCAGAAGCCCCTTCTCTCTTGCTGCAAATAGTACTGCTACAGCCCTAGTCCTCGTCCTGTGTTGTAAGCACTGCAGCCCCACCCCCTAATTCTGTGTCGGGGGGCCTTAGAGGAATCATAGAATCTCAGGGTTGGAAGGGACCTCAGGAGGTCATCTAGTCCAACCCCTTGCTCAAAGCAGGACCGATCCCCAATTAAATCATCCCAGCCAGGGCTTTGTCAAGCTGGGCCTTAAAAACCTCTAAGGATGGAGATTCCACCACCTCCCTAGGGAACCCATTCCAGTGCTTCACCACCCTCCTTGTGAAAAAGTTTTTCCTAATATCCAACCTAAACTTCCCCCACTGCAACTTGAGACCATTGCTCCTTGTTCTGTCATCTGCTACCACTGAGAACAGTCTAGATCCATCCTCTTTGGAACCCCCTTTCAGGTAGTTGAAAGCAGCTATCAAATCCCCCCTCATTCTTCTCTTCCGCAGACTAAACAATCCCAGTTCCCTCAGCCTCTGGGGTCCCTTGGGGAAGAGGGCCTTGGGCAGGTGCAGTGACTAGCAGGCAGGACCCAGAGAGGGGAAACGCTGAGCTTTACAGCCCTGCCTCTGGACAGGAGACAAGCTGGATCTGGGCTCCTGCCTGAGGGGTCATCAGAGAGCATGGAGGGGCCTCCCAGCAAAGGAGGAGAGCTGGAGCTCGGTGGGGATGCTGGGCTCATGGGATCTGGACTCTGCTGGGGAATGGGGTGGGAGAAGGGGGGAAGCTGGCTTTTCAGACTTTTCTTGAGGGCAGATAGAGTCTCTCTTGACACCAAGCTCCCCTCCCCCTTTCGACAGCACAAACCACAGCTACTGAAACCCCCCGCCGCCCCCCCCCACACACACACACACCTGTTCCATCCCATTCCTGGGCAGGGATCAAACCTGGGACTCCAGGGTCTAACCACAGTAGCCATTACTGCCTGGGCTTGGAGGCCACTGGAGAAGGCTCAACAACCTCTCCCGTGGGTCCAAACCCATGGTCAGGGGACAGAGCTCCACACAGGGCCTGTTACACTCTCAGGAGGATGGCAGCACCCACCCTGCAGCAAGGGAAAGCACCAGAAAAGCCGTGCTTGGAAAAGATTGGTGTATTAATGCACGCTCCCTGCTGGCGGTTGAAGTAGCTGCCCAGAGTACAGGGAATGCTGCCCCACAGGGATGGGGGCCAGCAGGAGATTCAGAGCCAACTCAAGGAGGCTACAGCATCTGCACTTCTCCAGGGCCCCCCTCCCCTCCAGCCAACTTAGGCCTGCCGGGACACTGCATTTGAACCAAGCATCCCAGCACCTCTGCATGATGAGCGTACTGGGGCAGCTGCAGGGTTTGGTCATGGCCCAGGCATGACGCTCTATACCTCGGGGGAACACACTACACCCCCATGTTCATCTTTATAAAATGATTGTGTGGTATTATCCAATGCAAAGTTTGTCATGTCGGGTGTCTTCGGAAGGATCATAGTGCACTGAGCATGGTTGTTATACTGATGTTATAGTAATTGTAACAGTAATGTGATAGTAAGGTTATAGGTTATAATTTCATGTATATAGTTATGAGGCTAAAAATGTATCCTCATGGCTTAAAGCAAGCCCCTGCAAAACTCTCCAAGAACAGAGAGGCAGCTCACACCTCCTCAGGGCATGGATGGGACAAACCCAGCCCAGCATCACAGGAACAATGGACAGTGGCTTAGGCAGCAACAAAAGAATCTGTTAGACCCTAGAGGGAGTCACGCCCTTCCTTTGGGCAGTTTGGGACTGTGATGAGGTAATGCTCACCTGACTCTGAAGGGGTGGGGGACAAAGCCAAGAGGAAAGAAAGGACATGATAAAAGGGAGAGACATTTTGCCATGCTCGCTCTCTTCCACCTCCATCTACAGACACCACCACCACGAAACGACCGAAACGCTGATCAAAGGGGAAAGCCTGACTGAAAAGCCAGCGTGTGATGAGAAGCATCTCTTTAAGGACATTGAAAGTGTTAAAATCAGCTTAGAATGCGTTTTGCTTTTATTTCATTTGACCAAACCTGACTTGTTGTGTTTTGACTTATAATCACATAAAATCAATCTTTATAATTAATAAATCTGTTTGTTTATCCTACCTGAAGCAGTGTGTTTGGTTTGCAGTGTGTCAGAGACTCCCCTTGGGAGAACAAGCCTGGTACATAGCAATTCCTTTGTTAAACTGACAAACTCATGTAAGCTTCTAGCGTCCAGTGGGCATAACTGGACACTGCAGGATGGAGGTTCCCAGGGTTGTTTCTGGGACCAGAGATATTGGCTAGCGTCATTCGCTTGCAAGTAGCGGGGAGCAGCTGACATGCCAGAGGCTGTGCGTGAACAGCCCAGGAGTGGGGGTTCTCACAGCAGAGCAGGGTAAGGCTGGCTCTCAGAGTCAAGGATTGGAGTGGCCTAGCAGATCACTGGTCCAGACAATACCAGAGGGGAACGTCACATCAGGGAAGGCAGAAACTACAACCCACGGGGACATCTCATTCCCAGCTAGCGCTAAAAGGGGGGCAGCTGCAAATCCCAAAGACAGAGCAAGTCTGAGGGGCCGGGTGAGGTGAGACCTGGGGGCAACGGACTCACCTGGGCCCTGTGCAGCATACTGGGCCAGGTTTGGAGGGGGAAACAATCTGATAGCAGGATACGCTTGGGGAGGAGCATGCCCACAAGGAGGCCAGGCCTGGAGCAGCACAGGGCCCACATCCTGGAGCAGGCTGATGAAGCCTCTCACTGGCCATGGGTCCCCCACCCTAGGCACCAATGAGGAGGATTAGAGAAGGGGAGAGGGGCTGGTCTGCAGTCCCCTTGGGCCCCTGTAACTGGCACTTTCCAGCAGGAAGGATTCCCCCTCCCTTCCCATTGGTTCTGGCAGGCTCAGGATGGCAGTGAGGGACCCAGGTGGGTGTGCTGCAGCTGGTACCTTGGCTAAATGTTTGCAATTCCACCAAGCTGAAGTGGGCACTGGGGCTGTTCAGGTCTGACCCTGTTCGGTATGATTGGTGGGGGGATGGGGGTGCTGCTTTGACTTGGCTGACCTCCCCTGTGATGCTGACAGACCAGGTGCCACCTCATGCCAAGACCCCTAGGCCTCAGCTAAATCCTGACAAATACAGAGCCACGGGGCATAGGTAGCCACTCTGGCTCACCTGTGTGCTGTACTGTTAAAATAGGTATTAGAGTTACAAAAGTGTTTCGTTAGAGAGTATAAAGTGCTTGTAGATTGCTGCATCCTGTAATCTCACTTACACCTGTATCCCAGGTGGTGATATTTCAGTGTTGGCTCTGTAACTGGAAAGCATCGGACAGGTGAAAAGCATTACCAACTGCAAGGTTCTAGTTTGCTACAGGTGTTATCTCCGGCCCAACAACAGAAGGCCCAGAGACACCAGACAAACCACTGTAGAACATCAGAAGACAAAAGGCTTTGTGAATTGCTTCCCCCCACCCTCCATGAAAAGGAGACTGCAGCTGAATTCCTCCCACCAGCTGAATTTGCAGCTGGAAGCAGAAAGGGTCGGGGGAAGGAATAAAAGGCCCTCAACAATGAGAAATTGTGTTTCATGCTACTTGCTTCTGAATGGCAAAGACTACCAAGCGTAAGTCAAAGGTCCCCAGTGCTTGGCCTAGATTAGCCCTAAAGGACATAGAGAGCTTGCTTATTATAAGAAGCTTCTATTACCTTTTGAAACTTAAAGCTGTAACTCATGTGTGTGTATGTTTACCTGCTTTAACTACTTCCTTTGCCTAGTTAATAAATCTTTAGAGACAGTTTTTTCAATAGGGTTGGCTACAAGCATTGTCTTTGGTGTGAGATCTAAGGTGCAGTTGCCCTGGGGTAAGTAACTGATCCTTTCAGACTGGAAGAAAGCTGAATATTGTTGTGACCTTTGGTGTAAGGGACCATCTATCACACAAGCAACCTTGCCTAGGTGGCAAGATAGAGCAGTGTAGCAAAGGGGAAGGTCTGAGACTCCCTCACTAGGCTGTTACAATGCCTGAGACGTTCACACTTGATAGGTGAAATCTAAATCCAGAACTCCCAGTCCATTTTGGGTTATGCCCTGCCTCGTAACAGTCTGCCCTGAAGTTGGTACTCATGCTGCTCAGCCTCTGCAGGACACCTTGACACCCCACGCTCCTGGGGGCACTCATGAGGCAAGACAGACACTGCCAGAGGAGACTAGACCTCATCTCTGCTGGGCAGCGAGAGTCATTCAGGGGGAGTATATTCCTGGCCACCACTCACCCAAGTGCAGGAGTCAGCAGGTCTGTGGGGAGCTGCCCCTCTCTGCTACCAAGTCCAGCTCAGTCAGCGGGGGCCCTGCTCTAGCTCCATGGTGCCCAGGGCAAGCAGCCCCCTGCCAGGGCAAGGGATGATAGCAGCACAAGACAGAACCAGGGCCAAAAGGGGGCAGGGACAGACCACTGCCTGGCTCAGTGTTTGGCAGAGTTCCCCCAGCATGCCTAAGCCTATTTCTCACACAGCAGGGCAGGGAGGGGCAGTACTGGAACAGCAGGACTGGGTGCCAACCCTTGCTCTGTCATTGGCTCCTCTCCCGGGAGTTGTGGGGAAGGGTGTCCTCACCCACCAAACACTGGGCTAACTGGAGTGAATGTCCTATTGCTCCCCTCAACAGCCACTCTTCCCCCCGAGCGCTGGGTGGACAGTGTTACCCACCGTTCTCAAGGGCGCTGGGAATGAGCCACAGCCAGTTACAGACCCACTGTGATGCGTAGCACTGGGACAGCAGGAGAGAGGGGTCATGTGTTCCCCACATCCCAGTTCCTTAAGCAGAGTCCCCTCCCCTGCTCAGGGCCTCAGTTCCACCCACCCACCACCATGCAAACGTACAGGAATGAGCGCCCCTGAGTGAGGGGTTATTAGGTGGGAGAGGGTCTAAGAACCTGGGTTGGGTGCCCCCTAACCACCCACTCACTCCCCCCTGTACCCCACACCCTGAAGCCCCATTCTCCCCCAAGGCAGGTGCAGAGGAGCTGTGGCAGTGGGTGTAGGCCCTTTATTTCAGGGGTGGATCTAGGAAGCAGGCTGGGCAGTTCGGGGGGCCCAGCTGTCACCGGTACAGGTAGTCAGCCTCGATATTGGCCGCGATCTCGGCCTCCCACTTGTCCCCATTGTTGAGCAGTTTCTCCTTGTTGTACAGCAGCTCCTCGTGTGTCTCAGTGGAGAACTCGAAGTTGGGGCCCTGCAGAGACCAGGAGAGCAGACAGTTGCCACCAGGGCCTCGCCCCCAAGACAGAGACTCATGGACGGACAGACTCCACTTCTCCCTTGCCCAGTGCAGAGACCCACCTGGACCTCCCTCCCTACAGAGACCGTCAGAGGCCAAGGTGTATGAGGGCAGGTCTGGGGAGAGACTGCATGCCTGGCTCCCCCGGACACTAGCCCCACGCGCAGCCGGCCACATTCACCTCCACAATGGCATCCACAGGGCAGGCCTCCTGGCAGAACCCGCAGTAAATGCACTTGGTCATGTCGATGTCATAGCGGGTGGTTCGGCGGCTGCCATCAGCGCGTGGCTCGGCCTCGATGGTGATCGCCTGGTGGGGGAGGGGAGAACACGGTCATTCCCTGCCCCAGCACCCCTGCTCCAAACACACTGGGGAAAAGCAGGTGTGCTGCCTACTTGGCTGAGGGCAACACCATGCACCACAGGCAGCTGGAGACTCTCCGCTCTGGAATGGGGCAAGGGGCGGGGGGGGGGGGGCACACACTGAGCTTTTGCCAATGGGACTGGAGGAAGGGCTGGAGCTGCTGCCCGGACAGAGTCAGGACCCAGCTGTGTCAGCACCCGTGCAGCACCTCTCCCTCCTGGAGTCAATGCAGCTCTCACAGCCCCAAACACAGGGCATCCAAGCTGGGCAACAGGCTCACAGAGGGAACCAAATCAAGGCCCCCTGGGGATGAGATCCTAGGGAGGGGAGCAGAGACTGGGGGACCTCACCACACAAGAGTGCCTTACCTGGGCTGCACCATGCCAGAGACAAACATCAGAAAGGGCACTGGGGCTGGGAGGTGCGACCCCCACATGGGCAATCCCTGGGGCGAAGGGGAGGCTCACCTGGGCAGGGCAAATGGCCTCGCAGAGCTTGCAGGCGATGCACCGCTCCTCTCCAGACGGGTAGCGGCGCAGGGCATGCTCCCCCCGGAAACGCGGGCTCAGGGGACCCTTCTCAAAGGGGTAGTTGATGGTGGCAGGTTCCCGGAAGAGGTAACTCAGGGTCATACCCAGGCCTAGAGGAAGAGCGAGGGGAGGTTAGAATCCAGCTGAGGAACAGCGAAGACATGAAGCATCACTCAGACCCTACACCATCTCCATGTGGGGGCCCCCCCACTGCCGTCTCACTGGCACAGGGAGGCATCCATGCCTATCAGACCCTCACAGCCCATCTCCCCCCAGTCTCAATCCCGACAACCCTCACATCAGGTCCCACCACAGCCATCCCACTCCAGGTCCTGCCATCACAGCCCACCCCAACAGAGCCCAGGGCTCACCTCGGATGAGCTCTGTCCACAAGAGGGTTTGAGCAGCCCGGTCGGTGATGGATTTCATGTCCGATTTCAGCTCCTGTACATTCACATACTCTATAGGGGAGACATAAATCATCACCCCCCTACACAGACCAACATGAAGGGGCTGGGACAGGCACCCATCCTCTGGATAGGGTGCCCCGACAGCACCTGAAAGAGACTCTATGGCAGCTTGGGGGATAGAAGAGACCTAACTTGGATCGTACATCCCTTGGAGGAAGGGACTCTGGGTGCAGTCCCCTGGGGGACAGGAAAACCAGGCTCATCCATGCCCTCCAGAATGGACTCTGGATGCTGTGAGAGAGCTCTAGGGGCAGCCTTGGGGAGGGCCGGAAGCAGTACTTACTATAGGACTTCCTCGAGGCTGTAACACTGAGCAGCCGGGTGAGACTCAGGCAGGGTGGTGTCCCTGGGGAACCAAGGAGAAAGGTTAGAGAATGCTTCCAGCCCCAGCGCCATGAGGCAGCAGAGGGAAAGAAGGCTCAGCCCACAGCCCTACAGCGTGGGGGAGCTGGTGGGTCTCCCCTGCTGCTGCAGGCCTTACCTGTGCAGGAAGCTCGGCATATCATCCGCAGCGCCGCCATGCTGAGCCCAGGGCAATCCTGCAGCACAGGGAGGAGAAGGCAGTGTCAGCTCACACACTCAGCGTTGCACCTACCCAATACGGGCCAGCCCTGCCCACCAGCCCCTGAACCCTGCAGACGGGACTAGGGGATGGCAGTACAGGGCATTTTCCCACAGGGGTCCTGCAGCTCCCCTCTCCCGGGATGGGACCCAGGCGTCCGGGGGCCGTAGTGCAGGGCACTTTCCCACACTCCCCTGCTCCGGGACAGGGACCCAGGCATCCGGGACGGCGCCTCACGGGGCTGAGTGACCTAGGACCCATCCTGGCGGCATCTGGGTCTGGCAGACAGCAGCGCGCTGAAGGGACCCAGGCGTCCTGCCCCGCTCAGCTGCCGTGCGCATGCGCAGCCGCCTGCGCCCCTGAAGGTCCCAGTGACCCGAGCGAGGCCGGGAGGACCGACCCCGGGGGGAGGCTGCCGGGCATGGGCCGGGGGCGGGGCCGGGGGGCGACACTCACCCCCGTGGGGACAGCACCGGGCACCCCTACTCCGCTCGGCTCCGAGTCTGCCGCGAGCGGGCCAAGCCTAGGCCGGCAAGCGCTGGGGCCAATCAGCGTCCAGCTCGTGTCTCATTGGCTACGGGGCCGGAAGGGAGGCGGGGCACGAGTTCTGATTCCGCCGTGCGGATATGACGAAGAATCTCTGCGGTTAAATGATTGGCGGAGGGATGGGATTTTGGGCGGGATCACTAGTGGCGACCTCGGTTGATTGGTGGTTGTGAAAGGTGTGGGGCGGGGTCACCTCTGGACGGCCAGTCGAATTAGTGGAGGGGAGGGGGGCAAGGCCACGTCCAGAACGGCCAGGTGGATTGGCGGAGTGGTATGGGGGCGGATTTACACACATAACGGACCCGCGGATTGGTGGAGACCTGTTGGAAGGACATAGGGTCCTCCCTATGACGTAGTGGGGGGCTTTTAGCGCACGCGTGGACGCAATGTGGGGTTTGAGGCGGCCTGGGCCTAGTGGGATGGGTGGTGTTAATTCAGAGTAGTAGGGCCTTGTGTGGACGGACCTACCCGGTCTCACTTCGGTTTAGCAGCGTCTCGGGAGGGTGAATCTGTGGGGCCTGTCTTTTTGCTGATCCAGTTTAATTGTGCGTCTGCAGTTAATCCGGATTAATCTTTCTGTGCAGACAAGGCTTGCATCCCTGTGCCTTGGTTCCCCACCTGCAGCACTGGGGTGGGATCCACAGGGCTGTACTGCACTGGAGACTGTGGGGTGGTTGGACAACAGGGGCCCAGGTGGTGCCGCAAGCGAGAGGGACCAGGGAAAGAGGGGGAGACACCATCCTGGGGGGAAGGAGGGGGGATTGTTGCTGAGGGTGGGAGAACCCCTTGGACCCCCAGTGGCAACAGGGCTGCCCTGTGTGATTGGTATAATCAGCCTGCAGCCAGAGGGACCTTTCCGTTTGGATGTGGGACTCACCGTGACAATGAGTGTATTGGGGGTCATGCCCTTGTCCAGGCCAGTGAGTCCGTTAGAGCCATGTTTGCTTCCTGTTGCTTTAACAATGTGAATAGAGCTTGCACACGCGTCCCCCTTTGGGTGCTTGGCTTTCTGGGAGCCATTTGCAGCCCTCTGAAGCGTGACTTCCAGAGGGGCTGTTCCTGGGAGTGTCCATGCCAACCCCTGGGCTTTAGTGGGAGATGAAGGTTCTCAGCACCCATTGAATAAGGCCTGGCCTTGCCTGAATTTGCGGACTTTTTGGGGCACTAACACAATGAGCCCTTGGCTCAGTGAGCACTTACACAATCTAGCTCTTGTGGAACAATCAGTGCTCCCATGGCTGTCCCCCAAGGCACTGGGATCATTTCTTTGCGGGCGCCTGCAAACTGCCGTACATCGCAGCTGTGCAGCAGTTCATGGGAGAGGTGCCCCAGGCGATGCTTTGCTGCGTGTGACTGGGAGGAATAAAAGCCAGGGAAGCAAGGCTGCTAATGCAGGCCCCCTGGGCATGACAGCAATGGCCAGTGTGTCTAACACGTTAATTGTGGCCCAGATCGGCGTGCTGCACGCTGGGCATGGCAGGTGAGTCAGGTGCCCGGAGTCAGTGGAGGGTGTGTGGGCTCTGTGCTGTGGCTAGAGGACATGCTCAGCACAGTGTGAGCAGCTAGTGCCACACACCACAGTCAGACGGCAGGGTTCAGACGGCACAATTTTCCCTCTGTGCCAGCCTCGCCTCTGACACTGCGGCCGAAAGCCATAAGGCAGCGCTTACCTGGCCTCCTCCTGGCTAGACATGAGCTGCTGGCCTGGGTGAGACTTGCATTAGAGGAGAGAGGCTGAGCAAGTGTGTGAATATTCAGGGCTGCAGTGGGGTCACAACCTGGCCCTGCTGCACTGGGGGTGAGAGGATAAACACACAAAGGAGTGTGAAGTGTCCAGATACTGCAGTGTGTCAAAGTTTGACTCAGACTCACAATTTATCAGACCACTCTGTTTTATTAGCAAAGCTGCTCTGCTAATACATTTAGAAGTGAGCCCCCAAGGTGGGGCTTGTGTCTCTTAATTTTTACAGTTTTTTGGAGAACAAGTTACAGAGAAGTTACAGACAAAAGAAGAAAAAGATTTTTAGTTACCACCCTTCGAGATCCCTGAGACCAGTCACGTATCTTCAATTACCTGCCACCCTTAACAATCTCCTTTAACAGCTTCCAGTTAACTTAACTAATTGCCCTTCACACCTTCCATTCTGATGCCTGCTTCTTAGACGTGCTGGCTCTATCTTAATTGCTTCTCCATTCAAAAGCTAACTGTCCCTACGTGTGCTCCCTCAGGTACTTTGTAACATGTTTTGGCATGACTTCTCATATACAATGTATCCAGCATGTCCCCTTATACAATGTTATACTTCCACAAGTGACTGGATAAGGACCTGAGATAGGGAGTGCAGCTGTTTACCCCAGTGCAAATCTCCTCTGACTTGAGTTGGGTCCCTAAGGACCGGCCCTGGGACAGGGGACATGCCCGGGACAGGGAGGGGAGCTGGTGGCCACATGGCTGTGTATCCCAAATGATCTCCACCAGCCTGCCCCAGGAGGAGCCAGATGGGGAGATCAGGGCCAGTTTCTCTAAGGCTCCTGCCTTCTCTTTGGCCCTCATGTGCCCTGTTGCTGCTCACACCCCCTTGGTAGCCCCCTGGGAGGGAGTAGCACCCCCTCAGCCTTGGGGAAGCTTTTGGGTGAAGGAGCTCATCCCTTCCCAGGGGCCTGTGCAGTCCAGGAGCCATCCCTTGTCTCCAGGGGATAGCAGGGTACTCCATCCTTGGCAGGCAGCGGCTACAGTCCCTAAGGGGTGCTAGGGACACTAGGAGGGATGTGCTGGGATAGCTATCCTGATAGCAATATCATGTGGCCAGGTGGGCAACCCCCTGGGGAAATTCCATTTGCCAGTTCCATGACCAAAATAAACTATAGTGGCAAAAGGATTTGGATGGTTTTGCTGGTCTAGCTGGGTGTGCGCCAGGGCTCTAGCTGGTATAGAAATGTGAAGAAATCACCCCCATAACCCACATTGCTAGGCCAGTGTACATTTCTAGGGTCACTCTGGCCTCAAAAGAGCTTTGGCCAGCTCCAGGTGTCTGGGAACGTGGGCAGGTAGGTGGCTGCATGATGGCCCCACATGGGGGTGCTGCTAGCCTGGTGATTACCAGGACACAGGCACTCACTGCTAGTGGGAATGGCCCATGCTCCCAGCCTGGGCACCCACCTCTCCACGCCTGGACCTCTCCAGGAAGGGGCTGTTTGCTGTGTGCCCCACACTAAACCCCCTGCTGCAGCTCTCTGCCCCCCTCTGCTGGCTGCACTGGGTCACAGGGTTAGGGCTCTGCTCCTGTGCCTTCCAACCACGGGCACTGGCACTGGTGCTTCCTGAACCTTCTGGAGGCTCTGTGCCACCCCCAAACGCTGCCTCCCTTTAAATGAGGCTCTGCTGACCCCTGTCAGTGGCCTCCTTCCCAACCTGTTGCAGGGCTCTCGAGCCTGGATAACCCCCTACTCCTGATCAATGCTGGAGTGACTGACTGAGGCACTGCAGAACCCAGGCATCCTGAGGCCAGTCCCACGCAGCTGTAGTCAATGCTCCCCTACTGGTTGGCAAACATGGGAGGAGCTGCGGGGTGGGGTGCAGGGGGTGCCACATGGGGTGGTCTGAGAGCCCATCCAATTTAACTGCTTGCTGGGGGGGGGGGGGCACTCAACTGGGAGGAGCTGTGAGGACAGAGCAACGGCCAGGGGCTAGAACATGAGCAGGAGGGAACCTGCTCCAATGCAGCTGACACCCTGGGAGTCATCACACGGCCCGCCGTGGGAACACACATACACACACACACACTGGGTGGGGCAGGTAACAAGAGCTGTGGTAATGTGGGACAGGACAGCAATCTGGGACAGCCAGTGCCAGGGGGCAGCGTGCCACAGGGCCGGGGATTCCCTAGCTGGCTGGGGAGCAGTCATGCTGGCAGAGAGCATGCGGCTGGAGGCAGCTGTGGGGTGGAGCTGCCCAGGACAGAGCTGTACTTGGTCTGCCATGTTATCCTCGGGCGAGCGGGCAGGGCAGTGATGCTTACCATGCCTGCTGGCCAGTGTGGATGCCAGGCTCCCGCTAGGGGCAGCATAGGCGGTGGGTGAATCCTGCTCTGGGCACAGGAGAGGAACTGGATGGGGCCTCTCCCATCCCTGTGGATTCCAGCTCAGGCGACCTTGCCCCAGGCGCCAGGGCTGAACCCTGTAGACTTTGGTACCTCCACACAAATAAAACTAACCCTTGAACCAGCATCAGGCTCATCACGGCAGGGTGATGCATCAGGAATACCAGGCAGCTGGGCACCGTCAGCACAGCAGTTGTTGCAACCCCCCGGCAGGGAGCAGGCCGGGTGCTGTGCAGAGAAGAGGTAATGCCAGCGAGGCTGGGGGTTCCTGTGCCCCTCTTACTCAGGAGCCTGGTGGGTCAGCACTGCGTGAGTGTGGAGGAAGGTAACCCCGTTGGGGCATTGTCAACTGTGGAGATCCTTGAGGAGAGCACCCACAGAGAGACATGGGGGCATCAGTGCATGGAGGGCAGCAGGGCAAGGGGACTGCCCGGCCCACGCACACCTTGGCACTGACCAACTGCCCCTGCTAATGCAGGCCCGGAACAGACTCTGCCTCTGTGCTGGGAGACTTGGGCAGGCCCTGGCATCCCGTCCCTGTGCCCAGCAGCTCTGGAGAGTGGGTGCATTGCTCCCTGTTCTCTGGGGTTTCCTGTTGAGGCCAGCCGGGGTGGGACACTGGGGCACTGTCATTTATCCAAGGGCCCAGTTCTTCCCCTGCAACACTCAAGTGAGGCCCCTGGGCCCAGCCCACCCTTGGGGGTGTCCAAGTCAGGGTAGCAGAGGCCCTCTGCTGAGAAGGACTTCGAATGGACAGAGAACCTGGATCAGAGCAACCCTGTGGGATCTCTCAAGCCCTGGCCACCCCAGGCCCCCTCAGTGCCCCTCCACCCCATCCCCTGACAAGTCCAGCCCTGCTCAGTGCCCCCTGCAGCCAGCCCGTCCCTGCTCAGTAACCCCCCCCCCCGCCCTCCTCTGGTCAGTCCAGCCCCCTCAGTGCCCCCCAATTCTCTGTCAAGCCTGGACCCTCAGTGCCCCCACCGGCCAGCCCAGTTCCACTCAGTGCCCCCCCATCCCCCGGCAAGCCCAGCCCCGCTGAGTGCCCCCCCATCCCCCGGCAAGCCCAGCCCCCTCAGCGCCTCCGCATCTGCTGGCCAGCCAGGCCCCCTCAGTGCCCTCCTCCCCGTCCTCTGACCAGCCCGGCCTTGCTCAGTGCCCTCCCATCCCCTGGCCAGCCCAGCCCCGCTCAGTGGCCCCCAGCAAGCCTGGTCCTGCTCAGCGCCCCCCCATCTACTAGCCAGCACCACCCTGCTCAGCTGACTCAGGCTCGTGGAGCTTAGGAGTGGGGCTGTACGATTGGGGTGTAGCCATTTGGGCTGGGGCGTGGGGGTGGGGATGGTCCTGGAGCCCAGGCTCCATCCCCAGCCTGGGTATCTGCCCTGCTATTTTTAACTCCATAGCCTGAGCCCTATGAGCCTGAGTCAGCTGTGGGTGTTTTACTGCAGTACAGACATGGTGTTGGGACAGCACCTCTGCTCTGTATGAACGGGACCGAACTCCTAGGCCCAATCCAGCAGGCTGGAGAAAATGAAGGGTTCACAGGATGCATTAACCCTCACCCCCTCAGCCCCAGCAGGGTGCCCCCCCACACACACCATGCCAGGTGTAACATTTGTGGGGTATTTCCTCTTCCCTTTACAGCTGAAAACACTGTCCCCCCTTTGGCCCCAGCGGTTCATTCAGACCTTGCCAGGCTGTTTCCATTAGAAGCAGAAATGGAGGCTACGCATCAGGGCTGTTCTTTGGTGCAATCCCGTTTCTGCCCAAAGAACGCAGGCAGAGTCCGGTCCCCTGCGCCCAGCAGAGACAAACAGGAGGCAGGTCCCTGCTCAGAAATACAAGTCTGCCCCTCCAGTGAGCTCCCTGCCCGAAGGCAGCCCGGTCTCTGCTTCCTCCAGGGCCCCACTTTCTGCTGCATCTCTTGCAGCCTGGCTGCTCTCTTTGCTCATACACACACAACCAATCCATTCCTCCTTTTGCTCCCCAACATTTGCCAAAGGGTTTCCATTGGATTGATTGCTTGTGATTAGCTTTGCTGTGAGCCTCATTGCCTTCCTATTGTTTCCAGCTTATCACCCCACAAAGGGTTCAATGCCGTGAGGTTCATTGCCTTGGACAGTGATTTCCTGGTGTTTCCAGCTACCACTACACAAAGGGACATTTAATTGCTCCATTTCTTTGGCCTGAATGACAGGTGCTTAGCACAGCCATTGACTTTAACCAGTTCTATGACTTTCTATAGATCAAAGACACGTTTGTTGAAAGCCACCAACACCTTCCAGGGTAACAACATGGACGCAAACAGAGACACCCCAGGGAAGGCGCCCACGGGTAGCGACACAGGCAAGACGGACTCCAAAGCTGCTGGGTGAGGGGCCGAGTGCCGAGAGACACCAAGCTCTGTGGGTCACCTCAGCTGTGGGGTGCAGAGCCGAATGGGTGGGCTAGCAGGTTTAAGGCTTGGGGCAGCCAGACCCCCCCACCACCACACAAAGGGGGCCCAGGCCAAGCCCTGCTGACTGTAGCAGGGTTAGGGCCTAGGAGGGCAGTGGCAGCGCTGGGCTCTTGCGCTAAGCCACCAGTCCCTGCCCCTCCGAGCATCTTACTGGGGAGAGCACCCAATGGCAGAGTCTCCTCCCAACCAAACCAACACCGGCCAGGCAGGCCCATCCTCACACTGACAGCAGGGAGCCACGGGCCACAGGCCAGTAGGGTCACACCTGTGCGGGACACTGATGGGAGGATAAATCCGTGCTCTGAACAACTGCAGGACAGAGCTGGGATAAAACCCAGGAGTCCTGGCTCTCAGCTGCCCCCAGCCTCTAACCACTAGACCCCACTGCCCTCCCCAAGCCAGGAAAGGACACCAGAGCCCTAGCCCCCAGTCCCTGCCACCACTCTAACCACTAGACCCCACTCCCCAAGTGGGGCTACAACCCAGGAGTCCTGGCTCCCAGCCCCTCGCTCTAATCCAGCAGACCTGCCTGGCCCCTGCTTTTACCCCCACACCCCCCCCCCAGAGCAGGGATAGAACCCAGGAGTCCTGGCTCCCCCCAGCTCTAACCCAGCAGACCTGCCTGCCCCCTGCTTTTACCCCCACTCCCCTCCCAGAGCAGAGATAGAACCCAGGAGTCCTGGCTCCCAGCCCCCCACTCTAACCCAGCAGACCTGCCTGCCCCCTGCTTTTACCCCCACTCCTCTCCCAGAGCAGGGATAGAACCCAGGAGTCCTGGCTCCCAGCCCCCCGCTCTAACCCAGCAGACCTGCCTGCCCCCTGCTCTTACCCCCACTCCCCTCCCAGAGCAGGGATAGAACCCAGGAGTCCTGGCTCCCAGCCCCCTCCAGCGCTGCCGGGCGCTGACGGCTCTAGGTCTCTGCCCTGCCCTGCCCTGGGGGCGGGGGGCGGAGCCGTGGCCGCATCACCCGGCAGGAAATCACAGCGAGTGAAGGGCCACAAGATCCCACCCCTGGTTCAGCCCCGCCCCAGCCCGGCCAATCACCTTCCTCCGCCGGCGGGCGGTGCCCAATCGTCATCAGCATGGCGGGAAGGGGGCGGGGCTGTGCCAATCCCAACAGCCGCGACAGGTACGTGGTACGGAGGGGATCCGGAACCGGGGGCGGGGCCTGTTGCGGGGGCGGGGTGAACAGGCGCTGGGGGCGGGGTGAACAGGTGCTGGGGGCGGAGCCTGCTGCGGGAGCGAGGTGAACAGGCGCTGGGGGCGGGGCCTGTTGCGGGAGCCAGGTGAACAGGCGCTGGGGGCGGGGCCTGTTGCGGGGGCAGGGTGAACAGGCGCTGGGGGCGGGGCCTGTTGCGGGGGCGGGGTGAACAGGCGCTGGGGGCGGGGCCTGTTGCGGGGGCGGGGTGAACAGGCGCTGGGGGCGGGGCCTGTTGCGGGGGCGGGGTGAACAGGCGCTGGGGGCGGGGCCTGCTGCGGAGGCGAGGTGAACAGGTGCTGGGGGCGGGGCCTCCTGAGGGGGCGAGGTGAACAGGCGCTGGGGGCGGGGTGAACAGGTGCTCGGGGCGGGGCCTGTTGCGGGGGCAGGGTGATCAGGCGCTGGGGGCGGGGTTTGTTTCATGGGGCGGTAGGGGGCAGAAGAGGGTTGTGGGATTGTGTCCAAGTCAGGGCTGCCCCCCCCCCGTCCCTGATTTCACTGAAATTCCCACCCCTTTGGGCCCCTCTGGGGCTGGACCACTCCACTCCCCATCTGCACCCCCCCGAAGAGGGCAGACCCCCCCCACTGCCTGTGCCCCCCCGACAGGGGTCAGGGTTGGGGACTGTGGGGATGGGCATGGTCAGAGGCTCAGAGGCCGTGGGGATGGGCAGGGACTGCAGGGGGAGTGGGGCTAGGGGCTCAGAGGCTGTGGGGATGGACAGGGGATGCAGAGGGAGGGGGTTAGGGGCTCAGAGGCTGTGGGGATGGACAGGGAGTGCAGGGGCTGCGGATTAGGGGATCAGAGAGTATGGGGCTATGTAGCGGGTGCAGAGGGAGGGGAGTTAGAGGCTCAGATGCCATGGGAATGGGCAGGGGGAAGGATCAGTGGCCGTGAAGGTGGGTGGGGGTCAGCGGCTGTGTGGATGGAGAGTTGGGGATGGGGGACTCTGGGTCCTCCCAGGACAGGCTGACCTACTCCCTCCCAACCAGCATGAACCCCTATTTGGGTTTGGTGAGCAGCCTGCGCGCTGCGTGGCTCACGGGGAAGACGCGCACCGCTGAGCACCGGATCTCCCAGCTGGAGGCGCTGGGCCGCTTCCTGGATGACAAGAAGCAGCCTATCCTGGATGCCATGGCCTCGGACATGCGCAAGGTGAGCTGGGTGTGGCTGAGCCCAGCACAGGGCAAGTGGGGGGCACGTCTCCCTGTAGGGAAGGGTTGGAGGAGGAATGGGGAGTCTCCCTGGGGATCCCCCACAGCACAGTTAGCAGGGGGTGCACTGGGGTCTCATCTGCCCAGGTTCCTGGCCCACCCTCCTCCCCGCAGGAGCCGAGGGCTGTGGGTTGTGCATTACGTGAGGTGACTGCAGCATGTGGTCCCCTCTCTTCTCCCCTGGGGGCGGGACTGTGTGTGTGCAGGTGGGGGTGTTTTGGAAGGGTCTAGTTAAATGTCCTTGCTGCTCTGGGTTCTGTCAGCGAAGGCCACTGGGAGCAGCACCTGGCCCTTGGAGGGGAAGGCTGGGATGAACCGTAGTTCCCAGGACAGTTCGTTCCCTGGGCTGTGACCGGCCCCGGAGGAGGCTCTGTCTCCTGCACAGACCAGCTTTGCCTGGTGGCAGAGAGTCCACCTGGCCCAAGGAGTGGAGCTGTCAACCCTGGTCCCCCTCCCAGGGCTTTAGGCTCTGTTAGATACGCCGGGCCCAGGCCATGGAGCACTGAGACGCGCCTGACCCAGCCCTGGTCTCTCTTGTCCATGGGGTGCCAGTGCAGGGTGAGATTATGGGGTGAGGGCTCCTGTGGTGCTGAGGAGATGTGCTACGGTGACTTGCTCCAGCTGGCATTTCCTGCAGGTGGGACGGCTCTGTGCCCAGGCCTGTCGCGTTGCTGGGGGCCAGCTGGGAGGTGACAAAGGCGAGAAGATCTGAGGCCAGGGATTGCCTACCGGCATGGGTCAGCATCTCCTGGCTGCCCGGAGCTGGCAGAAGGCCTCATGCACCCAGGTGGCTGCGTGAGAGTCTGGTGTTGGTGAAGAGTCCAGGCACCGCTGGCCCGGGGACCGCACTGACCCATGAGGGGACCTTTTGCCAGGGGAGATGGCATTGCATCTGCCCCCACCCCAGTGAGCTTCCCCCAGCTGGTCCTATCCCTGCCCCACGCCTCCCTCAGGGTCTGTAGTGGTGGATAGGCAGAGCTGTGTGTCCCAGGCCTTGGTGGTGTCATGGATTCACAGGGTCTGGTCTATGCCCCAGTCTTTAAACAGTTGCTCAGAGGAGCCCTTCTGTGCACCAGGCCCCCAAGAGGTCCCATTCCTCCTCCAGGGCCAGTCACACAGCCTCACTGCCTCCAAAACGGAGCCTCTGGGCTCCAGCCCTCCTGCTTTACCCTGAGAGCTCTGGCCAGCATGTCCCACTGAGCCAGACTCCTGCTCAGAGCCGTTTACCCCTCGGGGATCAATGCCTGTCTGTCAGGATCTGCGGCCATGCCAGGCAGCCCTTTCCAAACCAGGTAGCCTGTGTCACCTGGAATCCAGGTTCGGCAAGGCAGCAAAGCATAAGCGGGGAGGGGGGTGTAGAGCAGAGCTCACACTGGTGGAAGCCAGAGAGCCAGCCCCTCACCCTGTAGCCCCTGTGCCATGCCCTGATCCTCTGAGCTCCAGCTGCACTCGCTCTCCCCTCATCTGTGCTTCTGTTTCCCAGTAGCAGCTGGAAGCCCAGTCTGTTAACACTGTCCTCCCTGCTCTGGCTCTAGACCTGCTGTCATCCTCAGGAGCCCAGCCTGCGTTGGCCTCCCTGCCACTCAGGGTTAAGGGCCCACTGGCTGGGCATCCGTAATCTCCTCCGGGGCCTCCGTTCCCAGGGGCAGGCTCCATTCAGTTCACCAGAGCAATTCTGCTCTCCAGCCAGCTGGCTATGGGATTCAGGCACCTCCAGTGCCTGGCAGTAGGATGCACTGAGGCACACAGCATCCAGCTCAAAGTAGTGGCAGAATGGGCATGGCCAGGATGGATGATGAAGCTACCCGCTGTTCTGTGCCCCCAGCCCCCCTTCGAGGTGGAGCTCTCTGAGATTATCCTGGTCAAGAACGAGGTCAACTACGCACTCAACAACCTGTCCAGCTGGATGAAGGACGAGGGCGTGGACAAGAACCTGGTAAGGAGGAGACGCATCCTCTGGGCTGAGCGGGGAGAGAGAGGGGACGTGCCCCTCCCCCAAGTGAAATGGGGGGAGAAACACACCCCCAGGCCTAGGCCTGTGGCGACCGGGAACAAGCACCCAAGGCTGAACCGGGACCTGCCCCCACAGCCGAGCCAGGGCTCCTGTCCCTACGGCCCAGTTCACTCCCCCGCCCATCAGGACCTGGGACCTGCTCCCCCAGATCCTGATGCCGAGGCTTTGCCTTCAGGTGACTCAGCTGGACACGGCCTTCATCCGGAAGGAGCTCTATGGGGTGGTGCTGATCATCGGGCCCTGGAACTACCCCTTGCAGCTCATCCTGGTGCCCCTGGTCAGGGCCATCGCTGCTGGTGAGTCAGGGAGTAGGGACACTTTCCCCCTCCACATGGTCCCTACCCCCCAGCCTGAAACCTGCTCCAGGCAGAGCTCCCACCCCCAGCATGGTCCCTACTGTGATGGGTTCTCCCCGTGGTGCCACCTGGAACTGGAATATCACTGAGTCCCCTGACCCACCAGCCTGGGCTCCCTCTCACACTGTGCTGCTGTGACAAACCACAAAGCCCTCCAGCCTGCATTTTCACCAGCATTCACACAGGTAGGGACACACCCAGCTGCAATTACACGCAGATTCTCTAACCACCAGCTTCCCAGCCTGGGACTGCAGAGCAGTACTGTCCTGCCCTGGTCAAATCTCGCCAGTATATGGGTTTAATACCAGGTCCGCCTCACCCTCAATATGAAGAGAGCAATGCATACTTGTGGTAACCAAGCAGAGATTTTCCCCAAGCTCTCCAGTCAAAGTTCATGGGTTTAGATTAAAACAAAAACAAGTTTATTAACTACAAAAGATATATTTTAAGTGATTATAAGTGATGGCAAACAGATCAAAGCAGATTACCTAGTAAATAAAAAACACAAACTAAGCTTAATATACTAAATAGATTGGATATGAATTAGCAGATTCTCACCCTGAGAAATGATGCAAGCAGGCTGTAGATTCTTAAGGGGCAAGCTGCACTTGCTTTACAGCGTGGAATCCCCAGGTCTTTCATACACAGGCTAGAAATCCCTTTAGCCTGGGTCCAGCACTTCTCCCGGTTCAGTCTTTGTTCCTGGTGTTTCCAGGAGTCTTCTTGTGTGGGGAGTGAAGAACCCCAGATGATGTCACTCCCTGCCTTATATAGCTTTAGCATATGGCGGGAAGCCTTTGTTCCCACAGCTTGGTTCCCAGACCAGTTTGTGGGAAAATACTGACATCCCAAGATGGAGTAGCCTGGTCACATGTCCTTGTAGAGTCATAGCAGCCATTACCTACAGGCTGTTTGTAGCGTTCTCAGGAAGGCTCACCAGGTGGGGGATAAGCTTCTCCTAAGGCCTGTTGTTTTTCCTAATGGCCCATTGCCCTGAATAGGCTCTTCGCAGCCATCTATCTACACTAAAAGCATCTTGTCTAGTGGGCATTATCCAGGTGTAACTACATTTGAGTATAGATACATAGTCAGTATTTATAACTTCAGATACAAAAATGATACATGCATACAACTAGGATAATCATATTCAGCAAATCATAACCTTCCCAATGACACCTTACATGACCCATCTTGCATAAAGTGCATCATAATTATGCCATAATCATATCATAATAATATCACTGTGAAGAATATGGGGTGAAGTATCACACCCACATCCTCTGGGCCAGAGCTCTTAACCCACAACCTGCCCCAGCCGCAAATGAGGCTCCTGGTGTGTTCCCTAGGGACACCTCCCTGCAGTGGCCCTGGTGCCGGGTCGGGTGCTGAGGCGAGGCCCTTGGGAGGGGAGGTGTCTGTGCTGCTCAGTGACGTCCCGCCTGCCCCACCAGGGAACTGTGTCATCATCAAACCCTCCGAGATCAGCAGCAGCACTGAGCAGCTCGTGGCTGAATTGCTGCCCAGCTACCTGGACAAGGTAAGGAGCTGCCCCCTTCCCTGGCTCCACACCCATCTCCTGTTCCCCAGGCACCGAGCCACTTCTGCACACCTAGCACCATGCCCAGTCCCCTGCCCCATGCCAAGCTGGCCCCCATGCCCCAGCCTCCCACACCCAGCTATCCTCTGTGCTCCCCAATACCTCGACCACTGCATCCCCGCACCCACTGAGCTGCTCCCCAGTGCCCCCTTCCCCCCCAATGCCTCGTCAGTGCCGGTAGCCAGAGTGATGGGGACAGGGCCACAGGGAGCAGAGAGGGGAACAGTACAGCAGTGGGGCAGAGTAAAGGGGGCAAGATGAAGATGACCCCACACACCCTCCCCTCTCCGATTGCAGGACTGCTTTGCTGTGGTGACTGGGGGCCCCGCGGAGACCACCCAGCTGCTGGAGAACAAGTTTGACTACATCTTCTTCACTGGTATGTCCCGAGTGACCCAGTCCTCCCCATGGTTCCCTCCCCTTCCACACCAGAGGGCACCGTCCAGCCCCCCCCCCCACACGTCCTCTGCCTTCCCTCTCCCAGGGAACTCCCCCCATTGCCAGGACACACACTTGGGGCCCGGCCAGTGGCTCTGGGCCCCTCGGGGTTCTCCTGACTGGGCCAAGAGAAGGCTCTCCAGGGCTGGAATCCCACCTGAGTCACTCTCTGAGTGCTGAGGCCCTTGAAGACTGGGCCTGGGAGTGACTGGAGCTCCCAGCCAGATGCAGGGTCCTTCCCCCTCCTGGGCGAGGCCGAGGCTGCCTGCATCCTCGGGTGGAAGAGTGGCAGGTCTCTGCCCTGACGTGTCTCCCCAACCCCCACAGGCAACCCCCAAGTGGGCAAGATCGTGATGGCAGCTGCGGCTACGCACCTGACGCCGCTGACGCTGGAGCTGGGGGGCAAGAACCCCTGCTACGTGGCTGACGAGAGCGACATGCAGAATGTGGCCAACCGGCTGGTCTGGGGGCGCTGCTTCAACGCGGGGCAGACCTGCGTCGCGCCCGACTACGTGCTGTGCAGCGCGGAGACGCAGGAGAAGCTGCTGCCCGCCCTGCGTCACGCCATCACCCAGTTCTTCGGCCCCGACCCCCGGGAGTCGCCCGACTTCGCCCGCATCATCAGTGACAAACAGTTCCAGCGCATCCGGGCCCTGCTGGGCAGCGGGCGCGTGGCCATCGGGGGGGCAGACGGACGAGAAGGAGCGCTACATCGGTGAGGGCCCTGGCCAGGGTGTGGGGCTCTGGGGGACCCACTGCCAGGGAGCTGGGGTTCTGGCCTGCGGATCCAGGGGGAGCCCTGATGGTGGAGAAATGAGCGCTGGGAGCTCTGGTGGCAGGGCAGGGCCTGTGGGGAGCTCCGGTGCCAGGGCAGGGCTGGATGGGGGCAGACCCATGGCAGATGAGGGCTGCCATGTGCCCCTGTGCAGTGAGTGATGCCCCCTCCCCACAGCCCCCACGGTGCTGGTGGATGTGCAGCCGTCGGAGCCTGCCATGCAGGAGGAGATCTTCGGGCCCGTCCTGCCCATCGTCACCGTGCCCGACGTGGACGAAGCCATCGCCTTCATCAATAGCCGGGAGCGGCCGCTGGTCGTGTACGTCTTCGCCGCCAACAGCAAGGTACGGGGCAGGGATCTAGGGCTAGTTCTGGCTGAGGACTCATGCCTGGGCCCACAGCTCCATGCTGGAACCGGTCTTTCATCCATTCGCTGCTGGGGCAGTACGACCCCACCACCTTGGGGCCACTCTCCACAGGAGGATGGCTCTGCTTGGCTCCCCGCACTCTGCCCGGGCCTGGTCACCCCTCCCGGAGGGAAGCAGCTGTGTGGGAGGGGCTCTGGGCCATCTGATGTGGCAGCACTGGGGTAGCTGCGGGTGGGTATCCGTCACAAATGAGGGCTTCCTCACTTCCCATCTTTGCTTCCCCCTAGCTGGTGCGCCGGGTGCTGGAGCGGACGAGCAGCGGAGGTTTTGGTGCCAACGACTCCGTGATGCAAATGACGCTAATCTCGCTGCCCTTTGGTGGGATTGGTACGTCTGGGCCCCCAGCCTGCCCCTGTTCCCTGCCCTCTAGCCTGGGGCTGGGCCCCGTGACTGAACCGCGCTCTATGGGCAGGGATCGTATGCTGAGGGTGGGTGGGGCTGCTCCCCGTGGCTGAGCCACGCTGTGTGGGCAGGGCCCAGTGGGCTGGGCTCGTACTGTGGGGGGGGGGGTGGTCAGGGATCGTACCGTGGGGGGTGTGTGTGTGTGTGTGTGTGTGGGCGGGCAGGCAGGCAGGGCCCAGTGGGCAGGGATCATACCGTGGGGGTGGGCACGGCTGGGCCCTGGCCTGTGCCCGTATCCGAGCTCTGCTCTGTTTCTAGGGAACAGTGGGATGGGCTTGTACCATGGCAAGTTCAGCTTTGACACCTTCTCTCACCACCGCGCCTGCCTCCTGCGCAGCATGGGCCTGGAGACCATGAACTCCCTGCGCTACCCACCCTACAGTGAGCGCAAAAGGGGGCTGGTGCTCTCCACCTTCAGGATCAAGCACACGGGCACCTGCACCCTGCTGTGATGGGCGGCCTAGCCCAGCCACCCAGCACCACACAACTCATGTGTTACCTGACTGCCATGCCGGGGAGGAGCAGCTGGCTTGAGCTCCCGAGCTGACCTAGGAAATCTGACCCCCCCTTCCATGGGTTAAAGACACTCTCCAGCCTTCCTCTTTCCCCTGCTGACGAGGGAAGAAAATGATCTGGAATGTTTAAGGCTCAATGTGCTAACACAGCATTTCTCAAACTGGGGTCTGTGAGGATACCCCAGGGGGTCCACCGGCCCTGCTGATCAACTCTTCCCTGTTCCTCCCTCAACTCCTCTCCCTCCCTCCCAGTGGGACTGTTCTTAATGTTTCCTCTGAATAGTGTGGGGGTGCCTCAGTTTCCCCTAGCAGTTCTTAAGTATCTAGGTGGTGGGATAAGGGTGTATGATCATTGCAGAGCCCTAGAGGGCAGGTGTGTGCAGGGGTCTGGACACAGAGAATGGCCGACACCCTGTTTCCTGGCAACTGATGGCCTGGCCCTTCCCCCCTGCAAGGTGAGAGCTAAAGGGCTGGAGAACAAAGGAATCGGGTGACCTCCTGGCCCGGGAAAGGGACGAAGCCCAGAGGAGGGGGGGCTGGAGGGAGTTTCAGTTTGGGGCTGGTTGGAGACATGAAGTGAAGGGCAGACGTGGTTGTCTGGCTCACTGCCCCCCAAAATGGACCCAGCTGAGGGTTCCTGTTCTCTGCACCTACAAGCTCTGTTTTAGACCATGTTCCTGTCGTCTGATAAACCTTCTGTTTTACTGGCTGGCTGAGAGTCACGTCTGACTGCGAAGTTGGGGTGCAGGACCCTCTGGGTTCTCCAGGAGCCTGCCTGGGCGGACTCGCTGTGGGAAGTGCACGGAGGGGCAGAGGATGCTGAATGCTCCGAGGTCGGACCCAGGCAGGTGGAAGCTGTGTGAGCTTTGTGTCCTGCAGACAGGCTGCTCACAGAAAGGAGACTTCCCCAGAGTCGTGACTGGCTTCATGGGGAGTAGTTCCAGAGCATCGCCATGACACAGCTGTTTAGTGGGGTGCAGGAAATGCTGGGAGGGAGCAGGGAGGAGAGGGGATGGGGATAGGGTGCACTCGGGGGAGGGGGCGGAAAGAGGCAGGGAAGATGAGGGGCAGGGGCGGGAAGAGGTGGGGCCTTGAGGAAGGGGTGTAGTGGGGGGTGGAGGCTAGGGCTGAGCCCGGGACTTGGGGGTCTGCAAAAAAATTTAAATCTAAATGGGGGTCTTCGGGTTGCTAATGTTTGAGACCTGCTGTCCTAACAGATAAAGCACAGGGTATTAGTTGGTGTCTGCTACAACCACCAAATCACACTAGGGCTAGCCCCCCTGCCCCGCCTCTTTTGGCTGAGGCTACAGCCCCGCTTGCTGGTCACAGCCCCGCTGTGGCCTAGCCGGGCTGGAGGGGGAGCCAGAGAACTCCGCCCCTCCCCCTGTGGCCCCGGCTGCACAAGGTTTGAGGAGGCTTAGCCTCTATTATGCACTGCCCATGCACTAGGGAGTAGGATGACCAGATCCTTACACATCTTAATGTGTTGGGAAAACGCTGCGTGATCATGGGGGACTTTAATTTGAGCGCCATATGCTGGAGGTGTCCTGCTGTCAGCACTGAAACACCCTTGAATTGCAAAACGTTATAGATGACAAGTTCCTCACGCAGAAAGCATTGCTGCCGACATGGGGGAAATTCTTGATTAGCTCTCGTCCTGACAGATAAAGGGGAACTGATAACAACTGAAAATGAATGGGGCTTAGATGTAAGTGATCATGACTTGATCACATCTGTGATGTGCAAACAGAATAAAGTCTGGACCAGTCGTGTGTCATGCCTGCTGCTTTAAAGGATCTCTCAGGCTGGATTGCGTAAGGCTCATTTCTGTTGAAGAGCCGGTAACAGGGACCTCTCACAGACGCCTTCCTCTTACCCTGGAAGGACAAACAGATGTATGTTTACCCCCTGGCGCTGCTCAGAAATCAAGAAGGATCGTGCTTGCATGATCCCTTATAGCACTGGCTTGGCCTCAGTTCTCTACTCTGCTGACCCCGTCCGCCAGACCTCCCTTGACACTGCCTCCAGAACTAGACCTGACCTCACAAGAGCATGGTCGCCTGCTGCACCCCAACCCAGCAGCTCTTCGTCACACGCTATGGGCACTCCATGGTTGACTCCGCAGGAGGCCGACTGGTCAGAGAACATGCAAAACATTCTCCTAAATAGCAGAAAGCCTTCTGCCTAGATAATTTACCTGTGAAATTGGACGCGGTTCTCCTCGTGATCTCAGAATAAAAACATGTTCTGGACTGTTTGTTCTGCCGGAAACAACAAGGCCTGGCTGTTAGTTCTGTCAGAGCTCACTAGCAGCTACCTCTGCTTTCCAGCCACCAAGTGCAGGTCACTCAGGATTCTCCAATTGCATGTCCGTTGGGTACTTAAAGGGTCTGGACAGACTCTCTTCCCAGGTGGCGGATTCAATCCTTCCTTGGAATTTAAATCTACTATTATCTGGGTCAAGGGGTCCACGCTTGGAACCAGTGGCTGCCTGCTCTTTCCACGAAAGGGGTGTTTGGGGTAGCAATTACCTCTGCGAGAAGAGTGGGGGAGTGTGAACCTTGGGAGCTGACCCTCCTTACCGTACCATTTAGGCTGAGAGGAGAGCCCTAAGTAAGGGAAGCTCACCTGTGGTGGAACAGGAGAGGCGTCTATAAAACCAAGCGGCTGGTGGCAGAAAGAGGCTGCAGGGAGGAGAACTGCAGTCGCTGTCCCTGGGATAAGGAGAGAAAGGGGCATTGGCCCCAAGAGGAAGGTTTGGCTAGTAGACCAGGAGGACATAGGGGTCTATGGGTGGACAATAGGGTGGACAATGCAAGCCTGGGACAGGCACGGTAGGGAGTACTCTAGGGGTGAGGCAGGAAGGTTTGGGGTAGTACAGAGCTTGGCTGCTGGAGACAGGACCCCTGGACCAGAACCCAGCATAGAGGGTGGGCCTGTGTTCCCCTACGGCCCCTGAAGGACTGGCACGATCCGGGCAGTGATCGTGAAGACTGTCTGGGACTGTTCATCCCAGTCACTGAGGGCGCGTGCCTGGGAGGCTGTGGAGGACTTTGTAGAACCTTGGAAGAGGAGGACCATTGTGACTTGGCTGGAGGGCTAAGCCATGGAGACGAGGCGCTGCAGCTTCTGAGGAGCAAGAGAGGGGCCCCAGAGCAAGACAGCAGGCCAAGGAACAGCAAGAAGAGGGCGCCAGGCTGAAAGAGCTGAGCCCCAGAGCAGCCAGCAGGAGGTGCCCCTAGTGGTGACTGGCAAACCCCATAACGGCAGCAGAACTGGACACAGGATTCCAGCAGTAGTCGCACCAGTGCCAAATATACAGGTAAAATCACCTCTCCCCTACTCCAGATTCCCCTGTTTATGCATCCCAGGATCGCATTAGCCCTTTTGGCTGCAGTCTTGCACTGGGAGCTCATGTTCAGCTGATTATCCATCACAACCTCCAAGTCTTTCACACAGTCACTGCTTCCCAGGATAGAGTCCCCCATCCTGTAGGTGTGGCCAATATTCTTGGTTCCTAGATGTATACATTTATGTTTAGCCATATTCAAATGTATATGGTTTGTTGAGCCCTGTATCAGTGACCTGTAATCTCCAGTATTTACCACTTCCCTAATCTTTGCATCATCTGCAAACTTTATCAGCAATTATTTTGTTTTCTTCCAGGTTGTTGATAAAAATGTTAAATAGCATAGGGCCAAAAACTGAACCCTGGGTGACCCCCCCCCCCCCCCGCCCGAAACACACTTGTTCAATGACAGTTTCCCATTTATAATTACATTTTGAGATATGGCATTTAGCCAGTTTTTAATACATTTAGTGTGTGACAAGTTAATTTTGTATTATGCTAGTTTTTAATCAAAATGTGATACCAAGTGAAATGCCTTACAGAAGTCTGTTACATCAATACTATTACCTTTATCAGCTAAACTTGTAATCTCATAAAAAAGATATGAGGCGGTTTGACAGGATCTATTTTCCATAATCCCATGTTGATGGGCAGTTATTACATTGTCCTCTTTTTATTCTTTATTAATGGGTTACTATATCAGCTGCTTCATTATCTTGTCCAGGATTGATGTAAGGCTGACAGGCCTATAATTACCCAGGTTATCCAGTTTAATTATTGGCACAACATTAACTTTCTTCCAGTCTTCTGGGACATCCCCAATTTTCTGAGATGTATTGAACATCATTAATGGTCCAGCAGTTCCCTCGGCCACCTCTTTTAAAACTCTTGGATGGAAGTAATCCAGGCCTGCTGATTTAAAAATGTCTAAGTTTGGTAGCTGCTGTTTAAAATCCTGCTGAGATACTAGTGGAATGGAAAGAGTCATCATATGATACAACTACATCATACAGCTTTTTCCCAAATACAGAACTGAAATATTTATATAACACTTTTGTTATTTCTGGCATTATTATTGACAATTCTATTTCCAACTAGTAATAGACTGATACCATGTTATGATTCTTTTTGTTTCTAGTATATTTTTAAAATGTATTGTCCTTAACTCTGCTGGCAATGGATTTTTCCTTGAGTCCTCTTGCTTCCCTTATCATTTTTCTACTATTCCTAGCTTCTGATTTCTATCCATTACTATCAACCTGCCTTGTCTTCCATTTCTTATATATATTTTTTCTATTACTGACTTCACTTCCCTCTAAGTTAGGTTGGTTTATTTGCCAGTGTGGTCTTTATTCTGGATTGTGACTTCTTTGGGTATCTAATGAAATGTTTTTAAACAATTCCTAAATCTCATTCAGAATGGTTTTTAATGGGGGGACAAGGACTGGGATGTGGTTGTGGCTAGACAAGGCAGGATGGGTGAGGCAATGGGGGTTGTCAGCCTGGGTGGAGGGGGATGGGTGCATAGGCACTGACTCTGTGGGTGCTCCAGGGCTGGAGCACCCACAGGGAAAAATTAGTGGGTGCTCTGCATCCACTGGCAGCCAAGCACCCCTCCCCACCCCCCACATCCTCCGAGTGTGCTGCATCCCCGCTCCTCCGCCTACTTCCCAGCGCTTGCTGCTGCCAAACAGTTGTTTGGCAGCATAGCAAGCTCCGGGAGGGAGCAGAGAGGAGCAGGAACGTGGCATGCTCAGGGGAGGAGGTGGGACTGGGGTGGGGATTTCAGGAAGGAGTCAGAATAGGGGCAGGGAGGGGGCGGGGACTTTGGGGAAGGGGTTGGAATGGGGTCGAGGCAGGGGCGGCAGGGCAGGGATGGAGTCGGGGCGGGGCTGGGGGTAGAGGGGGGTTGAGCACCCACTGGTGCGAGCAGGAGTTGGCACCTATGGATGGGTGAGGTGATGGGAGCTGTTTTTAGCTAGGTGGGGGGATGGGTGAGGCACTTTGTGTCCTCATCTATGGAGCACGGTCATGGCCCCACTGGACACTACCACTGTGCATGAGGGCACATGCCCATCTGAAGTGGAATACCCTGACCCAGCGGCTGTAGGAGCAGTTCCCGGCGGGTCAGTCCCTGTTCTTCTCGCTGGGCCAATTCCACAGGTGAGATGAAAAGGAAACTGGAACAACACAGACTCCTTCATGTGCACTAAAATGGGAGGGAGTCTCCTAAGCAGCCTTTGAACCTGGGCCCCTTAGCCCCAGCTATGAGCACAAAGGCTGTGGGGGTCAACCACAGCAGAGGGGACCTAGCCTTGGCCCGTGGGATTCGCTGTTTGCCAGGGCTCATGGGCGTGGGTTTTGTTTCGGGCCCGAGGAGATACGTGTGGCCGAGGGGCTATGTCTGCGCGTACGCAGACAGTGATGTGGCACAGTCAGTCTGCGCTGCAGGGCTCAGCCACCCAGTCTGTCCCCCTGGGCACCCGGGGGCTACTCCCAGCTCTGCCATGAGGAACCTTGGTTTGCGGCTGGCCCTGCTAAGGAATTCCACACCCCCACTGCCCAGAGAGCCCACAGCCAGCTCTCAGGGGCTTCGCCCTCGAGTGCCTGGCCCCAGAGGCACTGAGCTGTGGCCATGGGGAAGAACAGAAGAGCTGGCTTGGGCCACTTGAAAATTAATGCACACTTTAAATTTAGCCCACTGGGGCCACCCACAGCCCCCTCTTATCCCAGTCTTGGGCTCCCCCTACAGCTCTTCCAATAGCCCTTAATCCTGACCCTCAGCTCCCTGCTGGCCCATCCCTAGGCTTCTCCTACCCCCAGCTATGCCAGTGCCCTCAATGCTGACCCACAGACCTCTGCTGCACAAGCCCTGCCTGCTAGTGCCCCTCAATCCCAACCCGCAGGGTTCCCCCCGCTCCCCCATGCTGGCTGTTGCTCCCTGTCTTTCATTCTCCCACAAGCTGCTCCTTGGCAGCAGGGAGAAGACCGGGGGGCGACGCTGGCCCTGCTGGCTGCTGTGCCTGTCCCCTCTCTGGGGCCCTCCCCCCAGCCCCGCCTATGCTGCCCGCCGAGCCAGAGCCAGGGAGGGCGAAGGACCTGCAGGACCAGACCAGGCAGGCGAGTTCAACGCTGAGTCTTTACTAAACCAAAATCTACACAGGGCGAAGCACAGAGCAGGGGGCAAAGGCAGCGATGGGCAAAGAGCACAGAGCACGATGGGAGAATGAGGCTAAGCGAGCACAGCGGGCATGTCTGAGGCAGGAGCGATTCCCTGAGAGCAGGCTGGGTTGCTAACTGCCCTTACTGCCCCTGTGGCCCTCGTCCCGCTCGGAGCAGGGTCCTTCGGCTCCGGGACACCTGCCCTCCCGAAACATGCACTGAGAGGATGGCACTGCCCTTCCTGGGCAACACAGCAGCAGTCTTGGGGGGGCACCGGTGTGGGAGGGCACCACTGGGATTACAGGGCCTACATGTCTCCCGCGTGAGGCAGACACCTGGCCTGGAGGGGTCATTCCTAGGCAGCCCCCTTGGCATTTCCCCCCTCCCAGCATCTGTCTCCATGGGGGCAGTGGGGTGGGGGCAGCTCAGAGACACAGGGGAAGCTCTCTCCCTAATACCCAAGCAGCTGGAGATGGGGAAGCAAGAGGCTGGGCTAGGAGGGGCAGGAGCTCCCAGAGATGGGATAGAGGAAGCTGTGCCCCTCTTCCCAGGAAGATGAAGGAGTCGGACGAAGACTATTTAGCCCCTTTGGAGGGGCCCTCCTAAGGTCAGCCAGGCCTTCTCCCCCATGGCAGTCAGGCAGCCTGTGGGTTGTACGGTGCTGGGCGGCTGGGTTGGGCGGGCCCGACGCTCCCGTCACAGCAGGGCGCAGGTACCCTTGCGCTTGATCTCGGAGGCAGAAGATAGCAGCCCCATTTTGCGCTCGCTGTAGGGTGGGTAGCGCAGGGAGTTCATGGTCTCCAGGCCCATGCTGCGCAGGAGGCAGGCGCGGTGGTGAGAGAAGGTGTCAAAGCTGAACTTGCCGTGGTACGAGCCTAGCCCACTGTTCCCTAGAAACAGAGCAGAGCTCAGATACGGGCACAGGCCAGGGCCCAGCCATGCCCACCCCCACGGTACGATCCCAGCCCACTGGGCCCTGCCCACACACCCCCTCCCCCCCACAGTATGATCCCTGCCCACTGGGCCCTGCCCACACAGCGTGGCTCAGTCACGGGGCCCAGCCACACACACACACACCCCCACAGTATGATCCCTGACCACGGGGCCCTGCCCACACAGCGTGGCTCAGTCACGGGGCTAAGCCCCCACCCCCCCCCCATGATCCCAGCCCACAAGGCCCTGCCCATACAGTGCGGCTCAGCCATGGCATAGCTGCAGGCCCTGGTCACATCAGAGGAGATGCAGCCAAGCAGCGTGTCCGTGGGCCGCTCTGTGCAGTCCCAGGGCCCCAGCCAAGGCCCAGTGTATGCACCATGCCCTGGGCAGAGACGCTGGGCCCTGCTCCCAGCCCGTGTATCTGCAGGCAGCTGGGTCAGCAGTGGGAGGCTGCACGGCTCCAGGCTGTGATGGCTGGAGCTGATTAGAGCTGGGCCCTGACGTGCCACAGCCTGTTCCAGGAGCCCCATGGCAGAGAGGCCCCTTCCCCAGGCTGTGCATCTAGCAGCCCCCAGGGGCTCGGCCCCAGGCTGGGGGGCAAGGAACAGGGGCAGGCTGGGGGCCCAGACGTACCAATCCCACCGAAGGGCAGCGAGAGCAGCGTCATATGCATTATGGGGTCGTTGGCACCAAAACCACCGCTGCTCGTCCGCTCCAGCACCTGGTGCACCAGCTGGGGGGAAGCAGAGATGGGGAGTGAGGGAGCCCCATTCCTGCCTGATACTGGGGTAGCTGGGGGTGAGTTCCACCCCATCAGCTGGCCAGGAGCCCCTCCCACACAGCTGCTTCCCTCTGGGAAGAGCGACCAGGCCCGGGGCAGGGTCTGGGACACTGGGGCCGTCTCTCCAATTCCTACCCAGCCCAGCCATGTTCTCCAGCCCGTCTTCTCCTGCCCCCTTGCCCTCGCCATGCGGTTATATCACTGCCCAGGCAGGTGCAGTTCAGCCCTCGCCTTGTAACAGCCACACTCCTCCCCACTTCTCCCACCAGGGCGGTGCCCCACGTGTTCGCCCAGGACAGTCAGACCGTCCGACACAGAAGCAAGGGGGCTACAGGCACCAGAGCAGCCTCTGCCACCCACCAGCCAGTGCCACGCACTGTGCTCATGATGCCCAGAGGGTGACTCTGCGGCTGGGGCCTTCTGCGGACCCCTGAAGGGCCCCAGTTGTGTCCTCACGGCTGACAGAGACCTGGGCTGGTTTCATGTCGGTCGTACAGTCTCGCAGTGCCACCCCCGTCTGGACGCTTTCACTCCGCTTCCCAGGGATTCAGCTTTGGCCTCTTCCCGATCTACTGGAGCTAAGTCCAGCGCCTCTGCTCCCGAACCCAGCCAAGAGTGTTCACACGGGGGCGGCTGACCTGGGGTGCAAAGCAGAGCCATTTTCCTGTGGAGACTGGCCCCAGGGTCAGGCGGGGGGTTGCACTGGCCCAGCAGTAAATGGGTGAAAGGCCGGTTCCAGCATGAGTCCTCAGGCAGAACTAACCCTAGATCCCTGCCCCGCACCTTGCTGTCGGCGGCGAAGACGTACACGACCAGCGGCCGCTCCCGGCTGTTGATGAAGGCGATGGCTTCGTCCACGTTGGGCACGGTGACGATGGGCAGGACGGGCCCGAAGATCTCCTCCTGCATGGCAGGCTCCGACGGCTGCACGTCCACCAGCACCGTGGGGGCTGTGGGGAGGGGGCATCACTCACTGCACAGGGGCACATGGCAGCCCTCATCTGCCATGGGTCTGCCCTCATCCAGCCCTGCCCTGGCACCAGAGCTCCCCACAGGCCCTGCCCTGCCACCAGAGCTCCCAGCGCTCATTTCTCCACCATCAGGGCTCCCCCTGGATCCGCAGGCCAGAACCCAGCTCCCTGGCAGTGGGTCCCCCAGAGCCCCACACCCTGGCCAGGGCCCTCACCAATGTAGCGCTCCTTCTCGTCCGTCTGCCCCCCGATGGCCACGCGCCCGCTGCCCAGCAGGGCCCGGATGCGCTGGAACTGCTTGTCACTGATGATGCGGGCGAAGTCGGGCGACTCCCGGGGGTCGGGGCCGAAGAACTGGGTGATGGCGTGACGCAGGGCGGGCAGCAGCTTCTCCTGCGTCTCCGCGCTGCACAGCACGTAGTCGGGCGCGACGCAGGTCTGCCCCGCGTTGAAGCATCGCCCCCAAACCAGCCGGTTGGCCACATTCTGCATGTCGCTCTCGTCAGCCACGTAGCAGGGGTTCTTGCCCCCCAGCTCCAGCGTCAGCGGCGTCAGGTGCGTGGCCGCAGCTGCCATCACGATCTTGCCCACTTGGGGGTTGCCTGTGGGGGTTGGCGAGATGCATCAGGGCAGAGACCTGCCACTCTTCCACCCAGCCTGGGGCACCAGGGGCCTTGGGATGCAGGCAGCCTCGGCCTCGCCCAGGAGGGGGAAGGACCCTGCATCTGGCTGGGAGCTCCAGTCACTCTCAGCCCCCGTCTTCAGGGGCCTCAGGGCTCGGAGAGTCACTCAGCTGGGATCCCAGCCCCGGAGAGCCTCCTCTTGGCCCAGTCAGAAGAACCCCGAGGGGCCCAGAGCCACTGGCCGGGCCCCAAGTGTGTGCCCTGGCAATGGGCTCTGGGGGGAGCTCCCTGGGAGAGGGAAGGCAGAGGACGTGTGTAGGGGGGACTGGATGGTGCCCTCTGGTGTGGAAGGGGAGGGAACCATGGGAAGGGCTGGGCCACTCAGGATATACCAGTGAAGAAGATGTAGTCAAACTTGTTCTCCAGCAGCTGGGTGGTCTCCGTGGGGCCCCCAGTCACCACAGCAAAGCAGTCCTGCAATCGGAGAGGGGAGGGTGTTTGGGGTGATCTTCATCCTGTCCCCTTTACTCTGCCCCACTCCTGCCCATTACTGTACTGTTTACCCTCTCTGCTCCCTGTGGCCCTGTCCCTGTCACTCTGGCTACCGGCACTGACGGGGCATTGGGCGGGGGAAGGGAGCACTGGGGAGCAGCTCAGTGGGTGCGGGGATGCAGTGGTCGAGGTATTGGGGAGCACAGAGGATAACTGGGTGTGGGAGGCTGGGGCATGGGGCAGGGGGCTGGGCACGGTGCTAGGCATGAAGAAGTGGCTCAGCGCCTGGGGAACAAATGGGCATGGTGCCAGGGGAGGGGGCAGCTCCTTACCTTGTCCAGGTAGCTGGGCAGCACCTCGGCCACGAGCTTCTCAGTGCTGCTGCTGATTTCGGAGGGTTTGATGATGACACAGTTCCCTGGTGGGGCAGGCGGGACATCACTAAGCAGCACAGACACCTCCCCTCCCCAGGGCCTTGCCGCAGCACCCCGACCCACCACTGGGGAGCACTGCAAGGATATGCCCCCCGAGAAAACACCAGGAGCCTCATTTGGTGCTGGGGCAAGGCTCTGTGTCAGGAGCCCTGCCTTGGAGCACTTGGGCACCATGCTGGGGGTGGGGCAGGTTCCAGGCTGGGGCAGGTTCCAGGCTTTGGAGTTTGAAGTCCCTGACTCACCAGCAGCGATGGCCCCAACAAGGGGCACCAGGATGAGGTGCAAGGGGTAGTTCCAGGGCCCGATGATCAGCACCACTCCGTGGGGCTCCTTCCGGATGAAGGCCGTGTCGAGCTGAGTAACCTGCAGGGGAGGCCTCGGCATCAGGCGGAACAGGTCCCAGGTCCGGGGGGGGACTGAACTCGCCCGTGGGGATAGGAGTCCTAGCACGGTCGTGGGGGCACATCCCAGTTCAGCCCTGGATGCTTGTTCCCACCCGCCGCAGGCCTCGACCTGTGGGTGTGTTTCCTCCCCTATCCCCGCAGCTCAGCCCCGGGGGCGCATCTCCCCATTACCAGATTCTTCACCACAAACTCGTCCTTCATCCAGCTGCACAGGTTGTTGAGCGCGTAGTTGACCTCGTTCTTGACCAGCATGACCTCGGAGAGCTCCGCTTCCAAGCGGGGCTGGGGGCATACAGCAGCGTTATCTTCAACCCCTGCCCATCAGGGACCCCCCCACCCGATACACAGCTCTGCCCATCCACCACTACAGACCCTGAGGGAGGCGTGGGGCAGGGGTGGGACCAGCTGGGGGAAGCTCACTGGGGTGGGGGCAGATGCAATGCCATCTCCCCTGGCAAAAGGTCCCCTCATGGGTCAGTGCAGTCCCCGGGCAAGCAGTGCCTGGACTCTTCACCAACACCAGACTCTCACACAGCCACCTGGGTGCATGAGGCCTTCTGCCAGCTCCGGGCAGCCAGGAGATGCTGACCCATGCCGGTAGGCAATCCCTGGCCTCAGATCTTCTCGCCTTTGTCACCTCCCAGCTGGTCCCCAGCAACGCGACAGGCCTGGGCACAGAGCCGTCCCACCTGCAGGAAATGCCAGCTGGGGCAAGTCACCGTAGCACATCTCAGCACCACAGGAGCCCTCACCCCATAATCTCACCCTGCACTGGCACCCCATGGACAAGAGACCAGGGCTGGGTCAGGCGCATCTCAGCGCTCCATGGCCTGGGCCCGGCGTATCTAACAGAGCCTAAAGCCCTGGGAGCGGGACCGGGGTTGACAGTTCCACTCCTTGGGCCAGGGGGACTCTCTGCCACCAGGCAATGCTGGTCTGTGCAGGAGACAGAGCCTCCTCCAGGGCCGGTCACAGCCCAGGGAACGAACTGTCCTGGGAACTACGGTTCATCCCAGCCTTCCCCTCCAAGGGCCAGGTGCTGCTCCCAGTGGCCTTCACTGACAGAACCCAGAGCAGCAAGGACATTTAACTAGACCCTACCAAAACACCCCCACCTGCACACACACAGTCCCGCCCCCAGGGGAGAAGAGAGGGGACCACATGCTGCAGTCACCTCACGTAAGCACAACCCACAGCCCTCGGCTCCTGCGGGGAGGAGGGTGGGCCAGGAACCTGGGCAGATGAGACCCCAGTGCACCCCCTGCTAACTGTGCTGTGGTGGATCCCCAGGGAGACCCCCCATTCCTCCTCCAACCCTTCCCTACAGGGAGACGTGCCCCCCACTTGCCCTGTGCTGGGCTCAGCCCCACCCAGCTCACCTTGCGCATGTCCGAGGCCATGGCATCCAGGATAGGCTGCTTCTTGTCATCCAGGAAGCGGCCCAGCGCCTCCAGCTGGGAGATCCGGTGCTCAGCGGTGCGCGTCTTCCCCGTGAGCCACGCAGCGCGCAGGCTGCTCACCAAACCCAAATAGGGGTTCATGCTGGTTGGGAGGGGGTAGGTCAGCCTGTCCTGGGAGGACCCAGAGTCCCCCCCCCCATCCCCAACTCTCCATCCACACAGCCGCTGACCCCCATCCACCTTCACGGCCACTGATCCTTCCCCCTGCCCATTCCCATGGCATCTGAGCCTCTAACTCCCCTCCCTCTGCACCCGCTACATATCCCCATACTCTCTGATCCCCTAATCCCCAGCCCCTGCACTCCCTGTCCATCCCCAAGGCCTCTGATCCCCTAACCCCTCTCCCCCTGCCCATCCCCACAGCCTCTGAGCCCCTAGCCCCACTCCCCCTGCAGTCCCTGCCCATCCCCACGGCCTCTGAGCCTCTGACCATGCCCATCCCCACAGTCCCCAACCCTGACCCCTGTTGGGGGGGCACAGGCAGTGGGGGGGGTCTGCCCTCTTCGGGGGGGTGCAGATGGGGAGTGGAGTGGTCCAGCCCCAGAGGGGCCCAAAGGGGTGGGAATTTCAGTGAAATCAGGGACGGGGGGGCAGCCCGGACTTGGACACAATCCCACAACCCTCTTCTGCCCCCTACCGCCCCATGAAACAAGCCCCGGCCTCACTGCCTGATCACCCTGCCCCCGCAACAGGCCCCGCCCCCAGCGCCTGTTCACCTCGCCCCCGCAACAGGCCCCGCCCCGAGCACCTGTTCACCTCGCCCCCGCAACAGGCCCCGCCCCCAGCGCCTGTTCACCCGCCCCCAGCGCCTGATCACCTCGCCCCCGCAGCAGGCCCCGCCCCCAGCGCCTGTTCACCCCGCCCCCAGCACCTGTTCACCTCGCCCCCGCAACAGGCCCCGCCCCCGGTTCCGGATCCCCTCCGTACCACGTACCTGTCGCGGCTGTTGCGATTGGCACAGCCCCGCCCCCTTCCCGCCATGCTGATGACGATTGGGCACCGGCCGCCGGCGGAGGAAGGTGATTGGCCGGGCTGGGGCGGGGCTGAACCAGGGGCGGGATCTTGTGGCCCTTCACTCGCTGTGATTTCCTGCCGGGTGATGCGGCCACGGCTCCGCCCCCCGCCCCCAGGGCAGGGCAGAGACCTAGAGCGGTCAGCGCCCAGCAGCGCTGGAGGGGGCTGGGAGCCAGGACTCCTGGGTTCTATCCCTGCTCTGGGAGGGGAGTGGGGGTAAGAGCAGGGGGCAGGCAGGTCTGCTGGATTAGAGTGGGGGGCTGGGAGCCAGGACTCCTGGGTTCTATCCCTGCTCTGGGAGGGGAGTGGGGGTAAGAGCAGGGGGCAGGCAGGTCTGCTGGGTTAGAGCGGGGGGCTGGGAGCCAGGACTCCTGGGTTCTATCCCTGCTCTGGGAGGGGAGTGGGGGTAAGAGCAGGGGGCAGGCAGGTCTGCTGGATTAGAGCGGGGGGCTGGGAGCCAGGACTCCTGGGTTCTATCCCTGCTCTGGGAGGGGAGTGGGGGTAAGAGCAGGGGGCAGGCAGGTCTGCTGGATTAGAGTGGGGGGCTGGGAGCCAGGACTCCTGGGTTCTATCCCTGCTCTGGGAGGGGAGTGGGGGTAAGAGCAGGGGGCAGGCAGGTCTGCTGGGTTAGAGCGGGGGGCTGGGAGCCAGGACTCCTGGGTTCTATCCCTGCTCTGGGAGGGGAGTGGGGGTAAGAGCAGGGGCCAGGCAGGTCTGCTGGATTAGAGTGGGGGGCTGGGAGCCAGGACTCCTGGGTTGTAGCCCCACTTGGGGAGCGGGGTCTAGTGGTTAGAGTGGTGGCAGGGACTGGGGGCTAGGGCTCTGGTGTCCTTTCCTGGCTTGGGGAGGGCAGTGGGGTCTAGTGGTTAGAGGCTGAGGGGCAGCTGAGAGCCAGGACTCCTGGGTTCTATCCCAGCTCTGTCCTGCAGTTGTTCAGAGCACAGATTTATCCTCCCATCAGTGTCCCGCACAGGTGTGACCCTACCGGCCTGTGGCCCGTGGCTCCCTGCTGTCAGTGTGAGGATGGGCCTGCCTGGCCGGTGTTGGTTTGGTTGGGAGGAGACTCTGCCATTGGGTGCTCTCCCCAGTAAGGTTCTCGGAGGGGCAGGGACTGGTGGCTTAGCGCAAGAGCCCAGCGCTGCCACTGCCCTCCTAGGCCCTAACCCTGCTACAGTCAGCAGGGCTTGGCCTGGGCCCCCTTTGTGTGGTGGTGGTGGGGGTCTGGCTGCCCCAAGCCTTAAACCTGCTAGCCCACCCATTCGGCTCTGCACCCCTCAGCTGAGGTGACCCACAGAGCTTGGTGTCTCTCGGCTCTCGGCCCCTCACCCAGCAGCTTTGGAGTTCGTCTTGCCTGTGTCGCTACCCGTGGGCGCCTTCCCTGGGGTGTCTCTGTTTGCGTCCATGTTGTTACCCTGGAACGTGTTGGTGGCTTTCAACAAACGTGTCTTTGATCTACAGAAAGTCATAGAACTGGTTAAAGTCAATGGCTGTGCTAAGCACCTGTCATTCAGGCCAAAGGAATGGAGCAATTAAATGTCCCTTTGTGTAGTGGTAGCTGGAAACAGCAGGAAGCCACTGTCCAATGCAATGAACCTCAGGGCAAAGCTAATCACAAGCTAAGGAGCTTTCCTGGGATTGATTGCAAATGTGGGGGGTGGGCAAGAGGGGGGAAACTGATTTGTTGTGTGTGAAAAAGCAGCCAGGCTGCAAGAGATGCAGCAGAGAGTGGGGCCCTGGAGGAAGCAGAGACCGGGCTGCCTTCGGGCAGGGAGCTCTCTGGAGGGGCAGACTTGGATTTCTGAGCAAGGGACCTGCCTCCTGTCTCTTTGCTGGGCGCAGGGGACCAGACTCTGCCTGCGTTCTTTGGGCAGAAATGGGATTGCACCAAAGAACAGCCCTGACACGTAGCCCCCATTTCTGCTTCTAATGGAAACAGCCTGGCAAGGCCTGAATGAACTGCTGGGGCTCGGGTGACCAGATGTCCCGTTTTTAAAGGGACATTCCCATTCTGGGGACCTTTTTTTTATATAGGCGCCTATTACCCCCCACCCCCGTTCCAGTTTTTCACAGTTGCTATCTGGTTACCCTAGCTGGGGCCAAAGGGGCGATAATGTTTTCAGCTGCAAAGGGAAATGCCCCACAAATGCTGCACCTGGTGTGTGTGTGTGTGGGGTGTGGGGGGGTGCCCTGCTGGAGCTGAGGATGTGAAGGATTTACTGTGGATTGACCGAGGAAAGCCCCCGTGATGGGTACAGCAACCAGGCAGAGCAAAGGGTGTCCATGCGTGCTGTGAATTCCCTTAACCAAGAGACCCTGATGCAGCCCACCTGGACAGGTGGGGACTCTCTCTGTCCCAGGGGCTGGAGCAATGGGGTTATCTCCAGGAGGAGAAATGGGTTCCTTGCATGTACACAGCTCAGGGGTGACGACGCAGCCCTGGAGTGGGCCTACCAATGCTGGGAACCCTGCTTCCCTGCCTCACCAGCTCCTGGGAGCTTGAACCGACTACAGGGTTACGAGAAGCTTTGCAGGGAGTCAGGCCTATCCTGACTTCCCCAACTGCTGTTCAAGGGGTCACTTCCTATCCCACCCCAGGGAGAAGGGTGCCCCAGGCTGCAGCCAAGATAGGCCACACCCCACCCGGCACCCCCTGTACCCCACAACTTTTGTCCTGTGTTTGCCATCCATCAGGAGAGCAGCTGCCTTCAGACGCCTGGCTTCTGCAGTGACTCTGTCAGTCGCTCCAACATCGATGAGGAGTATGGGGTTATTTAGGCTTCAGGGGCGGGGTGTACGGGGCCTTGGGAGTCCTGCAGCCAGTGAGGAAGGAGGTCACTGGCACAGCACTCAGCAGTGCCCAGCTCCAAGGGGAACGCAGCCTATCCCAGCGGAGGGCAGGGGTGGGCACGGAGGAGCACAGAGCACCGCTCGGCCTGTGGCCCTCGCCGGGTTCAGTAGGGTGTTTAGGGGTACCTATGGGGTACAGGGCAGTGGCAGCCCGGGGAGATGGGATTCGGTCTCAGGATTAGCGTATTGGAGCTATTGTAAATAAAGGCTTGAACCCATGGCCTCTGGCTCTGAAAGCGGGAGGCACCACTACCCGAGCGCCAGGGCCGACGCCCCTGGCTGGAGGGCGCAGGAGCAGAGCCCTAAGCCTGTGACACGGTGTGACCAGCAGAGGGGAGCGGAGACCCCAAAGGTTAGTCTGGGATGCACAGTGAACACCAGCCCCTTCCTGGGTACATGCCAGGGCTGGGAGCAGGAGCCTGTCACCCAGCCCCGCGCCCACTCACGTTCCCAGGCACTTGTAACTGGCCAAACCTGTCGGAGCCGCCAGGCAGCCTCTCTGCCTGGGGGCAGCCCAGGGAAGAGATGAGCCCAACAGCTTCTCCAAGGAGTGGGTGCTACCCACCCCAGGCAGGTCTGAGCAGTGAGAGGAGACGTGTGAGTCTAGGAGCCCCCGGGCAACTGGCTCAGATCTCTGCATACAGCTCGGGCAGCAGAAAGAACAGGCCCAAGGAGAGCAGCTGGGACCCATGGGACTCAACCATCTGACTGCCAGCTCCTCTCCCCTGTCCCAGGGCTGGTCCTCATGGGACCCAGTCCTGAGTCTGAGGGGATTTGCAGTGGGGTAAGCTTCCCCCACCCTGCAGTATGTAACCTAATTGCAGTATGTAACCTATCATTTAAATTAGCTGCTGTACGAGATGATCAGAGGATAGCTAATGTGATGCCAATTTTTAAAAAGGGATCCAGAGGTGATCCTGGCAATTACAGGCAGGTAAGCCTGACTTCAGTACCAGGCAAATTGGTTGAAACTGTAGTGAAGAACAGAATCATCAGACTCCTAGATGAACATTATGTGTTGGGGAAGAGTCAACACGGTTTTAGTAAAGGGAAATCATGCCTCACCAATCTACTAGAATTCTCTGAGGGGGTCAACAAGCAGGTGGACAAGGGGGATCCAGTGGATATAGTGTACTTGGACTTTCAGAAAGCCTTTGACAAGGTCCCTCACCAAAGACTCTTAAGCAAAACAAGCAGTCATGGGATAAGAGGGAAGGTCCTCTCATGGATTGGTAACTGGTTAAAAGATAGGAAACAAAGGGTAGGAATAAATGGTCAGTTTTCAGAATGGAGAGAGATAAATAGTGGTGTCCCCCAGGGGTCTGTACAGGGCCCACCCAGAGCCCATTTCTGCCCCCCGTGCCTTGGGCATCCCTGCACTGGGCTCTGGCCCTTGCATCCCTGGTGGATCCAGCCTTTCTGCCACCCTGGGGGGAGGAGCAGCGCAGTTTTGTCCCCTTCCATGGGGAAAACTGAGGCACAGAGCCAGGAAGGGGCTGGCCCTGTTGTTCAGGCACAGGGGTGGGACTCAGGAGAACTGGGCTCCCTTCTGGGATCCCTGCCAGCCCTGGATCTCTGAGGGCACTGCTTCCCATCAGTACATCAGGGATAATAGCCCTGGCCCACATGTGTGCCTGCTGCCGTGGTGAAGAGGCACAGCCCAGCCCAGGTACAGGGCTTTAGCTGGTCCTCAGGCCGCCAGCCCAGGGCTGGGCACAGCGCCCAGGGCCTTACCACAAGCCTCTCCAGGCTCCGCTCACTCACCAGACAGCAGAAGGGCTGGGACCTCCTGGGGAAAGGGGGCAGGAAGCTGCCCAAGGCCCAGCCATGCCGACACTTCCCCACAAGGTGCTATTTGCACTTATTGCATTAGCCACCTAGTGAGCTGGACCCAGCCTACAGACCCCAACGCTGTCCACACGGGACCACCAGGAGATATTGGACAGCACTGACTCCAACTTGTTCCTGCCCTAGGCCTGGATCAGAGCCAGCACTCCCTAGAGGGGAAAGACCCCCTGCCTATTCTCAGGCTCCCTGCCTATTCTCTGACCCCCTGAGCCAGCCTGCCCTCAACCGTGGGACCAAATAGGAGCTGGCACCTCCTAGAGGGGAAAGACCCCATGTCCCATCCCCACCACACACCCCTGAGCAAGCCCGCCCTCCCCAGGACTGGATTGGAGTAGGCGACCCCTAAAGGGGAAAGGCCCCATATCCCATTCCTTGCCCCCCTGAGCCAGCTGCATGCTCTGGGCCTGGATCAGAGCCAGCACCCCATAGAGGGGAAAGGCCCTATGTCCCATTCCCCCTGTCCGTCCCCCCCGTCCCCCAGCTAGCCACTGCCCCACCCTGGGGCTGGATTGGAGCAGGCACCCCCTAGAAGGGAAAGGCCCTGTTCCAGGCTGGACACCCCATTGCAGTGGCTCAGCGAGGGACCTGTACCTGAGGCACTGCCCATGCACTCCGGGGTTGGGTGCTGTTGAGGTGGGAGCTCGGCACCTTGCTGGCTTCTCGCAGGGATTTCCTCCGACTCAGCCCTCTTGGCAGTGTTGTTTGCTCAGTGCTTCACTCCAGCAATGCTCGTGGGTGGGTGGCAGCCAATTGGGGCACAGCAGAGAGGGCGGGACGGCTCCCCGCCTCTGTGGAAACACAAAGCGGGGTGCAAAGTGTACAGCAGGGCAATGCCTCGGAAATGGGGGTGATTGCCAGGGGGCACTGTGAGCACCCCAGAGAGCTGGGCACAGCTGCACCACGCCGCCTCACTGACACCAGCCACAGCCACGCAGGAACCTGGGGACCAGTGCTCCCTGGGAACCACCCTCACACCACCATCCCTGGGACCCTGCGAACCCCACTCCCCTCACACCGCCCACCCCCAGGACCCTGTCCTAGGAAGCCCCTCCACTCACAATGCCCCCCTGGACGCTGCCCTGGGTACCCCCCTTCCCTCACACTGCCCCCCTGGAAACCTCCCTCCCCTCACACTGACCCCCTGGACCTTGCCCTGGGAACCACGCTCACACCACTGCCCCGGGACCCTGCAAACCCCCCTCCCCTCAAACTGCCCCCCTGGACCTTGCCCTGGGAACCCCCTGCCCTTCACACTGTCCCCCTGGGACCCTGGCCCAGGAACCCACCTTCCCTCACACTGCCCCCCTGTGAACCCCCCTCCCCTCACACTGACCCCCCAGACCCTGCCCTGGGAACCCCCCTCCCCTCACACACACACCCCCGGACACTGCCATGGGAATCCCCCTCCCCTCACACTGCCCCCCATGGGACCCTGCCCCAGAGGTTGACTCTCCGGGGCTCAGGCGGATTCCCACCCATCAGCTTGGCTGGGATTAGTCATGATCTGATTCTGAAAACCCCACACCCTAATAATCCCACAGAATCACGTGTGGGAGGTGGCACAGCTGGGCCCCTGTGCCAGCACATCTGCCCCTGCCTCTGGCATGCCCGGCAGTAACTCACCTCCCACAGGGAGCCGCATGCCTGCCGGCTCCTTGCCCTGCTAATTACCGCTCCTGTAAGCAAGGGGTAGTGGCAGTAGTGCCCCAGGTACAGAAGGGAAACTGAGGCACCAAGACAGGAAACAGCCAGGCCAAAGTCACCTCCAGGAGCTAATGTCAGGGAAAGAGAGCTCCAGGCCCCACACGGGGTGAGGCCCAGATGGCCTTGCCTTGCTCCCCCTCAGTGTTCTGCATGGGGAGACTCTGTGCTGCCTATGAATCCTCCCTCTGCCATCACTAAAGCAAGGCTGCCAGCCCTGCCTGCAGGGGTGGGGGGCTCTGCAGGGTCCGTGGCTGTGTGAATTGCCCAGCACATCTCCTGCAGCCTGCTGTGGGCCAGGATGCACACTATGTGCCCAATCTGGGGGTCCACTTAAGGCACCCTGGCCTGGTCATTCCTAGCCTTTCCCACTGGTTGTTGATTGAGTTTAACCTGAGTCCTCTGCCTTTTCAGTGTGGATGGGGTCCTGTTGCTGCCTCCCCCCCCCAGGCCCCAATCCCCTGGCCCCCCCAGGACTAAGTGCCCAGCTCCTCAAAGGTCTTTCAGCTCCCAACATCCACTGAAATCAAACTCTACTGTCCCTTTGAGGAGCTGGACCCAAGTTCTTTGCCTTGGAATTTCCTTCATTTGCTCTTAATGGTTGTAAATGGCCCCGGGCCATTGGCCCCTGTGGGGCTGCCCTTGGGAGACCTGCCAATGGCCCCTGCCTGCTGCCAGGGGGCCCGACAGACCCTGCTTGTGGGGAGGGAGTGCAGAAACGAGAGGGAGAGCACGTCCCTGGGGGAAGGGCAGAGCTGACCTAGCGCTGAATGGAGCGGGGAATCCCCCCCTCCCTCAGCAACTGCTTTGGCAGGGGGTAGTGCCAGCTGCCGGCCCAGTCTGAGCTGTGGGGAGAGGCATGGGAGGCGCAGGGCTGGCACACCGGACAGGACGCCAGCCAAACGGATCGGCAGCACTGTGCGGGTGCTGTAAGGCTGCCTCAACGCTTCCTCCTCACCCCAATGCTGCATCTGCAACACAGGGCCCCTCCAGCCAGGGCGCCTTGGGATCCAGCAGCCTCTGTCCCTCCCAGAGGTGGGGGAGGGGGTCAGACAGGGCAGGGGGAGGCAGAAGGCCGCCCCTCTGCAGACGCCCTGTGTATTAAACAGTAACTATTTTTAAAAAATAACTTTTCTGCTTATAACAATAATTTTGACACAAATGTGTTTTAGTCTTCATTTAAAAGCGGTGAGAAAACATCAATTCATTTTAAACAACAGGGTTATACATTTCAGGTTTGAAATAGTGTGAAATATAAAAAATGTGTTTAATTTATAAAGGGGGGGGTCACACTCAGAGGCATGCTGTGTGAAAGGGGTCAGCATTACCAATACCAAAAAGTTTGAGAACCACTTCTCTAGGGACGGGGCTCTCTGCTATCGGGGAGAAGGGGAAATCAGCTCTGGTCAGCTTTGTTTGCATCACACTTTAAGCTGGCTTAGCCCCAATTCCGTGTGTTGCGGAGTTTGCTCAGAGTTGGTTTCTGTGTCAATTGTCTCAAGGATTGTGCCCTGTACTTGGCCCAGGACAGTGGCATTGTGCTGAGCCCGGGGAGAGGGGTCACTCCAAGCCTGTTGCTAGTGGACTTTGGTTGGGTAAGGAAATCCTAGCTCATGCGAGAGGAAAGTTGTATTGCAGAGAGCAGAGGGGTTTTGCCCTCTGTGTAGAATCAGGGCTTGTCCTTTGCAGCAAGGCCTGAGAACCCATGGGTGCAGCACAGAGCCCACAGCTGACTGTGACTCAGTTTGAGGATGCACAGCTGGAGCACCACCTTATTCCAACAGCCTGTGGAGAAAGCAGGTGTGCGGGGGTGAATTTACCACAAGCACGGGTGTAATCTGATGAGCTGATTGTGCGCTCAGAGGAGCACAAAGTGAAGCAAGGCTCCTGTGAGTGTCAGGTCGGGTAGTGAAGCTAGCAATGAATGCAGCTGTTCTCACAACTGGCACTTCCGTAGGTGGGGCACCTTGCACCCCAAGAAGGGGGAGTCCAGACCCCCTGATCCCATGGTCAGGCCCAGGTAATGACAGTGAGCTCAAGCCCATCCTTGGATTTCGAGGGGGACCCATGAAGTGTCGCTGCACTAGGAGATCCCAGGAACGCCAAGCTGCGATTCACGACGCTGACTCAGCCACCTCGGCCCCCTGTGCAATGAACAGGGTGAGCCAGGCACCTTCGAGGGTCAGTGAAGGGTCACCGGACGGCGCTTGCGAAAGGGCAGCGGGATTGCGCAGGATAAGCCCTGCAGGAGGGTTGCCCCGCCTGGAGAAGCAGCGAGCTTTGGTCAAGAAACACGCTCCGAGCTCAGCAGAGAGACTGATGCTCAGGAGGCGGTGAGCGGGTCCTGGAGCAGGCCCGTTTTGCGCCAGGGAGTGTGGCTGCGGCAGCCTGGCCAGGGGACGCCCCAGTAGAGGTGCTGAGCTGGCCTCGGCGTGAAGCCTGGCTGGAGCTGCAACGGCACAAAGCGGAGTTAGCCCTGACCCACGGGATCTTCACGCCACTCCAGCAGGCTGGAAAGGCAGAGCTCTTGGTGCAGCACGTCTGCAGTAGGGCTAAGAGATCTGGACTTGGCTAAGGCAGACAGAGGCTCCCTGAATCCAGGGGGAGGGGACGGGTGGGGAGCAGGCTCCGGAAGCGCGGAGCTGGGCTTTGCTGGTTTTCTTGTTTGGAAATATACAGAGAGGGGTTCTGGGTTTTTTCATCTCCCGCAATAGAGGGATCCTTGGGGGTCCGTGTTTCCTGTGGTGCTGAGCACCCGCGAGCGGGGAGGACAAACGGCCAAGGGGCAGCAGGGGGCACGTTAATGTCCCGATGTCAGAAATAGGAGCAGAGCAGCAGGGGGGAGCTCTGATTTCTTTTATGTACTGAGCCTGGAGCTTGTTGCTCCCCCAGGCACCTGGCAGATGAGTTCACACAGACATGTGCATACTTGTGCCTACAAATGCACACCCCCCCCACCTGTATCCACATGCACACACTTGTACATACATACACCCGCATGTGCACACCTGCACCCATACGCACAGACCCTCAGACACACCTGCACCCACACGCACACATCCCTAGGGACACATGCACTCACACGCACACCCCCCCAGGCACACCTGCACCCACACGCACACATCCCTAGGGACACCTGCACCCACACACCCTCAGGCACACTTGCACCCTCATGCGCACAAGTTCTCCCAATACCAGGGGCACCCGGACCTTTGTAGCTCTCTAAGAGGATGGAAGGTGCTGGCTGCACACATCCCCTTGCATGGGGGAAGCCAGACAGCCAGGGAAGCCATGTACTCTCACTGTCTGGGGCTGTCCAGCCAGCCCCCCAGCCAGGGCTTGTCAGGCTGAGTAGCAGGGCCCTGCCACAAGTCCCTATGCCCCCGCCCCTCTGCTCAGCTGGCTGGCCATTCTGCCCACAGGCTGCCCACACCAACAGTGCCATCCCGGGCCTGGGCTTTGGAAGCCAGGGCAAGGCCCCGGGCAGCTCCCCCCAGAGCAAGGGCCCAGCCAGTGCCCACCTGTACTGCTGCTTGGCAGGACGCAGGTGCATCCCCGAAAGCAGGAACAAAGGCGGGCGATCGAGTTACCAAGGGGCCTCTGGGCAACGTGTCCCCCTGCCGCTCATTCCCTGGGCACGATGTCCAACCCGGCTGCACTGCAACCTTAGCACTGCCCCAGCCAATCTACCCGGCCCAGCTGAGGCCCCCCCGTGAAGGCTCTCCCTGTCTTTCTGGCCGGGTCCCCCCATCGTGGCATCCGCCCACCTCCTCCTTGGCACCATCCCTGGCAGCGAGCTCCTACCCCTCCCCTCCTGCCCGGGGGAGTGGCGACTCTGCCAGTAGCTCCCGCGCCATGCCAGTCTCCGTGCTGGAGTGCAGGTCCCCTTGCCTCAGCGCCCCCTGCCCCTTATCTCCTCACCGCTGAGCCCACAGGGAAGGCCTTGCTGAGCTGGCACAGGACCCAGCCACCAGCTTCACCTGCCAGCCTCGCTACTGCTTGGATGGCTGCCTGAAATCCAAGGAGCTGATTGGCCGTGCCAGGGCAGGGGGTGGGAAGCGGCCCTCAAATCTCACCAGGGTTATCCCACAGAGTCAGCCCGGGGCCCGTCTAGCCCGGTGTCCCAGCTCCAGCCAGCTGCTTCAGGACAGCACCAGGATGCCTGCAGTTGTGGGACAGTTGGCCCCACCCTGGCTAAGTTCCTGTTCTCGGTGCCATCTAGTAGCAGGAAGTTCCAGAGGTCCATGTAAAATAACACTGAATTTCCTGCTTCAACTTTGAATGCCCCTTGACGCTGAAGTTATCTAAACAGACCCCATTCTAGTCCTCTAGTGCTCCGCCGCCACACCCACCTGCCAGTGTCACCCCAAGTGCACTCCCCAACCATGCCCGCCCATGGTGTCACACCAAAAGTGCTCCCCAGCCATGCCCACTGGCCAGTGTCACACTGAGAGATCTCCCCAGCCATGCCCACCTGACACCGAGAGTGCCCCCAACCATCCCCACTTCTCACCGCCACACCAAGAACCCCTGGCCACTCCCACTTGCCAGGGGCACACTGAGAGCACCCCCCGTCACGCCCACTTGCCAGGGGCACACTGAGAGCACCCCCCGTCACGCCCACTTGCCAGGGGCACGCTGAGAGCACCCCCCGTCACGCCCACTTGCCAGGGGCACACTGAGAGCACCCCCCGTCACTCCCACTTGCCAGGGGCACACTGAGAGCACCCCCCGTCACGCCCACTTGCCAGGGGCACGCTGAGAGCACCCCCCGTCACGCCCACTTGCCAGGGGCACACTGAGAGCACCCCCCGTCACGCCCACTTGCCAGGGGCACGCTGAGAGCACCCCCCGTCACGCCCACTTGCCAGGGGCACGCTGAGAGCACCCCCCCATCACGCCCACTTGTCAGTGGCACACTGAGCGTGCTGCCTCTTCACCTCTTGCACCATGCAGGGCGCATTCCCCCTGCCATGCTGAGCTGCCCTTGTCACCCAGAAGCAGGCACACATAACTGAACTGCAGCAAACGGATGCTCCCCCTCTGGCTTTCCCCTTTGGCCTCGAGGAAAGTGCACGGGGCTGGGATCCAGGAGACCAGGAGCTGAAGGCTGGCCACTCCTGGGGGTCATCTTGCCCCACATACATGCCTGCACTGGTGGGGAAGGATCCAGCCCTGGAGGCTGCCATGTTAGCCAGATTGTAGAGGGCTCCATGCCCCCAGAACGCAATGTCTGGAGGTTGGGGAAGGGAAGCAGGCTGGGGAGAGGGTTGCGGGCAGCAGCCTGGCAACTGGGGCTGTTAGGAGCAGGGAGCTGGCTGGCAGCAGGCAGGAAGATTCTGGGCAGTGGCCTGCAGAGAGGGGGCGGGGAAGGCATTGCACTGGGATGGCCCTGCCCCCTTGAACTGAGCTGCCCCCAGTGGGACTGCAGAGCTGCTGGGTGCCTGGGGCCCCGGGTAGCTGGCACTACTCAGCTTCTGGTTGCCCTAGTAAATCCCCCTCTGTGAGCTGGTATGTGAGTGTCAATGGGAGCCCCACGCTGATAGCTCAGAGAGCACAGAGCACTTGCGGAGCAACAGTCAGCCAGAGCAGAGGGGTGTGCGCCCCACGGTTCCCCCGGCCACAGTGGGGCAGTGTGGAGTATGTGCTCAGCTGTGGAGGCAGAAATGCAGGTGTAACCCACCCTCTGTAGTTGGCCCTCGCGCACCCACTGCTGGAATTTGGAGCCCAGATCTGGAGCACACACTTCCAGAAGGTTTCAGAGTAGCAGCCGTGTTAGTCTGTATAGGAATGCATCCGATGAAGTGAGCTGTAGCTCACGAAAGCTTATGCTCAAATAAATTGGTTAGTCTCTAAGGTGCCACAAGTACTCCTTTTCTTTTTACTTCCAGAAGGGTGTTGATACATTGGAGAGCGGTAGAGAATGATTAAGGGATTGGAAAACCTGCCTTGGAGTGATAGACTCCAGGAGCTCAATTTATTTAGCTTAACAAACAGCAGGTTAAAGGGTGACTTGATCACAGTCTCTAAGTACCTACGTGGGGAACAAATATGTAATAATGGTCTTATCAGTCTAGCAGAGAAAGCCCTAACATGATCCCTTGGCTGGAAGTTGAAACTAGACAAATTCAGACTGGAAATAAGGTGTAAATGTTTACCAGTGAGAGTAATTAACCATTGGACCAATTTACCAAGGGTTGCGGTGAATTTTCCATCACTGACAATGTTTAAATCAAGATTGGATGTTTTTCTCAAAGCTCTGCTCTAGGAATTATTTTGGGGCAGGTCTCTGGCCTGTGTTGTAGGAAGTCAGACTAGATCATCACAGTGGTCCTTCCTGGCCTTGGAATATATGAATCTTCCAGTATGTTACATGGCTCCCTGCTAGTGGCTGGGTCAGAGAGGATAATAACCAACTACTGCAGTCAGTTAGTGCAGCTCCTTCTTGACTGCAGGTGCCAGGGTTCCGTGCTGCAGGGATGAAGGAGCTGGGCTCACCCCCGGCTGGCTGCAGGGCCATGTAGTAGGGGGCAGGGGAGTTACTGCAGGCTCTGCGCTCACGTCTGGCTATGGAGCTGTGGGGGGGGTTGTGCAGCTGTACCTGGTGTTTTTCTTTTAGGAAATTCCACAGGACCAGGATGTGGCAGAGGTGGCCAAGGACTGCACTCGGGTGCTAGGAGATGGCTGCAGGCCAACCGCCTGCGCCACCTTCCCCTTGCACAACTGCACCATGATGGTTTGTGATCACAAGCCCAATTGCCCAGACTCCCACCTCCATTTCAGTGCCAAGGACGGATGGGAACAGGGTTGCTGGTATAACAAGCAGGCTCAGCCGGGCATTGTGGGCTGGAGGCATGGACCACTGGGGGGGTTCTCTGGCCTGTGTGATGCAGGAGGTCTGCCTAGCTGATCTAATTGTCCCTCCGGGCCTGAACATCTGTGAATCTGTTCAACATCCCTTCAGTCCACGGCCCTTGCCGCTTTCCCTGCACCAGACAGACTAGCCTACCCTCGATGGGGAACTGAGAATGAAAGCTGGTGGCTGTTCCACCAGATGCAGCCCCGGAAAGGGAATTTGGTGAGCATGCGACTCGCTGCAGAAAGGGAAGTTGGGGCAAGTGAAACCTGCTCAAAGCTGCGTGGTGTCAGCTGGGTGAGCTGCTCCCGCCTGCTGCGAGTGGCTGGCCTTTGTGCTGCAAGCTCACTTCCTGAGCAGGGCATGTTCACTGCCCGTGACACCCCTGGGGCAAACCCCTCCATGGCACAGTGCATCCAGGCACCACTGAATACACCTGCTGCTGCTTGAGGCAGCATGGCAGGAATTTCCCACAATCCTCTAGAGCTGCTCCCATCCTAGCATGCTGTGAAGCAGCACAGACCCTTCAAGTGGCCAATAAGGGCAGCCCATGGCTGGTTTGAGCAGCTGGGCTTTTTCTGGGGAGGCGTTAAGGCCTTGCCCCTAGTTTTAGCTTCGAGTCCCACCCCAGAAGAGGCTGCTCCTGGGGCCGGGCTAGGGGAGGGCAGGTCCAGAAGAGGCAGGAGCTGGGGTATCTGGATGGGCAGAGGGGGTGGGAGATTGGGGGAAAAGACATTGAGCAGCCAGTAAAAGGGCATTCAGCACATAAGTGAGGCAGCGCTGGGACTACTAATCCACCATGGGCCCGATGGGCAGAGATGGCTGCACTAGGGCAGATGGTGAACATACCAAGCAGAGAAGGAACCTGTATCAGACGCCTGTCCTGACAGGCACCTTCCCCGGTGATGGCACTCCCACCACCACTCACCAGGCGACTGGGTTTGGGGGAGCTGTGTAGGGCCTGGGGCACTCTGTCAGCTGTGGATTTCTGAGCACATTGCTCCAGGGCCTGCTGGGCTGGCAGAGCTCACTGCAGAGACCCCACTTGGCGTGCTCTCCTGTGGACTTGCTCTTGTGCTGCCTGGCCTGGTCATCTTCTTCAGGATATAGTAAGGATCCCTCTGATGGGTGCTGGCTGGAGACCAGGGCCAGGCTGAACCTCAGCACTGCAGCCCACAGGGATGTAAGTATATACGGGGCACTCTCCCCTGGCAGTCAGTGCTGGCCCAATGCCTCAGGTCAGCACTAGGGGGCGCTGTGTTGAGATCCTTTGGGAACTCCAGGAGCTGGGCCTTGAAGAAAAGCTGAAATATCAACAGCTGGCGATAAAATTGGCACTTGCTGCGTCCGTGCTTACGAGAAGGGGAGCAGGAGGCTATGCTGCCCCATCCCCATCCCCACCCCATCCCCAAATGCAGGCTGCTCCAGCTCTTTCCCTCTGAGATTTCCCCAGCGCCTGGAGATCGCCAAGGAGATCAGGGCCTCCTGCCTGGCAAAGGCCAGGACTCTCCCTGCCATGTGACCCTGGGGAGGCGTGGGGGCAGTTCCTGTGATCCCCTCCCATCCCAGTGCACCACCAGGCCAAGATCTAAGCCCGTCTTTGCCGCCTGCTGCAGCTAGTGACTGGGACTGGTCCCCTCCCTTTATACGGGCCCTCCAGCAAGCATGTGTGTGTGCAGGGGGAGGGTCAGCCCCATCTTGCTGCCAGGGAATCAGAGCCAATTTGCTCCTAGCACTGACCCCAAATTGACCCCAACACCCTTGGGAACCGGCAGCACCTAGTGAGGGTGCCACTTCTCGCTGGGGCAATAATGTCCCCTTAACTCTGCCCTGCTGGGTGCTCACCTCGGGGGCCGTGGGGTATTTTCTGGGCGAGTCTCCACTGCTGCCCCTGCAGGGGGCAGAGTTAAGGAGATGCAGGCAGAGTTAAGGTGATGGAGGGGCAGCGCTGGAGCTGAATCCCCGCACCAGTAGCAAGTGCCCTTGTGTCATCACAATATTCCAGGGTAGAGGCTGTAACTGGGCGTCCCTCAAAAATCAGGTCCTGGGGGCAGGGGAACGTGGGAGGGGCAACGGATCGTACCCCTCTATCTCCATCCCAAGGGGCAGCCTTGATGGAGGCAGGAGCGCCGATGCTGGCCGGGCGGGTCCTGCCACTTTAAGAGATGATCCCCCCACCCCTTCCTCCTGGCCGAAAGGGGAAGTGCTGCCCGCTCCCTCCCCCGCCGCGGGTCCCTGCCCGGACCGGAGCTTGCAGAATTCGCCAGCGCTATGGAGTCAGGTACCGGGGCCGGGGCGGCTCCTGCGCTTGATCCCCGTCCCCCTGCATCCCTGCCCCTGCTTTCCCCCTGTCCTCCCTTCCCTCCTTCCTGCCCGCCCCATTCTCCTCCCCCCTTCCCAGCCCAAGAACCCCTGCACCTGCCCCACGTGCTCCTCCCCCGCCCCCGGTGCCTCTTGTTGGGGAGGAATCTGCTCATTCTTGGGTCTTTCTGTGTCAGACGGAACTTCCTGAAACTCCCCCCCGCCCCGTCCCCAAACCAGGGGGCTGTGGGTCGGGAGTGAGGGGCGCTGGGGGTGCTGTGGGGGGACCCAGGGCTGGGATAGCACGGGGCTGTCGGGAGTGAGGGGCACTGGCGGTGCTGTGGGGGGAGCCCAGGGCGGGATAGCAGGGGGCTGTTGGGAGTGAGGGGCACTGGCGGTGCTGTGGGGGGACCCAGGGCGGGATAGCACGGGGCTGTCGGGAGTGAGGGGCACTGGCGGTGCTGTGGGGGGAGCCCAGGGCGGGATAGCAGGGGGCTGTCGGGAGTGAGGGGCGATGGCGGTGCTGTGGGGGGACCCAGGGCAGGATAGCAGGGGGCTGTCGGGAGTGAGGGGCGATGGCGGTGCTGTGGGGGGACCCAGGGCGGGATAGCAGGGGGCTGTCGGGAGTGAGGGGCGATGGCGGTGCTGTGGGGGGACCCAGGGCGGGATAGCAGGGGGCTGTCGGGAGTGAGGGGCGATGGCGGTGCTGTGGGGGGACCCAGGGCGGGATAGCAGGGGGCTGTCGGGAGTGAGGGGCGCTGGCGGTGCTGTGGGGGGAGCCCAGGGCGGGATAGCAGGGGGCTGTTGGGAGTGAGGGGCACTGGCGGAGCTGTGCGGGGAGCCCAGGGCTGGGATAGCAGGGGCCTGTCGGGAGTGAGGGGCACTGGCAGAGCTGTGGGGGGAGCCCAGGGCGGGATAGCAGGGGCCTGTCGGGAGTGAGGGGCGCTGGCGGTGCTGTGGGGGGAGCCCAGGGTGGGATAGCAGGGGCCTGTCGGGAGTGAGGGGCGCTGGCGGTGCTGTGGGGGGACCCAGGGCGGGATAGCAGGGGCCTGTCGGGAGTGAGGGGCACTGGCAGAGCTGTGGGGGGAGCCCAGGGCGGGATAGCAGGGGCCTGTCGGGAGTGAGGGGCGCTGGCGGTGCTGTGGGGGGAGCCCAGGGCGGGATAGCAGGGGGCTGTTGGGAGTGAGGGGCACTGGCGGAGCTGTGCGGGGAGCCCAGGGCTGGGATAGCAGGGGCCTGTCGGGAGTGAGGGGCACTGGCAGAGCTGTGGGGGGAGCCCAGGGCGGGATAGCAGGGGCCTGTCGGGAGTGAGGGGCGCTGGCGGTGCTGTGGGGGGAGCCCAGGGTGGGATAGCAGGGGCCTGTCGGGAGTGAGGGGCGCTGGCGGTGCTGTGGGGGGAGCCCAGGGTGGGATAGCAGGGGCCTGTCGGGAGTGAGGGGCGCTGGCGGTGCTGTGGGGGGAGCCCAGGGCTGGGATAGCAGGGGGCTGTCGGGAGTGAGGGGCATTGGCAGTGCTGTGGGGGACCCAGGGCTGGAGTAGCAGGGGCCTGTCGGGAGTGAGGGGCACTGGCGGTGCTGTGCGGGGAGCCCAGGGCAGGATAGCAGGGGCCTGTCGGGAATGAGGGGCACTGGCGGTGCTGTGGGGGACCCAGGGCTGGGGTAGCAGGGGGCTGTCGGGAGTGAGGGGCACTGGCGGTGCTGTGGGGGGAGCCCAGGGCTGGGATAGCAGGGGGCTGTCGGTAGTGAGGGGCATTGGCGGTGCTGCGGGGGGATCCCAGGGCTGGGATAGCAGGGGCCTGTCGGGAGTGAGGGGCGCTGGCGGTGCTGTGCGGGGAGCCCAGGGCTGGGATAGCAGGGGGCTGTCGGGAGTGAGGGGCACTGGTGGTGCTGTGGGGCGAGCCCAGGGCAGGATAGCAGGGGGCTGTCGGGAGTGAGGGGCGCTGGCGGTGCTGTGTGGGGAGCCCAGGGTTGGGATAGCAGAGGGCTGTCAGGAGTGAGGGGCACTGGCGGTGCTGTGGGGGACCCAGGGCTGGAGTAGCAGGGGGCTGTCGGGAGTGAGGGGCACTGGCGGTGCTGTGGGGGGAGCCCAGGGCAGGATAGCAGGGGGCTGTCGGGAGTGAGGAGCACTGGCGGTGCTGTGGCCAGGTCGTGGCACTTTTCCCCATTCCTGTCTGTCTCTCCTGTGTCTGTGTCCCTGCAGGCGGCCATATGAACCCAGCGATGGAGAAGGACCCCAATCACTACCAGGAGGCCGTGGGCAATGGGGTGGCAGCTGACAGACTGGTGGCGGGAGCTGGTGACGTGCCTGGCCTGGATGTGGGGGTGAGACCCCTATTCCCTGCTGAGCCTGTCTGGCTGTGCGCTGTGTCCTGGCGGCTGTGGGCTGAGGGAGGTCAGGGCTGGGCTGGGCAAGGGCCAGCCGGGCCCCTCAGTGCTTCCAGCAGTCACATGGCTCCCAGCCCAAGGGGTGTCGCTGTCTGGTGGGGGTGGGGATGGGGATTGGTGGGCAAGGAGGGCAGCCGCTGTGCTGGCAGTTCCAGAAGTGCCTGGCAGGGCCCCTCCATGGAGCAGTGTGGGGAGCAGAGGGGCTGGCCCCTGGGAAAAGGGGTTCCAGTTCTGGCCCCACCTCCCTCATGGCTCCCTGGTTCTCCTCAGCTGGATGACTTTGTGGGCGCCAACCCCGACTATAACGAGGAGGAGGAGGAGCGCAAGTACTTCCGCCGCAAGCGCCTCGCCGTCATCAAAAATGTGCTCGCAGCCAGCCTGGGCGGGATGCTGACCTATGGCGTCTACCTGGGTATGGCCCGCCCACTGCCCCGCCCCGCCCACTGCCCCCCAGGCATCTAGCTGGGTATGGCCCACCCACTGCCCCACCCCGCCCACTGCCCCCCAGGCATCTAGCTGGGTATGGCCCGCCCACTGCCCCCCAGGCATCTAGCTGGGTATGGCCTGCCCACTGCCTCACCTCTGTCTCCTGGCCCCACCCATTGGCCCGCAGCCTGGATGGGATGCTGACTTACAGGATCTACCGGGGTATGCTCCCCCACTGTCCCTGCCTCCTGGCCGCCCCCACATCAGCCTGGGTGTCTCCCTAAGTATGGCTGACCCACTGCCCTGCCTCTGCCTGGCCCCACCCACTGCCCCCTTCCTGGGCATGATGTTGGGATACGTCATCTATCTGTGTTACAGACCACTGTTCTGCAGGCTCCCTCCCACTAACTGTGTGCACGGTTTTTCCTGGTGCCCCCACAACTTTTCCTCTGTGTCCCCTCCCCCTCTCTTCCCTTGCAGATAGCTGCTGTGGAGACCTCAGGAGGTCATTTAGTCCAACCCCCTGCTCAAAGCAGGACCAATCCCCAGTTTTTGCCCCAGATCCCAAATGGCCACCCTCAAGGATTGAACTCACAATCCTGGGTTTAGCAGGCCAATGCTCAAACCACTGAGCTATCCCTCCCTGCCTCGCCACTTACTCCCTGGGTCCTGTATCACTGCCCCTCCAATCCCAGGAGAGTGTGGGGAGGAATGGAGGTGGGTCAGATCTCAGCCTGATTCCAAGCATCCAGGGCCCTTGCATGGCAGCCCCTCGGCCCTGGTAACTTCCCCCATCCTTTCCCAGCTGCCCCATCCTGCAGGGGGCTGGGGAAGAGGCTCTGTCCCTCTGGGTTCAGTTCCCCCATGTGCTGGGCTGGGCTCATGGGGTGCAGGGCAGGATTCACCCTGGTGCATCCGGCCCCGCCAGGCCTGCTGCAGATGCAGCTGATCCTGCACTATGACGAGACGTACCGGGAGGTGAAATACAGCAACATGGGGCTGCAGGACATAGACAGCAAGATGCTGATGGGCATCAACGTCACCCCCATTGTGGCTCTGCTCTACACGCCGATCCTCATCAGGTACCTGCCCTGCCCACCAGCCCACCACACCCTCCAGAACCCGAGAGATCCCTCCCTCCCGAGCCAGCCCCCGCTCTGGTGCCCCTTAGTGGGGAAAGGCCCCATGTCCCATTCCCTGCCCCCTTGAGCCAGTCCCTGCCCTGGGGCTGATCAGAGCTGGTGCCCCTGCCCACTGAGCTAGCGCCCCCTGTGGTGAACAGACCCACGTCCTATCCCCGAGGCAGACAGAGCCCCATGTCTCCTCATGGGGGCGGGAGGGGAGGGACAGGGACATGGGGGTCCTACTGCTGACCCAGTTTCCCATGTGACTGCCCAGGTTCTTCGGCACCAAGTGGACCATGTTTCTGGCCGTGGGGATCTACGCCCTCTTCGTCTCCACCAACTACTGGGAGCGCTACTACACGCTGGTGCCCTCGGCCGTGGCCATCGGTGTGGCCATTGTGCCCCTCTGGGCCTCCATGGGCAACTACGTCACCCGGTGAGCCGCCATGGAGCAAGGCCCTGCCTGCTGGGGGGGGGGGCGTTGGCGTTTCTGCAGGGGGATGGGTGCTCGGGTGTTGGCGTTCCTGGGGAGGAGGGGTTGTGACCCCTGGTGGGCACTGTGTGGCTCATGGGGCTGCTGCTCCACACCCTCCCTCCCCCATTTCGTGCTCACAGTTGCCCCCTGCAGGATGGCGCAGAAGTACTACGAATATGTGAACTACAAGGAGGAGCATGTGCAGGAGCAGCAGCGTGCCCCACGTGGTGCCTACGACGCCTACATCATCGCCTTCCAGAGCCTCTTCTACGGCTGCTTCCACGTGAGGGCAGGGCCTGGGGGTACGGGGGAGGGGGCAGGGAGATAGGCCAGGGGCTAGGTGTTGGCTGGCCAGGGAGGAGGGCTGGGCCTTGGGGGCTGGGGGTACTGGGGGAGGGGGCAGGGAGGTGGCCCATTGTCTAGGTGTTGGCTGGGCACTAAGGCATCGGTACTGGGGATGGGGTGGGTAAAAGCAAGGCACTGGGGAGCGGGCAGGGAGGTGGGGTAGGCACTGGGGCTGTATTGGGGGGCATGGAGCTAGGCTGGACGTGGGAGGAGAACTGGGGGAGGCTGGGCGCAGGGGGAGACATTGGGGGGGAACAGGGAGGTGGGCTGGGCGCAGGGGGAGACACTGGGGGGGAACAGAGAGGTGGGCTGGGCGCGGGGGGGACACTGGGGGGGAACAGGGAGGTGGGCTGGGCGTGGGGGGCACTCTGGCTGCAGCTTGGTTCTCATGTGCCAAGTCCAGGAAATGCAGCTGGCTGTGCTGGCCCAGGGGCTGGCCTGGGCAGTGCTGGGCCTCGTGTCCCGGGACAGAGCTGCGGGTGGAGTGGAGTGTGCTAGTGTGGCCGGGCTGGGGTAGGAGACCCCCCCCCAACACACACACACACGCACGGGACAGGCCCGGCCTCATCTCCTCCCCATTCCTGGGTTCCAGCTGAGCTTCGTCTGCGCCCAGATGCCCATGCTTTTCTTCCTGAATTCGTACCTGTACGACCTGAACCACACGCTCTGCAATGTGAAGAACTGCGGTGAGCATCTGCGGAGGGGACGCTTCCTGCTGGCAGAGGGGCAGCGTTACCCAGCCAGTGCAGACTGGCTCCTCCTGCCCCATCCTTATCCTTGCCACTTCCACTCCCCTCACCCCAGCGCTCCCACCTGTTGCTCCCTGACACGTCCCCTGCGTGCTGCCCCTGCCCCCTCCTCGCTGCCGGAGCGCCCGCCCTGAGTCCCACGCTGTCCTGTAGGTGGGGCTCTGGGCGCCCCCTGCAGGCCGGTTGGGCTGTGACGCCATGTTTGCTCCTCAGGCACACTGAGCAAAGGCATGCTCCCCGGCTTCAACGCCACCGTGCTGCAGAGCCTGCCACGCAGCATTAACCTCATCATCGTCGAGAGCGTGCTCATGGGCGTAGCCTTCCTCTCCATGCTCATGGTATGGACCAGCAGGGGAGTGTGTATGGGGCCTTCCACTCCATGCTCATGGTATGGACCAGCAGGAGAGTGTGTAGGGGGCCTTCCTCTCCATGCTCATGGTATGGACTGGTGGAGTGGGGCATAGAATATCAGGGTTGGAAGGGACCTCAGGAGGTCATCTAGTCCAACCCCCTGCTCAGTGGGGCAGTGGGGGGCCTTTCTCTCCATGCTCATGGTATGGACCGGTGGGCAGGAATGGGGGCAGGGCTTTCCTCTCCATGCTGTGCCACCCCTCTCCATGCTCACCACGCAGAGCTCCCCAAGGTGGGTGTGATGGGGTCAAGGAGCCCATGGTGGGAGCTGTGGAATGGGGCAGTTGCTGGAGAGGGGACTACGGCCCCCACACCCAACCTCACCCACAGTCTTGGCCAGCTCTTCCCATCGCTCCCTAGCTTACCCTATGCAAGCAGTGGCAGTGCCCCCCCTTGGAGCGGGGTCCCTACCCCTCTGGGTTTCAGGGTCTCCCATACTCACCCCCCGCCCCCAGGTGCTGATCCTGTGCGGCTCGGCTTATCGCCCCACGGAGGAAATCGACTTGCGCAGCATCGGCTGGGGCAACATCTTCCAGCTGCCCTTCAAGCACATGCGGGACTATCGCCTGCGCCACCTCTTCCCCTTCTTCATCTACAGCGGCTTCGAGGTGCTCTTCGTCTGCACCGGCTTCTCCCTGGTACAACTGCGCCCATTTCCGTGGGGGTGGGGGAGGCCACAGCAGAAGGAGTGGAGTACAGTGCTCTGGTGGGGGGCTGGGCACAGGCAAAGGGGTGGGGGTCTGCACTATGGGGGTGGGGCTGCGTGTAGCAGAAGGGGTGGGGATTTGGATGGGGGTGCCCTCTGCCAGGGGCTGGGGGAGCAGGGGGACTGCCCTCTGCTGGGGGAGCAGGAGTGGGAAGGGGGGCTGCACTCTGGTTGGGGGCCGGCCATGCCATGCTAACCAGCATCTGCCCCCCCCAGAATTACGGCGTCTGCGCCATTGGCCTGGAGAAGCTGGCCTACATCATCATGGCCTATGGCTTCTCGGCCGCAGCTTGCTCCAGCCTGGCGCTGTCCATGCTGCGCCTGCCCCGCCAGGCCCCACTGCTGGCCGGAGCTGCCGCCCATGCCATCTTGCTCATCGGCCTGTTCTGCTGGGCACCCCACCCACGTGTCCTGGACCAGGCCCCCCTGCTCTACCTGGTGGCAGCGCTTTGGGGGCTGGGCAGCGCCCTGAACAAGACCAGCCTCAGCAGTGAGTAGTGGGGTCAGGGGTGGTGGGGTGGAGTGTAGCCCTGGGCCCAATGTCAGCCAGACCCTGCCCGTCGCTCCCAGTGATACCTCCACCCCCATGGGGGAGGCAGCCCAGTGGCTCTGGAATGGGGCTTTGGGCCTGTCTGTGCAGTTGGAAGTCCCGCCCCTCTCCCCTGGCCCCAGTGGACCCGGGAGCTGTGACCCTGTCCAGTGTGGGGGAGGAGCTGCTGTCTGTATGTCTGTCTGTCTGTCCGTCCGTCCCCCCGCAGCGCTCCTGGGGATGCTGTACCAAGACAAGGAGCGCCAAGACTTCGTCTTCACCATCTACCACTGGTGGCAGGCGCTGGCCATCTTTGTGGTGTACCTGTGGTCGGGGCTGCCCATGAAGGTGAGCGGGGGCTGCTCCCAGCCTGCTCTCCAGTGGGGCAGGACACAGGGGGCTGGGTCATGGGAGGTGCAGGCCTGAGGCCACGATCCCCAAAGGGCGCAGGACTGATGTGGGACAGGAGCCATTTTCACCAGTCGTAGGGGCAATTGCCCTGCTCCCCAGTGGGGCCGTGAGGACCTGGAGGCTCGGGCGGATGGGCTGAGACTTTCCTTTGGTCCTGGATCAAACTGTTTAGTCATGGGCCTGGCCCTGGCCTCAGTCAGGACAAGCCCCTTCCTGGAACTGCCTCCCATCATTTCCCCCTCTGGGTGAGGCAGGCAGCCTGGCCCTGATGGTTAGGCGGGAGGGGTGACCCTAGCCTGTCCCCTCCCCTGGGCCCAGCTGGTGGGGGGCAGGGGTGGGGGAGAGTCCAGCCCTACCTCTGCTCAGCATGCGCTCTCCCTTCCCCCAGGCCAAGCTGTCCATCATGCTGCTGACCCTGGTGGCCTCGGTGCTCTCCTACCTGTGGATGGAGCACAAGCTGGGGCGGCACGTGCTCTACCGCGTGCCCAAGATCCCCAAGCCGCGGCACAAGGTGCGGGGCTACCGCTACCTGGAGGCCGAGAACTCAGACGAGACGGGCTCGGAGGGGGAGTCTGAGCAGGACAGTGACAGCTCCCAGCAAGAGCAGGCAGGGCCCGGTGGGCAGCGGCACCAGCAGAAGTGTGCTTACGAGCAAGCACTGGGGGAGGAGGATGGGGAGAACGTGGGCTAGGGAGCCCCCCATGCCCGCCACCATCACCAACTCACTGCAGCTTTCCCCCCATCTTGCCCATTGGCTGTGGTGCTGGATTGTCCCCACCAAACTGTGCCAGCCGGGCCTGGCAGCATCTCCCACCCTCTTCCAGGCCTGGTGGGAGGGGCCTGGAGGCAGAGAGAGGACCCCGCACACCAAGGTGACCCGGTGACTACTCCAGAGGGCATTGGAGCCCTGTTCCGCTGGGACTCCCAGTCCACTTCACAAAGCAGGTTTGCTATGGGGCTGTTTAGCATCCGTCCCTCCAGGCTGCCCCCAGAGCGCCCCTTGCACTGGTTGGGGTCTCCAGGGGCCTTGGTGCTGTTGGAGCTGGTCAGGAATCAGGCCCGGTCTCCCAGGGCAGGCACCGGCTCGTGTCAGCTCTGGACTGTGCATGGTGCTGTCTGTAGTGGGCCAGGATCAGGCCCAGCCCAGCCCTGGGCAGTGCGTGGAGAGGCTGGTGCACTGTGGAGTAGTACTGTGTTACCATGCTGGATACTCGGGCTTGGGATCTGCCCTCTGCCAAACGTGGAGTGGCTGGCACTGATCGTTGCCCTTTGTGCATGGGCACCATGGCTGTTCCCATCTGAAAAGGGCAGCAGTTGCTTTTCCCAGCACACATGGTGCCCACATAAGGGGACGATGCCAGCCCCCACAGCTGCCTTCTCCTGGCAAAGCAAGGGAGGGGCATGGAGAGCTTTCTGCCAGCGCCCCCTTCCAGGAGGGGAAGACCCAGCCCCATACTCAGCAGCCTACTGAGGCCTGGCACCTGTGTGAGCGGGGAAGCCCATGAGGCCAGGCCAGCCTGGGCACTGGTGCTGTAAAGCCCTGTCCTGCAGTAGAGAAGCTGTGATTCCTGCTGCTAGAGCTGCTTTTCCCCGTCCCTGCCCCACCAGCCCCAGCAAGAAGCAGAGCATACCATGTCTGCAGGCTGAGTTCTGGATACTGGACACTGCCCCCCACACCTCCCGTGTCCTACTGTGCTTTGTAAAGGCCCTTTCCCAATAAAGATCCTCTCTCTGAGCTGCCGGGACTGTGTGTATCTGGGCTGAGGGGGCTGCTGGGTTGTGTTCTGGGTGGGGAGGTCACTCACGGGCCAGATGCCCATGCACACTGGCACCCTGGCCCAGACCAGCTATTGCCACCTGGGGCTCATAGTTGCCTTGCCAGGCTGGCTCCCTGGCCTCTCAGTGAGGAACCCAGAGAGGAGTGGGGCACTCTGTGAAGGGAAGGAGGCAGCAGGAGGGGGCACTCAACTCTGATCTTCCTCAAGAGGAGGGTGAAACAGTCTGAACCCATCATGATGGCGGCGGGGAGGTGCTGTGGCAGGGCCGGGACTTCGGGGGACAGCCGCTGCCCACGGACCTGGCTTGGCATGGAGTGGGTGGGCCATGTGCTCACTAGGCACGGGGCTGTGGGAGTGGCTCCTACAGCCTGCGCTTCCCAGAGCAGCTGTTCAGCACCTACTGTGGAGGAGCTAGGTGTCACTGGCCCCTATAAGCTATTTTCAATCCCTCTTGCCAACCTGGAACTGCCCCTGGTCCAGACAGGCACCCAAAACAGCAGGCCAGGAACAGAGCGCCCTCCCCCAGCCATGGGGCTGCCCATCAATTACAGAATACGCTTTAGGTGGTTTTCCAGACCCAGCCACCCCCTAATGTCATTGGGATTATTTTAAATCAAAGCTGCAGAAGCTATCAGAAGCCTGCATCCCAAGAAAGGGGAAAAAATTCATAGGCAGGAGTTGTAGACCAAGCTGGATGAGCAAGCATCTCAGAGAGGTGATTAAGAAAAAGCAGAATGCATACAGAGAGTGGAAGATGGGAGGGATCAGCAAGGAAAGCTACCTTATTGAGGTCAGAACATGGAGGGATAAAGTGAGACAGGCTGAAAGTCAAGTAGAGTTGGACCTTGCAAAGGGAATTAAAACCAATAGTAAAAGGTTCTATAGCCATATAAATAAGAAGAAAACAAAGAAAGAAGAAGTGGGACCGCTAAACACTGAGGATGGAGTGGAGGTCAAGGATAACCTAGGCATGGCCCAATATCTAAACAAATACTTTGCCTCAGTCTTTAATAAGACTAAAGAGGATCTTAGGGATAATGGTAGCATGACAAATGGGAATGAGGATATGGAGGTAGATATTACCATATCTGAGGTAGAAGCAAAACTCAAACAGCTTAATGGGACTAAATCGGGGGGCCCAGATAATCTTCATCCAAGAATATTAAAGGAATTGGCACATGAAATTGCAAGCCTATTAGCAAGAATTTTTAATGAATCTGTAAACTCAGGGGTTGTACCGTATGATTGGAGAATTGCTAACATAGTTCCTATTTTTAAGAAAGGGAAAAAAAGTGATCCGGGTAACTATAGGCCTGTTAGTTTGACATCTGTAGTATGCAAGGTCTTGGAAAAAATTTTGAAGGTAGTTAAGGACATTGAGGTCAATGGTAAATGGCACAAAATACAACATGGTTTTACAAAAGGTAGATCGTGCCAAACCAACCTGATCTCCTTCTTTGAGAAAGTAACAGATTTTTTAGACAAAGGAAACGCAGTGGATCTAACTTACGTAGATTTCAGTAAGGCGTTTGATACCATGCCACATGGGGAATTATTAGTTAAATTGGAAAAGATGGGGATCAATATGAAAATTGAAAGGTGGATAAGGAATTGGTTAAAGGGGAGACTACAACGGGTCCTACTGAAAGATGAACTGTCAGGCTGGAGGGAGATTACCAGTGGAGTTCCTCAAGGATCGGTTTTGGGATCAATCTTATTTAATCTTTTTATTACTGACCTCAGCACAAAAAGTGGGAGTGTGCTAATAAAGTTTGCGGATGATACAAAGCTGGGAGGTATTGCCAATTTAGAGAAGGACAGGGATATCCTACAGGAGGATCTGGATGACCTTGTAAACTGGAGTAATAGTAATAGGATGAAATTTAATAGTGAGAAGTGTAAGGTCATGCATTTAGGGATTAATAACAAGAATTTTAGTTATAAGCTGGGGATGCATCAATTAGAAGTAACGGAGGAGGAGAAGGACCTTGGAGTATTGGTTGATCATAGGATGACTATGAGCTGCCAATGTGATACGGCTGTGAAAAAAGCTAATGCGGTCTTGGGATGCATCAGGAAAGGTATTTCAAGTAGGGATAAGGAGGTTTTAGTACCGTTATACAAGGCACTGGTGAGACCTCTCCTGGAATACTGTGTGCAGTTCTGGTTTCCCATGTTTAAGAAGGATGAACTCAAACTGGAACAGGTACAGAGAAGGGCTACTAGGATGATCCGAGGAATGGAAAACTTGTCTTATGAAAGGAGACTCAAGGAGCTTGGCTTGCTTAGCCTAACTAAAAGAAGGTTGAGGGGCGATATGATTGCTCTCTATAAATATATCAGAGGTATAAATACCGGAGAGGGAGAGGAATTATTTAAGCTCAGTACCAATGTGGACACAAGAACAAATGGATATAAACTGGCCACCAGGAAGTTTAGGCTTGAAATTAGACGAAGGTTTCTAACCATCAGAGGAGTGAAGTTTTGGAATAGCCTTCCAAGGGAAGCAGTGGGGGCAAAAGATCTATCTGGCTTTAAGATTAAACTTGATAAGTTTATGGAGGAGATGGTATGATGGGATAACATGGTTTTGGTAAAATAGGCCCAATGGCCTGTGATGGGATGTTAGATGGGGTGGGATCTGAGTTACCCAGGAAAGAATTTTCTGTAATATCTGGCTGGTGAATCTTGCCCATATGCTCAGGGTTTAGCTGATCGTTATATTTGGGGTCGGGAAGGAATTTTTCTTCAGGGCAGATTGGAAGAGGCCCTGGAGATTTTCTGCCTTCCTCTGTAGCATGGGGCACGGGTCACTTGTTGGAGGATTCTCTGCTCCTTGAAGTTTTTAAACCACGATTTGAGGACTTAAATAGCTCAGACATAGGTGAGAGGTTTTTCGCAGGGGTGGGTGGGTGAAATTCTGTGGCCTGCGTTGTGCAGGAGGTCAGACTAGATGATCATAATGGTCCCTTCTGACCTTAGTATCTATGAAACAGCCCCCATGCCCAAGGCCCCCTGCCCTGCAGCCGGGGCAGCTGTGCCCCCAGGCTGCTCAGAGGGCGGGCTGACCCCTGATAGGCCAGACAAGCAGCTTTCCACGCCCACTGGGCCCAAGTGCAGCCCCAGCCGGGAGGCAGGCCCTGTGGGTACAGTGTGGGCCGAGTGGGGGCATGGACACGGACACGTGGGGATGGGGCAGAGGAGGTGGCTTGTCTGGAGTTAACCCCATGGTGGGGGCAGAGCGACAGAGGTGAGTGCTGAAGGAGAGGAGCCAGGTGCTGCGGAGGGGAGGGACGCTGCCTCTCTGCACACTCACCCTCTCGCTGCTGCCCTGGGCTTGCTCCCCCACTGCCACCGCTGGAGGCCAGGCTATGGGCACTAGGCTGCAGCTTCCCCCGGGCTGCCTCCCCATCTCTCTTGGCAGAGCCCCTTGGATGTGCCCCTATCAGCAATGGGGCAGGATAATGCTTGCCAAGCTGGGCTCTCCACAGCCCCTCACTGCACGGGGCACAGACTCACAAGAGGATCCAACAGCCTACCCCCTGGCTACCCCCCTTGGGAAGTGCCTGACACCCCGACCCTCAGCTCCTGCCCCCTTGGGGAGTGCCCATCACCCTGACCCTCAGCTCCTCCCCAACACACTTGGGGAGTGCCTGTTGCCCCAGCCCTCAGCTCCCCCCTTGGGGAGTGCCTGAAACCCAGCCCTCAGCTCCCTCCACCCCAAGGAGCACCCAGAGCACTGTCCCGTCACATCCTGCCGAGAGATGTGTCCAATCCCGCAAATCTCAGCTCTGCCCTTGGGAAGTGTCTGATACGCTGCCCCTCGGGGAGTGCCCATAGCCCAGAGATTAGGGGCACTCCCTTGAATAGATGGGGGGGACTGGAGCTGGGTCTCCCACATCCCGGGTGAGAGCTCTGACTGTGCTGAAACTCACAAGGCGGTTCACCACCATCGCCTCCTCCAGCTGTTTTGTGACTCAAACCCTTTACAAATGCCCAAAACAAAGTGGACCGGGTTGAATGACATGTTTCATTAGACTAAAAAATGGATTTTTTTTTTAAATTTTGGTGACACTTGTTGCAGTTTTCGCATTTGGTTCGACATGAACCAATTTTATATTTATTTGTTTTTCAGAACAGCCGTCAAACTGAAAAAAAAAAAGCTTATTCACCCAGCTGTAGTTGGGGGCGACAGCTGGAATGCAGGGAGAGAGCTGAGGTGGGTGGTGACCGTTGAAAGGTTCTGGAGTGGGTGGGATGGGGCAGCAGGTGGAGGGATGTGGAAGGTTCTGTGTCAGTTGGTGTGCCGCGGAAGGTTCTGGAGCAGTGGAGTGGGAAGCTGTCAGTTGGATCAACACAGAAGGTTCTGGAGTGGTTGGGGGGGGGCAGCAGCTGGAGCGACATGGAAGGTTCCATGGCAGCTGTAGTTTCATGGAAAGTTCTGGAGCAGCTGGGGGAGTAAGCAGCAGCTGGAGTGATGCAAAAGGTTCTTGAGTGGTTGGGGATAGCACAGCAGTTGGGGCGACATGGAAGGTTCCGGAGCAGTTGGGGGGGACAGTAGATGGTGTGACGTGGAAGGTTCCGGAGCAGCTGGGGAAATGGCAGTCAGAGCAATGTGGAAGTTTATGTGGCAATTGGAGTGATATGGAAGGCTCCAGAACATTTCGGGGAGACAACAGTTGGAGTGACGCAGAAGGTTCTGGTGTGGTTGAGGATGGCAGTTGGATTGGCACAGAAGGGTATGTGGCAGTAGGAACATAACATAAGAATGGCCCTACTGGGTCAGACCAAAGGTCCATCTAGCCCAGTATCCTGTCCTCCAACAGGGGCCAGTGCCAGGTGCCCCAGAGGGAATGAACAGAACAGGTAATCATCAAGTGATCCATCCCCTGTCGCCCATTCCCAGCTTCTGGCAAACAGAGGATAGGGACACCATCCCTGCCCATCCTGGCTAATAACCATTGATGGACCTATCCTCCATGAATTTATCTAGTTCTTTTTTGAACTCTGTTATAGTCTTGGCCTTCACAACATCCCCTGGCAAGGAGTTCCACAGGTTGACTCTGCGTTGGGTGAAGAAATACTACTTTTTATTTATTTTAAACCTGCTGCCTATTAATTTCATTGGGTGACCCCTAGTTCTTGTGTTATGAGAAGTAGTAAAAAACACTTCCTTATCTACTTTCTCTACACCAGTCATGATTTTATAGACCTCAATCATATCTCCCCTTAGCCATCTCTTTTCCAAGCTGAAAAGTCCCTGTCTTATTAGTCTCTTCTCATACGGAAACCGTTCCATACCCCTAATAATTTTTGTTGCCCTTTTCTGAACCTTTTCCAATTCTAATATATCTTTTCTGAGATGGGGCGACCACATCTGCACACAGTATTCAAGATGTGGGCATACCATGGATTTATATAGAGGCAACATGATATTTTCTAACCTATCATCTATCCCTTTCTTAATTATTCCCAGAATTCTGTTTGCTTTTTTGATGGCCACTATACATTGAGTGGATGTTTTCAGAGAACTATCCACAATGACTCTGATATCTCTTGAGTGGTAACAGCTAATTTAGACCCCAATAATTTATATATATAGTTGGGATTATGCTTTCCAATGTGCATTACTTTGCATTTATCAACATTACATTTCATCTGCCATTTTGTTGCCCAGTCACCCAGCTTTGAGAGATCCTTTTGTAGCTCTTCGCAGTCTGCCTGGGTCTTAACTATCTTTAGTAATTTTGTATCATCTGAAAATTTTGCCACCCCACTGTTTACCACTTTTTCCAGATCATTTATGAATATGTTGAATAGGACTGGTCCCAGAACAGACCCCTGGGGGACACCACTATTTACCTCTCTCCATTCTAGGAGTGATGCAGAAGGTTCTGGTGTGGTTGAGGATGGCAGTTGGAATGGCACAGAAGGGTCTGTGACAGTAGGAGCGACGCAGAAAATTCCCTGGCAGGTGGTGGCAGGTTCCAGTGTAGTTGAGTGTGGCAGTTTCATGACCAAGATGTGGGCAGCCTGCCCTAGTGGTCAAAGCAGGGGGCAAACTGAGAGTCAAGCATCAGGAGGCAGGCAGGGTCAGGTTACCAGGAGATCAGAGGCAGGAGGCAAACTTGAGAGCAGAACCACGGATCAATAACTGGAGTCAGACTAAGGGCTTGGCTACACTTGCAGATGTAGAGCGCTGGGAGTTAAACCACCCTTCGGAGACCGCAGCAGGGAGAACGCTGTCATGTGTTTACACTGTTAGCTGCAAGTGCACTGGCGTGGCCACATTAGCAGCTCTTGCAAAGCCACAAAGAGCAGTGCATTGTGGTAGCTATCCCAGTGTGCAAGTGGCTGCAACGTGCTTTTCAAAGGGGGGGGCAGTGGTGGAATATGACAGGGAGTGTGTTGTGTGTATGTGGGGGGAGAGACAGTGTGTTTTGGGCAGTCAAGAGTGTGTCAGCATGCTGTCTTGTAAGTTCAGACAGCAGAATCTGCAAGGATTCTAAAAATTAATACTGTACACTCCAGGCTTGTATTAAACTCCCAAAGTGCCAGCTTTTCTCTGACCTTGGACTGGTAGATGCTGCCACCACCCAACTGCAGAACCCCTTTGAGAGACCTGGAAGGCAAACTTGGGAATTCCTTCCTGTGCCGTACCTTCAAGCCCTTTCACCCCCCTCCCTCCCCCCACGGGGAAGAGCTGAGAAAGGGGAAAAAAAGAAACCAGCTGTTGCCACCAGTTAATGAAAAAAGTGTGCACAAGCCTCTTAAAACACAAAAATCCAATTATGTTCTTAAAGGTAAATTTTATTAATAAAAAAAAAAAGAAAATACATCTGGGAATTCAGGCTTTTGCCAGATTAAAAAAAACCCAAAAACCAATTACAGGGATTAAGCATCAAGAATAGCTTACTTGAGGTCCAGCTTAAAGGTTACAAGCAAAACAACAGCACCTGGGGCTTAGCACAGAGAAATCCACAAGTCATTAAAAAAATAAGAGAGAAATCTAATCGCGTCTTCCTAGACATTTCCTGATCTACTTGCATATCTGGGGTTTCAAATGAGTAGTTTCTAGGTATGATACTGATGGGTTTTCATACCTGGCCCAAGCTTCTTACAACATAACTGTTGTCCTGTCCCCTTCTCCCCCGGAGAACAACAGACAGACAAAGGGGAAGTTTTTTCCTCAATTTTAAAAAGTTTGAGCCTTCCCACTGGCTCTTTTGGTCAGGTGCCCACTCAGTTCCTTTTACCTATGCATAGCAGTGAGACTTTTAACCCTTCAAAGGTAAAGCAAGTAGAGAACAGCTACTAAGAGGAATTTGATAGCTAATTGGCTGGCTGGGTGTCCATAAAAGGGAGCTACCCTCCCACTTCATTTATCACACCCCCTTTGTCCAATCCAGCACCTCAGCCCATCTTTCCAATGTCTTCACGTGGACATCCAGTCATCAGCATGGCCCAAACTGAGCTCTTGATCTTTCCCCCCAAGTCAACCCCTCCTTTCACTGTGGACACAGCACCGCCATCCTCCCACTCAGGCCATAGTCTGGGCTGCATCTGTGGCTTGGCCTCTCTAGAGTACCCCCACATATTCAGGCTCTGTCTAAAAATCTTGCCATTTCATAAATTCATAGATTCCAAGGTTGGAAGGGACCTTTGTGATCATCTAGTCTGACCTCCTGTCTAACACAGGCCAGAGACCTTCCCCAAAATAATTCCGAGAGCAGCTTGTAGAAAAACATCCAGCCTTACTTTAAAATTTGTCAGTGATGAAGAAAACACCATGACCCTTGGTAAATTGTTCAATTGATTAATTACCCTCACTGTTAAATTTCCAGTCTGAATTTTTCTAGCTTCAACTTCCAGCCATTGGATTGTGTTAGATCTTTCTCTGCTAGACTGAAGAGCCCATCATTAAATATTTGTTCCCCATGTACGTTCTTATAGACTGTGATCAAGTCACCCCTTTAACCTTCTCTTTCTTAAACAAAATAGATTGAGCTCCTTGAGACTATTTTTTATTCAAGAGCTCTGTGGAAGCTCAAAAGCTTGTCTCTTCCACCAACAGCAGTTGGTCCAATAAAAGATATTACCTTGCCACCTTGTCTCTCTAAGGGTATGTCTACACTATGAAATCAGGTCAATTTTATAGAAGTCAATTTTTAGAAATCGACTTTATACAGTCTATTGTGTATGTCCCCACTAAGTGTATTAAGTCGGGGGAGTGCGTCCTCAATACCGTGGCTAGCATTGACTTACGGAGCGGTGCACTGTGGGTAGCTATCCCACAGTTCCCACAGTCTCCGCTGCCCATTGGAATTCTGGGTTAAGCTCCTAATGCCAGATGGGGCAAAAACATTGTTGCCGGTGGCTTTGGGTACATGTAGTCAGTCGCCCCTCCCTCCCTCTGTGAAAGCAATGGCAGACAATCGTTTCACGCCTTTTTTCCTGGGTTACCCGTGCAGACGCCATACCATGGCAAGCATGGAGCCTGCTCAGCTCACCGCTGCTGTTGTGAACATTGTAAACACCTCGTGCATTATCCTGGAGTATGTGCAGAACCGGGTTAAGCAACGCCAGGACGAGGATGATTGTGATGAGGACATGGACACAGACGTTCTTGAAAGCATGGGCTGTTGCAATTGGGACATCATGACCGCAGTGGGGCTGGTTGATACAGTGGAACACTGATTCTGGGCCTGGCAAACAAACACAGACCGGTGGGACCGCATAGTGTTGCAGGTATGGGATGATTCACAGTGGCTGCGAAACTTTCGCATATGCAAGGCCACTTTCCTTGAACTTTGTGAGTTGCTTTCCCTCACTGAAGTGCAGGAATAGCCAGATGAGAGCTGCCCTGACAGTTGAGAAGCGAGTGGCGATAGCCCTGTGGAAGCTTGCAACAGCTGACTGCTACTGGTCAGTCAGGAATCAATTTGGAGTGGGCAAGTCTACTGCGGGGACTGCTGTGATCCAAGTAGCCAATGCAGTCACTGACGTTCTGTTATCAAAGGTAGTGACTCTGGGAAATGTGCAGATCATACTGGATGGCTTTGCTGCAAGGGGGTTCCCTAACTGTGGTGGGGCAATAGATGGCACGCATATCCCTATCTTGGTATCGGACCACCTTGCCACCCAGTACGTAAACTGCAACGGGTACTTCTCAATGGTGGATCACAAGGGACATTTCACCGACATCAATGTGGGATGGCCATGAAAGGTGCATGATGCTCGCATCTTTAGGAACTCAGGGCTGTTCGAGTAGTTGCAAGAAGGGACTTACTTCCCAGACCAGAAGATTACTGTTGGGGATGTTGAAATGCTAATAGTTATCCTTGGGGACCCAGCCTACCCCTTGCTCCCACGGCTCACGAAGCCGTACACAGGCAGCCCAGACAGTAGTAAGGAGCAGTTCAGCTATAGGCTGAGCAAGTGCAGAATGGTGGTAGAATGTGCCTTTGGACATTTAAAAGCTCGCTGGTACTGTTTGCTGACTAAGTAAGACCTCAGGGCAATCAACATTCCCATTGTTATTGCTGCTTGTTGTGTGCTCCGTAATATCTGTGAGAGTAAGGGGGAGACGTTATGGCGGGGTGGGAGGTTGAGGCAAATTGCCTGGTGGCTGATTTGGAGCAGCCAGACACCAGGGCGATTAGAAGAGCACAGCTAGGTGCGCTGCACATCAGGGAGGCTTTGAAAACCAGTTTCATGACTGTCCAGGCTACCTGTGACAGTTGTGTGTGTTTCTCCTTGCTGCAAACCCACCCCCTTTGTTGATTTTAATTCCCTGTAAGCCAACCACCCTCCCCCTTTCGATCACAGCTGGCAAAGGAAATAAAGTAACTATTGTTTTGAAACCATGCATTCTTTCTTTATTAATTTAAAAAAAAAGAGTGAGGTAACTGACAAGGTAGCCTGGGTGGGGTGGTGTGCGGGAGGAGGGAAGGACAAGGCTACATTGCTTATTGTAGCCACACTACAAATCAAAACTGTTTGAATGACAGCCTTCTGATGCTTGGGCCATTCACTGTAATGGAGTGGCTGGGTGCCCGGAGCCTCCCCCCACCCGCGTTCTTGGGCGTCTGGGTGAGGAGGATATGGAACTTGGGGAGGAGGGCAGGCAGTTACACAATGGATGCGGCGGGGGGGTCTGTGCTCTTGATGAAGCTCCAGCCGATGCTTCATCATGTCCGTTTGCTCCCCCATTAGCCTCAGCATCGCCTCCTGCCTCTGCTCTTCGCACTCACTTAATGCTTTCCTGGCCTCTGCCACTGAATGCCTCCATGCATTAAGCTGGGCCCTATCAGTGTGGGAGGACTGCATGAGCTCGGAAAACATGTCATCGCGAGTGTGTTTTTTTGCCTTCTAATCTGCGATAACTTCAGGGACGGAGATGATAGGGGGAGCATAGAAACATTTGTACCTGGGGGATATAAAAAGGGAGAGTAAAATTTAAGATGATACATTTCTGAGAACAAAAGGGAGACTCTTTCACAGTGAATCAAGCAATTCACAGCGGGCAGCACATGTGCTTTAGGTGCAAGGTCGCATTTTGCCTTTTATATTGAGCACCTGCCGGTATGGTAACACATCACAAATGGCTGGGCAACAGAATTCGGTTTCCAGGTAGCCATGGTAACCCTTTTGGTACGCAGGGTTGGCTTCTTACGCCTTCATAACATGGGGGAATGGTTTCAAACTGCAGCACCATCCTTTCCCATAGCAAGCAATGCCGGTTGGGTTTCACATTTAAAAGGAGGGGCTGTGGTTTTCGGGTGGATGTGCAGCACACACCTCCCCCCACCCCACCGCATGGCTATTCTCTGGGATGATCCCTTCACCCCTCCCACCGCTGCGTGGCTATTCTCTGGGATGATCCCTTTTAGCCAAGTGCAAACAGCTCAGCATGAACGGGGTCCTTTTACTGTTCCCTTACAAAAATTCCCCTATTTCAACCAGGTGACCATGAATGATATCACTCTCCTGAGGTCAACACAGAAAGATATAGACCAAATGTTGCTTGAATGCGACCAAAACCCAGGACCATTCGCTGCCATGCTTTGTGCTGCAATGATTCTAGACTACTTGCTACGGGCTTGGCATGGTAAAGTGTCCTACCATGGAGGATGAAATAAAGCAGCCCTCCCCAGAAACCTTCTGCAAAGGCTTTCAGAGTACATCCAGGAGAGCTGCATGGAGATGTTCCTGGAGGATTCCCGGTCCATCCCCAGACACGTTGTCACGGTTCCTTCCCCACTCTGAACTTGAGGGTACAGATGTGGGGACCTGCATTAAAGACCCCTAAGCTTATTCTTAGGAGCTTAGGTTAAAAACTTCCCCAAAGTACAAACTTTGCCTTGTCCTTGAATCTTATGCTGCCACCACCAAGCGTGTTAAACAAAGAACAGGGAAAGAGCCCACTTGGAGACGTCTTCCCCCAAAATATCCCCTCAAGCCCTACACCCCCTTTCCTGGGGAAGGGTTGATAAAAATCCTCACCAATTTGTACAGGTGAACACAGACCCAAACCCTTGGATCTTAAGAACAATGAAAAATCAATCAGGTTCTTAAAAGAAGAATTTTAATTAAAGAAAAGATAAAAGAATCACCTCTGTAAAATCAGGATGGTAAATACCTTACAGGGTAATCAGATTCAAACCATAGAGAACCCATTTAGGCAAAACCTTAAATTACAAAAACACACAAAAACAGGAATATGCATTCTATTCAGCACAGCATATTTTACCAGCCCTTAAACAAAAGGAAATCTAACACATTTCTAGCTAGATTTCTTACTAACTTTACAGAAGTTCTGAGTCTGCATTCCTGATCTGTTCCCGGCAAAAGCATCACACAGACAGACAGACCCTTTGTTTCCCCCCCCTCCAGCTTTGAAAGTATCTTGTCTCCTCAATGGTCATTTTGGTCAGGTGCCAGCAAGGTTATCTTAGCTTCTTAACCCTTTACAGGTGAAAAGGTTTTGCCTCTGGCCAGGAGGGATTTTATAGCACTGTATACAGAAAGGTGGTTACCCTTCCCTTTATTTTTATGACACACCACCAAATCACAGATAGGGTTAAACACTGGCTGTGATTTCTTCCTGGAGCTCTAGGAGAAAACAGAGTTAATAAGACACATGCACCTCTAAATAGACTACCAACTGTATAAAGACTAACAATATTTTCCACATCTCAAGGATGATTTTAACCAGTTGATTCTGGGAAACTTTCAAGGGAGAGTGCATCAGCCACTTTGTTAGAAGCTCCTGAGATGTGTTGTATGTTGAAATCAAAATCTTAGAGATCGAAACTCCACCAAATAAGTTTTTTGTTGTTTCCCGTGGTGGTATGAAGCCACTGTAGCGCAGCATGCTCGGTTTGCAGGTGGCAACACTGTCCCCAAACGTATGGGCATTGCTTTTCCAGAGCAGAGACAATGGCGTAACATTCCTTTTCACTGATCGACCAGTGGCTTTCCCTCTCAGACAGCTTCTTGCTGAGAAACACAACAGGATGGAACTCTTGATCTGGTCCTTCCTACATTAAGACTGCTCCCACACCACGCTCGGACGCATCTGTGGTTACTAGGAACGGTTTGTCAAAGTCTGGGGCCCTTAGCACAGGGTCAGACATGAGTGTCGCTTTAAGCTGGTTAAAGGCCTTCTGACACTCTTCAGTCCACTGAACTGCATTTGGCTGTTTCTTTTTGGTTAGGTCTGTCAGTGGGGCAGCAATTTGGCTGTATTGCGGTACAAATCGTCTGTAATATCCGGCCAAACCTAAGAAGGATTGGACCTGTTTCTTTGACTTTGGGACAGGTCACTTTTGGATAGCATCCACTTTGGCCTGTAAGGGGTTGATAGTTCCTTGACCCACCTGGTGTCCAAGGTAAGTTGCTCTGTTTAGGCCTATTTGACACTTCTTAGCCTTAACAGTTAGTCCTGCCTCCCTTATACGCTCGAAGACTTTTTGTAGATGTTCCAGGTGTTCTGCCCAGGAATCCAAAAATATGGCCACATCATCAAGGTAGGCGACTGCATATTCTCCCAATCCCGCTAAGAGACCATCTACAAGTCTTTGGAAGGTGGCGGGTGCATTCCGCAGCCCAAAAGGGAGCACACTAAATTCATACAGCCCGACATGTGTGGTAAAGGCTGACCTTTCCTTGGTGGATTCATCTAGCGGTACCTGCCAGTACCTCTTGGTTAAGTCCAAGGTAGAGATGAACTGGGCCCATCCCAGTTTCTCCAATAGTTCATCTGTGTGTGGCATTGGATAGTTGTCTGGGCAAGTTACAGCATTTAGCTTAAGGTAGTCCACGCAAAAATGTATCTCCCCATCTGGTTTGGGAACTAGAACCACTGGAGATGCCCATGCACTGCAGAGGGGCAGATTACACCCACCTGTAGCATATCCTGGATCTCCCGTTCTATAGCAGTTTTAGCTTGAGGAGACATCCGGTAAGGTTGGGCTCTAATTGGATGAGCATTACCTGTGTCAATGGAGTGGTATGCCCATTCAGTCAGTCCTGGGATGGCTGAGAACATCGGCGCATAGCTAGCGCACAGATCTGCTGTTGCTGCATACGCCCAAGGATCATGGAGGGGTTTACCTCTTCCACGCCACCAGCACTTTTCCCTTTGTAGTAGACATCTTCAGGCCACTCAGCATCATCTCCTCCCTGGGCTGTAAACTGACAAACCTTTAATTCTCTGGAATAAAAAGGCTTTAGAGAATTAATAAGGTACACCGTAGGCTTTTGGTTGGAGGTGGGGAATGCTATGAGATAATTAACAGCTCCCAGGTGCTCTTGGACCGTGAATGGCCCTTCCCACAACGCTTCCATTTTATGGGCCTGGAGCGCCTTTAAGACCATGACCTGGTCCCCTACTTTGAAGGACCGCTCGCTGGCATGTTTATCATACCAGGCTTTTTGCTCTTTTTGAGCATCCATTAGCAAGCCCTTTAGCAAGGGCTAAAGAGGTTCAGAGGGTGTTTTGTAGGTTGGTTACAAAGTCCAGAATGTTAGTTCCTGGAGAAGGTGTAAATCCCTCCCATTGCTGCTTCACCAACTGTAATGGCCCCTTAACCTCGCGGCCATATACAAGTTCAAATGGGGAAAACCCTAAACTGGGATGTGGTACAGCTCTGTAGGCAAAGAGCAACTGCTACAACACTAGGTCCCAATCACTGGAGTGCTCATTTATGAATTTATGTATCATGGCCCCCAAAGTTCCATTAAACTTCTCCACCAGGCCATTTGTTTGATGATGGTAAGGAGTGGCAACCAAGTGATTCACCCCATGAGCTTCCCAAAGGCTTTCCATAGCTCCTGCCAGGAAATTAATTCCTGCATCTGTGAGGATGTCGGAGGGCCAACCTACCCTGGCAAAATGTCCGTTAGTGCCTGGCACACACTTTTAGCCCTAGTGTTGCTTAGAGCTACTGCTTCCGGCCATCAGGTGGCAAAATCCATGAAAGTCAGTATATACTGCTTTCCTCTGGGTGTCTTTTTCGGAAAAGGACCCAGAATATCCACAGCTACTCACTGAAATGGAACCTCAATGATTGGGAGTGGCTGGAGAGGGGCTTTGACCTGGTCTTGGGGTTTTCCCACTCTTTGGCACCTCACAAGACTGGACACAGGTAGAAACATCCTTGCCCATTCCCTCCCAGTGGAATGACTTTCCCAAATAGTCTTTGGTTCTGTTCACCCCACCATGGCCTCTAGGATGATCATGGACTAAGCTTAATAGCTTTACCCTGTACTCAGTTGGAACTACCAACTGTCTCTGAGGATGCCAGTCTTCCTGGTGTCCACCAGAAAGAGTTTCCTTGTATAAAAGTCCTCTTTCTACAAGAAACCTGGATCGATTAGAAGAGCTGAGAGGCGGCGGGTTGCTCCATGCAACCATCCAAGCTCTCTGAAGGCTTTCATCTGCTTCCTGTTCAGTCTGGAACTGTTCCCTTGATGCTGGAGACATCAGTTCCTCTCTGGATTGTGGACCTAGGCTTGGTCCCTCTGGAAGCGATGCAAGTGATGGGGCTGTTTCCATTAACTGTGAACCACTCTCTGCTGGTGCACTATGTTGGGGTTCAGGCTCCAGCTGATCTTCTTGTGTAGGGTTAACTGCTGCTGCCAGTGCAGGTTTGGTGGGGCCCTCTGGTGCTGGGGTTGCAAGCACTGGATTCAGTGCTGGCACTGGCTCTGGTGCTGGTTGTTCCGCCAGTTCCGGTTCTGGGACTTGCTCTGTCTCGGTCTCTGGGACTGGATTCACTACTGCTGTTGCTGATGTTGGCATGGGGTCCGCTTCCATCACCTCTGACTGGGTCCTGGTAGAAGTTTCTGGAATAGAGCTAGATGTGACAGCTTGCTTAGCCTGGCTGCAGGTGACCATTCCCATCCTCTTGGCTAGCTTTACATGGTTGGCCAAGTCTTCCCCCAACAGCATGGGGATGGGATAATCATCACAGACTGCAAAAGTCCACGTTCCTGATCAGCCCTTGTACTGGACAGGCAACTTGGCTGTAGGCAAATTGAAAGAGTTGGACTTGAAGGGTTGAATCGTCACTTGGATCTCTGGGTCGATTAAATTGGGGTCCACTAAGGAAGCATGGATAGCCGACACTTGTGCTCCGGTGTCCCTCCATACAGTGACCTTCTTCCCGCCCACACTCACAGTTTCCCTCCACTCTGAGGATATCTAGGAGGTATCTGGGCCTGAGGACCTCTGGTGTGATTCTGGTGCAATGAACTGTAATCTGTTGGGGTTCTGGGGGCAGTTGGCCTTTACATGCCCTGACTCGTTACATTTAAAACATCGTCCAGCTGACAGGTCACTGGGGCGAGGTGGGTTGCTGGAGAATGGTGTGGCAGGATGATAAGGTGTCTGGAGTGTTCCTTGGGGTGTAGTTGGGGCCTTGGGCTGCCCCCGGTAGTAGGGTGTGGTCTGAGGTTGTCCCTTCTGGTATGCACTCCAACTGCGACCAGGGTTGTTCCTCTCTCCTCCCTTCACCTGTTTTGTTCTGGTTTGCCTCACCTCTCTGGCGGTCTGGGACTGCTCGTATTGATCAGCAAAAGAAGCAGGACTTCCTGCTGAGTCAATTTTCTTATCCCATAAACACTGTTTAATATCATCCTTGGACATATTTAGGAATTGCTCCTGTATCATCAAATCCCAAATCACAGGGTTTTGCCTCTGGCCAGGAGGGATTTTATAGCACTGTATACAGAAAGGTGGTTACCCTTCCCTTTATTTTTATGACACACATTAACAGACTTTGCCAGTAGCTGTACTGGCTGCAAATGCATCCCAATTCTTCAGGGCAAATCAAACATTAAACACTATTGCTTTTAAACCCTGTACAGTAGTTACAAATGTGCGCTCACCAGAGCTGCCTTCTCCGGCTTCAGGGTTGGGGATCCCGCCTTCGGAGGGTATTGGCTCCAGGGTCATGAAAAGGTCCTCCTCCTCCTCTTCCTCATCCAAAAAATCCTCCTCCCTGTTTCGTGAGACTCTCCCCTTGCAGGTGTCCATGGACAGTGGGGGGGTAGTGGTAGGGTCCCCCCCCTAGAATGCCATGCAGCTGATCATAGAAGCGGCATGTATGGGGCTCTGACCCGGAGCGACCGTTTGCCTCCTTTGTCTTTTGGTAGGCTTCCCTGAGCTCTTCAACTTTCACGCGGCACTGCTGTGTGTCCCTCTCTCCACCATGCCCTGTGCGATTTTGGCATATATATATATATGTTAGCATTTCTTCTTTTTGATCAGAGTTCGGCCTACACAGATTCTTCTCCCCATACAGAAATCAGATCCAGTGTCTCCTGTTCGCTCCATGCTGGAGCTCATTTGCAATTCTGTGGGGACTGCATGGTCGCCTGTGCTGCTGAGCTTGCCACACTGACCAAACAGGAAATGAAATTCAAAATTTCCCCAGGGCTTTTCCTGTGTACCTGGCTAGTGCATCGGAGTTCAAAGTGCTGTCCAGAGTGGTCACATTGGAGCACTCTGGGATAGCTCTTGGAGGCCAATACCATCGAATTGCATCTGCACTACCCCAAATTCGACCGAGCAAGGTTAATTTTAGCACTACTCCCCTCGCTGGGGAGGAGTACAGAAGTTGATTTTAAGAGCCCTTTAGGTCGACAGAACGGGGTTGGTTGTGTAGACGCATTCATTTCAAAATCGACCTAATGTGTCTAAATTCGACCTAACCCCGTAGTGTAGACCAGGGCTTAGTAAATGGTGTGACGTTACACTACATAATGTTTTATGGAAATATGCCTATGAGTATGAATATGATGTAACTGGAATATGCTTTAGGCAAAAGGTCTCTTGTAAGGTATCGTTACAAAGCTTATAATCTACTGAGTGTGGTCATCCTATTTGTATACATATATCATTCTTGTACCTGAAGCTAGAAATATGAAGTATAACTCTGAGGTCCTATTGTAATTATGCAAAATATGGGTCATTAATGGTGGTTTGGAAGCTTGATGGCTCCCATTGACTAGGACAATTGGTTGTAAATGGTCTGTTTACTTGCAAACCTTCCTGGGTGCGTGCCAGTCCTGGAAGAATAAGGGTGGGGTCTCACAGGACATGTGAACATGTCATCTGATATTGGAATCCATCTTAAACCTGGTGCTTTTCCTTTTAGAAGGAGGGGTGGGGACCCAGAGAGACAAAAGATTCCCACTTTGTGCCAAAGTTATAAAAGGGGGTGGAACAGAACAAAGGGGGCTGCCGGTTATGAGAACACCTGTTTTCCACCTAAGATGTCTGCTGAAACAAACAAGGACTGTACCAGGGGAAAGGTTTGGGCCAGACTAGGAAGGAGTCTAGTCTGTGAAAGAAGCTTATTGGAACATCTCTGAGGGTGAGATATTACCTGTAATCAGTTTCTTAATGTATGAGGCTTAGACATGTGTGTTTTTGCTTTATTTTGCTTGGTGAATTTGTTCTGTCTGTTATTACTTGAAAACACTTGAATCCTACTTTTTACACTTAATAAAATCACTTTTGTTTATTAATTAACCCAGAATAAGTTAATTAATCCCCCAGATTAATACCTGGGGGAGCAAATCGCTGTGCATGTTTCTCTATCAGTGTTATAGAGGGTGGACAATTTATGAGTTTACCCTGTATAAGCTTTACACAGAGTAAAACGGATTTATTTGGGGTTTGGATTCCATTGGGAGCTGGGTGTCTGAGTGCTGGAGATAGGAAACCTGCTGAGCAGTTTTTAGTTAAAGTCTGCAGCTTTGGGGGCATGGACCAGGACCTGGGTCTGTGTTGCAGCAGGCTAGCATGTCTGGCTCAACAAGGCAGGGTTCTGGAGTTCCAAGCTGGCAGGGAAAATGGGCTCAGAGGTAATTCGAGCACATCAGGTGACAGTCCCAAGGGGGTCTCTGTGACCGAACCTGTTACAAATGGTATCAACGCCATTACTTTTATCAACCAAACTTGTGATCTCATTTAAAAAAAAAAACACAGCAAGTGTGATCGACAAGACCCATTTTTCCATACAACCCTGTTGACTGACAATAATTATGCTGCTAGTTCTTAATTCTTTACTGATTGTGTCCCATATAAGCCTTCCCACAATCACTGCCAGGTTCAATGGTCTGCTGTTATCCCTAGTTTATTCTGTTTAAGCATTTGGTATGACTCTAGCTTCCCTGCCCCTCCCCCCACCCTCTGGAACTTCCTCACAGTTTCAAGCTCTTTGGGGCAGCAACTGTCTCTTTGTTCTGTGTCTGTACAGCACCTAGCAAAATAGAGCCCTGGTCCATGATTAGGGCTACTAGGCGCCACGGTAATATAAATAATAGGAAGATTTGTTAAAAATCAACAATAGTTCAGAGAGCTCCTTGGCCAATTCTTTTAATACTCTTGGGTGCAAGTTATCAAGTTTAACTTTAATAGTTGCTGTTTAGTATCCTCCCTAGTTATTGATGACATAGGAAGAATTTCCTTCTCACGTTAGTATCACAGAGGTCCAGCCTTTCCCTCCTGCCCATGCAGCCAAAAATCTCATCTCACATCTTGATTGTTCAAACCTCCTCCTTTCTGGCTTTGGCTACTGCAGCCCTGCTTCCCTCAAGTTTACTCAGAAGGCTGCTGCTAAGATCATCTTTCTGGCTTGTGGGTCTGAGCTTGCCAGCCCCTGAGTCCCCTCACCTTCCCATCAAACGTGAGCTTGTTGGCCAAGATCCTCCAAGATATTTAGGCATCTAACCACCACTGAAATCAATGGAAGTTAGATGTCTAGGGCGCAGATATCTTCAAGGCTCTGGGCCCTTGTCTTTACCCATAAGGCCCCTCTCAGCTTAGCGCTCCCCTGCAACCTAGATACTCTAGTAACCTAGCATGACACTGACCTTGACCTTCACTCCACCTGCATTCTCAAACTTTCCCGCTCACCATCAGTTTCTCCCTTACATACCTCTGTGCTTTCTCCCATGCTGCAGCCCCTTACAATGGGATAAAATCCATCAGCCACTATCTTATTCTCCTCCAAATCCCTTCTTACGTTTGCCTTCTCCATGACACCTACAGAACCCTGCCTGTACAGCTACCCAGCGGTCAAGTGGTGAGAGGCCCTCTTCCCCTTCCTTCCCCTATCCTCATTCCCCCATCTCACCCCCTGCCCCCGAAGTACAGAACCGCTTCCCCATTACCACACATCATTAACAATTCTCCCGGCAGTGTTTGCATGTGTGTTCTGTCCCCATCCCCTCTTCTTAGCATGGGAGCTTATTGAGGCATGGGCTGACTGTGCACCCACAGCACAGTGGTGCAAACTTCCCCTCCCAGATTGCCATCAAACTAGGGCAGCCCCGGGGCAGGAGTCCCGCAAGGGCCTGTGGAGGTCTTGGGCAGAGCCATTCCAGTGGGGTACTGTGAGGCCTGTAGACAGGGGCCCCTAGGGTGTTTGTGTGTGTCTTTAGCAGGGGAGAAGCCTTGGCCATAGACCACCAATGTAGGGTTTTTGGAGGCCCCCTTGTGAAGTTGGTGTGGTCTATGCCATGTAAGTGCAACAGGGGACTTGGACCCAGCCCAGGATCCGTGCCCCCTAGATGGGCATGGGCCTTGGACCCAGCCCCCAGGATTTGTGCCCCCTAGGTGGGCATGGGCCTTGGACCCAGCCCCCAGGATTCGTGACCCCTAAAAGGCCAGGGGCCTTGGACATAACACCCCTGCCCCAGCGTGGGGTCCCTGCCCCCTAGGTGCGGTAGGGTCCTTGGACACCCCCACCCCAGTGCGAGTCTGTTCCAGGTGCGGAAGCAACCCTGGGCACAGCCCCCACCGTGAGGTTGTTAGTAGGGTGGGGTTCCGCACACTCTCCGCCTCCTATCCACGTGTCTTCTTCTCCGCGGAGTCCTTCCTCCTTGCCCAAGACTACAGCCCCCGGCGTGCAGCGCGCCGCCGCCGCAGGGGGCTCCGGGGCCGAAGGCAGGGCCGCGCGGGGCCCGCTGGGACTTGTAGTTCGCCGAGCTGGGACACCGGCTGCCCCCCACGCCCCAGCGAACTCCACCCCCCAGCAGGCCCCGCGGCGGCGGCGGCGGTCACGTGGCCGGGGGCGGCGCACGGTGGTGGAGGCGGCGGCGGCAGCGGCGGCGCTGGGGCTGCGGGAGGGAGGTGGCTGCGCCGTGCGGGCTGTTGTTGTTGCGCTGCCCGCGGCTCCCGCTCCGCGACCCGCCCGGCTCGGCTCGGCTCGGCTCGGCTCGCAGCGCCCGGAGGCCCGGCAGCATGAGCGACAACGATGACATCGAGGTGGAGAGCGACGTGAGTGGCGCCCCCTGCCCCCCTGCGGCTCGGCCCGTGTCAGGCCCGGCCCGGCCCGGCTCGGCGCGGGCAGCGGCGCTGACAGTAACGCGTGTGTTTCTCTATCTCTCTCTTATTGCAGGAAGAGCAGCCGAGGTTTCAGTCTGCGGTACGTGCCTGCCTTTCCTTGCTTACCGCCCGGCCCCGCCCGGCACGGCACGGCCCGGCCCGGGCAGCCAGGCCGCGCCGGTGTGAGCGCTAGGGTGGGGGTCGGGGGGGGCAGGCCGGGCGCGCGGGGACCGGATCTAGGGGCCCCGACCCAGCTGGCGCTAGCTCCAAGTTCATGTGATCCGAGACGGGCATGTACTGTGAGCTATCGGGGTTGGGATCCAGGCTCGGGCACTCGACGCAGGCTCAGAGATCCAGGCTGGGAGGTGTGTATGGAGGATCTGCGGCTGGGATCTAGGGCAGGGCGAGCCAGGCTCGGGCGAGCCAGGCTGGAAGGTGTGTATAGGGGAGCCAGGCTGGAAGGTGTGTATAGGGGAGCCAGGCTGGAAGGTGTGTATGGAGGATCTGGGGCTGGGATCTAGGGCAGGGGGAGTCAGGCTCAGCTGAGCCAGGCTGGGAGGTGTGTATAGGGGATCTAGAGCTGAGATCTAGGTCAGGGAAGGGTCAGCCAGGCGCTTGTGCTCCGGGGTGGAGTGGGATTGGAAGGATCATCTGTGGTGGGGTGGGAATCTAGATCAGGCATGTTGGGCATGGTTTGGGAAGGGGGATCTAGATCAGGGAAGTGTAGAGTGGTGGCTGCAAGGGGCATCTGTAGCAGGCATATGTGGAGTGGGAATCTAGGATGGGGTGGGAAGGAGGATATAGACCCAGTGTGTTTGGGGGGAGGTCAGTGTGTGAGATGGGGATTTAGATGAGAGGAGCGGGGTGGAGGGGGCATCTCTAGTGTGAGTATGAGAACCAGGTGGGATCAAGATCAAGCCTGAGTGGCGGGGTTGTGGAGAGGAATCTAGACGTAGCATGCTAGGTTGGGGTGTGTGTGTGGAGGGGAATCTAGGCTGAGCATGTGTGAAGGAGGATTTGGAGGGGAATCTAGACTGAGCGTGTACGGTGGGATCGGGATCAAGGCCAGGTATGCATGGGTTGGAGGGGAATCTACACTGTGTGTGTATATGGAGGAGATTGTGGCTAGACATGGCAGTAATGGTGGTGGAGATCTAGGCCAGGTTTGGGGGTGTGTGTGGAGGATCTAGGCTAGGCATATATGTGGATGAGGGATCTAGGCCAGCCAGGCATGTGGGAGAGGGATCTAGGCCAGTTGGGCTTGGTTTCATGTATGTGGGGGGGATCTAGACTGGACATGTGTGTGTGGGAAGCTGGGGAGAATCTAGGCCAGGCACATGCATGTGGAGAGGTTCTAGGCTGGGGGTGTGTGGGATCTAGGCCAGGGTGTGAGGAATTGGAGGGTGGACCTAGAACTGTGTGGCATGTGTGGCTGGGGACGTAGGCTGGGGGTGTGTGGGGAGAGTTGGGCTGTGTGGGCTCATTATGTGTAGGGTTGTGAGTGTGAGGTAGGGTTGTGAGTGTGAGGAAAGGTGCAGGGGGATCTAGGCCGTGCATGGGAAGGGTGGGTAGTGTAGACTGGTTGGGGTGGGGGGAAGATGTGGGGAAACACAGCATGAGCTGTGTTGGTTTGGGAGAGGGGCCCCCGTCTCTATGGAGGAGTAGCTTTGAGCGTGACGGAATTACTGGGCTGAGATCCCAGGCCTGGCAGGTGGTGGTATACTGAGCACATAGGAGAGAACCCCTTCCTTGGTTGGGGGGCAGCTGGGGACACTGCAGCCTGCCCAGGGCTCGGGTCAGGGATTGAAGGTGTGACTGCTGTGGTTCTGTGAGATCCCATAAGGCGATTGTCTTGTTTGGGAATGGCTGCTTGGAGGGAGTTGTTCTGTGTTAATGGTTTGAGTACAGCCGAGGTGGGGTTGTGGTACAGACCCCCTCCCACCCTGCCCCCCATCTCTGCACTGCCTCCAGAGGATTGAATGAGTAGTGAGCGGGAAGTTGTCGTCTTTGGGGTGGTTAATGTGAATGGGTGACACTGAAAACACAACACTCTGTCTTGGGGTCCTGGCTGGCTCTTTGAAAAGTCCCTGTGCGTTTGGTTGGGGTGGCCCTTAGTCTCCCCAGCTGCGTTGCTGTCCGAGGTGCCACCTCTGCATGGAGCAGCAGCCGTTTCCAGCGGTTTCTAGACTGTGAGATCTGGATTGCAAGGGGCAGATAGAGGGGATTTAGCTCGGGTTGTCAGATTACTAAACCAAGTGGGTTCGTGATCACCAGCTAGCAGTTGCCTTCGGTTGCCTGTCTGGTTAGTGGAGCATCAGCAGTGCCAAGGGGGTATCCGTCCGATTCTTTGGTTTGCCTTGAAATTTGTTGTCTGCCTAGATGGTGCCATGCGCCGGTGTTTTATAGTTAGAGATCCCATATTGTTCTCATGTCCCTCAGTGGGACTCCTAAGGATGTTTATCCCTGTACCAGGCCTTGCCTAGACCAGTAAGATTGCAATAAATCAGTTGCTCCCTGAATCCTTTGGGGAATGGTGTATGTGGGTGAACCATGTCCCTAGGCTGTGTAAAAGGACCCTCCTAGATTGCTGTTGGGCCACATATCTCTGTTCACTCCTGGATTATCAAATTGAATCTTGCTCACTGGCTCGAAATCCCAGGTTTGTGTGCTCTGCTCTTCAGGAGGGAAAGGGCCATCCCACCAAATTGAGGCAACTTCTAGCTGTGTTTGGCTTGGAAGGCCCTTGCCGATGGATATGGTTTCACAACCAGATTTTCCTGTTTTAAAAAAACATTTCTCACCCCTCTTGCTGTGCGAAAGACCCACCCGAACAGGGCAAACAGCTGTCAAATGCCCAAAGAAAAGAAACTGAAAGTCTAGGATGCTTTCCTCTAGCCTTTCAGTTTTCATACTGTTCTGTGTTTCTGGTAACTATAAGTAAACATGGCTCAAACGGAAGTGGTCACTGTTTTTTTTAAGAAGCAGGAAGGATTTCAGGTCTCAGCCAGAGGGTGGCAGTGTAGAAAGAGCTACTACTAGGTAGGCCTAAAAGTTGAAGCCATGATTTGCGTGGCCATGTTTATGAATCTCTCCGAATTGCAGTGAAAACTTTTTTGGCTGTAAAACTTTCTCTGCAGCGGTTGTACCCTCAACTCGCTTGCCTCCTGCTAGTGTGGGAGAAGCAGGCCAGGAAACATTCTGCCTGTTTGCGCTGTCCAGATGGAGTAAAATGCTCCACAGTAAGCAGCAAATATGCCAACAGTAAATTAGCTTTTACGGCTTGGAGCCCAGTTGGCAACTTGTAGCTTCTAAATGCCTCTAAACTCAGTGCTGGCTCCGGACAACTTGCTATGAGTTGCTAGGATGAGACGTGTGGGATGCGTTTTTTTTTTTTCTTTTTATAGATAAAGGCTTCCTTAAATAAGTCTTGGGAGCAAATGACTTTGGGAGTCCCTTTGTCTAAACTTGCCAGCTGGTGGAAGAAACCCTGGGAGCGTGAGCTTGGCTTGTGTAGGGTTGTTGGCCTGGAGAAGCATGGTCTCCTGTCGAGCTGTGCATGGTTCTTCCGACCCCCTTGCTGGTAGTTCTTGAGCCTTGTGAAATGATCTGTTTGTGGGAAAGTACAGCTTACTCAGGAGAGGGGCTGAGAAGCCGTGATACGTTGAGGTTCAAGCTGCTAGAGCAAATAGCTGCTCCTGTTTGGCCTAGCACAAATGATCCATGATGTACTGAGCCTAGTGTCATAGTCACTGAGAGATTGTTCCTTAAAAGCACCCATTTGGTTCGTGCAGGGCTGGCTATGGAAAGTGACAATTTCAAGGAAGATTTTTAAAGGCAGCCCCTAAAGGGCCGCCTTGTGGCATCTGCTCCAACTGGGTAAAGCCCAGGATCAGGCCCTGGCTTGCCCAGCTCAGACTGGTGCAGGGTGTCTCCTGGCAGGCTCTGTTTTGCTCTCCCACATCTTTGGCTTGTTTGCAGAGTAGCAGCTTCCAGGGTGCCCAGTTGGAGGCTTCTCTGTGTCGCAAGCAGGAGACACCTCAGCGCGTGTCCCCAGTGGGCAGCTCCATTCCTCGAGGGCCTGGGGGCCAGCGGCTTGGCGTTCTGAGCTAATGCGATTGCGTTGCTGGCTAATCGAGAATGTTGACTAAGTGTCTGGTCTGGCTCGTGTCCTCGGGTGACCTGGAAGGAGGCAGCTTTGTTTTTATTCCCACCAGGTGTCATTAGATGACTTGACCTGGGTTTACTCTTCCCCTCCGTTAAGGGCTCAGCTGCTTCGCAGGCAGGCCAGCTCCCCCATACTGGGCTGTGTTGGGCAGTGCCTTCTGTTGCCCGTGGGGGTGATCGGAGCTTGGAGCGCTCTGTCTGCTCCCGCTGGAGGGGGTGGAAAGCATGTGCTGGCAGAGGCCAGGTGGGCCGTACAAAGATTCCAGAGGCTGCTGCGTCCACTGCCCGCCCTCTCCGCTGGGGTGCTGGCTGCGCGTGGCATGCGGGCCGTGAGCCTGGCTGTTCTGAGATTTGCTCTCCTCACTTTCGAAGGATGTCTAGGTAGAGCCCTGCTTTTCCAGTGATTGTGACTCTTAAAGACAGAGCAGAGCCCAGGGCCATCCAGCCATGTGTCTGAGCCAGGGTTTGAATGGTGGGGGTGAGGTGTCAGGGGTTTGGTATTTTCCTTCCTCTTGCAAGCGTGTGCCCCAAGGCCCGGCTGTGTAGGTGCTGGCAGTCCGCACCAAGGCACCTCAGGGCCGGCCGAAGCTGAGATCCTCTGCAGCACCTGCCAGCCCGGGAAGGGCGCTAGGAAGCACTAATGGAGAGTCACGTGGCAGCAGGCCATGCTGGCCGATGAATGGGGCAGTGTTGTCACATGGGCCTCGCTTGGCACCGGGCACTGCTTGTGCCAAGTGGAGCTGTAGGGATAAGAGCCAGTCTTGCATCCTCTCCATCAGCAGGTTATGGCAGAGCCCGATGCTGCTTTCACTTTGCTCTTGCCTGGGCTCAGGGCTCGCTGCTCCCGCACTGCAATTATCCACGGCGTGGATGATGCTGTTTGCTGGGCCATCCCCATGTCTCGGTTGCTGCAGGTGACAGCCCTTGTATGGGGGGGATTTTTGTTCTGCTGGTACCCCCGTCCCAGCAAGCTTCCCTGCTGCAAGCTCAGCAGCCTTCTAGCTCTGGGTCTGCACCCGTCAGCCAACATGACTGCCTGCCTCGTCAAGCCAGCTTCCAGGGCTGGCTGGGAACCAAGCCAGATGGAAAACCAGTGCTTCTGCTGAATGGTCAATGGCCGTATTCTTCTCCAGCCATTCACTCCCGGTGCTGCTCAGCGGCGGAGGCTGAGTGCACGGCAGCGGCTGCCCGTGGCTTTGCGCCTGCCTAGTTCTCCCGGCTCTGCCTTTGTACGGCCCCGGCTCCCAGGACTGGAACGTCCAGCCTGGCTGTGTTCACCCAAGCACTGGACAGAGGCTCTGCTTTGGTTGGGGAGAAGCTCCCAGCACAGCTGCCCCTTTGTGCTGCTGCCAGGGCTGGGAGGGGCTGAGCTGAGCGAGTGCCTGGGGAGTGGGGGAGCCCAAAATGACTGAATTTGACTTATCGTGGGCTGCAGCTGCTTGCCAGCACCAGGGAGGCTGGGGAAAGTGATCTGCATACAAATAGCCCAGCTTGGAGGGAGCACACAGCTTCCCGCATGCCAGTCAAGGGACCAGTTCAGCCTGGGTCTCCAACGCGGCTCTTTGCGGATGGCCAAGGGGCGGGCCTGGCCCCGGGAAGGCAGGAGGGATTAGCAGTACCTCTGTGCCTGACAGGCTGCTGTTGGGGCCGACTCCTTGTAAGACAGAGCGCCTGCGTGGCCGTGCTGAAACCCCTGGCGCTGGATGACTAGGGGGCAGCTGGCCCCTGCGTTTCCCCTGCCCGCAGGAACAGCCCAGGGTAGGTGTGGCACTGTGACTTCTCCGTGAACAGCTGGCACGGAGAGCTCTAGTCAAAGGCCTTGTGAAGAGCAGAAGCTGGCCGGTTGCTGGTCCCCCAGGGAGCTGATGGCAGGGTGTCTGCCTGCCTGTGCTGGGAGGATGGGAAGGAATGTGGTTTTCAGGCCCCAGGCCTGAGAGCTCAGATCTTTGCTAAGTGGATCCAGCACGCAGCTAGAGCGGCGATGGCATTGCCCAGCCTGTAGGTTCGGGCACGTGTGTCCCCGATGCCCTGCCGGTAACCCCTGGCAGCGGGGGCCCTGGCGCAGTCATGCCGGTGAATGGGAAGGCTGCCTGGGCTGCAGTACCAGGTGGCATTTGGGCCTGGTAAGAATGCTGCATACGTGTCTCCTAGCCCCCGCCTGTGCCAGCTCGCCTCCAGGAACTACCTCCCCCAAGCCCGTGTTGATGTGTTGGCAGCACGTGCCACCTGCTCTCCGTCCTGTACCTGAGTCAGTCAGCACAGGAAGGTGACCGGAATCTGTGGGCACTTGAGGCTGCCAGAGAAATGGTTTCTGAGGGAAACCTGTGCCTACGCCAGCATGGCACCTGGCATCCCATTCAGAGGCCAGACGTGATGATCTCATGGTGCCATCTGCCCCTGGAATTTAAGGGACCTGCCGGCACGGCGATGCCTGTTGCGTGCAGGTTGTGAGGAGTGGTTGGGGTTTGAGGTGACGGAGGAGGAAGCTGGGTGGTCGTAGAGCCTCCTGCAGCCCCACCAGCGTGGGCAGAGGTGGGAGGACAGAATGGGACTCTGTCCGGCCCCGGAGGTTCCCAGCTGAGACTGATTCTTCACCCTTGACCCCTCGGGTATCTGGTGCTGAAGCTCCGTGTGCAGGCCGGACCTGTTGCTGGGGCTGACGTCTCTGTTGGCACCTGGCCCTTCCCAGGGGACGCCGCCTAGGTGTGTGATCTACACTGGCCATTAGCGTCAGTCACTGAATGATCCTGGTTGGTTGTGAGCGTGGGGGCGGGGCCGGCCTGAGCGTGGGGGCGGGGCCTCTTCCTGTCTGGACGGCAGCTCTTCCTCTGCACTCCTGACTCCAGCTACCTTGGCCGCTGCCGCCGCTGCTCTTCTTCCTCCCTCTCTTTCTGTGCATCCAGCAGGGCCGCACTCCAGAGACCGCTGTCCCCCGAGCGCAGCGCCCTCCCCACTGGGCCAGGCTGAAGGTCCCTAACACCCCATCTCTGTGTCCTTTTCTTGCAGGCTGACAAGAGGGCGCACCACAATGCGCTGGAGCGCAAGCGCAGGGACCACATCAAAGACAGCTTCCACAGTCTGCGGGACTCTGTCCCGTCCCTCCAGGGAGAGAAGGTGAGTTTACTGAGAGAGCTAGCCCCCAGCCTGGCCCAGCTTCCTCCTGCAAACGCTCTGCCGGCCACCCTGCAGCCCGGGCTTAGAGACAGGGGCCAGGAGTGACCCAGTGAGACCCAGCCCGCGCGAGTGCCGCTGGGGGCTGAGATCCAGTGCAGGGAGGCACCTGGGGTGTTTTCTGTGCTGGGTGCCTCAGTACCAGGGATGGGGGGGGGCATCTGAGGAGATGTGACGGCCGCTGACACATCGGGGATCAAACCAGGGCCCTCCAGAGCTGGAAGCCTGAGCTGCTCCTGCTTGAGCTAAGAGACCAGGGCACCTGGGCTGGCGGCTGTCAAGGCTGGTATCCTCAGTGGATCGGCACAGAGGGGCCCCGGCGCACCAATGGGTATCCCAGACGAGGTAGGGGAGCAGAGCCAGACTCCGGAGGAAAGGTGCAGAGGCGGGCGGGGTAGGTTGATCTGAGGGAGAAACGGTACAGTGGTGTTGCTAGGAGAGCTGCGTTGTTGCCTAGATCCCATGGTCTGAGGGGTCGGGGAGGGATGAGCGCCGCCTCTCCTGCCGTGCCCTCCTGGCCGGCAGTGCAGCGTGTCTGTCGGCAGAGCACCCTGCTGTCCTCCAGAGCTGCTGGTCTGTCCCTTTTGGGCCCAGAACTCCCTCCTCCGCCGGCCCGCAGCCGTGGCTGTGCCCTGCTGGGCTGGTGCTCATCCAACACCTCGCTGGGGCAGGCTGCAGGCAGGGCTTGCTCCTCCTGCTGTCCACACGTGGTCTCCCCACCACATGGAGACTTGGCCTGGCACTGGGACTGTCCCGGCACAGCTTGATGCCCAAACACTTCAAGTCTCCCAACTCGTTCACAAGTCAGCCCGCCTTCCCTTGGCGGGGACCCGGCGCCAGGCTGTGGCAGCCTTGGGTGTCTGGGCTGCACGGCCCAGGAGACAGCGGCAAAGGCGCCCGCCCTGGAGACTGGGAGCCTTGATGTAGGCAGGCGTCTTCTGGCCTGCTGTGGGCAAGCCTTGTGCCCAGGGCAGCGGCCGCCTGGGCAGGGCCCCATCTCTCGTGAGACGTCTTAGTGCCGGACACGTAATGACGGGGCTTCCCTAAGGCCAGCTGTGCGGCCTCCAGCCTAGGGCAGGCAGCTGGTGACACTGGGTCAGCGGACAGTGTCATGCTGCCCTGAGAATGGCCGGGGCGCAGAACGGCTTCGGGTTTGGATCTGCCGTACAGCATCCTGCTCCCTTACTATGGCGCCATCCTGTTCCCCCCCAGACCTGCCCAGGACACCGCCTGCCTCTGCCCTGGTCTCTGGCACCCAGTTCTTCTGGCCTCCTGTTGCTCTGGGTCGGCTGGCAGGGGAGAGCTGGGGGCTCCTGGGAGGAGGCCCCGTGGGTTGGAAAAGCCAGGCTCTTGACTGCCGACCTACCTTCTGGTCTGTGTTGTTTCAAAGGGAGCTGGCGCTAGCACCAAGCTAGGAGGCTGAGGAGAGCCGTGGGTCCTTTCAGACTGTGGGTGGAGCTAGCTGTCCGTCAGAGCTCTGTGGAAAGAATGAGGAAGCGCAGACCCGGCTCTTTGGAAAGGCCAGAGCTATTTGGAGGCTCCAGGCCAAGCACATGTCCTGCTAGGCAGCATTCCTGGGTGCAGTCAGGTCAATGACGCTGTATCACAGCCCTGGCCAGACCCACCCTTCCTCATTCAGGCTTGGGCTGAGAACGGGGGCCTGCAGTTGGCTCCTGAGTCCTTACCTAGGCCCTGATTTGTGGCACTGCTCCTCACAGCCTCTTGCTTAGCACAGCAAGTCAGGCCACTCGCTGGGCTGCTGAAATCCGGAGGTAGGAACCCCGTGGGAGGCCCCCACTTTTGGAAATCTCAGCGGGAGAGTTGCCGGGGTGATGCTGTCTCAGCAGAGAGAGGTGTTGAGCGTTACTCCTCCATGCAGAGCTCAGATTTGGAATTCCCTGCTGCGTTTTCAAGCGATCCAACAAGAGAACCCCATCCTGTGTAACTGTAATATGTTCACCTGGGTCATCGGCTGGGCTCGAACCTGAGACCATCTTGTCCACGGCCCAGAGGAGTAACTCCGCTCACTGCTCTCGGTAGAGGGTTAACCCTATCCTCACACCAGCCCCCAGAGGGTGATGTGATGCACTCTGCCAGTGGGTTACACGGGTGATTGCTAGACACCAATAGACTGCTGGGAACTAGGCTTCCTGGGTGGGGAGTATGGCTCAGTGGCTGGCAGGGGTGGAGTCAGGACTCCTGGGTGCCGTTTGAGAGGAGGCATTGAAATTACATAGGGCTCTTTCATCTGTGGTCCTCACAGTACTTTGCAGGTGGCTCTGCAGGAGTAGTCTCTTATAGGAACCTGTACCTAGATTTGGCAGCTGCTTTGTGAGAGGCACTGAGACCTGGCTTCTCTGTCCACCTGTGCCAGAAGTGACTGTGCTCTCTCAAATCCTCATTGCCTCTCCTGTCAAATGAGGAGGACCCATGCTTGACTGCTCTCTAAAGCAAGGGCCTTGCTGAGTAAGGGCATAGAATTAACACCAGTCAGATAGAGAAGGGACCAGAGGTCCTGGCTCCCAACCCAGTGCATCTTCCTCTAGGCCCAAGTTTATTGAAGAGAAGCTGGCGGGTCATGATTTGTTTTGCTTTAGCTTGTCTGTCATGTGGCTACGGTCCCGCCGGCGCTGGGTGCAGGCAGCTGGAGCACACAAGAGACAGCGCGAGCATCCAACAGGTTTTCCTGATTGCGAGCACAGGGAGGTTTTTCTGTGGCTTATTTATGATTTGGGAGAGTCGAACAACTTGGCTGAACTGAACTCGCTTTCGCAGGGATGGCGGACAGTCCATATATCTGGTTCCTCCACTAGACCGGGGAGATGCCCACAGGAAACTGGGAAAAAGTGTTTAGCCTTGTCAAAATTTGCTGGTTTTGCTGCCTTTCCAAAACCACTCAACTGGAACTAGAGGCCAAATCTGGGAAACGTCAGCCTGAGCCCTTAAACTGGGTTGGAGTTACAAGGAAGTGAAAACAAGGGATTATAATGGGAAAGGTCAGTCAACCTGAACGCAGGGGTTTCTCCTGCTCCCCCTGGAAGCAGAGTAATCCCGTCATATGCTGCCACCTCTGGAGGCCCAGCGACATGTCAGGAAGTGCAGTACACTGTGTCCTGGGGAGCAGGCTGGGATCAGTCAGGCCATGGTGCGGGAGAGCCCCTAGCTCGGGTGCAGAATGCCCAGGGGGCATTGAGTGGGTCCCCTGGGTGGAGAGGAGGCCTCCGCAAGCCCCACACTGTCCTCGCTTAGCTCCACTTCAGGCGGGCTGGGGATAGCCTTTCTGGCCTTCTGTCTGAGGGCTGCCATGGCCAGATCCTGCTTAGCTTCTGAGCAGCGCTGAGCTCGGCTCGGCGTGTGGCGGTGAGCTGCTGGGACGCCCATGTGCAGCCTGTGGAGACGGGCCAGGCTTAGTGCAGTGCCTCACTCTCCAGGCTGTTAACCTGCAGCTGTGAGCTCCTCCAGCCTGCCTGTTGGACAGCGGCTGAGGCCAGCCTGGGCCTGTCCCTCTCTCCCTGCAGCAGCAGTGAATGGAGCTGAGCTTCAGGCAGTGGGTGGGCCCCAGCAAAGCTGCTTCTAGCCTCAGACGCCGTGAGTGACCCCATGTAGGCTGCATAATCTGTGCCTCAGTTTGCCAGCTGTCAAAGGGGCTGTGGGTCCCAGGCATGTGGCTCAGTGTTGTCAGGCACTCTGCCATGCCAGCGACCCTCTGGTGCAGCTTTAACAGTAACTAGGGCCAGGGGGCTGCCCCTTGGACAGGGATCACTACCTCCCCCGCTGGGCACTGTCCCTCCAGGGCACCAAGTAAGGCTGATTGGGTGATGAACAACTGCATTGCAGTATGTGCCAGAAGGGCAGAGTTAAGGTGATCCTGGCAGCCTTAATCCCATCACGGCTGGCCGGGGCAGCTGACTTTGAAGCTGTACCATTCCTCTAATGGTGCCTTTGGGGAGAACCTCCTAGGGTTTTGGGAAATTAAAATGAGGCAACAAGTATTGCCACCTAGGGCATCTGGGCTGCAGCACAATGCTCTATACCAGGCCCTCATTCCAACCTGTATTACCAGTGTGGGAGCCACACTCGTAGCTACTGTTGCACGCACCATCTCCGCCAAGGTCTAGTTGGCTTCCCGAGCAATGCCAGCCAATAGGCTTACTGCTCCACACCAGCGCAGGTGCACAGAGCACCCCTCCTGCCGCAGGGCCAGGGCCCAGCCGAGGCCAAGCTGAGACATTGTCACTGTGTTGTGCACACCCAGGGCAGCTCCCTCCTCCCCGCCCCCAGCGATGGGCTCAGGCTCTCTGCAGACTCAGGTAGCGTCACTGTGTCGCGCACACTTGCGGGCGCTCCCCCCTGCGATGGGCTTCGTCGTGCCACAGGCTCCGGCTGAGCCGCTCACACCACCCGCTCCATGCCTAGGCCTGCCAAGCTGCAGGGCCTGTCCTCCTGGCGGGGAGGAGGGGCCTGGGAGCTCCCCCCCATGAACTAGGTCTTTATTTTGTTATGTTTTTTCCTACTATTGCAACAGGCATCCCGGGCCCAAATCCTCGACAAAGCCACCGAGTACATCCAGTACATGCGCCGGAAAAACCACACGCACCAGCAGGACATCGACGACCTCAAGCGCCAGAACGCGCTGCTGGAGCAGCAAGGTGAGCGGGCAGCGCCCGCGGGTCCGGGGCAGGAGGTGCTTGATGCGCCTGGGCCCTGGGCATTTCGTAGTCTGCCTGTGCCCCTGCCGGATCCGCAGTGCAGAGCTGCTGGGCAGGGGGGGAGTGCTTGTTGCCCTGGCACTGGGTTTCCCCAGTCCAAACAACCAAGACAGCTGGGCTCTGGGGTGCCCTGGGGTGGGGGAAGAGGAGGACTTGGGGCATTGGGTGGGGAGTTGTAATCAGGTTGGGACTGGGGAGCCTGTCTGGTGGAGATTGTTGGGGGGCTTCATTGCAGAGTGAAAAGAGCTGAATAAATGGGGATGGCGCCAAGGCTGCCCAGCTCCCTGCTGGCACTGGGTGTGGGGTGGGGGGATCTGCCCCATGTCTTGGCCCCTGCCAGCATTGTGGGTGTGGGGTGAGGGGAGCTGCCCCACATCTTAGCCCTGGGTCACCTGGTGAGGGGACCTGCCCCACATCTTAGCCCTGGGCCACCTGGCTCTCTGCCGGCACTGGGTGAGGGGACCTGCCCCACATCTTAGCCCTGGGCCACCTGGCTCTCTGCCGGCACTGGGTGAGGGGACCTGCCCCACATCTTAGCCCTGGGCCACCTGGCTCTCTGCCGGCACTGGGTGAGGGGACCTGCCCCACATCTTAGCCCTGGGCCACCTGGCTCTCTGCTGGCACTGGGTGGCAGGTCTTGGCGCCTGGCTCCCCGCTGGAGCTGAGTGGGCTCTGGAGTTCTCTGTCCGCAGGCCCGTCACCGTGCGTGGCAGGGGTCAGGGCGCCCTGCTGGCCATGACCCTGTGTTGAGGCCTCAGCTGTGGGTGACTTCCCTCCAGCTTCCTGAGACTGCTCAGGCCACCCTGGCCTGTGTTGGGGGCTGGGCTGGCCCGGCCTTGGCAGGCAGCGATTGCAGCGGTCAGAGCCTCGGGTCTGGACACTGTCCCTTCTCCCCGCAGTCCGGGCGCTGGAGAAGGCGCGGTCGAGTGCCCAGCTGCAGGCCAACTACTCCTCGTCGGACAGCAGCCTCTACACAAACCCCAAGGGCAGCGCCATCTCCGCCTTCGACGGCGGCTCCGACTCCAGCTCGGAGTCGGAGCCGGACGAGCCTCAGAGCCGAAAGAAACTGCGCATGGAGGCCAGCTAGACGCCTGGCGGCGACGGACTGGCCCCGGCCGCCCCGGCGCCGTTAGCCCCCTGCCCGCCCGCTCTGTAAGGACTCTCCCTTCTCTAGTAGAGGCTCTCGGACTGCAGCTTTCTGCCCCGCCCCGCCCCACCCCGCCGGTCCCGGCCCGGCAGCGTTTCCTCTGGGGGCCAGCCGGACGCACGGCCTTTGGATAGACTCTGGGCAGCGCTCGGCTCTGAGGAGACGCCCCCCGAGTTGCCCGGTCGATTTTCTACGAGTGTTTCTATTTATACTAACGCGCCCCGTGAACCTGAGCCGCTGGGGGGAGGGGCAGAGAGCAGCGGTGCCCGTCGGGCGCACCCAGAGCCGGGCGCGCCCGGAGCCAGCCTCTCCTCACCGTTCGGGAAGGTCCCTGCGCTGCCCGGGCGGAAGCCAGGCGTCTGGCCTCCCGCTGTGATGCGTGGGAGAGTGGGGGAGGTTTTTATCGAGGGTGAATGGTGATGAATTGCTATTTATTTCCTGCTCTTGGTTCGATCCGGCCCGACTTTGCCGCTGCCCCCAGGGGCCCCGGTGACAGATTCGTAAAGTAATGATCAAATTTCCTTGCGCGCGGGCGTCCCTCAGCCGCCCGCCTTTCGGATGTAAATACACCCCAAGCATTAGAGCTGGTACTAATATCGGCTGCGTGGTGCTGGCCTCGCCCCAGGGCAGCTGGGCTCCGTCCCAGCGGGACGCGAAGGGGGCACCGGGGCTAGGCCTGGCGACGGCCAGCGCGTGTGTATGTGTGTCTGTCCCTCTCTCTCCGTCCTGTCTTCTCCCTGCTCCCCCCGTCCCCGGTTCGTGGCGTTCTCTGATCTCTAATGCACACCGTGTAGCAGGCTCCCTGGCCAGGGCCTGGCTCCCTCCAGCGGAGCTGAAGTATGTTGTACATACTGCCCAAGAAGTGTCTTGCAAGTTAAGGCTTCCCCTTTACTATGAGACTATAAATAAAAATCTTATTTTATCCTTCCTGTTGGTGGCGGCGTTTTCTTGCCGGCATCCCTGCCTCCAAGGGGGAAGGTGCTTTGCCGGGCTGCCCTCCCCACTCATAGTAGGAAACGGCCCCAGAGCCAGGCGGCTGCTCGACCTTTTTGCGGACGTTGGGCAGGCTGAAAACACCTTTGGGTGCTGGGGGGCCCAGCTAACCCCAGCGCCAGAGGAGTGGGGGGTGATGTTCTGGCATCAGGCTGCCCCTGCCCATTGGGCTGTAGTGAATTGGGCATGGGCCAGTTCTGTGGACAGAACTCCAGAACGAGTGTGAACACCCAGCTCTTTTCCTCCATCCACCTCAAAGCAGGTCAGTAGCACTGTCCCCATTTCACCACTGGGGAGACTGAGGCATGGGGCAGGGGAAGGGACTTGCCCTATGGTGTCTGGACAGAGCTGGGAATAGAGCCCAGGTCTTCTAAGTGCCTGGCCAAGGCCCTGGCTGCTAGGCCACAAGCTGGTTGGCTCCTCTGCTGGGCACAGAGGGAGAAGAGCAGGGGTTGCAGGAATTGGGCCCTGTCTGTGGGGTGGAGGGCAGAGCCAGCTGGGCTGTGGGCGTGGGGTGTGGCTGGTGGGAGGGTGCTCAGCCCTGTGCACTGCATCCCAGACTGGTGACAGGAAAGGCAGCACCACCAGCTTGCTTCCTTGGGCGGGGGGGTCCCAGGCATCACTGGGGCCCTTGGGCCATGGCGTTAGCTCCCCTGGGCCATGCTCACCCAGCTGCCAGGCCATGCAGCCAGCTTGGTGTAGGGTGGGAGAGGCAGCAGTGTGGGGCTGGGAGTCACAGCGGGGCAAGGGAAGAGTGAGAACCACTGGTGAGGGGCTAGCCCTGGGAGGGCACCACGGCCAGTGCCCATGGTGCTGGGAGGGCTGGGCTGGGGGGAGGTGCCCCCTGCCCAATGCACCCCCACCACTTCTGTCCTCCCAACCCTGCCTGGAGCGCAGTCAAGGCAGCATCGGTGGAATGGGGCCTCTGCTAACAGTCCAGCAGGTATCTGCTGTGGGGGGGTTATTCACTGAAGCCGCCATGCTGCAGCAAGGCATGGGCGGAGGGGGCCTCCCCTGCCTTCCCTGGGGCAGGGGCAGCGACTTATAGTTCCCCCTGAGCCCACGAGCCACCCCCGGCCCCCTCTTGCTGCCCCCTGGCCCGGGAGCAGAGCTTCCCTGCCTCTGCCTCTTCCATGCTGCCTCCCGGCTGCTGCAGGGTCTTCGTACCCCCCACCTCGACTGCCAGGCAGACTGAGCCGGCCCTTCCACCTCAGGCCCTTCCCTTTCCCGGCGGGACCCTCCGCCAGCACAAGGGGCCCCGCCGTCCGCAGTCACCGCTCCTGCCGCATGCTGGGCAAGGAGGCAGCCCATCCCCACCCCCAGCGAGGCTAGTCAGGGCAACAGCAGGGGAGGAGGCGCATGCAGCACCCCCCGGCACCCACCATGGGGGAGGGGACGGAGATTCCTGGACCTGAGAGGGGCCTGTGCAGTGACAGTGGTGGGGGCAAGGGTGCTGCTGGGAGGTGCCGGGAAAGGGGGGCTCCTTGCCCAGAGCTCACTGCTGCCGGCAGGGAAAGGGCTGGGGGAGTCCTCCTCTCTGGCCCCTGTCCCAGAGCAGCCTGCCTGCACCCCAAACTCACCCCCAGCCTTGCCCCACCCCAGAGCCCACACCCCCAGCCAGAGCTTTCACCCCACCACTCAACCCTCTACCTTAGCCCTGAGCCCGCCCAGCACCCCAAATACCTTATCCCCAGTCCCAGCCAGAGCCCTGAGCCTCCCCAACACCACAAACCCCTCATCTCCAGCCCCAGCCAGAGCCTTCATCCCCCTGAACTCCAACCCTCTACCATGGCCCTGAGCCCCTACCACACCCCAAACACCTTATCTCCAGTCCCAGCCAGAGCCCTCATCCCCCCACACCCCAACCCTCTGCCCCAGCCCCAGCTCTCACCCTAAGCCCTTCCCACACCCCAAACCCCTCATTCCCAGCCCCAGACAAAGCCCTCAGCCCCTACACCCCTACTCTTGCCCTGAGCCCCTCCCATACCCCACAGCCCTCAGCCCTGCACCCCCTCCCAGCCCCAAACTCCCTCCCAAAGCCTGCACCCCAGACCTCCTCCCCCACCCAAACTCCCTCCCAGAGCCGTGGGGGGTGGAGTTTGGCAGGGGTAGGTTCTGGGCACGACCAAAATTTCTACAAACCTGCCACCTCTGGGGTGTCTATGGGTGTTAGATGCTGCAGTACCACTGTGGCACTGGGCCCAGGGGCAGAACCTAGCCCTTCTCCGTGGCTAGGGGCACTAACCTACCCACCCCTCGCTTCCTGGAAGCCATCTGCTGCTTCATGCAGAGGCAGTCCGCCTCTCCTATGGCTGAACTGCTGCTCTTTTAAACAAGGAACCCTGGCCCTTGCCCCAGGAGCTCATCAGAGCCCCTGTTCAGCACCACTGCACTGCCCTGTCCTGCTGTGACACGCTGCCCGCTGCTGTGCTCATGGGAAGCATGGCGGCGTGGCCCCTGTCGCTGCAGGGCTCCATCTTGCGCTGCAGACCTGAGCTACTGGGCCCGAGAGCTAAAGCCACACAGACTTGAGTGCCCAGTGCCCCCTTGGGCATGAGACCCCCCACCCCTACCACTTCTCCTTCACCCTACAGCCAACGCTTGGCCCTCAGCACCTATCCTTCTGCCCACAGCTGGGTGCCAAGCTGCCTCAATCCTGGTGCCACCAAGCTGCTCTGTCCCTGAGCCCCAGGGATGCCCCATCTTAAGCGTTGCCCCATCATGCTGGTCCACCCCTAGCCTGCAGCAGTGCCAGGATTTGGCCCCTCTCGCCACAGAGCCAGGATGCCGTGGACAGGCCGGCTGAGCCATGGGTTGGCTTGGTGCACCCTTCCCCGGAGACGACGAGGCAGCAAGAAAAGGTTTAATAACCATGTTGGCAGAATCACCCCGCCAGACCCGGGGAGGGAGGCTCAGCTGCAGGGGAATGGGGCTGCTGCCCATTTCAGTCCTGTCCCCTTAGTAGCCTCCCGCTGGGTTTCCTGTTCCATGCAGGGCACCCAGCAGCAGGGACTCAGCTGCCCAGAGCATTGCAGACCACTGGAGCGACCACCTCTGATCTGCCCCTCGTCCCAGTGCCAAACCAAGGTTCAGCCGGTATCATACAAGCAGGCCCTGTGGCACCAGCCTCCCTCTCTTCCCACAGTGTTAATTGTGAACAGGCCCCACGCCCATTCCCAGGTAGTGCCATGGGGGAGGGCTGGGCCTGCATTGGCCAGGCTGGAGGGCAGCAGCTCGGGCTGATTTAGTGTGGTACCAAGGAAACCCCCAGGGGCTCAGTTCTGGTTTATTGATGCTAAAACGTTCACAGCCCGTTATTTCAGAACAGCATTGCTCCTGGCAGGAAGGTTAGTGGGGCCCGGGGCCCTCGTGTGCCTACGGCGGGGGGCCCGGCACGGCTATTTTTGGTCTGGCTAGTGCCTTGAGCTCGCGCCGGCCGGAGGGGGGAGCGCCCTGTCCGCCTCGCTCTCAAACCCCAAGGTTCGCCCCATGGGGTGGGTTCCGCGCTGCGCTCCAACTGCAGGCAGAGCACGTCTGTACAGCGTCCGCGAAGGGAGCTGCCCCGTCTAGTCTCCGGCGGGTGCTGTCATCTCCTCTGCCGCTGGCATGCCGGGGACGGGTTGCCGCAGGAAGTGCATGACGGCCTGCACCACTCTGTCGGGGGAGATGTTGTACACGGGGTGTGTCGGTTGCTGCGAAGGGAAACACACCCGAGTTAACAATGGCGAGGGGGGCTGGGCCAGGCGCGCGGCTCACGTGGCCCGGGCACAAAGGGCACCCGGGCGGGGGAGGAAGCGTGGGGCAGAGGCACTGGGGATGCTGTTTTGCATCCCACGTCCTCGGCATTATTCTGGGGCAGGTCTCCGGCCTGCGTTATCCTGGAGATCAGAGGAGACAATCACAATGGGCCCTTCTTGGAATCTATGAAACAATTTTGTACCAGCTGCGGCCCTTTAAGAAGAGGAGGAGGAGGAAGGCTGCCCCTGCGGCCCACAGAGGCCATGGGAATCAGCCTGGCTGCGAGCCAGAGTCAGGGCTGGGGGTGCCTGGGAAAAGGAGGGGGCTGTGAGTGCTGGTGGCTCCCGCTGACCCAGCCTCCATCACCAGGCCCCTCCTAAGGAGTCAGGCATCCCGTCCTCGTGCGCTCAATGCCTGGTGTTGAGGTGCCAGACCCCAACGCAAGGGCTGGAATCCGCCCCCGTCTCCCCATGCGGGCCAGGAGCGCAGAGCGCGCCTTGCGAGGTGTGATGCTGGGGAACGCCAGGTCGGCCCCAGACACACAACGCTTCAGAGGCCATCTCGGGCCGGTGGCCCAGGCGCTCCCTCAGGGACAGCACTCGCAGCACGAGGGCCATTTGCAGGGCGGGAGGCAAGCTGAGCGGACCCCCTTACCAGGCGATTCTCAGGGACTCCCAGCACCACCTCGTGGAGCAGGTCTCCGCTGCCGAAGTGCTGGGCTATCGACAGCCCGCTCAGGCAGTAGCAGGTGTGGTAAAAATCCCGTGACCTGCAGTCAAGCAGGGACATGTTTGGTCAGACGCCCCCCACATGGCCCAAAGCAGCCCCCAGCCCCACCCCTGCAAGCCCCAATGAGCTGCTCGATTCTGCAGCCTTCTCTTAACCCCTTCAGTGCCGTCCTGGGCCACGCTGGCTCTCGGGGATGCACCGGCCACAGAGCTCCAGGCAGCCGACGCGCTCAGCAGGTGCCGGGACCTCCTCGCGGGTACTCACTTGCCCGGCTTGTCCAGCAGCCCCCCGGCAGGGCACTGGCAGCACAGGAGGATGTACTCTTGCAGCGCCTGCTGGTCGAACATCCAGTGCGTCATGCTGAGGGCAGGGTCGCCTGGGGAGGGAGCACAGGCCGCGGGGGGCAGTTAGGGAAAGCTGAGGGACAGTCCCCCATTTCTTGGGCCGGCCAAGGCCACGGCACCGCCCCCGGCCTGCAGACACTGTCCAACTCCCCAACCTTTGAGAGCCAGCGTAGCACCCCCCCCCATGCCAGACAGGACAGGGTGCGGCCGCGGGACAAGGAGAGCGAGACTGTCCCGATCCCAGAGCGGGGGAACCATTGTACCCGTGCCAGGGCTGGCCAGAGTGACCGTCAGTGGCCTCTCCCACACAGGAAAATACGTTTGCTTTGCAGGCTAGCAGGGCCTTACACAGGGATCTCATGAAGCTGGCCCTGCCCCCAGGTCCCCCCGCACTCTGAGGTCACAGCTAACAGAGCCCCAGGTGCCCAGGAGGAGGCCCTCCAAGCACAGGGAGCCAGGAGGAGGCCTGGCTGTGGGGACCACGGGAGGCACCACCGCCAGGGGAACGGTGTGGGGGGCTTCAAGAATAATGGCTGCTCCAAACCACCCCCGTCCTGCTGGCAGGCAATGAGGCGCAGAGAGTCACGGGGAGCTGGGCACCTAACTCCCCTAGGAGCTTCTGAACCGTTCCCCCTACACGCCCACCCGGCGTGACCTCGCACTCCTTTCCGCGTCAACACTAAGCCTCCCTCCTGCTCCTGCCAGGCAGCATAACGCAGAACCCGCCTCACTCTCCCCTCGCACCGCTGCCATGCTTGCGGGCCTTGCTGAGCCCGCTGCCCCTCTCTGACAACACCCCAATGATCCTGCCAAGGGGGAAGGGGGAAGGGGCACAGAGATGTTAAAGATCTCGCCCAGTGTCACCCAGGAAGACAGTGGCGCAGGCAAGGCTGTGGCCCAGGATCCCCGCTCCCCAGCCCCGACCGGCACGCCACAGCTGCGCAGAAATATTTGTAAATAAGAGAACATAGCCCAGGCCGACGCCAGGAACAACCAGCACTTCCTTCGTATTGCCAGTCATCGGCACGTTTGATTAGCACACTCCCACGTTTTGTGCCAAGGTCATTCATAAAAACGTTATATGAGACTGGGCCCGAGACTGACCCCTGAGGAACTGTACTGGTAACCTCCCTCCAGCCCGACAGTTCACCTTTCAGTGTGACCCACTGTAATCTCCCCTTTAACCAGCTCCTTACTCACCTTTCAGTTCTTGTATTAATCCCCAGCTTCTCCAATTTAAATAATATTTGTCCATGCAGGACTGTATCAAATGCCTGACTGAAACCAGGTAGATTAGACCCATGGCATTTCCTTTGTCTAAAAACCAGTTCTCTTCTCAAAGAAAGGTCACATTGGTCTGGTATGATCTGCCCATTGTAAAACCATGTTGTATTTTATCCCAATTACCGTTCACCTCTATGGCCTTAACTACTTTCTCCTTCAAAATTTGTGTTTAAGACCTTGCACACAACAGAGGTTAAACTAATAGTCCTGTAGTTTCCCAGATCACATTTTTTTCTGTTCTTAAATCTAGGTACTATATTAGCAATTCTCCAGTCACAGGATATGACCCCCAAGTGTACAGATCCATTAAAAATCCTTGCTATTTGGCTTGCAAGTTCATAGGCCAGTTCCTTTAATATTCTTAGATGGCAATTATCCAGACCCCCTGATTTAGTCACATTAAACGGTTTGAGTTTGACTTCCACTTTGGATGTGGTAATTTCTACTTCCATATCCTCATTTCCACTAGAAACCCTGCCACTACCCCATAGCTCTTCATTACCCTTATTAAAATCTGTGACAAAGTATTCATTTAAGTATCGGGCCATGCCTAGATTATCTTTAATCTCCAGCCCATCCTCAGTGTTTAGCGGTCCCACATCTTCTTTTCTTGTTTTCTTTATATGGCTGGAGAACCTTTTACTATCGGTTTTAATTTCCCTGGCAAGGTCCAGCTCTGCTTGGCTTTCGGCAGTTCTCACTTTATCCCTACACTGTCTGACCTCCCAGAGGCAGCTTTCCTTACTGATCCATCCCTTCTGCTTTCTCTTAATCACTTGTTTGAGATGCTTTGTTCATCCCAAACCTGAATAATTCTGAAATGCAGCTACAGCGCCTCACAGGAGCTGTAGTTTGGGTGCCTCATTCTCCCGTTCTCCTCTATAGGCCCGACTCCCCTGGCTGGACTACATCTCCCAGGATGCCCCACGGTCTCCCCCTTGGAGAGGGGACACAGTGCGTCATGGGAGATGTAGTCCAATCAGGAAGCCCAGCTGATACAGCAGAACAGAAGCATGAGTCCACCTGGACTACAAGTCCCATGTCCAAATCAAAATATTCCAGTTTAATCAAACACCCAATTGACAAAATTTCCAGCCAGTCTAATATACGATCCCTCTGCTACGGAGGCAATCTGGACACAGATGCAGACAACACGGTAGCCTAACTGGCATGGTCATCTGTGCCTGGCTTCACAGTAACACACAGGCCCCAAACTCACCCTTGGCATGCAGTGCTCGGTGGAGAAGGGGCAGCAAGCCCGCCTGCCAGAACGAGTAGCAGCCATCCACCAGCTTGTTACAGCGGCCCTGGAAACCGCCCTCAAAGCGCATTTGTCGGCTCGTGACCCAGTGCTGGAAGGGATAGACGGGGACACGTGTCAGGGCTTGGACAGTCTCAGCTGCCACGGGACGACCGGCTTGGTGGCACCAGCACCTGGCTCCATTTCCCACCCTCTGACCCTGGATTTCATCTCCTCCCTCTTCACCAACAGAAGCAACGGTTAGCATCTTGCCAGCTCCCCGCTAGCCCCCATGGGCACAGGAAACCGCTTTCTTTCAGCACTGTGGAGAGGAGCCCTCAGCCTGAGCAAAGCAACTTCTGAAGGGCTAGCCCCTGGCAGCGCACTGGCCCAACAGGTTGGCATGCCAGCCGTCCGGCACACCGCGCTGGTGCCTGGGTGTTGGAATCTGTGCAAAGAGCAGGAACACTGCCCGCAAGACTGGTACTGACCACCCCAATGCCGCTCTGCAGCATCAGCATAGGGTCTCTAGCCCAGCGATGAGCATGGTGCCCCCCAGCCACACTGGCTGGAATGAAGCAGGGGGCGCCAAAGGGTGGTGTCAGCAAACAGGGCCCTCCTTGGCTGCGTGGTTCCAGCCTCCCCAAGGGCAAGGAGAGCGCGCCCCCGGCAGAGTCCACTTACTAACAAACATTTCAGATTCAGTGAGTCCTCCTGCTTCAGAATGACCAGCGCTGCCAGGCCACAGAAAGTGTATCCTCCGTGGGCCTCCATGCCCGGGACTCCGCCAATGCCACCCTCCCAGTTCTGGCACCTAATTCAGAGAGGGGGGGGCAGGGAGAACATGGAAACAGCCACTGATGCTTCTCTTCTCTCAGCTCACCCCGGGCACCGTGGCACCGTCCTCCTGCAATGCAAGCCCCTAGCATGGGGCGCAGCCCCGTGTGCAGCCTGCTGAGCCCATGGGATCTCGCACGGGCCTGCTCTAACAGAGGGGAGCCTCGTTTCTCCCCGGGGCAGAGTCTGCAGCGTCGCACAGAGCGGCAGCCCTCTGGGCTCTCCTCACCTTGCGATCCACGCAGCAGTCCCTGCGAAGAGCGTGGGCGTGATGATGTTGGTCAGCGAAGCCACTGAGGCGGCACAGTATGCGCTCCTGTGATGGAAAGACGAACGGGAGAGTCAGCCCCCACGGTTTGCCACGGACAGCCCCAGGGCTGGCAGCTACTGCACTGCCAACTCCACGAGCGCCCAGCGCTCCCCCGGCGCTCCCTGCTCCACTGCGTTTGGCTTCTAGCGGCATAAATACAAGATTCGCTACGGTGCAAGTCCCTTTATCCCCAGGAGAGATTCACTCAGTGCTCCACTGCAGCAGCACCTTGCAAGGTTATCAGAATAACCCCTAGCTTTTACCTAGCACTTTCCAGCTGTACATCTCAAAGCACTTTACCAGGCAGGTCAGTATCACTATCCCCATTCTGTAGATGGGGAAACTGAGGCACGAAGCCGGGAAGTGACTTGCCCAAGGTGGCCCAGCAGGCCAGTGGCAGGGCTGGGAATAGAATCCAGTTCTCCTGAGTCCCGGTCCAGTGCTCTGTCCACTAGGCGACTCTGCCTCCCAGACAGACCCCTGATCTGCAGAGTGAGAGCAAGCCAGGAGACAGCTCCTCAGCAAGGGCCTCAGGCGCTGCTCCAGGTAAGTGACCCTAAAGGCCTACAGCAAAATTCAGAAGACGTCCCACACTGGACACCTCCCAGACAGAAACCCTGGATCATCTCGTCGGCTGTGGTTTGTTTGTTGGTGAAATGAAGGGCTTGTCTACATGTGGAAATTGACCATCTATTTCTACTGCTCTGGTTACACCCAGCGTGACCGACTCCAGGAGAAGAGGGCCTTTTTCCGGCTTAGCTTCTATGGGAGGTGCACCATTAGAATTGCCCGGGCATGGTCCCAGCAGGAAGTTGCCACCCACAGACAAGTCCCAAGACTGATACAACCATGCACTGCCTTTCCCTACGTCCCCATACTGTCCATAGCTGCAGGGCTGCCAAGCAGACAAGGATTTCAATTTGGGACACTGCCAGGCAGATGACACCAGCTATTCCACACCTCCATCACCTGGAGTCTTTAAACCAGGATGGGAAGATTTCCCAACAGCTCCGCTCCAGCTCAGCCACAAGCTGGGGTGAGGGGGGGGGGGGGGGGGAATCTGTGGGGTGGGCGATGCAGGAGGTCGGTCCCTCCTGGCCTTGGAATTTCTGACCGGGGCTGTGACTGCTCCCACCCACCTGACGTCCACTTCACCTCCCACGTGCATGATGAAGGAGCCGTCGGGCTGTTTCAGCGAGTATAGATACTCCAAGAGCTTCTCCCTGAAAAGCAGCAAGGGCATTGTTAGGGGTTCACGCCACCTGACACAGGAGCTGGCCAGGCCAGGGGCCCGTTAGCAGGTGGACGTTGCCATTGCAGGGTCAGCTCCAGCCAGCCCGTTAGCATCTCACTTTCACAGGCATCACGATGGTTCACAATTTCTCTTTTAAAGTAAGTCACACCACCCAGCCAATCAAACTGCCACATCCCCACCCACGCAGGGGAACCAACCAACAGGGGCAGCGGGAGGGGCCTGCTTTCAGTGAGGGTTGGGTAGAGATCTGGGCCTGGCCTGGGTGTTTGGGGGTGGATGGCTTTATACAAGGCCACTCCTCACCTTCTGGACACCCAGGGCCCAAATCCTCTGAGGTGCTGGACAGCCGAGAACCCCCAGTAACTCCCATGGGAGCCCAGCACGTGAGCACCTTGTGTAGCAGAGACCTCAAAGCCCTTGTGGCAAAGTCCTCAGCCGGCGTTTCTCCTGTGTACACCCACGGGCCGTACACTGGAAGCGACAGATGGCTGCTCTGCTGACACCTGCGAGAGCTGTACCAACCCATCAGAGCAGGCAGGGCTCCAGCCCACCGGGGAGAAGGGCTGTGATTTGGGTCACCTCCCTCCCGCCACCCATAGCGGGGCGGGAATCCTGCACCAGGGCCATTTTCACCTGTTGATGACATTGAAGGCCTCTTCGGTACCGATGATGCAGAGGGCACTGACAGCGGCATACGTGGGAGCGAGATGGGGGTGCTGGCCCGGCCCTCCTCCGAACCCACCACTGGGGCTCTGGCACCGGCTTAGGAACTGGCAGACACTGGAGGGAGAGACGGGGTTGGTCAAAAAAATACCTGGGCACAGTTCACCCAATCCTGCACTTCAAGTCCCCAGCACAGAGCCCCGGCCTGTCTGCTGGCTGCGTGGTGCAGTGGCTAGCGCGTGGGACTTGGGGGGATTCACAGATCGCCAGGCCCAGGCCCACCCGTCAGGCCGCTGGTTTTGCTCTGGCGGCGCAATGGGCTAGCACACAGCACTACCGCAGCAGTACGTGGCTTGAGCTGGGTTGCCAAGGTTGTGAGCTGAAGCCTAACCTGGAGCACTATGAATGTAAGAAAGGGGTGCCCAGATCGACAGCAAAATCCCAAAGGGTTATGAGAGAACCTAGCAGGGTCCAGAAGAACCGAGGGTAATTAACCATTGGAACAACTTTCCAAGGGCTGTGGTGGATGTTTAATTCAAGATTGGATGGTTTTCTACAAGCTCTGCTCTAGGAATTGTTCTGGGGCAGATCTCTGGCCTAGGTTAGATGGGAGGTCAGCCAAGATGGTCACAGGGGTCCCTGCTGGCCTGGGAATCTCTGAAGGGAAAGGGCGGCTAGGCAGGTCATTTACAAAGAAAACGGAAGCAGCGCCCATCTTAAGGCGCTGGGGGAGCAGGGCACTGGAGATGGAGGGGCCTCCCGGGTGGCCTGTGACCCAACGCAGCTCAACGTGGCATCCCGAGGGCAGAGGTCTGTCCCATGCAGGTTACAGCCTGCAGCGCAGTTCAGGCCTAGTGCAATCGATCCCTTGGAGCCTGCACTATCCGCAGGCTGCACCTGCTGTAGCAGATCTCCGGGATCAGTGCTAGCCCCCAGCTTTTAAACAGTCCCTTGGAGGAGCTCTTCAGCGTGCCAGCCCCGCAAGGGTCCCACTCTTCCGCCAGCGCCAGCCACGCGGCCTCACCGCCTCCAAGATGGAGCCTCTGGGCTCCAGCCCTCCTTCTCCACCCTGTGAGCTCTGCCCAGCGCGTCCCACTGAGCCAGACCCCTGGAGAGACCTGGCTCCTCTTTGGGGGCTCAAGCCCCCCAGCCTGTGTTTGCAGTGACACATGGCAGCCTTTTCAGAACGGAGTTTATTAGTCACCTGGAACACAGCAGGTTAGCAGAGAAAAATAAAGGTTAAGACAGGGTCCATTCTGGGCCACTCAGGTGCCTTTATATGCCACACAGCAAAGCTGCACAGAGTTGATCAGACTCAAGTGTGGGGGCGGGTCCACACAGCAAACCTCTTCCGTTATATACATTTGCACATCTCATTGCATTGCCTATACATTGCATCACACCTTGCAGGACTGGCTTGGTCTCGCGCTCTGACCGCACACAGCTTCCTCCTTACCTCATCTTACGTTCCCCACTCCTCTCGTCCACCGCTAGCCTGTCCCGGGCGTTCCCTCCCATCATCGTAGGTCGCACAGACGCGCTCTCTCTTAACTCCCTGACCCACTTGCTCTTGTCACGAGGACATTCTTTTTTCAGCCTGCTGATCTATTTACCTCCCTTGTCCTGCCTCCCAAGAAATGGGGTCTCCTCTATGTCCATGCCAGGTCTACCCGCTCTTTATCCGCAGATCTCAACGCGCCTGGCAAAGCAGGGCGATAACCTTATCCCCATTTCATGGATAGGGAAATTGAGGCACAGAGCATGGGAGTGACTTGATTTCCCCCAAACCAGGAGCAGAGACGATGACTAACGGTCACCTGATAACGCCCGGGAGGCAGGTGCTGAGCCCCAGCAGCTCCACTGGGTTTTGATGGAGTTTGCTGGGGCCCAGCACCTTGGGGCGTCTGTCTGCTCTCCGTGCCACACACAGACAGAAAAATAGACCAAGAAACGGCGTCTGCGGGGCACCTCCTGAAGAGCCGCAGCCTCCGTCCCCGGCTTTCGCTGCTGTCGCAGTCTCTTTCAATGCGCCGCACGCTATTTAACCTGCCAAGTGCGGCCGGCATCTCGACAGCCACTCAGGCTTTCACACCAGCCCGGTCTCCCCGATCACTTGCTTCAGGCCCTCCCTCCTGCCAATGCTGGGGATGGAGCGCCACCAAGTGGTCAGAACGGGCACCTCTCAGAACACAATCACCCCAACCTGCTTAAGGGCGTTGTTTTGGTCATTGCTATGCTGCTGGACAGGAAGCCATGGGCAGAGACACGGTTTAGTGGCTGTCTGTCCGCGTCCACCTGGTAAGAGCATCGCTATCGAAGTGCAGCTGCGATGGGCTACATAAAACCACCTCTCTGATGGCCCAGGTACACTTGCTCTGGGTCTGTCTTCACTGCAGTCAGCCCAAGCTCTTGCCCAGTCCCCTCCCCGCTTACCCCAGAGTAGCAGGGTTTTCAGCCGAGGCTAGCTGGCCCAGCTGAGGGTGTGGGCTAAAGTCTGGGTGCAGCATTCGCTCAGGCTGGTAACCAGACCAGTATGCAGTGAGGACACAGGCTAACCCTCTTAAACGCTGCTAGTCCTCCAGCGCCTGCCCACAGGTCCGTCCCCCACCTCCAGGAGAGAGAAGCTTTCCCACAATGCACTGGGAAAGAACCAGAGCAGCTCAGCTTGCTGCGGCACAGACGCCCCGGGAAACGCTAGCGCCACCCCGGGGCAGCACAGCAGCGAGGAGGCAGGCAAAGGGCTGCTCACACCCGGCCCGGGCGAACCCAGCTGCTGATCGCTGGAGTTAACCCCGTGGCACAGATAAACCTTACGGTCTCACCCGCTGACACTGATCCCTTTTGACCGCTCTTCGCCTGCACAGCTGGAAGGCCCCACCCAGCGAGCCGCTATCTAGCGTGCCTGACGCATGGAGACAGCGCTCAGCTAGGACTGACCGTAGCCCCCGAACCGCCAGCACAAAGGGCCTCCGAGGGGGCTGGATTCTCAGATCCCAGGCGGAGTCTGCAGCACCAACTAGAAAAAATCATCCCTCTGGTCAACCAACTGAGCAGCATTTGCCACGGGACTCACTGGAAGAGACACAGAGAAGATCCTGCTGATCCCTGGAATTCAACGGTGGCGACCTTGAAATGACTTTGAACAAAGCATCCGTTCCAACCCACCGGGCCTTGCTGCTCTTCCAGAGCCCACAGCAACAGCACTTTTACGTACATGGGAAATGTCTGGGACCAGCCATCGGTTTCACTTCTTTCTGTAAATCCTGAAGCCTCTTGAGGTGACAGAGTAATGACACCGAGAACACAACAAACCCGGGCATGCAGAGAGGAACTCAGGGCTGACTGCACCCCTGAATTTGAGCTAGCTACATTTGAAATGCAGGATAGATGCTTTTTCCACTAGTTGAGCAGCCCAGTTAACAGGCCAAGTAATTGTCATGGATGTAGGCAGGCAGACATACAGGTCAGAGCCAGGAACTGGAGTCAGGCGTCGGAAGGGGAAGACAGAGCCAGGAGTCAAGCCAAGGGTGGGGCATAGGAGCAGGGAGTTGGAACAAGGCAGGAGGGCAGAGAATCAGGGACATGACCCGAAGGCAGGGCTCAGGCGAGAGGGCAGCGTCTGATGTAGCAGCCAGCAATTCACCTAGTTACTGGGCCAACTTCCAGTACCTCCTTCTGGCTTAAATAGCAGATTTGAGCCCATCAGAGAGACTGGATATCTCCTCTAATCAGGAGCTTCACGGGTGGCACCTCTAGTGAGCTAGGGTCCACCAGCCCACACTTCCTGCCGGACCCAGTGAGTCTGAGCCCTGTCTGAGGACCTGGGTTTGAGACCCATGCTTCCTCACAGCAATGTGAAAGGGGGTATTTTTAGTCACTGGAGGGAGCTGTTACTGTTGTATCCCCTTTAAGGAAACAAAAAACTTTAAGGGGAGATAGAAAAGTTGGAGGATTTTGGCTTTGGTGTATGAAGCCTCCTCCCCTAAAGTGTGCATCCGATGAAGTGAGCTATGGCTCACGAAAGCTTATGCTCAAATAAATTGGTTAGTCTCTAAGGTGCCACAAGTCCTCCTTTTCTTTTTGCGGATACAGACCAACACGGCTGCTATTCTGAAACCTGGCAAAATCTAATGTTAATCAGCCTTCGCTTGCTGCTCCAGCAGCAGAATTCCCTCCATTTGGGCTCTGTCGCTCCACACTGATTTGTTTTATCTGGCATTAGCTTCATCAAGCCAGACCCAAACAACACACAAAGAAGAGAGATTTCCAGGGCTTGGTACGGCCGGGGTTGGAACTCAGCTTCTCCATCCGGGTCAGTTCGGTGTAGGTAGAAAATAGAGTGGTGCTCACCTGGAGCCGCTCCTTGATTCTAACCGCCCCAAACATTACCTGGAAATGCAGTTCCGTCCTGCATAGGGATTCAGGAGGGTTACATCAGAGGGGTTTGCTTTGTTCTGTACCTGTGACCCTCTCTGAATACAGTACTGCGTGGCATGTACACCTTTGCATTCAACCAACCTGTATCTGCCTTTGCTCTGGCTGGATTTAGCAGGCTGCTCAGGTCCTGCGAGGGGGACATTTCAGAAGAGGCCTGGCAGGAAAGCGCCGCTCTGCTCAACTCACAGGGAAAAAGGCAGGTTGAATTTCTAGCCCCACTGTCACCCAGGGAACATGCAGACGTTGAGCTGTCTCCACTGCCTCTCTGCACAGTGCAGCTAAGTGTGGACAGTTTCTTCTAGCCCCGTGTTCATAAGTGTCCCTTTAATTGCGGCTTCTGGAAGGTGGTGTTTAAAGGGCGATTTGCCGGACCGTGCTGATGGCTCATCTCCTGGGCCTTAATTCTAGCTAGAGCCTGGATCTGTGTGTTTGGAGAGTCCCACACTCATCATGGCAGCTCAGTCCTGTTCGCTGACACCATCAGCCTGGTGAGACGACGGAGATCTTCAGCAGCCACCACCGTTACCTGTCTGGTGGCTTCTCATTGCATTTCCCTCCCCTGCTTTGCTCCTTTGCCCCCAGTCACTATGGGGTTGACGCACGTTACCTGCTAAGTGCCATTGTGGGCTGCGTCTCTTCGCAGAAGGGAGGCTGGGATTGGGGTCCGTTTGTCAAAAGCAACGGCTCTGAGTGCCGGTCACTTGTTTTGGATGGATTGATGGCTCCAGGTTCTCGCCCAATCCTAACCCCCGAACACGACGCACACAGATCTCCCCAGGTGCGTGGATTCAACGGCAGAACCTCCCGAGGGACAATCCAACACTGACACTGCAACCCCTCCTGCAGCCTTTCTGTAGCTAGATGGGTTTCCAAAATGAAATAAAGGTGCACGCCCAGGCAGATTTCAGAGGGGGTAAAAATTAATCCAGCCCAACGTATACTGAAGGGGACAATCTGATTAGATGAAACGATAAAACTTCCTCTTTCCACATCCCTGCCCCTGCAACTCACAGAACAGCTTTTCCAGTGGAGAGAGCACTGGACTGGGACTCAGGAGAACTGGGTTCTGTTCCCAGCTCTGCCATTGGCCTACTGGGTGACCTTGGGCAAGTCACTTCCTGCCTTGTGCCTCAGTTTCCCCATCTGTAAAATGTGGATAGTGATATTGGCCTGCTTTGTGAAGCACATGGAGATCTGTGGCTAGAAAGTGCGATAGACGACTGTGGGGTTCTCATCGTTATCACAGCATGAAGGGAATTCCAATCCGGGTTTCTGAGCTGTTCTCTCTCACACCTGCATCTTCCCGAGGAAAGGTGGTGTGTTCTCAGCTCCTGGGAAATCCTAGTGCAGACAAGCCCAGTCTGGAGTCTTCCCGTGATTCAGCAGGGCAGGGGGGGAACCCTGGGTTCCCCCTGGCCTTTACCCTGACCTGCTAACACGTGTGAAATCTCAACAGTGCCTCATCCGCGCCAGGACTTCACCTGGTGTAGTTCAGCCGTATTAGCCCGGCCGAGCTAAGGACGCAGCTTCCTGCCAGCGAAGATGAGAGCTGAGATTCCAACACCACGGTAGGTGCTGTCCCCCACCCCCACCCCAAGAGCAGAATCAATGTGGGTGGGAGCAGAGCAACAGCGCTCGCTGGCGTTCTCCCCCAACACAGACACCTGTAGATCCCAAAGAGCCCCAAGGGCCAGCTGGGGTGAATGGGGAGGGGTGCTAGGGTCTGAGAAGAGCGATCACCAGAGCAATCCCAGCATGCTGTTAAAAGGGGCAGGGGCGGGGATCAAGCGAGTGCTAAACTAGATACTAACCAGTGACTCACAACGTCAAGAGTATCTGGCAGCTCAATAGCAACCGAGCAAAGCAGCTGAGACACGGGCCACGGGGGGCCAAGTCCCTTCTAGCTCCCTGTCCACAGAGTCTCTGCAGTTAAAAGGGACGTGGTCCGCCTGACACCTAGGTGATTTCAATACGCGCTCCACCTGCCTGGAGCGCTCTCACAGAGTCAGGAGGGTTCAGATCTTTACAAACATCTGTCCCCCATAACGGGTGATGGCGGGGTGGGGTGGAGGTGGGGAGAAACAGCACATCTGTACACACACTGCTGGCAAATACATCAAGCGCTCAAATTGAAAAATAAATGTGAGAAAAGTGCTTTTCCCCTCTGATCCCTTCTCTCGCTGCTGGTAACGTTCAGGGTCCCTGTTACATGGCAGGAAAAAGGCTTCAGTCAGAAGGGTGATCATCCCGTTTAAACTACCAAATGTTTTCTCCTGTCCAAAGCAAAGGAAAAGGCGCTGAGGTGATAAGAACTGCAATGGGGTATTATTATTACTAGGGCTGTCAAGCGATTAAAAAAAATGTATCATGATTAATCGTGCAATTAAAAAAATTAACTGTGATTAATCGCTCTGTTAAACAATAGAATACCATTTATTTAAATATTTTTGGATGTTTTCTACATTTTCAAATATATCGATTTCAATTACAGCACAGAATACAAAGCGTACAGTGCTCACTTTATATTTATTTATTACAAATATTTGCAATAGTATTTTTCAATTCACCTAAGTACAGTAGTGGGATCTCTTTATCATGAAAGTGCAACTTACAAATGTAGAATTATGTACAAGAAACCTGCATTCAAAAATAAAACAATGTAAAACTTTAAAGGCTACAAGTCCAATGAGTCCTACTTCAGCCAATCACTAAAGCAAACAAGTTTGTTTATATTTACAGGAGATAATGTTGACCTTCTTGTTTACAATGTCACCTGAAAGTGAGAACAGGCGTTCACCTGGCACTGTTGCAGCCCGTGTTGCAAGATATTTACATGTCAGATGTGCTAAAGATTCATATGTCTCTTCATGCTTCAACCACCATTCCAGAGGACACGGATCCATGCGGATGACGGGTTCTGCTTGATAACGATCCAAAGCAGAGCAGACTGACGTGTTCATTTTCATTATCTGAGTCAGATGCCACCAGCAGAAGGTTGAAATTCTTTTTTGGTGGTTTGGGTTCTGTAGTTTCCACATCAGAGTGTTGCTCTTTTAAGAGTCCTGAAAGCATGCTCCACACCTCGTCCCGCTCAGATTTTGGAAGGCACTTCAGATTCTTAAAAAACCTTGGTTCAAGTGCTGTAGCTATCTTTAGAAATCTCACATTGGTACCTTCTTTGCGTTTTGTCAGATCTGAAGTGAAAGCGTTCTTAAAATGAACAACATATGGTGTGTCATCAGCCGAGATTTCTAGAACATGAAATATATGGCAGAATGTGGGTAAAACAGAGCAGGGAACATCCAGTTCTCCCCCAAGGAGTTCAGTCACTAAGGGTATGTCTTCACTACCAATGTGAAAGCACTGTAAAGGGCTCTCCCAGCGCTGTAAAAAAACCACCCCCATGAGGGGAGTAGCTCCCAGTGCTGGTGCACTGTCTACACTGCCACTTTACAGCACGCCCCTGAGTGAGAAAGTTTCAGTGCTGTAAATAAGGCTAAGTAGATCAGTACTATAGATAAGGCCTAAGTAATTAAGGCATTTTTTTTTTTAAAACAAGCATCGTCAGCATGGAAGCATGTCCTCTGGAATGGTGGCTGAAGCATGAAGGGGCATAAAAATGCTTAGCATATCTGGCACATAAACACCTTGCAATGCCAGCTACAAAAGTGCCATGCGAATGCCTGTTCTCACTTTCAGGTGACAATGTAAATAAGAAGCAGGCAGCTTTATCTCCTGTAAATGTAAAACTTATTTCTCTTCGCAATTGGCTGAACAAGAAGTAGGACTGAGCGGACTCAGCGGACTCTAGACTCTAAAGTTTTGCAGTTTTGTTTTTGAGTGCAGTTATGTAACAAAAAAAAAAAATCTATATTTGTAAGTTGCACTTTCACAATAAAGAGATCGCACTACAGTACTTGTATGAGGTGAATTGAAAAATACTATTTTTTATCATTTTTACTGTGCAAATATTTATAATAAAAATAATATAAAGTGAGCACTGTACATTTTGTATTCTGTGTTGTAATTGAAATCAATACATTTAAAAATGTGAAAAAACATCCAAAATATAGTTAATAAATGTCAATTTGTATTCTACTGTTTAACAGTGTGATTAAAACGGCGATTAATTTTTTTAATCGCTTGACAGCCCTAGTAGTAATAATATCCCATTGCAGTTCTTATCACCTCAGCGCCTTTCTTCTTTGCTTTGGACAGGAGAAAACATTTGTTAGTTTAAAGGGGTGGATCACTCTTCTGCCTGAAGCCTTTTTCCTGCCCTGTAATAAGGACCCCGGAAGATCAGAAGCAGCGAGAGAGATCAGAGGGGGAAAGCATTTTTCTCTCATTTATTTTTCAATTTGAGCGCTTGATGCATTTGCCAGCGATGTATGTAAAGTTAATCGTGTGAGTTAGCTGCAATTAATCGACAGTGCTAATTATTATTAATAACCCCTAGCGCTTTGCATCAGTTCGTCTCAAAGCGCTTTCCAACGTGAGTCAGTATCCTTGTCCCCATTTTACAGGTGGGGAAACTGAGGCACAGGAAGGGAAGTTATTTGCCCAAGGTCACCCAGCAGGCCAGTGGCAGATCTGGGAACAGAACCCAGGTCTCCTGAGTCCCCTACCCCCTACACAACACTGCCTTCCCTTTCCACACGGCTCCTCTTAATCAGCAGCGCCTGCCTGTATGCACTGCCAAGTAGCTCAGCCCAGAACACCAGAGCAGCTCCCCTCCCGCCCGTGTGCTCCCGTCTCAGTCTCCGAGATGCACGGCAGCGTTGCAGGACCGGCAGCATTCCCTCCCCACCAGTGCATGCGGCCTCACTGAATCTGTGACCAACCTCCCCGTGCTGCACCTCAGCCGGCGCCTTCCTTTGCACAGCTCCCTGCCCACAAGAGAAGGGGGTGGCATCCCGGAGGAGGTGACTGGCTGGAGTCCTTATCACCACCATCGACAACTGTCACAAGATGCCCCCTGCCGTGCAGGAAGGCAACAATGGGGGTTATTGTTGGAGCAGGATGAATGGCACAAAGTGCTTTTGTGCTGCAGAAGCAGCGTTATCCGTGCAGGGGCGGGAAGGGGGAGAGCTGGCCAAGCACCCAGACAAAAGCACCTCCAGGGATTGCTCTCCAGCGTCGCTCCCAGGTGCGGGACGGGTGACGCTGAGCCAGAGCCGGGCCTGGACAATGCACCTGCACAACACACCTGGAAGCTTGTCAGGACAGCAAGCCACTACCTGTGGGACAGAGCGGTCCAGCAGAGAGTGGGGGTGGGAACTGAAATGGCGGTTAAACAGATACGCCATGGCTGCAGCTAGCAGATTTATTTAGTTTCTAGAGACACCCAACAGGAAAGCCAGGACTGCATCAGCGCAGCTGGGCAGGGGTAACCCGCTTCGAACAGCGGGTGCTAGCGAGCTAGCTGTCTGTACAGCTCTCCTCACTCCAGAGTCTCAGACAGAGCTGGCTGTCAAAGCAGCAGGGGAATTTGTAGTTTATCTGCATGAAGCAAGCACCTATCATCTCCCACATCTTGGTCTGAACCCTGCTCGGGCCAGGCTGATCTTACTGACGAGAAGCCGCACATGAGATGTTCTCAAAGGCCAAGGCAGAGATGCAATCGACAAGGGGCAGAGCGGCCCGGCAGCCTGTCCGAACGCCCACTGAGGAGGATGGAGACACAGAACCCGTCCCGCTTCTGTGAGCGGCACCTGATTAAGGAGTGGTGTTAGGTCACATGCAAGGGTGTGGAGGGCTCAGAAAGGCCTCCGATCACCGCAGCTGTTGCTGCGGGATGGTGCAGGGAGCACCCCAGGGTTACAACAGGGAGTCAGACTCAGCAATTCTGGGTGCAGCAAGCCCAGCGTTAACCCTCTCAGTGCCTGGCTGCACAGCTCCCCTCTCTGCTCAAACACACTTAGAGACTGGAAAGCCCAGGGAGACCCAACTATAAACCCTAACTGGAGCACAGAGTAGATTCTGCCCCATATCCAGCTGCCTCTCTAGTAATCTACAGTGCTCCTCCTTTCAGTCCAGCATGCCCATTTCCTCTTTCATCTCCCTCTGGCCCTCTGCTTGGCCTTCTCCTTCCCCTCGGTTTCATCCATGATCTGTCTTCTTTCTCTCTCTCTTTCCCTGAGATTCCCCCATTGTCGAGCTCTGTATCCCCCTGGTTCAAACTTGATCCAAATGACCAAACAGAGCAGAGCCTTCTGCGGCTGCTGAATCCAGAGCTGAGCCGTGCCATCCCCCTGTAGGGTGTGGGGCTCATTCCAGCACTGGCACCGTGAGACGCTGGGAGCTCTGCACCCTCTCCCTGCTTAACCCCCGTCAGCACCACTGCAATCAGACATAGCCCTTCCGTAACCATTTGGACTGGGGAGGTCCCTTCTTTCTCTGGTTCTTGGGCACTGTACATCACCTTCTCCACCTGCTTAGGAGGTTTGTGTGCCGTCCCCAGGGCTGGCACAGTCTCCAGGAACACTGGGGTGTCTTTCTTCCATTTGCCACACACTTGTCTGCTCTTCCTCTGGAGGGGCCGGGGCCACCGGGTTCCCATACCTTCTGACAGTCCTGGGACACTGGCTCTGACACTGGAAACCTGGAACCATCCTGCCCAAACTAACACTCATGAATTAAGCCACAAAACAGCCCTCTGTGTGGGTCAGAACAGTGATTTCTATGGCAGACACAACCGCAGATACAGAGAAGTTACCGCCCTGATTGGCAGCAGGTGAAGGCCCCAGGTCCACATGCTCACATGCAGATGAGAACTGCACAGCCGCATTGGGAACTGGAGCACTCCCACGGCATGCAGCCCCATTGGTGTGCGTGAAGCCCTGGCCTGCGCAGACAAGGCAAGCTTACGGGTCCAGAGAGGCCTCCCATCTTGGCTTACTGGAAAATCAGGCCCTACGGGACTTGAACATTGTCACACAACGAATCAGTAGCAGATCACAAGAGACGTGCTTTAGCTTGGCTAGAAGTCTTGGGCTGACGCGGAGCCGAACAGGGGAGTCAGTGCTCTCTGCCTAGCAGCTCCGCGAAGGAGCGGGCGGTAACCCCCAAAGAGAGAAATACCAAGAGAGCTAAAGAGGGTGATTGGTTTATAAACCATGCTGGCTGCAGCTGACAGGGCCAGTGACACCAGGGCCAGATCCACACCTATGAGTGCTACGGTTCTCTCCTACCCCGGCACAAAAAAGTGGCACCATTCAATCCTCTGTTTGGGGGACGGTAACAGGAGGTAATGGGGGCACCTTACGTAGTATTGGGATGAAACAGAATGGGCCACGTTCCTCCCAGGTGCGAGTCCAGCGCAGGCGGTGGAGTTACCCCAGGGATGAATTCATCCTGAAGTGCCAGAGCAACTTGGTTTCGTTTCCTCTTAAGTCGGAGCCAGTTGCTGCATCCGATTTCCAGTGGGGCAGCTCACGGACCTGTGTGAGGTCAGAGAGCGAGGGTAGGGGCCGCCCACTCCCCACACAGCTCACCTAGGCAGGAGGCAGGTTCTCCATTACCTGGAGCCTCTCAATCAAGACCCCATGTCTTTCTAACTGATACCATGTAGGCGACAAGTCGCTGGGCTTGGTGCCGGACCCAGTGGGTGAGATTCCCTGGCTGGTGCTAAGCAGAAGGTTTTACAATGGTTTAAAAGCCAGCCTGAGGAGAAGGAAGGATTCCTGTTTTGCCCACTAGACCAGAATACAGTACTTGTAAATATCATGGAGACCAAGAAGAGATCTCCAGGAGTTTATGTTCAAATATCCTGTCTTACGGACTGCAAACCTCCTGCTGCAATAGGCATTCGTTACAGAGTACCGACCACACACCAAACAGGACTTACTCCGAAGCCACAGACTCTGGGATGGGCTCGTCTAGCAGCTCCAAACTGTGCAGGATCCAATAGCACAGCCAGGGGCGGCTGGCGTCCAGACACTACAGAAGGGGAAAGACGACAGCGGTCAGATCCTGGACTGGCACTGCCGACAATACGTTTGTTACGCGGCAGCAGGGAGATGGAGACAGGGCTACGCTGAGGTCAAGCACAATGAAGCTGATTCACTTGTACGGCTCTGGGGTGAATTAGCGAGCGACTGAAATTATTCTAAGGAAGAGAAGTAGAAAAGTCACAATGCATGTCAAGGTAGATCAGAGGACTAGGAGGGCATGGAACTCATAACACCTGCAAAGCCATGAAAATTATAGAGACGCTCCACAAAGAATCTAGAAAGCAAATAACTCTATAACAATAATAAAGGCTTTCATCCCGAAGGATCCCAGAGTGCTTTACAGACCATATACACAGCACAGAGATCACTTCATCCACTGCTGAAATGCAGCCACCTCTGGGGCATGCTGTTTCAGCCATTTAATGGCACACAGCATCAGCAGAGAAGCAAAGGAGGATGCCTAACTGAAATTAAATCAGTCACCTAGAAAACTGGGTTTCGCTCCAACTGGAAAATGCATCAAAGATAAGCATAAAACACCCCAGTGATAACCAATCAATGGTACTGGGCCTTTAAACGCAAGGACTGCAATGGAATGAGCACCAGAGCTCCAGTAGCTACAACATGGCCTGCAAAAGTGCCCCTGGACAAAACAGTAACTGCGAGTCCCCTGCAGCATGCTCTGTACTGGCAGGCTGACAGGCCGAGGAAGGCGGGGGAAGAAGTGGGAAGTTTTACAAGCCGAGAAACAAGCTGGATAGGATCCCTGGTGACTGCTGCTGCCCGCTCTGGGACTGGGGTGGCCGACGGGACGGCTGCAGAAGGCGGCTGTGACTTTGCCACTGCGTGCTTACCTCGTAGGCATCCGTCAGTTGTCTCAGGCCTCTCTTCAAGTAGTGGAAATGCTTCTCACGCTGCAGAACAAATCTGAAAGGCAAACAGAAGGAGAAGAGCGCTCGGAAGCTTCACCCAGCGTTTACTAGTGTATTCGTCTTTTACATCCCAGCCCCTGAGAGCGGGGATGACCTAACATGGTATCCTCTCCGCCACTCAGATACCACATAACAAGCATGACATACACACCAAGAGACAGCAGAACTTCCATGAAACAGAGCAGACTGCAAGTGCCAATGTCTTTACCACGCAACATGACAAATCGCAGCATGCAGCGCTCCATCTTCTTCAGACCTGTTAGGCTGCAATGCATGCTGGGATCTGTAGTTCCTCCATAGCCAAGATCAAGGTAAGAAAGGTTTGATGCAAATTAAGTGCGACTTTCTAGCACCATGCAAGCTGCTAATGCAGCCCTCAGCCGGACACTGTTCAGGCATCCTTAGCCTAGAGGATTCAGGAAAAGAAATACTGCAGCTACCACGAACTGCAGATATTTACAGATTTCCCTGAAGCACTTCTCCAGCAGCACATCAACCAGTTAGTCAGGGCAAAGAGAGAGGGTACAGAAAGGATCTCACAGGTGGGATTTTAAGGGCAAGAAGAATGGCCTGTGGAATGATTAGCCCCCTATATAGAGTTTACAGGTGCATACTGTTATTGTGGGCACAAATGCTCTTTGCAGTTAAACCCCTGTGAAGGCTGAGGCAAGGCACCTTCTCGGTCTCACCAGCCCTCAGCTATTTTTAGCCTTGGTGAGACGGGCTTGGGGTAAAACACAGGGGCAGTCTGCTCCTTCTCTCAGCCAGTCTTTTAGGTCGGTTTCCCTCCCCTATGGGAGGGAATGCAGCCTCCCCTCCTGGTGAGGCTCGCTGTCTTGCTGCTTCTCGCCTACTGGCAGCTTGCCTTCCCCCACCTTCTCACCAACAGGGGAGGGTTTAAAAAGGTCTCAGGCAGCCCCTAGTTGGAATCAGCTGATCCTAATTGCCCTCAGGTAACTCCCTCTCAGCTGATCCTAATTGATCTCTGGTAACCCCTTCTCAGCTGAACCTGATTGACCTGTAGTCACCCCTCCTCAGTTAATAGGGAGGGGGGCCTTTTACCCTTCTGGGACTGTTTTCTACCCCACCCCTGCAGCTGTCGGTCCTGAGTTTATCGCAAGGCATAACTGCCATCTGCTGAGCAGCGCTTAGGAGAGCAAGCACAAGGTTTGGACTACCATATTTATCAGAGTACTAGCAATCTTGTGTTCTCCCAGGAGCCCGTGCAGCTCTCGACCCCCCTCCAGAAGCCAAGCGTAATGCTCACTTGGCTCTTTGCATTACCACTGCCTCCGATGTCAGTTAAAAACCCATTTTCTTGCCTAGACGCTCTCTTACATTCCTCCACAAAAGCTTTCACCAGCTAGACGGGGCAGGGATCTCACTGCAAAGGGCAGCCAGCATTACCGCGTGCAGCCAATCGAGGCAGTCCCAGTGAGTCGCAAAGTACCAGCTGTGATACTCTCTGCTAGAATAGATTTGGGAAATTTGACCTCCCTGCAGGAAGAGAACAGGAGAACAACTGATTTGCAGCAGAGCTGCCCCTTCTACACAGACTGGAATTTCTTGCTCTACATCTTGTCGAGTGTGGCCCCCGTCTCTCTGTCAGGTCGTTTGTGGTTTTAATCCACCACTTCTCACCCGTCTTAAGTCACATACATGCAGGGGCTTGGAACTGGTTGTTAACTGAACCACATTATTTGCATGTTCCCACAGAGCTAGAAAACAGAAGCGTGAGGTGCTCATTTCCTTTGGGCCACCAAGGGCCAGAATGACACAGGGATTGAAGTACCTAAAGATGCAGACCCGTGCCGAGTGGCCCACCAAAGGGTCGAGGAGCCTACCAAAGGGTCGAGGAGCCTAAGGCCCGTTGGCTGTCAATGGGAGTTAGCCGTCTAACCTGCTTGGGCATTTTTAGGGATTAGCTTAGGTACCTATCCTTTAAACTCCCAAGCTGCTTTGTAAATCTGGCTCCGAGTATGGAACATAATCCTAACCTGGACCTTTCCCTCAGAGGTCAGGAACAGTTCTTATTTAGAGTGTGAATTCTCTGGGGCAGGGACTGCTCTGCGTTTGTACAGCCCCTAGCACACCGGGCCCCTGCTCTCAGCTGGGAACTATCAGCCCGTGGGAACTATCGGAGTGAAAATATCATTCGTAACATGGTGGCCACCTGATTTCAGGCATTCAGTCAAGTGCCCGCATGTGCACGGCAGGAGCAACAATTGCCATAAGTAACAGTGATTCCTCAGAGGCCTCCCATGAGAGGAAACAAAGGTCACCTGAGATCAGGTGCACCAGGAGCTGGATTTTAGCCAGAGGAGGCTTTGGATGGGGGAAGGGACTAGTTCGCACATGCATGATGACTGGTGCTGCTCCATTAGTTCCATACTTTGCTGCTGGATTTGATTTGATCTTGGTTTTAAATTGGGGGGCAGTGGATATGGAGGAGTAAATATGAGGAAGGGGAAGAGGGAGAAAAAAAACAGGAGTAGGGAGTGAGGAAGAGAAGGGAGAAGCGCTGAGAGGAAGAAGGGGTGGAAGGAGGATGGGGCAGAGAGCCAATCAGCAGAGACTAAGGGCATACAGAATCCAACCTGGAAAAGGCAGCCTGGTTCACCCAGGAAACAGGATGGTGCGATGCTGCAGGTGTTATGCCCATCCCCCACTGTTCCCACCCTTCCAGCATCCGCACGGGGGTGTTACTCAGCGCTGTGCGTGCAAATGGAAGCTGGTTCTGCGCAGGGAGGTTATGGGATGGGCGCACGAGGTGGGCAGAGCAGCAGAGCTGTTGGGTTTGAAGATCCAGCGAGTCACCCTTACAGCTTAGCTCAGGAGGTGGCAAACGTGTTCGGCTAATCCTCTTGCCTCCCAACATGCAGCCAGGCAGCTTGGGTCAAAGTGGAGCAATGCATGATGGGACCTGTAGTTTCAGGATCAATACTAAATGCAGCATCAGGCTGCACTGGAAGCTCTTAGGGGCCACATCTCCGACCCAGCCAGCCAGAACACGTGAGCAAACCAACGTGAGATGGAAAAGCAGAGACAGGGATGTCTGACTCCTGGGCTCTCTCTTGATGGGCAAAAAGAGGGTGTCCACTTAACACGACTGACAATCACCACCAAGACAGAGAGTAGCACCTGTGAGGCCATGCTTTGGCCTAGGTTAAAACCTGGCCAGCGGACATGACTTCCAAATGCACCACCCTGCAAAGTTCACCCAAAAATCCCGGGTCAAACACTCCTCCCCTGGCTTCTATTGGGTCTGCTACAGTAACTTACTGTGAGGCGTGGTGGTTCATCTTGTAAGCGCTGAAGACCTCTTGCACCAAGTCTTCCACTCTGGTCTGCAGGGAGTGACGGTCATGAAGCAGCAGAAAGGAAGGGGCGGGGGGAAGAAAAAGAGATCTTTAGTTTTGAAAAGCAACCTCACCAAGTTTACTTAGCAAGCAGCATTTGTGACTACAGCCCATCCAGCCATGCAGGAGCAGCTCAGTTAAGACCAGGATGGACCCAGACAGCAGACTCCAGGACAGAGTTACAGGACTACAACATGAGAAAAGACCACACTGTGCCAGAGCCGCACACAGCTTCTGGCGTTCTGATCCCCTGGCCAGCAAAGAGGCCTGTAGCGTGGCTGGATGGGCATCCCCAGCTGCTTCTCATCTCTGAGCAAGTTCACTCTCACCAACAGAACAGGGAGAGGAAAGCCGGGATCAATATCAACATGTGTTTCCAGTCCATGTGGTGGTCTGACCCCAGGACAGCGAGTCAGGAACTCTTCTGTTCTCATCCTGTCTCCAACCCCCTGTGGGGCTGTGGGACATCACTCACCCACTCTGCCTCACTTTCCCTGTGCGTGAAATGGGCTTTGGGGACGATCGCTCCAGGAGGTCTAGCAGAGTGCTCAGGCCTTGTCTGCCACAAGCTCGTCCCTGGCTAGTGAATGCGGCATAACCTCTCCCTAGTGTGGATGCAGTTTTGCCAGTATCAAAGTCCTTATACTAGTACGGCTGTTCCCACACTGGAAGGGGAATGAATCAGCCGCAGTGTAACTGTCCCCATCAGGCGCTGGAGCAGTATGCCTATACTGGTAAAAACAACGATCCCCCTAACCGACATAGCTACAATCGGTACAAAACCCGTGCGCAGACAATGGAAGGAACCGTAGATGTGTTGTCATTGGAGAGAGAAAACAACACAGGGGGACGTTCTCCCTGTTAACACCTGGGCACCGCCCCTACGCGATGACCGCACGCTGAGGCCCGACAAGGCAGACAAGTCAGTTTACAGATCACACTTGACTACCAACCACCAAGGGACGGCAGCAAGTCAACCTTCTCCAGTCAACAAGAAAGCGCCACAAGTCACCAGACCTTTTAAGGGAGAGGCTCAGCAGTAACACCCGGCTGTGAATTACAAACTCACCCTGAGGAAGGTTTTTAAGAGCAGGAGGGACAAACGCCTGCAAGGGATGGGCCAGGTTGACTTGCTCCTGCCTCAGCACAGGGCTGAACTAGATGATCTCTCGAGGTCCCTTCCAGGCCTATGTTGCTATGACTCTATGCTCCAAAGACAGACCTTAAAGAACGATTACGGGAAGGGACTAGGAGTGGCTTAAAAGCGTCAGTCTTGTGTATACCATGAATTCCCAATCTCTCTTGCCTAGGCGGCTGGCCACTCCAAAATCCCTTTCCGCAGCAGCAGTGAACGCATAGGCCCCAGTCCGACCAATTCTTAAGCAGACATCTAACTTGACCCAGTCAGTCTAACTGAGGTCAACAGGGCTGCTCACGTGAGCAGAGGCAGGCACGTGCCTAGCAGCATGCTGGAGCAGGGCCTTGGCCACTGTGCCACTCCGAAGACGCACTACAACTGCCAGGGTCTTTACTAGAACATCTCTGCTACTTGGTTTTCTGGGCAATCGCTCTTGTTGGTCTTTTCCAATTGGCCAAAAGCTGACAGATGCTCTGTTTCTGAGGTACGAGGGCAGAGATGTCTCGGGTTTCAGAGAGCTAAGAGCCACTCAAATATCACCTCTACAAGCAGCCAATGGAACCATGGCCTAACAGCACCACATGGTGCCTTCAGTTGCCCTTGCCCCTTCTCACGTGAGGGGTAGGGACAGCAGTTGGCTACGTAACCACAGTCGCTGGTTCTGGAATTCATCAGGTTGCAAACGTACAAAGCTGGATCTGGCAGCAACGGTGCTGTGTTTTGCAAATTTCACGGCTCCCTAAAGGAATCAATGGACGCCAATAACTCTCAAAAGGCTTTTCCTCTATCATGTCAGAACCCCTCCCGATCCGACAGGGTTTATTCAGCTAAGTATATATTAGCTTTGCCTTATCGGAGGCTCCTTTTCAAGGAATCAAAATGTACCTGTAAGCAATCAATCAACCCGACATGAGTTTTGTTTGTCCAAGGTGAATTCATGTATCTCCAACAGAGAAGCAGCTTATCAGGAAGCTTGAAAAGAAAACTGCTCCTCAGCCAGACTTCAGTTTAACTGGCCATGAGGAAAAAACTGCCTTTAAAAACCAGTTCACTTTACTCCGGGACCTCCGATAGCAAAAAGTATGACACTATAATTGGATTGTTATTACATGACACCCCTATAAAGCCGAGTTAAGGCTGTTTGGGTGCCCTATCTATATGTCTCCAGACCTTAAGGCCTCATAGGTTCTAAGGTCAGAAGGGACCACCGTGACCATCCAGTCTGACCTCCTGGAGAATGCAGGCCATAGGACTTCCCTGAATTAATCCGCGGATTGCTGTGATACTTAAAACATAGAGTGTTTAGCTCATGTCAGCGATGGGTAATATAACTGAATTTGTTTGAGAAAGTGTTTCTTTAAATGTATACCTTTTATACAGTTACTACAAAAACATCCAATCAATCCACCACAACCATACACAAGTCGTTCCAATGGTTCCAACCCTCGCTGCAGCTTATTTCTAGTCTGAATTTCTCTCGCTTCAACTTCCAGCCACTGGATTGTGTTAGACCCTGGATTTCTTTTAAATTAATTCTAAATTTTCTGGGTTTCTAATGCTCGTTTTGGGAGATAATCACAACATCTCTGAGATGTTTCTTACTCTTCAGTTAATAATATATACTCAATTTTAACTCCGTCTGTGATTTTTTTGGTTTGGAATATGAGAGATTGAGACTTTTTACTTTAGGATGATGTACAGATTAACAGATTCTGGTGCTTCTGGCCTTATTGTATTCATCCCAGCGGTTCTCAGCTCGCAGCCCAATTAGCGCATAGCTGCAGCCCAGCTGTGTGCTAAAGGCCATGGGCCGCGCAGGTCCGGATCACCGGCCGAGGGAGCTGGGCTTCCCGGCCAGGCAGCATGCGGTGTGGTGGGAATCACCTGCTGGACCCGCATGGAGGGGTCCGGGGCTGCCGTCCAGCTGGCCCACAGAGGGTCCGGGATCGGTGTCTGGGCTGCAGTCTGGCTACCCTACCACCCGGCCCCACACAGCAGGGTCCAGGGTCCCTGCCACTGGGCCCCCCTGCCCAGGGCTCCACTCCCTCCACAAAATGGGGCAAGGGTCTCTGGGCGGGAGGTGCTGGGCATAGGGGTCTGTGGGGGGCGCGCTGTGGTTCTCAACCTGTGACCCAGGTAACAAATTGTGTGCATACGCGGCCCAGAATGATAAACTGGTTGAGAACTACTGATCTAGGCTGACCTCCTGAATGACACAGGCTGCAGAATCTCACCTGCTGATCCCTGCATCCAGCCCAGAACTCCCGGCTGAGGGAGAGCAGAGAGATCTAAATTTAAACAGTAACTCGATTTGGTAGTATAACCCCTAGGTCTGTTTTTTGAAGCACACTAACTGTGTGCTCGGCAAAGCCGATGGCAATATCTTTTCATAATGTAACGACCTGGATGTGGCGTGGGTATTCTCTGGATCTGGAAACAATCCTGTTTCTTCTAGTTATACCCGAGACAAAAGGGGTTTTTATTCTGTTGGAAGAGCTGGGAAACTATAAACACAGCTAGTGATGCCGCTCCCTGGAGATGCAAGTCAGAGAGGCCAAGCATTGCGTGAGCCAGAAACACCAAACTCCCCCCTCACCGCTGCAGGGAATCATTTCAGGGCAGGAGTGAGGCGGATCTGCGAGTACAAAGCCATGGTGAGAACAGAGGGCTACAAGTCTTCAGGGTTGTCAGGCTGACACCTTCATCAGCACTAAGATTATTTAGTGTTTCTCTTATGGGGGCACTCACAGGCCCCAATCGGGATCAGGGTCTTTCTGCACTAGAGGCTGGACAGACACAAAGAAAGTCACAATCCCTGCTCCAAAGAGCTTCCATGCTAACTAGACAACCCAGACAAAACAGAAACAGACAGTAAGCTCTTTGAGGCAGGAACTGTCTTCTCATTCTGTGTTTGCACAGCGCCTAGCACTATGGGTCCTGGGCCACAGCTGGTGCTACTAGGTGCTACCCTCATATCCCTAATAAGTAACAATCACAAGCAAGATGCCAAGAGATTTTTTTTTTCCTCCTAAAGTATCTTCCACGCCCTCTCTCCATCCAGCTGATCCTGAGGGCCCTCCCTTTCCGCTCCACACACCTCAAAGAAAGCAAGACAGGCTCACCGTGGGGAGGACAGAAAATTAGCCAACGCTCTCTAATTAAAACAACTAAAGAATCCTCTGTTTCTAGGAAAATGCGAATGCAGGACACGTCTCATAAAGCATCCCTTTCAGCCAAGGCGTTCGGTAAACCCTTCCTAACAGAAGAGGGGAAAGAAACATGAATCGACTGACTCAGACACCACAAAGCTCTAAGAAAAGAGTCATGACAGGCGCATTCTTGAGCCACGTGCGTGCTTCACAAATAGCGAGAAAACGATCACGAGCTCTCCCCTCCTAAGAGCGCTGGCCTTGCCTAGCGTAGGAGGAATTTGCACTAATCTACCCCAACACAAATATATTGTGGGCAGCATTTGCCTGCTCTACGATATTGGAAACTCTCCAGAAAACACTATGTGGTGAAACCCCGATTTACTCTGGTAAATGTCTGGTCAATATGTTCACCAGGGCTGCACCAGCCCCGGGAGCTGCACCACTTATATGTCGTACCCACCTGTTGTCGCTCATGTTACACTTAGACCACAAAGTCTTTGGGGCAGGGACCATTGGCGTTCTCTCCATACAGCACCTAGCACAGGGGGGGCCCGGCCCACGACTGGGGTCTCGACTCCCCAGCAACACAGACAACAGAGCACAGCTTCAGTTGTGCAGGACTCGAGAACTCTTCCAGAACTGGAGCTCCTTCCCTCTAACACTAAGGCAGCGTGTCCTGGGGAGCCGGTGAGTTCTCTACGCTAGAGCTGGGGAAAGCCTCACCTACCCAAAAACCTTGCTTTAGTAAATGGTTCCAGTGTCCCTCTCCACCATCAGAAATCCAGCCTCTACTGATGCTGAACATAGAAGTCCTGTCCCTGGTACTATTTGTATTTGCCGCCTTGTGTTTAGATCATTCTAAAGGATCCCAAAGCTCTTTAGATGCTATACACACGCACAGAACACCCCTAAAATGCAGCCACTTTGCGGCTGGACAGCAGCATGCTGCACAACTGAGCCAGAAGGGGCAATCTGAGCCTATGACCCTGGATCTGCAACATCCTCCACTAGGGGTAGCACCAGCAGGAGTGATAGTGTAAACCAGTGCTTCTTAACCAGGTGTGCGTGTACCCCTGGGGGTACGCAGAGGTCTTCCAGGGGGTATATGAACTCGTCTAGATATTTGCCTAGTTTTACAACTACATAAAAAGCAGGCTACATAAAAAGCACTAGCCAAGTCAGTGCAAAGTAACATTTCATACAGACAACGACTTGTTCATACTGCTCTATATACTCTACACTGAAATGTAAGTACAATATTTATATTCCAATTGCTTTTTTTATAATTATATGGTAAAAATAAGAAAGTCAGCAATTTTTCAGCAATTTTTCAATTTCACAGCATGGCTGTGACACTTTTGTGTTTTTTTGTCTGATTTTGTAAGCAAGTAGTTTTTAAGAGAGGTGAAACTTTGATTTGTCTTGGTATCCCCGACTCCTGAAAGGGGTACAGAAGTCTGGAAAGGTTGAGAGCCACTGGTTTAAACAAGGCACTGGCAGCTGCCCGTATTTAAATTCAACATTTTGTAGGCATGCCCCGAGCAGCGTTAGACCACACTAGCGGTGACTTGAGGCTTGCACGTATGGTGCGTGGTCACAAACCACAGGGAGGGCCAGTGCCTGCCTACAAACTCAGTGAAGAGCCACAGCATGAGAAGGGTATTCACGGGAATACCCCACTGAGATCTGGGCCCAGGAATAAGTGCCTAGACACCAATATGGAACACTTCCATTATATGCAGTCTGGCCACCAGGAAAAAAAACAAATAACCCCTTAATAACTAGTCACAAAAATGATACTGTGGAAAGGGGTTGTAGCATTAAGTGAACTGCCGGCCATAGTGAACACCAGCAGCAGCAGGTTCTCTCACAGATGAGAATCCAGGATCCAGAAACATTTTCATGCCTGCTGGTCCTGCCCTGGGGGATGAACTCCAGAAATTCAAAGGCATAGCACGATCCAATGTCTGGAAGTTGAAGCTAGCCATATCCAGACTGGAAATAAGGTGTAAATGTTTAACCATGAGAGTAATGAACTACTGGTACAATTTACTAAGCTTGTGGTGGATTCTCCATCACTCATCATTTTTAAATCAAGACTGGATGTTTTTCTCAAAGCTCTGCTCTAGGAATTATTGGGGGAAGTTCTCTGGCCTGTTTTAGACAGGAGGTCAGACTACAGTGGCTCCTTCTGGCCTTGGAATCTATTAAATCTGGATCAGCACCGACGTCCCCCCATCCGGGAAGCCATTTCAGATGCTGAGGCATAGGCGCCGACCCTGTGGGTATTCAGCGGCTCAAGCACACATGGAGAAAAAATACCGGGTGCTCAGCACCCATGGGACTGGCCAGGGCTGCTGCTCTGGTGGCCTTGGGGCTGGCTGCCAATCAGCTGTTCAGCAGGTGGTCCTGCCCACCCCACCAGCTGTTGAGCAGGGCTGCCCCACCACTTGTTCCTCTCTGCCCCCTATCCCCCAACTGCCCTTAAGGCAGGAGGGGGAAGAAAGGAGAGCGCGCAGGCAGGAGACATAGGCAGCATCCATCATCATTCCAGAGGCCTAGCAGGCGAGACAGACCTCCAGGGAGGGCAATCACTGGGGCCAATTCTGGATGGATTTAGTAGTGGTTTTGTATCCCATACTTCAGAATGCCAGGGCCACACCGACCTATTGGGGCTCAGCATACATCTCCATTTGTCAGTGTCTTTTTCCTGTTGAACACATCCACACGGCTATTTCTCCCTCCCCATCAAGCCTCTGACTTGACAGAGGTGCCACAGACAGAAGGGGAGAGGGACAAAATGTTCTCATCTTTGCCACCACCAGAGAGAACTTCCTGTTTCCAGCACAGATGTGCCAGGTTTGAATCACGCAATTAATGCAAAAAGCTCAACAAATACTGCCCCTGCGACTAGGGCGCACACATTCACAGCACAGCCAGCCAGCATGGGCGCCCGAATCTCTCCAGAGCCTAATCAGCTACACTCTGTGCAAAGAACCCTACCCCTTCATTTAAAGAGACGACAGCCAACTGGTCCCGATTCTGAAAGCTATTAATGGACCAAAGCCCAACTGCATTAGAGACTGCATCTCCGCCTCTGGGGCACTTCTCCGGGGCAATGCAGAGCCTAAAGCCCCGGGCGAAGTGTGTGAGAGCCTATAAGAGACTGAAATAAAGCACTCGAAGGGACCTGGCTGCAGAACAAACTTCCAGCAGAGATTAAACGAATCCAAAGCCTGGGCAGCTTTAGGAAATGCCACCACATCTCCTTTAATACAGCTCTTCCGCCAGAAACAGAATGCCTGTTAATACAACAAACCTACCCAAGGAGAGCGTCCCACGGCCGGAGAAGAGAGACGTGTGGAAGACTCAGAGTCCACTAGGGACCTTGCAATGCCAACCTAATGAATGTGGGAGGGGCCCAGACACTATGGTGACGGGCACCAGTACAAAACCCTAAAACGGATGCATCTTTTGGGGAACTTTCCTCCACTCTGACCCAACACTCCAGCCCACGCTTATAGCTGCCTGCTGAAACGGTCCCTGGGCGGGGAGACAGGGACACTGAAATCGGAACTTCGCCGGGACTTCGTCTATCACCTCGGTCTCTAGCACCAGCTGGGACTCTTGATCTGCCTGTTTTAAGAGCCTCCTTCCGCCCCGCCGCTCACAGCCTTTGCTCTCTTCGCTCCCCTCGCTTTGGCCAGCAGAGCCTGGCAGCCAGGGGGCCCTTTCCGGCTCTCAGGCCTGCGCAGGGGGACTCCGGCAGCTCCCCAGGGCAGCCCGTTCCCGGGGCCACTTAAACCAGCGCCACCAACACGTGTGTCTGCTCGCGGCCCGGCCCGGCCCGGCCCGGCCAGGCGGCAGGACGCTGGGCGCGCCCCCGCTGCAGGGGTGAGAGCGCCCACAAGCCGCGCGGGGGGGGGAAACTGAGGCACGGGGAAAGGAAGGGATTTGCCCACGATCACCCAGCAGGGCAGTGGCAAGGCCGGACTGGCTCCTTGTTATAAACTCCCCCATCCCTGCCAGTAGCAGGGCACTGATCTCCGCTATCCTAAACCCGGCCCCGCCCCGGGCCAGCCCCGCCCCGCCAACCCGGCCCGCGCGGGGCACGCCGGGAGCCGTAGCCCCGGCCCCACCTGCTCGGCCGAGGTGAGGGTCCGCACCCCGTCGTCCCGCAGACGCTCCCGGCCGGGCTCGGGGCCCGGCGGGGGCCTGGAGGCGGCCGCCATGCTCCGCGGCGAAGGGAGAGGCGGGGAGCCCGACGGCGGCTCGGCGGGGACAGAAAGGCTCGGGCCGGGCTCGTTCCACTCGGCGGCTCCCCCGCGCGGCCGCCGGGCGCCGGTGCAGGCGGCCGAGGGCAGCGCCCAGGTGGGTCCCTCCTTGCTGGCGGCCTGCGCGGCGCCGCCTGGGCTCCCCCTACCGGCCCTGGCCGGGACTGCAGCGCTGCCTGCCCCCGCCAGTCGGCTCCTGGCGCGCGCGTGGGCACTTGCTGCCCGTGCCCCTGGCGTGTGCAGCCCCACCCAGCGTGTCCCCTTCCCACGTGAGCCCCTACCGTCTCCTCCGCGTGCGCTAGCAAGTCCCCTTCCCAGGTGTTCCCCCCTGGCAAGTCTTCTGCATGTCCCTAGCATATCCCCCTTCCTCGCGGTGTGCCCCAATGCGCCCCCTTCCCTCGTGTGCCCTTAGCATGTCCACTGTATGCGTCTAGCATATTGCATGCATGCCCCAGCATGCCCCACTCCCACGTGTGCCCCTAGCATGGCTCCTTCCCACATGTGCCCCTAGTGTGTCCCCTTCTCACATGTGCCCCTCACCCCTACATGTGTCACCCTTCACATGTGCCCCTAGCGTGCCCTGAGCCCCAGGTGCCTTAGCATGTCTCCTGCATACCTGTACTGTGCCCACTCCCACATGTGTTGCTGCCAGACCTGCCCCTCCTGGATGCCCCAGTGTTTTGGCCACATGCCCTTGGTGCAGCTGTCTCCCCTGGGTCCGTAGCATGCCCCCCGTGTGCCCCTTGTTCCTCGAATACCCCTCAATGCCAATGGCAAGGGGGTTACAGGAATGTCGTGACTCTGATGTGTACATTCTAGGTCACCAAAGAGTGTCATGGGAGGTCTTAAATGAAAGCCAGGGTCCCACTGGTGACTGTTACCCTTGTGAAATGCACGTACAGCTAGTAAGGTGTTCTGTGTATATTCTGCAAATACGTTCTTAGGTGTGTATCACAGCAGGAGGTTTCCTCTGTATTGATCTCTCTCTCCCTCGGGATGTAAACTACATCCGTGAGCTAACACTGTAGGCACACTTGCATACGAAGTCAACAGAGAGATGTGAAGTCAACAGGGAAGAGCCCAGAGGAGGAACAAGCCCTAGAATATCAGGGTGGAAGGGACCTTAGGTGGTCACCTAGTCCAACCCCCTGCTCAAAGCAGGACCAATCCCCAGTTTTTTCCCCAGATCCCTAAATAGCCCCCTCAAGGATTGAACTCACAACCCTAGGTTTAGCAGGCCAAGGCTCAAACCACTGAGCTATTCCTCCCCACCGGGGGTTATACTGTCTTGAAGGTCAGACAATGAACTTTGGGGATACAACTAGAAGGCAAGGAAGTAAACGGGATCACAACTAGCCTTGGCTGAAGATGCTGCTGAAGGCTTTGGGTGAGATAAACCTAAGTCCCTAGAAAGCATGTTAGGAATTTGGTTTATATGTAACCTTTTGTTTCCATGGTCCTTTGTTTCCATGATCCTTACCCAGCATCTCTTGAATCTTGGTAATAAAGTTGCCCGCCTGGTTTTGACATGCCCCGACGCCAGTTGAACAGGTTCTGGACTGGGCAAGGTCTCCGTGCAGCCAGCCAGTGTCGCTGGGGCCTTCGGGACAGCCCTTTGTGCAGCTGTGATGCCACGCAGCCGATGACGCACATTGTCGAGGAATGCCTGCTGACTCAGGTCAGCGGTGGCCCAGAAGAGCTGCATCCCGCCACTGACGATGCCATCGCTTGGCTAGACAACTATGCACACGCGAAATAAATAAACTTCCCTTTGTTTTCACTGTAAATTAAGGCTGTTGATTAATCGTAGTTAACTCACGCGATTAACTCAAAAAAATTAATCACAATTAACAAAATTAATCACGATTAATCGCAGTTTTAATCGCACTGTTAAACAACAGAATACCAATTGAAATTTAGTGACTATTTTGCATGCTTTTCTACATTTTCATATATATTGTATTCTGTGTTGTAATTAAAATCAAAGTGTATATTATTTTTATTACAAATATTTGCACTGCAAAAATTATAAACAAAAGAAATAGTATTTTTCAATTCACCTCATACAAGTTCTGTAGTGCGATCTCTTTGTCGTGAAAGTGCAACTTACAAATGAAAATTTTTTTGTTACATAACTGCACTAAAAAACAAAACAATGTAAGAGCCTACAAGTCAACCCAGTCCTACTTCTTGTTCAGCCAATCGCTAAGACAAACAAGTGTGTTTACATTTACAGGAGATAATGCTGCCCTCTTCTCATTTACAATGTCACGTGAAAGTGAGAACAGACGTTCACATGGCACTTTTGTAGCCAGCATTGCAAGGTATTTACGTGCCAGATACGCTAAACATTCGTATGCCCCTTCATGGTTCAGCCACCATTCCAGAGGACATTCTTCCATGCTGATGATGCTTGATAAAAAAATAATGTGTTAATTAAATTTGTGACTGAATTCCTTGGGGGACAATTGTATGTCCCCTGCTGTTTTACCCGCATTCTGCTATATATTTCATATTATAGCAGTCTCGGATGATAGCCCAGCACATTGTTCATTTTAAGAAAAAGATTTGCAGATTTGACAAAATGCAAAGAAGGTACCAATGTGAGATTTCTAAAGATAGATACAGCACTCGACCCAAGGCTTAAGAATCTGAAGTGCCTTCCAAAATCTGAGAGGGATGAAGTGTGGAGCATGCTTTCAGGTTGTCACGGAGTCCCTGGGCAATGCTCTGGAACTGCTCCTCATGAAGCCAGTCTGAAACCAGTCAGGACTCTGGGGCAGTCGCCTTCCTGTGAGCAGCCTGTCTTCAGGACACAAAGCTCACACAGTTTCCACCTTCCTGGGTCTGACCTCGGAGCATTCAGCATCCTCTGCCCCTCCGTGCGCTTCCCACAGCGAGTCCGCTCATGCAGGGCTCCTGGGGAAGCCAGAGGGTCCTGCACCCCAACTTCACAGGCAGACGTGACTGTCAGCCAGACAGTAAAACAGAAGGTTTATTAGACAACAGGAACATGGTCTAAAACAGAGCTTGTAGGTGCAGAGAACGGGACCCCTCAGCTGGGTCCATTTTGGGGGGCAGTGAGCCAGACAAGCACGTCTGCCCTTCACTCCATGTCCCAGCCAGCCCCAAAACTGAAACTCCCTCCAGCCCCTCCTCCTCTGGGCTTTGTCCCTTTCCCAGGCCAGGAGGTCACCTGATTCCTTTGTTCTCCAACCCTTTAGCTCTCACCTTGCAGGGGGGAAGGGCCAGGCCATCAGTTGCCAGGAAACAGGGTGTAGGCCATCCTCTGTGTCCAGACCCCTGCACACACCTGCCCTCTAGGGCTCTGCAATGATCATACACCCTTATCCCACCACCTAGATACTTAAGAACTGCATAGGGGAAACTGAGGCACCCCCACACTATTCAGAGGAACCATTAAGAACAGTCCCACTTCGTCACACAGGTGTCTTCAAAGAGCAACGTTCTGATGCAGAAACTGCAGAACCCGAACCACCAAAAAAGAAAATCAACCTTCTCCTGGTGGCATCTGACTCAGATAATGAAAGTGAACATGCGTAGGTCCACACTGCTTTGGATTGTTATTGAGCAGAACCCATCATCAGCATGGAGGAATGTCCCGTGGAATGGTGGTTGAAGCATGAAGGGACATATGAATCTTTAGCACATCTGGCACGTAAATATCTTGAGACGCTGGCTACAACAGTGCCATGTGAATGCCTGTTCTCACTTTCAGGTGACATTGTAAACAAGAAGCAGGCAGCATTCTCTCCTGCAAATGTAAACAAACTTGTTTGTCTGAGCGACTGGATGAACAAGAATTAGGACTGAGTGGACTTGCCAGCTCTAAAATTTTAGATTGTTTTATTTTTGAATGCAGGTTTTTTGTACATAATTCTACATTTGTAAGTTCAACTTTCGTGATAAAGAGATTGCACTACAGTACTTATATTAGGTGAATTGAAAAATACTATTTCTTTTGGTTTTTTACAGTGCAAATACTTGTAATCAAAAATAAATATAGAGTGAGCACTGTACACTTTGTATTCTGTGTTGTAACTGAAATCAATATATCTGAAAATGTAGAAAACATCCCAAAATATTTAAATAAATGGTATTCTATTATTAACAGTGTGATTAATCATGATTAATTTTTTAATTGCGCAATTAATCTTGATTAATTTTTTTAATCTCTTGACAGCCCTACTATAAATACATCTCAGGGCTGCGATATTTACCAAGGAGCCGGTCCTGAGCAGAACCAGACAAGCTGGGGTGCATGCTGCTCCCTTGGGGACAGCAGCACTGCTATTCCTGTGAGTGTCAGTGGACATGAAGCTTGGCACTACAGGGGAACACTTCACGGGGCTCAGGGACTGGGGTGCCCCATTGTTAACCCGCAAGGCAGAGTAAAGGCTGGCAGAGCCCAGAGGAGAGCGTGTGGGTGGCTCACAGCCTGGTGGGGTCAGGGAGCCGACGCCCCGTTAAGCGCAAGCAAGTCTCCCTAATGCTGGAGGCGAGGGGGAGGTTGACAAAGTGGGGATTTTTCATAATATTTTGTATGACTGCTGTGTATCAGTTTCCCCTATGTGCTGCATGGTTCACTAGGTGGGGAGAAAAGACTGTTTGCTCTTTGCAGAGGCCCAGAGATACAGGTGTGACTGTCGCTTAGCTGGCTGGGGCCTGGGCCCAGACAATGGCTCGGCCATTTGGTACCTAGCAACTAACAACCATGGACAAGGGACCTCCTCTGCAGGAAGCCAGCAGGTTTGGCCAGCTGGAGAACAAAGGGCCAGGTGACCAGGTTTGCCAGGGAACTAGAACAAAGGATGGAGGAGGGGCCCTTGGGGGGTTGTTATGTGTGGGTCACTGGAAGCAGGACACACTCTTCTGGACCGGGACTCAAGGCAGGTCAGAGAGAGAGCCCTGAGCTCTGGACTGACCCAGATGGACTTTGCTATAACTGTCCATTCTCTATGCTAACCTATGGACTTTCTAGGCTGTGTTCCAGACATCTCATAAACCCTTCACGGCGTGAAGCAGGATACTGAAGGCTCCGAGGTTCGGCCCCAGGAGGCGGTAAAAGCAGGGGCTCACCCCAGCGAGCAAGTGTGACCCTACGGGGGCTGATGCACTGAAAGGCTCCTCCCAGGGACTGTTCCAGAGCCAGATGAGAGCACCAGACCTGTGGATCCATGACAGGGGTAACAAGGTGATTCACAGTCCTGAGTACCCCAAGAAACGTCACACCCCTAGCGTGGCCCTCAGGGTTGCCTCCTTCCCCATAGCCTGCATGCTGGGCACTGGTGCAGACCCCCCCAACCAGGATCAGGACCCCCAATCCCCATTGTGCCAGGTGCTATGCAGACTCCAACTTAGATCAGAGGCCTGTTGTGCCGGGCGCTGCACAGACACACAACAAGAGATAGCTCTTGCCCTAGCTGAGATCAGGGCCCTGCTGTGCTGGACTGGAAGGAGCATCAAGAGGTCATCAAGTCCAGCCCCCTGGCTGAGGCAGGACCAAGGAAAGCTAGACCATCCCTGGCTGGCTTCTGTCCAACCTGTTCTTAAAAACCTCCAGTGACGGCATTCCACAACCCCCCTTGAAAGCCTATTCCAGAGCTGAACTGTCCTTATAGATAGAAAGTTTTTTCTAATAGCTATGTCATAAATATAAAGGGAAGGGTAAACCCCTTTAAAATCCCTCCTGGCCAGAGGAAAAATCCTCTCACCTGTAAAGGGTTAAGAAGCTAAAGGTAACCTCGCTGGCACCTGACCAAAATGACCAATGAGGAGACAAGATACTTTCAAAAGCTGGGAGGAGGGAGCAAAACAAAGGGTCTGTGTCTGTCTGTATGCTGCTTTGCTATGCGGGGATAGACCAGGAATGGAGTCTTAGAACTTTAGTAAGTAATCTAGCTAGGTATGTGTTAGATCATGATTTCTTTAAATGGCTGAGAAAAGAGCTGTGCTGAATAGAATGACTATTCCTGTCTGTGTGTCTTTTTTGTAACTTAAGGTTTTGCCTAGAGGGATTCTCTATGGTTTGAATCTAATTACCCTGTAAGGTATCTACCATCCTGATTTTACAGAGGTGATTTCTTTACTTCTGTTAAAAGTCTTCTGCTTTTTCATTGTTCTCAGATCCAAGGGTTTGGGTCTGTGGTCACCTATGCAAATTGGTGAGGATTTTTACCAAACCTTCCCCAGGAAGTGGGGTGCAAGGGTTGGGAGGATTTTGGGGGGGAAAGATGTGTCCAAACTATGTTTCCCAGTAAACCCACTTAAAGTTTGGTGGTGGCAGTGGAGATCCAGGGACAGAGGATAAAATTAATTTGTACCTTGGGGAAGTTTTAACCTAAGCTGGTGAAAGTAAGCTTAGGAGTTTTTCATGCAGGTCCCCACATCTGTACCCTAGAGTTCAGAGTGGGGGAGGAACCTTGACAACCTAACTTAAATCTCCCTTGCTGCAGATTAAACCAAATTACTTCTTGTCCTATCCTCCTGGAGAACAATTGATCACTGTCCTCTTTATAACAGCCCTTAACATATCTGAAGAGTGTTATCGGGTCCCCCCACACTCAGTTTTCTTTTCTCAAGACTGAACATGTCAGGTTTTTTAGAACCCGAGTCTTTTACATGGCAGACCCAAGTTCCATTCACTTAGACGCACTGCCTTTCAGAATGAATTTGCCAGGACTATGTGCTTGGCTAGGCTATCTATAAAATGCATACCCATCTTCACAGATGAATGAGCAATATGTAAAACACAAGGAATCACTAGCTGGAAGTGCTAACTCAAACCATAGAGCCCACTCCTCTTTGAGAGTTGGGCAGAGAACCCAGGAGTCCTGACTTCCTCCAACGCAAAAGACCCCAATCCCCTCCCAGAGCTAGGAATAGAACCCAGGAAGCCTGACCTCTGTCATTCTATTGTTATCGAACAAATAGTTGCATCCGATGAAGTGAGCTGTAGCTCACGAAAGCTTATGCTCAAATAAATTGCTTAGTCTCTAAGGTGCCACAAGTCCTCCTGTTCTTTTTGCGGATACAGACTAACATGGCTGCTACTCTGAAACTAGTTGTTGTGTGACTCACTGGCAAAGTGTGTGTTTTGTTCCCCTCTAGTGCTAATGAACATCTAGGGTAATAGCCTTCTAACAAGATCTGTTTGCTGACTCCTGTGCTGGGGTACAAGGCCTTGCTCAGCAGTCAGAGGAGTGAAATGCACCGTTCTTAACCCAGTCAGTAGGAGCGCGGAGACTGGCCTACAGGCTCCCGGCTCAGTACCCTTTCCCGTTCTGAGGGCGGGCGGGGATTTGATGCTACCACCCACTTCCCTCTTGGTGCCGGGAGATGGGTTCTTGAGCAGCCATTGACCTAAGAGCTTGTCTAGCCCTGATCCATGTCAGTGCCTGTCCCGGAGGATGGAGCAGGTCAAATCAGAGCACATGTCCCCAGTGACGGCTGGTGCTCTGAGTTTCCGGCCCAAGGGGTAGATCAGGCCGGGGAGCACGTACTCACATAGCAGTAGGACTGCTCGCCTGAGTTAGAGTGACAGCTGCACTGCCCAACCCTTGCTGAGCTCCTGCGGAGTCCCAGGAGGCTGTGGCTGTCTGCCCCCATCCCTCACTGGAGCAGTCCACACTCTGGCTGGGGGCAGAGCCTGCCCACAATGAATAGCTGGGAGTGGACACTGGCTGGTCCTATTGTGGACAGGAGGGCAGAAGCCCCAGCCCCAGCTGCCCCTTCAACCTGTGCTTGTTTTCTCCCTCATGGGGTCACGTAGTAACCCTGGCCCTGGCACCTGCTGCAGCTGGCAGACAACCACCTGGGGAGAGAGATGCCCACGGAGAGGGCAGGGGCTGTAAATCCACCCGAAGGGGCCGTGAGAAGGCGGCTAGAGACGAAGAGATGGTGCTGAGTGAAAAGGGGATTTGCTGAGGAAGCTGGACAGCGAAGGGCCGTGTGCCAGGAGCCCGGCCGCGAGGGCACAGAGCGTGTGACAAGGGAGGGTCACCCCCGGTACACTGGTGCCTGTTGGACGGGGGTGGCCCTGCGGGTGAGGAGCTGTCGTTGTTGCGGGGAGCTGCTTGAAAGAGCAGCAATCATCGCAGCAGTGAAGCAAAGCAGCGTGGCGAGCCAGAGGGAGGCGAAAACAGGCCAGCAGGGGTGAAACTGGACTTCACAGCCAGGGGACAGGGACTTGAGCCCTTCTTGGGGTGATGCAGCAGGGGGTGGAAAATCTCCTTTTACTGGGATGGTATTTTACAGTTTAGTATTTTCCTAAGCAAGCACTTGATGTTACTTTCCATTATTTCTTGTCTATTATTATTTGATCATTTCTGTTCTATTTTTCTTCCTGCCAAATTTCTGGGGGTTTCCTCTATAAAGTTTAAATTTTAAGGGTCTGACCAGTGTGTTGCTTTGCCTCTGCCTCTCTTCCCAGTAGGCAGAGCCTAGCCAAGGCCTGGATCACCAGTCAGTTTCCTCCTCTAGCCAAGCCCCGAGGGAGAATCATGCAGTCTGTGCACAGAAAGGTGTCTTTTTGCGGGTGAACATTGGCCAAATAAATCCATATGCAGCTGGCAAAGGCAACATAGTCTGGCAGGTAACAGGTGCTAATGCCTGCATGGAGTGTGTATGGGGGGGGGGGAAAGGGGGCTGCTTGTTAATGGGATCCCTTTTTCCTAGCGCACAGCCCCGGCGCTGGGAGATCACACAGCATTTCTGTGTGTGCTCTCTCTGCTTCCCATCAGTTGCTATGGCAGATCTCCATGGCCGTGCCCTCACGTCATGCAGGAATGGAGCCTGTTCAGTGCTGTTCGATAGGCAGCAGCAGGCCTGAGCTAACACGCAGCATGCACCGTGCTCCAAGGGCAATGGTGCCTCCTGCTGCCTCGTTGCAGTCGGTCAGAGCTGCCCCCAGCACGGGAGGGAACAAAATGATTGGTGTCTCCTGGCGCAAGGACAAGGGGGTGATCAATGGAAGAAAAAGGTGGCAAACTGAAAATCACTACAAGGAAATCCATTCTCACCCAGCAGGTGATCGTCCTGAGGAACTCCCTGCCACAAGGTGTGAGGGCCAAGAGCTGAGCCAGGTTCAAAAAGGGACTGGACGTTTCTATGCAGAACGAGACTATCCAGCATTGGAATAGATGATGCTGGCATGGATATGAGCCCTCTTGCTTCAGGACATGGGCCTAGCGCTGTGAGACACCAGGATGAGACCTGTGTGGGGAGCAGATTATCCCACAGCTGCTACTTTGGGGGTCCTACCCCTTTGTCTAAAGCACCTGGTTCTGGCCACTGTCAGGGATGGGATCCTGGACTGGATGGGCCTGGGGTCTGATCCAGCTGGCAGTGCCTATGCTCCTGTGAATCTGAGTGACTATTTATTCTATGTAATACAGCAGCACCTGATCTGCATTGGGGCTCATTGTGCCATGTGCTGCATACCCACAGAATAGAGACAGGACCTGCCAACCTAGAGCTGGATGAGCCAAAATGCCCACCTTTCTCTTACCCTGGCTAATAGCAGTGTCCCACAGCAGCTGCCTGACACAGCAATTCACCATGGGGTTACTGCAGCGTGTCTGGCTGGAAGTCCGTATTCCTGGGTCCTTTCCAGAGTCTGCCTCCCACGTGTGACCCCACGTAGCTCCAAGTGGACACCTGTCTGTGCTCCAGTCCCCCTTTGAGAACTGGGGTAATGCACCTTCCTGGCTGAGGGGAAAGTGCACTAGGTTGGGAACCAGCAGACTATGAGTTTATGCCTCATGTCTCCTGACTGCTGTCCGAGCTCTGCGTCCTTCACAACCCTTGTAACTGAGTCACGCTAGCTAACCCACTGAGAAGTTTCGCAGGGTTGGAATAGAAGTCTGCTCTCTGATGTGGGCCGGCCCAAGCCTCAGCCATGCTGTCAGAAAGAAGCTGCCAAATCTAAGCGCGTGGCTACGTTGTCTGGAAAATGAGGCTATTCACCGTTTCAATGTGTTACGTGTTTTCCTCTTGTGGATGCTCTGCAGATAACAACCTACATCTGCTGCCAACTATTCATAGAATCTCAGGGTTGGAAGGGTCCTCAGGAGGTCATCTAGTCCAACCTCCTGCTCAAAGCAGGACCAAGCCCCAGTTTTTGCCCCAGATCCCGAAATGGCCCCCTCAAGGATTGAACTTGTAGATGATCCTTCAGTTCAGCTGGTAGAGGCCTGTGCTGAAAGCCCAGAATTCAAACCTTAATAATGCAAGGGATGGAGGTTTATGGATCACCCATCAGAGAATGTTTTTAAATCAACCTAGACAATTATGAACAATTAAGTTAGTTAAAAGAATATTCAAGTTGCAAAGTCCAGCACTCAAAAGTTAGGAAATGTCAGAATAATAGGGGTTGCTTTTGCAATCTGAATTCAGCTGTCTGCATTATGAGACAGTCTAGAACAGTGGTCCCCAAACTTTTTACCTTGCACCCTCCTTACCCCTGTCTGTGCCACCTCCCTGAGCTGGGGCTGTGGCTCCGGGAAGGGGGGATGCAGACAGGGCTGGGGCCACAGCTGGGGGGTGGGCTTGGGGCCGGCTCGCCCTCTCCAGCCCCCACGGGGGCTGGCCCAGGCCCCAGGCATGCCCCCAAACATTCCTTTGTGCCCCCCTGGGGACTGGTGGGCTATAATTATGTGATCACGGATTTCTTTTTCCCCACAGGCCCTCTGCATCATTCAATGCACAACTGACCTTTTTTGTTTGTTTATTTTGGAGTGGCTCTTATTGTTTTTTTTTTCAGATAAAATGCTTCAGCTGCTTCAGAGAATAACATGAGGGGGAAATACATTCTTTTGCCCTCGGGGCATCATTTCAGAAAAATTCTGGGGCAGGCAAAGTTGTGCCAGCACAGAGAACATTATCTGTGATTATATTATCGTCTGCAAAGGTGGGAGCAGGGGGATCAGAAAGTGGAGCATGTACACCTATGAAGAGTCAAGGAGGGAACCAAGGTCTTGCGGGAGCGACTGCCCCCCATACCAAATGATACCCCTGTTTTGCCCATGTTAAAAAATTCTTATAACTGTTTCATTGAGAAGCTCTAGCACTTTCATGTTTTGCAGCAGAGGCTTGAAATTTGGCAGAGGGGTGGCCCTGATGGCCTTGCTGTTCTGGCAAAAATCCACCTAAAGCTGGCACAATTATCAACCTTTTAAAAAATCTCAGTTTGCACATGCTCAGTAGAGACTTGTTAGAGTTGGGCAGCTAAAATCTCAGCAGAGTCCCTGTCCCAGCCAAGGTCTGCAGGATTGTCCCTACAATTGCTGCTCCTGTGGGAGATAGGGGAGAAGAATTGCAGACCACAGGGGAGGGGGAACAAAGGCAGGAGCAGAGGGGGGCTGCAGCCAGGAGGGGAGGAGAGGATATAAGAGGGGAAGGAGTTGTTGCACGGAGAGGCTAGGAGTGGGGGTGGGGAGACAGTAGCAGGAGCTGGGGTGTGGAGATTGGAACAGAAGGGGACAGGGAGAAAAGTGGGGCAGAAGAGTCTGTAGCAACTAGACACTCCTCTCCAGACCCTGGATTGGATCCCAGGATCCCTGAGTCTCTATATGCCTCCACTGTCAACAAATAGCTATCAAAGCTACTGATAAAGTCTGTCTCTCCATCCCCCTCTAGTGGCAGGTGCAAATATTGCACTGGGCATAGCACAGTAACGGGGGCACTACCGGAGAAGCCCATATAAACGCGAGAACACAGAACAGTCTGTAAATCTGTGACACTGAGCACTCACAGCTGTAACTGTAGTGACTGGGAGCTGTATTTTGAACATATAAATGGCTGTATAACGCTAAGCACTATGGAAGATCAGGCCCTGATTGGGCACCCAAAACTAGTGGGCACTTGGCAATGGTGGCCTTAATCTCTGTGTGCCTCAGTTTCCTGTGTGCGTAAGGAGGATAATGTCTTCAACCAGACAGTTCATTAATGTTTGAGAAGCTCTCAGGCACAACGCTGAGAGCACCACAGGAACGCCCAGGAGGAAATGCATAATTCTGTGTTTGGATGGGGCAGTAAATAATGCAGGGGCCACACACTGAATCAGGAGGATACAAGGCAGTTGCCCAGGCACAGAAGGAGGCTGGAGCATAATGCACAGGGGCAGAGTTACAGCTGCATGGGCATCTCCTAATTTTCAAGGGCTCCACTTTGCAACCTGAATGTTCTCTCACTGTAGGGCTTTTTATGTCATTATTCCTATAGCTTGCTACTGCCATAGACCCGCAGCATTGTTATTGCAGTGCATGGTATACTGCTGTTTCTCTCAGGGAGAACTGCGGGGGGGAATTTCACTGCCCGTGGAACTAAGAACCACTGGCAGAGTTGGTGTCTCAGAGATGGGAAATTCACCACACCAGTAGAAGTATTGGCTTGCTGAGGGGTCTCTGCTAGGCTTGAATGATGGCAAGAGAGGGGAGAGCAGCGAATGATGCCAATAAAGGGGATGGGATGAATATTACCTGTGGTTTGAGCAATAGGAATTGCAGCCGGCCATACTCAAAGTAGCCTGAGCTGAAGGGAATTACTCTGAATTGCCAGTCCTATTCCTGTGGCTGAAGGCAGAGAAATGAAACTAGGATACAGGTGTGTTGTGTAGCCCTGAGAAACCCGTTGGGCCAGGTGCTGCACAGACACACAGCGAGAGACAGACCCTGCCCTGAACAGCTCACAGTCTAAACAGACAAGGGATGAGAGGGGAAGACACTTACCTGACGTCACCCAGAAGGTCCATATTTCCCTTAGCTGGGTGCTCCCTCTACGCCAGGACTCTTTGGGTTAATCTGGTCTCACCAGAGACCCATGGATAGTAAATGTCATTCTGTAGCCTCATTCCCCCCACGAATCCCAGAGCTGCTTACACTGCACTCACACAGCTTAGCTGCCCTGTGCTCAGACCCTACGGCAACCAACGCAGTGTTAGAACGTGGAACAGAACCAGGGCAAAGGGCTGAGCCCCTGCTCTCTGCCTTACCTCCGTGCCCTGGAGAATCAGGTGCGATTTGAAAGCTCACTCCACCAAGCTTTCTCCTTCAGGCCAGCATGGTCCCATACCCACCAGGGTGCACCTTGCCTCGCAGCTCCCACAAAGCCAGGCACCAGAGACATACAGGGGTGTCCTACAGACTTTCCTCCACACCCTTCCTCTGTGCAGAGCTTAGAGCTGCAGCTGCAGGACCGTACCCACGGCGTGACTTGGCCAACTTGTCCCTCGCTCTGGGGCTGGGAGATGGAGCTGCCGGCAGGGCAGGATTACCACAGCCCAGGGCTGCAGGCATACTCCAACACGGCTCCACCCTCACACTGTGGCCCCACCCAACCCCACCTCTGCTTGGGGTGGTAATGGCAGGGGCCACCCTCACAAAAGCCATCTGGTGCGGCCTGCCCACCTCCCTGGGTCACTGCTTCCCTGGCTGCCTGTAGGAGAAGGCCTGTCCTGGAAGGGGAGGGCTTGGCTCCACCCATCTGAGCATGGGGCTCTGTGCTGGGGCACCAGCTGACCCCAGTACAGTCACGCTGGGCTGACAGCAGCCGGACTGTGTCACACGTCCTCTCCTGGGGTGGTGGCAGTGGGTTTCAGAGCTAATAGGGGCACCTCCCCTTTCCCCCCTCAACGATGGCCTCTGGGATGGGCTCTCAGCAGACTCAGGCAGCGTGGCTGCTTGTAACTCACACCCAGATGAGCTCCCATACCACCCCACCCAGCAATGGTCTCAGGCTCTCTGCAGACTCAGGCAGCGTGGTTGCGGGGGTCACACGGGGGGGGCAGTTTCCCGCACCCCAGCGATGGGCTCAGGCTCTCTGCAGACTCAGGCAGTGTGGTTGCGGGGGTCACATGGGGGGCAGTTTCCCGCACCCCAGCGATGGGCTCAGGCTCTCTGCAGACTCAGGCAGCGTGGTTGCTGGGGTCACACTGGGGGGGCAGTTTTCCGCACCCCAGCATTGGGCTCAGGCTCTCTGCAGACTCAGGCAGTGTGGTTGCGGGGGTCACACAGGGGAGGCAGTTTCCCGCACCCCAGCGATGGGCTCAGGCTCTCTGCAGACTCAGGCAGTGTGATTGCGGGGGTCACATGGGGGGGCAGTTTCCCGCACCCCAGCGATGGGCTCAGGCTCTCTGCAAACTCAGGCAACGTGGTTGCGGGGATCACACTGGGGGGGCAGTTTCCTGCACCCCAGCAATGGGCTCAGGCTCTCTGCAGACTCAGGCAGCGTGGTTGCGGGGATCACACTGGGGGGGCAGTTTCCCGCACCCCAGCGATGGGCTCAGGCTCTCTGCAGACTCAGGCAGCGTGGTTGCGGGGGTCACACGGGGGGCAGTTTCCCGCACCCCAGCGATGGGCTCAGGCTCTCTGCAGACTCAGGCAGTGTGGTTGCGGGGGTCACACGGGGGGGGGCAGTTTCCCGCACCCCAGCGATGGGCTCAGGCAGGTGTTTCTGAGTCAGTCCCCCCTGCCCGCTCCGGCAGCCCGGGTCGCGGTCCCCGGGCGGGGAAGGGGCCGGCCCTGGCTCTGCGGCGGCGCGGTCCCGGCGGCTGCAGCCCGGCCGGACGCGGCGGGCGGGCGGCGATGGCAGCGGCAGGCGCGGCGCGGGGCTGAGCCCGCAGCCCGCAGCCCGCCCCGGCTCCCCGCCATGGCCAAGCAGTACGACGTGCTGTTCCGGCTGCTGCTGCTCGGGGACTCGGGCGTGGGCAAGACCTGCCTGCTCTGCCGCTTCACCGACAACGAGTTCCACCCCTCGCACATCTCCACCATCGGTACGGGCCGCGCCGGGCCTCGGGGGGCTTCCGCGGCCGGGCGCTTGGCTCCTGGCGCTTCTTCCCCACCGCCGGGGCGCCGGCGCGCTGATCCCGGGGGCGCTGGGCAGGTGCACTGGTGCCGGGGGGGCTGGGCATGGGGCTGCGGGCGTTGGGGGTAGGGGGTGCACTGATCGGGGGGGCTGGGCATGGGGGTAGGGGACCAGCTCTGGGGGGTGCACTGGTGCCGGGGGGGCTGGGCATGGGGCTGCGGGCGTTGGGGGCAGGGGTGCACTGATCGGGGGGGGCTGGGCATGGGGTAGGGGACCAGGTCGGGGGGGGGTGTACACTGGTGCCGGGGGTGGGCTGGGTATGAGGGCAGGGGACCAGGTCTGGGGGGAGGGATGCACTGGTGCCGCGGGGCTGGGCGTGGGGGTAGGGGACCAGGTCTGGAGGGAGGGGCGCACTGGTGCCGCGGGGCTGGGCGTGGGGGTAGGGGACCAGGTCTGGAGGGAGGGGCGCACTGGTGCCGCGGGGCTGGGCGTGGGGATGGGGGACCAGGTCTGGGGGGAGGGATGCACTGGTGCTGGTGGGGGGCTGGGCGTGGGGGTGGGGGTGGGGGACCAGGTCTGGAGGGAGGGGTGCACTGGTGCTGGTGGGGGGCTGGGCGTGGGGGTGGGGGTGGGGGACCAGGTCTGGAGGGAGGGGTGCACTGGTGCTGGTGGGGGGCTGGGCGTGGGGGACCAGGTCTGGAGGGAGGGACGCACTGGTGCTGGTGGGGGGCTGGGCGTGGGGATGGGGGACCAGGTCTGGGGGGAGGGATGCACTGGTGCTGGTGGGGGGCTGGGCGTAGGGGTGGGGGACCAGGTCTGGAGGGAGGGGTGCACTGGTGCTGGTGGGGGGCTGGGCGTGGGGGACCAGGTCTGGGGGGAGGGACGCACTGGTGCTGGTGGGGGGCTGGGTGTGGGGGACCAGGTCTGGGGGGAGGGACGCACTGGTGCTGGTGGGGGGCTGGGCGTGGGGGTGGGGGACCAGGTCTGGAGGGAGGGGCGCACTGGGAGCCTGCCCGTTGTGCAGCGTCGCGGCAGCGCGTTGGGCCCCTGCGAGGGCGCCCGGCCGAGGGACCCGCGGGGGCGGCTGTGGCTGAGCGCTCGGTTCCGGCTCTTTGTTCATCCCCGCGCTGCCCCGAGTGCGGGCGGGGGAGGGGGATCGATGGGCCCGGGATGAGAGAAGCTGCGGGGGAGGGGAATCGATGGGCCCCGGCCGAGGGGGGAGAAATGTGTGGGGCCAGGCTGGGAACCGCGGAGGAGGGAATCGATAGGGCCAGGCTGAGAGTCATGGGGTGGAGGGGGAAATCGGTGAGGCTGGGTTGGGAACCCTGATCCTTTCCATAGAAGCTCTCCCAGCTCTTGGGTGAGGGGCTGCTGCTGGGGGCCCTGTCACCCATTGCCCACTGTGAGTAGCCCCTGGCCCCTGGGGGGCACCGGGGGAACCTCAGCAAGGTTTTCTGGGTGCTCTCTACCCACAAAGGGGCCCCTTGCATCTGCCAGAAAGCCTCCCAGTGTGGTTGATGCGGTCATTGCTCTGGGCTCCTCCTGGGCACGGGAGGCGGGGCAAAAATCTTGCAGGCCCTTGGCCTAATGTCAGGGGGTGGGGGAGGAATCCTGTGTACCCCGGTCCAGTGACTCCTAAGGGGGCTGGGTGCTGCAAGCCCTGCTGCTGGAGCTCCTGGATGTGCTGTTCTAGCTAGTCCCTCTTAATAGCTTCCAAACCTGCCTTCGCCTCCGGCGTGAGGGGCTCTGGAGCAGAGTAAAACAGAGGCCCTGGCCGCGCCATGCTCAGGAGAGGCCCTCTGGCATGTGGTGCTAGGGTGATCAGGCTGGGTGCCGGGGCCGGATTCCAAATTGGGTTTCTCCCCTTCCCAAACCGGGGCGTAGTGTGGCTGTGCGGTTGTGGAGCAGTCGCTGTGCTCTGCCTGAGACCTGGCTGCATGTCAGTGACCGGTGTGTGTGTGGATTGGGTGGAAGGTGCTATTTGAAGTCCATTATTCTATAAATCCACCATGCAGGCTGCCATCTTTTGCCAGGGAGCTTGCTCCCAGGGACATGCCACGGAGGGGCTGTTTTCGGCCTTTAGTGTCTCGTCCTCCCATCAGCGAGCTCTTAACTCAGCAGTTAACCGGAAGGTCCTTGTTCTGCGCTGCCCTATTCTGTGCTGGGGGATCCTTCACCCTCCTTCCGTGAATCCTGCCCCAAGGGCAACAGATGTGGCAGGGACTGAGTGCTCTGCTCCATTCAATCAGCTGGGCCATGGGAAAAGAAAAGAGCTCCTTAGCAACTGAATCTTTGGGGCTCCCAGGGCATGGCTGCTGGTTCCCCTCCCAACACCTTCCCTCCCCCAGGAAAAGGCTCCGGGCCTTGGAGCGGTTCCTGTGTAAAGAGACTGGGACTGTTTGGAAAGGCCCCAAGGACAACAGCTGAGCTAGAGCGGAAATGATTGCCCAGTGGTGCCTGCTGCCACTGAGACCAAGAGCGTAGCAGGGCCCCAAAGGGCTGGCCGCGAGCGTGCCCCATAAAAACTTCCATGGCTACGTTAGATGGGATCATTTTGTGTAGGGAACAGCAACCCCCATGCTTTAGGGTCACGGGCTGCTGGGAAGAGGCCGTGGCCATGGGCTGCTGGGGCTCGAGAGTGGGTGCAGGCGGGCGCTGAGCCGTTCCAGTGGGCTGCAGCGTGAGGTTAGGATCCCCCACTGGGCTGCAGCGCCCCTTGCCCAGTGACGGGACGGACGTTTTCCGGATCTGGTCGGGAGTGGGCAGAAAGTGCTGGGCAGTGGCTTGAGAAACCCCTCCGTTCCCTGGGGCGTGTCCCTGAGTTTCTGCTGCCTCCTTTCCTGAGCCTCTGCAGGGATGAGGAGAGGGTTAGGGGCGTGCTCTAGGCCTGGGCCAGCCCCTTCCCACAAGCCAGGGTAACGCCTTTGATGTGCGCTGCAAGCTTCTGGCTTAATAAATTGGCTTCCTGCAGAGGGGAAAGGCTCAGATTCTGCTAGCTCTGATTGGTCTGATCTGACCACTCTTTCTTACTTACCTTCTGGCTCACGGAGCTCCTCCAGCACTGCACCGCTGGGCAGTGCCACCTAGTGGACTGGGACTCAGGAGACCAGCTTGCCATTGACCTGCTGGATGACCATGGGCAAGTCACTTCCCTGCTCCGTGCCTCAGTTTCCCCATCCGTACAATGGGGATAATAATACTGACCTGCTTGCTGTACAAGAACTAGGTGGTATTATTTGCTTTCTGCTCTTTTCCTTGGATAGTGTCACTTGCAACCTGGCATTCAGTACGGTCGTCCAGGGTACTGGTAGGTGAAACCCCAGCACGCTCTCCTGTACCCAGGGTTGTGAGCCTTCCCTGACAAAAGGTGCAAGGGAAGCTTTCCCTTCCTGGTGGCTGGCTCCCCAATCCATGAATATACACTAGGAGAGAAATAGGCAGGAGCTGTGATCAGTTGACCGGACTAATTGAACACGACTAGAAACACAGCTCTACAAAATTCCGCTCACTCCATCCACAGCCCTTGGTTCCTTTGCAGTGGGTGCTCTCCTCCTGCGAGCTTCCAGAGAAGCAAAGGGAACCTGATGTGCTGTGCCCAAGAGCAGTACACTGGCCGTGTACAGGAGGTCAGATGCCTCCGGTGAATCAAGCTGCCAGGAGTGGCGGCTCTGCCCCCCCCTCTGTGCCCACTCAGGGCAGGGCAGCTGGAAATGTTCAGAGTTCCAGGAAACTGACGGGCTGAACACTTAGAAATGCAAAGCTGCATTGGGTTGTGCCAGTTACCTTCTTCCCTGCAGCTGTTTCTCCTTCCCAGGTGGAATGGCCTGCCCCCCTGCAGTACGGCCGACTGGCTAGTTCCCGAGTGTAAGGCGAGAAGGGAGTTAATCATCTCTAGACTGACCTCCCGTGTAGCATTTCACCTCAGTGTTGAGCCCCAAGACTTGTTAGACTGAGACATTTCAGGCCTCGGGAGGCTAGCCTGTTTGAGCCCCAGGCAGAGACCAGGAGGGACCGAGAGGCCACCATCGCCCACGGCTCCTGCAATGGCAGGGAATGGATGGGGGGACCACACCCAGCTGATTGCAGCAGACAACTTGTGCCCAATGCTGCAGAGGAAGGAGACCCCCCCCCAAGGGGGAACATTCCTGCCTGACCCCAGATCTGGTGATCAGCATACCCCAGAGCATGTGAGCAAGAACCAGCCAGTTAAGAAAGAGGACTCTCTGGTCCATGTCAGAGCACCAGACTACCGTATTCAGTGTGCTGTCTCTGGCTGTGGTCAATTCTTGATGCTCCAGAGGAAGGTGTTGGGGGGAACCCCAGAATCCATCTGGCCAATTTTGCATTGGGGAAGAAGGCGGAGGAGGAATTTCTTCCTGACCTGTGCAGATGACTGGCGGAAGCCCTGAAGCATGAGGTTGAATTATAGTCATTGTCTTAATTCAGAGCTGCAAGTGTTAGGAGTATGTTAGGAGCAGGCAATTCTGTTCTCCCCACCCCCACCCCAGCGTCTATGAAGCAAGGGGATGGATGCGGCACCTCTGCAGCAATTCAGACCTATCCCCCCTGCACATGCTGGCTGTAGAAGTTCCCATACCAGCTGGATTAAAGCATAGGGCAGCTAGAACCAGGAACAGAATTCCTGACTATATATTTCCGGCTTTGCCATGGCTCTGTTGGGTGACCTGGAGCAAAGACCTTCCCATCTCCATGCCTCAGTTTCCCTTTCCACCTGGTGTCTGTTTAGACTGTGAGCTCTTTGGGGCAGGGACTGTTTCTGCACTCTGTGCAGTGCCCAGCACGGTGGGAACCTGATCTGCATTTAGATGCTCCAGGCACTACTGCAATACCCCTAATAATGAATAGAACCACACTTCTCTCCTCCCACGCTTCCGGTTTCTACTGTCATATGGCTTGTTTTCCACACTCCTCTAATTTCTCGCTCCATAGGTGATGCTGAGCATTTGCTGGCATTGATACGCTATCACTCTGTCAGGGGCACAGATACCCTAATCCAGATCCACCAGGCAGGGTGTCAACTTTCTGCTTCCCAGAGCAAAGGGAGGTGGCTGGGGGGTTGTGTATGGAAGGCTCAAGGAGAGGTTTTGAAAGCTTCACAAACTATTTTAGGAGCCCTGTAAATCAGGCAGTGAGTGTTACAATAATCATCTATCAGCTCCACCCATAGTTAAGGTTGCCTGACACTTTCCATTATAAGACCCTTTTTTCAATTGCTTACAACTTTGCCAACCTTTAACTGTTTGTGCTGAAACTTCCCACACTGGGTGTCTGCCTCAGGCTGAATCTCTTTGGAAAATTTCAGCAAAAATCATTCAGCCATTTCCGAGAATGAGGCTAGGAAAAACATATTGTTTTGCCCATGTTTTTAAAAAATCATTTCATTGAGAAGCGCTAGCGCCTCCTTGCTTTCGGGCAGGGACTTGTGATTTGGCAGGGGGCTTGCCCTGATGTTGCGGAGCCTTTTGCCATCCTGGTGAAAATTGGTCTATTTTTGGCCAAGTTATTAAGCTCTTGAAAAAACTCCTTTTGCAGGGGCACAATAGAGTCTTGAGTCTGGCAGCTAAACGCTCCAAAGATTCCGCCTGTCCTTAGCTGCCCCATTGACGGGCTGAGCGGGGTTCTCTTTGCAGTTGCACGGGCACCTTTAATTCTGGGATCACCTAACCCTTGCGTGCTGGTGCAAGCCTTACAGCGCTTTTGGTCTGTATCGATTATTTATATTGCAGTACTGCCTACTGGCCTCAGTACCGCCTAATGGCCCCATTGTGCTGGGTGCTACACAAATATATAAAACATCACAGTCCCTGCCCCAAAGAGCTTGCAGTCTAACTGGTCGAGACAAAGGGTGCTATGGTCAATCAGCAGGTCGGTGGCAGAACTGGGAATGGAGCCCAGGTGTCCTGAGTCCTAGCCCAGTGCTCAATTCATTGGACCATGCTGTCTCTCCAGCACTTGTAAGTTTGACTTGCCAGATTTATCCTGAAGACAGAGGGAAAATGTGAGCGTCGGGGGTTTTATGGCCAGCATTTTAAGCATTCACACCTCCCATTTTTGAATTACAGGTCACTAAAGTTGCTTTGTTTGCTGTTGACATTGGTCTAATGCTCCCTTAGGTTCCTCTAGTCTAAACACAGCTTGTCCGACAGTTTTTCGAGATAGTGCATGAGTCTCCACGTAGGTTTAACTGGCTATTTTTGAAGAGAATAGAGTCTAATAAGTCCGGTTATTGTGGACTTTTGTGGGCCTTGGCTTGCTCTCATTAATATATCTCTGGGATTTATCACTGACTTCAGTTTTGGCTGTTTTTACCTTAGATAGGCTGCGAGAGATCCAGAATGGTAGGGATCCAAGTCCATATTATGGTAGACCCAAGTCTTATCCCCTCCGTCACATTGCCACTCCAATAGAGGTGCGTTGGTTATCCTACCTCTACCCACTAAACACGCTCCCCGCACAGTGCTAGGGACAGATCCCAGGATTTCGATCACCATCGTTCTGCTGCTGTGAATAATTGTGAGTGTGTCCCCACCCCCAACCCCTCCCCGTGGTGTCTACCCCCTGTGGTGGCCTCCCCCCAGAGGGGATGGCTCCTTGGAAAACCTTGACTATCTGCACTCCCTGGAAGGAGTGGGGGTGAAGCGAAGTGACCAGCAGGGTTTGACTCAGCCCGTGAGAGAGATGCAGTGAGCTCCGTGTGGCTTGTGTCGCTGATGTATCGCACAAAAGGACCCCCAGGCCTTCAGAATCAGGGGCACAGGCCTCCAACCATGATACTGGCTTAACACCCCTGGGCTTTCGGACACCGATCTGTTTGACGGAGCTTTCTCTGTGCCAGGAAACCCTAGCTCTAAAGGACCAGACCTCTCCCCGTCTGGAAACTTGGCGTTCCTCAGGAAGGAAGAGTCTGGCTGAGTCATCTGAATTCGGGTGATGGGGCTTTATGGAAAACCACAAGCAGGGGAATGTAGGGGAGACTGGTGTATGGGGTGGTGAGGAGAGCAGGGGTATCGGTGTGCGTATAGGGGTGGGAGGGGCTGGAGGGTGGGGGGTGTAAGTGGGGGCATTTGGGGATGGTGGGAAGGGAGGAAGTGCAGGAGGTTGATATGTATGTAGGGGAGGGCACCTGGGACCAAGAGGGATTTGAGGGGGCAGGAGGTAGAGGTGTGAATAGGATGTAGGAGAAGGGGTATCAGGGAGGCATTACAGGGACAGAGAGGTATGGGCACCTTGGAGGGGCAGATATAGGGGGGAAGGCTTAGATGACTTGTGGGAAGTGACTGGGGCCTTGAGAAATGAAGGAGAAGATGGGTTTGGGGGAGCGGAGGTTAGGGGGGGCATGTGGGTTTGTGGGGCAGGCTCTTGTGGCCCCATGTGGGGGGGTGCTCTCCACACACAGACGTGCCCCCATTACAGGCATAGTCTCCACACTGCTGGCTCAGCCTGGGCGGGTCGCAAAGCCCCTCCCAACAGGTGCCATGGGGCCAGCGTGCCCAGAAGGAGCGTCCGACCCTCACAGCCCCTTCCTAAGAGGTTTGTCCACGGCTTGCACGTGGCCTGCAGGCCGCTGCGGTTCAAAGGATCCCTGCAGTCGGGCGGGGTCTGTCTGTGACGGTAACCCTCCTCTCACTGGGTGCCCACTTCGTGACGGGGTAACGGGCTCCTTGCTGAGTGCCTCAGCCGTGTGCCCGGGCAGTGCTGGTACTAAAGGAACCCGTGTGACTGGCACGCGGGTAGCTGCCGTTTGCCACAGTGACTTTTTCCCCCCCAAAAGCAGCTTGTGCCCCTCACTCCGACAGGGCTGTGACGCTGCCCCTTGGATCGCCCAGCCTTGGCCCTCCCCCAGGTGGAGCACGAGCGGCTGCGCCTCTGCCAGGGTGTGCCATCTTCCCGGGAGATCGCGGGGACGATAAGAGGCCGTGCGCAGGACTGAAAGGACCCTGCGACCCTGCGACCCAGCAGGCAGGGGCAGAGCACTAGACTGGCATGGACGCTGCCAGGAGAGGAAGATGAAGCCACTGGTCAGACCCAGGGGAAGGCTGGCTGGGCCGGCAACCTGCCTGGGCACTTGCTCCACCTCGCTCTGGCTTCGCCTGCCGGCTCTGCGGGGCAGCCCCATTGTTCTGCAGCTGTACAGCACCTGGCACACCAAGGGCCGTCTCCTGGGCAGCATTGCAATACAAGGGATCAGACCCAGCTGTAAAATGGTCTGCAGTGGCGTTAATCCCCGCTGCTTTGCAGAGGGCTCTGGGACTCCTGTCAAGCACTTGCTGGCGTGTGGCCGGGCAGTGCTTCAGAAGCATGGAGCAGCCCCTGGCACCAGCTGGCTGAAATTTCTCTCCTGGGACTGTTGCTCTGGCATAACTGCCCCTCAGAGCACTGCCTGAGTCCCTAGATAGCGCCACTGATGGGGATTGTGCCCCGTAGCACCGCCGCCTTGTGCTGTGCTGGTTAGCCCCTCTGGGGTCGAAGGATGAGACCTGGCAAGGTGGGTGGTGTAGCTAGTCAGCTGGGAAAGACCTCCAGCTGAAGACAGATGGCTGGGGGTCTGGTGGCAACATCTCTGTGAGCATGGTCGGAAGGAGTCAGTCGTACTACATGGAATTCCCTAGGGTGACAGGTCTTGCTAAACAAGCATGCTGGCTTGAGAAGTGAGGCCTTGTGAATGGTCAGGGCCCTGGAATGGCGGGGCTGGAGACAGCAATGCCCTATGGGATGGGTGTCCCACTGGTGAATGGCAGGAATCGCCCCTTCCTTCGCCAGGAACACGTCCTGAAATGTACAGAGGAGAAATGAGCCATCTAGGCCCAGGCTCACGCTGACCACGGAGGCCCGTGCTGTTGCTCCTGGTATGAGCTTGGCTCATGGAGACATCTAGCACTCCCTTGCTGTCTGTTCTAGATAAGCTCTTATGCTGTGCTCCTCACCGTCCTATCTGAGTGCCTTCCCGTTGTAAGGCCTCAGCAATGTGACTAACTTCTGTCGTGGTTCTCTCCTCTCCTCCCCACCAGAAGAGAGTGCAGGGAGTGGCTTGTTTTGGTCTGGTTTTCCAAAACATTAGAAGAAATTGTTCCTAGAAGCGTGCCTGGCCCTTGGAGCAAGGGTGGGGAAGGTTGGGACAGAGCTTAGTTCCTAAGGGAGTTTGATCCCCAGGTTGGGACCGGCCCCAGAGGACGCTCTGTCTCCTGCACAGATGGGCAAGTCCTGCTGGCCTGAGAAGCGGAGCTGCCGGTTCTGCCAGGCAGGCAGCTCATAAGAGATTCCTCGAGTCCAAGGCCAGAAGGGACCAGTGTGATGATCTCGTCTGACCTCCTGCGTGACCCAGGCCAGAGACCTGCCCCCAAATCATTCCTAGTGCAGAGCTGTGAGAAAACCATCCAGTCTTGCTTTAAAGACAGTCGGTGACGGAGAATCCAACACGACACTGAACATTAAGACATTGTCAAATATTGTATCGTGGATATGGATCTCTGCTCATACAGCTGCCGTGTGTACCCGTAAACTCCTGGGAATGGCGGAGGTCTCTTAACTTCCTGCCAGGCTTAGAAATGCACAAAAACTAGCTTTGGAAGGACCCCAGGCCTCTGTCTGGGCGGGGCCAGTCCTGCCACAGCAGCGAGCCTGAATTGTAGGGGCTTACTTGAAACCCAATCTGCAAAAAACACCCCACTTCTGCAGTCTCTAGCTACACGGCACAGCACAGCTGGGTCTGGCCTGCCTGCCCTAGGGGAGGTGTGGCCAGGCGCAGCCCCGTCTCTGGGATGGGCAGGAGCTGGCACTGGGCTCAGGAGGGGATGCGCCTCTGTTGGGCTGCAGTGAGCAGGATGTCGCTCGCACAAGCCTCCGTCCACATGCAGCCGTGTGGGGCGGATTCGTAGGGCACCGAAGTGGGTGGACCACAGGTTTCCTGCCCAACTCTGAGGCTGGCCGATATTCTAGCTGCCCTGGGTAAATTCCAAATGAAGCTAGATCGATGTGAGCCGATTTTAAGTGTCCACACTTGGGTTAACTCTGATTGAACTAATTCAACTGGGTACGATTTGTGTGTCGATGAGGCCTCGGGTTGGATTTCCACCTTCACTGAACTCAAACAAAGCAGAGGAATCATTCTACTAGGGTCTGTAAAAATCCCTTTAAGCTGCTGAATGTTGGGCCTAAGCAACTGGCAGCATCCCACTCAGAGGCTGCTTTGCTGCATTGATCTTGGGACTCTGGCTCAGCCAGGAGTCCAGGGATCCCTGGGTGGGCATCTCGGGCAGGAAGTCAGACTCGATAGTCAGAATGGGCCCTTCTGGCCTTGCTCTCTGGAAAGCAATCAGCCGATCTGGCAGGCCGGTGTCCGGGTGCCGGGCATGGGAGGCACCCTGCATACCGCTCCAGGTGACTGCGCAGAGCACGGGTACCCTGATCTACCAGCGCATAACGCAGGCTGGCTGTTGCAGGTCCAGCTATTGCTATTGCAGGTCCATCATCTGCACATCTTTGGAGGGTGATGGATGAGACATGACGAAGCTATTGTGATCGGAAACAGTGGCTGCGGCTATTTTTGGCTTCCCGAGGAGCTCTTGGGATGTTGAGCTCTGATTTGTGGGAGAGGTAGCCGGGCTCGGCAGCTATGGCATCTTGTAGCAAAAAGCAAAGGAAATGTGCATTTGCAAATGTGGTTACATTTAAGGTGTGTGTGGAGGGAAACAATCCCGGAGGGAACTAAAAACACTGAGTTTCCAACAGAACGAATAACCTCTTGTTCAGTTTATTTTATGTCTCCAAACAGTGGTGTATTGAGGACTGGGTTAGAGGTGCAAGCTATCACTTTAAGAGTTGGGGTGTTTCCTGGTTCTGTTTACTGGCTGGGGTGGGGGGAGGGGGTGTCAGCCTCAGCCTGGAAGAAGCTGGGCTAGTCCAGGGCGAGGCGAATGGGCCGCTCTGCCCTAGGGAGCAGCCTGCGTTGTGGGCAGCTGTGTGCGTTATCGTTCGGGATTCGAAGGAACACGGTCATGTTACGTTCCAGCAAGAAAATCTAACTTCTCTGTGTGTGCTGTGAACATAACACACATGGACATTGACATGGGCCCGGGCAGTGATGCCCAGCACTTTCCATAAAGACAGTTGCTTAACGCTTTGCAAAACTGTTCCCGTTCGGGCCGAGGCTTGGTGTCTGCTGGATTTTACTGGAAAGTCTCAGCACAAAGGGTGCAGCCTTACCTGAGAGCAAAGCTAGGAAGGAACAGCGAGCGTGGCCGGTGTCCAAATTCTTTCCCAACTGTTCCTGGTTTTAGCACTTCCCTGGTTTGGAGCCGGGACCCGAAATCTTTTCGAGTCCTGGGATCAGAAGGGCTCTTCACCTTCTCTGTGACAATCTGTCCAGATCTGGCCCCAGTGCTGAGCCATGGGAACTGCCACTTGCCCAGACACAGGAGAACTTGTGCTTGCTCTTAACACTCTGCCGACTCCAGTTGCATGGCACATGCTCCCAAACCTGTGTGAGCTGCCTGGGCCGGCCAGCCAGCCTGCCTCCCGCATCAACATACTCTCGAGCCTAGAGAAGCTGCACTGGACTCCGAGTCGGGACGTCACGAGTCTGAGCCCCTCTTCTGCTGCCTGTTGCTCATGCTGCTGTGCATTTCACAGCCCTTATTAGTAGGCTTCATACCCTGACTCTCCGAGGCAGGCAAATATCTTCCCATGTCTTTCAGGTGACTTACATTTGCATAAGGTCACTTCTGGCAGAACTGGAAATGGGACCAGAGTCTTAGCTGCACTGCCTCTCAGAAAGCACCTGCCGAACCTATGTGCTTGGCTATGCTGTTAGGAACCACGGCTCTGATTGTTTGTTATAAGCCTAACGTCGCGTCCACTTTAAAATCCCAAAGGTCCTGTCTGCTTTGTAATCGGCAGGTCGGATCTGGAGCTGAGGTAGAGGGGTTTTCTGGAAGACCTTAGCTGATCTGGCAGGGGGTTCCCGAGAGACCTCACCCCGAGCACAGTGGCGATTCTCCACAATCCCCTCTCTTGAAGCAGCTTTGTGGAGAGCTGCTGGTGGTAGCAGGTAGCTCATTTCCGAGCTGGGCGTGGCCCCCTTCGTGCAACCAACGTAGACATGATGCTTTCAGCAAAAAGTCAGAGGTGGTTGTTATTGTTGGACCCCCGTTGTGCTAGGCACTGTACAACCACCGCAAAGCAGGCCAACGGCATATTGGGCTGCATTAGTAGGAGCATTGCCAGCAGATCGAGGGAAGTGGTTATTCCCCTCTACTCAGCACTGGTGAGTCCACACCTGTAGTAGTGTGTCCAGTTTTGGTCCCCCCACTACAGAAGGGGTGTGGACAGATTGGAGAGAGTCCAGTGGAGGGCAAGGAAAATGATTAGGGGACTGGGGCACATGACTTAGGAGGAGAGGCTGAGGGAACTGGGGTTATCAAGTTGCAGTGGGGGAGGTTTAGGTTGGATATTAGGAAAAACTTTTTCACTAGGAGGGTGGTGAAACACTGGAATGCGTTACCTAGGGAGGTTACCTAGGGAGGTGGAAGAATCTCCTTCCTTAGAAGTTTTTAAGGTCAGGCTTGTCAAAGCCCTGGCTGGGATGATTTAGTTGGGATTGGTCCTCCTCTGGGTAGGGGGTTGGACTAGATGGCCTCCAGAGGTCCCTTCCAACTCTGTTATTCTATGATTCTGTGATTTAGTCTGCAGAAGAGAAGAGTGAGGGGGGATTTGATAGCAGCCTTCAACTACCTGAAGGGGGTTCCAAAGAGGATGGAGCTCGGCTGTTCTCAGTGGTGGCAGATGACAGAACAAGGAGCAATGGTCTCAAGTTGCAGTGGGGGAGGTCCAGGTTGGATATTAGGAAACACTATTTCACTAGGAGGGTGAGGAAGCACTGGAATGGGTTACCTAGGGAGGTGGTGGAATCTCCATCTTTAGAGGTTTTTAAGGCCCGGCTTGACAAAACCCTGGCTGGGATGATTTAGTTGGAGATTGGTACTGCTTTGAGCAGGGGGTTGGACTAGATGGCCTCCTGAGGTCTCTCCCAACCCTGATATTCTGTGATTCTATGAAAGAGACCGACCTGAGCCTCTCTCCCTCTCTGAATAAGTGGGCTAGGAAGTGCTGAGGAGACATGCGTGTCAGGGACGGTGCCTCATCAACTAGCCATGCTTGGAAGCTTAATGCTAACTTCAGAGAGCAGGGGGCTGGCCGAGTTGAGTAGGCGATGCTCCCCTCCATCGCTGAATTCCTGAAGCCCGTTTATGGAGAGCTGCAAACACAAAGCCCAGAGAACTGTCCGTGCGACGGGGGCCCTGTGAAGCAGCGCTCTAAGCCTGCCTGTGCCAGCGTCTCCAGAACGCCGGCCTGCTCCCTGCAGGACAGTTGAAGATGATGCTGTTGCCTAGTGTGGAGAGCAGCCAGGCTGGGGCCGGGGCCCTGGCTTACCCAGACTGCATGCAGGGAACTGGAGCCTGTCCCACCCACATCCCAGAATCCTCCTCTAACGCCCATCCAGGTCTCCCAATAATGGGGGGTGGTTTGCGAACTCCTGGCTGAAATCCAACAGATCCTGGGGGGCTGCGGGTGCTTGGGGTTGGAGTCCTGGTGATGCGGGGTGCACAGATGTCAGTGGGGATTGTGGGATTGTATGGCTCAGGGGCACAGGGACCCTTGGGAAGTGGGGAGGAGGCTGGGCAGGAAGTGAGCTGAAGTCCAGGGCATCAGAAGACCTTCATCCCCCTGCCCTCCTCTAACCACTGCACATGCTGCCCCCAAGGGGAATGCACTGCTGGAGCTGAGCAGAACCCGGTCCGCTCTCTTGTCCATGCCCTGGCCCTCGCCCTGGTATCCCAGACTGGCCGTGAGCTGGAGAGGAGACACTGGGCTGTGTCCAGCAGGTGTGGCTCCCACTGACTCCAGTTATACCAAGGCACCTTTCTAGCCCTCGGTGGGGGTGGGGGGGGCGAGATGCTGGGTAGAGCATCCCAACTCAGTCACTAGTCTAGCACAGCCCGGGTGACACGGGACGCGTGGGCCAATGGAAGTCTCTGCTCTCCGTGCCACACGCGCGTGCCGAGAGGGCGTGGCTGTCAATTGGCTGGGACCCCTCCCCGTGTCAGGCACGCCCCGTGCCGCGGCTCCTGCAGTGCGCTTGCTAGCAGCATGGCAGTGCCGCTCCCCATAACGCCTCTCTTCTCGCCTCTCGCCACAGGGGTCGACTTCAAGATGAAAACCATAGAAGTGGATGGTATCAAAGTGCGAATACAGATCTGGTGAGTGCTGAAGCCGAGGGCTGGAGGGGTGTTGGGCAAGGGTGCGGTGATCCAGGGCCGGGACCCTGCTGAAGCTCACCAGCTGAGGTCCAGCTGGGCCAGTACTTTGTTTCAAGACCTCTACAGAACATGTGGCTGCTGCAGGGAGGGGTGGCAGTCAGAAGGGGGTGCTCTTCTCCCCCAGTGCCCCTGGGGTTGTTAAAGATACCCTGGCAATCTCTGCAAGAGCAGGCACATTGGTCTGCGTTTCCTGGCCCAATTCCAATGCGGGTGTGTCTCCCTGAATCTCGCTGCCCAGTCTCCATCAGTTGCAGCATTCCAGTTCGCTTCCCACCCTCGGCTGTCCTGTAGTGATGCTGTGCTCAGTTCTTCAGCTGCCATGTCCCTCCACAGAGGTGGCAGCATTGCAGTGGTGATGGATGTTGTGTATGTAGTGTGTGAACTGCTCTGGAACCAAAGGTGCCCCGTAGACAGAAATCTCTCATTTGGGCAGTGGAGGACGCAGATGGACCACTGCAGCTGGGGCTAGGAAAACTCCACCACCACAAACCGGCTGCTGCGTGCTTGTCCATGGGTCGCAACCCTCCCGCTGCTGGCCAGTGCTGGAAGCAGGCTACAAAACTGAGTGGGCCATTGGCCTCAGCCTGCAGTGCCCATGCAGCTTCCTTAAAGGGCCTGGCTCTGAGCTGCAGGCCCCAGCGCACCAGCCAGCCGGAGGGCAGCAGTTCGGTCCCAGGGCACTCTCTGTAGAGCGCTGGGTCGCAGGCCTGCCCACCTTCCTGCCGACAGACCCTGCCAGTTCACAGAGAGGGTCTGGGGAAGGACAGAGCCAGAGATGGGAGCTGCTGGCTGCAGCGCTCCCTGGCAGAGGTGTCAGTGGCCACAGCTGTCCCGTGTCCATCCTGGCACTGCCCACCCACCCGCCGAATAGCCAGGTGACACAGCAGCTAATGGCACCGGGACAGAGCACTCAGATCCTCTCCCATCGAAGGTGGAGAGTGTATGTGTTTGGGGTGTCTGGGATGAGCCCTGCTGTGTGTGCCCATCCGAGACCCTCGGAAGGTACTTGGCACTGCTGCCCCTCCCCTGGAATTCGCAGCTGCAGCACCGACATGGGGCTTGGCTCCATTTGGCACCAATGACCAGCCCCCACTGATGCCCCATGAGTCACCTGCCCCACGGCTTGTGCCCACCTTGGGTTTGCAGCTGCTCTCCCCCCTCCCCTCCCCATGGCAGTTTGTTCTGTGGCTCTTGCTCCCACCCTGCGGCAGTAGGAGGCGCTGTATCCCCATCAGGGGTCATGGCGCCCAGGGAACGCCCGCAACTGACCCGACCTCTGCTCTGCTGCAGGGACACGGCGGGCCAGGAGCGGTACCAGACGATAACGAAGCAGTACTACAGACGAGCCCAGGTAATGCCACCGCCCTGGCTCTGACGGCGATACCGGGGGTGGGCGGCACACGTCTCTCTCTAGGCCAGACATGGGCAAACTAGGGGCCATATCTGGCCCGCCGGACCGTCCTGCCTGGCCCTTGAGCTCCTGGCCGGGGAGGCTAGCCTCCAGCCCCTCCCCTGCAGGTACACCGCCGCCCAGGCAGTGCTCTGGGCAGCGGGGCTGCGCTCTCCTGCAGGGCAGCGCCGTAGCGTGTCTGGCTCCGGCCGAGCGGCGCTGCTCTGAGCGGCATGGTAAGGATAAGGGGCAGGGGGCCCCGGTGGGGGGCAGTCAGTGGGACCCGTAAGGTCCTGCTGCTCAGTGGGTCACGCGACCCGGCAGATTCCTGATGACCCTCTGGCACCATTCCAGGCCAGTGTTTGGGCCCCCAGCTTTCACTGCTCAAGGAGCCGAGGGCAAGATCTGCTCTGCCAGAGACTGAGGGAGTCGGGTGGGCAAATGGCACTGTGTATATGGGGTTCTCAGGCTTGTGAGAATCTCTGCCCTTCAAGGTTTCTGCACCAGGGCTAGGCTGATGGGGCTAGGGCAGGATCCTCCCCACCCCTCCGAGCCAACCCTGCCCCAAAGAACTCAATAGACAAAGGATGGGAGGAGATACTGAGACGCAGGGACGGGGAAGGGATCCACCCAGGGTCACCCAGCAGGGTGCTGGCAGAGCTGGGGATGGAACCCAGGTGTCCAGAGTCTCAGGCCATACCGACTAGGCCATGCTGGGTTCCCTTAAGGCTAATTGTGGCCTGTCCTAGGAGGCCACCAGGGGTCCCTGCCCATGCCCCACTGCCTCCCGGGGAACGGGGGTCCCTGCCCACGCCCTGGTGCCTCTCAGAGGGCTGGGGACCAGAGGTCCCCACCCATGTCCTGGTGCCTCCCGGAGGGCAGGTGCACAGGAGCACATTCTGAGGGAGGGTGACCTCTTCTCTGCCCCAGTGCACTGTGGGTAAGACTGTCCTCTGCTCCCCCACCCCATCCCCTGTGTGCTGGGTCTCGTTGCAGGGGATATTCTTGGTCTATGACATCAGCAGCGAGCGCTCCTACCAACACATCATGAAATGGGCCAGCGACGTGGATGAGGTGGGAGTCGGCTCAGAGCCACTTGTCTTGCCTGGTGGCCTCTGGCTCCTGAGCGCATGTGGGGAGGGGATCCCTGCTGCCTGAGGCAGTGTCCTGATCTGGACTGGCTGAGCGGGCGGCCTGTGTTGGGGCTGAGCCCTGAGCAGCGAGACACGGCAAGGCCCCCAGCGGGGCAGTGATGGAGCTCAGAATAAGCTTGGAGCGAAGAGACTGTTTCCTCTGGGAAACTAACAACTGGAGTCTGCCAAGCAGGCTCTGCTGGAAGGGACCCTCTGGGGCAGTGAACAAGTCTGCAGCGGGCAGGGCGGGGGAACAGCAAGGGGCATGGGGCTCTGCCAGTGCATGAAGTGGGTTGGCGATGGCCTGCAGTGTGCGGGATGGGCAGCAGGGGCTCTGCCAGTGCGTGGAGTGGATCTGCAGTGGCAGTGAGTGGGCAGCAGGGGCTCTGCCAGTGCTTGGAGTGGGTTGGCGATGGCCTGCAGTGTGCAGGATGGGCAGCAGGGGCTCTGCCAGTGCGTGGAGTGGGTTGGCGATGGCCTGCAGTGCAGGGGATGAGCAGCAGGGGACTCTGCCAGTGTGTGCAGTGGATCTGCAGTGGCAGCAGGCAGCGCAGATTGGCGATGGCACGTGGGTTGCAGCCAACGTGCAAGGCAGGCTTGTGAGAGCAGCGAGCATCAGGGCACATGTGGCAGGAGAGTTGGGAGAGGGTGTGGGTGCAGGGTACAGATCAGCCCTATGGAAACTGTGGGGCCTGTGGCAATGGGTTTGTAGACCGGCTGGTTTGTATTAGCTGCCTCATCACCCAGTGGGAACAGCTCAGGCACTCCCCCTGGGGATAGGGTGCAGGGCACCTGTGCCAATAGCCCCGGGGCAGTAACTCAGCCACAGTGCATCCAGAACCGGCCCCCATGGGGGCTGGATCCCCCTGCAGCAGCCAGGGCCGTTGATTGAAGACCTGACCCCTTGAAATGCCTCCCTGCAGCAGGCCAGGGCCTGGGGACTCGGAGCAGGCCTGCTGCCTGGCCTGTGCCCTGCCATGTGGGCATTGCTCCCAGCAAATGCTACTGGGGGTTGAGCCACTGTGGCCAAGGCCATCGTGAGCAACGGGTGATCCTGGGTGCCCAGTGGAGACCCCTGAAAAGGGCCCAGCTGTCGGACGGTGCTGAGCGCTGCCCTTTGGGTCTGGCCCCTTCAAGGGGTCTTAGCTGGGCCCCTGGGTCACTTGTCGCTCCTGGACATCTTGGCCTGTTGCTGCTGGGAGCCTGGGGTCGCTCCTGCAGTGCGGCGGAGCTGGAGGGAGGTGGCGGCACTGGGCAGTGCACTAGTGCATGCTGGGAGCCCCGGGATTGGTCCCTGCAGTGGGGTTGGGGGTGGCAGGGTGTGGCTGGGAGCCCTGAGGTCGTTCTCTGTGGTGTGGTGGTGCTGGGGGGTGGGGTGGGGGGCGCTAGGCAGTGCCCCAGTGCATGCTGGGAGCCCTGGGGTCATTCCCTGTGGTTCTGTGGAGCTTCAGGAGGGGGCCAGGCAGTGCCCCAGTGCATGCTGGGAACCCCGGGGCCCTGTGGTGGAGCTATGAGAGGGCTGGGCAGTGCCTTAGTGCATGCTGTGTTGGGCTAACAATTTTTCCCTTCCCCCCAGTATGCACCGGACGGGGTCCAGAAGATCCTCATTGGGAACAAAGCGGACGAGGAGCAGAAGAGACAAGTGGGCAGGGAACAAGGCCTGCAGGTGAGCGGGCCTCACAGTGCAGAGCATGTCCTGCTCCCCTCAACGGGTGCCCATGCCCTTGCTCTTTGTGGGGGCCACACCCCACATACTCTGTCTTCCCGGCCCCACCCTACCCCCGGTCGGCCTCCAGCTGCTCGCGTGCTCCTAGCACTCAGAAGTGAGCATGCATGTCTGGAGGGGGAGGGTGGACTGGTCTTCACTGAGGTTGGCAATCGGTGCCCTGCTCGGTGACTGTCTAAGGGACTCTCTTGCCTTCCAGCTGGCTAAGGAGTACGGCATGGACTTCTACGAAACAAGTGCCTGCACCAACTTCAACATTAAGGAGGTGAGAGCCCAGCAGTGTTCTGAGATGGGGGGGCAGGCGGGCTTCTTTCCTTGCCATCAGACGGGCAAACCTTGGAAAAGAGCCCAGAGCTGGTGGCTTCCCCTGCTCTCTCCAGACTGGATTTTGAGCTGATCCCTCAGCTGGCCCCACCAGTCTCCCAGGAGTTCTTCTTTGGCCCGGGTCAGAAACCGGCTGTTCTCCCAGAGTTGTTATTGTCTTGTCCCACGATTGTTGTCTCAGGCCAGGAATCTGGAATGAATTTGGCAATGTATACAAGGTCCTTGGTAACAGCTTGATCCAAGGTGTCCAACCCTAAATAGCTTCACTTTCCTTACAGTAAGAACATCAGAACGGCCATCCTGTGTCAGACCAGTGGTCCGTCTCACCCAGTCTCCTGTCTTCCAACAGTGGCTGGTGCCAGGTGCCCCAGAGGGAATGAACAGAACAGGGCAGTTATCGAGTGATCCATCCCCAGTCATCCAGTCCCAGCTTCTGGCAGTCAAAGGTTTAGGGACACCCAGAGCATGGGGTTGCATCCCTGACCATCTTGGCTAATAGCTATTGATGGACATAACTTCCATGAACTTATCTCGTTCCATTTTGAACCCAGTTATACTTTTGGTCTTGACAACATCCCCGGGGAACGAGTTCCCCAGGTTGACTGTGCGTTGTGTGAAGGAATGCTTCCTTTTGTTTGTTTTAAATCTGCTGCCTATTCATTTCATTGGGTGCCTCTGGTTCTTCTTGTGTTATGTGAAGGGGTAAATAACACATCCCTATTCACTTTCTCCATCCCACTTGTGATTTTATAGACCTCTGTCATCTTCCCCCCTTAGTCATCTGAAAAGTCCCAGTCTTATTAATCTCTCCTCACACAGAAGCTGCTCCATACCCCTAATCATTTTTGTTGCCCTTCTCTGCACCTTTTCCATTTCTAATATATGTTGTTTGAGATGGGGTGACCAGAACTGCACACAGTATTGCAGGTGTGGGCGTACCATGGATGTATATACTGACATTATGATATTGTCTGTCTTATCATCTATCCCTTTCCTAATGGTTCCTACCATTGTTAGCTCTTTTGACTGCTGCTGCACATTGAACGGATTATTTTTAGACAATGACTCCAAGGTCTTTCTTGAGTGGTAACAGCTAATTTACATCCCATCATTTTATATGTATAGTTGGCATTCTGCTTTCCAATGTGCATTACTTTGCATTTATCAAATTTCATCTGCAATTTTGTTGCCCAGTCACCCAGTTTTGTGAGATCCCTTTGTAACTCTTCATAATCGGCTTTGAACTTAACTATCTTGAGTATTTTCGTATCATCTGCAAACCTTGCCATCTCCCTGTTTACTCCCTTTACTCGATCATTTGTGAATATGTTGAACAGCACAGGTCCCAGTACAGATCCTTGGGGGACCCCACTATTTACCTCTCTCCATTCTGAAAATGACCATTTATTCCTACCCTTTACTTCCTATCTTTAAACCAGTTACTGATCCATGAGAGGACCCTCCCTCTTATCCCATGAAAACTTACTTTGCTTAAGAGCCTTTGGTGAGGAACCTTGTCAAAGGCTTTCTGAAAGTCCAAGTACACTGTATCCACAGGATCCCCCTTGTCCACCTGCTTGTTGCCTCCTTCAAAGAACCCTAATAGATTGGTGAGGCACGATTTTCCTTACAAAAGCCATGTTGACTCTTCCCCAACAAATCGTGTTAATCTCTGTGTCTGATAATTCTGTTCTTTATTATAGTTTCAACCAATTTGCCCGGTACTGAGGTTAGCCTTACCAGTCTATAATTGCTGGGATTGCCTCTGTAGGCCTTTTTAAAAATTGCTGTTACATTAACTACCTTCCAGACATCTGGCACAGAGGCTGATTTAAGTGATAGGTTACATACCACACTTAGTTGTTCTGCAGTTTCATGTCTGAGTTTCTTCAGAACTCTTGGGTGAATACCATCTGGTCCTGGTGACTCACTACTGTTTAGTTTATCATTTTGTTCCAAAGCTTCCTCTAATGACACCTCAATCTGGGACAGTTTCTCAGATTTGTCACCTAAAAAGAATGGCTCAGGGATGGGAATCTCCCTCACATCCTGAGCCATGAAGACCGATGCAAAGAATTCATTTAATTTCTCCGCAATGACCTTGTCTTCCTTGAGTGCTCCTTTAGCACCCCGATCATCCAGCGGCCACACTGACTGCTTAGCAGGCTTCCTGCTCCTGATGTACTTAAAAACAATTTACTGTTAGTTTTTGTATCTTTTGCTAATTGCTCTTCAAAGTCTTTTTTGGCCTGCCTTGTATTATACTGTTACCCTTGACTCGCCAGAGTTTATGCTACATTCCAAAGTGTGGGCAGGTATTAAAGTCTGCTCCCAACACTTCTTGTAGAATGGATATATCGTGGTCCCATCTCTATTGATTTTCATTCCTGTCCACAATCTCATGGTCAAGGATGCGATTTTCCGAGATGCTCTGATATTAGTCAGCGGATCTGTCATCTTTTGACCGTTAATTTCAGCCAACATTTCCCTTGATAGGGTGTCAATGTCTTCAACTCTCAGTCCAACCTGAGTTCCTGATCTTTCAGCTTTGGCCAGGTTATCAGCTGCCTCGTTCCCAGGTTCACCAACCAGTGATGGAATCCATTGATAAGTCAGGGTATTGCCTTGTTTTCCAGTCCTCTGAGCCGTCTTACGACTCACCCTGTAGATAGCGTGGAGTAAGTTCTGCCCGCATTCCCTGGTCAGAGCCAGGATGGGTGGAGGGGCAGGAAGGGGGATGTGGAAGAGTGGGATGAAAGGAGAACACAATGGTGAATGTCAGGAACTCTCCATTGTTTGCATCACAATAGCACCAAGAGCCAGCTGGAGGTCCTGGAGGGAAGATGGGGAGACCAGCATCCGAATCCCCCAGGTGCCAGCCTTATTGGCTGGCACCTTACAGTAGCATGGGCTGGAGGAGGGCAGGGTGAGGGGGTGCTGCCAGCCTGGCCAGAGCGCCTAACCCTGGGCTCTTGCCCGCAGTCCTTCACCCGGCTGACGGAGCTGGTCCTGCAGGCTCACAGGAAGGAGCTGGACGGGCTGCGCTCGTATGCAGCGGACGAACTGAACTTGGCCGAGCTGGAGGAGGAGGAGTGCAAACCCGAGGGGGTGGAGAACTCGCCCAAAGCCTGCTGGTGCTGAAGGGCCCCTCTGCTGCCCGGGTCTCCCTGCGCTGCCGCCGGCCTGCTCCGCTCCCTGCGCTGCTGGACTCTCCTCGGGCTCCCTGGTGTGTCTCCTTTGCTGTCCCCCGGGTCTGCCGTGCTCTCTAGGTTCCTCCCGACGTGCTGTGTGTGCCAGATGTCCCGGTGCATTTGTGGTGTCCCCCCCACCCTCAACCGGAGCAGGATCAGCCTCGCGTGCGGCCTTCCTAGGAGGCACCCACAGGCGCCGGCTGGGCTTCGGCTCTGGCTGCACTATCTAGGGATCGCTTCCTTGTGCTCGCAAGGACTCCATTTTGCTGCAGAGTGAAGCGGCCGGGACTGCTGGGCAGCCAGTGCCAGGCCTGGCCCCACACGTAACGTGGGCAGAGAGACTCTGGGAATCACCTCTCCTGCCCTTCCACTGCCAATGTGCCCTTCTTCAGGTGGGGCATCCACGGCTGCGGCTTCATAGAGGGGCTTTGTGGACATGCGGCTCTGGCTGTCTCAAACACTCTGCCTCCTTCTGCCAGTGTCCCCGGTGTCGCCAGCCTGAAGGCTCCCGGCTGGGAGCAGCGCTGCCACAGACGCCTGTCCGTGCGGTGGGTGGCCCTGGGGCTGCCTGGGAGCAATAACCTCCGCCAAACTCTCCCCACCTGCTCGGCTTCCTGCCGTCTGGTGCCCAAACAGGAATCCGGGAGCCCCAGGGAAGTGGCTGACCTTCCCAAGGGGCTGATCCCTTCCGGCTCTCGGCGGGAGCTGCGGCTGGCCAGTGCCTCTGCGAATGGGGCCACTCCTCTAGGTGCCCGTGCTGGGTATAGGGGCCGTGTGGCCAGCTGCTGGGCTCCCCAAGGCTGGTGAGTGAGGGGGAGAGAGGAGGCATGGCACGTAACCCCACGGGCCTGTCCCCAGCTGCTCAGTGCCAGTGCGGGCTCTGAGGCCATCCTGGGCCCTAATGGGGTCACTGCTGTACTGCCCAGAGACTCCCAAGAGCTCTGGCAGCTAGTGGAAGGTGTCCCTTGGCTCGTCTCAGCTTGCCTGGGCTGGGAGGCAGCAAGATGCCAGACCCTGGGATTGTTAGCCTGGCCGGGGGGCTAATGATCTCCGGAGGTTTGTTTGGCCGTGTCCTCCACAGGCCCGGGTAGAGGTGAACCCCTTGGGAGGACGTACACCAAGGCCTTCCTCCACTCTGGACTGGCTGAGGAGAGTCACGTCACGAGTCACTCAGGCCACGTGTCCAGTTGGCTGGATCCCGGAGGAGCTGTCTGCCACCTGTTTATTGCACACCCTGCCGGCCATCCGGAACGTGGCAGAGATCTAGAGCCAGTGCTGGGTCGGCCCATCCTGTTCCTGGCTCTTGCCTGGCCGGCCCAAGGCCTGGTGCACTTGGCATGTTCCCAGGCTCTTGAGTCTGATCCGCCATCTTCCCCTGTGGGACTGGGCCTGGCCCAGCCAGGGGGTGAGAGAGCATCTCTGGTCCGTGCCAGACTGAGCCTCTGCACTGCATGGTTGCAGAGTCCAGTTCCCAGCCTGCGTCCAGGAGCTTCCGCAGGGTGGCCTGCATTTACACGCAGGGCAGTGAAACGGGGGCTGTCCTGTCCATGCCACTGGGAGCTGAGCTGTAAGGCATATCCCTGCTGGCGCTGCTCCTTGCCAGCCAGTGCCCGGCTGGCAGACAGACCCTGCTTGCTTTGCGCTCTGCCCCTCTGTCCATTTCTTAGGAGGCTCTTCAGAGCCGGCAGACACCACTTAACCAGCTGGGAAATGGGTTTGTGCCCCCCCACAAAATGTGTTAAATTGTGCTCTTTATTTTCCACCCCTTCCCCCTTCTGGTGTCTGAGAAGCAGGGGATTGTGGGAGCCTCAGGAGGGATGGGGGTGGGGGGTCTCACTTTGCAAGTATTAACCCTTTCTGTGCCAGTGCTGGCAGTTACCCACTACACCAAAGGTGGTGTCAGATGTATGGGCAGGATTGAGTGTCTTCCACATGCCCTGCTCGAGGAGGGCTGCTGGGCTAATCAGAGGCCTTGGCTATGGCCCTCCCCCACCATCCCTGGTCATCTGAGGCCCTGGGCAGGGCAGGCCCGGGAGAATGCTGCCTGCTGCAGTCCACCCTATTGTCCCGCCACAAGGGGGCGCTCTCCGTAAAACCCAGCGGGGACATGGGGCAGCAGCCATGCAGGTTCAGGAGCCCTGCAGGAAAGCAGGTGCTGAAGCCAGAGGGCTGGGATGTGATCGGCTCAGCTCTCCTGCCCCTCCCTGGGCCGCTCGCTGCTGGCGAGGCGCCCCGGAGCCCTCATCTGAAACAAGGGGGAAGCAGGGGCTCGCAGAGCGCTGCAAAGGGGAGAATGCTGCGGGCGAAGGCTCCCTCCGTGCCCCTGCCAACAGGCAGCGGAGGGGGGTGGAGCATGCTGCTGAGGGAGGGGGAGAGGGCGCCCGTCAGATCCTTCCTTCCTGCTGCGGTTGCCCCATCCAGCAGGGATCTAGGAATCCACCCGTGTATTTCCACACTCAGCCTCAAGGCTGCGCTCTGAACCGAGCTGGGAACTGCTGCTGCCAGAGGTCATTAGGCTCTGGCTCGCTCTCCCCTAGCTGCATGGCTTCTGGGGGGCTCCATGTATCCGCGAAAGCAGCACTGACTGCCCCACGCAGGAAGCCTTGGCTGTGAGGGGCGGCGGGCCTGCTTCTCTTAGGCATTGCCTGGGTAGGTCCTGTTGCTGGTGCTGGACCGACAGGCGATGGTCTAAACCTCTCTGCAGCTGCTGTGTTGCTGAGCTGGCTCGGTGCAGAGCGCCATGAGTTACCCTGATGCCGGGTGGCAGTAAGATTGCACTATGGGCGGTCAGATTCCTAGAGAAATGCTCCCAGCTCCTCGATCCAACTCCTCCAGGCTTCTTCCGGTGCATGGATACTGCAAGACCCCCTGAGCCGGGCGTCCTGCCTGCCCCATGTCCTGTTAGCCATGGATCTTTGTCTCCAGCAGCGACTGTCTGTGCATCCCGTCCTGAGGTCCTGTTTGAAAACACAAAGCTGCCCCCGTGAGTCCTCGGCTGTGTGTGTCCCCCTTCCGCCCGTGGCGCCCTCTGCCCGCCCGGGGGGCCTCCTGTGACCTATTCCTGGAGTTCATTATTTTAGACACAAATGTTTACAAAATAAAGGTGATTTCAAAGCGGGGAGGGGGCTGCCTCATTCCTGCCGCTTCTCTCTCTGGGGTCTTGCCACCTGGAGGCGGAGCCCTGAGAGGAGGAATGGGACTGCAGTGAGTTTCAGGGCCTGGCCCAGGTGGGCACCTGGATGGCCAGGTGCTGCTGCTGCCTCTCGCTGGCGCCAGCTGCTCTCTGGGGCTGGGTGGACAGTGCAGGCCCTGGTATGCACGTCTCTCCTGGCCCCGGGGCGCCCTGGGGCACCGCAGCTGCCCTGTAAGGCATATCCCTGCGAGGCGGTGCGCTGAGCTGTTCCTTGCCAGCCCGTGCCCAGCTGGCAGATGGACGGGGGTGGGGACAGAGCTGCCGTGGTTCTGCAGTGGCTGTGAGCTGTCTGTCCTCACTGGCCAGCTCTGCCCAGCAGGGTGGCACAGGGGGTCGGTAACGCAGGCGGGAGTCTGGCCAGGAGCCACCCCGTCTTGTGAGATGTTTTGCAAGTGCAGGCTAAGAGCCTTTCCCCCCCTCCCGCCCCGCCCCGCCTGGGCAAAGCCAGGACTGACCCCAGGCTTGGGTGCTACAGACGGTAACCACAGCCCTGCCACTGTTCTGTGTCCGCACTGGCCTGGGGCAGCTGTCCATGGGCACTAGCAGCAGCCAGAAAAAGATAAAGTCGGACGTCAAACCCTCGTCAGCGTGGGCTCTGGTTTCTCCCCTGCCCCAGGGGCGGCTCTGGTTCCAGGCAGCTGCACGAGGACCCGGTGGGCCGGCAATCGGATCCCACTGTCAGTAATTCCAGCTGCTTCCGCCTGGGGCGGGAGGAGCTGAGCACCTAGGGGGCATTCCCTTGGGGGGGGGCCAGGACAAGCACCCAAGGGTGTTCCCTTTCCTTGAGGGTGCGGTGTCAGATGGGCTGAGCACCCAGGGGCAATTGTTTGTGCTGAAACTCAGGGCGGAGCTGGAATTTTGGCTCCCAAGCAAGCCTTGACCCTGGGTCTCCTACGGCATGTAAGTGAGAGCTCCCGGGAGCCGGGCGTAGGCACCACTTGCAGCTGCTGCAGCAGGGTTTGTGGTTCCCCGGCCCCGGGGGTGACAGCAGGACAGAGCTCTGGGCACTGGGGCACTGGCCCCGCTGAGAGCACATGCACTGATGCCCACTTGCGGGAAATGAGCTGAGCTCCTTGTACACCTGCCTGGCACATGGGCAGAGCCCTGGGCAGCCACAGGGGCGGCCTGCTGGCACCTTGGCTCACCCAGCTGTCCTTCCCCGGCTGGCTGTGAGCTGCAGCTCCCACCAGCACCCCGGGCCTAGTCTAGTCTGGCTCTTAGAGGAAAAAAACCCCTTTGCTGGACCCTGTGCCTTGGCAGCAGGAGCAGAGCCCACTCCTGGCAGCATGTGTGTGTGTGTGTTGGGGAGGGTGGGTACCACACGAGCCTCCACCCGGGGTGTTGTTGCCCATGGCAGCAGAAGCTGAGGCAGGAGGCAAGCCTGGCAGGACAGCACTGGGGCGACGGAGGGAGCTGGGCCAGCCTCAGGCCCAGCCAGTCCCCGGCCACGCGCTGGCCCAGCCTTTCGCTCAAGCTGCTGGCTGCGGTGCCAGCATATGAGCTTGTTCGTTTACGGTCCGGCTCCAGCTGAGGTAGCCGCAAGAAAAACCTCCATCCTCTGCTCAGCCCTGCAGCTGGGAGAGGTGTGAGCTGCACCCCATCTATCTCCCGTGGGGGTGAGCTTCACCCACCCAGCGCCATGAGGACTGTGAATGTCTCTCCCATTCACTGGTTAGCTGCTCAGGGTGTGGCTGAGCTCTCCCCTGACATCCAGCAACCCCGGGGGGATTTGCATAGACACGCCCACTCTGCCTCGGCAGTCAGCGGGCAGAGCTGCATTAGGAAGTGATCGGTGTTGGCTGGTTTGGGGTTATAAATCACTTTACTGAGCCCAGGGGTAACAAAATGTGGTTGATTAGTGTATGAGGAAAGGACAGCAGAACTGTGCCTAGCATTGCCTGGGAGGTCACCCTAAGCTGAATCTCTCATGCAAAGCCAGCAGTAGGGATGCCAAGTGCCACTGAAGATGAGTGTGTGGGCTGTTGGGTTTCTACTTGGGTGTTTGTCTTCTGGTTTGAGCTTCAGGGTGCATCTACAGGGCTGGTAAATACCTGGGGCTGGCCTGTGACAGCTGGTTCAGCCTAAAGGGCTGTTTAATTGAAGTGTAGAGCTGATGGCCAGAGATCTTGCTGCTTCGTGAGGTCCCAGAGCCCGGGACCCACCCCAATGCTACACTGTATGCCCTGAGCCTGAGTCAACTGGCACAAACCAGCCCCAGAGGTTCCACTGTCGTGTAGACGTAGGCTGAGCTGCAATTTGACCCTCCCCTTTCTTAAAGCTTAAAGACCAAGCTGATTGGACTCAAGTGAGAGTCCTTGGTTCTGTGCAGTGATGGGTAGAGCTGAGATCCCTGATGAGTAAGTGCAGGGGCTCTGGCTGAGTCATGGTGAGGGGGTAGCGTTGTAGTGAAAGGCGACGAAAGGGCAGCCCCGCAGAGACTCCTTGCTAGCCAGCGAGAGCTGAAATCACGAAGAGCTGGGGGGTCTCAGAAACACGGCACTGTGGAAGTAGCAGTGAGCAGCAAGTGCCAACAGGGCAGAGCTGCCCGCGGCAGAGATTGCAGCGGCAGTGAGCCAGTTGCAGAGGGGGCGGTAGCAGGGTGGGGGGTGTTGCTCGGGGTGCACGGGATGCCGCAGAGTTAGAAGGGAGCAGCCTGTTAAAGGGATTTTTGTTTGGACTTTCACACCAGGAGGTGGGAAACTGAGGCAAAGGCCCGTGGTAAGTTTTCCCGGATCAGGGGGTGAGGTTGGAGCCGGTTCTGTTTTGTATTGTGAAGAGGAACCCCTAGATACTGACCCTGTCCTGTTGCTGCTGACACCACCTGGCCGAAGGGTTATATGCCCTCCCCAGTCAGCTGAGCGTGGCCCTGTTCCAGCCCCACGGGGAGAGCCCCGAGAAAGCCTGCTCACGTTTTGATCAGCGGCATTGGCTAATGTGAGCTGGCTCAGTGTGTGGGTGGCTCTGGGAAGGGCCCTCAGCTCTTTCTCCCCCACATCTGAGCCCTGAAGCTAGAAGAGGTCAGATGTGTGGAGACTTGATAAGGGGCTGAGGAGAGGGGCAGGGAGAGGAGAGTGCCAGGGGGCCATGCCCAGCTCCCATGCTGTCTAGTCTAGTCTAATCTCTGCCTTCTGCCATGAGGCTGTGCCCCTCACTGTGGCATCTGCGCACTGCTGGGCCAGGGGCAGCAAGAGGGCTGCGGGAAGCCCACAGTAGATGGGCTGCGTGCCCAGTAATGGCACCACTCAGGGCCCCCCACTGGGATGGTCAGGCTCGCTGCGACTGTGCTGCACGGCGGGAGGAGTCCAGAAGAAGCTAGGCGGCGGTGGGGGGGGGGCAGGGGGGCCTGTTATAAACAATTACATCCTGCCCCATTTACCATCAATACCCCCACTACTGTTCCAGGAGCACGTAGACACTGGACTGGGGCCGAGCACAGACACCCAGTGAGAGACCGGCCCTGCCCCTCAGAGCTCACAGCCTCCGTAGACGGTGGGTGGGAGGGGAAATGGAGGCACGGAGGTGGCAGGACCGAGGTGTCTCGAGTTGCAGGGCCCTGCCTTGCCCTGCCCCCACCAATTCCCTACCCAGCTATTTCTTACGGGTGCTGTCTGTGGCGAAGGGATCCACTGTGGGAAGGAGCCTGCCCAGGTGCCTCGGAGAGCCGCCAAGGGCCGGGGCTGGGTCTGCCGGGGGCTGCTCCCTGCCCTCTGAGGCGCCCGCCCGCCTGAGAACCTGCTGTGGGTGCCGCGCCCAGCCAGCCTGGGCGGATGGATACACACACACACCAGTGGGGCTCTGACAAGGATGGGGCCACCCCCGAGAGGATTGAGCTTCCATTTACCACTAGGAGGCAGCGTAGTGAGTAGCTAGAACACTGGACTGGGCCTCAGGAGCCCTGGGTTCAAGCCCCAGCTCTGTCACTGGCCTTCTGGGTAAGGCCCTGCCTCGTGCCTTAGTTTCCCCATGGGGGTAATGATACTGCCCTGCTTTGAGAGCGACAGATGCAAAGCATTATACGTGCTCATTTGATTTGCTCACTGCTACAGACCAAGAACATACAGTCTGGTTTCCCCGGTGGGCTCCTCGGGTCTCTGCCTCGCCCAGCGAGAGTGCGCATATCTCAAGGCAAAGCATGCATTTGCACGCACACTTCCTTTCTTCCCTGTGTCCATTGGAATCAAATCGGCATGGGTGAAATTTCAAGCCAACCCTTCTCCCCTGTCTGAGTGGAGGGCGCCCCCCCCCGCCCCCTTCTCACCTGCTGGACTTTGGGCAGCTCACTGCAAAGACACCAGCTGAGTTTCCAGTGTGCAGCCCATGCAGCAGCCCCCGTCTGTTATTTAAGGCCCTCTGAATACCTCATCCAGATGCAAGCCCGGCACAAGCCCCATCTATCCACTGCCTTGCCAGGCCCTCATCCACAGAGTATCTGAGTGCGTCACCCTCAGTCACAGAATTACCCCTGCGCCCCCTGGGAGGTGGGGAAGGAGCAGCCCCATTTCATGAGAGAGGCACCGGGTGGATTAAGTGACTTAGTCAAGGTCACCCAGTAGGTCAGTGGCGCAGTCGGGACTAGAACCTTCCCGAGGCCTTTGCAGGTCACCCCTTCCCACCCTGGCCTGGTCTGGCCTGAGAGCAGGAAAGTGCAAAGCCAACTCAAGGTGCCGTTTCTCTTTCCCTTGCCCATGACTGTTAGCGTTGGGCTGGCAGTGAACTAGCGAGCCAGGGCAGGTCTGTAGAGAAAACGCCATGGGCAGCGGAGCTTAGCTTTGTGCCCTCAATTGGGCGTTACCAGCAAAGCCAAGCCCTGGGAAGGGGGAAATTTGACCCGGTGCCAGTGGTGGGGGAGATTCCTGGATTCCCCAGTGGTGTTGTGCAGAGCAGCCGAACCTTCGCCTCCTAAGGCAGCAGCGGGGCCAGACAGGGAACCTGAGGCCCAGCCCCCATTCTGACGACTTTTAAAAGCATTTTAAAAAGTTTGTTTATATATTTTTATATTACAAGAGGGTTTAATGATTTTGTTATACTATAAAATGAAATGAAAAATCACAGTACACCAAATTTTGAAGCAAAGTCATTTCAAAATGAAAAAGTGAAAGGTTCCGTTCTGAGAAAGTCAAAATGCTCTGTCAATTCTGTTCTAAACACAATGGCACTGAACTCGGCGTTACCGCAGAATGTTTTCATTTTGTCAGATTCGCTTTGTCTGATGGAAAACCTTGGTCAGCAAATTTTCCACGGACCCAGATAGAAGAAGGAAAAAGGAAAGGAAACCAAAATGTTGTCTTGTTATGTTTTAAATCTCATGAAGTTTTAAACAAATTCCTGATTTTTGAACACTTGTGGCGGGGGCTGCTGACGTAGGCCTGTCTCTCGCTGTGCATCTGTGCAGTGCCCAGCTCAATGGGGCCCTGATCTCAGCTGGGGCAGGGCCTGTCTCTCGCTGTGTATCTGCAGCGCCTGGCACAACAGGGCCCTGATCTGAGGATGTCTAGGGGCCAGTGGAAGGCACATACTACCAGTCACTGTCTGATTCTTCCCTCTCAGCTGCATGCCCCCAGGGCAATGTCTTTGCTAGAGGAGCTGACCGACTTGAATTACTGAGAGCTAGCAGGAGTATCAGGTTGGCCTGAATTTCCTTCCTGCGCGAGCCGGCTTTGCAACAAGACCTGTGCAGGCCTGACCTGCTGCTTTGTTCTGCGGCTGCAAAGAGCTGGCTCACTAACAGGTGAGCGCTCTGATTTCCTTTGAAGCGTGCCAGGAATGGAGAGACCTTTGGAGCGGCTGATCACGTGGTGTGTGGGGTGAGCCTTAAGCCAACACCTGCCAGCGGGCAAGGCTCACTGTGCAGCTGCAGCCATGGCTCACATCGCCAAGTCCTTCTACGACCTCAGCGCCACCAACATCCACGGGGAGAAAGTGGATTTCAACAATTTCCGGGGCCGGGTGGTTTTGATTGAGAACGTGGCATCCCTCTGAGGCACGACGGTGCGGGATTACACCCAGCTGAACCAGCTGCAGGCCCGGTACCCGCAGCGGCTGGTCGTGCTGGGCTTCCCTTGCAACCAGTTTGGCTACCAGGTATGCGGCACCTGCACACACAACACCCGCCCACACCCATGTCCTCTGCCTCACCAAAGAGCCCTGGAGGTTGCAGGCCCTGCAGGATCATCCTACTCCAGCGTGCTGAGAATGCAGCGGGTGCTGGCTCAGTGCTTGGAGAGCTCCCGCCAGCCAGGGGCTGGGAACAAGAGACGTGTGTGGCCCCAGCTCCTCCTATGGTGTCTCACCTGAGCATGTGGCCGCTGGGGTAGGAATTGCGTGGGGGGGGCACAGCCTCTCTGGGATGGCCATGCAGCAGCACGGCGACATGGGAACGGTGCCCCCAGTTCAGCCCAGAGATCAGTTTCAGAGCCAGGCAGTGACCCAAGGGATCGGCTGCCCCATGCCCTGTCCCTTATACCAGTGACACTCTGCCTTGCACCAGGGTGTGGGGCAGGGGCACCCCGCCCTTTGATTTTGCTGCCAGTGCCCTCCGGCATGGCACAGGCGGGTATGATTTAACTAGCTGATGCTGGCCTCAGCTGCACCTGTAAGACCCAATGGCCCAGGTGGGTCTGTGCTGAATGGAGTGTGTGTTTTGCATGCTCCTGCCTGAAGCTGGGCTCCCTGCTACCAGCCGGCCTCCTGCTGTCCTGGCAAGGTGCCCTCCTGCCCACGTAAAGCCTCCTTGACGACCCCTTAGTGGCAGTCTGAGCACTGCTCAGAGGGGGGCATTGGAGCAGCTCCACCCTAGAGGTGGCGGAGATGGGCCCCAGCGTGCGAATATCTCACCTGGCTGCAGCCTGGTGGGCAGGGCCCGGACTGCCCCAACCAGACCAGCATGAGAGCAGCTAGAGACAGAGCAGGGTGGCTGGGTCCCTTCCAGGGGCCAGGGCAGGGTTCTTGCCTGGAGAACCTTCTTTGCTGCTGGGACCATACAATCCAGCTGCTGGTCAGGATGTTTCCCCTGCTCCCACATGGCGGCCCAGTGGGGAGGTCAATGAACAGGGACACAGGACACCTGCGTTCTCTTCCCAGCCCTTCCACAGCTTTACTGGGTGACCTTCGGCAAGTCACTTCCCTGCCCCGTGCCTCAATTTCCCCTTTGCCTGTCTTGTCTATTCAGACTGTGGGCTCCCTGGGGCAGGGACTATCTCTTGCTCCGGGTCTGTGCAGCACCTGGCACAATGGGGGGGGGGGGAGGGGAAGTGATCTCCGCCAGGGTCTAAGCAGTGCCAGGACAATGCCCCCACCCTGATCTCAGCTGGGGTCTATGCAGCTCGGGACACAACGGGCAGCAGGGCGGGGAGCTCGGTCACACCCTGCATTCCTCACAGTGTGCTTGTGGGAAGGCAAATAATGACTGAGTGGCAGAACAGGCCGGGCCAGCGCGGTGGGAGCTGGGACCATCCATGAGTCACTAAGGAGCAGCGGGAGGCGACGGGACAGGGCTGGGCTCCAGTCCATCCCTTGACTCCGTCGGCCTGACACGCCCTGTCCTCTCCCTGGCAGGAGAACTGCACCAACGAGGAGATCCTCAACTGCCTGAAATACGTGCGCCCTGGGGCTGGCTTCGAGCCCAACTTCACCCTCTTCCAGAAATGCCAGGTGAATGGGCAGGACGTGCACCCCGTCTTCGCCTACCTGAAGGCCCACCTGCCCACCCCGACCGACGAGCCCTCCGCCTTCATGGGCGACCCCAAGTTCGTCGTGTGGAGCCCGCTGCGCCGCAACGACCTCTCCTGGAACTTCGAGAAGTTCCTGGTGGGGCCCGAGGGGGAGCCCTTCAAACGCTACAGCCCCAAGTTCCAGACCATTGCCATCGAGCCCGACATCCAGCGCCTCCTCAAGCTAGCCAAATAGGGGGGCAGTAATGGGAGTCCAGCGGCAGCGCCCCCTGCTGGAGGGGCGCGGTGCCACTCCCTAAGTCTCAGCCCGCTGCAGCCGGCATCAGCGCTTTACCGGGTGACGGCCCCCTTCTAAACCACATGGGGAGGGGGCCCGAAGGGGGTAAAGGCACTGAACGCTCGGCCCGCGGCACTGGGCACCATCCAATAAACAAGCCTGAAGGGAGCTGGGTCTCTGCGTATTTTCTACCCCTGCTCCCTGTTGCAAAGCCTGGCACAAGAACAACAGTGTCAACTGCCTCCCCCTGGCCCGAGCAGGGAGGCCCAGCCTTCCCAGGTGACACACGGAGACAGCAAGGGGTCTTGTCCCAGCCTCTGCCGTGTTGGCTGAGGGACCTGAGCCCTCGCTGCTGTGGAGGTAGCGGATGTGTGTGTGTGTGTGGGGGGGGACACTGAGCGCCCATGGGGGCTGTGCTGGAGGGAGCCCGGCACAGAGTGGTGGGTGCCCAGGGCAGTGAGCTGGGCACAGGACTGCCCGTCACCGAGGCTGGCAGGGAGTGAGTGTCAATATTCCTCCTGCCTAAAAGGGCCTCCCCCATTAAAATGGCTGAGAGGGCCCGTGCCCCTCGTGGCAAAGCAGGTTCACAGCTCTTTGTGAGCAGGGGCCCAGAGACGGCAAAGACCTCAGGGTGCTGCGCAACCTACCCCTCTGCAATGGGGGCCATGCCCCGTAGCAACCCGCCCCTCTGCCATGCCCCGGGAGCAGCCCAGCTGGGGCCATGCCCCATGATAACCTGCCCCTCTGCCATGCCCTGGGGGCCGTGTCCCGTGGCAAACCCAGCTCCTGTGTGCTGCCCTGGGAGCAGCCCCAACTGCAGGGGATGGTGGGGGGTCCCCAACAGCAAACCCAGCCCCTCTGCAAAGCATCAGGCCGGGCGGAGGCGCTGTGCCCCTCTCCAGGAAGCCCCCTGACAAGTGGCTTGGGAGGTGGGGGGATCTGCCCTGCTGCCTCCTACTGCTTCCTGACCCCCATGGAAAGCACTGCTGCAATGACCTCTGTGGGGGGAAGTCTGTCTGCCTTCTCCCCTCACCCCCACTGGAAGGGACCAGGAAGTTACCTCCTCCCATGGGCTCTTCATTCCTCTACCAGTCTCGACAGCTGAGGACCTGCCTTCCAGGAGCATGAGGAGCAGCTGCTTTCCAGGCCACAAGCCCTCACAGGGGGGCATCAGTCCTGGAGCTACCCTGTCACCCATGGGGCCTATTTGGCCTTCTCAGGGATGGGGGGAACTGCCCGTGTCCAAATGAGCCTATTGCCAGGCCCCCTTCACCCGCCCCAGCCCAGGGATTCGTTTCTTGCTCCACTTCCCAGGTCAATGCAGAATTACAGCCCCAGCCCTGCTGTGTGTGCAGAGCCTCAAAAACACGCCCCGAGTGGGATTGATGCTGCCTGAGGCTGCAGGGAGCCTGAGCCCATTGCTGGGAGGGAGCTGCCCCAGGTGTGACCACACAGCGACGCCACAGAGAGCCTGAGGGGCAGATTCCCTGCCCAATTCAGGGGCCTGGGTGGCTCCTGGCACCAGCTAAGGCAACTCAACTTGTGTCCCTGCTGCCGTGGCCCCATGGTGCTTTGCGGGGGGTAAATCTGCCCTAGCCACACCCCCGCCCCGCCCTGCCTCCAGCCACAGCCCACAGCAGCCAAGGTGGCTCCATGCCTAGGGTGGGAGTCATGAGAGCATCTCGCTGGGAGCTGTGGCATGGTCTAGTGGCTAGAGAACTGGGATAGCATTCAGGAGACCTGGGTTCTACCCCCAGCTCTGCTGCTGAGTGACAGCCCTGCTCAGTGCTTCAGTTTCCCCCCCCCTTTTCCTTCAGCGTGAGCCCTTTGGGGAAAACTGCACCTCCCACTGTGTACGTGCAGCACCTAGCACAACAGGGGCCTCTGGGTGCTATTATAATAGCGACACCCCTAGGGGCAAGTCTGGCCGGGGCCCAGCTCCTGTTTCAGGAAAGGAGCTTGCAGCGGGGCAGTGAATTGTGCAGGTGGGCTCAGCAGCTGCAAGTCTGCCTTCCCCCTGTCAGGGGGCACTAGCTGAGGGGAAGGCAGGCTTGTAGCTGCTGAGCCCACCTGCTCCCATGGGAAGAGGCTCTGTCCTGCAGGCAGAGGGGGCTGCTCTTCCTGCTGGCAGAAATCGGGGCTGCTGGGCAGCTCCCCAGATCAGCAACTGAGATTTTCCCAACGAGGTCAGGGGTTTTAACGACTTGCCTCCCATCACAGTGCTCCCAGGCAGCACGGCCTAGTGGTGAGAGCACCAGGCTGCAGCAGACCTGGGGTCAGTCACATTAAAGGTCAGACCTCACCTCCCCCCAATCTGTCCCCCTGTGTAATAGAGACCCAAGCTCCCTGCAGCCAGCCCAGCCCAGCCAGAGTCCATTGCTCAGACAGGCAACGCAGGCTGGCTTTACGGATGCCAAGAGCCAGAGAACTAGTTGCTCCAATAGTCAATTCCCCTTCCTCTTAAAATTCTGCCCTTTTTTCTAGTCTGAATGTCTGGCATCAGCTCCCGGCCCCTGGATCTTGCGCTGACAGTGTCTGGTAGGCGACAGAGGCCTCCAGCAGAAATCTCCCCCCCAGGTAGCCACCTGGAGAAACTAGGCCACCCAAGCTCCTTCAGTCACTCGCAGTCAGGCAGGGCTGCAGCCCTCAGAGCCTCCTTGGTCTCTCTTCTGACCCCTCTCCAGGCGATCCCTGGCGCTGCTCCTGGGTGACCTTTGACAAGTCACTTTCCTGCTTGTCACCTCAGCTGCCCCAGGGGTGTGTGTGTGTGTGTGTGATGCTTCTTGAGACTCCTCCGTACAGAGCCTGGAGGAAGAGCCCCAGCAAGGCGCTCCGTATTAAAGCCAAGCGAAAGCACCCAGTTGCACTGGCAGAGCGCATGCAGGGCCCTCCCGTGGGGCAGCACAGAAATGCCCGGCCTTGGCCGCCCCTCAGGGTGCGGGGCCAGAGGTGACTGCACTGCCGTGCCTTCACTTCCTCTGCAGGGCAGGGAGCCACAGCGGCAGGGAGCCAGCTGGGTCTAATCCACGTGGCTTCCCTTGGTGACACATCACCCACTTCACTGCCCCCCCCGGCTGGATCAGGTATGGGCACTTCCCTCAGCACAGCCCCTTTTCCTCTGCCAGGGGGCACAGGCAACAGCCCAGCAAGCCCTGCGCCATCCTGTCATGAACAACTGCCCCGTGCAAACCCTCCCAGGAATTCCACTCAGTCTAGGAGCAAACTCTGGGGCTTCGTGGGAAGCGATCCGGATTCTGCAGCAGGGCCCAGCGCCGTTCACACCAGGCCGCTGGTCTCCCAGCAGACGTTTCCATAGCACCCCGGGTTGGCAAGGCTACAGCCAGCAAACACTGCAATTGACAGGCCCCGCTCTTTGCCCCACCGGTGAGTGGGACAAGAGGCAGCAGAAGGGCTGACTCACCAGTGGGCCCCACCAGAGCCTGGTGGGAGGGAAGAGCGGGTTATAAAGGAGAGCAGGTCTCTGCTGGGATGAGCCTGGAGAAATCCCCACACGCCAAGGGCCGGGAGTTCCGTGAGCCTGGAGCAGCACCAGCCATGATCGGGGCCCCACCGTGCTAGACGCGGGACAGACAGCTAGGAAGACACCACCGCTGCCCCAGAGCACTCCCAGTTTATTGCCCACCTGTGCACACGAACAACTTGTCTGCTGTGCTCTTCTCCGGAAGGGGAACACCACACTGCAGCCGGTCACCCCCGGGAGGGCCAGCAGCACAGGATGCCGCTCAGCAAAGGCTGGCCAGGAGATCTGGAGCCACCTTCCCCTTCCATTCAGAGGGAGATTACAGGTCCTAGGCAACAAGTCTTGCTTGTTAGCTCAAGCAGCCTGGCCACAGCTGCGGGCAAGTTTCCTGATACGGCTCTAACCTGGGCCCGATTTGCGTGGTCCTGGACCACGGCGTGGGGGGAGGAATCTGCGTGACTGCAGAACAGCTGAGACAGGGACAGCTGGGTGGAGAGCAGGTGTACCAGCCTCCAGACTCCTTTGGGGGGCACGCTGGGGTGCACCTCGGGGGGCTCTGCTACTATCAGCCAGCTCTAATTTCATTAGAAACTATAGATCCACGCAGTGCCCCTGCGCACCGGCTGTAAAATTACCTTCCAGGGGGTGGGGGGGGATCCCAGACCAGGCACCGTGGACAGGACAGCAGCTGTTATCTTGGTTTGTGCCAAGGACCGTCCCACTCCCTCCCCCTCAGCATGCTCCCCACCATAGTACCAGTTCTCCAGGCAGCCTGGCTTACACCTCCCTCCCCGCTCATTCCTCCAGGCGGGGGCCGGGGTCCTGAGCCTCTCTGATGCCTGGGGAGGAGCGGTGTGCTGGACCGTGGGGCGACTCACGTTCACAACAGAGGGCACGTGTTTAATGACTGTAACCCGCCATCGCTTTGCCAACAGCCTGGCGAGGCTGGACGCAAACCCGCCCCACGGCGGCAGCTTCAGAACAAGGGGGCCGCCTGGCGAGGGTCATCGGGCAGGATGCTGATGGAGTCCTCGGCCCTGCCACACAGCAGGCACAGCATGGTGTACTCCTGCAACAAGACAGAGGGCGCTCACGCGGGGACAAGGGGGCGCTCGCTTCCATATGCAGGGCTGGGAATCCAGGCTGTGACACTCCGTTGTCCCGGGGGTGGGCGTGAGATGGGGTATGCACCTACACCCTGGCCAAGATTCAGGCCTGGAGGGAGGAGCTAAAAGGAGGAGAGCCCAGCTCTGGGGGCGGGGAAAGCAGATCTCCAGCTCTCACCCGGTGCAGGTCAGGGCCTCCCTGAAGGAAGGGGGTCTGGGTCTGAAGCTGGGAGCCCAGGCAAGTGTTAACGAGAAAAGGGACCCTGAGTAGAATGGGGGTCCAGCCCCAGCTGACCCTCCTTTCTGAGTTCCTTGTATTTGTTTTGCAACTTGGCTACCCCTGCAGGGGAAGAGCTTTGATGGAGGGCCGAGCAGCCCTGGCACCAGACCATGCCGGAGATGGCTGCTGACCAGTGAAGACCCGGAGGGAAACTGAGGCCAGATGAGCAATGCCACAGTAGGCCACAAGGGGGTGCAGATGCCAACACTGCCACATGGTGACACAGTGTTCAGTCCCTTCCAATGCGGCACAGCAGGGTGCCCAACCGAGAGTCATGCCGGAAAGGGACTCATGCAGGCTGGCCTGAGAGATCAAGGAAAGTCGTGTGCCCAGACTGGCCTGCAGAGAGCATGGCTGTGGCAGTAGGAAACCTGCCTCCCCACTATCACTCAGCTTTGCTGTGCACCAGAGCCAGAGAGACGGACTGGGCTCCTGGCCCTGAGCGAGCGCAAGCTCTGAAAGGCCTTACTGGTGACCAGACCCTTCAAAGCCCTCTGGTTTCTCCCCAGGGCGAGGGCTGGATTGCTCCCACTTAGGTAGGCACTGGGGTAGTCGCTCTTGTTTCAAAGATCCCAAGAGCTGGGGCACCCACGGCTCCCCCAGGGAGACGAGTCCACAGCCACGGCCAGCTCAGTGTCAGCCCACCAGGCTGTCTCCATCCTCCCTTTATCAGCATTGTCCTCTCACTACACCAGAAAACTACCAGCACTCCCAGGCACTGCCAGGCGGGCAGAGCAGAAGCACATTCGCTGGGCATCGCTGCGTGGGTACTAGCACCTCCGAGCAAGCTCAGGGCTCCGCCCCGCCCCAGCGAGGGGAATGGGTTAACACAATCAGGGCGTGCAGAGCGCCCGCCGGCCTGCGCGCAGCTACTGACCAGGGCTTTGGGGACGGAAGCGAGCAGGAAAGGGGACTTGCCCTTGGACATTTCAAGGCCAGAAGGGAATTTTCTGCCCAGCCAGTCTGGCCTCCTGTATAAGCCAAACCAGAGAGCCTCCCCCAGCAACTCCTGCATCCAGGCCAGAACTCTGGTCTGAGCCAGAGCAGAGCTTGAGAGAGAGAATCCAGCCTGGATTTACAACTGCCATGTGACGGAGAACCTGCCCCATCCCTGGGTCAGTGTTTCTGATGGTTAACCTCCCTCCCTGTTAAACACCGGCACCTTATCTCTAGTCTGAACATGCCTCCCCTTCAGCTCCTAGCCCCCGAATCTTGCTCGGCCAGTTGCTGATAGATCACAGAGCCCCCTGCTAGCAGAAATCTCCTCCCTGGAAGTGTGATCAAGTCACCTCTCAGCCTTCTCTTGGATAAACTGAACAGATTGGGCTCCTTTAAGCATCTTGCTAGAAGGCAGGTTTTTCAGAGCTTGACTCCTCCTCTTAGCTCTCTTCTGAGCCCTGTCCCCTTTGTAACATCCTTCGTGCAGGGTGGGCACCAGCACTGGGCAGTCTCCACTGCCAGCCTTGCCAACGCCAAAGAGGTCACATCACCTCCTTACTCGTGCTGGATATTCCCCAGCTCGCACATCGAAGGATCCTGTACACCACCTTGGCTGTGGCATGGGCGCTGGGAATCATCCATCATTGCACCGGGAGTACGAAGGCTTTTCAGTTGCCGCTTTCCAGGATGCAGGTCCCCATCCCACAGGTGCGACCTGCACTCCTTTTCCTAGTAGTCTGATCTTGCATTTAGCATTAAAACACATGCTACTCAGGTGAGCCCCCTTACCAAGCCCTGGTGCAGGAAGCAGGGTTTGCTCACAGATTTCTGGTTCAAATTTTTACAGGACTGCCGGTCTCGCCTCCCAAATAATTAAATATGGACCAGGAAATCTGGTAAGATGCTTCCCTAATGGCAGTGCCAGGATTAAAGGCTTAAGGAGTTTAACTAGCTCTGTTTTCCTTTTCCCTAACCCCACTCCTCCTAGTTGTACCTCCTGGGACATGAAACAGGGTATCTGACTGATGGAGTCTGTGCTCCCATTATGACAAACTCCCCCCCCCCCCCCCCCCCAGCAGATGTGCATGGTAACTTTTCAGCACCCTCCTTTGCTTCCCACAGGCAGCGCCCCTGAAGCCCACGGATGCATTTCCCCGATTGGTGCTCACACTTTCACCAGGAGCTGCAGACGGCTAGTCTTGCTCTCCACAGCGGCTGGCCAAGGGGCCAACAAGCAGTCCCATCCTGCCCCGGGCAATGCAGGTACAACCACCGCAAGGCAGGAAGGGAAAGGCCGCTGGAGTATTTGGCAGCACAGACTGCAAACCGCTGGCCTTGTTTTCACTCGTCCAACGCCAGTTTCAAAAGGAGTCAGACAGGCTCCCACACACAGACATTGGGACTGCCCAGCGCTGACCAGGGCCGATATCAGACGAAAGCTCCTGAGATGGACCAGCAGCCCAGCCTCTCAGAAAGCGGAGCAGGGATCAGCTTTAGAGAGGCCTCCAGGTACCCCACAGCATTGCATCAGGGCCTGGCAGTGCAAGGGCTGCGGCTAGCAGCAGCCTCCAGGGAGTGGCCACTGAAACCACACCCCTCCAAGCCCGCTAGCTCCCTCTGGAGGTTACAAAGTGCAAATGGCACCCAGAATGGGAGCACACTCCAGCAACTGCAGGTTTGGAACAGAAAGGCGCTGAACTTCAGCTTGCGGAGGCATCGGTTCAGGAACCTCAGACCCAGAGCGGCCCCATCAGCCTTCCCCTGCTCTGCCCCGAGCAGGCAGCCTGAAGGGGCGGCTAACGCCTGCCTGCATCTCAGAGCGTCTCGGAACGGTCCCGCAGCCCCGGTTGGTGGACCGTGCCCAACGCCTGTCTTCCACGCCAATCCATCGCGAAACTCTGTAATATGGCTCCCCTTGTTGCTCCGAAGCCCTGCTGACTGTCCAGATGCGAGCCAGGGTCTGCCCGCAAAGCCCCCTCTTCCACTACCACCTCCTCCCCATCTGCTTCCACCGGCCTTGTCATCTCACCTACTGCTCTGCAGGCAGGTCTGATAAAACCCGTTGCCGAGGTAGAGGGAGAACACAACTAGTGAGGTCAGGGGTCAGGCCACACCCATCCTGCCAGAGGCTCGGGGGCTTGGCTCTGCCTCCTAGGCTGGACCGGGGCTGCAGACCCCTGCAGACCTTCCCGTGCAGAAGAAATTAACAGTGGTGGTTCTTCCAGCAATTGTCCCATGGCCTTGCTGTGTGTCTGCTTTCAAACACTGATTCATCTGGGTCCTGCGCACCCTCAGTTCTGCAGCGCTTCATGCGGGGTGGAAGGTACTCAGCCCTGCACCCCATGGCATCGGGTCCTAAAGCACTCAAGCTGGAATTCTCTATGGAGCCTAAGGGAGTTAGGACCCCAAGTCCTATTAAAAGTCAATGTCATTTAAGTGCTTTTGAAAACTGCACGCCCCCTCCCTAACCCCACTGACTTGCAATGAAACGTGTATTCCTAAGTCGAGGTGCTTTTCAAAATGCCAACTGAAAGCTAGGGCTGTAGGCAATCATGCTAAATCAGGGGTTCTCAAACTGGGGGTCCAGATCCATCAGGGGGCCGTGAGGTTATTACATGGGGGGGAGGAGGGGGTCACGAGCTGTCAGCCTCCACCCCTAAACTCCGTTTCTCCTCCAGCATTTATAATAGTGTTAATTACAAAAAATGTGTTTGTAATGTATAAGGGGGGGTCGCACTCAGAGGCTTGCTGTGTGAAAGGGGTCACCAATGCAAAGGTTTGAGAATCACTGCGCTAAATGCTACATCCATGCACGGGAGCCAGGCTCCATTTGAGCATACAGAATCTCAACCCTTGCCTTGCATGGATGTCCCCTTGCCTGATCCGACGGTGCCAGATTAGCCCAAAGTGTCGGGAGCTGGAGAGACGCTAATCAGCGGGATGCACCCATCACCTAACTCGGGCACCATGCCCAGCGGGTGGAAATGCAGCTGTGGCAGCTTGGAATCCACAGCTGGAAAGTCAAGCTACATTTTACAGTGAAGCTGGCCCTACAAAAGCACAGCAGGTTGGGCAGTGTCTTGAATCCCTCCCCTAGCTTCCTAGCTGAAGCAGCACGTGGGCTGCACAGGGCACAAGCTCACATGTACCATAGCAACAGTAACCTGCAGAACCCTACAAACCAAGAGCACCTCCAGATGGAAACCCACAAAGCGGAACTGTCTGCTCCGGCCGCTGCGATCCTGGGGTTCCTTGTGCTTCCGTGACATCACTCCCAGGGCTTTCCAGATCTCGGGGCATTCGTATGAAGGAATAAAGGTGTGTGTATTTTTGATCTGTGTATGTGCGTGTGATGAAGTGGGAATTTTCGGTGACTTTTTATGCCCCCTGTGTGTGCCTCGGTTTCCCCTATATTTTGCATGGCAATGCAGTAGGGAAACAGGACTGTTTGCTCTCAGGGCAGGTTAAGAGACAGAGGCATGCATGGCATTTAGCTGTCTGAGCCTGAATGGGTCGTTAAAAAGGTCTGACTGAGGCTCACTCCATATCAGTGAAGAATCCAAGATGACAATGGGAAAGCCAGCCACCAGGACACGGACACCTAGCAACCTGCGCCCCAGAGGAGGATGGATTCTCCCACCTCTCAGCAGGGAGGCTGAGCAAACCCTCCAGCTGGAGAACAAAAGATCAGGAGGGCGGGAGGTGGGGTTAGGAGTTGGCTGTGGGAAGGGGTTGGGGCTCTCACCTCGGAACTGACCACGGAGGTCAGACTGAGACTGAGACAGAGCCTGAACAAAGGGGTTCACCACAGCTTGGCTGGGCTCTGGGCTGAGCAGGACGGACTTGGGCCATGCTTTACCCTTCGTTTTTCTGTGCTCACCTACAGCCCTCCTGTGTTGTGTAACAGCTGACAACTGAACCCGGCTGTTTGGACAACACTGAGTGTCACCGCAAATACTGCTGAGGTGCATGGTCCCTGAAGAGGGGACAAGTCTCTCCCAGGGCTCTGGCTCAGCTTGACTCACTGGGCAGAGCTCAGGGGGTGAAGCAGGAGGGCTGGAGCTGCAAAGGTTCAGTCAAAGGAGGCAGTGAAGCCAGCTGGCCCGCCCTGAAGAAAGAGTGAGACCCCCTTGGGGGTCCAGCACGCTGAAGGGCTGGTTCCAAAGCTGGGGGCGTAGCACTGATCCTGGGGCTCCATGACAGCGTGCAAGACAACATACCTGGTAATCGTCCACCACGCTGAATGTATATTCGTGCCTGGCTATCATGTGATGACAGTTCTTACACACATCTGGAACGAAAACCAGAGATTCACAAGGATCACCTGCTTGGAAGGAGACCTCACTTACCACAACCTGGGGGCAGGGAAAGTCTTATTTCTTTTGACTGAAAATTGCACTGATCTGAGATTAAGGACCTGCTATCCTGGGTCAGTGACAAAAAGCCCTCCTGGTCCAAGAGGGCAGCGGTCGTCTTAGAGGCAAAGCCAAATATCTTTGGATCCCCCCGGCTAGATCCACCCCAGTTTTCTAATACATTTGTGAATTTACCAAAGCAATAAAAAACTTGTATTTTGTAGCCCCACAAATGCCTGGAGAAATTGTTTTACTACATAAGGTTTCACCTTCATTGTATGGGCCAGGGCCATTTTTACCTGGGAGCAGGACAAATAGTTCAAAAGAAGTCAATTTTTCTAACCACCGGAGCCTGGATGCTGAACCGAAAAGGAGACCTTTCACTCCCTGATATTCCCCAAAGCAGCACGCTCATTGGGTCACCTACACCAAAACCTGTAATCACTGGGGAAAGGCACAGTATAAACTCAGGGGACTAATGGAAACATGCCACCTTTAACCATTCCCAACTCATCTCCTGTGCCATCCTACAAAGCACATTTAATCTATGCAAGCTTGAGCGCAACTATGGCTCTGACCCTGCAATTAGCTGGAGAATCACTAAAGTCATTAACTTGGCCATTCAAATCCTGCAGAAATTGCTTCCAGCTTGTGGCTATTTGTAGGCCTCTGTGAAATGAGTTGAGGGGCATAAACTAAGCTCCCACCTTGCAAAACCCACTTGCACTTCAGTCTCAGCAGGGAGGCCAAGGCACTGAATGGGCGAGGGCAAATGACTCTCTTAGTCCTGCAGATGGTTCCCTGGTGGTCGGGGTCCAGGCAGGGGATGAAGGAGAAGTCGGGATTGCCACTGGATTTTAGAATCCAGGGGGAGGTCAATATAGGGCCTTCCACGACCACCAATGCAGATGGAAATTGTCCATTCACTCCAAACAGTGTAAATGTAACATACACTAATAAATGCCAAACTGAGAACACTTTCCTGCATATTTTAAAGAGACACAGTGATACTGACAATCAAACACCACTCCATTCTCTCTCTTCACATCCCTTCAGTTCTCTTTCCTCACATTTTACCTGGCTTAAAAAAAAAATTGACACACACGAGGCAAGCAGGAGGTTTACTCTGGTGATTAGGGAGAGCTAAGCTATCAATTGCTGGAGAATTTAGGCTCTAAAAACAAAACATTAACCTGGCATGGTTGCAAAATGTGAACAGATACAGAGCTGCTTCCCTGAGTTTGCCCCTCAGTTGGCTGTAGATTGACATTCACAAGACTCTGGTCAGTTTCACAGCAGCTGTTCACAACCCTGTGAGTATCAGTGAAGCTGTCCAGAATCACATCAATTTCAGGCAGGGGCTTCTTGGGAGCAGTGGGCAGCAGCAGAGGCAGACACTGGAGCTAATCACAGGTGAGGATGACACCCAAACGGAGGCAGGGGAGAGATTCTGGAGTCTCAGCAGCAGTGCAGCAGGGAGGTTGGGGGGTGATGGGGGAGCGTACAGTAGCAGAGACTCCTCCAGCACTGGAGTGGGGAGGGGAGCTCCAGCCTCAGGCCTGGATTCTGAGAACAGTTAAGAACATGCTGACCTGGCTGTAGCCAGACCACACAGGTTTTGTGCTGCTGTAACTATGCTGGCCAGGGGATGTGATTTTTTTTTTTTTAAACCAACATAGTTATACTGATACAACCCCTCATGTTGACAGTTATACCAGAATAGATCCTTCCCCTTCCTGTAGAGACACGGTACACTGGTATAAACACCTTTGTACCTGTATATCTGCATCCACACTAGGGGGTTGTGCCCTTATTCATAGATTCCTAGCTTAAGGCCAGGTGGGACCATTAGATCATCTCATCGGACCGCCTGTATAGCCCAGGACAGACAATTTCACTCAGTTCTCTCTGGACTGAGCCCAGTAAATTGCGTTTGACTAAAGCAGATCTTCCCGAAAGGCCTCCAGCCTGGATCTGAAGCCTTTAAGAGGGAGCAGCGACCCCTTGGGAGTTTATTCCAATGGCTCCTCTGTTGGTCATGGTTAGAAATGTGGGCGTTATTGGTAATTTTGAATTTGTCTTTAACCCTCAGCGACTGGTATAGGAACGCCACTGGGATAATTTAAGCCGTACAATTTTTGACAAGGCCTTAGACACTTTCCAGCCAGGGACTTAACTGAAAGTGGAGCCCACGAGGAAGGTCACAGGATAGCAGCAAAGTAGAAATTTCAGCAACTTTCTCCTTCCCCGCAGCTGGGGACCTGGGTCACTGACTTAGATTTCTTTAGGGAGCCCCAGACAGCTTTCCTACTACCCTCTGGCCAAGAGAGGTCTGGTAACTTTTTCAAGTCAAGTGCTAAACTCTCTCTCTCCCCACAATAGGTATAATAATAAAAAAACATGACACCTCACCCCCTCTGCAGCTCAGGTTCCTAAAGCCTGTGGCTGTGCGCGCACTCAATTGATGAGACAAACAAGGGGACCTCCTTACGGTCATAAGTGATGATTTCTTCTCCATCCTCCTCCTCCGTTGCTCTGTTTGCAATCAGCACAAAGTCCCTCTTGTTGCACTCCACACACCCCACGTAGTTGAGCAGGAAAGATCCGTTCTCCAGGCAGGTGTTCCCCTACAAAATTGAGAGGAAAATTATCCACCTCCCTTTCTATGTTATTGCCAAACACCCACCCCTCCCGCTTCAATTTGTCCTAACATTGTATTTATTGACAGCACACGCAAAGGTTAGGGAAGTGGTCCCCAAACTGTAGGGCGCGCCCCCCGCTCCAGGAAGTAGACTCACAAGTATGCGGGAGTTTGGGGGGCAAATTGACACAGATGCTAATTGACACAGCAGAGTTTCCCTGCAGGCCCCTGAGCAGGAACAAAGGGAAGGGTGACAATACTGCAGTCTTAGCAAAATTTGGTACTCTGGAGGCAATGACCTGGGACCAGCCAGCTTGTGTAAAAGTGAATGGTTTACTTTTTTTTTTTATGTACCTAAAAAAAGTGTTTTTTGGGGGAAAAAGGTGTTGCAGTGATCCCGGCAGGAGAGAGCGTTCAGATCCAAGAGCAGGAAGGCATCAACTGAGCAAGAAAGCCATCGGTGACTTCAGAATGCCCCCGTAACATGGAGCCATCTCTACGGTGCCACAAGTACTCCTGTTCTTTTTGTGGACACAGACTAACACGGCTGCTACTCTGAAAGCTGTCATCACACCAGGGGGTCTTGGAGCCACCATGTCCAACAAATCACATATTCGCAAACGTTCCTGGCAGGCAAATGCGGCTGGCTGATTCTGCTTCCCTTCCCTGACTGGCACAGGGATCTCGCTCGATGGGAACTGCTTTGGAGTCTGTGCCCAGTACTAGATTGGTACATTCAATGAGCCTGGAATAACTGAGGGGAGTGAGGAGAGGTAAGAACACAGAGGTAAACAAAAACATATGAAATGTCATCCCAGAGTCAGTGGGGAATCTAGTCCAGTAACACACAGTTCAGAGAAAACTGCAAGGAAGCCAGCAGTAGCCAATTCGGGAATAACCTTCCCCTGAGTGGAGTTTCATGATAACCCAGTCAGTTAGTGACCGACTTATGCCTTGAAACATGAGGGCTTATATCCCTCATGGGCAGGTCATGTCAATCTCTGTGCTTCAGTTTCCCCAACTGTAAAATTGGGGTAATGATACTGACCTGCTTTGAGATCTATGGCTGGAAAGCACTATGCAACATAGGAACTAGTTAGTTTTACTGTTGTTATGCCCTTTAAAAAAAGTCAGTCAGTGTACAGGAGAACCTCAGAGTTACAAACACCTCAGGAAGGGAGGCTGTTCGTAACTCTGAAATGTTCATAACCCTGAACAAAACATTAGAACTGTTTTTTCAAAAGTTGACAAGTGATCACTGACTTAATACAACTTTGAATCTTTCCTATGCAGAAGAAAAATGCTGCTTTCCCTTTATATTTTTAGTCGTTTACATTGAACACAGTACTGCTTTCTCTTGGTCTCTGCTGCTGCCTGATTGCATACTTCTGGCTCCGAATGACATGCACGGTTGACTGGTCAGTCCGGAACGCTGAGGTTCTACTGTTACTGTGTATGAGCTCCTTATCAATGTGCCTAGTGCTTTGAATTCCTCTAAGCTCTTGGTCTCAGCAATACTTTGTGGCAATGAGTTCCACAGGTTTCGATAAAGCATAATTATTTCCTTTTATCATTTTAAATGTATTGTATTTCAACTCCACTGGTTGTTCCTTTGTTCTTGTAAAAAGAAAAGGAGGACTTGTGGCACCTTAGAGACTAACAAATTTATTTGAGCATAAGCTTTCGTGAGCTTATGCATCTGATGAAGTGAGCTGTAGCTCACGAAAGCTTATGCTCAAATAAATTTGTTAGTCTCTAAGGTGCCACAAGTCCTCCTTTTCTTTTTGCGAATACAGACTAACATGGCTGCTACTCTGAAACCTTTGTTCTTGTGTTACTACAAAGAAGGGCCTGACTTGCCTTCTCTTATCATTAATATTTTTGGATATCTCTAGAGAGGAGTTAAATAAAAGGGAACACAATAAACTGTCCCATCTTTTCAGTCTCTTCTCACAGAGCAGTCTTTCTATGCCCCCATTGTTTCTGTTACCATCTCAGTACCCTGTTCTTTCTGCTTTATCTTTTTCAAGGTAACACTATCTCAGAGGCAGGGGCATGGCTGGTTTATGTAACAGCACTGCATTGTCTGCAGTATTATTTCCTATCTCTTAGGCAGCTTCACATTGCCTTTGCCCCATGCTATGCACCCTTAAAACCCAGCAGGGAGCAGGACTACCCCCTGGGCTGCAAACAGGATGCATCCAGAGGTGCTGGAACTAGGGGTGCAGGGGCTGCTGCCGCACCCCCTGGCTTGAAGTGGTTTCCATCACATACAGGGCTTACAATTCGGTTCAATGGCTCTCAGCATCCCCACAATACAAATTGTTCCAGCAGCACCCCTGGGTGACAAAGGTACCCAGGGCAGCCTCTAGCCCACCCTGGCCTGAGGATAGACACTGCTGTGGCAGAAGGTCAGCGGGTGCGGGGGGAAGAGCGCACTTTACAGAGGGAGATGGGCATGATTCACCCTAGGTATCAAGTCAGAAACAGAACCCAGGAGTCCGGGCTCCCAGCTCCAGCCCACCAGACCCCACCCCCGGCCCAGAGCTAGGGAGAGAACCCAGGAGTCCGGGCTCCCAGCCCACCAAACCCCACCCCCGGACCAGAGCTGGGGAGAGAACCCAGGAGTCCGGGCTCCCAGCCCAGCTCCAGCCCACCAGACCCCACCCCCGGCCCAGACCTGGGGAGAGAACCCAGGAGTCCGGGCTCCCAGCCCAGCTCCAGCCCACCAGACCCCACCCCACGCCCAGAGCTGGGGAGAGAACCCAGGAGTCCGGGCTCCCAGCCCACCAGACCCCACCCCACGCCCAGAGCTGGGGAGAGAACCCAGGAGTCCGGGCTCCCAGCCCACCAAACCCCACCCCCGGCCCAGACCTGGGGAGAGAACCCAGGAGTCCGGGCTCCCAGCCCAGCTCCAGCCCACCAGACCCCACCCCCGGCCCAGACCTGGGGAGAGAACCCAGGAGTCCGGGCTCCCAGCCCAGCTGCAGCCCACCAGACCCCACCCCGCGCCCAGAGCTGGGGAGAGAACCCAGGAGTCCGGGCTCCCAGCCCCCGCTCAGGGAAGCGGGGCGAGGGGGGAGACAAGCCCCGGCCCCGCTCACCCGGGAGGGATACTCGGTCTCCACGCAGCCCCCGCACATGACGCCGCCGCCGCCTCTTCCGGCTTCCGGGAGCATCGCGTCTCGCGAGAGCTGCCAGCCCCGGGAGGGTTTAGGGGCGGGGCCGGGGAGGAGCCGTGGGGCTGGGTGGGCGTGGCCTGAGGGGGTGGGCGTGGCCCGAAGGGTCGGAGCTGGGCTCTGCGGGGTCAGTCAGGGCCGAGGGTGGGGTCTGAAGAGAGCAGGGTGGGGTCTGGAGGAGTGGGGCGTTGCCTATGGGTGAGGGGGCGTGGCCTATGGCAGTGGGGCGTGGCCTGCAGGGTCAGGGTGCGGGGTCTGTTGGGAATGGGGCGTGGCCTGTGGGCAGTGGGGTGTGGCCTGTGGGGCCAGGCCAGGGTGGGGCAAGGGGAGAGTGGCTTCAGGCAGCTGGGTGGGGTAGGTAGGTAGGCTGAAGCAGGGCTTTCAGGTGTGTGTCTCTGTGCGTGTTTAACGCGTGCGGAGAGCTGCCGCAGGAGGGGCTCTGCACCCCCAGCACCAGTGACCCATAACCCCCTCCCTGCCCCGATCCCTGTTTTTGTTTTTTTAACAGCCGCCCCAGCCCCTCTTCCAGTAGAAGTCTCAGCAGCAAAGGCATGGCAAGCCCCCTCCCCTAGAGGTCAGAGGACTGGGAAAGGTTTCAGAGTGGCAGCCATGTTAGCCTGTATCAGCAAAAAGAACGAGGAGGACTTGTGGGACCTTAGAGACTAACAAATTTATTTGAGCGTAAGCTTTCATGGGCTAAAACCCACTTCATCGGATGCATGCAGTGGAAAATACAGCAGTAGGAAGATATATATACACAGAGAACATGAAACAATGGGTGTTGCCATACCCGCTATAACGAGAGAGATCAGTTAAGGTGAGCTATTGTCAGCAGGAGGGAAAAAAAACAAAACCCTTTTGTAGTGATAATCAGGATGGCTCATTTCCAACAGTTGGCAAGAAGGGGTGAGTAACAGGAGGGGGAAAAATAAACATGGGGAAATAGTTTTACTTTGTGTAATGACCCATCCACTCCCAGTCTTTATTCAACCCTAAATTAATTGTATCCATATTGCAAATTAATTCCAATTCAGCAGTTTCTCATTGGAGTCTGTTTTTGAAGTTTTTTTGTTGTAGTATTGCGACTTTTAGGTCTGTAATCGAGTGACCAGGGAGATTGAAGTGTTCTCCGACTGGTTTTTGAATGTTATCATCCTTGATGTCTGATTTGTGTCCATTTATTCTTTTACGTAGAGACTGTCCAGTTTGGCCAATGTACATGGCAGAGGGGCATTGCTGGCACATGATGGCATATATCACATTGGTAGATGTGCAGGTGAACGAGCCTCTGGTAGTGTGGCTGATGTGATTAGGCCCTGATGTGATGGTGTCCCCTGAATAGATACATGGACACAGTTGGCAATGGGCTTTGTTGCAAGGATAGGTTCCTGGGTTAGTGTTTTTGTTGTGTGGTGTGTGGTTGCTGGTGAGTAGTTGCTTCAGGTTGGGGGGCTGTCTGTAAGCAAGGACTGGCCTGTCTCCCAATATCTGTGAGAGTGAGGGATCGTCCTTCAGGATAGGTTGTAGATCCTTGATGATGTGCTGGAGAGGTTTTATTTGGGGGCTGAAGGTGACGGCTAGTGGCTTTCTGTTACTTTCTTTGTTGGGCCTGTCCTGTAGTAGGTGACTTCTGGGTACTCTTCTGGCTCTGTCAATCTGTTTCTTCACTTCAGCAGGTGGGTATTATAGTTGTAAGAACGCTTGATAGAGATCTTGTAGGTGTTTGTCTCTGTCTGAGGGGTTGGAGCAAATGCGGTTGTATCTTAGAGCATGGCTGTAGGCAATGGATCGTGTGGTGTGGTCTGGATGAAAGCTGGAGGCATGTAAGTAAGTATAGCAGTCAGTAGGTTTCTGGTATAGGGTGGTGTTTATGTGACCATCGTTTATTAGCACCATAGTGTCCAGGAAGTGGATCTCTTGTGTGGACTGGTCCAGGCTGAGGTTGATGGTGGGATGGCAATTGTTGAAATCATGGTGGAATTCCTCAAGGGCTTCTTTTCCATGGGTCCAGATGATGAAGATGTCATCAATGTAGCACAAGTAGAGTAGGGGCGTTAGGGGACGAGAGCTGAGGAAGCGTTGTTCTAAGTCAGCCATAAAAATGTTGGCATACTGTGGGGCCATGCGGGTACCCATAGCAGTGCTGCTGATTTGAAGGTATACATTGTCCCCAAATGTGAAATAGTTATGGGTGAGGACAAAGTCACAAAGTTCAGCCACCAGGTTTGCCGTGACATTATCGAGGATACTGTTCCTGACGGCTTATAGTCCATCTTTGTGTGGAATGTTGGTGTAGAGGGCTTCTACATCTATGTAGAAGAATAAATGGACACAAATCAGACATCAAGAATTATAACATTCAAAAACCAGTCGGAGAACACTTCAATCTCCCTGGTCACTCAATTACAGACCTAAAAGTCACAATGCTACAACAAAAAAAACTTCAAAAACAGACTCTCACGAGAAACTGCTGAATTGGAATTAATTTGCAAACTGGACACCATTAAATTAGGCTTTAATAAACACTAGGAGTGGATGGGTCATTACACAAAGTAAAACTATTTCCCCATGCTTATTTTTTCCCCCTACTGTTACTCACCCCTTCTTGTCAACTGTTGGAAATGAGCCATCCTGATTATCACTACAAAAGGTTTATTGTTTTTTTTTCTCCTGCTGACAATAGCTCACCTTACCTGATCCCTCTCGTTACAGTGGGTACAGCAACACCCATTGTTTCATGTTCTCTGTGTGTATATATCTTCCTACTGTATTTTCCACTGCATGCATCCAATGAAGTGGGTTTTAGCCCACGAAAGCTTACGCTCATATAAAATTGTTAGTCTCTAAGGTGCCACAAGTACTCCTTGTTTTTTTCTCTTAGGACTGGGAAAGACAGGGCTCAGCCCACTCAAGACTAAAGGCCTGGCCTCTTAGCTAAAGGGCAGGAAACCACTAGACCGGGGTAGGCAAAATCCGGCCCCCAGGCCAAATCCGGCCCGCCTAACATTTCTGTCTGGCCCCCCATGACTAAAATTTCTGTCCGGCCTCCTTTGCCCCGTCGCAATCTCCAAGTCCAAGTGCTAAAAGTCCGGGTAGTGCCTGCCTACCGTGGCCCCACGTGCTTGCAGAAGTGGCCGGCTGCTGCTGGCACATCTCTGCGTTCCCCTGCGTTCCCCTGCCCACCCCCAGCACCATTGTCACAGCTCCCATTGGCCAGAAACCAGCCAATGGGAGCTGCAGAGGCAGTGCTTGCGGGTGCGGGCAGCGCACAGAGACCCACTGCTCCCCTCTCCCCAAGGGGCGTGCAGAGACGTGACAGCAGCAGCCAGCCGCAGCCACTTCTGGGAGTGGCATGGGGCCACGGCATGCAAGCAGCCTGCCTGAGCCCTGCTGCGCCACCAACCTGGAGCCACTGGTGGTAAGCGCCTCCCAGCCAGAGCCTGCATCTCGCACCCCCTCCCGCATCCCAAACCTCTGCTCTAGGTCAGAACCCCCTCCTGCACCCCAATCCCCTGCCCCAGACCGGAGCTCCCTCCTGCATCAAACTCCCTCCCAGAGCCCACACTCCTCATCCTCTCCTGTACCCCAACACTTTGAACCAGCCTGGAGCTCCCTTCCGCACCCCCTCCATTAATATAGTAGAAATGTGTGGCCCATGACGACTTACCAAAATTCGTGGAGTGGCTCTCCTATGAAAATTATTGCCCACCCATGCACTAGACCCAGGCCTCAAATGAGGTTAATCATGAGGGAGCCAGAGGAGGATACTGAGCAGAGAACCCCTGGCAGCACCCAATGCCCCTCAAAGCCATGTGAGGAGCCAGTGGACATGGCCCAGAGGAACTCGGTCCAGAGATCTGATTGAAATCTGCCCTGTAATGCACTATGATATATGCTTCAAATCCCTATGGCAAGAAGAAAGCATTGTGCTCCTCTGTTTGCACAATCCATGTAACTCTGCACAGAAATGAGGGGTTCGTGATCCCTTTGGCTGCACATGCACCTCTCAGGTTGCAGCGTGGGCTGGGGCAACCAACCATAATTAATCTCTGCACCAGTCCGTACAGCTGTCTCTTACGCCGTGAAGGGCAAGCAGAGCAATGAGAGAATAAACGACTCATCAGATGGCACATTTACTTTGTCATTCCTCATGTCTGCTATTATAGCTAGGGCTTGTGATTTTGACCAAGAAACACTGATAAGACAGCCCAGACACCAAAAAAATGGAATTGGTGTTTAGCCAATAAATGTCAGAAAAACACCAAATGGCTACTCAATTTCACGCCTTCCCCACTGCACTTTGTTTCCATAGATAATGTCCTGCTCCCTGGTGTGTAGGATTTGTCTCCACGGACTTGTCTCCATGGAGCAGTAATGCGGACTACAGGGGTGTGATTTTTAAAGCACAAGGTGCTGTGCATTAGTTTCTGTGTGTAGACCCTGATGGTGTGCACTAAAGGTTCCCTAGTGCAATTTAACGTAGGGCTGTTTGAAACAATACTGTGAAAACACAGTAGGGAACGAAGGCAATGAATGCTAAACCAGGCGTTCGATAACAAGGATACAAAGCTTCAACTAAAATGTTCGTTATTTTTATATATGGAATACAAATTGAAATATATCCTGTTTAGTCAAGAATTTTGGGACGGACCTGATAAAAATCTTCTTGTTACAGAATCAAAGAGAAAGCTGCCCCCCCCCCCCAAAAAAACCTCCCCATATATTTGGACATCTACACAGAACTCAGAACCTGCTGACCTTCCCCAAATGAAATGAATAAACCCCTCCAAAACAGAACCCCCAATTATGGCTAAATCACTTTTGCCAGGCTCAGGGGCAGAGTTAAGCTTGTGGGACAGAGTTCATGTGTACTTGAGCTCTCCACACACTAGTACCAGCTCTTGGCTGCAGCAAGAGGTGATGACCAGTGCATGGTCAGTCAGGATGCCCTTTGACAGGGTTTCTAGGAAGACCATGGTGAAGTCAGTGGGATCCCTACCCTGTCATTACTGTCTCTGACAGTGTGTTTTTAGAAACATACAAGCCACAGTTTGATGCTCAGAGATGAGAGAATGAGAGGGCTCCTCCTAATTACATTTCAGCCCTCCCCTGTTCCCTAACGCTTCCTCAGGGGAGCTGTTCCATTGAGGACTCTGGTTTGAAGAGAGCTGGCTGCCCTAACGGCTAGCAGTGCCGGGCAAAATTTTTCATCCAAAACTTTTTTTCCAGCAAAACATGCAGACTGGGCAACACTGACACGTTCTGGGAATTCACATCAGCTTCGCCCATTTGTTTCAGTCGAAAAAAATCCTAAACAAGAAAAGGCTGAAAAAATTGGAACTTTTATTTTGACATTTTCAAAATGAAACATTCTGAGTCTGAAGTTTCAAAACCTCCTTTAATTGTATTTTAAAACCATCAAAAACATGTAAAAATGACCAAAATTGAAATGAAATATTTTGTTTGACTCAAAACAATTTTTGGTTAGCTGCATAAGAACATAGGAGCATAAGAATGGCCATACTAGGTCAAACCAATGATCCATCTAGCCCAGTATCCTGGCTTCCGACAGGGGCCAGTGCCAGGTGCCCCAGAGGGAATGAACAGAACAGGTAACCATCAAGTGATCCATCCAGCTTCTGGCAGTCAGAGGTGAACAGCATGTGTTGCATCCCTGATCATCTTTCTTGGCTAATAGCCATTGATGGACCTATCCCCCATGAACTAATCTAGTTCTTTTTTGAACCCTGCTATAGTTTTGGCCTTCACAACATCCCCTGGCAATGAGTTCCACAGGTTGACTGTGCGTTATGTGAAGAAATACTTCCTTTTGTTTGTTTTAAACCTGCTGCCTATTCATTTCATTGGGTGACCCATGGATCTTGTGTTATGTGAAGGGGTAAATAACATTCCCTTATTTATTTTCTGCACACCAGTTATGACTTTATAGACCTCTATGATATCCCCCACTTAGCTGTCTCTTTTCCAAGTTGAACAGTCCCAGCCTTATTAATCTTTCCTCATATGGAAGCTGTGTTCCATACCCCTAATCATTTGTACCTTTTCCAATTCCAATATATTTTTTTTGAGATGGGACCCATGTTCAAGGTGTGGGCGTATCACAGATTTATATAGCTGCATTATGATATTTACTGTTTTATTATCTATCCCAGGGGCGGGCAAAATACAGCCCGTGGGTCGGATCTGGTCTGCCTAACATTTCTGTCCAGCCTGCCATGACTAACATTTCTGTCCAGCCTCCTCTGCCCCCTCGCGATCTCTGAGTCCGGGCCACTAAAAGTCCCGCGGTGCAGTGGGGCACTCAGGCAGGCTGCCTGGCTGCCGTGGCCCCACACCGACACCGGAAGCAGCTGGTTGCTGCTGGCACGTCTCTGCGTGCTCCTGGCAGGGGGAGGCAGCTCCACACATTGTCCCCGCCTCCAGCACTGTCCTCACAGCTCCCATTGGCCGTAAATGCAGGGGTGGTGCTTTCGGGCATGGGCAGCGTATGGAGACCCGCTGCCCCCCTCCCCCCAAGGAGCTCACAGGGACATGACAGCAGCAGCTGGCCGCAGCCACTTCCGGGAACGGCATAGGGCCACGGCATGCAAGCAGCCTGCCTTAGCCCTGCTGCACCACTGGCCGAGAGCCGTCTGTGGTAAGCACCTCCCGGCCAGAGCCTGCACCTCGCACCCCCTCCTGTACCCCAACCCCCTGCCCCAGGTCAGAACGCCCTCCTACACCCAAACCCCCTCCCAGACCCTGAACCCCAACCCTCTCCCCTAGGTCAGAACCACCTTCTGCACCCCCTCCTGAACCCCAGTCCCCTGCCCCAGCCCAGAGCCCCCTCCTGCACCAAACTCCCTCCCAGACCCCGCACCCCCTCCATTAATATAGTAGAAATGCACGGCCCGTGACGACTTACCAAAATTCGTGGAATGGCACCCCTGCGAAAATTATTGCCCACCCCTGATTTATCCCTTTCCTAACGGTTCCTAACAGTGTTCGCTTTTTTGACTCCTGCCGCTGCACATGGAGTGGATGTTTTCAGAGAACTATCCACACCGACTCCGAGATCTCTCTCTTGAGTGGTACCAGCTACATTGGCTGCACATTTTAAAAAAAAAAATTGGTTTTGGTTTGACCCGAAACATTTCCCCCACCGGCCAGGTTTTGGAATTGCCAGCAAACAGAAGAATCGGTTGTTCGCCCTGCTCTGCGAAGGAGCGCTGGCCCCCTCACGGGGTGCCTGGGTGCTGTTAATGAGCTACGTCAGCACGTGCTCAGCTGCAAGCGTTCCATCCCCTTCTGTTGTTGCTTGGCATGGAAACCATTGCCGGGCTACCTGCAGGCAGAGCGGTGCTGTCCAGAGGCTTTGGTCTCCATGTGTTATGGGACAGGCCTTTCCCTCCCGAATACGAGTTGCCTTCCCGTCTCTGAGCATCGCAGGATGTTGGTTCCCTCTGCTTCAGTGACCTGACAGTTTCCCTCACTGTGAAGGTTTCCTCCGGAGAACTTGCTTCATTTTAATTACCTTTCCCCCACATGCCATTTGCATTTTACTTGGTTGCACTGTCCCCCCCCCGAGCAATGGCAGCACCAGAGCCAGAGCCGCTGCCTGGCTGCTGTTGGTACCAATAATACGCAGCCACTACCAGATGTTAATTAAGCAAATTAAATCAAGCTAATTAAAACACTGGGTTTTTAAACTCTCATCTATGTAGTTAGTCACAGTGCTTATTTCTTAGGGGCAGTTTGACCCAGCGGTTGAAATAAAATAAACCGGATAGTTACATACTGGCCTGGTTTTTCCTCCTGGACGACTGTCACTGAGAAAGGGACAGCGGCTCAGAGGGAGGGATGTGATGACCGCTCTCTAGAGGTATGTAACAGGATGGTCTCAGGAGGGCAGGGGAAAGTTATCCTGGCAGTAATGGGTTATTGTAGCCACAGGGACAATTCAGGTGTGATATTAGTGACCGCCAGGGTTACATTAGAAAAAATCTTCATCGACGAGATGCTCCACTGGTATCAGAACTGGGACATGGGCTGTCTAGCCTAGCGGTCAGAGCCAGAATCAGGAACCAGCCCAGGCGTCAGAGCCAGAATCAGGAACCAGGGATCAAGGCACAGGTCAGGTGCAGTACAGCAGCTAGTCAGAAAGTCGCCCAACTGTTCAGTCAACTTCCGGTGCCTCCTTCTGGCTGAAATAGGACAGTTGGGCCAATCAGAGGGGCCAGTCATCATCCCCTAGTGGGTGGGGCCTCTGGGAGGAGGCAGAGTTATGCTAGTCTCTCACTTCCAATTGCGCTGGGTGGTGCTGGAGGGTGAAGGCTGCCCAGGCCCTGGGTTCAAGACCCGTGGGCCCCTAGAGTGGGTGCCAATCAGAGGAGCAGCAAATGAAGTGAATGCTGCTGCGAAGAGCCAGCAGAGCGACACCAGTTTGTGCCAGCTGAGGATCTGGTCCCAAGTCTCTAAGGGGAAGAGCCATGAAGGGAGCTGGGACAATCTACCAATGCTTTATCAACAAACCAGCTGTGGAGGGTGGTTGTGGAGTCACTGTTATTAGAGATACCCGAGACTAAAGTGGACCCTCCCATACTGAGCGTTTGCAGTTGGGTGTCGGGGGAATCCCTCCACACTCCGCTTGCTTGGCCCTGCTACGGTTTAGCTGAGATAGGCCATTATCTGAACTGTCCCCAGGCTCAGTGTTTTGCGTCACTCACGCTGCAGTTTATCATTTGTGCTCTAGTTTGTCCATTGTTTGATGATGTTACTTTGTATTGCACCCTTGCATGCCTAGGCTGGCAGCGAATGGCCCAGCCCTTTAACAGCGGGTGAGCAAAGTGGAATCGACAGTTATTCATACAGCACCCCCAGGCCTTATCCAAGCTCCGGCCCCTGGCTGCTAGACACTGCACAGGCATATAGGGCCAAATTTTTCATCCAGCTCAGGGCCAGATTTCCAAGGGCTCAGCACCCCTACTGGGGGGAAAGGTGATCAGAGGGGCTCAGCACGTGACTTGCTGGGCTTTTCTGAGCATCTGGATCTTGGTGCCTTTTGAAAATCCTGGCCCTAGTTATCCATGGACCCTGTCCCCAAATGTTTTCAGATTTGCAACTGTTCCAGATGTCTGACCCTTGGGAAGCTTTTCAAGTGCTTGGACTCAAGCTCTCACTTCCAGCCTGTGTTGTATTGGGTTAGTTCAGCTCTTCCATAGGCAGGCAGGGCTGGAGGCACAGGACCCAGTTCTCTTCTTGCAGCTACAGCCAATGTGGGGATGTCCCGGTCAGGGTCAGCCTGGATTTAAAGAGACATAGGGTCATTTTAGGCTCAAAGAGGTAGGTTTTGGGAAAAGCCTTGGGCAAATGGATGCATCCTCCTGGTGGCCAATCTCCCCCCCACACAGCCTCCGGTCAGAGCCAGGGAGGCTGGCATGCAGACTCACCTGGGGAAGGCCTGGATGTAGTGGCCAAGCGGAGGTTGATTAAACCCCCTCACTCCTAGTACCCAGAGGTGGCACAGCTGCCAGGTGCCACTTGGCCATGCCAGCTTCCCTGTGCCCGCCAAGCTGGGGGTGAGGTTCCCTAGGTGGGATCCCCCTGCCCCCTTCCCCAGCTCTTGCCCCCTCGGCCAGGCTGGTGCAGGACCTGGCTCCTGGCTCTGTCCCACCTGGGTGGCTGGGATGCCCAGCAGGGTGCTGCCAGGACAGAGCGCAGAGGCCGGCCCTGATTCCACCCAGCCTGCAAGCAGCGGCGGCACCAGCATCGTCTCCCCCACCCCCACCCCACGCAGGGCCAGCCCCGCCGCACCGCGCTGGGTGTGGCCGAGCCCTGGTGCGGGCCTGCTGGCTCCGGCGCCGCTGCTGGGCATCGCCCGGTGCCCGCTGCTGGCGCTGGCCTGGGGGCCCGCTGTGCTGCATTGCGGGGCGGGCGCCTCCTCCCCCGCCCTCCCCTGGAGGCAGCGGGACTATCTGGGCCGGGCAGCAGCGCTGTCCTTGCAGGAATGTCCCTGCTCGCCCAGATAATGTTATTTATATCGCTGGGCTGGGCGGCTCCGCTCGGCGCTCCCAGCGCTGCCCCAGCCCCGCCGCGCCTCCGCCTCGCCGCTGCCCGGGACTCCGCGCTGCTGCCGCTGCCCCTGCCCTGGACAGGTGAGTCCGCGCCGGCCGTGAGTTGCGCGGGGATGGGGATGGGGCGCACGGAGGGGAAGGGGTCCGGATCCGGGGCGCGCGGAGGGAGAAAGTGTCCGGATCCGGGGCGGAGTGAGGGGAAGGGGTCCGGATCCGGGGCTCACGGAGGGAGAAAGTGTCCGGATCCGGGGCGCACGGAGGGGAAGGGGTCCGGATCCGGGGCGCACGGAGGGAGAAAGTGTCCGGATCCGGGGCGCACGGAGGGGAAGGGGTCCGGATCCGGGGCGCGCGGAGGGGAAGGGGTCCGGATCCGGGGCGCACGGAGGGAGAAAGTGTCCGGATCCGGGGCGCACGGAGGGGAAGGGGTCCGGATCCGGGGCGCGCGGAGGGGAAGGGGTCCGGATCCGGGGCGCACGGAGGGAGAAAGTGTCCGGATCCGGGGCGCACGGAGGGGAAGGGGTCCGGAACCGGGGCGCACGGAGGGAGAAAGTGTCCGGATCCGGAGAGCAGGGAGGGGAAGGGGTCTGGATCCAGGACGCACGCAGGGTGGGGGGACGGTGCCAGGGAGGAGGTTGCAGGGGCGCAGAGAGAGGGGACAGAACTGGGAGAGCCCCCCCCCCCCCCGCAACACACACACCCCTCTCTGGACACGGACCCAGCCCTCTGTGCTGGCGGGGCTGCTGTGCCGCATGGAGCCCGGGCGCTGCGTGGAATGATGCGCCCTGGAGAAGCCTATTTATAGCGTGGACTTGGAGACAGTTTCCTGGCGAGCCTCTGGAAGGTGTGCGGGTGGGGGGTTGTTTCAGTCTCTCCGTGCCCCTCCTGGCTGGTCCCCCCAGCGCCGCCGGAGGGACTCCTGGGGGGAGCTGGATGAGGGTCCCTTTCTCCTTGCTCTACTGGGGCGCTAAAAAGCCAATCCACGGTGTTTCTCTGTGTCGTGGGGTCAGGGATTCTCTCCCAGGAGATCCCCAAGTGTCAGCGTCTCTGGAAAGATCTGGTACAGAAAGAGCAAAGTTCGGGTCTGTGTGTGTGCTCCTGCCTGAGCATGCCCTAAATCCCTTGTCCCCAAGGGATTTATTATTTAGATTGCAAGTCCTCTGAGGCAGGGACTACCCAGTTTGTCCTGTGTTTTTGTGTTCCTGTGTTATTTGTGTGCCCTACCATAGTGCAAACAAATAAACAAGGAGAGGAAAAGTGGCTGGAGGCAGGCGTCTGGATGCCAGGGTGATGGCACTTTGTGTTTTGCGTTGCTCGCGCTGCAGTTTATCATTTGTGCTCTAGTTTGTCCATTGTTTGATGATGTTACTTTGTATTGTGGTAGTTGCAGCATAAGGACAAGCTGGATAAATTGGATGGGGGAGCGGGTGATGGAGCGTTTCCTCTGGGGGTCTCTGGCTTGAATCTAGCCTGTGTTGTTGTTAAGGAGCCACTGCCATTGTCTGATGCGTGGGTCTGGGTTCAGGTGCCTAGAGCCCAAGCCAACCCCCACTGCTGGCACCTCTAGCAGGAGTCAGCATGCAGCTCCCTGCCAGCACAGGACGGTTCCTTTTGGAGTGTATCCTGGTGCTTGCTCCCATCTTTCCTGAGTCTCAAGTGATGGGAACTTCCGCCTTTCCCTGGGGAAGGCCAGCGACCGAGGGGAAGCGTCCTCCTGGCCTTAGAAGTGGCACTTCCCCCAGGGCTGTGGTGTGGCGGGGGCCGTTTGGTGGACCCCGTGATGGCAGTGCTGGTGTCTGGTGGTCTCAGGCCAGTTCCTTGCACTTTGAAAGTGAGTGAAACTGCCTGGGTTGCATGTGCAGCGTCTGGTCAGAGCCCTGGGCAGAGAAAGCTGCCTTCACCCAGCTGAGCCTGGCTTCCCCACTAGTCCAGCTAGCCTTGGCCCATCCTTCCTGTACCATTTAGTCCTCCCACCAGCCCGAGTTCTCTTCTGCATGGGCCCCATTCCATTCACACCTCTGGGGTTTTGTCTGGCAAGCTGTGTCTGCTACCACTGTGGGGCCTGAAACTGACAAGAGCCAGGAGGGGCTGGCTGGCTGCCCCCGTCATTTCTTTGGTCATTTTAAACGTAGTAGCACCTCGGGTTGCACCTTCCTGCATGTGCAGGTGTGAGCCAGAGAGCACCCCTCTCTGCCCCCCAGTCTGTTCATTGAATGCAGCCGGGTATCGTGATGGAGCATCGACAGGCCGCAGAATTAGGAATTCAAAAGTTCTGTTTCCTGAAGCAACGCTAACTCGGCCCCCATTTCACAAAGTGATCACATCTCTGTCCTTGAGCACCTCTGATCCCAGCCCCAACATTGGCTTCTTTTCTGTGATTAATGTATAGAAATACGACATGCAAACCCTCAGGTGGAAGGCTTGATGCCATGGCTTGGCTTCGGACAGCTGTCCTGACACTGAGTTTGATGGGGGTTGTCCTCCTGATGCATTTTCATTGCTAAGTGTATGATTCAAGTGAGTGGTCAGCTCTTTCACTCTTCTGGACGTTGTCAAAATGTGCCAATGGAGTCCCCTGTGCTTTTTAGGGCCTGCCCTGCGCATTGTCTGTGCCCGAGAGGGCTGCCAAGGTTCAGAGCTTGAAAAGAAAATATCTGACATTGTGTCCTGCCTGAGTTAAGGCTTCAGAATGTCTGGGCAGAGCTGGCGTGGGGGGGTCCGCTCCGTGTGCGGCGGTTTTGTAGGCTTTGTGAGAGAGGCTGGGTGGCCCCGTAGCTAGGGGCACTCAGCTTGGACATGGGAACACCTGGATTTTGCTTCCTGCTCCTCTGCAAACTCCCTGTGTGATGTCAGCTTGTCTCTTTGTCCCTCTGTTCCCCCTCATGGAGGTGTGTGAAGAGAAGCACACAGAGATTGGGAGCTGCTCAGACACTGTGATGATGGGGACCAGGTCACCTGTGGAGACAATGAGCTTTTTGAGGCAAAGGCCCCCTTTTGTTCCGTGTCTGCAGCGCCTTGTCCAATGGGGGCCTGGGCTGCGGCTGGGGCACCGAGGCGCTGCCCGCACACGGTGAGAGAGAAAGAGAGCGGGTGGCCTAGCGCCCCAGCGGTGGCGGCACTGGCTGTGTGCGTTGTGCTGTCACGAGCTGTTCTCCCTCTGCTCCTTCAGCAAGTGTCCCAGACTGGCCTGGTGTCGCTCTACTCCCGTTCTGGCTGGGCTCTTTGGTTACGCTCTTTGCCATGATCTGAAAGCCTGGACGGCCATAGCCTGTCCATAATGCCGAGCCCCTCTCAGCTAGTACCCTTGCCTAAGGCAGGCAGGGTTGCCTAGTGGATATAGCATGGGGTTGGGGTTCAGGAGACCTGGGTTCTAGTCCCAGTTCTGTCACTGCCCTGTGGGGTGGCCTTGAGCAAGTCACTTCATCTCCCCTTGCCTCAGTTTCCCCATCTGTAAAAGAGGCAGAATGCTACGATGAGATCCCCTGACAGCAAGTGCTGTGTAAGAGAGAGCTAGTATTATTATTGTTTACCCTATCCCAGCTTCTGGGCCTCCCAGGGGTCCCATCTGCATTGACCCTGCCACTAACCCTTTTGAAGAAGCACCCCGCCCCCAGCCTCAGCAGGTGGCCTGTTGCTGCCTCGTTAATATCTCTGATTACTGAAAGCAAAACACTAGGAAGCCTCCAATTTGCAGGCGAAGGCTACGTCTACACTTTGGCTCTCTACATGCCAAAGCAGTGCTGCCCCCATCTACACTCATAGCATGGTGGCCCAGTGCCTCTCCACTGCCAGGGTGTTTCCCCACCGCGGTGAAAGGCTCCCGCACTGGGTGGGAGGGAGCAAACAAAGGCTCCGTCAGCTCCCCACTGCTGGAGCCTTTCCCCACTGCCTACCCTTGCCGGACCCTTTCCCTGCAGCGTGGGCTCTGCACGCCGCCATGAGCGTCGCCATAGCCTTAGCTGAGAGGTGACCCAGTATTTCTATTACTGGCCCTCTTGTCTCAGCTTGTCCCACTGTGTTGTACACCTCGCAATCCCACCTTGCAGTGTGATGTCAGCTCTTCGGGTGTAGGGTCTGTCTATTTCTGGCTGGCCCAGCTGTGGCCAGGAGTCAGATCTGCCTGCTGGCTCTTTAATTACAAGGCCGGATACCTGAGCTTCCTTCCAATCCTGACTGGAGCCTCTGGGGGCTGCTGTGAGAGGAACAATGTTAATTCTCTGACCCCAGATGTCCAACCAACCAGCAACCCGGTCCCTAGCCCCAGTCAGAAGCGGGAGAGGAAGGTGGCGGTAGGGCTCTTCTGAGCTCTGCCCACAAAAGGGGCCCCACTCACATGAGTCAGGACAGGGTTGTGTTGCTGCTGGGCTCCCTCTCTCTGGAGCTGGGATGAGCCCTGCCCGGGCTCCCTGATTGGCAAAAAAAAACCCCAGTGCTGGCACGTCCCGAAGGCCATGCACGTTTGGCACCCAGGAGCTGTGGCACGGAGTGAGCCGGGCAGAGCTGCAGCCCCTTCCCTTCCTTTCTGACAGACGCCGTGCTCTGGTTGACAGTGATGACATCCCCTCACCCCGAAGAATGGGGCAGTTCACACCTCTGCGAGCAATGGTCCCAGGCTCTCTGTGGACTCGGGGCTGGTTACCCCCCGATACCTTTCGGAGATATTTGTTTTCACAACCATAATGGCTAAAGACTGACTTTGTTTTGAAATGAAACAGAGATTCTGGAAATTGGGACAGCAGCTGCTGCTGGGTCCTGCTACAGCATGGAGATTGTTCCTGTGCAGACTTCCCCTCTCCTCCGGGCCTAACTTCCCCAGAGCTTCTCTGGTTCTTAAAGAAGTCAGCGAAGCTGCAGAAAGTAGAAAGATGGCATCAGATGCATTAGGGTGACCAGATGTCCCGATTTTATAGGGACAGTCCTGATTTTTGTGTCATTTTCTTATATAGGCACCTATTGTGCCCCACCTCCTGTCCCTATTTTTCACACTTGCTGTCTGGTCACCCTAAGATGCATTGACCCTCAAATTCTTAGAGGCTTTAGAAGTTAGATGCTAAAGTGAACATGCAGAGTTTTGTCCAAACCGACCTGCCTTTTCCCTTGCTACAGATGGCTTATTTCCCCTTCAGCAAATCTAAATAATAACACATAGCACCTCTCCAGCATGTTAATCTTCAAAGGGATTTCCAGACACTCCCTGATCCTGGGGCGGCCCTGAGCGAATGATGGGGGATTAGCTTCTTGATTCCTATAATGTTGTTTTCACGGGGCAGCCTCTCACCTCAGCAATTGACACCCGTTAATTAAAAGGAGACCCCCCTCCCCCAGACCCAGCACTGTGAGAGATGGAGGGGACACAGGAGTGACAGTGTATGTTTCCGTGCACCCTGTGGCGTGGTCTGAAAAGTCACAGTGATCAAACACAGCATGAGCTCTGTGATGACCACGTTTTTGATCACCCTTTAGTAAATTGGGTGACCAGGAAATTTGGTTTTCCTATATAATCATCGGAGATTAGCTTGATGGAAGTCACCCAAGTGGCTCAGTGACTGGCTGGGCACAGACTCCTGCGATACCTAATGGAGGGGAGCTCTTTCCGTTGTTGTTCTCAGAAGCAGGTGTCTCAACTTATGTCTAGACTTGAAAGCTCTGTGACTTTTTCTGAGCAAGGGTCTGTTCCGTTGGTTGCAGTGAGTCTGATCTGCCCATAAGTGCCGGCTCTCTGGTTACTAGGCTGGATACCTTGCTGTTCAGCCAGCCCCCAAGTGTCGATTACCATGGAGAATTCCTGCCCTTACACCTCATGCGCCGCATTAAGACACATACCCAATGTGCTGGCAATGCTCCAAACGGAAACAGCAGTCACATGTCATACTCTGCCCCTCATCCCCTGACACCATCTCTCAGACCCTGCCTTGATTTCCCACCCTCCGCGCTTCACTTCTGTGTTGAAAATAGGCCGGATTCTCCAGTCGCTCTGGTGCTCTGAAGCTTTGTGCAGTTCCCCAAAGTTTAAAGTATTTCTTTGGCATGATCTCAGGCACCAGCATGATTTCTGGTTCTTGTTGTTCTAGCCGGTTACTATCTTACTATGTTACTATCTAGCAGGCTGGTCTATCTAGCATAGGTGTTTATGTGGCCCCCATTGCTGGAATATCTGTGTTAACAGATTTAGCCTTGTGTCACAGAGTCACAGGATCTGGTCTATGCTCCAGCCAGTCACCCATCCCCTGGGAGTGACCCTTTAGTGTACCAGGTCCCACGCAGCTCCGCAGGGGCAGGCCCACGACCTCCACCCCTCCAACACTGGGCCATCAGCACCAGCAATCCCTGACTCTCTCCGGGGCTCCCGAATCCAACCCCACCAGCTCTCTGCAGGAGGCGTGTACTGTGTCCCTTCAGGTGCAATGCTCCTCTGAGTATGTATTTACAGTGACACCGGCAGCCTTTGCATAACAAGGCAATCCTTGAGTCATAGCCATTAGCCCCTCCCCCAAACCAGTACCCTGGCAAGCCAGGACTCCATCTCTGGCTCCCTCTCTTGTCCCTTTGTCCACACAGGAGAGACCCCGAGTCCCCAGGGGCAGCCCCTCTCCCCATCACCTGACTCCTTTCCCCCTTGTTCTCCGGCTCAGTTCCCACATTCCACCTGCCCAGGGTTTCAGTGGATTGCTCAGGCCTTGGGGCGTCTCTTTGTCAGGGTCTTGATTTGTCTTCTTTAACGGGCCAGACAGGGAGGTGACACCATCCGACTCTGCCTCTTGTTCTGCCCTGAGAGCAGTTCTAATCCTTTCCCCCCACCCTGGGTTGCCATGCAAGGCGTAGGAGGAAACTGAGGCAAGCATCAGCGTCATTAAAACGTTACAAACAACTCCCTCTTGGTCACACCTCACAACACCTGGGGAGGGGAGGTATATCCACACTGTCCCTGAAGGGGTTAATGGGGGCCTGAGAGGCCTGTTAAGTCCAGGCTTCACTGAGGGTGGAGCCCAGCTGGGGAGGAGCTGGGTAGGGATAAAGCCAGGAAGTTTGCAGCAGAGGTGGGAGGGGGTCCAGAGGGTCAGCAAGGAGTCTGAGGGAGCAGACCTTAGTTGCCAGCCCAGAGTAGAGGAAGGGCCTGCATTCCCCTCCCAGCCACCAAGGAAGGTGGGATGAAGCCCCTGAGATAAGGGTTGGGAGGACCACAGAGCCCAGAGATGGAGGGAAGACCTGCTGCAAGACCCCAGGACTATAGCTGGGTTGGACTCTCTGTTACCCCGGAAGTTGTGGACTAAAGCATGACCAGACCAGAGGGCCAAGTGGCAGGAAGAGAGACCACTGCAGGGATGGAGTGACTGTGGGCAGGGGGACCATCCAGGGACACCCTGCTGTGCCACCTCTGGCTATGGGGATGCGCACTTGCAGTGAGTAGACCCTTTGACAGGATTTCACATAGATTGTAAGCGCCTGGGAGCAGGGCCCATCTTGTTTGTCCAGCACCTGGCACAATGGGGTCCTGGCTCAGGCCTGGGCTCCTAAGTGCTATGGTAATACACTAATTACACTAATAATAATGGTAATACAGATGGGAAACTGAGGCACAGAGAGGCTAAGTGACCTGACCAAGGTTACACAGGAAGTTTGTGGCAGAGTATGGACTTGAAATGAGGTCTCAAGTCCTGGGCTAGTGCCTGAACCACTACCTTGGAAAAGGCAAGTTTAAGAGTGGGCAGCAGTGCTGCCAGCTCACATAGGTTTTTTTCCATGCCTCTCACAATATCTGGCACTGTCATAAAGCACCAGCTGCTGGAGTCAGGTAAGAATCTTTCATCCTTTGAAAACGGTAAGTTTCTAGACCCGGGGTGGGTAAACTACGGCCCAGGGGCCATGTCCGGCCCTTCAGACGTTTTTATTCCGGCCCTCGAGCTCCCATTGTGGAGCAGGGTCCAGGGCTTTCCGCTCTCTGGCGCTCCAGCTGGGGAGTGGGCTCAGGGGCTTGCTCCGCTCTGCGTGGCTCCCGGAAGCAGTAGCATGTCCCCCCTCCAGCTTCTACACATAGGGGCAGCCAGGGGGCTCCGCATGCTGCCCCACCCCAAGCGCTGCCTCTGCAGCTCCCATTGGCTGGGAACTGTAGCCAATGGGAGCTGCAGAGGCTGCACCTGCAGATGGGGCAGCGCGCAGAGCTGCCTGGCCGCGCCTTTGCATAGGAGCTGGAGGGGGGACATGCCGCTGCTTCCAGGAGCTGCTTGAGGTAAGCGCCACCTGGAGCCTGTACCCCTGGCCCGCTCCTGCGCCCCAACCCCCTGCCCCAGCCCTGATCCCCCTCCCACCCTCTTGCACCCCCACCCCCTCATCCCCAGCCCCACCCAGAGCCCGCATCCCAACCACCTGCTCCAGCCCAGAGCCTCCTCCCACATCTTGAACTCCTCTTTTCTGGCCCTACCCCAGAGCCTGCACCTCCAGCCGGAGCCTTCACCCCCTCCCACACCCCAACTCCCCATTTCGTGAGCATTCATGGCCCGCCATACAATTTCCATACCCAGATGTCGCCCTCGGGTCAAAAAGTTTGCCCACCCCTGCTCTAGACCATGTGGTTGCAGAGAAAAGCTTGAAAAGCTGGCCCCTTGAGGCTCTGAAATCTGGAAGGCAAAGGAAGACAACCTCATGGATTGTTTGGGGGAGAAAATCAGATGTTTTTAAAGAGGATTGTATTTTGGGGGGAGCCTGTGTGCTGAGCCCTGACCGGCGAGGCTTGGCAAGGCAGGGGAGGGCTATGGCATGGGGACACTTCTCCGAAGGGAGCCAGAGATTATACTCTGGTTTATGTCGCTGAGATCCATTTTTAGCCTGTGGCATGTCAGTGTGTGCTTACGTCCTGTGGATTAATTGACATGGGAGGCTCACTGCAGCTGGTCCCTGCTCTCAGGATGAGCCCAGTGTTGGCTAGACAGCCAGGACACCTTTGGGCGTTGGCTTCTGGGAAGTCTGGAAAAGGGTTGTTTCTTTATTTGCTTCCCCCCAGCACCCTCCCAAAGAAGAAAGCTAAATCCCACGGACTCTGCTGTCCTGTGCTTCTGGGCTGGGCTGTTGTCTGGGCAGAGGCTGGAGGATTGTGGGGATGGGCTGGCAGGTGGATCGAGTCCCCTTGGGCACAGGGAGAGCAGGACATCTGGAAGCCTGGTTCGTTCCTAGAGCACTAGGACAGAGTCAGTGCATGCAGGGAGAGGGACGGCCACGTCTGCCCTCTCGGGGGAGCCGCTGATGCTACTTACATCGGTGGAGACGCGTCCCAGTCGTTGAACGATGCAGCGGCCCCTTGCTCCCCTTATCCGTAGGCAGGGTGCTGAGCCTGAGGACACGGATACAGGCTCTGCCTGTTACAACAGGGCTCTTCTCTGCTGAGGACCGTGCAACTTCCAGCAGCACTAAACGGGGGGTGGCTCTTCACCACTCGCCTCTCCTGGCGTGGTGATTCGCTCCCCCACCCAGGTGGCAGCTGGAGAAGGAGCGGCACTGCCCGTCAGCTCACACTCACGCTTATCGCTTGCTCCTGCTGGCCCTCGGGCCGACCTTGAGGCTGCCGCGTGGAAGCACAGCGCCCCATTGGGCCCGTGCCGACGGGATGCATGTGTCCACGTGCCGGCGGTGAGGATCGCCATGCCTGGTGCTCCCTCACCACTGCCACCCCTGGGGGCTAGCGTCACTGGGCAGGGGCAGCGGACAGAGATTAACAAGCATTTTCTGTCCTTGGGATGGGCTGTGCCATGGGGACCGTTGTTCCCAATGCGGCACGGGGGGAGTGCAGCCAGGAGTGCCCGGAATAAGTCCCATGTCTCTGACCCAGCCATGGGTGTGAGCGTGACTCTCCCGGTTACACCATTGCCAAGGGGTACCCCTTCTCTGGCACTGCAAGTGGGGAGCTGGGCACGCTGCAGGGAGTGCCCCCCGTGGAGACGGGGAGCAGGTGAAATCCAGCCCGGTCATTATGGGGAGAGCAGCGGCTGGGATCTCGAGCCCTTTCCCAGCAGGGTCTGTCCCACCCCGTGTGCCCTGCTCTGGAGAGCACAGCCTCTGTTGCCACCGTCCCGTCCCCCCCCCCGGTCAGTGTGTGCCAGCCTGCGGGGAGGGAGGCGTGGGAAGAGCTGTGAGAAGCTGCCCACCTTTTGACCCTGCTCCTGCAGCAGCCAGCGTGAGCCACGCACGTAGGCAGGGCCTGAGCGCCTGACCCCGCCCCGCTCGGCAGCGCCCCCGGCCCACAGACCCAGCCCCGAATGCTCACACCCAGGGCAGCCTGTAGCAGGGAGTGGGGGGGCAATATCCCGTGAGAGCCAGAGCCCAGCAGTAGCTAGCACATGTGTGTGCCCGTCCTTACCCTTGCACACCCCCCAACACCCTCCCACACCCCATGTTCTGGCAAGATCCTGGTTACATGTGTGTGAGACTCTCTCATGTGTGTGTATGACTCTCATGTATGTGTGTGTGTGTGTGTCTGTGTGTGAGAGAGATTCTCTCGTGTGTGTCAGAGACTCGTGTGTGTGTGTGTGACACTCGTGTGTGAGACTCATGTATGTGTGTGTGAGAGACACTCGTGTGTGAGGCTTGTGTGTGTGTGTGTGAGAGAGAGAGACATTTGGGTGTGTGTGTATGTGAGAGAGACACTCGTGAGTGTGTGAGAGAGAGACACACTTGTGTGTGTGTGTGTGTCTCATCCATTCCCAGTAGGAGCTGGTTTCCCGTGGGGCCTGCCTGCTACATGACCTCTCATTGTTTCCTGCCTCAACTCTGCATTCCCCGATTTCCGCCCCCCTCTTTTCGAGGCCAGGCTGACTCAGTGTGGATCAGACCCAGACCAAGCCCATGGAAGGGTCTGTAATGCGGCGGGGTGGGGGGTGGTGTGGTGGTGGTGTGGTGGTGGTGTGTGTGTGTGTTTCCTTTCCTGTAACTTCCTTGAGTCTGGAAAGCTGGAGCCCAGCCAGGTGACCGCGCTGGGCAGGCCGGGGCATTGGGCAAAGTGCTGGCCCTGTGGGCCCCCAGGCTTGCGTTGTGGAGAGCAGCGGGCGGCAGCTCCTGCCCTGGACTGTCTCCGGCCTCCGCGGGGCGGAGGGAGTGGAGACAGTGGCAGCCGAAAGCTGTTGTTGGCTTCCCAGAGCCTGTCCTTGCCCCGCTCCCAGGCCCCAGCACTGTCGCATCTCTGCGTCACTTGGGCCTCCAGCCGCTCCGAACGTGGTTCTGGGGGAGGTGGGCAGAGCTGTGGCTGTGGGGAACATGACTTTGCTGGGGCTAAGTTACCCTTCATTTCTCCTCCCTGTCAGAGCGTCTCCACTGGCTCAGGCTTGTGTCGAGGACAGGGCACTGGCTGAGGCTGCCAGCTTCCAAAATAAGACCCACCAGCAGCTGTGGAGCCAAGAGACACTTATGGTTCCCCAGCCAAAGGCTGAGCACAGACAAAACCAGGCTGAGTGTATCTTATAACCGTGGGACTGGGGGCTAATTCCAGACACTCCCCATTGGCCACTGTGCAGGTCCATTGGCTTTCAATGGGGCGGGGACGCCTACGTCCCCTGGGTGTTTCTATTAGTTATACCCACAGTCCTGATTGGCATCAGAGCCTCATTGTGCTGGGCATTGTGCCAACACACCTGTGGGATCTCACTCTTCAAGACACCCAGCGTACAATGGCATGGCCAGGGGAGGAGACACTGACACAAATTCTCACATTTTTGCTAGCTGGTTTGTTTTGCAATTTCATAGATTCCAAGGTCAGAAGGGCCCAGTGTGATCATCTAGTCTGACCTCCTGTCTAACACAGGCCAGAGAACTGTCCCCAAATAATCCCTAGAGCAGAGCTTTTAGAAAAACATTCAGTCGTGATTTAAATATGGTCATCGATAGAGAATCCACCACAACACTTGGTCAATTGTTCTAAAGGTTCACTGTTCACCTTCACTGTTAAAAATGTACACCTTATTTCCAGTCTGAATTTGTTTAACTTCAGCTTCCAGACACTGGATTATGTTAGACCTTTCCCTGCTAGATTATCAGATATTTCTTCCCCGTGTGGGTACTTATACCCTGTGATCATGTCAGCCCTTAACTTTCTCTTTGTTAAGCTAATAGATGGAGCTCCTTGAGTCTATTGCTGTAAGGCAGGTTTTCTCTCTAATCCATTAATCATTCTCATGGCTCTTCTCTGAACCCTCTCCAATTTATCAACATCCTTCTGGAATTGCAGAGACCAGAACTGGACACAGGATTCCAGCAGTGGTCGCACCACAGTCAAATACAGAGTTTCTCTACTCCTACTCAAGATTCCCCTGTTTATGCATCCAAGATCACATTAGCCCTTTTGGCCACAGCATCGCAGGAGTTCATGTTCAGCTGATTATCCACCATGACCCCTAAACCTGAAGAAGAGCTCTGTATGGCTCAAAAGCTTTTCTCTCACCAAAAGAAGTTGATCCTATAACAGATAATATTACCTCACCCACCTTGTCTCATGTTAATTTTTATCATTTTAGTTTTTTCATCAAAATGTTACGTGGTACCAAGTCAAATGCCTTACCGAAGTCTACGTGTATTACCTTAGTACTGTTACCTTTATCAACCAAACTTGTAATCTCATCGAAAAAAGACATCACGTTAGTTTGGCAGGTTCTGTCTTCCATACATCCATGCTCACTGGCATTATTACATTACTTTTCTTTAATTCTCTATTAATCAAGTCCCATATCAGCTGCTCCGTTATCTTCCCCAGAATTGATGTCTGGCTGGAAGACCTATAATTACCTGGATCGTGCTATTTACCCTTTTTAAGCATCAGCAGAACATTAGCTTTCTTCCAGCCTTCTAGAACCTCCCCAACATTACAAAACTTATTGAAAATCAACACTTACATCTCCTCAGCCAACAACTCTTGGGTGCAAGTTATCTGGACCTGCTGATTTCAAGATGTCTAGCTTTCATAGCCACTGTTTAACGTCCTCCTGAGATACTCGTGGAATGGAAAAAATGTCATCATCATCATATGATGGTTTTTCCCCAAATACAGATATTTATTGAACACGTCTGCCTTTTCTGCATTATAATTTATGATTCTACTATTTCCATCTAGTAATGGACCAATACCATTGTTAGGATTATTTTTGTTCCTATTACCTTAAAAAATTCCTTTTTATTGTCCTTAACTCTGATGGCCATAAATTTCTAAACATAACGTAAGAACGGCCCTCCTGGGTCAAACCACTGGTCCATCTAGCCCCGTATCCTGTTTTCTGACAGTGGCCAGTGCCAGATGTTTCATAAGGAATGAACAAAACAGGGAAATTTATCCAGTGCTTTGTTCCCTGTCATCCAGTCCCAGCCTCTGGCAGTCAGAAGTTTAAGGACACCCAGAGCCTGGGGTTGTGTCCCTGACCATCTTGGCCAATAGCCATTGACGGACCTATCCTCCATGAACTGATCTCATTCTTTTTTGAACCCAGTTGTAGTTTTGGCCTTCATGACATCCCCTGGCAACAAGTTTCACAGGTTGACTGTGTGTTGGGTGAAGAAATACTTCCTTTTGTTTGTTTAAACCTGCTGCCTTCATTGGGTGACCCCTAGTTCTTGTGTTATATGAAAGGGTAAGACTTCCTTATTCACTTTCTCCATACCAGTCATGATTTTATAGACCTCTATAATATCTCCCCTTAGCCGTCTCTTTTCCAAGTGGAACAGTCCCCTCTTCTTTATCTCTCCTAATATGGAAGCTGTTCCATACCCCAATCATTATTGTCACCCTTTTCTTTCCAGTCCTAATATATCTTTTTTTTAACTGAGGTGACCAGAACTGCATGCAGTATTCAAGGGATTTACATAGTAGCATTATGATATTTTCTGTCTTATTATCTACCCCTTTCTTAATGGTTCCTAACATTCTGTTAGGATTTTTGACTGCTGCTGCACACTGAGTGGATGTTTTCAGAGAACTATCCACAGTGACTCCAAAATCTTTCTTGAGTTAATTTAGACCCCATCATTTGGTATGCATAGTTGGGATTATGTTTTCAAATGTGCATTACTTTGCACTTATCAACACTGAATTTCAGCTGCCATTTTGTTGCCCAGTCAGTCAGTTTTGTAAGATCTCTTTGTAACTGTTCACAGTCTGCTTTGGGCTTAACTATCTTGAGTAGTTTTGTATCATCTCCAAATTTTGCCACCTCACTGTTTACCCTTTTTTCCAGATCACTGATGAATATGTTGAACAGCACAGGTCCCAGTACAGATTGTTGGGGGACCCCACTATTTACCTCTCTCTTGTGTGAAAACTGACCATTTATTCTTCCTCTTTGTTTCCTGTCTTTTAACCAGTTACTGACCCATGAGAGAACCCTCCCTCTTATTCCATGACTGCTTGGTTTGCTTAAGAATGTTAGGTGTAAGACCTTGTCGAAGGCTTTCTGAAAGTCCAAGTACACTATATCCACTGGATCACCTTTGTTCACAGGTTTCTTGACACCTTCATAGAATTCTAGTAGATTGGTGAAAAGAAAAGGAGGACTTGTGGCACCTTAGAGACTAACAAATTCATTTGAGCATAAGCTTTCGTGAGCTACAGCTCACTTCATCGGATGCATTCAGTGGAAAATACAGTGAGGAGATTTATATACATAGAGAACATGAAACAATGGGTGTTACCATACACACTGTAACAAGAGAGTGATCACTTAAGGTGACTAATACCAGCAGGAGAGCGGGGCGGGGGGGGAGGCGGGAGAGGGGGGATCTTTTGTAGTGATAATCAGGGTGGGCCATTTCCAGCAGTTGACAAGAATGTCTGAGGAACAGTGGGGGGTGGAGGGGGGCAATAAACATGGGGAAATAGTTTTACTTTGTGTAATGACCCATCCACTCCCAGTCTCTATTCAAGCCGAAGTTAATTGTATCCAGTTTGCAAAATTGTATCCAGTAGATTGGTGATGCATGATTTCCCTTTACAAAAGCTGTGTTGACTTTTCCCCAACATATAATGTTCATCTGTGTGTCTGATAATTCTCCTCTTTATTATAGTTTCAGCCAGTTTGCTTGGTACTGAAGTTACACTTACCAGCTTGTAATTTGCCAGGACCACCTCTGCAGCTTTTTTTAAAAAATTGGCATTACATTAGCTACCATGTACTCATCTGGTACAGAGGCTGGTTCAGCTTGTCCCTTTGCTTCCCTTATCAATTTTCTAGAATTCCTAACTTCTGATTTATATTCACTGCCATCAACTTCCCCTTTTTGCGCTTTCTTCCATTTGTTATATACTATTTTTATAAACCAGGTTGTTTTTTTTTAATCAGTATGGTCATCTTCCTCAATTGTGGTTTTTGGGGTATATACTAAAGTGTTCTTAAACAGTTCCCAATTATCAGTCACATTTTTCTAATTAAATTCTTCCTCCCAGCTGATTTGGCAGTAACTGTTTTCAGCTTTGTCAAATTGGCCCTTTTAAAGCACCAACTGAATATAATATAGAACTGGTCTGGACTTTATTCTGTTTGCACATCACAGATGTGGTCTAATCATGATCACTTGTACCTAAACTGCCATTAATTTTTAGTTCTGTGAACAGCTCCTCTTTATCTGTCAAAACAAGGTCTAATATGTAATTACCCGCGTTCGGTGCAACATTTTTTGAGTTGGGAGATTGTCATCCTATAAAGGTTTTAAATTCCAAGGACATTTTAGCACTGCAGCAAGAGCTCTCCAGCCTATGGCACTCCGATTGGAAGCCCCCCCACCGCCCCGATCACCCTTTTTCCCCATGCACATTGTATACAGGTATGTAAGGAGCCAGTCATGCAGTTCCATAGTGCGATTTGGTGGACTGTAGCAGAGAGGAGCTAATACCCCATCTTGTGCTTTATCTGTTAGGACATGGATCCATAAGCATTCCAGATCACTTTGTTCTGAGTCATCAGTGACTCGGAAAGAGGGAATGCCACTTTCGACATAGAGGGCCACTCACAGGTGCCAACTTTCCAAAGTGGCTAGGGGTGCTTGATCCTCGGCCCTGCCCCCACGCCCTGCCCCCATGACAACCCTTCCCCTAAGGCCCCACCCCGCCTCTTCTTATCCCTGTTCCACCCCTGCCCTGCCCCCACTCCATCCCTTCCCCCAAAGCCCCACCCCCACCCGCCTCTTCCCACCCCTGTTCTACCTCTGCCCCCCCTCTTCCCACCCCTGCTCCACCCCACCTCTTCCTGCTCAGTTCCGCAGCCTCCCCCGAGGTGCTGCATCCTCGATCCTCCCCCCTTTTCCCCATCCTCCTGCATGCAGCGAAAGAGCTGATTGCGGCGGGCGCGAGGTGTGAGGAGGGAGGGGGAGGTGCTGATCTGTGGGGCCTGCTGGTGGGCGGGACGAGAGCTAATGCAGGCTGCCAGGGGTTGCTCAGCACCCACCATTTTTCCCCTGTGCGTGCTCCAGCCCCGGTGCACCCACGGAGTCAGCATCTATGAGGCCATTCCTCCTCCCCTTTTGCCCATTTGATCCTTCCAGTCATGAGAATCATCCCACTGGGTATCAGTAATACCGACTGGATCAAATTTCTGCTCAGAAATGAGCAATGCCAACTGCTCTCTGCTCTCCTTTAACCTGTTCTCTGCCTGTCTCACCCATCTGAGGCCACCTTCCAACCCCACAACCGTTCTCAGGCGTTCATCTGCCCCATCTCCATAGCATCTGGGCACCTGACAATCTCTAAGGCATTTACCCTCACACCCTCCTGTGCAGCAGGGCAGCGCTATTATCCCCACATTACAGAGGGAAACTGAGGCACAACGAGGCTAGGTGACTTGCCCTAGGTCACACACACCATCTGTGACACAACAGCAGCTTGAACCCCGGTTCAAGGGCCACCCTGTTCACAGCATGTTAGGTGAGATGGGTTTGCCCGGCCATCATAGCTTCCCGTTTCATAGCCGGCTGCATCCTGCTGCCCACTGACATCTGCTAGCTGTTTCTCTCGCCAAGCCTGCAGGCCTGGGCTTTGGCCAGGGACGGCTGGGGCCAGCTCCGCCTGCCATCCCCGCATTTCCGCATGCAGCAGCAGCCAGGGGCATTCCCAGGGACAGGCTCAGACCCACAGAGCATCTGGGGAGGTTCCCTGCGTGCCAGGCTCTGCTCTCTGCCACGTGCTGAGATTAGCACAGACAATAGGAAACCACCAGCCTCGCTCCCGGGGCTCGTGGATGTTGCTGCTCTGTATGGAATAGAGCGTGGCCTGAGGATTCGCCGTGAGAAATCCTTACGGCCTCTTTAGACTGGAGGAGAGCTGTGTGTTCCCACCTTGCAATAGGTTCGCTTGGCCCTGGCAGGCTAGGGGGCAGTGCAGGCAGGGGATGAGCCGGGGCTGGCGTGCCATCTGGAGCTGTGATTGTGAGACATCCCACCAGCGGAGCTCCGTGCTTGGACAGGAGCCCTTCAGGGAAAGGCCCCGGTGCCACAGGACGTGGTGTTTGCTCCGAGGCTGCCCTTCTTGGGCGCTGTGCTGCAGGCAGTGCCAGCTTGCTGGGAGAGAGAGAGCGGAGCTGCTGGCCGCTCGTGGTCATTGCAGATCCCATGGCACTCGTCCTTAGGGAAAGGGCCGAGTTACGTCGTGTCTCCTGTGATCTCCCTGGACGCCAGACCCTTTCTCTCCTCCTGCCCTGCACTGTTGTGTCGGGTCGCTATGCACTATTCAGCCGTTGCTGGGTCCCCTCCCAGAGGGGGCTGCATGGCGGTGCTGGGTGGAGTGATACCGACATACAGAATAGACAATTTGTGAAGTGCTGCGTGAGGACAGGGGCCAGAGACATGTGACAGCATCATCCTGGGGCCTCTCAGAGCTTGTCTACCCCTACAGTGATGCAGCTGCACTGGTGCAGCTATGGGGCAGTAACACTTAGTGAAGATGCTACCTACAGACGGGAGAGTGTCTCCCCTCAGTGTATCTAATCCACCTCCCCGAGCAGCGGTAGCTGTGTCGATGGAGGAAGCTCTCCCGTCGACACAGCGTGGTCCACGCCCGGAGTTCAGTCAGTAGAACTGTGTGGATTTTTCACACCCCGGCGCTGTAGCGATAAGTCTGTAGGATAGACCCTGCCTCTTCCCACCCCTGCTCCACCCCCTCTCCTGAGCACACTCCGCCCTCGCTCCACCTCTTCCCGCCCACGCTCTGCCCCCTCCCCCAGTGCCTCCCGCCCGCCCCCAAACAGCTGGCTGGCTGGGCCTGCCGAGGAGCTGATCAGCAGGTGGCTGGTGGATGCTGAGCACCCACTATCTTTTTTCCATGGGTGCTCCAGCCCCAGAGCACCCAGGGAGTCGGTGCCTGTACCCCCAAGTCACGTGAGTAGTTTTGAACACCTCATCCGTAGACACAGGGAGCTGGGCACCCAACTCCCATTGCACTTGGAAGTCATTAGGTACCATCTAACCTGGCTAAATCCCTGCGTAGTCAAGGGTGTAACTTCGGCCAGGGCTACACTACAGGATTAGGTCGACGTAACCTGCCTTGTGTCAATCTAGCTGTGGAAGTGTCTTCACTTAAATTTGGCTCCCACCGACGTCAGTGCCCCTCTACGCCGATTTAGTGATTAGGTCGATGCAGCATCAGTGTAGATGCTGTGTTGCTTACTCCGACTGCTACTGGCTTTCAGGAGCCACTGGCACCGACTCTGTGGATGCTCTGGGCCTCAAGCACCCACTGAAAAAATAGGGGGTGCTCAGCACCTTCAGGGCCTGATGAATCTTTTGTGGGCCTGGCCCCCGGACCGTGGCCTCATCCCATTCCCTGCTCTGCCCGTGCTCCACTCCAAGGCCTCGCCCCTGCTCCCACTTGGCTTCTTCCCCCCTGAGGCCCACCCACCGCTCCACTTGAGGCCCAGCCACTGCTCAGCTTCTTCCCCTGAGGCCCCACTTGCCACTCTACCTGAGGCCCCATCCCTGCTCAGCCTCTTCCCCCCAAGGCCCCGCCCATCGATCTGTCTCTCAGAGGTGGATTAACTACAATGATGGCAGCATAGGAAGAGTCTGCTCTCTGGTGCTCCAGCGGCATGGCTGCGGTAGTGTTACTCCTGAGGGAATTCTGCACCAAAAAATTAAAAATTCTGCGCACGATATTTTAAAATTCTTCAAAAATCTGCACGTTTTATTTGTTAATAAATAGATGCAGAGGCTCCAGCAAGGCAGTGGGAGCACAGGCCACCGGCTGCATGAAGGTGGGAGATCACCCTGGAGCCCCTCCCCTCCCCTGAGACATGGACTCAGTGGTGAGGCTGAACCTGACCCTGACACAGCACAAGAGCTGGACCTGCCCCTCTGCACCAGGTGCACCAGGTGTCAGGCAGACAGGCTCAGCCAGGCAGGATCCAAGTGTGGGGGGATCCAGGTGTGGGGTGAGAGGGTTCTGTGGGGGACAATCTGGGTGCGGGCAGCTCAGTGGGGGGTCTAGGTGTGGGGGGATCTGGGTACCCAGGGGCTCATTGGGGGGGTTCCAGGTGCAGGGGGAATGGGACTCTACAGGGGCTTTCAGGTGAAGGTGGTTGGGGCTTAGTGGGGGGTCTCAGCAGGGGGGTCTGGGTGCTTGGGAAGTGGGGTGTGGGGTCTGGGTGCAGCTAGTTGGGGGTGAGTGGGGTGGGAGTCTGGATGTGGGGGCTCAGGGTGGTGAAGGGGGTGGGGCTTGTCAGGGTGGGGGGTTGAGTGCAGGGAGCTCAGTGGGGGTGGTCTGGGTGCAGAGGTGGGGGTCTGGAGGCAGGGGGTCTGATTGCAATGGGGGCTCCAGATGCAGGGGTTGAGGTTCAGTGGGGTGGGGTTTGGGTGTGGAGGGCTGGGAGGTCTGGGTCTGGGTGTACAGAGTGAGGTTTGGCGGAGGGGTCCAGGTATGGGAGGTCTGGATGAACGGGGCTTTGGCGGATGGGGGAGCAGCTCCTTGTACAGAGTGACCCCTCCCCCTGCGGTTGAGGAGTGATAGGGGCTGGACGGAGGGGAGACTGCTGAGCTTCCTGCACCCTGGGGAAGTTTCTGGGGGTGGGTCTGACACAGCCCCAGCCACTCCTTGCAGAGGAAGAGGAAGCCCTGTCCTCTCCTGCCTCCAGCTCAGCCGAGACTAGCAGCTAATCTTGGCACAGGGTAAAAGCCACGGCTGGGATGTCCCCAGCCCTGCGGTGATTTACCTTTCTGCCGACTGCTCCAGGTGCCTGAAACAATGCACCTGCGCTGCGAGGGAGGGGTGCATGGCCGCTCTTACAGCGTCCCTTTGCTTTCCTGTCAGAAAGTCATTTTTCTAAAGGGAAGCAAAGAAATCTGCGGGGGACAGGAATTCTGCTCATGCGCAGTGGCGCAAAACTCCCCCAGGAGCAAAGACTTAGTGTAGTCACAGCCAAGGACTCCACGAGAAGGTAAAGAGGGGAGGTGTCTGACAGCAGAAGTTTCAAGCAGACCAAGGCCGCACGAGAGCCAATGGCTGGCAGCTAGACAAATTCCAACTGGAGGTAAGGCTCGTATGTTAACAGGCAGGGGAATTAGCCATCGGAACAGCTGACCCCAGGATGGAGCAGATTCTCCATGATCTGGCAGCTTCCTTAACAGCTCTGCTGTGCCCGCAGTTCTGGCCTCAGTGCAGGGATCACTGGGTGAGGGCGCCTGGCCAGGGCTATTCAGGAGGTGGGACAGGATGATCAGAATGGTCCCTTCTGGCCTTAAAGCTTATAAACTTTGACCATGTTGTGGCAGGCAGCCACGCTGTAACTAGTGCCCCGAACTTGTTTATCGTTATCAGGCAGACGGGGCACGCGGGAGACTGTTTCAATGCCGGGTCTGCCCTTCTGAGACGCCTCCTTTGCCCAGCTGTGATGTGGGGCACGGTGGGCTCTCAGTCAGTGGCAGCCCTGGACGGGGTTCATTTCAGCAGCAGCTTTTCTGCGAGTAGCGGTATGCTTGGAAAACCCGTCGTGGAAGCTGCCTGTCTTGCTTGCTGCCGTTCTGGGGTGACTGGCCCCCAAGACAGCGTCTGTCTGCGGTGAGCACCTGGCACTTCCTGGGGCCCTTCTCTTTCGCTGGAGGGAAGAGGTGGAGGTGCTGCCGCAAATTAGCTGTTTACATGGCAGCTGGTTGGCAAGGTCGGGTTTAAAATCTCGCATAATGAGAACTCAAGCAGCGCTGGATGCTCAAAGTCGCTCAGTTCCGTGGGTCTGCCTCAGGTTGGACTAAACGGTCCTGTCTTAGAATTCAGAACAGATCCGCCTCTCGGAGTCAGCGAGTCACCGCATCTTATGGATCAGTGGGATTTTATCCATCTGGCACTGAACAGGAGTGGCGGAAGTTCCCTGAAAGGGGGGGACACCAGCATCCGAACCGTGGCCCCGCCTCCCCGCGCTGCCCCTTCTCCCCAAGGCCCTGCCCTCACACTGCCTCTTATTCCCCCCAAAGCCCCGCCCCCTGCTCGCTCCTCTCCGGCCCCTCATCCCGGTTGCTCGCCCCCTTACAGCTGGGAAAAAGTGGGAGGGCATAGCCATGGCCCCCTGCCCCTTCCTCCCGTTCCGACACCCCTGGCACTGTGTAGGCCCACAAGGAATGGTGAGCCTGTGTGAGTGAGCATGTGGGACCTGCCTTGTACTGCTGAGGCCTATGAGCGAGGTGGCTGCGGGCTGGCTGCAGTTCCTACCCAGCCTGCGCTGCAGGGATGGCAGACGGAGCTCGTAAAGCAAAAGCAAATGAGTCTCTCGGATTCAGTGTGGCTGGTCGCTCAGGCTGGTGTCACATTATAGGACAGTGACTCTGTTGTGATGCAAGGTAGAAACGCTCTGAACATCCATGGGAACAGTAGGATACAAATACTCGGAAAGCCTGGCGAGACGTTTCCAAAAGCAGCACGCCATGGGTTGCACTGTTGGACAAAGTCCCTTGCTATGAGGGCCAGTCTTATCACATATCCACTGAAAATGAGAGCTGGTGGGAAATCTTCCGACAGAAAACGCTGCTTAGACAAAAGTGCCATGCTTTGTGAGAACATATCGATTTCATCGGCACCCTCACAGGAGATCATCAAAACCTCGTGTTCCAGTTTTAGCATTTCACCTCTTCTGTTATATTAAACAAGTTGGGAAGCTCTGTGGGGCAGAGACCATCTCCTTGTCCTGGGTCTCTGTAGCGCCGAGCACAATGCAGCCATGATTGTGGCTCTGAGATGCGATATTGATACAAATAACGATACATGATCATTGCATTGTCTTATAACATCAAAATGGTTAGACTGGTATAGTAGAAACCACAGTGTAACAGGATGTAATCTAAAAGTCTCAGGGAAAACAACACACTTTGATAAGGCCGTAATGAAATATTTCAGAATATTTCATCTGGCAAAAATTCCAAGAATTTGCCTTTTTGTCTCGATCTGAGGCTGAAGCCGGTGTTTGAAATCTTGGGCTGTCCCGGAAGGTGCCACGCCAGTTTCCCAGCTGGTTCTGTTTCGAACGCTGCGAGCGCTTTGCTTTCCCAGACCTGCGGAAGAGGGCTCTGAACCAGCGCACATGGAAAACGCAGAACTTTGTTGAGTCACTGCAAAATGCCCCCACTTTGTTCCCCACTCCAGTAGCTTTCCCAAGGATGGGTCCTGCTTCCTCTGCCTCTTGAGCTGCAGGGCTCCCACAGGCCGCTGAACAAAACCCAGGCAGGGCGGGGGGGCTGCACCATTGGACTTGCTCCTCAGTTGTCCCCTCCATCAGCAATGCAGGAGGAAAGAAAGGATGGCCGTGTGGTTAGGGTGCTAGCTGGTGACCTCTGTTCAAATCCCTGCTCTGCTACAGACTTTTTGTGTGACCTTGGGCAAGTCACTTGGCCTCTCTTATCCTCATCTGTAAAATGTGGATCATACCCCTTCACTGGGGTGCGTGAGGTTAAATATATCAGCACTTAAGTGCGCCTGGGCTACTGTCATGATGGGGGCCAGATAAATATTATTGATAAATTCTCTGATTTTCCCATGGCAAATTCAGGTGGCACACCACTCCTAGGTTTGCACGATGCTGGAGTTGGCTGTAACCGGTACAAGTCCTCTATTAACTCCCTGCTAGCTGATGCCGCTCTTTGCCGAAGAACGAAGTAAAAGTCATCACAGATGGACAGAGCCAGAAGAGTACCCAGAAGTTACCTACTACGAGACAGGCCCAACAAGGAAAATAACAGAACGCCACTAGGCGTCACCTTCAGCCCCCAAATAAAACCTCTCCAGTGCATCTTCAAGGATCTACAACCTATCCTGAAGGACGACCCATCACTCTCACAGATCTTGGGAGACAGGCCAGTCCTTGCTTACAGACAGCCCCCCAACCTGAAGCAAATACTCACCAGCAACCACACACCACACAACAGAACCACTAACCCAGGAACCTATCCTTGCAACAAAGCCCATTGCCAGCTGTGCCCACATATCTATTCAGGGGACACCATCACATCAGGGCCTACTCACATCAGCCACACTATCAGAGGCTCGTTCACCTGCACATCTACCAATGTGATATATGCCATCATGTGCCAGCAATGACCCTCTGCCATGTACATTGGTCAAACTGGACAGTCTCTACGTAAAAGAATAAATGGGCACAAATCAGATGTCAAGAATTATAACATTCAAAAACCAGTTTGAGAACACTTCAATCTCTTTGGTCACTCGATTACAGACCTAAAAGTTACAATTCTTCAACAAAAAAACTTCAGAAACAGACTCCAACGAGAGACTGCTGAATTGGAATTAATTTGCAAACTGGATACAATTAACTTAGGCTTGAATAGAGACTGGGAGTGGATGGGTCATTACACAAAGTAAAACTATTTCCCCATGTTTATTCCCCACCCCACACACACACTGTTCCTCAGACGTTCTTGTCAACTGCTGGAAATGGCCCACCTTGATTATCACTACAAAAGATCCTCCCTCCTCCCCCGCCCCCGCTCTCCTGCTAGTAATAGCTCACCTTACCTGATCACTCTCGTTAGTGTGTATGGTAACACCCATTGTTTCATGTTCTCTGTGTATATAAATCTCCCCACTGTATTTTCCACTGAATGCATCCAATGAAGTGAGCTGTAGCTCACGAAAGCTTATGCTCAAATAAATTTGTTAGTCTCTAAGGTGCCACAAGTCCTCCTGTTCTTTTTATCATTGAATTACCCACTCTAAAGAAATCCAAGAGAAGGTGAAAGGGCAGCAGGAGAAAGCGGAGCTGCTGCAGGCTTCCCCCCTCACAGCCAACGCAACAGAGGCTGCCAAGCAGCCAGCCGGCCCATTCTCTCACCCCTTCAGAGCCTAGGTTTGGCATCTGTGCAAGCAACGGACCCTACAGGGAGTGGGGAGGCCTATTCTTTAAAAAAGGGAAGAAGGAGAACCCGGGGAACTACAGATCGCTCAGCCTCACCTCAGTCCCTGGAAAAATCATGGAGCAGGTCCTCAAGGAAACCATTTTGAAGCACTTGGAGGAGAGGAAGGTGATCAGGAACAGTCAACATGGATTCACTAAGGGCAAATCATGCCTGACCAACCTGATTGCCTTCTATGATGAGATAACTGGCTCTGTGGATGATGGGAAAGCAGTGGACGTGTTATTCCTTGACTTTATCAAAGCTTTTGATACTGTCTATCAAAGTTAAAGAAGTATGGGCTGGATGAATGGACGATAAGGTGGCTACATTGTCAGGCTCAACGGGTAGTGATCAATGGCTCAATGTCTAGTTGGCAGCCGGAATCAAGCGGAGTGCCCCAGGGGTCGGTTCTGGGGCTGGTTTTGTTCAACATCTTTATTAATGATCTAGATGATGGGATAAATTGCACCCTCAGCAAGTTTGCAGATGACACTAAGCTGGGGGGAAGAGGTAGATAGGCTGGAGGGTAGGGATAGGATACAGAGGGCCCTAGACAAATTGGAGGATTGGGCCAAAAGAAATCTGATGAAGTTCAACAAGGACAAGTGCAGAGTCCTGCACTTAGGACGGAAGAATCCCATTCACCGCTACAGGCTGGGGACTGACTGGCTAAGCAGCAGTTCTGCAGAAAAGGACCTGGGGATAGCAGTGGATGAGAAGCTGGATATGAGTCAGCAGTGGGCCCTTGTTGCCAAGAAGGCTAACGGCATATTGGGCCATAGGTACCAACTTCACCTCTTCACCACTCTACCTCCAGCCCCGCCCCCACTCCGCCCCTTCCCCACCTCTTCCCCCCTTCCCCACCCCCATTCCAACCCCTTCCCCAAAGTTCCCACCCCAACTTCGCCCCCTTCCTGCCCCTATTCCAACACCTTCCCCAAATCCCCACCCTGACACCGCCTCTTCCCCACCTCCTCCCCTGAGTGCACCACATTCCCTCTCCTCCCCCCACTCCCAGAGTTTGCTAACTCCACCAAACAGCTGTTTGGCAGCGGCTGGGTGGGAAGGTGGAGGAGCAGGGATGCGGTGCACTCAGGGTGGGAGGAGGAGGTGCAGCGAAAGAGCTGATTGCGGCGGGCGGGAGGTGTGAGGAGGGAGGGGGAGGTGCTGATCCGGGGGGCCTGCTGGTGGGCAGGAGGGGAGGGGAGCTAATGCGGGCTGACAGTGGGTGCTCAGCACCCACCATTTTTCCTCTGTGCGTGCTCCAGCCCCGGAGCACCCATGGAGTCGGCGCCTATGTATTGGGCTGCATTAGTAGGAGCATTGCCAGCAGATCAAGGGACGTGATTATTCCCCTCTATTCGGCACTGGTGAGGCCACATCTGGAGTATTGGGTCCAGTTTTGGGCCCCCCACTACAGAAGGGATGGGGACAAATTGGAGAGAGTCCAGCGGAGGGCAACCAAAATGATTAGGGGGCTGGGGCATATGACTTACGAGGAGAGGCTGAGGGAACTGGGATTATTTAGTCTGCAGAAGAGAAGAGTGAGGGGGGATTTGCTAGCAGCCTTTAACTACCTGAAGGGGGGTTCCAAAGAGGATGGAGCTCGGCTGTTCTCAGTGGTGCCAGTTGACAGAACAAGGAGTAATGGTCTCAAGTGGCAGTGGGGGAGGTCTAGGTCGGATATTAGGAAACACTACTTCACTAGGAGGGCTGTAAAGCACTGGAATGGGTTACCTAGGGAGGTGGTGGAATCTCCATCCTTAGAAGTTTTTAAGGTCAGGCTTGACAAAGCCCTGGCTGGGATGATTTAATTGGGGATTGGTCCTGCTCTGAGCAGGGGATTGGACTCGATGACCTCCTGAGGTCTCTTCCAACCCTAATCTTCTATGATTCTATGATAGTCTAAATCACTGGGGAGACGTGTCCCCTTGTCATGGCTTTCCCTGTGGAAACATGGCGATCAAATCAGCCCATGGTTTCCACGGGTTTGACAGGAAAAGCGTCACTCCTCTAGATGATCTCGGCCCATGCGGTCGGAGTCCAGGCCACGGGAGAACCCCCACTAAATGCATGCATTGCTGAGAGCCCCACGCTCCCCCAGAGACGTGTGCACGCACATGGCTCCGGAACGCAGGCTTGTCGGGATGCACGGGGAAGAGCTAATCAGGGTGAAATGGGCTGCCCCGGGTAAGCCCCTCCAGGCAGCACGCTGTCCCCACTAGTGGTGGCTGGGCCACGGCTAGCAACTGATGGGGCGGCTACAGTCTCGCCTACTGGTTTAGTGTGTGGATCAAGAAGCCACAAGTTCAGTCCCCACTCCCTGGATTGTGCTCTGCTCCTTGTACCACCAGAGCAACTGACAAGCTCAGGAGGGCCGGGGAAGGTCTCCTCACGTTTTGCTTGGCTTGCAAGTGACAGGGTGGGGGCAAAGGTGGCAGGCCAGGCTCAAGGGTGGCTGCCCACCCCGCCAACCCCTGGAGCTAATGCTGCCCTCTTCTGAGCCGTCCCGTAGGGAGTCAGGGCCTGATTGCTTTATTAGCGCAGGAACCAAGAGAATCCGTCACTACACAAAGGCCCTTGCCCATAGCCCTTCTCTGTCAGATGTGATTGCTCAAGAACCGCGATGGAAAAGGACTTAAAAGGTTTGAGAGTAGCCACTATTTAAATGAATGCTGTCAACTCGATTTGATCCCCTGCAGTAACGACATTCAACGCTATTATTCTTCTCCAGAGGCCTGTTCTGTGACAGGGCTCATCTAAACTCTAGCCTTGCCAAAGGAGAACAGATAAGCCCCTCGGTCGTTGTTTCTAATTTGTATTATAGTAGCGCTTAGCCAACTGATATCAGGCAACTGTTAGGCTGAGTGCTAGCCCCACAACAAGGGACAGTCCCCACCCCAAAATGCTTACAGTTGCAACAGAGAGCGAGAGAAACTGAGGCACAGAAGGGAAGCAATTTGTCTAGGCTCACAGAGTTGGGAATAGAACCCACCCCACAAGGCACAAGGCAGGACAGCTGGAGCGACAGACTCACTTCCCCTCTGGGGAAGCTGTAATAGATTCAGAGTATCTGTGGCTCAGAGGGGGCAGCCTAGCACACAGGGAGCCGTGGGTCACCTGTTCCCCCAGGGGCAGATCATCAGCTGGAACTAGGACAATCTCCACCCACTGACGATCGGCCCCATCACAGAGCTGCAGAAGTTTGGTCCAATATCACATTTCTCCTGCTACCAGCCCAAGGAGTTTCTGCAGTTTAAGGCCGGAAGGGACCATCAGATCTGGTACAGGCCACCCACATCACCCAGCTACCCAACGCCTTGAAGCATTTCAGCCTTCAGGTGTCTAGCCTGTTGCGAGCCACCTGCAGAGACCAGGAGAGACCGAGGTGCCGCCCAGGCAATGACAGGGAACTCATTAGATGAGAGTGGGCCAGCCAATCCCAGCAGGCGAACCGCTTCCCATGCTGCAGAGGAAGGAGAAACACCCCCCATAGGTCCCAGCTGATCTGGTGATCAGCATGACCCTGACCATTTGGAGCAAGACCCACCAGCCAGGCAGCGAGAAAGAGGAGTCTCTGCATGCACACTGAATGCCCGTGGAGAGCGAGTAGTCACAAAGCGCCCGGTGATGGCACTGAGCTTCCGTGGGTGCCTGCTCTGACAGCAGGTGGGCACAGGGATGGGCAGCGCCCGGGCGGCAATACGGGTGGGGAGCGGACAGTGTGAAGACACATACCCTACAACACCAGGTCCCGCTGCACTAGGTGAGCTACTTGCATGGCTAGGCTAAATGCCTGGGGTGTGGACACACTCCCACAGCGGACAGGTGCGTACACACCCCCGTGTACCTGGCGTGCACAGCATGACCGCACGCAAGGATGCTACAAGGCGCCTGCTGGAAGCAGGGGCGGCTCTACCAATTTTGCCGCCCCAAGCAGTCGCCCCCGCATTGCCACCGTCGCAATACCGCTGGTGCTGCCGCTGAATTGCCGCCACGGGACTCGGACGGCCGCCCCGTTCTGAATGCCGCCCCAAGCACCAGCTTGGAAAGCTGGTGCCTGGAGCCAGCCCTGGCTCAAGGCCAGCAGCGTTCGTGGACACGACAAGAACGGAAAGCGTCACGCGTGCTAGGCTAGCAGGGGGTGTTTGCAACGACAGCAGATAGCGGGCATGCAGTAACAGCTGATAGCTGCCAAGAGAGAACAGCATGTGGCCTGACGACAAGCACGCTGCACCAGACCAACTCCGATCCAAATGCACGCCCTTCAGCGGGGCCAGCCCTGACCGGTATTTAGAGGGAGGAATCCAGGGGAAATCCAATGCCCCAGGGTGGGGTTGGGGCTGCTGTCTTTTGGATCAGATGGACAGTGAGGCCCTCACCACTTGTCGTTCAGAATCCTGTGGCTCTCTCCTAAGGAGTAAGCGTGTGAACCCAACGGTCCTGGCCCAGTCCCAGCACTGGTAAATACCTGCTGCCAGCCTCCCTTTCCCTGGCAGTTTCACCTGGATCCCTAGTTGCCTTCCAGATGGCTGCGGCATCTCGCTGGGAGCTGCTAAGGGCCACTCTGAAGGTCAAATCTAGTCAGTTACAGAGTCTGAGCTGGAGTCAGGAGCTGGGCCCCGGGTTCCAATCACATTTTTCCTGGGTCTTTAAAAAAGTGATTTTCCCTCCCCCATTGCCACATGAAAGACCCACACAAACCAGAGGGGAAACCAACACCACAGAGCGCTGCCAGGTGGGCAGAGCAAACCAGCTACCCAAGCCCTACCTGCTTCCTGCTGATCTCTCACACATTTTAGGAACATTTGCTGCCACCTGGAACAGCAGCCGGGGAAACATTCTCAGACAGACGTGTGGGGTTTAAATGGATGGTATTGTATTAAACAGCTGCCATGTTCTGCCCCAGAGGTGGCTGCCTTTCAATGGGACAGGCAGGGAAAGGGTCTCTGTCGTAGCTGTCTCCCCCATTCCTCCCCCATAGTTCAGAGGGAGAGGCGCACACTACACTGGGCTTTCCAGGCCTGGGGAAGGGTGCATGTCTTCTTGCCCTCACCCCCGCTGAAGCGAGATGGAGGGGACTTTGTTGGGGGCGGGAGGGCCAGAGTCCCTCGCTGCTTACCCCAGCAACAACTTCACAGCAACTAGCTCCCCGACATCTCCCCATCGACAATGCGGGACGTTGCTCCGAAAACAGTCAGCACCGAAAGAGTTAATAGCACCCACTCTGGAGCCTAATGATGGCAGCAAGACCCCGGGGGCAGCCTCAGGCACATGTCGCTGCCTCACTGCACCATCCACCTGCGCTCTGAGGATTACCTTCACAACGGCCCCGTGTTGCTCAAACTGCGGCGGAACTGGCCACATGGCGCTGCTCCTCCTCCTCATTTCCAACAGCCACGCTGCCTTGAAAGGCAACAGAAGCTCAATTAAACACAACACCCCCCCCGATTTTACTTTCCCCTGTAGGTCACGGATGAGAAGAGGTGCCAGAACCTGCTCCCTGCTCTGCAGGCCATTGCGACATCCAGGGGCGCTGGGGCAGGCTCTGGGGCTCGTCCACGCGAAGTGATTTTGCACAGGCCTTGGTGCTGCAGCCTGGAGAGCTCCAGTCCACTCCAGTCCCGCAATGTGGCCATCTTATAAGAACACCTGAGACACCTTGGTTCAGGGACCTTTTCAACAAGAGTCTGGAGCTCAATTAGGCCGCGACTTTTCTTTCGTTTTGCCATCTACGCGATCAACTATTCGGCCATTGGCATGGCTGCAAGGTCAGATTATCCACAGACCCCTGAAGGCAGCCAAAGCAGGTCTAATTCGAGCTCTAGGGAGCACTTGAGGGTCCACCACATCATGTCTGAATGTGTTGCTCTGACTGCAGACTGCACGCATATCGCCAGGCGAGACCAAGCATGAAGCCAAAAAGAAGCCAAAGGCCAGCTGGCCAGCAAAGAAAACAAAGAGCGGCACTAGCCCATTTGGCGAGTCCTGCATTTCAAGGCCACAAGGGACCATAATGACCCTCTAAGGCAACCTCCTCCAGAACAGAGCCCCTCACCAGGGCCGAGCCAGAGCAGAGCTTTTAGAAAGAGAATCCAATCTGACGGACTCCACCACATACCTAGATCTGCTGGGCCAATAGTTAATTAGCGGCGCTGCTAAAAATTTGCTGTTTATTTCTAGCCTGAATTTTAAAAGTGTTAAGGACTTCAGTGCTCAGCATAAAAGTAGGCATCTGTGGATCTGAGCCCTGGATGGAGGGTTCAGTTCGAGAGCTTTTAAGATTGTAGCTGTGTAAAGAAGGTCTGGTCTATGCCAGTAAAGGGTATCATAGAGATGTAATTTATACCAGCAAAAAGTGCATTTGCCAGTTTATAGCAGTTCCCCTAATGAAATAAGCTACACTAGCATGAGTGTTCTACACCAGGACTTTTGCCGGTGTGGCTATGACGGTCAGGGATCTGATGTTTTGGGGGAAGTTTCAGCTAAAGCAGTTCAGTTGTTTCCAAGAATGAGATTAGGGGGAAATACATTGTTTTACTTAATTTCTTACAGCCCTTTTGTTGAGAAACCCTAGCACCCCCATGCTTTGGAGAAGGGGCTTGAAATTTGCCAAAGGGGAAGCCCTGGTGTCAGACATATGCCGTCCTCGTGAAAATGCACCCCAAACTTGGTCAGCTTTGAGCCTCTTAAAAATCACTGCTTGCACATGCTCAGTAGAGACTACATGTCATGTGAACTATGTCCCTTTAAAATGTTAGGGAAATTAAATATAAAATTAAGGTGTGTGAGAAAGTGGGACTGTTCTTAATGTTTCCTCTGAATAGTGTGGGGGTGCCTCAGTTTCCCCTAGGCAGTTCTTAAGTATCTAGGTGGTGGGATAAGGGTGTATGATCATTGCAGAGCCCTAGAGGGCAGGTGTGTGCAGGGGTCTGGACACAGACAATGGCCGACACCCTGTTTCCTGGCAACTGATGGCCTGGCCCTTCCCCCCTGCAAGGTGAGAGCTAAAGGGTTGGACAACAAAGGGATCAGGTGACCTCCTGGCCCGGGAAAGGAACAAAGCCCTGGGGAGGAGGGGCTGGAGGGAGTTTCAGTTTGGGGCTGGTTGGAGACATGGAGTGAAGGGCAGACGTGGTTGTCTGGCTCACTGCCCCCCAAAATGGACCCAGCTGAGGGGTCCTGTTCTCTGCACCTACAAGTTCTGTTTTAGACCATGTTCCTGTCGTCTAATAAACCTCTGTTTTACTGGCTGGCTGAGAGTCCCGTCTGACTGCGAAGTTGGGGTGCAGGACCCTCTGGCTTCCCCAGGAGCCCCGCCTGAGTGGACTCGCTGTGGGAAGCGCACGGAGGGGCAGAGGATGCTGAATGCTCCGAGGTCAGACCCAGGAAGGTGGAAGTTGTGTGAGCTGTGTGTCCTGAAGACAGGCTGCTCACAGAAAGGAGACTTCCCCAGAGTCCTGACTGGCTTCATGGGGAGCAGTTCCAGAGCATCGCCCAGGGACTCTGTGACAAGGTGGCAAAATCAAGTACTCAGAAGTCAAGAAATTCAACTTCGGCAACATAAATTCAGCTTCACTGCACGTCCGTGCCTTGAGATCAGAGCAGGGTGATGGGCAATGTTCCCTCTAATTTCTGACAGGCCATGTGTGCAAAAAATTTATTCTGTGCAAATTTCTGACAGGCCGTGTGCGCAAAAAATATCTTCTGTGCAAATTGTGCTTCTGTGCAAATTTTTGTGCGCGCGGTGTTTCGGATCTGTGTTTCGGAGTTTCGGATCTGTGTTTGGGATCTGTGTTTGTGTTTGGGACCTGTGTTTAGGATCGGTATTTGGGATCTGTGTTTCAGATCTGTGTTTGTGTTTGGGATCTGTGTTTGGGATCGGTGTTTGGGATCTGTGTTTCAGATCTGTGTTTGTGTTTGGGATCTGTGTTTGGGATCTGTGTGTGTGCGCACATGCGCACAGCTTAGAGGGAACAGTGGTGATGGGACTGACCAAGGGCCTGGAAAAATGCTCCAAGGAAGAGAGTTTGAAAAGGTTGGGATTGCTATTTTAGAGAAGAGACAGGTAAGAGGAGACATGATGAAAGGATATAAAACACTGAATGGGTGGGAGATGAGAGCTTCTTTTCTCTGTCTCCTAACACAAAGACAAGGGGGCATTCAATGACATTAAAAGATGGAAAATGCAAAACTGGTAAAAGGAAATACTTTTCCAAACAGTGTGATTAGCCTGCGGAACTCACAGCCACATGAAGTTATCCCTCTTACTATTAGGGACCAGGATGAAACCTATTGCTGGGGGCAGATTATCCCACAGCTGCTACTGCCATGGTCTTACACTTTCTTCTGAAGCATTTGGCACTAGCCACTGTCAGAAATATGGACAAGGGACTGGATGGGGCTAGGGTCTGATCCAGGCTGGTAATTCCTATGCTCCTATGTATGGGAGGGAGTGTATCCTAGTGTAAAGAGCACTGGTTTGGGCCTCAGGACATCTGGATTCTATTCCCAGCTCAGCTGTTGAGTGACCTTAGGCTTTGACTCTTTGTGCCTCAGTTTCCTATGTGTAAAAATGGGGATAAAGCGCTTGGAGATGTGCTGATGGAAAGCGCTGTGTAAGAGCTGGGGATTATAATGATTTTCTATTCCTGTGTTTGTTGTTAAGTGTTCAGGGTGGAGTGCAGCTCCCATTCAAAGCAGTAATGTCTCGGATGAGCGATATGTTCGGAAGAAGCACCTTTAACTCTTGCCGGTCCCTGACTTTTGAGTACTAGATCTGGCAGAAGTCAGACTGCATTTGCGCTGGGAGGGGAGGGTCTTTGCCTGTAATATTCATACACTTTGTAATGCTGCAAAGTACCTTGAGGCTTGTGCAGTGGGCTGCATAAATCGACGAAGAAGAGGTGTCTGGAATGGCAAACAGACCTAGGTAGTGGGCTGCCATGTGGGGTCTTACGTGTACGAGGCAGCAGGGTCTACCGTGTAGCTCCCAGCAAGACAGTCAAGTTATCCCACCAGTGAAACGATTGAGCAGCTTTCAACTGACGGGCATTTTTGCTGTCATAGAATCATGGAATATCAGGGTTGGAAGGGACCTCAGGAGGTCATCTAGTCCAACTCCCTTCTCAAAGCAGGACCGATCCCCAATTAAATCATCCCAGCCAGGGCTTTGTCAAGCCTGACCTTAAAAACTTCTAGGAAAGGAGATTCCACCACCTCCCTAGGTAATGCATTCCAGTGTTTCACCACCCTCTTAGTGAAAAAGTTTTTCCTAATATCCAACCTAAATCGCCCCCACTGCAACTTGAGACCATTACTCCTTGTTCTGTCATCTGCTACCACTGAGAACAGTCTAGATCCATCCTCTTTGGAACCCCCTTTCAGGTAGTTGAAAGCAGCTATCAAATCCCCCCTCATTCTTCTCTTCTGAAGACTAAACATCCCCAGTTCCCTCAGCCTCTCCTCATAACTCATGTGTTCCAGTACCCTAATCATTTTTGTTGCTCTCTGCTGGACTCTTTCCAATTTTTCCACATCCTTCTTGTAGTGTGGGGCCCAAAACTGGACACAGTACTCCAGATGAGGCCTCACCAATGTCGAATAGAGGGGAACGATCACGTCCCTCGATCTGCTGGCAATGCCCCTACTTATACATCCCAAAATGCCATTGGCCTTCTTGGCAACAAGGGCACACTGTTGACTCATATCCAACTTCTCGTCCACTGTAAGCCCTAGGTCCTTTTCTGCAGAACTGCTGCAGAGCCATTCGGTCCCTAGTCTGTAGCGGTGCATGGGATTCTTCCGTCCTAAGTGCAGGACTCTGCACTTGTCCTTGTTGAACCTCATCAGATTTCTTTTGGCCCAATCCTCCAATTTGTCTAGGTCCCTCTGTATCCTATCCCTCCCCTCCAGCGTATCTACCACTCCTCCCAGTTTAGTGTCATCTGCAAACTTGCTGAGGGTGCAATCCACACCATCCTCCAGATCATTTATGAAGATATTGAACAAAACCGGCCCCAGGACCGACCCCTGGGGCACTCCACTTGATACCGGCTGCCAACTAGACATGGAGCCATTGATCACTACCCGTTGAGCCCGACAATCTAGCCAGCTTTCTATCCACCTTATAGTCCATTCATCCAGCCCATACTTCTTTAACTTGCTGGCAAGAATACTGTGGGAGACCGTGTCAAAAGCTTTGCTAAAGTCAAGGAACAACACGTCCACTTCTTTCCCTTCATCCACAGAGCCAGTTATCTCGTCATAGAAGGCAATTAGATTAGTCAGGCATGACTTGCCCTTGGTGAATCCAGGCTGTAGAAATTAACTTTAATGTGACGTGAATCACACTCACACAGTGTGTCCCCCACTCCAGGCCCCGCTCCCACCCACCTGGACTCTGCTTGCACCGAGCAGCCTGCAGGGCTGCAGCCTAAGCCAGTGCTGCTGCTTCTAAGCTCCAAAGTGGTACTGAGCCAAGTGCCAACCGTGGTATTTCTGATTAGGGCATTCCCATAGGTGTGGGTGGAACGGGCTGGGAGATAACCCAGGGGCGCCGTACAGCTCTGCCAGTCCCAGATAAAGGACTATGGAGGTTTTCAGCTGGATTGTTTGGGACTGGAGTTGGCTTTCACTTGTTTTTTCTCCTTCTTAAAACCTGTTTCTGGCCATCAGCAGTAGAGCTCTCCGGCGTCTAGAGCAGTGGAGCGGGAGTTGGGATTCTTCAATTTCAAGGCCAAAAAGGGACAACAGTGATCATCTAGTCTGGCCTCCGAACACAGGCCAGAGACCAGCCCCCAAATCCTTCCTGCAGCGGAGCTTGTAGAAAACAAAGCCAGTCTTGATTTTAAAAATGGTCAGTGATGGAGAATCTACCACAACCCTTGGTAAATGGTTCCAATGGCTCGTTACTCTCACTGTCAAAAATGTTCCCCTTCCTTCCAGGCTGAATGTGTCTAGCTGTAACGTCCAGCCATGGGATCCTGTTAGACCTTTCTCTGCTAGACTGAAGAGCCCATTATTAAACACTGGTTCCCCATGTGGGTACATATAGACTGGGATCAAGTCACCCCTTTAATCTGCTCTTGAGCACCTTACGTCTCTCTCTACAAGGCATGTTTTCTACCCCTTTAATCGTTCTCGTGGCTCTTCTCTGACCCCTCTCCAATTTATCAACATCCTTCTTGAGTTGTAGGCACTAGAACTGAACACAGGATTCCAGGAGCGGTCACACCCATGTCAAATACAGAGCTACAATAACCTCTCTGCTCCTACTCGAGATTCCCCTGTTTATGCATCCCAGGATCGCATTAGCTGTTTTGGCCACAGAGTCACACTAAGAGCTCATGATCAGCTGATTATCCCCCACAACCCACAAGTCTTTTTCAGTCCCGGCTTCCCAGGGTAGAGTGCCCCAGCCTGTAAGAATGATGTACATTCTTTGTTCCTAGGTGCACACATTTGCATTTAGCCGCATTGAAACATACATTGTTTGCCTGAGCCCAGTTTACCAAGATCTCTCTGTATCAGTGACCTGTCCTCTTCATTATTTACCCCTCCCCGTATCTTTGCCTCATCTGCAAACTTTGTCAGTGATCAGGTTCACTTCCAGGTCACTGATAAAACTACTAAACAGCAAAGGGCAAGGAACTGATCTCAGCTGGTCCCCATTAGAGACACCCCCATTCGATGATGCTTGCCCATTTACAGTGACATGTTAAGACCTCTCAGCCAGGTTTAGTACATTTAATGTGGGCCATGGTCACTTTATATTGTTCTAGTTTTTTAATTAAAATGTCCTGTGGAGCCAAGTCGAAGGCCTCCCAGAAGTCTCAGCAAGGCCCAGCCAGACGTCTTTGTAGTTTTAGGGCTCCCCAGATGGCAGTTCCATTGGTATAATACGGCCCCAGCTCCCAGAGGAAGCCGGTCATACTCCCCCGGTTACTGAATGGGGTGCTGGACAGCCTGCCAGTGCCCCCCCAACCTGTGCCAAAGACACGGGCATGGTCGCTGTCCTTAAAGCAATAGCCCATGCATGGCATGGCCAGTGAGACCGGGGCCATCCCTGACTCCGTTAGAAAAGGGCCTGGGGTTCTGTAACATCCCTCAGACAGCGCTCCAGAGACTGGCAGAAGGGACCTGGGTGCAGGGACACATCCCCAGCTGGTATCGGTCAATGAAAGCTCCATTGGAGCCGGGGGACCAGATCTCCAGCTGCAGTCTGTCGGCCCTCGCTCCATTGGAGTTAATTAGGCAGATCTCCAGCTGGTGCCAATTGGCCATAGCTCTGTTGGAGCCAGTGGGGCCAGGTCCCCAGCTGGTATAAATCAGTGCAGCTGCATTGGAGACAATGGCCCCAGTTGGTGTGAATTAGTGTTGCTCCATGGGGTGCCTCTTGCCGATTTGTGCCGGCTGAGGACCTGAACCACAGGAGAAGCTGGATTGGTTGGCATTGACGTTTCACATTGCCAGCTAAGGCTTGGTGCTTGGTGTGGATCAGCTCTGACCTGTGCTCCTCCGGTGCCTTGTCCTGCCTGGCTGTTGGCCTTGTACGCTAGCATATCTGTGCCAGGGGTGCGCGGCACAGCGAGTGGCAGGGGCTGTCTGTGTCTAATTCCTCGGGTGGCTCAGAGCTCTGGCGCTCTGATGGGGAGACAAAGAGCGGCGGCTGTCCCTGTGTTTTGTTCTCCAGCCAAGGCTAAGTAACTGCTACACCCAGTCACCGCTGATTGGCAGGAGTGTTCGTGCGACCAGACATAGGCACCCTCCTGGGTCATTGAGTCCCATCTCAGCTGTTGCAGGTCACCCTGCCCTAAAGTCCTATAAATAAACCACTCCAGCCCCATCTTCAGGGTCTTTGCCCCCACTGCTCCTCTTGGGAAGCTGTTCTTGGACTTCCCTCCTCTGGTGGGCGGAAACCTTGTCTCATTCCCAGCCCCAGATCACTGCTGGACAGTCTATCACCATTTCTACTTGTTCCAACGTTGTCTGTTATCTTTAATAGCTCTTCACCCTCCCTGGTGTCCCCCAGCAATCAGATCCTCTCCCCCTGCACTTGCCAGGTGAAACAAGCCCAGTTCTTCCAGTCTCTGTCCATAATGTCGGCCCTCCATTCCCCTGATCACCCTACTAGCTTCTTCTCTGCACCGCGTCCTGTTGGAATTCATCTGCCTCGACTGTGGGGGACCAGAACTGGACTCAGTATTGCAGACGTGGTCTCACCCGGGCCTGGGACTTGTAGCGGAGAAGAGGTGTGGGATGGTTCTGTGCCATGGGGGAGGCCAAACTATATGATCACACTGGTCCTTTCTGCCCGTAAGATCTATGAAGTACTGCTCCCCCTCTGCCCTCCCCACTAGGAAATACTTGGTGGCCAAAGCTGGAAAACAGGGCTTTGCTGAGTGGAAATTAAAATGCCAGGCTCCCTTTCCCCTGCGGTTCCTCTGTCTGCTGGGAGTCTGAACATTCTTTGACTTCAGCTGTTTCCCCAGATGGTGAGATTCTCTCCCCCTGGAATGTCTTTTCTTTCTAGCAAGAATAACTTTAATCTTCCTAAATCTCCCAGGTGGGGCCCTCACTGGGCCCATGAGCACTGGCGCTGCTAGAGACACCCGACCCGTTCTGAATTGACGGTTGCTTCCAGACAGTTATAGATAGTAACCGTTCAGACCTAAATCTTTCAAATGACCCGCATGGGCATGCATCACCTCCCCCCACCCAGGACAGCTGGGCCTGATATCGCCCATGCCAAGCTATTTGGAGCCATGCTACTTTTAGAGGGGAATTTCTACACCAGGCACGCTGGGAAGCGCTCTTCCTAATTCCAGGCCGAGGAGGAGGCCTCCTGGGGAGCTTGCTTCGTGCGCTCAGAATAGCGGCGGGTTGGCTCCAGCTGCTCCGGGTGATACCGCCACTTGCACTGTTCAGTGCGCCGGATGATAATGTTGTCAGGCCACGCCTTGGGAGCTCCGTGCCAGGCCACCTCCAGCACGACACCCGCAAATGGTTCTTTTGCTCTCCACTTCAGCTTTCAACAGCCTGCCAGCTTCCAAAAGGGAACCGGAGGAGTGCTTGGGTTCCCGACCTGAGTCTTCAATTGCACCGAGAAGGCTCTTCGACAGCCAGTGCCATCTGCAATCGGCCCTTCTCCCTCCTAGCTGCCCTTCAGTACGTTAACTGGCAAAGCAGGCAAGTCTGCGCTTCTAACTTGGTGCAAGGTCTCCCCTCCCCCCTCCCCCCACGTTAAGTGATCCACGACAATCAGTTTGTACGTGCTGCATTGCACTCCCGCCACCAAGTGTCATGCGGCCTCCCCTCTTTCAGTGTGAGCACTAAGCAGACATCCCATGGCGCATTGCTCAGCGGCTGGTCTGTATGCATTCGGGGACTGTCCGTGCTGTGCATTGTGGGATACGTTCCTACCAGAAGGTCATGGAATTATGGAGACTCAGGATCAGCCTCTATAATTCCCATGAAAGCGGCAAAGAGTCCTGTGGCACCTTATAGACTAACAGACGTACTGGAGCATAAACTTTCATGGGTGAATACCCACTTCTTCAGATGCATGTATATAATTCCCATGGTTGCTCTGGTTTCAGACCATCATCTGGGCAGGTGAGCGGCAAGGAGATATTTTGTTTGTGGGCGCAGGGCACTTTAACACAAAACACCTCAGGTTGACCCACAACAAACTGAAGTGCAGACAAGCTCTTAGGGCCCTTCCGAGCGGGCGGAGGGAAGGTATTGGGAATGCAGATCAGGGAGTAAAGCAGGCGGCTTTCACGAAGCACGCCCCACAGGCGTTCAGCGTAAGAGGGCCCGCTCATCCTTCCCTTCCCCTATGCCTCACATGGAACGGGAGCGAGATCGTGGCACCGTGCCGCGCTCCGGGGTCAGCTGTGTGCTGTCTCGGCATTCCCTCGCGTCACAGCCGTCGCAGCCGGCAGCCAGGCCAGCATGGGAGAGGCAAACACCTCCTGGAAAGGAGGTGAGGCTGCTGCTCCCAGGAAGGAGGGATTTGCCCAGTGAGCCAGGCGGGTGTGCTTCCTTCCCAAAAGAAACCCCGTCACAGGGAAGCGTCCATTAAAACTTTGCTGCACGTCTATTGGGATCCGGCCATGCTTACAGCAGTGCAGGTCTGGGCCCATGGGGGAGCCCAGCTGCATCGGGTTAAGGAAATGGAATGTCCCACAGTGCAGTCAGTGAGTCAGTGTTCTCATCGGCAGGCCCCTGGGCTGGGAGTCTGGGGACCTAGGTGTGGTTCCTGGCTGTGCCACCGACATGCTCTGTGACTTAGACGTTTCCTTTCCCTGTGTATTTAGACTGCAAACTCTTCAGAACAGAGACTGTCTCTTGCTGTGTGTCTGGGCAGCGCCCGGCACCACGGGGCCCTGATCTCAGCTGGGGCAGGGCCTGTCTCTCCCTGTGTGTCTGTGCAGCGCCTGGCACCATGGGGCTCTGATCTCAGCTGGGGCAGGGCCTGTCTCTCCCTGTGTGTCTGTGCAGTGCCTGGCACCACGGGGCCCTGATCTCAGCTGGGGCAGGGCCTGTCTCTCCCTGTGTGTCTGTGCAGCGCCTGGCACCACGGGGCCCTGATCTCAGCTGGGGCAGGGCCTGTCTCTCCCTGTGTGTCTGTGCAGCGCCTGGCACCACGGGGCCCTGATCTCAGCTGGGGCAGGGCCTGTCTCTCCCTGTGTGTCTGTGCAGCGCCCGGCACCACGGGGCTCTGATCTCAGCTGGGGCAGGGCCTGTCTCTCCCTGTGTGTCTGTGCAGCGCCTGGCACCACGGGGCTCTGTTCTCAGCTGGGGCAGGGCCTGTCTCTCCCTGTGTGTCTGTGCAGCGCCTGGCACCACGGGGCTCTGATCTCAGCTGGGGCAGGGTCTGTCTCTTCCTGTGTGTCTGTGCAGCGCCTGGCACCACGGGGCTCTGATCTCAGCTGGGGCAGGGTCTGCCTCTCCCTGTGTGTCTGTGCAGCGCCTGGCACCACGGGGCCCTGATCTCAGCTGGGGCAGGGCCTGTCTCTCCCTGTGTGTCTGTGCAGCGCCTGGCACCACGGGGCCCTGATCTCAGCTGGGGCAGGGCCTGTCTCTCCCTGTGTGTCTGTGCAGCGCCTGGCACCACGGGGCCCTGATCTCAGCTGGGGCAGGGCCTGTCTCTCCCTGTGTGTCTGTGCAGCTCCTGGCACCACGGGGCTCTGATCTCAGCTGGGGCAGGGCCTGTCTCTCCCTGTGTGTCTGTGCAGCGCCTGGCACCACGGGGCCCTGATCTCAGCTGGGGCAGGGCCTGTCTCTCCCTGTGTGTCTGTGCAGCGCCTGGCACCACGGGGCTCTGATCTCAGCTGGGGCAGGGCCTGTCTCTCCCTGTGTGTCTGTGCAGCGCCTGGCACCACGGGGCCCTGATCTCAGCTGGGGCAGGGCCTGTCTCTCCCTGTGTGTCTGTGCAGCGCCTGGCACCACGGGGCCCTGATCTCAGCTGGGGCAGGGCCTGTCTCTCCCTGTGTGTCTGTGCAGCGCCTGGCACCACGGGGCCCTGATCTCAGCTGGGGCAGGGCCTGTCTCTCCCTGTGTGTCTGTGCAGCGCCTGGCACCATGGGGCTCTGATCTCAGCTGGGGCAGGGCCTGTCTCTCCCTGTGTGTCTGTGCAGCGCCTGGCACCACGGGGCTCTGATCTCAGCTGGGGCAGGGCCTGTCTCTCCCTGTGTGTCTGTGCAGTGCCTGGCACCACGGGGCTCTGATCTCAGCTGGGGCAGGGCCTGTCTCTCCCTGTGTGTCTGTGCAGTGCCTGGCACCACGGGGCCCTGATCTCAGCTGGGGCAGGATCTGTCTCTCCCTGTGTGTCTGTGCAGCGCCTGGCACCATAGGGCCCTGATCTCAGCTGGGGCAGGGCCTGTCTCTCCCTGTGTGTCTGTGCAGCGCCTGGCACCACGGGGCTCTGATCTCAGCTGGGGCAGGGCCTGTCTCTCCCTGTGTGTCCGTGCAGCGCCTGGCACCACGGGGCCCTGATCTCAGCTGGGGCAGGATCTGTCTCTCCCTGTGTGTCTGTGCAGCGCCTGGCACCATAGGGCCCTGATCTCAGCTGGGGCAGGGCCTGTCTCTCCCTGTGTGTCTGTGCAGCGCCCGGCACCATGGGGCTCTGATCTCAGCTGGGGCAGGGCCTGTCTCTCCCTGTGTGTCTGTGCAGCGCCTGGCACCACGGGGCTCTGATCTGAGCTGGGGCAGGGCCTGTCTCTCCCTGTGTGTCTGTGCAGTGCCTGGCACAACAGGGCCCTGATCTCAGCTGGGGCAGGGCCTGTCTCTCCCTGTGTGTCTGTGCAGCGCCTGGCACCATGGGGCTCTGATCTCAGCTGGGGCAGGGCCTGTCTCTCCCTGTGTGTCTGTGCAGCGCCTGGCACAACAGGGCCCTGATCTCAGCTGGGGCAGGGCCTGTCTCTCCCTGTGTGTCTGTGCAGCGCCTGGCACAACAGGGCCCTGATCTCAGCTGGGGCAGGGCCTGTCTCTCCCTGTGTGTCTGTGCAGCGCCCGGCACCACGGGGCTCTGATCTCAGCTGGGGCAGGGCCTGTCTCTCCCTGTGTGTCTGTGCAGCGCCCGGCACAACAGGGTCCTGATCTCAGCTGGGGCAGGGCCTGTCTCTCCCTGTGTGTCTGTGCAATCTCACCTGGGGCAGGGCCTCTCCTTTGCTGTGTGTCTGGGCAGCGCCTGGCCCCATGGGGCCCTGATCTCAGCTGGAGCAGGGCCTGTCTCTCCCTGTGTATCTGTGCAGCGCTCAGCACAAGCGGGCCTGGATCTCAGCTGGGGCAGGGCCTGTCTCTTGCTGTGTGTCTGTGCAGCACCTGCTACAACAGGGCCCTGATCTGCCTTGGGGCCCCTAGGTGCTATTGTAATGCTAATAATTAATAGTATTGTGCATTGTGTGTGTTACACCAGCTAAATGTCTATTCTAAAGCAGCCACTCAAGCCCCGTTGCTATCAATGGCTGCACATGGGGCAGGCGGGTGGGGCCAGGGAATGGTCCCGCATAGAAAACAGATCTATAGGCTACGGCGGTTTGACCTTGTAACTGGTGATAGGCTGAACCTCAGAAAGCCCCTGAAATCCAGACCTGCTTAGCCAACCCTCGCCCCCCCGCGAGATCCTTCCGCTCCGTTTCAGCCCGGCTCTTCCTCAGCTCAGCGAACCCTCCATTAGCCTCGATTTATGGTGAAAACCATTGGCAAGGAACCGCCGGGACAGGACGTGTGCTGGAGTCTCTGTCACGCTGGCGTAGCAGTGTCGGTCCTGGGGGAGTCCGTGCAGGGCTAAAGCCCTGATGCAGACACAGTTACACTGACAGAAAAATGCTTTTGCGGGTGCACTTATTTGGCTCAGGGAACTGGTAGGAACTACTCCGGCACGCTCCCCCTTTTCCCAGGGTAAGCTGTACCTGGGTGGGTTTGCCGGTAGAACCCCCCCATACAGCTGTACCGGCAAACCTCTTCTCGCCTCGCCCTTGCCTAGGAATAACGACGGTACGTTCGCTAACACGAGGTAATCGACACCGGGGGCAGACCCAGCGAAAGGCGAGGGGTATCTGAGCTTTCCCACACCACAGCAGGCCCAGGGGGCCTATGGGAGAGCCCAGGGTCTTACCTCCATCTGCTAACTCATGGGAAGACTCCCAGCTGCCTGTGTCTACACTAGGACTTCCCTGGGGTTAGTGACAAGGAAAGGACCCTGCTTCGTTTTCCTCATGATGACGAGGCTGAACGGGCCCGTCCTGGCGCAGGGTCTGATTTCATGGTGCAGCACTGCCATCAGTGATGGACTAGCTGTTGTGGTTGTTCTTTGTCAGGCCTGTTATCAACCCTGGCTGGGGTTCAGTTGGATGTGGCACCTGTCCCCCAGGGGCCCACTGACTGGGAGTAAGTATTTCTATACAGTGCAGTAAAGTCCGGCGGCACTTTCCAGTCACGCAACGTGTTCCCCGCCGCGTATCGCTGGCCGTGGAAATGCCACAACTTAAATCAGCGCAAGATGAGTGAGGGGGAGAGGCAGAAGCAGGGGTGGGTGGGAAGGGACATTTGAAGGGGTTCCTAGGTGTATGGGGACTCGGATGCTGCCCCAGGCCTGGGGGCACCGTGGCAGCTGGCAGGAGGGGGAAAATCCATTCAGCTAGACGCGAACAAGCTTTGGCCTCTCCTGACCCATGTCTGAACAGTGGAAACTGCCCTCTCCCCCCGCAGTCCCGGGAGCCGTCCAGTTAGCACAGGAGCGTAGGCTGCCCTGAGCTGGGTGCTGTGAGCAGGGGAACCTGGCGGGGACTGCCCCAGAGCATTCTGCTGGGGTTGGCCGTCCAGGGAACTGGCAGCAGGTTGGGGCCACAGACGCCCCAAAGGCACTAAGCCATCTGTACCGAGGTGCCCATCAAAAGCCAGCCCCAGCCTGTACTGAAACCCGAGCATCTGGGCACCCCCCATCAGCCCTGCTTCCTTTCCATGTGCACATCCTTCAGCAAGCCACCTGCATCCCCTGCCATAGCACTCAGGCTGCTCTGGCCAGGGGTGGGAGCGCAGAGCTGGGACAGCTCAGGCAGGATCTCCTCTTTGGAGGGGAAACAAAACAGCAGCACGGACATGCCTAACCCCAGAGAACAACACAGGGGACTCTGGGCAAACAGGCAGGGCAGAGCCTGGTAGCAGCTATGAAATGGGCATTGCACCCAGGGGACCCTGAGGTCTGGGGTAGTGGATGCATACATATTGGGAACCGTGGTCCCTGGCGGCTTCCTGTCTGGGAGGCTGATATATTCATCTTTTCCCGTAACACCAGAGACGGCGGCTCAGATGTGCCCCCGGAGGCTTGGCCACGCTCCCAATGAGCCAGCGCCAGACGAGCTCTTTCCAAGCTGCATGAGACACCAAATCCTCCTTAGCAGATTAAACATAGACTCTTCGCAGGCACTCCCCATTCAAACCCCTCCGGCTGAGCTCTCTGCTGGCACAACTCCACCGTCTTTAATGGACAGAGCTTGACCAGCCAACTCCGTCAATCTGTCCACTGTCTGCCCGAAGGGGCCATGATAGACACATGCCAGGCGCTTTCCTTGGGCGGGGTGCCCTGGAGAGAGACTGCTCCTTGGGTAGCAGCTCTCCCGTTCTGTGCCCTTGCGCGTCCCCATACACGGTGGGCAGGGAGCAGAGCCAGGAAGGATTTTTTCAACAAAGTGTTTTTTCCATTGGAAAATGCTGATTTGTTGAAATGAGACCTTTGCATAGGAACAGAGCAGTTGCGATCACATTTGGACGGGGAAGGTTTCTCAGGGGCAGCGTGGCGTGTCTCATCCCACCTCCACCTAGCCCAGTGGTTGGGAAACTCTTCAGGGACATGGGAGACCCTGCGTCAACTCTCACCTAGCTCTTGTCTTCACTTGCTCTCAAAGCACTTTACCAAGTATCATTATCTCCCCTGGGTAGATGGAGAAACTGAGGCAGGGGGAGGTAGAGAAATGACTTGCGCAGGCTCACCCAGAAAGGCAGTGGCAGAGATAGGGGACTCGAATCCAGGCCTCCTGCATCCTTGTCCAGAGCTCTCGCTGGGCTGCCGGGCCCAGTTTGGGGCTGTGGATACGTAGCCCTTGCTCTCTAAAGTTAGGCTGCTCGTTTTTGCAGCTCCTGGCTTGGGGTTTTGTCGGCAGCGAGAACTGGGCCGTCTTCCAGTGTTCATCAAAATCTAGCCGGGCCAGACGTGGCAGCCAGTTTGACACGTTCAGAATCTCCCCCCAAATGGTGCGATTTCTGCTTCAGTTCCACTGGCACCGCAGTGTGTTTTGGAGAGTCAAAGTGTGCGCTGCCACCTGGCAGCCCTGCCCCATGCGTGACCATCTGACACCGGCAGGGAGGTGTCCTTGCGCTTGATGGTTCGTTTTTAGTGCAGCCACTGTACCTGGGATTGGTCTTTACTCCCTTCCTTTGAAGCGTTGCTGCACGCTATTGAACAGTGGACATGGAGGCTGCACTTCCATGGAAAGCAAAGTGCATCCCTGGATCTCCTGGGGGTGGGACACCCTGCCTGTTGCCCGCTATGGGGTGACCCCTCTCCCTGGCCTCTTCCCCCTTTGGGTTTCCTACAAGAGAAAGAGATTAGTCCTTGTCTTTGCAAACAAAGCGCCTTTGGCCAGGATAGGCTTGTTAGGGAAGGTAACAAGTGATTGAGTGACTTTTTGGTGTAGGACAACTGCCCATTCTGCAGGTATCTAGCCAGGCTTCAGGAAGGGGGCAGGACTGGGACAGTCACACCAGCAGGGTCTTGGCTTCTGTAAAAAATGAAAGCTGTTTCCCGTAACTCTCTTTCTGTTTCACAGGGACTTTCTGAGGGAGCTGCCAACCTGGTCGGGAATGTTCAACAAAATGTTTTTTCCATGGAAAATGCACTTTCCGTAAAAAATTTATGGAATTTTACCAAATTTTTATGGATTTTTACCAATTTTGGGGGGAATTTTTTCAAATTTTACCTAAAATTTTTTATTTTTTTTTCCCACTGGGGAAAAAAGAAACCTAAAGAAAATTTTTCAGTTTGGGTCAATTCGACATTAATCTACGTCTGCCTGAGCTCCTGTGTGGCCTCATGGGAGTTATAGTTCGGTGCCTCATGCCTTCACTCTCCTCTATGGGCCTGGCTGGACTACATCTCCCATGAGGCACTGCGGCAGCTCAGTGGGCGCTGATTCTCACAGAACCAAGCCAAAATATGCTGATCTGAAGTGCAGACACAAAACATTTCACACCGAACTTTTTTTGGAACTTTCCATTGTTTTGATATGTCAACTTTTCCTCCTGATTCAGGACAAAACAATATTGGAATTTCCCTGAGGCCAGGCTTTCTGGCCAGCTGGGATAACACAGTGATGTACAAATGCCAGTGGTATTTCGAAGGTGGCACGGTGTTTACCACTACTCCTTTAGCTGTATTGCTAGGGTGATGTAGGCCCGGATTCAAGAGAGCATTTAAGCACAGGCTTAAAATCAAACCTATGCTTGTCTTATTAAAATTAGTGGAATTTAAGCAGTTATCTGAAGTGAAGCAACTGGGTTGCCAACCTGAAGCTTTCAAAAATCAGGAATCAGGCCTGGAATAGTGTGAGACGGGTTTACAAAATCTGGAGATTTTAACCAAAAGTAATTCTTTAGGTCATGTTTTACAGCTTTTCTCTGCAACCAGGAGAGCTAGAAATATACTTTAAAAAAAGTTAAAGGTGAAATTCTTGCCTTATCATAGGACTCCTGAAGTTGTGGCCTAAATATACAGTGAGGATCGGCAACCCCGAGTAGGTTTTCAAGCGCTTTTCTGAATCAAGGTCTTAGTGTCCAGATAATATTCCTAACACTCATTTCTCCAGTTGGACAGGCACTGCTGTGTCACTTTCACTCAGTTCAGTGACAGGTTATTGGCATGACTCGTGATACAAGTGTCAAGTGTTGTCCCAGCGTGAGTCTCCGCAGAGTTGTAGGCACAAGCAGATGGGGCTTCTTGTGACTTACGTCTCCACCTTCTGGGCACAGTGGCTTGAGTGCCTTCAGCTCGGCTGGGCTGCCCTACTGCTGGGGCTGCTGCAATATTTCATGAAGTGCCAGAGCTTGGGGCAGAAACTGGTGCCAGGGGCCATCACGGCGCATCTCCCCTGAACGAGCCGGGTGCGTGGGAGGCGGCTCGTCAGTTTCCCCCGAGCGTCCCAGGGAGATGCTGATGCTCCCATGTGCTTTCCTGCAGGGGCCCTTTCCCCGTAACAGAAGCCAGAGCAGCTGTGGCAGGCCCAGAACATGACCTCCACCCCTGACTATGATCACTTGGAGATTCAGCAGCAGTACAGCCGGATCAACGCGCGCTGGGAAGCCTCGGACGATGAGCTGGACAATGACAACAGCTCTGCAAGGCTCTTCGAGAGATCCCGCATCAAAGCTCTGGCAGGTACCACGCTTAACTCCTCAGGGCGCTGGGTAGCACCGTCTCCCCTCGGGGGCGCAGCACCTCCTGGATGGAGCCCTTCTGGGCCTCTTCTTTGCTGAACCTTCGGAGGCCCTGATTCAGGAAAACACTTATGCACGGGCTTAACTTTGAGTAGTCCCATTGACTTAAAAACTAAGCACATGCTTTGCTGGCGAGAGGATGCTTTGCTGAGTCAGGGCCCCAGTAACGCAGCGGACGGGGTCTGGGCGGGGTGCAGTAGAACAGATCCCCTGAGCCCAGCACAGGGGACAGTCAGGGTTTCCCTTGGGTAGAAGAACTCTGGGGGCCTGGGACAGGGCCGGCCCACAACATTTTGGCACCTGCGGCGGAGAGCTCCAATGACGCCCCCATGCCCCCTCGCTTGGGCCCAAACTTTGAAACTCTGGGTCCTAGTGGCACCCCCCAAACAGTCTGGCACCTGAGGTGGCTGCCTCAGCTCGCCTCATGGTAAGGCCAGCCCTGGCCTAGGAGCTCTTCAATAAGTGGAGCACATGCCACCCCTGGGGTTGGATGGTCAGTCACTGGCTGTTTGAACTAAACTCTGCCCTAAGGGTGCTGGAAACTCACTGGGGTGGCATGTAGCTGTCTGTAAGGCTCAAAGAATCTGCCTGGGTCTCTGGGGCTGAGGAGTAACACAGACATAGGCGCCAACTCTGTGGGTGCTGCAAAAAAAAAAGTGGGTGCTCGGCACCCACCAGCCACAGCTGTTCAGCAGCCCCACCAATCAGCTGTTTGGCAGGTGGCGGGAGGTGGGAGGCTCTTGGAGGGAAGGGGGCGGAGCGGGGTGGACAGAGGCGGAGCGAGGGCGGGGCTTCAGGAGACAGGATTGAGAGGGCGGGGCCTCAGGGTGGAGCAGGGGTGGAGAACTCACCGGCAAAAATACAAGTCAGCGCCTGTGAACTCAGACACATGGCCAGATAGACACAGAACTGTTCGGAGAAGATCCCAGATCAGGGCTGGCCAGTCGGGACTGGGGCTGACCACCAGACAAGCCAAAACCCTACAATATTCTTCTGTCCTTTCTGGGCCTTTATATCTTCCAGATGAAGACTCGGCCCAGCCCTCCCCTCCTCTCCCCTGTGGACACAGCTAGGTCCCCCTCCCAATATTTCCCAATATTTCCCCCACCCCTCAGCCACTCTTTGCCTCTTCCTCCTAGCTGCCTCTGCCCTCCAGCAATTGAACCCCTCCGTGCCTGGTGCCCGCCCGGCAGACCTGGCAGGGAATGGGAGTCGGGGGTAAAGCTGGTGAGAAACGACAAAGTTTTTGTTCCTTTTTTCCCTTTCCACTGAAAATTTCAACCTTTCATCAGAAACCCCCAAATTCTGGGCCCAAATCATTTTGATTTTGGTGCTTCTGTTTTCTGGACAAACCTTGGCCATTTTCGGCAGGGAGCTGACGCTTTTCGGAAACCGTTCAGTCAAAGATCCCAGGCGTCTGTTGAAAACCAGCCGCAATGGAAAAATGCTGTCTGCCCTTTGTTGTGACCTTCGGCTTTCCCTGGGCGCCTTGGCTGAGCTGTCCAGGGCACCTTTACTGGGCGAACAATGCAGAGACTTGCAGGGGGCCTCGTTAATAATGAACCTAGCCTTTATCTAGCACGTCTCATCAGTAGATTTCAAAGCACCTGACAAAGGAGGTTGGGATCATTATCCCTCTTTCTCAAATGGTGAAACTGAGGCACAAAGCAGGCAAGGGACTTGCCCAAGGTTACCCAGCAGGCCAGCAACAGAGCCAAGAATGGTGCTCACTGTACATTTATAAACAGAGTCTCAGAAAAGCATTTCTCCCCTCCCTCAGCTACTAGGAGCCCGGGTCAGGCATCTGTGTTTCCTGGAATCCCTTTGCACCCTGCTGTTGCTGTCTCAGGGAGAGATGCAGAGCCTTGATGACAAACTGCATCCCAAATCTAAGGCCTCAGTTCTGTGCAGGGAATTGTTCACTCTTCCAGGGCTCAGAGGAGGGCGGAGAGTCATCAGGCAGTCAGCCATAGCGCTCTGCTCCTGCGCTGCCCGGCCCCAGAGTTTAGAGCAGCTAAGGGGGGGGCTCTAAGCTACGCCACTGGCAGGATGCCTGTAGGGGGCTCTGTGCATGTGGAGAATGGTGTGTCGGAGTGCCTGTCTGCCACCTCGTCACCACACAGCAGCCCCCTGCCAGGCCCGTGCAAGCAGCGCAAAGCCTGTGGAGGGGAGTATCCAACACGACACGTCTCCCTCTGCAGAGCAATTAGATAAGGTGTGTCAGGAGCCGCCTGCATCCAACTGCAATTCACATGTGGGAAATGACCAGTGCGCTGGTTTCCTGGCCCAGCCTGGAGGGAGCCTGACACCCTGAAGTCCTGATGGTGGCTGATGAGAACCACTTCCGTGACGCTTTTCCCAGCTCAGGGCTCCCACTACCCTCCTATCCCCTAGCTCCTGCCTTCACACCCATTCATGGTGGAAATTCTTTAAAGTGATGAATTATTATATAAAATAATATATAAAATATATAAAATAGTTTAATTTTGTTCTTCCAATATACCGGGCTCCCGTCTGCCGCTGTGGCTCAGGAGAAGCAGCCTGTAACAGGGCGGCCCCCTCCCACGCACCCCATTCCGGCTTTGCAGTGCCCTGCCTCAGTTTCCCCATTTGCTTAGGGGAGAGCGCCACATCACATGCATGATAATGAAACTGCACCCCAGGAGGGGAGTGTTCTAGTTAGGCCTCACACACACCGGCCCTCCAGGGCCCAACCCCAGCTCAGTGTCTCTTTTCTTGAGTCAGGAGCTCCAAGTTGCAGTCCAGGTCCCACCGTTTCTTTACTGCCTGCAGCTGTTAGCTCAGCCCAGCTGCCGCTGTCCGGCCCAGCACTCCCAGCTGGACCAGTACTGGCTCCCACAGGAGCTCCTTATAAGTGCCACCCCAAGGCAGGAGGGCTGGGGCAGGATGAACTGCACAGGGCTGGGTGCCCCTAGGCCCCCTGGCCCGTGAAGGAACCAGCCACCCTGGCACAGCATCTGCGTGTAGCGTTTTCCCCGGAAACTCCGTGTAACTCTGTTTCCCGCCGCAGAGATGCCCTCTGTGCGTGCGGCGTTGGTCACCGCGGCCCTGGGCTCTGCTGGCGCTTTCATTTTAATGTGTGGGGCCAAGTGGAGGAGGGGAAAACCCCACCCCCAACAGCATTTTCTTAGTAGGGAAGGATGGAGTGAGCCCGCCAGCAAGGCTGGCTGCCCGCGTGTCTTTCAGTCTGTTCGTGCAGCAGCCAGTGGAGTGGAGGCTTGGTCCCCGGGGCCACCTCGGGCCCTGCGCTAATTGAAACAGTAATGGAAGGGAAAAGAAAGCGGCTTCTCTGTGCTGTTATTACTCACTCCCCCCTCCTAGCTTTGTGCTGCAGCCCATCGCTGTCGCTAAGGAGCAATGAGACTGTTGAAGGCGGAAAGAGCGCGGCCAGCTGCAAAGGCAAAATGCACTTCCCCACCGCAGCCACAAAGCGCTCCCTGGCACACCCCAGAGCTGGGCGCAGTGCAAATGCAGCGGGGTGCATGGAGAGGAAGGGGGGTAGAGACACAGGTACACGCTCGCCATGAGGTTCTGGCTGGCTAAGCTGCAGCCTCGATGGAGCGTCAGAGAAACCATATCCAGTGCAGGAAGAAGCCCTGCGCTGCACCAGGTGCTGGGGGCGGGGGAGGGAATTCTTAACAGTGTTTAATATTACTAATAATAACTTGAATTGCCACAGGCAGCACTGCAGTCCCATTGCACTAGGCACTCTACAAACACTGGGGCAGATGGGAATTTTTCCATCATGTGCCAGCAATGCCCCTCTGCCATGTACATTGGTCAACTGGACAGTCTCTACGTAAAAGAATAAATGGACACAAATCAGACGTCAAGAATTATAACATTCAAAAACCAGTCAGAGAACACTTCAATCTCTTTGGTCACTTGATTACAGACCTAAATGTGGCAATTCTTCAACAAAAAAACTTCAAAAACAGACTCCAACGAGAGACTGCTGAATTGGAATTAATTTGCAAACTGGATACAATTAATTTAGGCTTGAATAGAGACTGGGAGTGGATGGGTCATTACACAAAGTAAAACTATTTCCCCATGTTTATTCCCCCCTCCACCCCACACTGTTCCCCAGATGTTCTTGTCAACTGCTGGAAATGGCCCACCTTGATTATCACTACAAAAGGTTCCCCCCCTCCCCCCGCTTTCCTGCTGGTAATAGCTCACCTTACCTGATCACTCTCGTTACAGTGTGTATGGTAACACCCATTGTTTCATGTTCTCTGTGTATATAAATCTCCCCATTGTATTTTCCACTGAATGCATCTGATGAAGTAAGCTGTAGCTCACGAAAGCTTATGCTCAAATAAATTTGTTAGTCTCTAAGGTGCCACAAGTCCTCCTTTTCTTTTTGCTTTTTTCATGGAAAGTTGTGTTTTGGACTAAAGTTTTTTTTTTTTTTTTTTGCAAAAAGTTCTACTTTCTAAGGAGAGTGTTCATTTTTCATCAAAAAACTGAATGGTGAAAACCTGAGATATTTTAATGCAGAAATGTTACAACGGTGCCTTGTAGGATTTGTAGTTCGGGTGCCTCATGTCCCTATTCTCTTCTGTGGGCTGGGCTCCCAGCTGGACTACATCTCCCATAATGCACCATGGCCAGGGACTCCCATGATGCATCACTTTCATTCTCCATGAGGGGGGACCAGCGTGCATCTTGGGAGATGTAGTCTGAGCAGGTAGCCTGGACGACAGGGTACCTGAACAACTGCTCCTGGGAAGCAGCATGCTGCATTTACAAAATTGGAATGTTTTGGTTTTTAGCCAGCATTTTTTGGTATTTGAATTTTTACAGAAAAATCAAAAATTTCCTTGCTAAGGTTAAGCGGTTACTTAATCGCTGCCTGTAAGTAACTAAACGAGGAACAGAAATGTGGTAATGGGCTCTTCAATTTACCAAACAAAGGCCTAACATGATTCAGTGGCTGGAAGTTGAAACAAGACAAATTCAGTCTGGAAATAAGGTAAATGTTTAACAGTGAGGGTAATTTACTGGAACAATTTATCCAGGGTTGTGGTGGGTTCTCCGTTACTGGCAATGTTTAAATCAAGACTGGATGTTTTGCTAAAAGCTCTGCTCTAGGGATTATTTGGGGGCAGGTCTCTGGCCTGTGTTATCCAGGAGGTCCGATGAGATTATCACAATGGTCCCTTCTGGCCTTGGAATGTAGGAATCTATGAAGTGTGGTGTATCATGGCCCCAGTTCAGGGAAGCATTGAAGCACAAGCTCCATGCATAGGTTCTGAGCACGTTCTTCAAGCTAAGCGCATGCCTATGTGCTCTCCTGAATGGGAATGCATGCCTGAACCAGGGCCCAGGTCCGCGGGGCTCGGGGCAGTTGTTTCTCTGCTCCCTGTTCTGGGGTGCTGGTGCGGGACTCTGCAGTGGGGCGGTGGGCCTTTCTCCCGTTGCAGATGAGCGGGAAGCCGTGCAGAAGAAAACCTTCACCAAGTGGGTGAACTCACACCTCGCTCGCATGACCTGCCGCATTTCCGATCTGTACATGGACCTCCGAGACGGGCGGATGCTGATCAAGCTCTTGGAAGTGCTTTCGGGAGAGCCCCTGGTGAGTTCCGTTCCTTCTTCCCCTCTGCTGGGCTGTGTGACACAGGTCGCACCTACTGTGCCGAGCCTTTCCTCTGTTGTCAAAAGAGGCAGTGTTGAAAGGTGGCCGTCTCAGAGGGCGCAGCAGAGCCGGTCTGGAAACGCTTTGCTTTGCTGCGGAGAACTTCGACATCTCAGTGGAAAACCACAAGCAGAAATATTTGGATTCGGAAACACCGCTGCAGTGCCATGTGGGAGTTGTAGTCCAGGTGCCCCACGCTCCCCTTCTCTCCTATGTTCCAGGCTCCGCGGTGGGACTTCATCCCGAGGATGCACCTTCGTCTCCCGTTTTGGGGTGGGGAGGCAGTGCATCATGGGAGTCCCTGTCTGTGGGAATCTAGGCCTGGGTGGAAACGACCAGCGGCTCCATCTGTCAATGGTGGAGCGTTCCATGGCCTCTGAGAGATGGGGTGGGGAGGATTCTCCACCCGGGGATCCATGGACAAATGCCTGCCCCACAAAAGCCACCCTCAAGCTGGCCCCTTGCGAGCAGCCTGAGCAGAGCGGCCAAGGAGTGGCGAGCAGGAGTGCAGGTGGTCGGTGCGTGTGAACGTGCCCTGGAAAACATTCTCTCCTGGGCTGTGTGTGCCCAGCCCTGGCCTGGCTGCAGCTTCCAGCGCCGGGCTTGCTGCTTTAAACTCTCTGGGCCAGAGTCCCTGCTGCAGCTACAGGGGAAGGTGGCGGAATGCCCCCTTGCGCGGCCCCACATGTGGCTCCATGCTGATTTGGCCCCAAAGGCTGCTTGAGCCAACTCTGGCCGCCAGTATTTGTCCCTGGTGGGAATAGCCAGAGGGCAGAGGAGTCCGGGCGCAGGCCCCTCCCATACGTCACCATCTGAGCTGGTGGGGGGGTTGAGGTGAGTGCTCTGCCCCATCCAGGATCCTCCCTCAGGACTGGGGCGGGTGCTGCTTTGCACCTTCAGTGTGGCTGGCCGCACCTCCTCAGCCCAGGATCAGGCCCACTGTCCATAGGCAGAAGGCCCTATAGATCTGGGCTGAATCCCTTTGTTCAAAGTCTGAGGTGCATACGAGGACGGCGGGGGAGGGCTCCAGGCTGCAGGGAAGGGGGTGACCGAGGCGTGGGTGCAATACATTCTCCAAGCCGCCTGGGAAGCGTGAGTTCTGACGGGAACGGGGCAGGGAGGGCTGCGCCAGCCTGTTTCCTCTGCCCACCCGGGTTAGTTTCTAGGCTCTGTATCACACTGGCGTCTGCGCGCTCCAGCCGGCTGGGGGGCACCGTTGCACCAGGCCTGGTGGCTGCGTGCACCCTGGGTGACTGGCTCATCATCTGTCGTCCCCCAGCCCAAGCCCACCAAGGGGCGGATGCGCATCCACTGCCTGGAGAACGTGGACAAGGCGCTGCAGTTCCTCAAGGAGAAGCACGTGCACCTGGAGAACATGGGCTCCCACGACATTGTGGACGGCAACCACCGACTGGTGCTGGGCCTCATCTGGACCATCATCCTCCGCTTCCAGGTAGGCCTGGCTCTGAGCCCAGCTGGGGAGCGGGGCCGTGGGCACATCCCCGGCTATAGCTTTTGGTGGCCAGGCTGTGCTGTGTGCAGGGAGCCAGGGGCACAGAATGAGGGGTGCTAGGCACCCGTTTACTCCCTTGTGCCAGCTCCCCGTTTCAGAGAGGGAAGCGGCCTTCGCAGAACTGCCTCCCCATGCCCGTCCCTTGTAGATGGACACAAGTGGGAGGGAGGGCAGCTGGGAGGCAGGAGCTGTGGAAGCTTCCTAAAAGTGGGGGGGCCACTGGCACCTGAAACATGGCCCCACCCTCGTGTTGCCCCGTCCCCCTGAGGCCCCGCCCCTGCGCCGCCCCTTCCCCCTGAGGCCCCGCCCTTGCTCTGCCCCTTCCCATAAGGCCCCGCCTCCTACTCACTCATCGCCCCCCCCCATTCGCCCTTTCGGCTGGTAAAAAGTGCGTTGGGGGGGGGCACAGGCCTTCCCTGTTCCGGTGCCCCTGCTGGGAGGGAACCTCGTCTCCCATCCTGTGAAAACTTTCAAGATTTCAGGAATTTTTCCCATCCCAAATCGGGGCAAAAAGTCCAAATTTTGACAATTTTCACAAACCGAAAAGCCAAAAAATGGCCCTGAACCAAAACCGTCAACACGTTTTGTTTCCATTTGGACCGTTTTCAGTGAAACAGAAAGGTTTTGTGCACTGTCACTAGCTCTGAGTTTCCAAACAAAACGTCCTTTCGAGCCACAAATTCGAAACCTCTCAAATGTTGATATGGGACCCAAGCTGTTTCCCAATTTGTTTTTCTTTTCTTAAATGTGTTTTTGAGTTGAGAAATTCATCACCTCCCTCCAGCCCGTCCTTGCAAGATGGTTCAGTTTTGCTGGATCAGCATTTTTTTGACAAAAAATTCCAATTGTTTTGTTAGGAAATTGCTGCCCAGGGCTGCCCCCGCGCCGGCACAGCAGGGGCGTACACTGCACCCGATGTGGGGCTGGCTCAGGGGGCCAGGCTGAGTCGCCGTCTGCTTGCTGAGCTGCTCCCGGGGCAGAGCCCTGGTAGAGCCCTTGAGGAGCAGGGAGGGCGGGCGGGAGGCAGACAGAAAGTGATGTCTGTAAGGGGTGCCGGGCAGAAGGGAGAGCTGGCTTCCCAGCCCTGGGGCGCTCGGGACACAAAAGTCTTCTGCCTCTGCCGGCCTTTCCTGGCGATTTCAGATCCCAGGACCTCCCGAGTAGCTGGGCACATATGAACCTAAGACAGCTAGACAGCTCCTCCCTTGGGGGAGGCCCCTGTGCCGTATCCCGGCGGTAGGCTCGGGTTCATTCTAGAATGCTTTTTGTTCTTCTCTCAGATCGAAGACATCATCGTGCAGACTCCGGAAGGCCGCGAGACACGCTCTGCCAAGGAAGCGCTGCTGCTCTGGTGTCAGATGAAGACCGCGGGGTACGAGCCAGCTAATACTAGGAGCTAACAAACGTCCCCATCCCAGCATCAACAGAAGCAGACCAGTCACACGAGTCTGGCTTACGGGATCCAGTGTTTTCCAGTCCAGGCTGTTGAATCAGAGCTCCATCTGGAGTTCCTACAATCTAATGGGCACACTAATCCGAATTGGCACCAGCAGGGGGGGTATATGTCTCTCGAATGGTCTAGTGGCCCTCTGGCTTGCTAGGCGCGTCTGGCCTTGCAAGAAGTTCCTGGCAGCGTAAGAAGTACATGGTATCTGGGTCTAGTGCTGAAAAAGATGGTAAGGCTGGGATCTCCCACGTGGCCCCCTCTGGGATTCAGGCTCCTGGCTCCCCTTTGCTTTTGTAGGTTCTTCTGCATTTCCATGCACGTATCTGAGACAGCACTCTGGCCCTGCTTCCCACAGCCTGTGCGTCCATACAGCACAGGGGGGCAGGCCAAACACCCATCTAGACCTGCCTTTCTAGTAGCCACACCCAGCGCAGTGCTTGGGCCGGAGGGTGACGCCATGTTTCCTCTTTGTCATGCAGCTATCCCCACGTTAATGTGACCAACTTCACCTCCAGCTGGAAGGACGGCCTGGCCTTCAATGCCCTGATCCACAAGCACAGGTAAGAGCCCCATCACCACCCTAGCTAGCTGCTCTCCCCTCACCAACCCCTTTCCCCGTCATTAGGGTGGGCTCCGGGGCTAGGATGGCCCAGTGGTTTGTGCACTGCACTTGTCTTGAGAGACCTGGATTCAGTTCTCTGCTTTGCCCCACATTTGCTGGGTGACCTCGAGCAAGTCACTTAGGCCCCGTGCCTCGGTTTCCCTTGTGCCCCCTGGGGATAATAGCCCGGCTGCCGAGGAGATGTGTTAGGGACTGTGAGGCACCCAGATACTGCAGTGCTGGGGGCTGGAGAAGGACCCAGAGAGCTGCCAGGCTGTCAGCTTTGAAAGTGCCTTGCCACACGTCGTTTCATTCCACTCACCTAGTGCGGACCTTAAAGTTCCTCTGCACTATCAGGTCCGACTTGATCGACTTTAAGAACCTGGAGCATTCGAACGCCCGGCACAACTTGGAGCATGCCTTCAGCGTGGCAGAGCGGCAGCTGGGCATCACCCAGCTCCTCGACCCGGAAGGTAAGGGCCCCCTGGCTCCCATGTACACCCCGTCCCGCCCCCCGAGGTTACTGCAATGCACTCGGCTCTGTCTCACCCTGCCCTCGCACAGGGTCGGAGCTGCATGGCACAGCTTAGCGCCAAATATTAAAGGCCACCTTAAAAATTAAACAATGCCTTAGCTATGTGTCAAGTGCACCGCCCCACATCTGCAAGTTCCTGTGATGCTAGGGAGGAAGTGTGGCCTAGTGGATAGAATACTGGACTGGGTCTTTGGGTTCTATTCCTGGGACTGGTGGGTGACCTGGGGCAAGTCATGGCCCCGCTGTGCCTCGGTTTCCCCATTTGTAAAAAAAATGGGGCTGGTGCTCCAGCCTGCCTTTGGAAGGTGCTTTGGGCTCTACAGAGGACACGTGCTAGACAAGAGCCGGGTGCCATTGTTAGTTTGTAATCGTTGTATGAATGTTCTGCACAGGGCGCATGAGTGCTTCTTTTAAAAGCTGCAGCCTGCCGGCGCGCTGTAAGTTTCCCGGTTGGCCTTTTTAGAACAAGTTTAAACCCAAGACGAAGTCAGTGGGCTTCCCAGAAAGGATCACTTTTGGTGAAATCTTTTATCAGAACAATGGCAGGAATTTCATGTTTACCACAATCCTGGGTTTCAGGGAAAGGAGACCTTGCAACGGTGTTTTCGAGAGAGGTTTTGCTTTTGAAAACGGGCCCCTTTCAGATGCTGTGCCATGGAATGTTCTCAGGGTTGTTTTAACTCGCTTTGCATCTGCCATCGCGTGTGGGTGACTCCATCCCAGCGGGATGCTCAGGCACACACGACTGGGGATGACGGTTTAGAGTTAGGGCTCGGTATCGGTGTATCACAAGGATACTGCTCACGATTTTAAGCCAGCACTTTTGTCCCAGAGTCCTTCACTGCTTTCTTGCCTTCTCTGCTTTGCAGATGTCTTCACGGAGAACCCCGATGAGAAATCCATCATCACCTATGTGGTGGCCTTTTACCACTACTTCTCCAAGATGAAGGTTCTGGCGGTGGAAGGGAAACGGGTTGGCAAGGTGAGCTCGGAGCCCTTACATAAGAACATAAGAACGGCCATACTGGGTCAGACCAAAGGTCCATCCAGCCCAGTGTCCTGTCTGCCGACAGTGGCCAATGCCAGGTGCCCCAGAGGTAATGATCAAGTGATCTTTCTCCTGCCATCCATCTCCACCCTCTGACAATCGGAGGCTAGGGACACCATTCCTTACCCATCCTGGCTAATAGCCATTAATGGACTTAACGTCCATGAATTTATCCAGTTCTCTTTTAAACCCTGTTATGGCCCTGGCCTTCACAAGCTCCTCAGGCAAGGAGTTCCATAGGCTGACTGTGACTGTGTGAAGAACTTCTTTTTCTTTGTGTTAAGCCTGCTGCCCATTAATTTCATTGGGTGGCCTCTAGTTCGTATATTATGGGAACAAGTAAATAACTTTTCCTTATTCACTTTCTCCACACCACTCATGATTTTATATACCTCTATCATAACGCCCCTTAGTCTCCTCTTTTCCAAGCTAAAAAGTCCTAGCCTCTTTAATCTCTCCTCATATGGGACCTGATCCAAACCCCTACTCATTTTAGTTGCCCTTCTCTGAACTTTTTCTAATGCCAGTGTATCTTTTTTGAGATGAGGAGACCACATCTGTACGCAGTATTCAAGATGTGGGCGTACCATGGATTTATATAAGGGGGCAATAAGATATTCTCCGTCTTATTCTCTATCCCTTTCTTAATGATTCCTAACATCCTGTTCGCTTTTTTGACTGCCGCTGCACACTGCGTGGACGTCTTCAGAGAACTATCCACGATGACTCCAAGATCTCTTTCCTGATTTGTCGTAGCTAAATTAGCCCCCATCATACTGTATGTATAGTTGGGGTTATTTTTTCCGAAGTGCATTACTTTACATTTATCCACATTAAATTTCATTTGCCATTTTGTTGCCCAATCACTTAGTTTGGTGAGATCTTTTTGAAGTTCTTCACAGTCTGCTTTGGTCTTAACTATCTTGAGCAGTTTAGTATCGTCTGCAGACTTTGCCCCCTCACTGTTTACCCCTTTCTCCAGACCATTTATGAATAAGTTGAATTGGATTGGTCCTAGGACTGACCCTTGGGGAACACCACTAGTTACCCCTCTCCATTCTGAAAATTTACCATTTATTCCTACCCTTTGTTCCCTGTCTTTTAACCAGTTCTCAGTCCATGAAAGGATCTTCCCTCTTATCCCAGACAACTTAATTTTCGTAAGAGTCTTTGGTGAGGGACCTTGTCAAAGGCTTTCTGGAAATCTAAGGTCACTATGTCCACTGGATCGCCCTTGTCCACATGTTTGTTGACCCCTTCCAAGAACTCTAATAGATTAGTAAGACATGATCTCCCTTTACAGAAACCATGTTGACTTTTGCCCAACAATTTATGTTCTTCTATGTGTCTGACAATTTTATTCTTTACATTGTTTCAACTAATTTTCCTGGTACTGACGTTAGTCTGTAATTGCCGGGATCACCTCTAGAGCCCTTTTTAAATATTTGCGTTACATTAGCTATCTTCCAGTCACTGGGTAGAGAAGCTGATTTAAAGGACAGGTTACTTACAAACCATAATTAACAGTTCCGCAATTTCACATTTGGTTTGAGCCTTCTCTTGTGCCATGACCTTCCAGTTCTTCTTTTCAGACTTCACTGAGCTGAAAGCCATTATGTAAGTTCACAGAAAATATATAAAATATGCCCAAGCAACGGAAACCAAGCAGACCCTACCAAAACATAGCTCTGGAGAGCTGTATCACAGCACCTCCTCCACAGGGATCTCCCGGGCCTGCTCCGATTTAGATCAGAGACATGTCACGGTCCATTCTTTGGTGTAGTCCTTAATTCAAAGGGCCAGGTCCCCAGCTGGTGTGAATTGGCTCCTTTGGAGTCAGTGGGTGCACGCCAGCTGAAGGTCTAGCCCAAGACGTTGATACAAAGCAGTGTATGCCAAAGTGTGGTACACACGAGCTCTTGCGTCTTCTAAGGGTTGTACAAATCGGTACTTATAGGGCATGAACCAGCTGCCTCTTAATCTCCTCTTGGATAAGCCAGCAGAGGCTCCTCTCGCTAGCAGGAGGCAGAAAGGCAGAAAGCGAGCCCATAGCAGGGTGTGGAATCTAGATAAATCCGGGCTAGAAAGAAAGTGCAAATTCTTAACAGGGAGGGGAGTTAAGCAATGGAAAATCAGAAAAAGAAAAATGGCTCTCCCGATCCCAAAGGACCAAGTCCCAGACCCAGGTCAATATACAAGTCGGATCTTACCCACAAATCATGTTGTTGCCAATCCTTTAGAATCTAAAATCTAAAGGTTTATTCATGAAAAGAAAGAAATACAGATGAGAGCTAGAATTGGTGAAATGGAATCAATTACATACAGTAAGGGCAGAGTTCTTGGTTCAGGCTTGTAGCAGTGATAGAATAAACTGCAGGTTCAAATCAGGTCTCTGGAGAACATCCACAGATGGGATGGGTCATTCAGTCCTTCGTTCAGAGCGTCAGTATAGCAAAGTTCCTCCAGAGGTAAGAAGCAGCATTGACGACAAGATGGAGGAGATGCAGCTGCCTTTTATAGTCCTTTTGCCACATGGCTTGTGCTTCCTTTGTTCCAAATACAAGCCACCCAGCACATGGCATGGAAAAACCTTAGAGTTCTGTCCAGAGGCAGGTCCCTGCATACCTTGCTGAGTCACAAGGGGTATCTGCCTTCTCTCAATGGGTCGATTGTATCGCTGATGGTCCTTAGTGGGCCATCAAGCTGGCTAGGCAGTGCTGATGCCAACTTGTTTGGGATGTCACTCAGAAACATAGCACAAGTTTGAAATACAGACAATATAGAGCCAATACTTATAACTTTAAATACAAAAATGATACATGCATACAGATAGCATAATCATAACCAGCACATCATAACCTTGTCATAGACACCTTATGGGACGTCTTTTGTACAAGATTTGGTGCCACTATATGACCTTGGTTGCAACAGTGATCTCTACGGTCACAGTTCATGTCAATAACGTCACACCCGCCAACAGCACTTTCCATCCCCCTCATCTTGGAGCCCCCAGGACCCTAACTCAGTCGCTTCTCCCGGCTTTGGAAGCCAAGGGGTTAGGATGGGGCCTGGCCAGGAAACACCAATTCCCTTTCGTGAGAAAGGTCCCGGTTTCGGCATTTGTTTATATTCTACAGCAGCACAACATCTAGCCCCTTCGGCAAGGGCACGAGAAAACGAAAGGGAGCAAGAAAGAGAGAGACAGACAGACAGACAGCCCCAGCCCAGCCCAGCAGGCCCTGGTGGTCAGGGCTCTGGCCTGGGATGTGGGGGACCCCACCCAGCCCAGCACAGCCTGGTGGTCAGGGCTCTGACCTGGGATGTGGGGGGCTCAGCCCTGGCCCAGCACAGCCTAGTGGTCAGGGCTCTGGCCTGGGATGTGGGGGGCCCAGCCCCAGCCCAGCCCGGCCTGGTGGTCAGGGCTCTGGCCTGGGATGTTGGGGGGCCAGCGGTAGCCCAATTCAGCATGGCCCGGTGGTTCCCCAGTGTACCCTCCCTGGGCACATGCACCCAGAGAGGGTCCCTTCATGCAGGAGCACAGACGCTGCCAGTGTTCATTTTTCTCCTCTGCTTGTCAAAGGTGATGGATCACTTGATGGAGACGGAGAGGATGATTGAGAGGTACGGAGGGCTGGCCTCTGACTTGCTAACCTGGATCGAGCAAACCATCACCGTTCTCAACAGCCGCAAGTTTGCCAACTCCCTGATGGGGGTACAGCAGCAGCTGCAGTGTTTCAGCACCTACCGCACCGTGGAAAAGCCCCCCAAGTAAGCAGCTCCTGGGTTATGGAGCCAGCTCTGCTGTACTTGCCGTCACTGCTGTCTTTAAAGTGTTCTTCATCCATCCCGCTCAATGAGCTGTACAAAGGAGGTAGCCTTATCTCCACGGTCCAGGTGGGGAAACTGAGGCACTGAGCAGCCATGACCCCCCCCAAGGTTGCCGCACAGGTTGTTGGCAGAGCTGGGAATCAAACCCAGCTCTACTTGACTCCCACGCCAGTGCCCTGCCCACTAGACCACGCTGCCTCTCTTAATAATGATTCTTGACTGAAACGAAGTCCAAAGCAGTGGTTCTCAACCTTTATGGGCTCAGGATCCATTTGTAACTGTTTATGGCCTGTTATGATCCAGTAAAATAGTCTGGGGGTGGAGGCTGTGGGGTGGTTTTGGTCACATCCCGCCCTCCAGGGGCGTCAGGGTTTGGGTCTTGCCCGGCACTCACCCCACAGTGACGGCTCCTGCAGCTCCTGTGCTGTGGGGCTGGCTGGGCTTGCGTCTCCGCTCCAGGTATTACCACCTCTTCTCTGCACCTGATCCAGTTTGCATTCATCTTTCTTGAGCCTGGGTGACTAGAACTGGTCACACCATTCCAGAGGAGGCCCTACCAATGCCTCGCATAGTGGTACATTAGCTGTTTCCTGTGGAAACACATGTAAGTTCACCCCATAATCACCCAGATGGTCTGCCTTCTGGCTTGCCTGGCCCTGAGCCCTGATCAGCCCGCCTGTTACTGACGCCAGATGCCATAAGCGCCGTGGGGACTGAGCTGCCAGGGGCACGAATTTGGAACATGCTGTCCCTCGGTGATGGCATGAAAGGGACTGGCTCGGTCCGCCCATAATCTCTTCCTTTCACCACGCAGGTTCCAGGAGAAGGGGAATCTCGAGGTTCTGCTCTTCACCATCCAGTCCCGGATGCGAGCTAACAATCAGAAAGCATACACCCCTCATGAAGGGAGACTCGTGTCCGACATCAACCGGGTACCTGGCACTCCTGCTTCCCACTAGCATGGGGGGTTTAGGGTGGGGGTTCATGGTCACTTAAGGGACGGCTGCACTGCAGAGGAGTGACTGCAGCTTGTGGTGACGTTCTCCAGCCATAGGTGCTGACTCCGTGGCTGCTCCAGAGCTGGAGCACCCATGGGGAAAAATTGGTGGGTGCTCTGCACTCACCGGCAGCCAAGCTCCCTGCCCCACCACCCCAGCTCACCTCACCTCCACCTCCGCCTCCTCCCCTAAGCGCTGTGTCCCTGCTTCTCCTCCCAGCACTTGCCGCTGCAAAACAGCTGTTTTGCAGTGTAACAAGCTGTGGGAGGGAGGGGGGAGGAGCGGGAATGCGGTGCACTCAGGGGAGGAGGCGGGGAAGAGGCGGGACAGGGGTAGGGATTTGGGGAAGGAGTCCAATAGGGGCAGGGAGGGGGCGGAGTTGGGGCAGGGACTTTGGGGAAGGAGTAGGAATGGGGGTGGGGCAGGGTGGAGTTGGGGCAGGGCCGGAGCCAGGAGGGTCGAGCACCCACCGGTGCCAGGAGAAGTTGGCACCTATGTCCCCAGCCAGCTTTGATCTAGCAAATAGCAGCGGAGGAGTGGCAGTATAGGCTGGCCTGGGTGAGGACACACAGCCCATGCTGCTTCCCTGCCGTCTGCACCCAAGCTAGCTAGATGCAAGCTACACATGAGTTCTGATTGCAGCGTAGACAGGCCCTGAGACGCAGTCCAGAATGGGTGGGGGGCCTCCCTCCATGTTGTCCTCGCTTGCTGGCCACACTCTTTGGCTGTACTCCGCTTTGGATGCCCGTTTTGCAGCTCGCCCATTGCCCCCGGTTGTCGCTGTACACCCACGGGGAAGGGCCAGCTGGCATTGCATGCAGCAGAGCACTTAGCCCCCTGCTCAGGACGGGCGCTGCGAGCTCACATTGAAGCCAGGGGGACTTAAACCGGCGCTTAACATTACGCGTGTGCTTCCCTGGATTTCCTTAGGGCTCAGCGATCGTTTCCCAGGTAAATACAGAGATACAGTATAGATTTCAGTGCGGCTACAAGGGAGGGGAGATCTCGCCACCCGGGGCCTGCTGGCACTTTGCTGAAGCAGCAAGATGCCTGTGGGGCCAAAGGCCATTGGGGGAGACAGCCAGCAGGGGAGCAGAACGCTTTCTGGCTGGTGCTGCAATGGGCCATCTGTAGGGACCGTTATTAGCCCTTTCTGGGCCTGCCAGCTGGTTTCGCATGCCCGGTGGCACCTCACTCTTTCCTGTGATGCCTCTGGGCAGGCCTGGGAATGGCTGGAGAAGGCGGAGCACGAGCGGGAGCTGGCCCTGAGGAACGAGCTTATTCGGCAGGAGAAGCTGGAGCAGCTGGCCAGGCGCTTCGACCGCAAGGCGGCCATGCGGGAGACGTGGCTGAGCGAAAACCAGCGCCTGCTGGCCCAGGTATGGGGCACGGGCTGTGGGTGGGGAGACACAGCATGCCAACCCTCCCGGTTTCACCGGGAGTCTCCCAGAATCAGGCCCTGTCTTCCAGAGGCTACTGCAGCCAGACTGGGAGATTTTGGGCACTAACAGTCCGGCAGCACAGTGGGACGAAGGCAGGCTCCCTGCCCGCCCTGGCCCTGTGCCACTCCCGGAAGCAGCCAGCACCAACCCTGCGGCCTGAGGGGGAGGGGGTCTCTGCGGGCTGCCCCCGCCCCAAGCACCAACTCCACAGCTTCCACTGACCAGGAATTGCCGCCAATGGGAGCTGCGGGGGGTGGTGCCTGCGGGCAGGGGTGGCGCACAGAGACTCCCTGGTCCCGCCACCTAGGAGCCGCTGCCAGAGGGATGTGCCAGTCATTTTCAGGAACCGCCCAAGGTAAGTGCCGCCCCCCTCACCTCCTCCCACACCCCAACCCCCTGCCCCAGCCCAGAGCCTGCACCCCTCACCCAAAATCCCTGCCAGAGGCTGACCCTGCACCCCCTCCTGCACTCCAAACTCAGCCTGTAGCCCCCTCCCACACCAAACTCCCTCCCAGACCCCGACCCCTCACCCGCTCCTGCACCCAAACTCCCTCCCAGAGCCTGCACCCCAACCCCCTGCCCCAGGCTCAACCCGGAGCCACCTCCTACACTCCAAATCCCTTGGCCCCAGCCCAGAGCCCGCACCCCCCTCCCGCACCTCAACCCCCTGCCTCAGCCTGGTGAAAGAGAGTGAAGGTGGGGAAGAGTGAGCAAGGGAGGGATGGGGGGGCTGGAGTGAGCAGGAGCGGGGCCTCAGAGAAGGGGCGTGGCATGGGCGGGGCCTTGAGGAAGGGGCAGGGCAGGGGCAGGGCAAGTGTGTTTGGGATTGTGCCATTAGACAGCTGGCAACCCTACACAGTAGGCCAGACCTGCGGCTGCCGTACTCTGAAGGCGGTGGGGTTTTGCTGATCTGCAGCACCCTGTGGGGGAAGGTGGGGAGGGGGTGCACTGTGACCCTCAGCGACTGCGTGGCAGTGAGCACAGAGCTCCGGAGGCCGTCTGTGCAGAGCTGCTCTTCCAAGCAGAGCGTCGCTTTACCCCACTTCTCCTCACGACCCTGCCTCCGCCCTTTGTCCTGCGAGCAGCGCCCGGCTCCACTAAGGGCTGGCTCCAGCTGCTGCTGCGCATGTCCCAGCCGGGACTGACCCAGGGTCCTCCGAAGCGAACCGCAAGCGCAGTTACAGTGGGAGCTAAAGCTCTGTAACTGGGCTGGAACATCATCTCCTCGGTGGATCCAGCCCGGGGAGGGACCTGGATCTAGAGCCAGGCAATTATTTTGTACAAAGCCCTTTTGGGAGAAAAATGCAGATTTGGCGGGTGGAAACGTTTCACCACGGCATGGCGGTTTTGCCACATTCTCAACACATTTAAAAAAAAATCTGGAAGAATTGAACCTTTTGATTTTCTGGTTCTAAACGACCTTTGGTCTTCATATTTTCTTTAATTTATATTTAAAAACAATAAAACCATGTTTAAAAGTAGTCCAAATTGAAATGAAGCGTTGAGAAAAAACATCATTTTCGGTGCAGCCTAAAACAATTCCCTCCCCCGCGCCGGGCCGAGTTTTCAGAATTGCTGGCAAAAGGAGAAGTCCGTTGTCTGCCCAGCTGTGCAGGTGACACATCCTCCCCCGTGGGTTCCACCCAGACCCCGCTCCCCCTTGGAGCACGGGCCCCTTGCTCTCTGCGCTGCACACGGATACGTAAGGGCAGGGGTGTGGCCTGGGGGCACGTTTGGTGCCTGTTCACGCTCCTGCTGGAGAGAAGTGCAGCACCTGGACTCCTGACCGGTGGGGTTTGGAGACTCCGTTCCCATTAATGGCGTTGGGAAGCCCACGCCCCGCTCTCTGTGGCACGGCTGCGGGGGGGGCTGCGTCTGACCAGGGCTGTTTCTGGACAGGATAATTTCGGCTGCGACCTGCCGGCGGTGGAGGCTGCCAAGAAGAAGCATGAGGCCATCGAGACGGACACGGCAGCCTACAAGGAGCGGGTGCAGGCCATCGAGGAGGTGGCCCGGGAGCTGGAGACGGAGAACTACCACGACATCAAGCGCGTCAAGGCCCGGAAGGACAACATCCTGCGGCTGTGGGACTACCTGCTGGAGCTGCTCCGCGCCCGGCGCCAGCGGCTCGAGATGAACCTGACGCTGCAGCAGCTCTTCCAGGACATGCTGCACGGCATCAAATGGATGGACGAGATGAAGGTGAGGCAGGGGCTGAGCAACGCCAAGGGCGGGACTGGAGCCTGCTACCCATGGGGCCAGTGGCCTAAGTTCCTTGTAAGCTGCGCGACGGAGCGGCTGCTGCCAGGGAGAGATGCCTCTCACCCGGCCCCAAGCTGCTGCGGCTAGAGAGGGCTGCGGGGGAGTCCTCTCTTCCCACTGCAGCCCCGGGGCAGCGTGCACCCCCAAACTGCTCCCTCCCGGCCCCACCCCAGAGCCCGCACCCCCAGCCAGAGCCCTCATCCCCCCACACTCTAACCCTCTGCCCTAGCTCTGAGCCCCCTCCCGCACCCCAAACTCCTCATCCCCAGCGCCTTATGAGCAAGGGGCAGGACTATTATCGCCCCCTTGGGGGAAACTGAAGCATCCGGGGGTTCCGTGCCCAAGGGCACACAGCAAGTCAGTGAAAGAACAGGGAGCAGAGCCCAAGTCTCTAGAGCAGGGGTCTGGGAACCTCAACAGCCAAGCAGGCCCCGTGGCATGGGCACAGCATGCTGCAGGCGAGGGCCGGGGAAAGGAAACGTAGCTTCTCTTTCGTGTTGTCAAAACCAGGGTAAATGATTAGCCCTGCCCTCTCGCCCTGCTCTGCGTAGGCGCGGCTCTTGTCGCCCGAGTTCGGCAAGCACCTGCTGGAAGCGGAGGACCTGCTGCAGAAGCACAAGCTGCTGGAAGCTGACATGGCCCTCCAGGCGGAGAAGGTGCACGCCGTGAGCGCGGCGGCCCTTGCGTTTGCCAACGGCGACGGTAGGTGGAAGTGGTGAGCGACGCATCTCATGCCTGCGGGGCCGGCTGCGGGGGGCGAGGCTGGGAGAGAGCCCATCAAAGGGACCCCTCTGCTGGCCCGTTGTCACACTCTCACTTCTCCTCAACCCTGCCCCATGCCAGCCCTCGGCTTGTTCTGCCTTTCCCTGGGTGCCTCGACTTTTGTCTCCGGTGAGGAGGTGCAGGTCCCAGGGCCGAAAGCCGGCTGTGTTCTTACTTCCCCAGGGCAGGCCAGTGCATCGAAAACTCACCAGGCCAGAGGGAGCACGGCGAGTGGGAGAGGGCCTGGAACTAGGGAGACTGGGTTCAGCACCTGGCTTTGCCGCGGGCTGCATGATGTCGGCACGGCACTTAGGGTGTGTCTACACTGTAGCTGGGAGGTGGGATTCCCAACTCCGTCAGCGCACTGGCCCTGCAGGTGGCGGCTATCGGCACCCTAGCCCTGCAGGAGGCCAGCCATCAGGGCGCGCTAGCCCTGCGGGCGGGCTGGGGGGGGCGGCCGTCGGGGCGCGCTGGCCCTGTGGGGGGGGGGGGGGGTGGCCGTCGTCGTGCCAGTTTTGCTCAAGCTAGCACCTAAAAACAGCAGTGTGGCTTGGAGGGGATGCGGGGTGGGGGAGGCAGGAAGGGTCTCCCCCCCAGATTTGCTGCTTGGCTTGTACTGAGCATGCTCACGCAGACTGAGCATGGTCAGTAACACTGCTGAAGCCGGCTGCCACCACTCCACCACCCTGGCCCCCCGCTATGGGCAGGGCAGGCACGGGTCGCCACATGTACCTCTCCCAGCGCTGAGAATGGCCCCTCCCCACTGCTGTGTAGTCACAGCCTCAGTCTCTCTGGCCCCCGCTGTGACATGGGGATGACAATTGGTAGGGAGGGGTGGCTGTCTGTGCCTGACCTCGAGAGAGCTCTGCCCCGCCCGGGCGGCAGGAGGGACGGGATGGCTGTTGAGATCTAGAGAAGAGGCCTCCTCAGTGATGGATTTTCATTCTTTAAAGCTGCCTGCAATTCTGTCCCCTCCCCTGCGCAGGCTATCGGCCGTGCGACCCCCAGGTGATCCGGAGCCGCGTCAGCCACCTGCAGCTGTGCCACCAGGAGCTGCTGGCGATGGCTGCCGAGAGGAAGGCTCGCCTGGAGCAGTCCAAGCGCCTGTGGAAGTTCTTCTGGGAGCTGGACGAGGCGGAGAGCTGGATCAAAGAGAAGGAGCAAATCTATTCCTCCTTGGATTACGGGAAAGACCTGACCAGCCTCCTCATCCTGCAGCGGAAGCACAAGGCCTTTGAGGACGAGCTGCAGGGCCTAGGCGCCCGCCTGCGTCAAACCATCCAGGATGGGGGAGACATGGTGGCCCAGAAGCACTTCGGCTCCTCCAGGATCCAAGGCAGGACGGAGGAGGTGAAGGCGCTGTGGGCTCAGCTCCAGGAGCTGGCCTCATTCCGCAAGAAGAACCTGCAGGATGCCGAGAGCTTCTTCCAGTTCCAGGTGGACGCGGATGACCTGAAGGCCTGGCTGCAGGATGCCCATCGCCTGGTGTCCAGCGACGAGGTGGGCCACGATGAGTCCTCCACGCAGGCCCTGGTCAGAAAGCACCGAGACCTCCTGGATGAGGTGGCGGACAACAAGAGAGTGATGGACAGCCTGAGCCAGCAGGCCCAGAGCTTCCCGGCCGAGCTGCGGGGCGCCCCGGAGTTCCAAAACCGGCTGCAGGCCATCCAGGCCCTCTACGCCGAGGTGGTGTCCCTGGCTGAGCTGCGCAGGCAGAAGCTGCAGGATGCCCTGGACCTCTACACGATCTTCAGCGAGACGGACGCCTGCGAGCTCTGGATGAGTGAGAAGGAGAAGTGGCTGGAGCAGATGGAGATCCCAGACACGCTAGAGGACTTGGACGTAGTGCAGCACAGGTACCTGGGCTACCACCATCGGGGACAGCCAGGTACCCCCTCCCTCTGCCCCCCGACCCTAATCCCGACCCTGACCTAGCTAGATACATGTAGGACCTGGTTGTGAAGCACAGATGGTCCCTTCAGGGGCAGCCTCTCTTTATTCCAGCGCGTCATGCTTTGCCCCTTCCGGCAGTGCCCAGGGTTTGGAAGGGGGTGTGTGGCTCCTAGCCCCCTTGGCTCCCTTCTTTCTGTGCTCAGCAGCGGGCACGGAGCCTTGCTTTGTGTTCTACGGCCCCAGCCCCATTCCTAGCCCACCCCAGCTCTGCTCACGAACATTGCATGTCATCGTCAGCGTTAGCGCGGCTGCTCCATCTGTCGGTGCTGGCGCAGGGCTCTGGGCACTTTGCCCAGGGTGCATGTGGCACCAGAGGGACGGCAGCGGAGAATGCCTTGTGCCCTGGGCCTGTGCCCCGCTCAGCCAGGGAGGGGGCCTTAGGCACAGCTGCTGCGGAGTTGGGCAGTCCCGGCGCTGCCCTGCGAATTGCTGCCTGTGTGATTGCAGGTTTGACATCCTGGATCGGGAGATGAGCACCCCAGCCTCCCAGATTGACGGCATCAACCGCGCAGCCACCAGCCTCGTCGAGAGTGGGCACCCGCGCAGCGGCCGCATCAGGCAGTGCCAGGAGCGTCTGAACACCAGGTACCGCCCCACCCCTCTGCTGCCCAGAGAGCGGTACTGCCAGAGTAGAGAGCCACACTAGCTGTGTCCCAGGCCTGCCTGTCTGGGACACGGCTGTCTGGATGCTTTACAGTGATCCTATCCCCGGGAGCTGCATATTCAGTGTGTGCTCATGCTAAAACCACCGTGGGCGTCCCATCCTGATGCTGGCTGCATTAACCCTTTGCTAGGATCCCCAGGACCAAAGAAGATATATTAGAATCGGAAAAGGTACAGAGAAGGGGGGAGGGGAATGATGAGGGGTCTGGAACAGTTTCCAGAGGAGGAGAGATTAAAAAGACGGGGACTTTTGTTAAAGAGACAACTAAGGGAGGTCTATAAAATCATGACTGGTGTGGGGAAAGTGAATAAGGAAGTGTTATTTACCTCTTCACGTAACACAAGAACTAGAGGTCACCCAATGAAATTAATAGGCAGCAGGTTTAAAACAAACAAAAGGAAATATTTCTTCACACAACACACGATCAACCTGTGGAACTCCTTGCCAGGGGATGTTGTGAAGGCCAAAAGTATAACAGGGTTAAAAAAAGAATGAGAGAAGTTCGTGGAGGATAGGTCCATCAATGGCTATTAGCCAAAGTGGTCAGGGATGCTACCTTATGCTCTGAGTGTCCGTAGCCTCTGACTGCCAGTCAGTGGGACTGGACAACAGTGGATGGATCCCTTGCAATATAACCCCATATAAATCTATGGTGGGCCCACATCTTGAATACTGTGTGTGACGGGTTGGACCCCCCCAATCTGTGATGACACCTGATGTGCTGGGGTCCCACTGGTTCCACCCATTCCACCAGCCTGGGTTTCCTCACCCTTCCCTAGCTGTGCCAGGCCCTCAAGCCTTCTCCAGCACACACACACAGGTAGGGACACACCCAGCTGCAAATGGACGCAGAGACACTGAGATCAGCTCTGTGTGGGAGGAATCGGCTCGGGGATTTACCCAGCACTCATGTGCACACCCCCTCTGGGGAGTAAACCCAAAATAATATTGTCTTGTGCTGTATAGAAAAATCTGCCCTCTGCCTCAATGTGGAAAGAGATATGCACAGCTTCTTCTCCCCCTCCCCCCCATATGAATTGCACAAACTGAGTTATGTTATAAATAAGAAATAAGTTTATTATTAACTACAAAATGTAAATTTTAAGTGATTATAAGGGATAGCAAACAGAACAAAGCAGATTACTGAGCAAGTAAGCTTAATACACTAAAGAAACAGGTTACACATAGTAATTTCTCACCCTAAATGTTGTTTAGGCAGGTTGGTAGAGTTCCTGCAGCTCAGAGTTCCAGTTATGTCTCTTTACGGGCTAGACCCCTGTTCTCAGCCTGGACTCACCCCTGCCTTTCCCTTCAGGTGTGTCAAGGTTCCTTCCTCACTCTGAACTCTAGGGTACAGATGTGGGGACCTGCATGAAAGACCCCCTAAGCTTATTTTTATCAGCTTAGATTAAAAGCTGCCACCAACAAAGTGTTACACAAAGAACAGGGGAAGTGCCCACTTGGAAACGTCTTCCCCCCAAAATATCCCCTCAAACACTGCACCCCCTTTCCTGGGGAAGGCTTGATAAAAATCCTCACCAATTTGCGTAGGTGAACACAGACCCAAACCCTTGGATCTTAAGAACAATGAAAAGCAATCAGGTTCTTAAAAGAAGAATTTTAATTAAAGAAAAAGTAAAAGAATCACCTCTGTAAAATCAGGATGGTAAATACCTTACAGGGTAATCAGATTCAAAACATAGAGAATCCCTCTAGGCAAAACCCTTAAGTTACAAAAAGACACAAAAACAGGAATATACATTCCATTCAGCACAACTTATTTATCAGCCATTTAAACAAAACAGAATCTAACGCATATCTAACTAGATTGCTTACTAACTCTTTACAGGAGTTCTGACCTGCATTCCTGCTCTTGTCCTGGCAAAAACATCACACAGACAGAGAGACCCTTTGTTCCCCCCCAAGCTTTGAAAATATCTTGTCTACTCATTCGTCATTTTGGTCAGGTGCCAGCGAGGTTATCTTAGCTTCTTAACCCTTTACAGGTGAAAGGGTTTTTCCTCTGGCCAGGAGGGATTTGAAGGTGTTTACCCTTCCCTTTATATTTATGACAAGGTGTTTTTAGCCGTCTTCCTTCCTGGGCAGACAGTGGAGGAGAGTCCTAAATGCCTTCTTCCCAGCCTTAAATAGGCGGGAAGCCTTTGTTTCCAGAGGAAAAGTACCAGCAGTGTCCAGGTGTACCAGGTGACATTATCACATGACCTTGCAGGGTCAGGGCACCCATGAGATAAGGTTTATTTGCAAGGTCCACAGGAAGGAACTCCTGGGAAGCTGGGGGATCCACATCTTTGAAGACTCATTGTCTTTTCCTAATGGCCCATTAAGGCTGATTGCTTACTATCTGGTGGGCGTTTCTCAACCACATACCCACACAGTTGTAATGGTTACATAGACAGTATTCCTAACTTTGGATATAGAAATGATACATGCATACAAATTGGATAAACACATTCAGAAAATCATAACCTTTTCAATTATACCTCCCATGACTCACCTTGCATAAAACATATCTTAGTTATGCCATATTAATATCATTACAATATTTCTATGAAGAATATGGGGTGTAACGTCACACTGTGTGCAGATGTGGTCACCCCATCTGAAAAAAGTTATACTGGAATTGGAAAAGGTTCAGAAAAGGGCAATTATTTTTGAAAAAATTGAAATTGAAATAATTTAAGAAAAATTATTAGGGGTATGGAACGGCTTCCGTATGAGGACAGATTAATAAGATTGTGATTTTTCAACTTGGAAAAGAGATGACTAAGGGAGGAGACTGGTGTGGGGAAAGTAAATAAGGAAGAGTTAATTACTCCTTCTCATAACACAAGAATTAGGGGTCACCAAATGAAATTAATAGGCAGCAGGTTTAAAACAAACAAAAAGAAGTATTTCTTCACACAATGCACAGTCAACCTGTGGAACTCCTTGCCAGAGGATGTTGTGAAGGCCAAGATTATAACAGGGTTCAAAAAAGAACTAGATAATTTCATGGAGGATAGGTCCATCAATAGCTATTAGCCAGGATGGGCAGGGATGGTGTCCCTAGCCTCTGTTTGCCAGAAGCTGGGAAGAGCAACAGGGGATGGATCACTTGATCATTACCTGTTCTGTTCATTCCCTCTAAAGCACTTGACATTGGCCACTGTTGGAAGACAGAGTACTGGGCTAGATGGACCATTGGTCTGATCCAGTGTGACCATTCTTATGTGTAAACTTTATATTTATATGATGCTCTCAATGCCCAGCACCAGAGAGAGACACCGCTCAGAGGCTGCTTTCATGTGACACCAACAGAGTTTCTGATTTTAAATAATAATCTCCCTTCTTGAGAATCCAAATGTTTCCAGTTCCTGACACAGCCAGCCCCAGGCAAGAGAGGGGTCAGGGAACATTTTCAAACCCTCATTTCCAGAAGTGACTTAGGAGCTTCAATCTCGCTGAAGCCGGCGGGACCTAGTCACTTCTGAAAGCTGTCCCCAGCCTGACCTACGCTTGCAGAACTCTTACAGCCCAAGGGGCGTGATTCCCAGCACACCGCCCGGTCAAACAGGGCCTGGGCACATAGAGTTCAGAGCCAGAAGTGACCATTTGATCGCCAGCTCTGACCTCCTGCACAGCATAGGCCGGAGAATTTCATCCCGTTGCCCCTGTATTGACTCCAGTCACTGGTGTCTGGCTAACATGTCTTCTTAAAAGGCCTCCAGTCTGATATGAAGACATCAGCGATGGAGAATCCACCCCTTCCCTTGGGAGTTTGTTCCCATGGGTAACCACCCTCCCTGGTGAACATCGGTGCCTTATTTCTAATTAGAATCTGTCTTGCTTTAACTACCAGCCACGGGTTTTTCTACCTTCCTCCACTAGATTAAATACAGAATACCTTTCTGTGTCACTCAGCGCCAGCGTTTACAACAGCTGCATGAGCTCAGACTTTGTGACATTTTCCTGTGTGCTCACAAACTCTGATCCGCACAACTCACTGAGGTCAGAACCCGGTCTGAGCAACGGCAGAGCTGCTGCAGTGCAAATGCCTCGTCCTCCAGGGGCACTTGGCTCACCAGGACCCGCCCAGTGCTGGCACATTTCGATTAGAGAGGCAACTCGTCCAGTATTAAGTCGAACAGGCCTCTTTTTGAAAGGTTTGTCCCCCTTTCGGAACTGGGACAAGACCGGACGTGGCTTTGTCTGGTATTGGATGGGGGAGTGCCATTCTGTCCCCTCTGGCTCTTAAAAATGGCCTCCCTGTGCGGTGTGAGCTCGCGTGCACCATCACGCCAGCAGGGGTGGCTCACTCCGTTCCCATAGGTACTGAAACATCTAGCATTCCGGGAACGTGTGAGTGGCCACCTTCATCTCGATATGAGCCGTGTGCTTTGCATGGGGCCGAGCCCGGTGACTGATGCAGATGAAGGACGACATGTGTAATAACCCAGAGTTGATTTGGGGCAGGACAGTGTATCTCAGCGAGCCCCGCCTCCATTTTCCTGGCTCTTAGCAGACAACCAACCATCCGGATATTGATGCCTCTGTTTTTGAGAGCCCAACCTGAGAAGGGACTGAAGTGATTTCACAAAGGGCTGAACTCTCCCACTCTGCAAATCAGCCCTTTTCAGGGTTCTCCATTTCAGCCCTGTCTTCTCCCTCAACTCCCCCAGCTCAGGATCCCCACAGGCTGAGAGGAAGGGCAGGAAGGCCTTGGAGGCATGGCCAGCTGGGATGGGGTGGGTGGCTGCCAGACTCTCTGTCAGGGTCTGGCATTGCCCTTTCAAATCAGGAGCGTGGGTGGCCTGGCTTCATAGCAGCCTGTGGGTGGGTACCCCTGCAATCCCTGGCCATGCTTTCTTCCCAGCCAGCACTGCCCCACTTTGGGGACAGCCCTGGCCCAGCAGAGTAAGGTTGGGGAGTCTCTGGGGCTGGTGCCATCCCTGCCAAGACTGCCAACGCACACCCAGTACGAATCGAGTTCCTACAGAGTCTGGGTTTGCAGACACTGACTGCTCCAGCCGGAGAGCGTCTGAATCCCTTCTCTCCCTGTCTCTGCTCCTTGGCGCTCTCACAGAGGGCGGGGCTCACTCGTGAACCAGGGGCTTCTGCTGTGTTCTCTGCAGGTGGCATGTCTTCCAGGAGAAGGTGGGGCAGCGGCGGAAAGCGGTGGACCTGGCGCTGAGCCTGCACAATTACTGCATGGACTGCGAGGAGACCCGCAAATGGATCTTGGACAAAACCAAAGTGATCAAATCCACCCAGGACATGAGCAGAGACCTAGCGGGCATGATCGCCATCCAGAGGAAGCTGTACGGCATTGAACGTGACTTGGCCGCCATCCAGACCCGGCTGGGGGTGCTGCAGGAGGAGGCCCAGCGGCTGGCCAAGGAGCTCCCTGACCTGGCCTCCGACATCTACAGCCGGCTGACCGCCATCAGTGGCCTCTGGCAGGAGCTGCAGAGGACGCTGCAGAGTCAGGAGGCCTCGCTCGGGGAGGCCAGCAAGCTGCAGAAGTTCCTGCAAGACCTGGATGACTTCCAGGCCTGGCTGTTTAAGGCGCAGCAGGCCGTGGCTTCGGAAGAGGTGCCCAGCTCCCTGGCCGAGGCGGAGCAGTGCCGGCAGGAGCATGCCGCCATCAAGGAGGACATCGACCGGCACGAGGGTGACTACCATAGCATCAAGGAGACGGGGGAAAGGGTGACACACGGGCAAATGGACCCAGAGTATCTGCAGCTGCAGCAACGGCTGCAGGGCATGGAGATGGGCTGGAGCGCCCTGTGCAAGATGTGGGACAGCCGGGGGAAGTTCCTTGCCCAGTGCCTGGGCTTCCAGGAGTTCCTCAAGGATGCCAAGCAAGCCGAAGCCATCCTGAGCAATCAGGTAGGGAAGTGGCTGCATCTGTCTGTTATGATGATGATGATGTGCATCACTGTCCCAATGCACTGGGAGCCCGCTGCCCTGCAGAGCTCACTGAATAGACAGAAGGGGAAAATGAGGCACAGAAGGAGGATGGGACTTGCCCAAGGGTAGATGGTGGAGCCGGGAGTGGAAGCCAGGTCTCCCGAGTCCCTAGCCACTAGGCCCTGCTGCTTCTGAATTGCCACTCGGGCTTCCTTGCACTAGGCTACCAAGTGAGGTGGTGTTTATAATTGTTCCATCATATTTAATAGACTTGATCTGTGAAGATCAAACCTCACTTCCCCTCTGCTGATGTAACCCAGGCCTGCTGGGCGTGGTGTTCCGTCCCCCTCTAGCGGCACCGAGCCCACCCAGAGATTGGTGAGTCTGCTACAGCCTTACCTAAGAGCCACGTGGCTTTTAGCTCAGGCAGTAGAGGCTCATGCACTAAGCTTCAGAGGTCCCAGGTTTGATCCCAGCGACCGGGGTCTGTCTGTGTTACACAGAGCCCCAAGGGAGCAATGTTCTCTGCGTCAGCTGGTTGGCAGAGTTCAAAGGGCCCGTCAGATCTACATAGCCCAGCCCGTTCAGTCACGCCCTGTACGGAGGAGCCCGATGACTTGGTTTGGCTAATCGGGGATTCTGAGACAAGTAAGCCCTGGTGAGGTGGAATGGCCCAGTGGTTAGGACACAGGTCTGGGGATCGGGAGACCTGGTTTCAATTCTTTGTTCTCTCCCAGATTCCCCACGCAGCCTGGGGTACCTCCCTTAGACTTAGACCTTTAAAGGTATTGTGCCCAGCTGGTTTAGGAGCCTGTCTCATCTTCAAAAGGGAATTAGGCACTTAGGAGTCTAAATTCAGTGCAGTAGCACCTCAGTACCTTTAACAATCTGGGCCTTAGCTGCTCTGTGCCCCATTCCCATCTGTACAAGAGGGATAATTGCCCTAGGGCACAGAGGGGGGTTGAGGATAAACACGGTAAAGGCTGGGAGGTGCCAAGGCACAATGGCGCTGGGGCACAGATGAAGACCCGAGGTAGAATGCTGCATCACCTGTGTCCCAAGGCAATACCCTTCTGCACTGATACAATAGCAGAGACCGCTTGATTTCATGGCCCGTTCTGATCACCTCCCCTGCAGAGATCCCAGCACACTGGTAAGCATTGTGCTGTGATTCGGGCACACAGTGACTCCATCCTTGGGGTAACTCCCTAGGCTGCACCACTAGGGATGATTTTGGCCTATTGCCTCCTTCCCCAGCCCGCTTTTGCCTGGCAGGAAAGCTCAGTGGCAGATGCTCCCATGCTACTGGTCCGTTTGCATACATCAGGCCAGTGCAAAAAGCCCTGAGCCGTGCCCTGGAGAGTTACACGTAGATCAAGAGCACCACGGACACCCTACCCAGCCGCTAGAGCAAGGAATGGCTGGAGATGGCTAGGCCCAGCACCCTGCATTCTCAGCATGCTAGTGTTAGTCTTGTCTATGCAGCGGCCTTCCTGGAACACAGCATGTCCCAGGCGTGGCTGGAGCTGCGTGGGGAGGGGGGAAGGGTGGGTGCTACAGACCCTGCTAAATCACATCTCCCCCCCGCCCCCGACCCACCCTCCATTCCAGGAGTACACCCTGGCTCACATGGAGCCCCCGAACACCTTGGAAGCATCGGAAGCTACCCTGCGGAAATACGAGGATTTCCTGGCCACCATGGAGGCCAACAAGGAGAAAATAACGGAGCCGGTGGAACGTGGCGAGAAGCTGGTGGTGGACAGGAATATTTACGCCGACAAAATTAATGAAAAGGCCCAGCTCATACAAGAGAGGTAAACTGAACCGCATCCTATCAGCAAGGGGGCCCCCGGGAACGCTAGCCGCTAGCTATGCTGTCCAATCCCACCGCTGGCAGATAGCTGTCTCCCCAGTGGTAGCGGTCTGATAGTGGGTGTCAAACGAGATAAGCTGCTGCAGCAATGATCAGCCTCCTTGTCCCTCTCTCCTTTCCAGGGCCAGGACGAATGTGGCTAAATCAAAGGAAGTGCTGGTTCTGCTGAAGGACAATCACGACCTGCAGAGCTTCTTGCAAAACTGCCAGGAGGTAGGTTGCTGGGCAAGCCCTTACTGCTGGCCAGGAGAGATGTTCTCCTGGTCCATGACACTCCCTGCTTCCCCTGGGCGCGACAGTCAGGATTAGAGCTGGGCGGGAAAACCTCGAGGGAGCCTCTTCCCACTGTTTCAGCCCGAGTCAAAACACTTCGCGACATCACATTGCTTTTGCCAGAATTTCATTTTGGAGAAAAACCGGGGCGGGGCAGAGTTCCGAAATGTCCTACTGAGTCATTGTCACAACGAAACGTTTCGCCTACTTTCCATGACGTCCTGTTTTGATTTTTTGTTGCTGTGCATTATCTTTTATATTCCTGTCACCCTTCTGCCAGGAGGGATCGGAAGCGATAACGTCTGGGGCCAATATCTAGGGGTTCCTCTTAACGTGACCAAACCAAGCCATTTCGAGCCCCTGCCCAGGAATCTGGGAAAACTAACCACCACCCTCCGGGCACCTCTAAGAAGCAAACCTTCCCCACTCACAAGCACTGAGTCCGTGTAACCACCGAATATTTTTTTTTAAGGGAGAGGAAACACAGCATTATTTTGGGAAAACACCACATCGAAAAGAAAAACATTCACTCCACAGCAGTGGTCCCCAAACTAGGGGGGCACAGAGGAATGTTGGGGTGGGGGCCCGCTGCAGGGCTGGGCCAGCCCCCAAGTGGCGGGGGGGGGGAGGGAGCAACCAGCTCCACCCTTGCCTTGCTCCTCCTGCAACCCCATTTAGCCTCCAGTCCTGCTCCACCTCCAGGCCTGGGAAGGGGCTCTGGGCTGAGGCAGGGGGTTGGGCTGTGGGAGGAGGTACGGGTTCTGGGCTCAGGGTGTGGGTTCTGGGGTGGGGCCAGAAACAAGGGGTTCAGGTTTTGGGAGGGGGCTCCGGGCTGGGGCATGGGGTTTGGGGGGGTGTGGGGGTGAGGGCTCCGGCTGGGGGTGCAGGTTCTGATGTGGGGCCAGGGATGAGGGATTTGGGATGTAGGAGGGGGCTCTGGGCTGGGGGGGTGGAGCTGAGGGGTTTGGAATATGGGAGGGGGCTCCAGGCTGAGACAGGGGGTTAGAGTGTGGGAGGAGGTACGGGCTCTGGGATGAAGGTGTGGGTTCTGGGGTGGGGCCAGAAATGAAGGGTTCAGGGTGTGGGAGGGGACTCCAGGCTGGGGCAGGGGGTTGGGGTCGGGGGCTGAGGGCTCCAGCTGAGGGTGCAGACTCTGGGGTGGGGCTGGGGATGAGAAGTTTGGGGTGTAGGAGGGTGCTCCGGGCTGGGACTGAGGGGTTTGGAGGGTGGGAGGGGGCTCAGGGCTGGGGCAGAGGGTTGGGGTGCATAGGGGAGAGTTAGGGCTCCAGCTGGGGGTGCGGGCTCTGGGGTGGGGCTGGGGATGAGGGGTTTGGGGTGCAGGAGGGTGCTCCGGGCTGGAATAGAGGGGTTCGGAGGGCGGGAGCGGGATCCGGGCTGGGGCTGAGGCAGGGGGTTGGGGCCCAGGAGGGGGTCAGGGGTGCAGGCTCCGGGTGCGCTTACCTCAAGCAACTCCCGTAAGCAGCGGCATGTCTCCTCTCTGGCTCCTACGCGGAAGCACGGCCCGGTGACTCGGTGGGCTGCCCTGTCCGCAGGCGCCAACCACGCAGCTCCCATTGGCCATGGTTCCTGGCCAACAGGAGCTTGTTATGCTTATAAGAAGCAAACGGGATCTTTTTTCTAGGGGAAAAGGCAATATGCCGCGTTTATTGGAGATACAACAATTAGCATATGCATTCAATCACACACACACACACACATACTGTCCCGCCAGCTGATGTTTTAGTTACCAGTCTGGAGCAACCTAGTGGCCAGTTAGGTTGATCGCGGGTAGAGAGGAGCCAGGTTCTGTCGGTCGCGACACAATGCTCCAGGGAAGTCTTGGCAGGACAAACCCAAAATTTCATGGCAAAGCCCCGTTTATATTGTGATTTTCCTTCCTTGGGACCAATGAGTTTTGCACCATCATGCTGTAATCATTCCTTTCTGCGTTCAGAAAGGGTGGCTGGCAGAATATGGTCAAATCATATCATACATCAATACATTTAATACATGCTACATTATTATTCTTTATCCTTCATTCTGAATTATATAAAATACAACCATAAAATCCTAGTACTACAAGCTGCGGGGGCAGCGCTTGGGGCAGGGGCAGTGTGCGGAAGCTCCTGGCTGCCCCTACACGTAGGAGCTGGAGGAGGGACATGCCAGCTGCTTCCCAGGAGCCGTGCGGTGTGGAGGCTAGCAGAGAGCCTGGCAGCCCTGCTGTACGGTGCTGCCAACCGGACAATCAACGGTCCGGTCGGTAGTGCCGACAGGAGCCTCCAGGATCCCTTTTCGACCGGGTGTTCCAGTCGAATACTGGACACCTGGTCACCTTACCTCTGCCCTTATTCCCTCTCCATCCGCAGACCAGCTCCGCCTCTAGCCCCGGCTCCTCCCCCTTCCCCAGTTCTGCCCCCAATTCCACCTTCAGCCCAAGCTCCACTGTGGAGTTGCAGTAATGGGGGTTGGGGGGCACAGACAGCTTCTGTTACAGGTAAGGGGAGGTCGTGACTGGAAAAGGGTGTACACCACTGCCCCGCAGTATCTTGGACAATAGCCTTTTGCCTCAGTTTCCCACCTTGTGGTGTGAAAGTCCAGCAGAGGAACATCGCTTTAACATACCACTCCCCCTTAACCCTCCGCTCCACCCCACTCATGGCCTGTTGTCAGAGGTCAGTGGAGTCCCAGAGTGTAGGGCTGCGCTGCGGGCGGGGGGATTACCACAGCCCTGGGGGTGGTTCGGCGAGTGATGCCTCCACCAGCGGCTTTGCTGCCACTGTCTCTGCTGTGCTGCGTCCTTGGTCTGGTCTGGTCCTACAGTGCCACGGCCGCCTAGCCCAGCTATCACAGGCTTTGTTCCTGCTGCTGCCTCTCTTACCGCGCTGCCATAAGCTGCAACGCCATGTGCTGAGACTCCACCACCGAACCCAGCTCTTGGTGACTTCACTGGGTATTGGGGAACCCCACTGCCCAACCCTCTCCTCCGTGTTGACTTCCATGAGAGCATTTTCTCCTCTCTAGGTCTAAGGCTCATCCCCCCCTAACCCCGACCAGCTTATCATTGATTTCAGCTCTGTTGATTACTGAGCAGAGAGAATATTGAGTCTGATCAGCTCTGTCTTTAATTACTGGAGGGGGAAGCCAAATGACGTCTAGGACTCTTTACATGGAGCCTACCCCGCCAAGTAGCAACATTTGTCCCTGTCTTGGTCTTTCACTAGGATTTACTTCACTACCCCATGCTTTGAGAGTGATGGTGACTGCCTCCATTGGGGCATATTAAGTACAGTTCTGCTGCCTTTTATTAATCTAATAAGGATAACAACATTTAATTACCCTTCATCCAGGACTTAAGTGAACTTTAACCTAAAACAGCCAAAAAGTATCATGTTAGCAAATTCGGTCTGTGTGTTGCTCAACTTGGCAAAGGAGGTGTGTCTATGCAAATGCAGCCTGCTCCTGGAGGTTTCTTCCTCCAGTTCATCAATAGGTGGCAGAAGAGAGCTCATCCAGACCCCAGCTTATGTTCTATCTCATATATTCTCATGTAAAATGAAGGCAAAATCAAAACAAAATGTTTGAATTGCTGGAAATAGGGTATTTGGTGTGGGGGGGTTGGCTGAGAATTTTGAAATTGACAGGTTTGGTTCCTAATCAGAACAAAGCCAAATGCCAGCATCACCTTGGTGAAACACAATGTCCGTCCTCTGCACAGCTCTGTTCAGAACATTGCTTTGGCTGCTCATCGGGGAAGGTTTGCACCATGGATGAGCAGGGATGGACTCTCCCTTCATTTGAGCAGGCTTCACAAAGATTTCATTTGAACCATGGGAATTTACTGCCATTTCCATTGTTTCCAAACAAATCCCTGGAGGTGGGAATTCTAACTCTAATCTTCTCATTTCAGTCTCTTTTGCCCCTTTTATTCTTATTAGACACAAGAAAGGCAGATCTATGTAAGGAAGAGGAAGCTGTCCATTTCCTTCTGAGCAGTTTAATGTGGATCTTAGGGCTTTAGAATTATTCCTGACAAGACCTAGCTTGTGTCTGTGACCCTGTCTCAGGCTCACTGCAGTCTCAGGCAGCGTTGCTGCATTGGTCACACTTGGGGCAGCTCTCCCCGCACAGAGCGATGAGCTCAGGCTCTCTACAAATGCAGGCAGATGTCATTGCATCAGTCACACTTGGATCACATTTTCAAGGTTTTCTTCACAACCATAATAGCTAGAGACTGACTTTTAAGGAAAGCTGAGACTCTGGAGAACAATAAAGAACTCTGTTCACACCCCTCGTCTAGTCCTCCCGCCCCTCAATGGGCTACACCTCACCCTGTGGCAAACAGTGGTCTAAACCCTGTTGAACTACCCCCACATAATCTACAATATGATCATAGAATCATAGAATATCAGGGTTGGAAGGGACCTCAGGAGGTCATCTAGTCCAACCCCCTGCTCAAAGCAGGACCAATCCCCGACTAAATCATCCCAGCCAGGGCTTTGTCAAGCCTGACCTTAAAAACTTCCAAGGAAGGAGATTCTACCACCTCCCTAGGTAACGCATTCCAGTGTTTCACCACCCTCCTAGTGAAAAAGTTTTTCCTAATATCCAACCTAAACCTCCCCCACTGCAACTTGAGACCATTACTCCTTGTCCTGTCCTCTTCTACCACTGAGAATAGTCTAGAACCATCCTCTCTGGAACCACCTCTCAGGTAGTTGAAAGCAGCTATCAAATCCCCCCTCATTCTTCTCTTCCGCAGACTAAACAATCCCAGTTCCCTCAGCCTCTCCTCATAAGTCATGTGTTCCAGACCCCTAATCATTTTTGTTGCCCTTCGCTGGACTCTCTCCAATTTATCCACGTCCTTCTTGTAGTGTGGGGCCCAAAACTGGGCACAGTACTCCAGATGAGGCCTCACCAATGTCGAATAGAGGGGAACGATCACGTCCCTCGATCTGCTGGCTATGCCCCTACTTATACATCCCAAAATGCCATTGGCCTTCTTGGCAACAAGGGCACACTGCTGACTCATATCCAGCTTCTCGTCCACTGTCACCCCTAGGTCCTTTTCCGCAGAACTGCTGCCTAGCCATTCGGTCCCTAGTCTGTAGCTGTGCATTGGGTTCTTCCGTCCTAAGTGCAGGACCCTGCACTTATCCTTATTGAACCTCATCAGGTTTCTTTTGGCCCAATCCTCCAATTTGTCTAGGTCCCTCTGTATCCTATCCCTGCCCTCCAGCGTATCTACCACTCCTCCCAGTTTAGTATCATCCGCAAATTTGCTGAGAGTGCAATCCACACCATCCTCCAGATCATTTATGAAGATATTGAACAAAACCGGCCCCAGGACCGACCCTTGGGGCACTCCACTTGACACCGGCTGCCAACTAGACATGGAGCCATTGATCACTACCCGTTGAGCCCGACAATCTAGCCAACTTTCTACCCACCTTATAGTGCATTCATCCAGCCCATACTTCTTTAACTTGCTGACAAGAATACTGTGGGAGACCGTGTCAAAAGCTTTGCTAAAGTCAAGAAACAATACATCCACTGCTTTCCCTTCATCCACAGAACCAGTAATCTCATCATAGAAGGCGATTAGATTAGTCAGGCATGACCTTCCCTTGGTGAATCCATGCTGACTGTTCCTGATCACTTTCCTCTCGTGTAAGTGCTTCAGGATTGATTCCTTGAGGACCTGCTCCATGATTTTTCCGGGGACTGAGGTGAGGCTGACTGGCCTGTAGTTCCCAGGATCCTCCTTCTTCCCTTTTTTAAAGATTGGCACTACATTAGCCTTTTTCCAGTCATCCGGGACTTCCCCCGTTCGCCATGAGTTTTCAAAGATAATGGCCAATGGCTCTGCAATCACATCCGCCAATTCCTTTAGCACTCTCGGATGCAACTCGTCCGGCCCCATGGACTTGTGCACGTCCAGCTTTTCTAAATAGTCCCTAACCACCTCTTTCTCCACAGAGGGCTGGCCATCTACTCCCCATGTTGCGATGCCCAGCGCAGCAGTCTGGGAGCTGTCCTTGTTAGTGAAGACAGAGGCAAAAAAGGCATTGAGCACATTAGCTTTTTCCACATCCTCTGTCACTAGGTTGCCTCCCTCATTCAGTAAGGGGCCCACACTTTCCTTGGCTTTCTTCTTGTTGCCAACATACCTGAAGAAACCCTTCTTGTTACTCTTGACATCTCTTGCTAGCTGCAGCTCCAGGTGCGATTTGGCCCTCCTGATTTCATTCCTACATGCCCGAGCAATATTTTTATACTCTTCCTTGGTCATATGTCCAACCTTCCACTTCTTGTAAGCTTCTTTTTTATGTTTAAGATCCGCTAGGATTTCACCATTAAGCCAAGCTGGTCGCCTGCCATATTTACTATTCTTTCGACTCATCGGGATGGTTTGTCCCTGTAACCTCAACAGGGATTCCTTGAAATACAGCCAGCTCTCCTGGACTCCTTTCCCCTTCATGTTAGTCCCCCAGGGGATCCTACCCATCCGCTCCCTGAGGGAGTCAAAGTCTGCTTTCCTGAAGTCCAGGGTCCCTATCCTGCTGCTTACCTTTCTGCCCTGTGTCAGGATCCTGAACTCAACCAACTCATGGTCACTGCCTCCCAGATTCCCATCCACTTTTGCTTCCCCCACTAATTCTTTCCTGTTTGTGAGCAGCAGGTCAAGAAAAGCTCCCCCCCAGTTGGCTCGTCTAGCACTTGCACCAGGAAATTGTCCCCTACGCTTTCCAAAAACTTCCTGGATTGTCTATGCACCGCTGTATTGCTCTCCCAGCAAATATCAGGAAAATTAAAGTCACCCATGAGAACCAGGGCGTGCGATCTAGTAGCTTCTGCGAGTTGCCAGAAGAAAGCCTCATCCACCTCATCCCCCTGGTCCGGTGGTCTATAGCAGACTCCCACCACTACATCACTCTTGTTACTCACACTTCTAAACTTAATCCAGAGACACTCAGGTTTTTCTGCAGTTTCGTACCGGAGCTCTGAGCAGTCATACTGCTCCCTTACATACAGTGCTACTCCCCCACCTTTTCTGCCCTGCCTGTCCTTCCTGAAGAGTTTATAACCATCCATGACAGTACTCCAGTCATGTGAGTTATCCCACCAAGTCTCTGTTATTCCAATCACGTCATAATTCCCTGACATCACCAGGACCTCCAGTTCTCCCTGCTTGTTTCCAAGGCTTTGTGCATTCGTATATAAGCACTTGAGATAACCTGCTGATCGCCCCTCATTCTTAGTATGAGGCAGGAGCCCTCCCCTCACAGACGTTCCTGCCTGTGCTTCCTCCCGGTATCCCGTTTTCCCACTTACCTCAGGGCTTTGGTCTCCTTCCCCCGGTGAACCTAGTTTAAAGCCCTCCTCACTAGGTTAGCCAGCCTGCTCGCAAAGATGCTCTTCCCTCTCTTCGTAAGATGGAGCCCGTCTCTGCCCAGCACTCCTCCTTCATGGAACACCATCCCGTGGTCAAAGAATCCAAAGCCTTCTCTCCGACACCACCTGCGTAGCCGTTCGTTGACTTCCACGATTCGATGGTCCCTGCCCTGGCCTTTTCCTTCCACGGGGAGGATGGAGCACAGAGCGATGATGTCACTACATGTTTTATTTTTATTTGTATTCATAGCCCTTGTCACGGACCAGGACCCAGTTGTGTTCTGGGACCCAGAACAAAAAGACAGCCCCTGTCCCAAGGGGTTTACAATCTAAGTGTGAGACAAGCAACAACAGCTGTCTATAGCCAGACAGTGAGACCCAGCTGGTCAGAATGATGGACAATGGTCTCAGCCAGGGAGTTGAACCATTACAAGTTTTGGTTCAGTTCCAGTTCGGATTCATCTGTGTTTCCTAAGTCTCCAGTTCGGTTCCAGTTCAGACACTAACTTAGCATGATGGTTCTGTAACCAGTTCAACCACTTTGAACCTGTTTGAGTCAGTTCAGATACATTTCCAGCAGATCAATGTCACACTTCTGCTTGCATTCTAACTCCTAGCAAAAGAATTCAATGATCAATATTTCTTTCAGTACGGAAACAGTATTTATTTTTTAAACAAGTTATTTGCACACGCTAGCACAACATCCTCCAGAACTCTGTCAGTCAGGTCTGACTGCTGGGTGACAAAATGAATTTCAGCCCCGAAAATGCCCTTTCTATGCTGTCTTGCGTAGCAGGAACAGCAATCACGATGTTAGCCAATTGATACAGTTCAGGTCTCGTTTTCTGTTGGTCACAGTAGTGAAGACTATCTGTAGTGAGACAGAGCTCATCAATGAAAGAGTCCAGGAAGGGATTAATATGTTTTTTTGCCTTTTTCCCACAAAAATTTGCTTCTTGGACTTCTTTCGTGCTTTGAGGAGGAGCTGAAGGTCGTCTTCTGATGTCCAGACACGGCTGACTGAAAATCAGTCAGTTCCTCATTTTGGACAGACTAGTACCTCCCAATTAGCCCACATTTAGTTAGATGAATTTTAGCTCTTTCCTTATCCTCCTCTGAGAGAAGCAGTTTGTACCTGAGGTCCAGGTAAATGCAGCATCGAAATGCATCATTGTCCAACACCATTTTCTCACAGTTCTTCATAGAGGCCAATAGTGTTTCAGTAAAAGGTGAAGAAGACACCTTTGTGTCGAGTTGGCATTTTAGCCCGGATCTGTAGAAATCTCCCAGAGCAAGTTGTGCTGGCTGAAGTGCCTTTTTTGTGGTTAATTTAGCAGGCATTAGTGCAGCCATAGTATTTTTTAACTGCCTTCCATTTCTCATCACTCATATCAAGGGCTTGGTTTGAAGAAGTGGCCACCATATGCTTGCAAAACTCCATGAGTTCTAAGAGTCTTTCAGGCATTTTGCACATGGAATGCCATCTAGTTGGACAATCCAGGATTGGCTTATTTAAATTAAGCTTTTTCTTAATCACCATAATTTTTGGGTTCCTAAGTCTTGCAAACGAAACGTGCTTTTCCAACTATATGGTTCACAGAGCTGTTCTTTCATAGCATCCTCACCAGCAAGTTGCAAGGTATGAGCAGAATAGTTAACTCCTTGTAGAGCAACTCCCCCGGCACCTGCCATGTTGAATTCTGTCTTTTCAGTCATCTGAAGCTGGCCTTGTTGTCTAGCATCTCCTGGCGTCTCTTTTCCACAAAAGTCCTCATTATTGTCCCCCTCTTTTTCACTCTCATCATCAGATTCATCTTTTTTCCTCTTCTTCAATTATACACTTGACAGATTTGGCCCCATTAGCTGCGTTATCAGTGGTAATCATAGAATATCCAAGTTGGAAGGGACCTCAGGAGGTCATCTAGTCCAACCCCCTGCTCAAAGCAGGGCCAATCTCCAATTTTTGCCCCACATCCCTAAATGGACCCCTCAAGGATTGAACTCACAACCCTGGGTTTAGCAGGCCAATGCTCAAACCACTGAGCTATCCCTCCCCCTAATGCTACAGAGACATCCCAGACCAGCTTCTGTCTTCGAATATGGTCACCTTCAGGTGTTCAGAAGTGTGCTGCTAATTGATCTGCTTCATAGCAAGTGTGTGGAGGATCATTTTCTGTTGGCAGTCTGCTGCATACTAACTCCTAATGCAGACCTGGCAAGATGAGTAGCTGTGATAAATGAAAGTGGGGGGAGAGCTCCCTTTTATGGACACCCAGCCAACCAGTTAGCTATCAAATCCCTTTTAGTAGCGGTTCTCTACTTGCTTTACCTGTAAAGGGTTAAAAGTCTCACTCCTATGCATAGGTAAAAGGAAGTGAGTGGGCACCTGGCCAAAAGAGCCAATGGGAAGGCTAGAACTTTTTAAAATTGGGGAAAAACTTCCCCTTTGTCTGTCTGTGTTGTTCTCCCGGAAAGCAGGGACAGGGCTGGAGCTATGCAGTAAAAGCTTGTGCCAGGTATGAAAATCACCAGCTCATACCTAGACACTACTCATTTGGAACCCCAGATCTGTAAGTAGATCAGGAAATGTCGAGGAAGATGTGATTAGGTTTATCTCTTATTTCTTTATGACTTGCGGACTCCTCTGTGCTAACCCCAGGTGCTTTTGTTTTGCGTGTAACTTTAAGCTATCTTGATGCTTAATCCTTGTAATTGTTTGTTTAAAACCTAGCAAAAAGCCTAAGTTCCAGATGTATTTTCTTTCTTTTTGTTTTTAATAAAATTTACCTTTTTTAAGAACAGGATTGAATTTTTGTGTCCTACGAGGTTTGTGCAGATGTTGTTTAATTAGCTGGTGGCAACAGCTGATTTCCTTTGTTTTCTTTCTCAGCTCTTCCCCGGAGCGGGGGCGAAAGAGCTTGAGGGTACCCCACAGGGAGGAATTCCCAAGTGCGCCTTCCTGGGTTCCAAAAGGGGTTTTTGCACTTGGGTGGTGGCAGCATCTACCCATCCAAGGTCAGAGAGAAGCTGTAACCTTGGGAGTTTAATACAAGCCTGGAGTGGCCAGTATCCATTTTTTAAGTTCTTGCGGGCCCCCACCTTCTGCACTCAAAGTGCAAGAGTGTGGAATCAGCCTTGACAGTAGCACAATGAACTTTCAAAGAAATCAGCTTGCCCTTGACTTCCTGCTTATGTTCGAATCGTACTCTGGAAGGGCAGTGATTTTGTCTCAGATATTTTCATCATTTATTGGCAGTTTTTATTGCCAAAACCTTGAAGGAGGGAGTTAAGGAGTTCATCTTCCATCAACTTAAAAGGTCTGCCATTCACTGTTACTAATTCGAGGCAAGCTTCAAGCAAAATTAGACTCCTCAATCTTCCCTTTTATTGACTTGCTTTTCAACACAGAATCTAGATGTTGTACCAATAAAATAAAAACCAGCAGGATCTTTTTAAAGGGAAAAAGGCAAAATACCACATTTATTGTGAATACAGAAAGAATCATAGTAAGCAGTTAGTTACAGCTGTAACATTCCATTCAATCTCATCTTTATTCGCACACTCATTCATACACACACACACACACAGGTTCTGCAAGGTTGTTATCATAGTTACCAGCCTTAGAGTTGCTCATGCCAAGCCACTGGCCAGGTGGCCTGGACATGAGGAGGGAGCAGGGCCTTGTCAGATGCTCATCTGATGCTCCTGGAAGTTGGTTTGCAGAATCAGACCCCAAAGTTCTCACTTTTTAGAGTCTATTTTTATAGGAATTTCTTCCTATGCTAGTCTATGGGAATTGCTGCATCATGCTGTTGCTGAATCAGTCAGCAGATGGCACATTCCTGACGGCTCTGTGCTGCTAGATGTTATCTTGTTCTTTGGTTCTCCCATTCTTGAGGCTGTTGGGTGGATTCCAGTCTGCCCTCCGGGGGTCCTCTGGTTATTTCCACTTGACGCCTTCTTCAGCCGATGGACACTGGATTCTTAGGCTGGCACCTCCCTGATCATTCAGTTATTATCCACACCAAGCATCCATCCACATACTTCCTCTATCTCTATTTTAATCACAATTGTTAATACAACAAAAGGGCGGGGAGTCTCTGGGTGCTGTTTCTGTTGTTAGAGTATTGCTTTGAGTCTCTCTCTCTGTGAATTGCTTTGAGAACAGACTCTGTCTTAGAATGTACTAACACAATTAGCAGCTTGCAGGTTTCACACACAGAGGGAGAGAAACAGTACCAAAAACCAAGAGACCTCTTAATTAGTAATACCCTGGAATTTAAACTATGGGGAATCAAACTCATTTGTGATTTTAATACAGAACTTCTTTAATATGATCCAACATAGAGCATGTTAGTTTGAGGACAGAATCTTTTTTTTTTGGCACGGAGAGTTAGGATTAGCCTCATCGGTGTGTGAACTTGTCTCACTTGGGGCTAGCTGCTCTTGCATCAGGAGAGGACACTCGGTGGGGTGATAGCGCCCAGCAGCAGGTGGTGGAGAAGGAGTTTGAGGAGGGAGCTGACGGAGGCTAAGGGTGGGTTTGTGGCTGTTAGCGTGACTTAGAAGCAAGGCTGGGGCAGGCTGTGGTCATGTTGCAGACGCTCTGTCCTGTGCTCTAAGGGCTGAGCCTCTGGGCACTGCAGCGTAGTAAGAGCAGCAAGGCAGTCTCCTTGGGAGGGTGTGGGGCTGCCTAAGTTTTAGTGCATCCGCGTCCCCATTCCTCAGGCTTACGCTCCTGTGCCAGCATCGCTCACTGTTCTGCTGATGTGGAGGAGGGGGCAGACAGAGATTTCAGGCTGGGATTTCCAGAGGTGCCTGAATCCCATAGGCTCCTCAGAGAAGCGCAGTGGTGGGGCTGGCGCTGTGACGTGTGCTCCCTTCCCTGCCTTTGCAGCTCACCCTCTGGATTGACGAGAAGATACTGACGGCTCAGGACGTGTCTTATGACGAAGCCCGGAACCTGCACAGCAAGTGGCTGAAGCACCAGGCCTTCATGGCCGAGCTGGCCTCTCACCAAGGCTGGCTGGAGAAGCTGGATGAGGTAGGTGACCTCCCACGGGGGCTGGGGGAGCATCTTCCCAGGCCTTGCCGCGCCTCAGGCACCTGGCGCTCAGCGGGTACCCGGAGGCTAGCGCAGGCCGGGCAGCTCATGGGCTGAGGTAGGCCCCCACTCCCATCCGCGTCAATGGGGCTTTCAGCAGATGCTTTGCTTGAAGCACGTGCTAAAGAGCTGTCTCAGGACTGGGTGAGGCTGTAGCAGGCAGTAGGACTAAGGTAGCGGTGGGGCAGGAAGAAAGGAGTGGGTCCTACACTGCCCTCCTGCTGGGTCCTTGGGTTCACAGGATTTCATTACTACCCCCCCTTTCCCCAGCCACCGTGGTACAATCCAAAGCCCCCCCCCTTAACATGAGTGATATGACAGGGGAGGTGATTGCCGGACACTGGTGGGGTCTCAGCTGGACATTGTCCTATTGGGGGCACCGCACTTTAGGCAAGATGTGGACAAAGTGGAGAGGGTCGTGAGGAGAGCAACAAAAAAAGACCAGAGGTTTAGCAAGCCTGGCCTGTGAGGGAAGGCATTAAGGACCGGGCTGGCTTAGTCTAGAGAAGAGGAGGCTGAGGGGGGACCGGATAACAGTCATCAAATATGTACAATGATGTTACAAGCAGGGCAGTGATCGATTATTCTCCCTGTCCACTGAGGGCAGGACAAGACGGAATTAGCTTAGCTTGCAGCAAGGGAGATGGAGGTTGGATATTAGGAAAAACTTGGAACAGGTTCCCTGGGGAGGGTGTGGAATCTCCATCACCACAGGTTTTTAAGAAAAGGTTGGATGGACGCCTGTCAGGGATGGTCTAGGTTTGCCTGGTTCCACCTCAGCGCCCAGGCTGGACTAGAGAACTGCTGCAAGTCCCTTCCAACCCCACATTGCTATGATTCTCTTTTCCCCTGATCTCTCTCCAGGAGGGGCGGCAGCTGAGCCGGGAGAAGCCCCAGTTCGGTGCGGTGGTCTCGCAGCGGCTGACAGAGCTGCACCACCTCTGGGACAAGCTCCAGTCGATGACAGAGGAGAAGGCTCAGCACCTCTTCGATGCAAACCGCTCAGATCTGTACGCGCAGAGCTTTTCCGACCTGGACAAGTGGATAGGCGAGATGGAGATGCAGCTGCAGTCGGACGAGCAGGGCACCGACCTGACAAGCACCAACAGGCTGCTGAAGAAGCTGATGGTAGATGGTGAACTCCCATGAGCACTGGCACTGCGGGGCTGGGGGTGGAGTGATGTCCTGCTGGGGAGTTGGGCGCATTGGAGACTGGCAGTACTAGGGGACGGATCAGTCTGCAGTCATCCCTTCCTGTCTCTTGCCCCTGTGGTTTGCAGGGGCTGGGGCTGCAGAGACGAAGCGGGGGAAAGGGATTCTCCTGCAGCAGCTTGCTCTACCCGCGCTCTTCTCAACTGGCAGAGGAGATGCTCATCCTCTCAGGGAAAGAAGCATTTGTAATCTCCTTAGATGTCCAGCCGTTAGCAGGGGACAGACAGCCACATGGCGTTAGGCTAGCTTGGACACTGCCACTGGCTGGGGCAGCCTGTCCTGAGCTTCACCGATTCCAGCAGCTCAGATTCACCAGAGACTGTTACTGGCCTCATCTGTGCCAATCCACAGAGCATATGAGCTGGCAGTCACTGTTACAGAGGCTCGGGTCTCTAGCTCAAGCTGCAGCCTCTCATACTTTAGTTGAGAGGGCTCTAGTTCAGTCCCCTGGGTCCCTTGCAATCCCTCCCTCCTGGGTAATCCGAACAGCCTTCCTCCAAGGGGATGAATCCCGCAGGGACTAGTCATTTTAAAACTCTTTTTTATTTTGTTTTTAATTCAGTCTAACCCTGTAGAAACATTCAGCATGTGTGTATCATGCTGCCTCCAGGGCAAGGTCTTCTCTGGGATTGAACCTATGGATCTAAAAGCAGGAGCTGGCACTGTCAGGCCAGATCTGTCACCTCAGAGGGACAAATAGACTCATAAGCCTATCCATGGTCCAGCCACTAGCAGGGGATGGGTAGTTGCACTGGGTTAGCCTGGGTCATGTTTGGAATTAGGAGCCATGAAGACAGGTTTCAGAGTAGCAGCTGTGTTAGTCTGTATTCACAAAAAGAAAGGGAGTACTTGTGGCACCTTAGAGACTAACAAATTTATTTGAGCATAAGCTTTTGTGAGCTACAGCTCACTTCATCGGATGCATTCAGTGGAAAATGATAACCATGAAGTGTATCTCTGGGAGAACTGGCTGGAAAACGGGCTTTTTTCCACAGAAAATTCTTTGAAAAGGAAATAAAAAGTCTTTGTCAAAAGCTTTCCCACAGTAAAGTTCAACTTTTTGATGAAAAATCAAAGTCTGAAATATTCAATTGGGAAACGCAGCTTCGGTGTTTCATGGGAGCTGAGTCTAGGCGCCTCATGCTCCGATATCCTCTATAAGCCAGGCTCCGTGTTGGACTACATCTCCCATGGTGCATCATGGTGTCCCCTCATAGAGCATGAGACAGTTACATCATGGAAATCCCTGGCAGTGGTGCATCATGGGAGATGTGGTCTGGCCAGACAGCCTGGTCCATAGAGGAAAATGGGCACGAAGAAAATAAACTACAGTTCCCATAAGGCACTGCAGCTGGCTCTCTGAATGGATATATTTCAGTTTTCAAAGCATTCTGTTTTTTCATTGAAAAATCAATGTTTTCTGTAGAAAGCAAACACTTTTTGCAAAAAATTTAGTTTAGTCAAAAACCCAACTTTCTGTAAAAAACAAGCAAACAAAAAAACCCCCAAAACAGGTTGTTTGGTGATTATTTGATTTTTACGAGGAAACAAACTGAGAAGTACGAAGAGGTGACTGATTTACAGCTTGCCTAGTTTCCGAATACCACATGCTTCATGGGATCTCCAACAGAATTATGCAATTTCACACCTTGTCAAGGCTGCAAGAACGGACAATACAAACCCAGTCGATACTGCAGAGATGTAACACGTTGGGGTGTGGGTCACAGTAACGAAACAAGAAAAGACGTACATAAGTAGGGAAAGGAGGGCTCTGGGGAGGGGACGGGAAAGGAGGAGAGGTTTGGGGGTCTGGCATTCTTTGAGCAGCATCAACGTGCTTTATCCAGACATCTGTTGATTAGCCAGTGGCTGTTGCTGCGGCCGTGGCTGTGTGCCATAGCCTGGCTGGCAGTGGTGAACGTCAACCTTTTGTTTTCAGAGACTCGATGAGCAAGTGAGCACACGGAAGAGAGAGATGGAAGAGCTGCTGTCACAGGCCCCTCCACCCACAGGGGACGTGCACGAGGCCGACAGCAAGCAGCAGAGCATCGAGAGAAGGTTCCTCGATCTCCTGGAGCCCTTGGGGAAGAGGAGGAAGGAGCTGGAGTCGTCCAGAGCCAAGTACCAGCTCAACCGGGATCTGGCAGATGAAACAGTGAGCTCCCTGAAAGGCCACATGCGCCATCTACGGCTCCCGGTGCTCCTTGCCTTCCCAATGGGCCTTTCGCACTAGTCTCCCAGCCCCTTGCGAGCATCTGCTCCATGCCCTGGGTGACACAGCAAGGCCTTGTACATAATTTATTAGGTGTATTACGGTAACTCCTAGGCGCTCTATCCATGGACCAGGCCTCTGATGTGCTAGGCACTGTACAGAGACAGAACAAAGGGACAGTCCCTGCCATGCAAAGCTTCCATTCTGTCTCCTTTGGTTGCTGCTCAGTAGTGAGTGGTGTGAAGGAAGGTCCCAGACCAGCTCCCGGGAACCGGGTCACTGCTCTGACAGGGTGTTCAGTGGGTCGGGATGCCCGGGACTCATTGCTAGAGCGAGCCCTGGCAGGGCAGAGTCTGGGGGCCAGGGTGCAAGCGGCTGGCGCTGAAGCTTGAGTGGAGTCTGACTGGCTGGGCAGAGGGCTTGAGTGGGCAGGTTGCCACACTGTCAGATCGCCAGCCCACTGCGCCCCATGCCGTGCCGTGGCTTCCTGCCGTCCTCCCTGCCCCTCGGCCGCAGCCTCTCCATTCTCCTCTGCTTCCCTCTTGCAGCTCTGGGTGCAGGAGAGGCTGCCCCTAGCCAAATCCACTGACCACGGCACCAACCTCCAGACTGTGCAGCTTCTGATGAAGAAGAATCAGGTGAGTCTGTCTGTCACTGGCTGTTCGTCCCAGCACCAAGATCAAAGCCGGGCAGCAAAAGGTTAAATGGGCCTTTTCAGAGGCATTCAGGGTGCTGCAGGTACAGGTCGTGGCTAGAAGCTGGCCCCAGATACATCCCCTAGGAGTCTGGTAACATGTACCTTGACGAGCTGCATAAACTGAGGCTTTCAGCCCTAGGAGATTTGGACACTCATTTTCCATTAAAATGAATGGCAGCTGGGCGCCCAGACCCCCTAGGCAGCACGGGAGGATCGCAGCCATGCTGGGGCTGTGGGGGGCCACAAAGTGATCACAGAGCAGCTGCGTGATGTGGCGTGCTGGTGCATCCCTCTGGCCCTGTGCCACCCTGTGGGGTTATTACATCACAGAGCAATGTGGACACCTAGGGGTGGGAGGCGTTTCTTCCCTTGGCTCTGCCCCCTTCGTGCCCAGAAGGGCTGCTGTCCTCACTGTGCTGCTGCCCATGCTGTGGGTCACCAGCACGGGAGAGCCAGAGGGCACCTACATCTCTTTCCTCCCGCGTGCCGGGGCGCAGGCCCGGAGCTTGTCAATGACGCTGAAGTCAGATGGTTACGGAGACGGTCCCATTGCTACAGACCATGGCCACGGTCGGAGCTAGAGGCCACCTGGCTCATCCCTTCCCTGCCGAGTGTGACCCCGTCACTAGCCATACGCTTCAGCACCATCCTCCCGCTCCTTGGCATGTACCCCTTCACACACACAGGCCGGTATCAGCCCCTCCCACCCCTTAGTTGTGGTGACTCTCCGGGGCCTCTGTCTCTGTGGGTATTTTGATTGATTAGCTGTATTATCATTGAGCCTAGGACCAGGCCCCCGTTGCGCTAGGTGCTGTACAAATGCAGGAAAAAATGACGAGATTTAAACCAATATTTTCCCAGTGTCTAGACACTAGCCGGACACGTTCATTGCCCGCGCACCAGCCGAACAGGAAAAAGCCACTTCTGCCCCTGCATCGGGGTGGTTAGCTGGGAAGCAGCTAGCATGCCCATGTGAAGGCAGAACTCCTGCCGTCCCCTCCGCTGGGCCTTCGCGATACCCGCGGGGCAGCGGGCGTGTTTCTGGGGGGTGACGCGGGCTCTCCCCCACTAGACACTGCAGAAGGAGATCGCCGGCCATGCCCCGCGGGTGGAGGACGTCCTGTGCAGGGCCGAGCACATGGTGGCGGCAGCCGACGGGGACTGCAGTGCCGTGGAGGAGCAGCGGTGGCTGCTGAAGGAGTCGTGGAGCGCTTTGCAGGAGGAGACGGGGAGGAGGTGGCAGCGGCTGCAGCAAGCGAACGAGGCCCAGCAGTACTACCTGGACGCCGGCGAGGCGGAGGCCTGGATCAGCGAGCAAGAGCTCTATGTGGTGGCTGATGAGAAGCCACAGGTGAGAACAGCTGGCGCTTAGCAATAAAACACGCAGAGGGCAGGCACGGTCCCGCTGCGGTCAGTGAACTGGGGTCTGGGCGATGGCCAGCACACCGGGGGTCGCCCAGCTCTGCCCAGCGCTAGGTTTGGCCCCAGGTGTTTCTCCGGGTACGTCTGCACTGCAGTCAGGAGCGGGGTGCGTGGAGCACATGTAGACGCAAGCTAGCTGCTGTCTTGGGAGCAGTGAGCCTTCAGGAAAAGGCGAAAGATTTACATGAGCTGAAGAGAAAGCAGAACACGGCAGCTGCTTGCCTCTGTACGCAGGGCCTGGGCAGGTGGGGCTAGGCCAGGCTGCCGCAGCGTCACCATTATTGGTTCCCTACAGGAGCTTTCCTCTCAGGAGCAGCAGAAGGTCCCTAAAAGTGCGGGGGCCAGTGGTGTCCAAACTGAGGCCCCGTCCCCCTATGTGTTTCCCCCGAGGACCCGCTCCCTGCTACCCCTTCTTCCCGAGCCCCAACCCCCATGCTGTCCTTTCCCCTGAGGCCCCCACCCCCGCGCTGCCCCTTCCCCTGAATTCCTGACCCCACGTTTCCTCTTCCCCCCCCATGACCTTGCCTCCTGCTCACTCCTCTCCACCTCCTTTCCTCCCCCTTTCCCCCCCATCGCTCACCCTTACAGCCAGTAAAGGTGGGGGGGGGACGTCCTCCTGACCCCCCCATTCCATCACCTCTGTTTTCTCTAGCTCCCCTGCTGCAATAACACCTCCCAGCTGCAGTGCAGACCATCCCCAAGAGCCCTTGTGGGACAGTGGCTCTGCATGGGGTAGACGGTGCTCTCAGGTAGTCCAGTGAATCCTCTTTCTCGCTGCCTGGCTGGTGTGTCTTGCTCTAGGTCAAACTGATCCTCAGACTTGGGGATGGGAAGGAATTTCCCTCAGGGCAGAGTGGCAGGGACCTGCAATGGGGCAGGCATGGGAGTGGACTGCCTGGCACCTCAGCCTCTCCTGGGGCAAGGGGATGAGTGCCTGTGCAACAGTAGTTTAGTCTGTTTAGGGCTGAAAAGCCGCAGTTTAACTGACGTCGGGCTCAATCCAGGGGTGTCTGGATGAACTGTAGTGCCCTAGGCGGTGCACGAGGTCAGACGAGACGGTCCCTTCTGGCCTTGAGCTCTCTGGAACTCTGTGGCCCCCCTCTCTGCAATACCACCCAGTGCGTGCCCCAGTGGCGGGACGAGCCGGGTCCAGACCAACGGTGGATGCTCTGCAGCACAGAAGACGCTGTAGCCACCAGATCCATTTATGGCTCAAACCCCCTGGGCTGTGTCGTCAGTTGTGTTTGCACGTGGTGTCCATTGAACGGCCCAGCACCGTCCCCAGGCCTCCTCCTACAAATGTCGACACCATGCCGGCACCGGGAGGCTGCTCCGGTCTGGGATTGGGTGTGCCGTGACTCCGGAGGCTCCTGCCGTGCTTGGCTGCAGAGGCTCCGTGTGGCCCCGTGCGCTGTGCTGCTGAGCCACGTTTGCACCCCAGTGCTGCTCCTGGGGGGATTCTGCACCACTGCCCGCAATTTCTTTCCCCCCAGAAAATATAGTCTGCCCAAGAAGTGCTGCAGTTCCATCTTTTGCCCACCAGAGGCCGCTGTGTGCCAGAGCAGCTGGCTGCATTCATTACTACTTGCTGTTCAGGCGCCACAGCAGCCTCTGGTGGGTGAAAGGGGGAACTGCAGCACTTCTCAGCCAGAATGTATTTTCTGCGGGGGAAAAAACAATTCTGCACGTGCGCGGTAGTGCAGAAGTCCCCCAGGAGTAAAATTCCACATGGCTCTGCTGTGCTCATGGCTTCATGCCTTCCCTAGTCAGGGCACTCCGAGGCCTCTTTCTGCATGCATGTGAATGTGCATCTGAGATGGGTGTGCTCCTGCCTTGTGTACATAGCTTTCCGCTCTTCAGCAATGGACACATCTCGCTATGTACTGCCAGTTCCGCGCGTTCCAAACTCCCGAGTTTGGCTTAAAAACGTCCTGCGATTTTAAATGAAAGCCGAGAGTCTCCCATAATCACGTGACTCCAGGAGCTCAGGCTTGAGGAAAAGCACCAAATATCACGACCTTCCCCTAAACATCGGCCTCCGGTTTTAAAACAAATTTTTACACACAAATTGGTTTTCAAGATGGGGGGGGGGATCCCCCTTCTCACATCCCTGAATCTAACCATCAGCAGAGAACACTCGGTTCAGGAGCAGGCTGCACAAAGGTGACTTTCAGCCACATTTCTGACCTCCTGATCTTGGGGGCCACAGAGGCTAGGGTGTAACTTAGCCCTAGGGTGCTGTTTAAGTTACAGCAGTCTCCCTGGGCGGCCCTCACATCGCTGTGTGCCCCAGCCACACCCCGGGCATGCCCCCTATACCAGGGCCTGTGAGGGAGTTCCTCAGAGGACTGCCTGTATAACCCAGGCCTGTATAACCCAGGCCGTCTAGTGGCATCTAGTCTAGCTAGAGATTTGTGAGTCTGCTACAGCCTTAGCTAAGAGCCACGTGGCTTTTAGCTCAGGCAGTAGAGGCTCATACACTAAGCTTCAGAGGTCCCAGGTTCTATCCTGCCCACCGAGAGAACCCTCCCTGAGCCAGAGCTTTAAGAGTCCATTTGCACTGCTTCCGTCCTTTCACCTGGTGCAAAGAGGCCAGAGCAGGGGTGAGGATCTCCGCTTGGAGATCTAGGCCATTTCCCTCAGAGCCAGGCCCTGTCATTACATACAGCAGGCTGATTCTGTCCTTGCTGAACATTGCGGGGTGCTTTGTGTGTCACTGCAATTGAAAAACGCCCAGCCTGGGTGTGGCCCACCTGAGACCAGACGGCTGTTCCAGGAGCGCGTTGTAACACACAGAAGTCTGTAGATGCGTAACTAGGTACTTAGTAAATCAGGTGCCAGTAGATGGTGCTCCACAATACGCACCTTTGTTCACGGGCTTTGTCAGAACAATAATGGTTCAGTGTCAGCCAACCCCAATCATGAGCCAGGCCCCCCGGTATCATGAGATTTAAAATAAATACTAAATGTTGGCCGAGGGAAGCAGGGTGTCTTAGTGGCCCACGTGCTGGGTGGGGACTCAGGAGATCTAGGTTCTATTCCTTGCTCTGCTGCAGGGTGACGTCGCCTTTCTGTGCCTCAGTTTCCCCTCTCTGCAATGGAAATAATGATGCCAACCTTCTTTGTACAGCACTTTGAGATCTAGTGATAATGAAAGCTGGGCGTTGTTGTTATTATTTTAGTTGCCTTCTGGTTTCTAAGCTGTGAGGGTCACACTGGGCTCACGATTTCCAGCTTTTCTCCATAACCACGGGTGCTAGGAAACGTTCTCCTGAAAGCCGGGTAATCATGTGACTCCAGGAGCTGGGGATTTAAGAAAAATCCATAACTATTGTGCAGTTTGGCAGCACTGGTTGCTATGGCCATGTACTGCATGTGGCTTCCCGAGTGCAGCAAGACACACACACTCTTAGCAAGAGCACCCCAAAGGGAGGTTGCCAACCCCCTGATTGGAAATGGCTGGGACAAGGCAGCATGGCAGGAATCCTGCGCTTGGCACTAGTTTGCATAGAGTCCAGAATGGCAGGCGCCCCTTTGAACAAGCGAGGGCCCAGTTCCTGGCTTTGTCGCCCACGTTCTGCCCCGACGTCTGGCCAGTGGAGGGCAGTGGAGCATCAGAACGGGAATGTTTGCCCAGGTGTGCGTGGGCTCTGGCAGCCCACCCCGGTGCTAACCTTGTCTGGTTGCAGGATGAAGAGAGCAGCATCGTTATGCTGAAGAGACATCTCCGCCAGCAGCGCACCATGGACGACTATGGCAAAAACATCAAGCAGCTGGCTGGGAGGGCGCAGACGCTGCTCTCTGTGGGCCATCCAGAGGGGTACGTATGAGCCAGGCACGGGAACCCCTTACTACCGGAGCATCGAACCACGCATCTAGGGACACTGGGGTGGGGAGCGGCCTGCCTGCCAGCTCTTGGTAGCTGCTTCAATTCCAGTTCCTTGGGCCCATAAATGTGCAGGGACTAGCACCAGCCCTGTTGGCTCTGCTGTGTAGGTTCAGAGTACGTCTACATTGCAGCTAGATGGGTAACTACCAGCCGGGGCAGACATACATGCACTACCCCTGTTCGAGCTAGCACCCTCCAGAGAGCAGCATAGCAGTGGGATGGGCGAGTCGCCCGTGTAGGTACCTTGGGTCTTGGACGGGATAGCACTAGGGGCAGCTAGCCCCTCCTGCCACCCATGCTACCACCGCCATATTGCTATATTTAGCGGGCTAGCTTGATCAAAGCTAGTGAGAGTAAATCTACCGGAGCTTGGAATTACACGTTCCCTCGGTGTCTATACAGGACTGTCCGGCTGCACAGATGGACGGAGAGACAGCCAGATGGCAGGTCTCCTGTTCCACTCAGAGATGCCCAATCCAGGGCCTTTGGCTCCTGGCCTCTACCACGTGGGCTAAGAGCAAATCCGTCCTACGTCATATTAAGGTTCCATTTGTAAAGGGTTAATAGATACTCGGGCCGTGAGCAGGATGTGTGGCAGGTGGCTATAGGCCGTCTCAGAAGGCCTTATAAACTATGGGTATAAACCGTGGTTGTGAACTGCCTGCTGGGTTCTGTAACAATCTGCGACAGCTGATGAGCCATTCATCAAAACATCGACACATCACACATTGACTCACCTCATAGGAACTGTTTATAAAGGGAACCTTCCTATGCAGAGTGACCAGCAACTCTCCTTGGCATCTGTGGGCCGTCAGCTTCTAGACAGGATGCAGGGTAACTAGCATGTCGTGTAGCTCTGAAACAGAGGTTTGGCTGGCACGTTGGGGGTTAATAAATGTTCTAGCAAGTTTCCCTTTAATGATGCTGTTTTCTGGGAATGCCAGACTTATTGTTGGCATTACAGTAGCATGTAGAGGCCCCAGGTGACATCAGGGCCCCATGGGGGCCGGGCGCAGCACAGACACACAGCGAGAGACAGGCCCTGCCCCAAAGATCTCACGTTCTAAACAGACCAAGGTGGGAGGGGAAACAGAGTCACTGAGAGGGGAATGGACTTGCCCAGAATCACCCAGCAGGTCAGTGGTTGATCTAGGAATTTAACCCTCAAGGAGCTCAATCTATTAAGCTTAACAAAGAGAAGGTCGTTTAAGGGGTGACCTGATCCAAGTCTGTATGTACTGATGTGGGGAACGAATATTTAACAATGGGCTCTTCAATCTAGCAGAGAAAGGCCTACCATGATCCAGTGGCTGGAAGTTGAAGCTGGACAAATTCAGACTGGAAATAAGGTGTCAGTTTTTAACAGTGAGAGTAATAACCACTGGAACAAAGGTGGTGGTGGATTCTCCATCATTCCCAATGTTTATATCAAGATGGGATATAGTTCTACAAGCTCTGCTCTGGTTCAGTCAGGAATTAATTCAAGGCCAGTCTCTGGCCTATGTTATACGGGAGGTCAGAGGAGATGATCACATGGTCCTTTAGGAGGTGGGATCTATGAACCCAGGTCTCCTGACTCCCAACCCAGTGCCGTGCCCCCTGGGTCACACTGGCTCTGACTGTCCTGAATGCAGCTGGTTACAAATTCTCCAACAGACATGATTTTTCCTCGGGAAATTATTATTAATTTGTATTATCGCATCACCGAGGAGCCCTGCCAGGGCCCAGGCGCTGGGCAGACATAGAAGGAAAAGACAGGCCCTGCCCTGCTATTTTGTTGAAACTGAGGCTTAATTTACACTAGGAAGATTTCCCGGCATAGCTATGTCAGCTAAGGGTGGAAAAAGTCTCAGCCCCTAGCCAGCAAAACCTCCAGTGTCGGTACAGCTAAGCTGGGAGACAGGGGCTTCAGTCAGTTTAGCTGATATCATCTGGGGCAGCAGGGAAGTCTCTGTCGTGTGGACCAGTGGTTCTCAACCAGGGGTGCGTGTACCCCTGGGGGTACGCAGAGGCCTTCCAGGGAGTACATCAACTCATCTAAATATTTGCCTAGTGTTATAGCTGGCTACATAAAAAGCCCTAGCGAAGTCAGTGTAAACTAACATTTCATACAGACAATGATGTGTTTATACTGCTCTGTATGCTATACACTGATATGTAAGTGCAATATTTATATTCCAATCGATTTATTTTATGACCGTATGGTAGTAATGAGAAAGTCAGCAATTTGTCAGTAATAATGTGCTGTGACACTTTTGTATTTTTATGTCTGGTTTTGCAAGCAAGTAGCTTTTAAGTGAGGTGAAACTTGGGGGTAAACAAGACAAATCAGACTCCTGAAAGGGGTATAATAGTCTGGAAAGGTTGAGAGCCACTGGTGTGGACAATGCTGAAACTTTCTCTGTGAATGTGTCTATTTCGATGACATTTCCTTTTGAAAGAGAATGGGAACATCCCAGTTTGATCCTATCGGAACGGGCCATCCCGAGTGCTCGGTTCGTTTGAGATTGTATTGTAAGTTACTGTATAAGAGACGTTGTTTCTAAAGGTTGAAATTGGGACAGTTCACTTTCCCCCAAGCACTTTTTATTTTAACATTTTGTGTTGTGGGAAATTTGGATTCCGACGGGGAACGCCAGCGTCTTGCGAACTACGGGGCTCCCCGGCCGTCATGGTCGCTGACCCGCCTACTGTCTGTACCTCCCAGGGAGCAGATCATCCGGCTGCAGGGGCGGGTGGATAAGCAGTATGCGGGGCTGAAGGACCTGGCAGAGGAGCGCCGGCACAGGCTGGAGAACATGTACCACCTGTTCCAGCTGAAGCGGGAGGTGGATGACCTGGAGCAGTGGATCGCGGAGCGCGACATGGCCGCCTCCTCCCAGGAGTTGGGGCAGGATTACGACCACGTCACTGTGAGTTAGCGTGCCGGCCAAGGACTGGCAGGGCTGAGGGCACGGCTGCCCCGGCCTGGGACGCCTGCCTGATGTTTCCACAGCAGCAGTGCATCGTGAGGCTGGAGCTTTCTGTAGCCCGGCGGGGCGAGGGGATCTTTCTGGAAACAGAGCTGTAGGGCAGCCTAGCCATGGGGGCAGAGGGAAGAGGAACGCTCCCAGGGCAAGGGGGGGTGTGTACAGAACAGCACACCCAGGATAGGGGTGGGAGGGCTGTACGGAGGAGCATGCCCACAGTGAGGTGGGCGGTATGGAGGAGACAGAGGTGGATTACCATTCTGTGGGGCACTGGGCCAGAGCAAGAAGGGGCCCCACCACCCACATCCCAGTGCTCCTACCGGGGAAATGGGGTCAGAGCGTGGGGGCTTCCCCCACTCCCCTGCAGGAGCGCCGGGTGGAGGGAGTGGATCGGAGTGCGGGGGTGCCCATTTTTCCGGGCCCCCAGTTGGCCGGCGCCCCTGGGCACGGCCCCATTCGCCCAGTGGCTAATCTGCCACTGGGAGGAGAGCGTCCCTGGTGAGGATTGTTTCTCTGCCAGCTGCTGCGGGAGAAGTTCCGGGACTTTGCGCGGGAGACAGGCAGCGTGGGGCAGGAGCGCGTGGACAACGTGAACCTGGTCATCGAGCAGCTGATCGACGCCGGCCACTCAGAGGCCGCCACCATAGCTGAGTGGAAGGACGGGCTGAACGAGAGCTGGGCAGACCTGCTGGAGCTCATCGACACGCGCATGCAGCTGCTGGCCACCTCCTACGAGCTGCACAAGTACTTCTACGATGGCACCGAGATCCTGGGACTCATCCAGGAGAAGCAGCGGGAGCTGCCTGCAGAGCTGGGTCAGGACGCCCACACTGCCGAGTCCTTCCACCGCATGCACACAGCCTTCGAGCGCGACATCCACCTGCTGGAGGGGCAGGTACGGCTCCCCCGCTGCAGGACCTCGGGGCTCCTAGAGCACCGGGGGTCTGGGATCAGACTCATCTCTGCCGCGATAGAGCACCTGCCGGCGATGCCCCTGGGCTGCCTTATTGCCAGCTGCTCCTTGCTCCCGGTCGTCCCTCACAGGAGCGCCATGGCTCGCTGGGGAGTGTTTTCCCTGTGGTGTGGCTAACTGGGGGAAATGGGGGGCCGTGTCTGCCCCTGCTTGGGTTTCACTAGGCCATGCTCTGCTTTTGCACATGTAGGCCACCAGCTGCGGAACATGGCTCGTAGGTGATGCATGGATTACAGGGCCAGACGGGGCCACTCTGAGCTCCTGTAAACCAGCCAGAGAGCCTCCCCCAGGGATCCCTGCCACCAGCCCAGAACTCCGGGCTGAGCTGGAACAGAGCTTTGAGAGGGACGATCCAGCCTGGATTTATAGATGCCATACCAGGGTTGGAGAACCCGCCCTGCCCCGGGCGATCTGTTCCCTGCTAAACATCTGCCTCTCATTTCAAACTGGAATGTTGCTGATGTCAGCTCCCAGCCACTGGCTCTCGCTTTGACAGTGTCAGATCAGCAGTTCTCAAACTGCGGCCGGGACCTCAAGTGGGTCGCGACCCTGGTTTAATGAGGTCACCAGGGCTGGTGTTAGACTTGCTGGGGCCCGGGGCTGAAGCGAAGCCCGAGGGCTTCAGCCCTTGGTGGCGGGGCTCAGTCTTCGGCTTCAGCCCTGGGCCGTGGGGCTCAGGTTACATGTCCTCCCACACGGGGTTCAAGCCCTTGGGCTTTGGGTTTGCCTCCCCCACCCCCGCCAGGGGTAGCCAGGCTTGGGCAGGCTGAGGCTTTGGTCCCCTCTCTTGGGGTTGTGTAGTAATTTTTGTTGTCAGAAGGAGGGGTCGCGGTACAATGAAATCTGAGAACGGCTGGACTAGATTACAGAGCCCCCTGCTAGCAAAAATCTCCTGCCGGGCCTGATAGAGCAGGATCGAGTCAGCTCTCAGCCTTCTCCTGAATAAACTAACCAGATTGAGCCCCTTCAGTCTTGTGCTGCACGGCCGGTTCCCAGACCTCACATCGCCCCGTAGCTCTTTTCTGAGCCCTTCCCTGTTTTTCAACATCCTTGGACCAGAGTGGGCTCAGTCTCCAGGACCGGTGCCATACACAGACACAATACCACCTGCCTGGTCCTACTCAATATTCTCACATTCATCCTCCCAGGTACAGCATCACCCTGGCCGCTCATGTTGAGTTGTTTGTCCAGTGTGATCCCCAAGTCCCTTTCAGAGGCCCCACTTTCCCGGTTCAGCCCCCCATGTTGTAGGTGGGGGCTGCATTCCTTGTTCCTAGATATAGAACCTTGCATTTGGCCATATTAAAATACATGTTGTTTGCATGTGCCCAGCTTACCAAGTGACCCATCCTTGTTATTTACCACTTCCTTGTCTCTGTGTCAACCGGTGGTTGGGATCAGCCCGGTCTGACAGACGGGAATTGTGATGGGACTCCCCGGTCTAGAGCTAGAGGCGGGTGGTAGAGTGGGGCTCAGGAGTCATGGAACCCGCGGCTCGGCTTCCCCCCCTTGGCCACGTTTCCCCATGCTCTCTCCGGCAGGTCCAGCAGTTCCGGGAGGTAGCAGCGCGGCTGCAGACAGCCTATGCGGGGGAAAAAGCTGATGCAATCCAGAGGCAGGAGCAGGAGGTGGTGAGGGCCTGGAAGTCCCTGCTGGACGCCTGCAGCGGGCGGCGGGCACAGCTGGTGGACACAGCCGAGAAATTCCGCTTCTTCAGTATGGTCAGGGACCTCCTGTCTTGGATGGAGAGCATCACCCGGCAGATCGAAACTCAGGAGAAGCCCAGGTAAATCGCCATTGAGGGGGAATGGCCCTGGCCCGCCCTGACTCACCCCCTCCCCACACGTGGACCCTGGATAAGCCCCACACAGGGTCCGACATGCCATGGCGGCGTCTCTATTCCCGCTTTTAAATGCTGACCTGACACTCATCAGAGGCTGAGAAGCAGCCTTGTACTTCGCAAGTTTCCCCTTCTGTAGAGACAGAGTGATCATATTTCCAAAAGGGACACCATGTGGGGCTAGCCTGAGCCCTTCTCCCCCCCCCCCCCCCAGTGCGTGGGGCTGGCCCAAACCGCTCTCTCGAACCCATCTCCCCAGACAGGCCTGGCCCATCTCGCTCGCCTGAGCCCAGCCCCTCCCGCCACTCCCCCCCCGCAGGGCTGGCGTCGCTGCTCACCCGAGCCCTGTCTGCCCTCTGACCGAGCCCTGCCTTCCCACCCTGAGTGGGGCTGGTATCACCCCTTGCCCCCCCACATGTTCCTCCGCACCCCACCTTTTGGGTGGGGGGCAAAAATGGTCATTTGTCCTGTTTGCTGTTGCCAACTGGCCACTTTTGCCCAAAAAGTCGGGACGGCCGGGACAGGGCTTAAAAAAGGGACTGTCCCGGCCCAAACGGGACGCATGGTCACCCTATGCAGAGATGTCTCGTCCGTGGAGCTGCTGCTGAAATACCACCAGGGGATCAAGTCCGAGATTGAAACCAGGCAGAAGAGCTTCGCCGACTGCGTCGACCTGGGGAAGAGGCTCCTGCAGCGCAGACACCAAGCCGGCGCCGAGGTGAGGCGCATGGGGCCTCATGCTCTCATTTGGCCTCCATGGGCGGGGCAGCCCAGCCTAACCCCGTCTTGCAGGGTGCCCTGCGGCCACGCCTTCCACTGGGATCCCTCACGGGGAGGTAGTCTGGCTGGTGAGCCCAGCCCGCCACGCACAGGGGGAGCGCGGCGCACCCAAACTACAGCTCCCAGGAGGCACCGCAGCAGCATTGCTGAATTGAAATATTCTGGTTTTCCGGGTGGTTTTTTTTTTTCATTAAAACCGTAACATTTTCCGCAGAAAATTGACATTCAAAATGAATTTTTTTTTCTTTCTGTCAAGACTGAGCCCCTCCCCCCACTTCCCGACCCCACGGCCGGAGGTGTCATTCCTCGTTCAGAGCCTGCAAAGTGCCCCGCGTGTCCTGGGTGCTCCGTGTAAAGCAACATCTGATGGAGGTTTCCCGCCTGAGGGCCCTCCAGAGCAGCGCGAGGCAGACCTGTAGAGCCAGCTACAGAGACACCCGCCGGAGCCGGGAGTGGAAAACGCCGTGGTTATTTCTCTCCTCTCTCCCCTTCCAGATCAAGGAGAAGCTGCTGCAGCTGACGGAGAAGAGGCGTGAGATGATGGAGACGTGGGACAGGCGCTGGGACTGGCTCCGCCTATGTGAGTGGCACACGGGCATGTCGGTGGTGGGGGAGGGTCGGTGGGCACCAGGAAGTTGCTGGGACTTCACCCAGACCTCCAAGTGCTTAGCACCCGCCTGGCCCCAGGACACTGAGCTCTGTGAAATGGGAGCTCTGGAAAATCCGGCCCGTGGTCTGCAGCAACAAACCATGGACAGGCGGCTCCCAGGGGAAGGGGGTGGGGGGAAGCATACCGCCCCACTGAGATGGGTGTGGCATGCTGTGCTTTCCCCAGCGCGACACGGGACCCCATCCCCCTAGCGTGCATCGGGACTGGGTGCAGGGAGCCTACGTCGGCCTCAGCGGTCAGCATTGGGGCCTGGCGTAGGAGCCTCAGCCTGCTTAGGGGGAGGTTTGCAGGGACCCACCTGCCTCTGCTGAGGGGGCAGTTGCACTTGTTGAGGGAGGGATGTCCCAAAACCCTGGGCTCCCAGCTCCTGAAAACTCCCCGCTGGGGTGCAGGAGGGTTGGCCTGAACCACTCTGGGTCTCCCTTCTCCCCAGTCCCCGAGGGGGGCGATGCTCATGCCCTGATCTCTGCAGAGCGCTGTGTGCTCCAGGGTATTAACGAGCAGGACACTAGCATCCTCCTCCTTGGGGGAGCCAGCCAGCTCCAGTGCGGAGACTGGCCCTGCTCCCCCACCCCCGCCTGCCGCGGGCATGTAACGCGCCGCTCTGCTCTCTCCGCGGCAGTGCTGGAAGTGTGCCAGTTCTCTAGGGACGCCTCGGTGGCCGAGGCCTGGCTGATCGCCAAGGAGCCGTACCTGGCCAGCGGCGACTATGGACAGACCGTGGACAGCGTCGAGAAGCTGCTGAAAAGGCACAACGCCTTTGAGAAATCCACCGCCACGTGGGAGGAGCGCTTCGCCGCGCTGCAGAGGCTGACCACGGTGAGCGTGCCCCAGGCCTGGGTGGACGGGCATCAGCAACGGGGATCGAACCGGGGAACCTCAGCAGCTAGGATGCCAGGAGCAGGCTTCTGTGAGCTGCCACTAGAGGGGGGGCAGAGAGCCCCCCCCATGGGCAGAAGCTGCATAGGGAAGGCAGGGCGGATCCCTTGCCTGGCTGGTGCATAGCTGGGCACATTCCCGGGTGCTTTAGCCACTCCAGTTATCAATGATCCAAAGAACAGGGCTTCCCCACTTCCCTCCAGAGACCATCCCCCTGCCTGGTGGGTATCACAGAGGGGGAATCTCCCCCGGACCCCTTTTGTACTGCGCTGTCACTGGTGGTAGCGCTGCATCCGGCCCCCCCCAACCCTCTGCTCTCCCTTCCCGGCATTCCCACCCTTCGCCCACAGCTCCCTGCCAAGCACTTGGACCTTCTGCCATTTGCAAATCTGCAGCCTTTACATAATCCTCCCCACTGACTCCTTTTCCAGCTGGAGTTGCTAGGGAAGCGGAAGCTCCAAGCGGAGTCCACGCAGCGCACGGCAACCTGGACCATCGACCCCCAGTACGACTTTGACCCAGCGGCTTTGAAAGCACTGGAGTAAGTGACAAGCTCACGCGTTTCAATGCACCTGCGACCTTCCCTTCGGGCCTTTTGGGGGGTGATTCTGCACCCAACGAGGCAGCGGGAGTCTCACCAGGTCCTGGAGGTACCACAGACTCAGGAGGATGGGCTAGTGAGTTAGTAGCCAGCTGCCAGCAGGGGATCCCAGCATGCTCGTGCCTGTGCCTTGTGGGCTCTAGCCATGGAACCAAAGCCAGGGTCGAAATGCTCGGGACTGGTTCACTTCGTAGCACCTGACTTGGGAGCATTTGCAGCTCGCGGCCAGTGCTAGTTAAATGGAAAAGTCCCTTTCCGAAGGCTGATGCTGGGGAGTGCAGCCCAAAGGGGCGTTTCCAGGCTGAGCTGGATTGCCAGGGACATTGCGTTTCAGGATGCAGGTGCCAGTCAGGCTGAGAGTGACTTAGAGCCCAGGGAGATGACAGCGTCACTCGGTCACCGGCTCTGGAAGTGCAGCCCTGCTGCCCCACTGGCAGATCACTGATTGCAAACCTGCAGCTAGGCCTGGTGCCGTTGGAGCATTCGGTGCTGGCCCCTACCAAGCTGTGGGGCCCTGCTCTGTTCCTTCAGGCCATATCTTGTGTTTTCCCCAAGCTGCCAAGTCCAGCTGCCAGGTAAAGTTGTTCCAAGTGGCTCAGGTCAACGGGAATTTTGCCCTTGACTTCAATGGGTCTGTCCATCCGTTAACGCCCCACACTTGCTTTGGAGCTTTCGCTGGATCGGGGCCGGAGGAGGTGGCATCCCGCAGGGTCCGGCCCCACAGCAGCACCTTCTTCTGGGCCCATTTCAGAAGTCAGGCTGGAGTCAAGCACCGGCCTCCCTCAGGCTCCTCTCTGGATGCCAGCCCTGTCTGTCTCAGGAGTCTGCCTGGCCTCCCCTCACCCTGGTATCTGGGCATCTCCTGTGTCAAATCGATGGCAATAGCGAAGTCCCCAGCGGACTCCATGGGGTTGCTGGCTCTTCTCCCTTCTTGGGGTCAGAACTCAGCTTGCGGGGACATGTGGGACTTGGATGGGGGGGATATTCTCCATTGCCTTGGGGTTAGCTTGATCTGCGCCAGCGGGGTTTGTTGGTCGGTTCCTTGGGGACAGGGGGGAGAAAGATGGTCAGTGTGGGGTTTGGGCAGAGAAAGGGGCACCAGTGTTGGTCTTTGGAGGATTGAAGGGGGGCCAGTGTTGGAATTTGGGGTAGAAGGATCGGCACTGGGGGTTTGGATGGTGAGAGCTGGGCTTTGGAGTGTGGAAGGGGGGGATCAGCCAGGGTGACCAGATGTCCCAATTTTATAGGGACAGTCCCAATATTTGGGGCTTTGTCTTATATAGGTGCCTATTATCCCCCTGTCCTGATTTTTCACACTTGCTATCAGGTCACCCGAGGCTCGGCATCAGGGTCAGGAGGGAGGAAAGGGGAGCAGGGGGGCAGTGTCAGGAGTCTGGGGGTTGGGAGAGGGGGTGGCACCAGGAGGTGGGGACAGAAGGGGGGTCAGCTTCAGGAAGTGGCACTGGGAGCCAGGCGGAGTGGTCAGGGGCGTGGAAGGGGGGCGGTGCTGGCGGCAGGGGGAGGACAGTGCCGGGGGTCAGCGGAGTGGAAGAGGCAGTGCTGGGGGTCAGGGGTATGGGAGGTAGGGGTACTGGGGGGGGATGGTGCCAGGGGCGTGGAAGGGGGACAGTACCGGGGGTCAGGGGTATGGAAGGGGGCTGTGCGCCAGGGGGCGCGGTCAGGGGGCAGGAGGGAGTGGAAGAGGGGTGGTGCCGGGGGGGACAGAAGGGAGGGCTGGTGCCGGGGGACAGGGAGTGGTGCCCGGGGTCAGGAGCATGGAAGGGGGCAGCACTGGGGGTTTGCAGCCCCAATGCCCTTGCTAAAACCCAGCCTGGGTAATTCTAGCCAGCTGGCTCAGGTCTCTGAACAGAGTCAATGGCAGAAGAGATTCCTTTCTTTTTTTTTTTTTAACTTCTTAAACTGTTCTTGAGTTTTCATGTCATCCATTAAACAGCTGCCATGTTCCACCCCAGAGGCAGCTGCATTTCCTAGAATCCTAGAAGATTAGGGTTGGAAGAGACCTCAGGAGGTCATCTAGTCCGACCCCCTGCTCAAAGCAGGACCAATCCCCAACTAAATCATCTCAGCCAGGGCTTTGTCAAGCCGGGCCTTGTGGGTGAAGTGACTCATCTAGCGTTTGTAAGCTGAGTGAGAAACTCTTGAGGCTGCAGGGGTGGGGTGTTTTGGGGATATGGAATTTAGCGGCCGCTTTGCATTGTAGAACCAGCACAACGCCTGCAGCAGAGGCTTGGCCACACTGGCGGTGCTTCTTGGTTCCATTGTTTGTAAATCTACATGCCCCAGGAGAGAGCTGACGAGGCCAGAACCGGAACAGCCATTTGCGACTCCCTTAGCTTGAGAAACTCCCAGTCACAAAAGCATCGGATTCAGAATAACGTTGGTGATTCTGGGCAAACCACTTACACAGCAAATTATGGGCCTCTTACCCGAAAGAAAATACCAAAGTTCCCTCTTTTTAAAGGGAGTGTTATTTGCCGTAGGTCTCAGGAAGAAAAAGAGAAGAAAACAGGGGTAATTTCACAGGACCTCTCTGAACCTGCTACAGAAGACTCATCACTGGTCAGTTACCAATTTTAGTTTTCTCCTTCCTGGACCCACCCCCCCCAGCTGCATAATTCCCCGGGATATTTTATAAAGCTCTTTGCAAATTGTTGCCTCTCTGCCGAAGCCTGTTAACAATGTGCCAATGTTTCCCTCTGACAAAAGCCTCCTGTTTTCTTATTTGCTTTGTGTTTGTTCGTCCCCCTAGTTCTTTCCTCCTCTGCTATCAGTGAAGCAGGTGGAAAGGTTTTTGTACCATGCATTCATCCAGTGTTTCTTTAATTAGCTTAATAAATGTTCACATTATAAATAATTTACTGTTTGCCACAAAAATATACACACGTTCACACATTCTATTTTTCCACCCCCAGAAAATGCTCTTTTTTTAACCCAGCAAGAATTTCCCCAATGAGCAAAGGACGTAGTTTGCCAGGTTCACTCGTCTCGAGGTGGATCTGTCCCATCTGATACATCTGTCCCTCATTTGGTTGGGGGAAGGGTTCGCTTGCCCACCGTTGCCCTGCTTGAGCGGAGGTTGAGGGTACCTGTGTGCTGCAAAGAAAGACTCGCGGCTGAAAGTCTCGGAACCCCGGTCAGCTGCCTCAGGCTTGCTGGGCTTGTGCTGTGGGACTAAAAATATCAGCCTAGAGGGTTGGGCTCGAGCTTGGCTCTGAGACCTGACCCCTCACCGGAGAGGGCTCCAGGCCATGCAAAGTGCTATTTTTAGCCCAGTAGTGTGAGCCCGAGTCAGCAGACCCAGGCTCTGAGACTCGTTACCATGGGTGTTTTTCTGCAATGTAGACAGAGCTTAGCTCCAGAGATGTTAAGGGCAGGCAGGACCATTGGATCGTCTTGCCTGACCTCCTGTGTAGCCCAGGCCAGAGATTCTGCTCCATTACCCCTGTGTTGAGCCCAGTCACTTGTGTTTGGCCAAAGCAGATCTTCCAGAAAGGCCTCAGTCTGGATTCTCCATCTCTTGATGTCTTCAATCCCCCCTTCCCAGGGTAGCTTGTCCCTACAGGATAAACATCAGGGCCTTGTGGAATGCATCTGGCTTCTGCTCCAGCCATGGGTTCTTGTCCTGCCTTTCTCCGCCCTCTAAGCACCCGGTGTTTCCTCCCCGGGAAGGGCCATATGCGTAAGCTGGTCTGGAAGGGTGCACTGGGAGACCCCTCGCTCCCCACACTGCCGGCACGTGCGGTGAAACAGCGCCCCCGCGGAAAATGCCGTGTCTGCCAAACTCCAACGGTTCCAGGAGCGCCAGGGGGAAGACAGGCGGGTCTGTAGAGCAGGGAAAGGGGGCGCAGTGACAGCTGCTGGTAGGGAAGGGTCATTTGTACAGCCTGCACTGTTCCACCCCTCGTCGCCTGGCGAATGCAGGCTGGGTGGGCGCTGCTTGCTCTCTGGACATACACGGGGGAACCCCAGGGAGGGAGAAGGCCGGCCCCCATGCTCAGCTCAGTGTCTATTCACATTGAAACTGGCCAGGACAAGCGAAGAGGTTAAAGCTACAGGAACACAGAGAATAACATCCAGCGGCTAGCGGTGGGGCCTACAACTCAGGTCTCCTGGGTTCCACTCCTGGCTCACTGCGGGATCGCGGGCAGCTCATTAAAAAGCCACCGGCTGTTCCCTAGAAGCTGGTTTGCTGTCGTAGGCCCTGCCTTCGCTAGAAACGCGCGTCCATGCGGACGCTGGCTCCGGCGATAGGAGGGGCTCGCCCGTTGCTGGAGTTCACTGAGTGGCAGGAGCGAGGTGGATGGTGTAACGACCTTGCGCAGGGGGGTGGATTTTTCACCCCCCCGAGCGGATCGCTGGCTGGACCTGGCCGTTGAAATGTCCGTGACAAGGGGTGATTTGTTGGTGGCGTTTCTCTCCTGGCTGAAGCCCCGGCACCTACGCAGTAACATAGGCATAATGCTGCCCCTGCAGCGCCCTTTGCTCAGGGAACCGGCATGAAACCCTTTTGTTGCCAGTGTGAACTGGGTCTCCGCTAGGGGGTTTGCCAGGCCAGCTCTTCCCCATCTGGACCTGGCCAGTGTTTCAGTGCTCTGGGCAGTCTGGAAACCAGCCACCTCCTTTCCAAGCTGCATGGCTCACACGCCAGTGCCCACGGGAGCAACCCGGTCTCGTTCTGGGGGTGCGTGAAACATAAGGAGGACGTGGACACAACTGGGGCTGGAACAGTGAAGGGAGGGGGGAGCCTCATGTGGCCGTCGGTTCTCTATGGGCGTGCAGAGACTAACTGTGCTCCTCTAGTCTGACCTCCTATCTGCTCTACGCCCGTTTGCAGCTGGGTTGCAGCAGGACCCACCTCATAGCAAGTGCCCCTGACTTCCCTCATTGCACCTGCCCCCCTCCCCCCCCCCCGGGGGAGCCATTCATCCACGCGCACGCTAGCTGGGCCCTCCCACGAGAGCCTGCTTGGGAAGCCGGGGCTCTGTAGCTGTGAGAAGCACTTGCCCGTAGCTGCTCCGCTCCGGTTCTTCCCCCTGTGCCGGGGATCTGGGGCACTCCAGAGAAGGCCTGTTCCAGCAACTATGCCTCCCTCCAAATGGCAGACACCCGCCTTAGCCCCGCATGGAAGATTGCTCTCAGCAGAGGCGTTTTAGGTTCCCCACCAGCACCCAAGAGAAGGGTTCCTGCTCCTGCTCATGGCCTGGGAATCCTGCTCCAGGCAGCTGGGCTGTGGCCTCCTCAATGTATAGGTCTGCGCTGTCACCTTCACAGGAGGCTTTGGCACTGATTCAGGCCAGACCTCCTTCCAGTGTGGATGGGAGATTGGCTTACCTGGCAGCCCCACCGCAGAGTCTCAGGTGCATGCGGGGGAGACAGGCCAGGAAGGATGGCCTAGGAAACAGGGAACTGGCCGGGGGCTCCAAGTCCTGGCTCTGCTACTGGCCTGAAGGGTGACCTTGGGCAAATCAACCACCCCTGGGCCTCAGCGCCCAGCTGTCATTGGGGATAGCGTTCCCTGCCTCGCATGGAGGGTGAGCAGCTAAACCCACCCACCGCCAGGAGGCCGGAGAGCTACCTCGATAGATCCTGGACTGGGCAGTTGGGGCTTTCAGGTCTCCTGGAGGTGCCCCCTGACATTCTGGTCAGGTCCTGCCCCCTCCTTGTGCGCTGGCCATTGGCTGTGGCTTAGCTGCTCAGGCATGGGGCAGCCCATGGTGCCAATTCTCTGTAGCTCCCCTGGTGTCATGAGACGCTCTGACCAGCTACACCAGCAGAGGATCTGACCCATAGACAGACTGGAGAGAGTCCAGCGGAGGGCAATGAAAATTATTAGGGGGCTGGGGCACATGACTTACGAGGAGAGGCTGAGGGAACTGGGGTTATTTAGTCTGCAGAAGAGAAGAATGAGGGGGGATTTGATAGCAGCCTTCAACTACCTGAAGAGGGGTTCCAGAGAGGATGGAGCTCGGCTTTTTCTCAGTTGTGGCAGATGACAGAACAAGGAGTAATGGTCTCAAGTTGCAGTGGGGGAGGTCTAGGTTGGATATTAGGAAACACTATTTCACTAGGAGGTGGGGAAGCACTGGAATGGGTGACCTAGGGAGGTGGTGGAATCTCCATCCTTCGCGGTTTTTAAGGCCCAGCTTGACAACGCCCTGGCTGGGATGATTTAGTGGGGGATTGGTCCTGCTTTGAGCAGAGGGTTGGACTAGACGACCTCCCGAGGTCCCTTCCACCCTGAGATTCTCAGATTCTGCGACACCCCCAGCACCACAGGGTCCCACGCTGGTGGAGATGAGATACTCTGCTGCCCTCCTCTCTCCAGGCAGAGCTCTAGGAGAATCCGTGACACACCAGCTCACTTTTCCCAGCACCTCCAGGGCTCAGGTTTCCGGGCTGCCCCGCCCTGCTGAAGCTGTGACTCCTGGTGCCTGGAGCTGTGACTCCGGAGCTGAGGCTCACAGGGGTGACAGGGCCTCACTGCACATTAGGTCACTTCCCCCCGACGTCTGTTAGTGACCTCCCCCGCCCGGCGGCGTTCAGCTGGGTGTTCCCACCAGCTCTCCTAGCACAACAAACCATTGGACCGGCGGGTTCCAGAGACGCAGCCAGGCGAAATGCAGGGAGCCTCTCAACTCCAGAGCAGCAGCTGCGAAGCAGAGGAGAGGAACACGGGGTAATTTTTCTCCCGACACCCCACGCAGTGGGCTTAGACTCCGGCTCGTTCCCCTGCAGGAATTCTAACCTCTTGCCATTGTTTTCTTTGGAAGAAAGGTGCCCCGTCCGAGGCAGGCCCCGTGGAGACCCCCGAACTGGCGCTCTCCGGTGCACGCCCAGCGTCAGTGGGAGACACGGACGGCTCATCAGAGGCTCGGCAACCTTTGTATCAGCTGCCAAAGGCTCTTTGTGCTGCTTGGCCGCGGTGCCGCCTCCAGCACCAGCTCACGCTGCTCCTGCCTATCAGCCTGCTCTTCCTTTCACTGCATCTTCTTCCTCCTCTTGCGCCAAGCCCAGTTCTTAGCTCTCCTTGCCTACCTGCCTTCTCCTCCTTGGACATCTTCTTTCCAGCGCTGGCCTTAGCTAACCCCCTTCCCGGGGGCTCGCTTGCTGCTCCCCTGTCCCCCTCATCTCCTCCAGCTAATCCGCTTGCAGAGGGCGTTTCTTTGAGTTCTTTGAGCCAGCTCCGGCTCCCTATTCTGCTGGCTGCAGTGTGCTGGTCTCTTCCTCTGCCTCCATTTCCAGCAGACCAGGTGTGGCTCTCTGCACCACTTCACCCCCAGTTCCCTGCGTGCCTCCACTCCGGCCCTGCTAAAATATTCCCCCCCTCACACCTTGCCCAGCTCCCGACAGCTGCCCTGCCCTGAGACGTTGCCCCTGCTCCCCCATCTGCTTCAGGGTCCCGGGCACACTCGCTCTCCTGGGAATTAAGGGCTCCCATGTGCTTGCTGCTGTCATGCAGGCCTTGTGTCACGCTCTGGGCCCTGCTGAGCTAGCACTGGCTGCAGGGGGTGCTAGAGCCTCTCCATCTGCCATAGCTTCTCCCATAGCCCCGTGCCATGCGCGGGGTCTGCTCTGCCTCCTCCTTCCCCTCGCCCTGTGCTGGCCCCCTGGCCCGGGGTGAGCGAAGGCTGCAAAGCCGGCCGGGCCACGGTTTGTATGAAGGACGCTCCCTGAACAGCCCCTGGCTGCAGCATATCCAAGAGGCCGGGCCCCATGTAGCCAGTGACACTGTCTCCAGGCCGGGCCCTTGTTCCCTAGGCAGCGTGCCTGTACTTCCCACCCACTCAGAGCCCCTCTGGGGCAGGTGCAGTGACCCTCTGGCCTTTGAGGCCCACCCTGGAGCAGGGTACCCCCCCCAAGGAATGCTACCCCCACCCTGAGGAAAGTTGCTTCTACCACCCAACCCTGGAGCAAGGTATCCCATGAGCAGCATGGGTCCTTTGAGCTAATACTGTGTCAGTCATGCCCAGGGCAGCTCCCTCTGGGAGTCACGGGCTCAGGCTCTCTGCAGACTCAGACAGCGTCTCTGCATCGGTCACATTGGGTTCTGTTTTGGAAATGTTCCTCACTGCACTGAGAGCTAGGGGCCTTTTCTTCCTTCTGTGAGAGCTGAGAGTCTGGAGAACAAGCCAGCAGGTCACAGACCAGCCCTGGGGCGACGGAGCCCTGATCCCTGCCTGGAGCTGCCCTCTTGTGCTGCAGGCCCAGCCATCAGCACACCAGCCATAGCTAGGAGCCAGAAGGGTGTCCCTGCAAAGACCTGCTCTCAGCCCACACTAGACGGCTCCCTGTCACCCACGTCGGAGCCCCATCACGTTGCCTGTCCCCAGGAGGTGCCTTCCAAAGCAGGGTCCCCTCTAGGGCTCGTGAGTTCCAGAGCCAAAGATGACACCCCACCCCACCCCGCCCCATCCCACAAATGCACTGCGAATGACCTGCCACCAGCCTCCTCCCACTAACTCCAGCAGAAGCACCTCGGCTCAGCCCAGCTCCTGCACCCCGAAAGAGCCCACGCTGAAAGCAGCTCTAGGCCAGAGCCCCACACGGCGTGCACAGCCAGGGTCCCAGACACGCTGCGGGGGTTGGTCTAAGCGGAAATGACACAAGCTCCTTGGCAAGCCCATGTGACCCAAGGCCGCCCAGCCCAGGCGCTCCCAGCCACCCCATACTGGGAACCGCAGGCCCCCATCACAGAACTAGCTGAGGGCCCCGTCTTGGGATGGGAGGGATCCAACTCTTGGGTCCCACGTACAGAAGCCTCCAGCGGCTGAGTTGTGGTCCTAGCCCCACGCTCGGGGCACAGATACGCTCTCTGGTACCTGCTCCTGAGAGGTGCAACTTCATGGTCCAGCTACCCAGCGCCCCGGGCCCAGGGCTGACCCTCAGCTTCCTCATCACTTGAACACACCTCGCCCAGCACTGCAGCCGCGTGGGCCCTCTGGGATACCAGGTTAACGCTCCAAGGGCATGCGCTAGGTGTGACTAAAGCACGTATACCCACACGCTGCCCACAGGTTTCTAAGCCACCGTCACCCATCACTTAGCAACGCAAGAAATGCCCAGCTCTAGCCTAAAGCAATAACCCAGACCCAGAACTGAGGTTCCCTGCCTCAGTTTCCCCACTCAGGTGGTGGAGCCCGCGACACAGCAGTTGTTTCACAGTAACCACCTCACCATGTTGGAGCTGTGCAGACAGACTCCCCAGAGTATTCCCCCCCCATTTAGCCTTATGTCAGGGTGACAACACCCCCTTGACACCTGTTCACATGCCCGGTCTGGGAACCCCTGTGGCCTGGACTACGCTGTGGGATCTGCAGCCTGCAACACACACACCCCAACACCCTGTGGGTGTAAACCCCCTCCCCACCCTATCGCTCGGGCCTGTCGGTACAACTTCTTCCCCCTTTACCCCAACCCCAGCCTGGGCGCATTCTCTGAGCTGCAGCTGGGGCAGGGCCTAGGCAGCTGGCTGTCCTCCATCCCCAGCTCTGCTAGGCCCTGGGGGCGTGGCCCCCGAGGTGCCCTGGCTGGCTGGGAATGTGGGGTCCTCCTGAGCTGGCCCTTTCCCTGCCAGGCCAGCGGTGTTCTGCGATGGTGGGTCGCCCCATTGCTGTCCCGCCCCAGCGAGTGCAATGGGCAGCAGCAGTACCGGGGGAGGCAGAGTTCCCCTTTTTACACCAGGGTGGACTTTGGCCCCAGACAGCTCGCCGGGACAGGGACAACACGTGGCCAAACCAGGGCCTGCCTTGCTAAGCGCCGTGCATTAGAGCTCAGCTAGGCAGGTCCCGCCCTGCTGGAAAGCTTGCTCCGTTCGATGCAGCTGATCGGTTCTCACCCTTATCGCCACGGTGGACTTTGTTTCTTCTCATACAAGCTACAATCTAATCAGCCAGCAGCTCGGAGCCCTAAATTCCAGCCTGGGCCCTTCGGAAAATGCCAAGGAACATTTTTCCCACCAGCCCCGTGCCGTGGCCGGTGGAGGGGACTCTGCCCCCTCCCTGATTGGACACACTCCAGTGGCGTCATCGTACAGAGCAGCCACCTTGGGGAAAGCGCACGTCGGCCCGGGAAGATGCACGCGCTAGAGAGCCAGGCCCATTGCAGGCGGCCCAGGGGGCGAGTCCCCCCCACGCTACCTGCCCCCAGCTGTGTGGCTGTTCCTGGTGTCGCTTGCAGATGGTGCCTAGCGCCCGGGGGAACCCTTTGTCCTCTATTTGCATAAATAAAAATCAATCACAGCTGACTTGCTTCCTGGGGCAGAGGTCCCTCCTGGGCTGGGCAGTCTCTAGCGCCAGGTTGGCCCCGTTTATCTCGCCTCTGTCAAGAGTTAACCCTCCTGAGAGCTGGGGGGGGGGGATGATTTTTCAAAGCCCCTAAAGCCTGTTTTTCAAAGTGACTTAGGCACTTAGGCTCAGCTTGTCGAAACAGAGATCTGCCATCCCCGCCCTGATGGCCGCTGGGTTTTAAGTTCGTTCAGTGCTGGGGAAAGGTGCCAGATTGCCGCCCCCCCCGGCAGGCCAAACACTTTGCTGTGACCTCCAGCCCGTCACAAGGGGGACACAGCTCACTCTGCTGGGCCAGCAGCCCCTGAGACCCCGTTCAGCTGGAGCAGAACTGAGACCTCCCTCCCCCCATCCTTTCTCACTGACTGCCAGGGAGTCATCAGTTGGCAGCAACATCTGGTGGGTACCGCCGTGGCTGGGTTCAGCCCCATGTGGAGGGTTCCCCAACTGGTCCGGACCCCCAGGCCGCCTCCTGCCTCGTCCCTGGTCAGGCGTCAAGCTGTGTGACGGGCAGCAGGTTTCCACGTATCCCCTCTGAGCAGGAGGCGCATCCCAATGTGGCAAAGCCCAGGGCACTGGACATGCTTTCCAGCAAGTGTTGTGCGGCTGCTGAGCATCCCCCCACCTACCTCACGGCTCCGTACCTTCTCCCCGGGACTCCCAGCTACCCGGAGAGCCCTGCTGCTCCCTGGCACCCGCCTGAGCCCCACTGGGCAGCAGTTCCAGTGCGATAGCAGCCCCCGGGCAGCAACGGGCTCAAGGCAGCATTCCCCCAGCCCTCCTCACCCACACGATACACTAGAGAGGGCAGGCTGGCTCCTGGCCCATTCCCCTGGTCCGGTCCCCTGCCCGTAAATGAGGGCTATGCTGTGAAATGAAAAGCGGGCTCCTTTAACCGCAATACACACCCAGCCCGAGCGCCGCAGGGGAGCCCAGGACTCCAGCTGTGACAGAGCTGGCTATTTCTAGGGGCCATAAGCCGCACTGGCAGTGATGCCAGCCAAGGACCCACCCCTATGTCCGCATGCTTTACAGGGGGAGTGCGTGTCACGGGCCAGGATCGGGAAGGACTGCATCACCGCCATGCTGCATGGTGCATTGGCCAAGGTGCATTCTGGGAAGGGTTCTCCTTTCTTTAAAGAGTCAAGTATGGGCTGTTGTCAGGGGCAGGAGGCAGGACTTGATCCCATGTAGCAAATCCTGTTCCTGTGAGGGGCAGGGCGGTTTGTCTGGGGCCAGGGCCCTACCCAGGGAAATCCCGGGCAGGCAGCACCTCTGGGGCAGCTGTTCAGCAGCAGGGGCTTTATTCCCATTTCCAAACTCAGGCCGCTGGCACCAGGGGCATATTTACAAAGGGATTTAGGTGCCTACAGCTGCAGATGGGTGCCTAGTGGATTCACAACAGTGTCTAAGTGAGTCAGGCACCCGGCTCCATGGACTTTCAATGAGAATTAGGCACCAAACCCATGTCGGCACTTCCAAAACATCCCAGCTGTGGTGCTAGGCACTTAACCCCCCCTTGACAAGTTGACCCAACCTTCCTGCGGCACTTTTGACAATGGGACTTGGGCTCCTAGGTCACTTGGGCCTGTTTGCAAATGGTCCCCTCCAGCTGAGTGTGCTTTGCCAGTCACAGCTAATTGCAAAGTGCCATGCACAGCAATGGGGTGAGCGTGTTGCTCCATAGGCCAGCCCTTCAGCGCAAAGAGCTGAAACTGGGGGCCTGGTGTGTGTGTTCGGGGAGGGTGGAGCGGCGGCATTTGGCTGAGGAATGGGCAGCCCAGAGTTAGGGAGTCAGCTGCTTATTTACAGGAATATACAGAGAGTCCTGCTTCCCTGGACAGGAGTGGGAACATCCAGCACATGCCTGTGTCAAAATCTCCAGCCAGACACATCAGCCCTGTGCCCAAAAAGCTGCTGTCTCTCTCTCTCAGCATCTGCTTCCTGCAAGGGTCACACACACAACCCCTCCTTTCCGACCCACGGACCAAACTGTCTCCGGCAGCTTAACCCAGTCTCTCCAAGGCCTGTTTTCTGGGTCTTTAACACCCACCTTTTCACCCCGCCCACCCCCTTCGTCCAGGCCCTGCAACAGAGAGCAGGTGCTCTGGAGATATCTCTGTGAGGCCCAGTCTTCTTGCACCTCAAAGGAAGCTCATTCAAGGTTCCCTGCATGTTCAACGCACACGTCTCCTTAGCGAGGCCCCGGATCGATTGCGACGGCGACCCCTTACAGCAATAAACAGCTGTGATGTCCTGGGGCTATACCAGCAATGCAGTGCACAGGGCCCACCGCCCTCTTCCCGGGTGAAGGAGCCGTGGCGTGGGAGGTGTCGGGTGCTTGCATAATCCAGACGCTTCCTTTAAGTCTCTAACGAGGCTTTGGGCATGCTGGTGAACGTGGCCTGAACCTGTTAAGAAGCCCCCATGGCTAATAGCCCTAGAGCCTGATCAGTTCAGTGCATTAATTCGCGACTGGAAAGAAAAACATCTCACCACCCCCAGACTGTCAGAGGAGGCTGCTTAGAGAGAGAGAGCGCATGGGGCCAGAGGGGAGGCAGAAAGGGGGCGGAGATGCTCGTCCAAGCTCCGCCCACACATACCCAGAGCGGGACACTGCTCACCCTACAGTGCAGTCCATCATCCCGCACTGAGCGCCTCTGGCCTCCAGGGGCCTGGCTCCCCCTTGTGAGCTGTGAACAGGCTCAGCTGGGCTCTTTTTTGGTTCGGGGGGAAATAACTGCAGGCAGCTCCTGACTGCCACCCACACATGGCCCCAAAATGAGCCTTCCCGCATGGCAAATTGTGTCGCTGTGTGACACAGCACCACACCCACAGGCGCACACACCAATTCCCCCCCACCCTGCTAGTCGTGGGGAAGTTACAGAGGTGACGCCGGCTGAGGGTGTGGCTAGGCGTTAATGATTTACCAGTGTAATCACTGTAATGACCCAGGGGACAGGCTGGGCTGTAATCAAAGTGCCTCTTTACAGTTTAGCTTAATCTGCTTCCAAAGGTCCCAGGGATCAGGACAGGAAGTAGTTTTTCCGTGATGCACAACTGGCCTGAAGCACCCGGGATTGGCCACAGCTGGAGATGAGACCCCCAGCCATGGGGGCGGGTCAGAGAGTCCTTTCTTAGCTGCCTGGCTCTTCCCGTGTGCTTGGGGACCAGATGGGGGCTGGGAAGGAATTTTCACCGGGTCAGACCAGCGGGGACCTTGGGGTGGGGGCGTTCTCCCTCCTCCGCAGCATGGGGCACAGGTCACCTCTGGGATCAGCTGGGCCTGGATCGCCTAATCCATTCCCTGCCATTGCAGGGGCCTCGGGCATTGGTGGCATCTCAGTCCTCCTGGTCTCTGCCTGCAGCTCACAATAGGTTAGATCCTGAAATGTAACAACGTTCTAGGGCTCACTGGGTGGAAATCGATGGCCTGGGCTACACAGGACGTCAGACAGGAAGGCCTAATGATGCCTTCCTGCTCTGAACTCTATGAAGCCATAAGCCCCCTTGTACTGGACTACGTGTCCATTCCAGGAGACAAGGTGTGAACTGAAATCCCTACAGTCACACTGGTACAATGCCCCCTGTGGACAAGCCCTTAAAAGACCATCACTGGGCATGCAAGTTAACCCCTCCCTGAGATGAATGGCAGAGTTCACACCTCCACAATCTCTTGTTCAGCTCTGCATCGGTGATCCCGTTCTCACCCATCGCTGCATGAGGAGTGGGGGAGGTGAACAGATATCGGCTGTTCATTGCCAGCAGCAGAGGAAGTCCTTGTCTAGCTCTAGGGGTAGGCGACGGGAACCAAAGAGCTGGGGGTTATTCCCACTGAGATTACATGGGTCCCTGGGGCTGCACTCTGACATTGGAGCTGGCCGGGGCTTGTTGCCCACCGAGGGCAGGAAGCATGTGGACTTGGGGAAGGGTTGTAAGGGAGTTAGCTGCAGCTGAATATGAAAGCACGACGCCTCTTTGCCACGGTCATGCCAACGGGGGTCCCGACGAGCTGGCGCATCCCAGCCCTCTGGGCAGAGCCGGGTCACTGTCCTAGCTCTGGGTCTCTTGGGCCCACTCCCAGGGGTGGCCCCACGTCTGCTACCCTTCCTGGGCACACAGGGCAACACAGCCTGGCCAGCTGGGCCCCAGAACCAGCTCCTCAGTTGTTTAGGTTCACGTCCCGGTGCCAGCTGGCTGTGGGAGCCCAGCAGGGCTGGCGTGGCAGGCCAGCCAGGGACACGGGCTGAGCCAAGGGGTTGATAACCCGGCCACTTGACTCTGAACAGAGCACTAGAGCTACAGAGCTTTGCAGACTAACAAACGGACTGGAGCTCAGCCCGTCTGTGAGTCTGAGGTGTGTGGTCGGCGTGTCCTGCCTGCTCTCTCTCTCCAGCTCAGTCTCCTGGCATGTGGCAGTGGCCATACCCCCCCTCCCCATGCTCAGTGAAGCCCTTTCTCTTAAATACAGCCTCTGTCCCTTTTCACCCACGTGCTCCAGCTGGGAAAGTCCTGTCCAGCCCCTTCCCTCTGCCAGGCTTCTGTGTAGCAGTCATTGTCCCATTGCGATAGAGCGGTCGGGGCCTGGCAGTCAGAGCTGACGGCCCTTGATCATGCTGCGATGGCTTCTCAACCAGCGACATGCCACTAGGTGCCGAGCCCCTAATCTGGCTACTCTGAGAGCGCGGCCAAACTTGGAATTTCCCTCCCATGGGAATTCCAGCCTTTCGAAAATGGTTCTCATTCTGGATCGGCATGAAAGCCAACACATTGTGACATTTCCTGCAAAACCAAGTTTATTAAAAAAAAGGTCGGTGTGGGTCCATCAAAGCATTGCATTCCGAGTCTGGCTTTTTTAGCTTATCTCTATAGTAAGAGTCCAGGACTGTCTGTCGGTCGGGGTTTGCTGTGTTGCTGGTCCCAGGATATGAGAGAGACAAGGTGGGTGAGGTGATATCTTTTATGGGACCAACTTCCTCTTCTGAAGAGCTCTGTGTAAGCTCCAAAGCTGGTCTCTCTCACTGAGAGGAGTTGGTCCCATACAAGATATTCCCCCACCCACTCTGGCCGAGTGTCACTCTGAAGCCTAGAATAGCTGTTGAGTCAGTGTAATGAGATGGAAACAGCTACAGGCCTGGCTGGGTGTCCATAAAAGGAAGCTCCCCCACCACCCTTCATTTATCACAGAGGCTAAGGGGGCAGCTTTGCGGCTAGTTACAGAGAGCTCCTCCCAACCAGGAGGGGCCGTATGAGACAAAGTGCTGGTTTGTCTGTACGGCCAAATGTAAAGATATATTCCTAAGAACAAAGCGTGTCGGCCACACCTCCGGGATGGGGGACTCTATCCTGGGGAGCAGTGACCGAAACAGATCTAGGGGTGGTGGTCGGTAATCAGCTGACCGTGAGCTCCCAGTGCGATGCTGCGGCCAAAAGGGCTAATGCGATCCTGGGATGCACAAACAGGGGAAACTCAATTAGGAGCAGATTGGTTACTGTACCTCTGTATGTGGCTCTGGTGTGACCGCAGCTGGACTCCTGTGTCCAGTTCTGGTGCCCGCAATTCAAGAAGGATGTTGATACATTGGAGGGGTCAGAGAAGAGCTGATCCTTCTCAGATTAAAGCAGAGGTCTCCAAACTGTGGGGTGTGCCCTCTTAGGGGGGGTGTGGAGGAACATTGGGGGGGGGCACAGTGCGCCCCGGGCCAGCCCCCATAGGGGGCAGGGAGTGAGTGCTTCCCAGCCCCAGCTCTGCTTTGGTTCCACCCCCTGCCTCATCCCCTGCTCCTGGGCCCCGTACTGGCCCTATCCTCAGTGGAGCTCTATTCCTGGACTCGCGCCAACCCCCAGCCTTAGCCACTGGCCACAGCTCAATTCCTGGCCCAGGGCCGAGGCCGGGAGTGGAGCTGCTCCTGGTTGTGGGCCTGGCTGCTGGGCCACACCGCAGTCCAGCTGCAGCTCTGCTCCAGCCCCCAGCCTCAGGCCCTGGCCACAGCCCCACTTCCAGCCCCATTCCCACTCACCAGCCTTGACCTCCTTACCCCATCCGTGTCCATCCCCCTCCCCCCCGGAGCCATGGCCCCGCTCCTCACCCCGGCCCCAGGGAGGCAGGGGAGCACAGACAGGGGGTGGGGGGCATGACCCTCAAAAGTTTGGGGACCACTGTATTAAAGGATTAGAAAACCTGCCTTTGACTCAAGGAGCTCAAACTGTCTAGCGTCACAAAGAGAAGGTTAAGGGGTGACTTGATCACAATCCTAAGTATCCACTTAGGAACAAGTAGTTAATAGTGAGCTCTTCAATCTAGCAGACAAAGGCATAACACGATCCAGTGGCTGGAAGTTGAAGCTAGAGACATTCAGCTGGGAAATACGGTGTAAATGTCGAACAGTGAGAGTAATTACCCATTGGAACAATTTACCCAGGGGTGCGGTAATGTCTGGCAATGTTTAGATCACGATTGGATGGTTTTCTAAGGCTCTGCTCTGGGAATGATTTGGGGGCAGGTCTCTGGCCTGGGTTATCCAGGAGGTCCGAGGAGCTGATCCCTTCTGGCCTTGGACTCTAGGAATCTGTGCAACCGTAACGAGTGGGTGCGAGAGGCTGCACTGGCCAATCAGAGGAGGGAGTCAACACTGAGTCTGCAACAGCATTAGTGTGGGACTAAGCCAGGTGGTGCCTGAAAGAGAAGAGAAGTAGACAGATCTCGGCTTGGTGTTGCAGAGTCTGCACATACTTCGCAAGTTTCCAAGCACTAAGTCAGCCGAACACGTCACGCTTACATGTATATCTAGCACCTCCCAGTCACGCATTTCCACAGGCCTTGCACCCCTCCCTTCAGTCACACTTGCAACTGCCAACCCCCAGCTCCTCTGGGGCGAGATCCCCATTTGACTCCTGAGGGAAACCGAGGCACGTTGTTAAAAGTGAGCCTCTCCTTTTCCAAAGGGGACCTGTGCACTTAGGAGCCAACGCCTCACTGAAAGTCAACGGGGTTTCGGCTCCTACACCCAAAATGGGACTTGGAGCACAGAGTCACCTAGGTGGGCATGAGCGCACACACAGGGCAGAGCTGACCAAGCTCCCACAGTAAGACGGTGGCCGGGATAGAAATAAAGGAGCAGACTCATCCTGCTCTCACCCCTGGCCTGTGCTCCCCTCATGCGCGACAGCTGGGTGAATAGTGGATTTTTCGGTTCATGGACAAATCTGAAAAATGGGAGAAAACGTTTGTTTGGGGCTGACCTGACATTTTTCAAAACTTTTGTCAAATTGGAAAAGGGGGAAAAAAAGGGTGGGGGTCACATAAACCTGTCACCGTGACGACTGTGACAACTTTCAAAATAAAAGGACAGGGACGTCGGAAAGGCAAGGTCCTTTCTGAACAGGAAAGCAGTCAAGCCGTTGCCTTTTCAACGGTCAACATGAAACCGTTCCGATTTTCCGGAATTCAGCTGACAGTTGGCTTTGCCCCAAGCCAACGACACTGACAGGAGTCCATGAAACATTTCCGTGTGCCCAGCTCTGCGGCTTTTGTCGGATAAAAGATTCCTCCCCAAAAACGTCTCCCCGCTCTGCTAGCGGGTGTCAGTTCTCCTCGAGCGGACGAGGGGCAGTGTGGCCAGCAGCATTCATGACCCACCCCGCTCTCGGGTAACACGCTGTGTCCGTGATCACAGCAGGTGGACGAGGAGAAAGCAGACCCAGCCCAGGCCCCAGCGGAGCCAACTGCGGCCAAGCAGCCCGAGATGACGACAAAAGCGGACAACGAGGACCCGCTGTTCAAAGTCCTCCAGACCCCTGTGAGTGAGCTCGACGAGACCACCACACTGCCCGCGCAGCTGGACCGCTCGCACAGCCTCCACATGGAGGGCTACCTGGGCCGCAAACACGACCTGGAGGCTCCTAACAAGAAGGCGTCAAACAGGTGCAAGGGAAAGGCGGGCACTCGGCTTGTAGGACGTGTCCCATAGGGAATGGCTCTGGCTCGGCGGGGGTCAGCTGTGCCCGGCCCATAGAGGCATTGGCAGCTCCCCAGCAAGACCAGGTGGGGAGAGGTTGAAGGCACGCTGGGCTGGGGGGCGACCCCAGCACAGGGCCTCTTGGAGCAGCATGGAGGCTGCCTGCAGGGAAATACAGATTCCGTGGGTGGGACCCATGGGTGAAGGCTCCCCTCCACCCTCCTAAGAAGGCCCCTGCATGCCACGCTGCCCAGGAGCCGGCCCGGCCCCTGAACCACTCTTCGACCTCCCATGACTCCATAAATCTGTTACCCGCGCACTCTACGGCACCCACCTTTACCCTTCCATGGGCTCAAGGCGTAACCCAGTTGAGTTAGGCACCCAACCTGTACCCAGTTCTTAGGGCTCCAGGTGAAAGGCACCACCCCGTACCCAGTTCCTACGGCTCAGGGCGTACTCTTCTGTGGAAAGAGTGGAAGAGCCTTAAGCAGTAATATCCTTATCCTTTATTTATTACCAACCACCAAAACGGAATGCACACCCTAAGCATACAATGCTCACCACTCCCAATAAGGCAGACGAACTTTTCCTGCTGGCCAGTGAGGGTCAGGTCGTCCAGAAACTCCAGCTTCTGCACGCTTATGGTTGGCAGGGTGTTGGGTCTGGCAGCTCTGATCCTGGACTGTGTCCTAGAGTTAGGTTTCAAAGAACTTCCCTTTGGACCTCAGTTTATCAGCGAGTGAAACTTGAGTCCTGCTTAGCTGTACCTTACCCAATCATTTTAGACGAAAGTCCTACAAACCGGTATTTTCCACCAATCCTAGCCCAATCAGACCAACCATCTTAGTTGATTTAAATCTTGCAAAATTAGTTATGCAACAGACAAAAACAATCAAAGAACCAGACAGAGACCCAACAGGTAAACAATAGAGAAGGGGGGACCATGAAGGCAAAACAATAGACTTATAGATCTCACAACCACAACTGCTGATAAGTGGTTTCTTGCTGGACAGAACACTGTTGAACAAAGTTTTCTTTAAAGATCTGAAGGTCTCTTTCTTTAGCTGGTGATGGTGGGTGCTATTAGGACAGGAGCCTTCTTAACAGCCTGATCTTACACAATTTAGATGAAAGGGGATGATGTGACTTTCTGCTTCTTAGCTCATGGCTGCTGCTGCTTACTAAAGAAAAAGGCCGCAGACCTTACACTTCAGTACAGAATTACCACCGCAGCCCGATGCCTGGTGCCAGGCCATGAACCACAGCCCCTCTGACTGGCACAACAGTCCTTAGCCGATTCTGCATGTTGGATGACTATGTCAGACACAGCCCTGCTGGGCGCGGGTGCAGTTCCTTAGACTGCCCTGAGCCAGCGCTCCCCCACGGCATAGCCACATTGGAGAGAGTCGGAGAAGAGCCTGGAGAATGATTAAAGGGTTAGAAAACCTGCCTTACAGAGCTAACCTCAAGGAGCTCAATCTATGTAGCTGACCAAAGAGAAGGTTAAGGGGTGACTTGATCACAGACTATAAGTGGGGAACAAACATTTAATAATGGGTTCTTCAATCTTCCAGAAAAAGGCCTAACAGGATCCAAAGGCCAGAAGTTGAAGCTAGACAAAGTCAGATGGGAAATATGACGTACAGTTTTAGCAGTGAGAGTAATTAACCATTGGAACAATTTACCCAGGGTCATGGATTCACCATCACGGGATGTTTGTTCTACAAACTCTGCTCTAGGAATTATTTTTGGGGCGTTCTCTGGCCTGTGTTATACAGGAGGTCAGGCACGATGACTACAATGGTCTCTTCTATGGGAAATCTATGAAGAAACCATTTCAGCCCAACTGCTCAAGACCCCTGGCACATGGAAGGGACCAGACCAGAGAGCCCCACCCAATGTATTAACCCTGTCACTCTTGGCTGAGCCGGAGTGGAGCTTTTACCACGAGAAGCCAGCTGATTTACAGACTTCAAGTGATGGAGAACCTGTCCCCTGGCTGGGTCAGCTATAGTTTCCCCTCCCTGTGAAAAAACTGGGCCTTCCCTCTAGCCTGGATTTGTCGGGCGTCAGCTTCCAGTCGTTGGAATTCATTGAGATTCACCAGCCCCCCGCGCTCCGAAATCTCCTCCCACATAGGTCCTGACAGCCCACAATCGAGTCACCTCTGGGTGCTAGGAAAGTCACCTCAGCCAGCAGGTAGCAGGGGCCAGGGCTTTCAGGTTCCAGGCTCTGATGGTGCGTGAGGTGCGTTTGGGCTGTGGAGCTGGAGTAATGTGTGTCCTCGCGCCCGTCACACAGGTCCTGGAACACGCTGTACTGCGTGCTCCAGAGCAGCGAGCTGGCCTTCTACAAGGATGCCAAGAGCTTAGCCTTGGGAGTGCCTTACCACGGGGAGGAGCCCTTCCGGCTGAGGAATGCCCTCTGCCACGTAGCCACTGGCTACAAGAAGAAGAAGCATGTCTTCAAGCTGAGGTGAGGTGCAGACAGAGCGCCGGGGCCAGACCCTGCAGCCAGTCTGCCCAGGGAGCCCCCCGCAAGTCAGCGCCGGGTACATCACAGCACATAAACCTCCCATGGCTGGGACCTGGGGCGCAATAACCCATGGCACACTCAGTGGGGGAAGGGGACCCACGCCAACCGTGAGGGGCAAGATTGGCTAGCACCTAAGCCATCTCATGGGGGTCATGGGGTTCGCAGGGAGCACCTTGGTGAAGCAGAGTGCCCAGTGCATCTGGCAGGGGGCCCGGAGGGAGGCGCTGTTTCAGCACAGAATGGGGGGCATTCCAGGCCAACCCCTGCAGGCGGGAGCAGCCAAGCAGTGTCGGGCGGAGGACATTGAGATCATGATAATTGCTTGGCCAAGCCCTAAACCCAGTCCCATCCACCACCTTAACCCCTTCATGCCTGTTCCTTTGCTGCCATCAGGATCATGGTCCTGCCTTCTCTGTGCCCACTGCCCCCCCATTGCCCGCCCTCGCTCCGCAGCCAGCCCTGGCCCATTGCCCGCCCCCGCTCTGCAGCCAGCAAGTGTGGCTTTTTGTCCTGGTGTTCAGCCAGTGACCAGCTGGCAGGGAGTTCCCCTTGGGCTCCAGCCACGTCTTGGCCACGTCAGAAATAAGCCCCTTAAAATTAACACTGACTTCCAAACATAGGCGCCAACTTCGTGGGTGTTCCGGGGCTGGAGCACCGCTGATCAGCTCCTCCCTCCCCGCAGTGCCTCTCGCCCACCAATGATCAGCTGTTCAGCGGTGTGCAGGAGACGCTGGGAGGGAATGGGAGGAGCAAGGGCGGGGCAGGCTCAGGGCAGGGGGCAGAACGGGGTGGGAAGAGGCAAGACGGCAGTGGGGGCTTGAGGGAAGGGGTGGAGTGGGGACGGGGCCCAGGGTGGAGCTGAGGTCGAGCACCCCCCCGGCAACTACTTCCAAAAGTACGTGCTGGGTCCGCCTGATGAGGGACCGCCTGGCACAGGGACTGCTGTGGGCTGGGAGATCTGGGAAGGGCGGGGAGCTGCTGCTGCGGGTTCAGGAGCCCTGGGGCACAGCGTCTGGAGCCCCGAGAAGGGAGAGGCAACTAGATGCTGGCTTTAAATCGGTTAATTAAGGTATATTTAAGGGAGCATCTGAATGACCAGGAATCTCCCCTCTGCTTTCCAGGCTCGGCAATGGCAGTGAGTGGCTCTTCCATGGCAAAGACGAGGTAGGTGCCTGTGTGGGCCATTCGGGGCTGGAGAGGACGTGGGAGGCTGGAACGTCTCAGTGAGCAGGGGTCCAGGCCTGGCTGCATAGATGGGGACTGAGGCTGTCACGAGAGCTACCTGGCCTGGGGGTGGCACAAAGAAAGGGGAAGCCACTAGTAGAGAGAGTGTTCTGGAGACATAGTCCTACAGGGTAGCTATGATGTAGGCCTAGGCTGGGGCAAAGCATGCTGGGAGAGAAGTCCGCCATGCCCACAGCTGGGCTGAGGATGGGTCTCTCCAGAGAGCTAGGGGCAGTCAGGTTGTGAGTGGCATGGGGAGCAAAGGCCCCTGCATCACCATCTCATTTCCAGACCTAGCTGCGTGGCTCTGCAGAGGCACTGGCTTGCTCCATGCGAGCTGCCTCTGACTTTCACTTCACCCAGCCGTGTCTGGCTCCCCCAGCTCCTGCCTGTATAGCTGCAGAGCCAGCGGCAGAAGAAGCTGCTTGTTTTCTCCCTCTGCCTCCTGCATGTCTCGCCATCATTCCTCTGGGGGCTGTGGAGACGCCACAGACTCACCGTTTTCCGTGAGGAGTGTGTTAATTCTGCCAGAATGGGTCTTTCATCTGCATCTGGCTGAGCTGCCTTGGTGCGTTGTGGGAGCTGTAATTCAGCTGTCTCACATCCTCATTCTCCCCTATGGGACACGCTCCCAGGCCAAACTACACTTCCCATAATGTACCGTGGCAGCTCAGTGAGACAGCAGACCACAGTGAATCATGGAATATATAATCGGTCTGTATCAGGGGGTTGCCGTGTTAGTCTGTATCCACAAAAACAACAAGGAGTCCGGTGGCACCTTAAGGACTAACAGATTGATTTGGGCATAAGCTTCTGTGGGTAAAAAACCCACTTCTTCAGATGCAATAATCTGGCTTGGGAGCCCAGCCCATAGGGGGAAACGTCAGCATGAGACACCTGAACGACAACTCCCATGATGCACTGCATCAACTCAGCCAGACACAGACTAACATGGAACTGTCTTGCGAATGGAACTGTTCAGACATGTCTGAACTTTCCGTTCCATCGAGCTGGGCTGATCCAGCTTTCCTGGTACCTCCCCACATTGCACTCTGCCCCGGGACAGACATTCCGATTTCTGAATAGGTCTGATCGCTCCCCTGCATCTGTCTCGGGGCATCGGATCAGCCCAGCAGCCCATCTTTCCCCTTTGCTGGGCTTCTTGCCATACGGGTGACTAGTCCTGGGATTCTGGCCCCCTAAGGGTAGCTGTCTTCTGCCTCCCTAACTGCCCCACCCCAACGGGGCTGCAGCTGCAGGAGAATATGACGTTCTCCTTCGCTCCCTGCCCCATTGGGCAGTGCTGGAGTTTGGGACACAGCGAGCCCTGAGTGAGATCCTCCTAGGTCTTTAGATGCCCAATTCCCATTGATTTAGGTGTCTAAATACTTTGAGAAGCTGGGCCTTAGAGGCTGGGAGGTCCAAAACAGCCCATGGGAATGAGTGGCCCAAATCCCTTTGAAATGCAATGGCCGTCGGGTGCCCAACTCCCGTGGGCGCCTCAGAACACTCCAGCCGTACTGTTTACCAGTGCTTGGGTTCCAATGAACCTTTGAAAGACACTGAGCTGACTGAGGTAATAATGACCAGTGCTCAATGGTGGCATTGGCCCCCGCCTGGAGGAGGAATGCTGGGTGAGAGGTCAAGCTGGGTTAGACACTGGGGTGACTCCTGCCCCCCGTAAGGCGTGGGGCTCTTTGGGGTGAGCGCTAGGGGGGCTGGAGGCTCAGAAGCTGCTGTCCCAGGGCGGTGACTGAGGGGCGCTCTCTCTTGGTCTCTGTCCGACAGGAGGAGATGCACACATGGCTGCAGGGGCTCAGCACAGCAATAATAGAAGCCCAAAGCGTGAAAGCCAAGGCGCTGAGCCTGCCTCTGCCCTCCAGCACCGCCCCGGACGTCATCCTGGCCAAGAAAGACAAAGAGAAAAGATTTAGCTTCTTTCCCAAAAAGAAATAACCCGAGAGGTGGCTGAGGGCAGCCCACTCAGCTGCCTAAGAACTGCGCATGGGGGAGCGTCTGCGGGCGTGCTGGGCCCCGCCACCACCCCCACCCCCATGCACCTCCGGCAGCAGCCGCGGGTGCTCACACCACAGCCCCGCCTCCAGCGCCGGGGCACAGCCCCATGCCCCGCTCTGCTCCCACGCAGCACCGAGCCAGCCCCGTGAGGGCCGAGGCGTGGCGTCTGCTGAAGGCCAGTGCTGGGCGTGCCGGCGCGGGGCCCTGTCCTGTGGGACACGCGTTGCATCGCCCACGGCCGGGGCGAGCCACACGGGTGTCTGGCGGAGGAGGCACCATCTGAGCGAGACCACGCAGTGCTGGGGACACGCTGCCCAGGCCAGGATGGAGGCAGCAAGCTTCCCGACCTGCCTCTCTGACAAGGTGCCATGACGGCCCAAGACATAGGCGCATCTCTGGGCGCCGCGGCTGTGGCAGGGCTGCCTGCAGCCACTAGGGGGTGACAGTCACACGCTCCTGGGCAGGTCTGCCGGTCCTTCCAGCAGGGGGCGTGAGGTGGGCTGGCGCGCGTGAGCTGTCTCTCGGACGCCCCCCCGACACCTTCCCAAGCCACAACCCACAGAGAGCCCATTGTCAGGCAAGCCATGCGCAGCCGAGAACAAACGTTTGCCCTAAATTAGGGAGGAAGAGAATCGTTATGATTCTGCATCTGAGTGTGTGCGCGCGTGCATGTGAGTGTGTGTCTGCACATCTGAGTCTGTTTATATGTGTACACTTCTGCATTTCATGTGACCGCGTGTGTGCATGCATGTGTGAGTTCACAATTCCCACGTGTAGACTCTGTTGTACTGGCTCAGGCTTTGCCTGGGCTCGGGCCGTTCTTGGCCTGGGTCCTGTTTCTGTCCCTGACCTTGTGGTTCCTGTGCTCTCCCCTGTGGGCTGGGCCGGGCCCCCGAAAAGCCAACGTCTCCAAAGCCCCCAGCCCTCCCCTCGGTGTCCTTGCTGCTGCCCGGGGGCTGGGGAGCACCCTGCAGTGTGTGGCAGCGGGGGGCCCTGCGTTCCAGCCAGCCAAGCGGTGCCACGGGGCTGAATGCCCACTGGCACATCCCTGGAGGCGAGGAGGCTGGGCGAGAGAGTAGGTGCTTTCTCCCCTGGGTCCCAGAGACACAGGGCTGTGACGCCTGCCTCCCATGCAGTGCCAGGATGCGGCCAACTCCTGCCCTGTTGCCGCCTGCTGAATGCTCTGTCGGCCTCATGCCCAGCAAGGTCGGCCCAGGGGAGGCTCTCTGCTTCCTAAACCCAGGCTGGCGGCGCTGCTGGCGGAAGGCAGGGAAACACACCACCACGTGCACTGCCAGGACCGGCTCTGGGGGACGTGCAGTGCGTGCAGCAGCACCGCTCCCTTGGCGGGGGTCCCGTCCTGAAAGTGCCTTACCTGCAATAATGGAAAACAAACCCCATGTGCTGAGGCACCGTGCCCCGAAAACTCCAGGCCGGTGCCCCCGCGTGCCCCCAAGGAGGCGCTCCCAGCCCCCAACCCCTGATCCCTGCCCCCAGCAGGGGCCGGCTGAGCTAGGGGGTCTGTGGCGTGGGCCAAGAAGGCTCCCCCCAGAGCAGAGCTTGGCGTGGGGGTCAGTGGCTGGCAACTCAGCCCAGCCAGTGTGAGCAGCCTTCCCAGTCACGACAAGCACAGAGCCCCCGCATTGGGGGGGAGGGCAGTGTCTAATCCCCCCCGGGCCCTCCGCACAGATGGCACGAGGCGCTGTGGGAGTCCAGCAGGCTGACCCAGGGCTCTCGTGCTGTCAGCGCTGGGCAGGGCAGCGCTGCAGGAGGCGACATCGCACCAGAGCAGCTGGGAAATGGCCCTGGCAGGAGGCTGTGCCCAAGGCAAGGTTCACGCCCTGTAGCGGGCCGTAGCACCTCCAGCCTCCCACACCGGCCCTGTTGTACACAGCTCTCGAGGAGGGCACACCCTGCAGCCAGCCACACCGGGGCCTGGCCTCATGCCTCCACCACAGCCCGCTGGGCAAGCTGCCCCCCAGGCCTGCCGGAGCCCAGCTCCACCCCACTAGCGCTGGACGGTTCCCATCAGCTCCTCCGGACCCCCTAGCCTGGCTCAGCAAAACACTGGGACATGGCGCTGGAGCAGGGGGCGCTGGCTGGCTGGCGGCACATATGGTATGTCCTGGGTGCAGAACAGGAAAGGATCCCCCACTTCACGCCAACGTCAGCCCCGTGTTTATCAGCCCTGGCACCCACCGAATGAGGCTGCGCCTGGTCCCCTGGGGTTTGATCCTGCCCTGCAGCGGGGCTGGAGGCTGTGCTGAGATCTGTACGGCAGTGCTGGCAGCTCTGGTACTGAGCTGGGGCCCCCTGCAGCTTGAGGCTGCAAAAGCCTGTCTTTTCGTCTTTGGGGCTGTCCCTCTCGGCTGCCCCGTTTCTAAGCCAAGAAACACCCGAGTTCAAGTCGCTGGCAGAGGCAGCAGGGGCAGGGAATGGGGTATTTTCAGTGGCACCCACAAGAACCAAAGAGCCTTGGCGAGCCACCCTGCAGGATGTGGAGTTAGACCAACTGCAGGTGTGTATCTCGGGGAGGTGTAGCTATATTTACACACACTGGGACTGAAAACCCAGAGTGGGGCCTAACCCCCGCGTTGGAAATCGCCTTGGGCACAGGCAGGCACTGCGGTCAGTCAGTGCCGTGGGGTGTGCTGTGTTTCACATGCATTTTCTCCTGGCCCGTGTTTCCATGCAGCTTGCTGTCCTTGGCTGAGTGGTTTCCTCCACCACTCCCTCCTTTGGAAGGGCTCCGTGCAGCAGGTCTTGGCTCCAGCCCTTTCCGTGTGTTGCTGGGTTCAAACACCTTTTGTTTCTCATCAGAGCCCCCACCCCCACACACACACCCGATTCCCCCTGGGAGCACTGGATTTGCCCAGAAATCATCTGTTTTACCTAGCGTGGGGCCATTTGACACCTGGACCATTACTGCCCTCTCCTCCTTCCGGCTGAATTCATCTTGGTGGGATCTCCGCTCCACAGGGCTGCTCTCCCAGCATGCACAGCGCTCCCGCGCAGATGTGGGGCGTGGGCTCAGGGCAGACATGCATGCGGGGGGGGCTGGAGCCCCAGTGAGTGCAGGAGACGGGCGCACAGCCAGAGCAGCTCGCCGAGGGGCAGGGGGTCGCATTGCTCGAGTTGGTTCTTGATTCCCGCTGGCTGGCACCGCGTTCGACCTGCTGTCACGTACTTCCACTGTGCATAGCAAGAGCTAAACCTCCAGACAGTGCTGCAGAAGCATTTTAATAATGGTTTTTCTAAGAAATAAATAAGCCAAACCCCGCTCTGGCTGAGGCATCTTGTTTCGATTTTACCCAGCAGGTTTCATGCAAGGGTCAGCGAGAGCACTGGGGCCGCCTTGGCTGGAGGCCTGTGCCCTGCCTGGGGCAGCATGCGTGGAGAGACGTGCACAAAGTCCGAGAATCTAGAGGAGAGCGACAAAGATGGTCTGAGGTTTAGCAACCCTGGCCTGTGAGGGAAGGCTTTGAGGACTGGCTGTGTTTAGTCTAGAGAAGAGAAGGTTGCGGGGGGACCTGAGAACAGGCTTCAGAGATGTCAAAGGTGGGTATAAAGGGGACAGGGATCAACTGGTCTCCATGGCCACCAAGGGTAAGAGGAGGAACATGGGCGGCATGTAATGGAGGCGTAAACCTCCGTTAATGCTCCCTGGGCTGGGCCACGGCAGGGCTCAGAGCTCCTCCGGGTGGCCAGGGCTCGGGGCGGCTCGGGTAGGCGGGCCTGTGCACGGGGCGGCTTGGCCAGGCCAGCCAGGGCTCCTCTGGCCATGGGGTGGGGCTCAGGGTTCCTCTGGCCCTGGTGGGCGAGAGCGGGGGTGGTGGGAGCCCAGTAGGGGTGGGGCCTCAGGCAGAAGGGGGCAGGACAGGGGGCTAGCCTCCCCCACCCAGGGGTTCACGTGCCGCCATGGGAAGGAATGAGGTTAATTTGCGGCACAGAAGAGACAGGTTTCATATTAGGCCCTGGAGCAGGTTACCCAGGCAGGTTGTGGAGGTTTTAAAAACTGGGTGGACAGACGCCCATCAGGGCTGGGCTGGGGTTCTGCCTCAGCACAGGGGCAGGACTAGAGGGCCCAAGCCGCCCTACGTTCCTAGGGGTCCGTGGAAGGCCATTTCCGTACCGAGCAGTGGGGATCCCGGCCGAACCTGCAGGGAGCCCTGCTGCTGCGGAAGAGCATCTGCAATAACAACCTCCCGTGCGATGGCTGGCAAGGGAGCGTGGGCTGAGCGGTGCTGCCGCAGCCAGCCAGCAACAACCGGGGCGGGGAAAGCAGCGCACAGAGGAGGGGACTTTTGAGAGGCCCAAGGGGAATGTTTCCCAAAGCAGGTAAGTGACTTGGGAGCCCAAGTCTCTGGGAAAGCCAAGGGGATTTAGGCTCTTGGTCCGATTTTATGAAGGGTTTTAGGTGCCTACAGTTACAGAGAGATGCCGAGTGGGGATTTGAAAAGCCCCTAGGTGCAGCTCTGCATCTGTAGGTGCCCGAAGAGCTTCACCTGGGGCAGCTCCCTAAGGCCCTGTTAGAAAGCAGCTAGAAGCAGGCCGCCCGCCCTCCCTGCCAGGCTCCGCACCCCTAACACCCAGGCCTCTGCGCTCGGCACTTGGCACCTCCTTTGGGGTGAGGGGATGCTGCAGCGTGGCAAGGGCTGAGGTGCTGGAAGACCTGGGCCCTGTTCCCTGCTCTGGCGCAGGCTGCCGGCCAGCGTGGCCCGGGCAGGTGATGTGGGGTATTTCTGCACTACACGGGCAGGTGTGATTACTGCCCGGATATGCTTATGGCGTCTCACTTGGACCTAGCTCTGTAACGCCAGCTTCATCTGCTCCACCCCATTGTGCTCAAACAGCAGCAAAGGGCTGGCGGCACGTACCTAGCCAGGGTCCCCAGGGCCACCCCATTGCCCCACGAGTGAGATGAAAGCTGGCACAGGGAGGCACACCTGTGCCCCAATCCCCTCTCCAGCTGCAGCATGGCCGTGCCCTGCGGTTCCACAGGGAGGTTGCAACGAGGCAGGGACTTGAGTCCCCATCTCCCCTGGGCCATGTTGGGGGGCCACCACACATTGGTTCGTGGTGCAGACATGCTCACAGGGGGGTGATTTCGCCAGCGCCCCGGCGACTTGTGCCTATGCCCATGCAGACCCCGCAGGGCTGGCGCCAGCTAAACACCCCAGTGCAAGTTCCATGGAGCCAAGCCGGACGTCTCCATGTCCCAGCTCCCCACCTGTACCACGGGGATCGCAGCCCCGCAGAGGTGAGATGCTCATTAAAGACGGCGAGGCACCCAGTTACAATGGTGATGGGCGCCATAAAAGGCCTTTAGCTAGCCAGGCATGTGCGTGATGGTTGGTGACAGTTCCAGGCAGAAGGGCTGAAACACAAAGGCCAAGATGAGCAATAACTTCCCTGCCATGGACAGAACTGGGCCGGCAGCCATCATGGAGGGTGCCGGCTGCTGCCACTCTGGAGACAGAACCAGGGGTTTCCAGTAAAGCGCCAGGGCTGTGCAGGGAGCAGCTGTAACAGACTCCTGTCCTCCAGGGCTCAGCACACACTCACCAGCAGGAGTGTGGCCTTTGTCAGTGATCTCTTGGGGGTGTTTGTATAATGATATGTGCGGTGGGGGGTTGCGTTTTCACGGTGATATATCAGGGACATGGGATATTTGTCCAGTGATCTATTGGGGGAGGTGTGTGGCATTTGCACAGTGATATACCTGGGGGCCATGGATGTTCGTACAATGATGTATCGGGGGGGGGGGGGGGGACAGGGGGCTTTTTCACACTGCTATATCAGGAGGGTGTGGCATTTGTGGTGCAAGCTATCGGGGGAGCTTGTAGTCTTTGCACAGTGATCTATCGGGAGGGGCATTGCTACAGTGCTATACTGGGGGTGTGGGGGGGGAATGTTGCATTTGTACAGGGATCTCTTGGGGTCTGCGGTGTTTGCACAGTGAGATAGCGGTGGGGGGTGGCATGTTGCAGTTGTACAGTGATACAGTGGAGAGTGTTTGCAAGGTGATATATCGGGGGTGTTAATACAGTGCCATATCAGGGATATGGGGCATTTGTACAGTGATAGTGGGGGCATGCAGTGGGTATTTGCACAGTGATCTATTGGGGGTGTTTGTACAATATCAGGGAGTGGCATTTGCATAATGATACATTGGGGTATTTGCACAGTGCTATATCGAGGCTGGGGCATTTGCAGTGAGGTGTCAGGGAATGAGACGTTTGCACAGTGATACAGTGAGGGGATGCGAGGCATGTATACAGTGATATATTGGGATGGTTTCACAGTGATATATTGAGGGTGGGGGCATTTGTACAATGAAGTTTTGGGGGTGCATTTGCACAGTGATAGATCAGGACAAGGTTGTTTGCACAGTAACATAGTGGGGGTTGGGGGTTTGTACAGTTAGATATTGGGGGACATGTGGCATTTGTACAGTGAAGTTTTAGGGGTGCATTTGCAGTGTGATATGGGGGAGTGGGGCATTCGTACGGTGCTGTATCTGGGGGCATGTGGCAGCTGCACAATGATCGATTGGGGGCATTTTCACCGTGATAGATTTGGGGCTGGGGTGTTTGTACAGTGATATATCAGTGGGTGGTCAACGATGTACCAGAGAGGTGTGGGGCGGGCGGTCAGCGATATATTTGAGGGAGAGGAGTAGGTGGTTTTGAATCACTGAATTTTCCATTGCTGGGTCCACCGGCAGGCAGGCAAAGTGGGGAGTCACCCAAAGATCACATGGGACTTGCTGCTTTAGCCCAGCTCAGGGGCTGGCCCTGCCCCGGCTCACAGGCAGTGGCAGGCCCTTGTTGGGTAGAGTCCAGGCAGGCAGCGCCCAGCCTTCGGCCCAGGCTGGTTTATGCTCATCCAGTACCCACGGCAGGGTGGGGATGGACAGCGAGGTGTGATCCCAGCTCCGGGCGCCCCACCGCCCACAGAACCTGGAGCTGCAGGGTGGGCCGCAGATATTCCTTACTGTGCCCCTGGCACGTTTGGGTCAGCCACTGGCAAGCAGGGGGCTGCGGGGGGCACACCCCCAGGAATAATGCACAGAGGACAATGCTGCATTGCTGTGGCCAGGGGACCACTATGCACGCCACACTGCCCTACCCCATACCCAACCCCCCCTTCCCCACACACTGCCCCGTGCACTGCCCTGCCCCCTTTACCCCACTTCCACCCCCCACAGGAGAGTGCAGCACCGGGCACGCGGTGGGCGATGGCAGGGCTGTGGAGGGGGCCCGTGTCACACTGTGGGGAGGAGGCAGGAGCCCCCGTTGTGCTGCAGCCCGCTGAGCTGAGCTCCCCAAACCCAGCTTGGGCCTGGCTCTGCTGGAGACGCGGCCTAGCAAGGCAGCCTGAGAGGGGGATGGCACTGCCCCCTTGCCATAGCTGGGCTCAGCACATGAGCACCCAGTGGAGGGGGGCACCACTACAACCAGCCATCAGGCTACGGGCAGGTGGGGGTGCTCGGCATCCCTGCCATGGGAGCTGTAAGGGGTACGGTGTCCATCTCAGGGTGGGAACCTCGCTGGGCACCCACGGAGCAAAGGGGCACTGGCCCCTCCCCAGGGGTGCAGAATCAGGTCTCCCAGGACAAGCCCTGGCCCCGCACCCTTCCCAGGCCCTATCCAAGAGTGACGCCCCCTAGAGGAGGGGAACTCCCAGTGCCCCCCGCTGCCTGGGTGTCCCAGCCCTGGGCTCCCACCCCAGCTCCCAGTGGGGAGCGCTGGCACGGGAAGAAGCCAGAGCTGCCCTGCACAGCCTGTGCCAACCTCAGAGCCTGAGTGAGTGCCTCCCAGGGCATCGCCCCATGGAGAGCGCACCTCCCCCCCTCGCCGGGGCTGCTGTGCCCCCAGCCCTTGGGGTGCAACACACAGTGCTGAGAGGCAGGGAGTGTGGGGGAGAGGAGGGCGAATCAGCCCCAGGACACCGCCCCTTGCCTGGCTGGACAGACAGATGGATGGGGGCCCTGACACTCAGGGTGGGAGGGGGCAGCCCAGGAGGGGCTCCCCTCCAAAAAGGGCCTGGGGAATCGGGGCCGTGGGAGCCAGGGAAGGTGCTGGAGCCTGTGGGAGGTTCTGGGCTCCTGTGGAGCCACCTGCCCTGGGTGGGGAGCCCTCAGCCCAGCTGGCTCTGCCTCCCCCCATCCTCTACAGCTGCTTCTGCCTTCTCCCCTCCATGCATTAACCCTTCAAACCACAGGGCTGCAGGGCCTGGTGCCTAGTGTCCCCCCTCCAAAGAACACAGAACCACTTCCATCACCCCCGTCCCAGGCTCGGGCCCAAACAGCGCTGCCCACGGTGCGGGTTCTTTGCCAACCCCCATCCCACAGTGGCAGGTCAGGGTCGGGGCAGTGGCACCACTAGCTAGACCCACCCCGGGCTCCAGGCAGCCAGAGGGCCCCCCGACCCGCTGGCATGGCCTCCCTGGGGCCGGAGAGGCCCTTCCATCCTGGCCCTGGATGCTGCCGGGCATTCACCTGCCCAGAGATGAGCTCGGGGCCTGGATCGTAAGGCCCCATGCGGTGCTGGACGGGGAGGGGACAGCCCAGCAACCTGGCACTGTGGCACAGGCCAGGCCGAGGTCCCTGCCGCTACTCCGCCTTCGAAATCCCGGCAGGTGCCACGCTGCCGGAGACGGCTCAGTGCTCCGTGTGGAGTGGGACCCCCACTGGGGGCTGCGTATACTCAGGGCCCAGGCTAAGGGAGCCCAACCTCTCCATGCCATGCAGCCACGAGAGGGCAGAACGGGGCAGGCCGCTGTTAGCCTGGGTTACGCCAGCTGCTGCCATATGCAGGACAGGGCTCAGCTGCCCCTCCCTCCCGCTGGCCCCCAGCAAAGAGGAGTGGCTCTGGAGCGATGTCTGGCAGCACCCCGAGGTGGCACTGAACCCACCCTACCGCATGCCCACTGATCACAGCCTGGGTGGCCCGACAGGTCTCATGGCGCGTGGGGGCAGTGACTATACAGGGGCCCCGCACGCCAGGTGCTGCACACACAGCGAGACAGGACCTGCCCCCCAGGCTGCGCTGCCTCCCCTCCCCGAAGAGCGGCGCAGAGGCTGCAGGAGACATGACGAGGCAGGCAGGTGGCGAGAGGTGTGATTATTGCACTGAAGTGTGTGTACAGCCAACAGGACCCTACTGTATACAGCCGCCCTGCGTGGGGCACCCGGGGACAGCACGCTCCCTTCCACACAGCACGGCAGCGAGCAATTCACCCTCCTCCTCCAGGACTGGCCGGCAGCACCGGCCCTCATGCCTGCAGGGCATTGCAGGGCTGCCACGGATCAGCCCCACAGCGGGCAGGGCCGGGCAGACCTCTGGAGCCCGCTGCTCCTGCCAGCCAGGTTCCAGCGCAGAGCCCCCGAGGAGAGCGGGTCTCTGGCCATGGCCCAGTCGGTGCTGGGGGTTTAGTCCCATCGGGACGGGTGGCATTGCCAGGGGGAGGAGAGGAAGGCGCTTGCTATGTACACGAGTCCGGCCTCCCCTTCATTAGCCGGGCAGGTCAGGCATCCGCGAGCTCACCCGCAAGCGGAGCCCGCTCAGTTGGCAGAGTTCAGGGTCTGGAACTTCTCCCGCAGGTTCCTCACGCGGCCGTGCTGGCCGGTGGCTGCCTGCTCCCAGCCCGCGGCCCGGCTGGGCTCGGGGGCCGGGCCCTCCTCCCGCCGCCGGTACTCGTCCGACTCCTGGTAGGCCTTGCAGCGCTCCGCCACGGCCTTGAGTGAGATCCTCTCCCGCGAGGTGGGCGAGCGGATCTGCACGTAGCTGGCGGCATCGGGCGGCTCCTCGGGGGCGGGCGGCTCCCCGCCGCACGGCACCTTCTCCAGGACGATGATCCGCTGGTCGCCCAACATGGCCTCTGCGGTGATGTGCAGCGAGCCAGCGCTCTGGTTCCTCTGGCGTTGCCGGGCGCTGGTGTCTGGGCTCTCCTCGGGGCGCCAGCCCCTCCCGGGGCTCTGCTCCAGCCCGCGCCAGCCCTCCTGCCCCGGGGCGCCTCCCGGCAGCTCTGCCACCATCTTCTCTGGCGCCGACTGGCTCCTGTTGACTGGGGGGGCCCGGCGCGGGCTGGGGAAGATCGTGCCGATGGAGTACCTGGAGCGCAGCTCCCGCACGTCGGGCCAAGGGAACGTCTCCGCCATGATGGGGCTAAGCGGGCTGCAGGACGAGGGGCCGGGCAAGGCGCCAGTGCCGGGCGAGGTGGGGTAGGAGGGGCTGAAGGAGAAGTGCTTGGGCGACTTGTCCTGCGAGGAGGTGGCGGCTGAGAGCGGCGTGCGGGGGCTGTACTCCGGCAGTACCACCTGCTCGAAGGCCGCGAGAGACAGCGCCGGCTTCCGCGGGCCTGGGGGAATCACACACGCTGGTGAGCAGAGGGGCCAGAGCCGGGGGCACCTGCCTTCCCTGACGTGTGCCAGCCCTCCTACCCAGCCCCATGGCCCAGGGAGCCTTCCTTGCCCCGTGCCAGCCCTCCTGCCCTGCCCCACCACCCGGAAAGCCTTCCCTGCCCTGTGCCAGCCCTCCTGCCTGGCCCCACTGCCCAGGAAGCCTGCCCTGCCCCACCGTCCAGAGAGCCTTCCCTGCCCTGTGCCAGCCCTCCTGCCTGGCCCCACTGCCCGAGAAGCCTTCCCTGCCCTGTGCCAGCCCTCCTACCCAGCCCCACGGCCCAGGGAGCCTTCCCTGCCCCGTGCCAGCCCGCCTTCCCTGCCCCATGCCAGCCCTCCCGCCCAGCCCCACGGGCCAGGGAGCCTTCCCTGCCCTGTGCCAGCCCTCCTGCCCAGCCCCACTGCCCGGGGAGCCTTCCCTGCCCTGTGCCAGCCCTCCTGTCTGGCCCCACCGCCCGGGGAGCCTTCCCTGCCCCGTGCCAGCCCTCCTGCCCAGCCCCATGGCTAGGGGAGCACCCACCTGTGTTTCTCTTCACCTCCTGGTGCCCGTCACGTGGCGGGGGTGCTGCGCAGCTCCTCAGCTCCTCCAGCTCGGCAAAGCGCCTGTGCCCGGCTGGCTGGCGGCTCCTGATGCGCAGGCTGTACTGGCGTGCCAGCTGGTACACCTTGTTCTTCAGGCACTCGCTCAGCTCGGCCTCCGAGAGTGGTGGGACCCGGGGGGGCGGCTTGGCGGGGTGGCCCAGTTGCTGCGCCAGCCTCTGCAGCTGGCCGGCCAGCCTGGCGGGCCCCGCCCGCTCCGTGGGGGACCGGCTCTCGGGCGAGGGCCCGGCCGACTCCTCTGCGATGGCGCTCAGCTCCTCGTCCTCTGGGATGAGCAGCGGCTCATGCAGGTCCAAGCCGTTCTCCTGGCTCCTGCCCAGGGGCCACGCGGCGGCGCCGCCGCCAGCTGTGCCCTCCCCGCTGCCTCCCTCCGGGCAGGGCTGGCCGGCGCTCAGCTGCTCCATGCCCTCCCACACCTTGACCATCTCAGCGGGCGGGCGGAACTCCTCCTCGGTGACGGGGGCGCTGGGCTCGGCCCCGGGCCCAGCGGTGGGGCCGCCCGCCAGCACCCAGGCGGCTGTCCGACCGCCGCTCCCCATCCCGCCCGCTCCCCGCCTGGCGTCGGCATGCTGCTCCGGCCGTGGGAGGCTGTTGAGGCGGCAGACCGAGTTCCTCACCAGCCCCTTGGGGATGTAGGAGAGGCTCTCCCGGCGCCGGATGCTGAAGCCGGCGTCGCGGTGCTCCGCGCACTCGTAGTAGCTCTTGATCTTGTCCAGCAGCAGCCGGTCGCGCTGGGAGAGCATGGACTCTTTCCTGTGGCAGGGGGTGCGCTCGGGCTCCGCGGGGCCGGGCGAAGCAGCCCCGCTGCGGGCGGAGCCCGGCGGCGAGACGCGGCCCTGGGAGTTGGCGGCGCTGCTGCGGCCCTGCCCCTTCTCGCTGCCCTCCAGGCTCAGCACGCTGCTGCTCCGGCTGACCAGCCGGGGCGTCAGGAAGCCCCCGGGCCGGCCCTCCTCCAGCGCCAGGCTGCTGCGCCGTGAGAAGCTGCTGGTGAACATCTCGGCGATGAGGCTGGCGTGGTCCAGCACGGATGGGGGCAGAATGCTCCTCGCCCTGGCCTCCTCTTCCTCCTCCTCCTCCTCCTCCTCCTCGCTGCTGAGGGGTTTGAGGTCCTCTGTGTTCTCCGCCATAGCCAGGCTCCGCTCCTGCTCCATCTCCCTCTGCTGGGCCAGCAGGGCTGGCTTGGGGGTGCGCGTGACCTCGGGGGGCTCCTCTGGGCGCTCTTCCTTGTTCAGCTCACTGAGCTCCGGGGCAGCCTGCGGGGCAGCAGGGAGAGTGAAGGCGTGTGCTTCCCCAAACAGCAGCCCGCCCACCCTGACCCAGCGCCTGACACATTGTCCCTGGGGTACTGGCTCCTCTCCTCCAGGGCGGGAAGCAGCCCGGGATTCCTGCGGATCCTGAGGCACAGGGGAGTTGCCGGTCCGGTGCCCCAGCTCTGACCCCGGCCCGTGCCACATGTAGGAGCCCTGCAGCAGCAGCTGGGGATAATTGGCCCTCATACAGATCTCATGCCTCAATGTCCAGAGCAGTCGCTGCTGTCTCACGCTGCATATTGCTCGCAATAGAAGTGTCCCATGTTTTTTTCTCATCTTGCTCAGCTCCTGGGCCTCCCCCAACCTTCCTGTGGCATGGAGTTCCACAGGCTGATCTCCCATTGGGTGAAAACGGGGTTAATTGCTTTTCACTGGTTATCAAGTTACCATTTTTGATTTCCTTCAATGCCCCATTGAAGGAAGCCAAGAAGGGGTCTTTTCCTTCAGAGGTGCAGGGGAAGGCTGGCTGGAGACAGACTTGGCAACTCCCACCCATCAGCCAGTGAAAAGGATGTTGGCTCGTGGCAAGAGATGCACTAGGAGTCGGGTTCCATCTCTGGCTCTGGTGGTTAGAGCAGGGGGCTGGGAGCCAGGACTCCTGGGTTCTATCCCTGGCTCTGGGAGGGGAATAGGGTCTGGTGGTTAAAGCACAGAGCTGGGAGTCAGGACTCCTGGGTTCTAGCCCCAGGTTTAGGGAGCCACTGTGAGCAGTGGTAAGAGCAGAGGACAAGAAGATGACTGGGTCCTGGTGCTGCTTCTCTCTCGCTGCATCATCCCACCTCATTGTGCCTCAGTTTCCCAATTTACAAGAGTCTTAACTACCTGGCAGGGCGGCGCTGGGTGAACAGGCCCTTGCAGAGGGCTGAGAAATTCACAGGTGGAAGGTGCTATAGTGAAGCGCAAATGCTCATCCGTCAGGAGGCTGCCGGTATGAAGGCAGCGTGGGCAGGGCACTCAGTGAGCCAAGACTCAGGACACCTGCGGTCTATCCTGGCTCCATCACTGCCCTGCTGGGAGACCTCAGCAGCACAGAGAGGAGAGCAGGGAGGTGCCCGTCTCCCTTTGGGGCTAGGACTGTGTCTGTGCAGTGCCCGGCCTAACAGCCCACCCCCCCTTAGCTGTGCCGATGGGGTGTTCTGGGCAGCCCTCAGCCCAATGGGGTCCCGCTGACCTCGGGTCTGAATGCCCAACCCCCCGGTCTTGGTGAAGGATAATGGGAGGTGTGGCCCATTCATCCCCATGGGGCCGTCTCTCACTCACCTCCAGGATGGCCGAGGCCGTCTCTGCACTGTGACAGTTCTCAGGGCTCCCTGGCTCCTGGCTGCCCTTGGTCCCCTTGCCCTGAAACACAGCAAAGGGGACACATTACACTGCTGGGCCGCGACTCAGACAGCCCTGGCGGCACCGTGCCTGCACCGAGGGACGAGAACCTCAGAGCCCCAGAGCAGCCCAGTTCCGACCCGGTCAAGCGCCAGCAGCCTCCAGCCTAGAGGTCTTGGCTCCGGCACCAGAGCTGTGGAGCGACATCCGCCGGCCAGCCCCAGACGGGTTCCGATGTCAGAGCTCCCAGCGGAGACCTGGCCCTGTTCAGATCGGCTGCACGTCACCTTCACGCTCCAAGGGAACTGGACCGGCTTCCCCTCGGGAGAGACTCCAGCCAGCCAGCCTCTTCGGGACCCAGCCATGAGTGGGGTTAGATGGGGTGGGTGCAAAGCATGCTGGGAGTCACAGCAGCCACTCCGTCAGGTCAGCGAAGGGTTAATAGCAGAGACGGGCTCAAGCTCCAATCCAGCCGGGGGTGCTGATCAGCCTGCCCCAAGCAGGGCGGCAGGTGGAGATAGAGGAGAGCGGGGGGCAGGCAGCCCCGAGCCATGCGCCAGGCCAGCATGCAAGAGGGGGTTGGAGAGACACCTCACCGTGCGGCCCCGGGAGAAAAGCAAAGCGTTGGCCCGACAGTGCCAGCCGTGCAGTGCCGCCAGCAGGAAGCTCGCAAAGTCCGCTACCTGCTCCTCGCCCACCGGGCCCTCCTCCTCCTCCTCCTCCGGCCCGGCTTCCTTCTCACTGCTGTCACTCACAGCCAGCTCCTCCAGCGAGCCCTGCCCCAGGGCCTGCTCTTCCTCCTTCCCCATGGCTGCTTCCTCCTCCTCCTCCTCCTCCTCCGCGCCCCCCTTGCCCTCAGTTGGCTGCAAGGGCGCCCCGGCCTCCAGGAGGGCCCCGGCGCTGTCGGCGTGCTGTTCAGGGGACAAACAAGGGCTCCCTTTAGGGCCACCTCATTCCTGGGCGCCAGAGCTGCTGGCAGGGCCCCGACAGGGCCAATCGTGGGGTGTCCCCCCACCAGCCCCTGTCCCAACTCCATGCGTCTGCAAAAAGCCGGGGGCCATTAGGCCGTGCGTGCTGGGGCACAAGCGCATGGGTGTGAACGGGCGTGCGACCGGCAAAGGGGGGCTGCATGCGTGCGATGCACATACAGCGTTCAAGGAGACCCGGCCTGCACAGGAACCTCGCGGCAAGAGTCCCAACGCCCACTGCTACCCAGCTGGCACCTTCAGCCCCTCCGTGCCCTCCCACTGCCCCCAGGCTGGGGCGGCGTCCAGATCTTTGACACAGTTGACATGACATTCTACTAGGAAAGCTGGAGAAACGTGGGCTCGGCAGAACTACCGTGAAGTGGATACAAATTGGTTAAACAACGGCAGACAAAGAGTGACTCTGAACGGAATGATGTCAGATTGGAGGGAGGTCTCCAGTGGGGTTCCACGGGGCTCCCCACGGGGGTCCGGTGTAGTTTTTGACCTGGATGTAGGTACAGAGAGCACACTGACCACGTCTGCAGATGACACAAAGCTGGACGGGGGGGTTACCAACACTTCGGAAGACAGAGCTAAAATTCAGAGGGATCTTGATAAATTGGAGAACTGGGCTACAGCCAACACAACGAAATTCAACATAGACAAGTGTGAGGTGCTGCACTTAGGGAAGAAAAACCAGATGCACCGATACAGAATGGGGGGAAACGGTCCTGGCAGCAGCGCTGCTGAGAAGGATCCGGGAGTGGTGGTGGATCACAACCACTGCATGAGCCAGCACTGCGATGCTGTTGTAGAAAAAAGCAAATGCAAGTGTAGGTTGCATTAACAGAGGCAGAGTCTGCAGGTCTCGGGAGGTGACAGTACCGGTCTCCTCGGCGCTGGTTAGGCCTCAGCTGGAGTCGTGTGTCCAATTTTGGTCACCAATGTAGAGAAAGGATGCAGAGAACTGGAAAGGACCCAGAAGCGAGCGACAAAGATGACCAAAGGGATGGAATGCGAGTCAGAAGAGCGAAGGCTGAAGGAACTGGGTATGGGTAGTTCGGAAAAGAGGAGATTAAGAGGGGACGTGATAACGGTCTTCAAACACTTGAAATGCTGTCATAAACAAGATGGAGAAAAGTTGTTCTCTCTTGCCACAGAGGCAGGACAAGAGGAAATGGGTTCAAACTACAACGCAGCAGATTTAGATTAAATCTCAGGAAAAGCTTCCTAACGGTAAGAACAGGAGGACAATGGAACAGACCTGCCTAGGGCGGCCGAGGAAGCTCCTTCACTGGAGGTTTTCAGAAGGAGGCTGGAGCCATCTGTCTCGGGTGGCTTAGACACAACAAATCCTGCGTCTTGGCAGGGGCGAGACTAGATGACCCTTGCGGTCCTGTCTCACCTTGTGGCTCTATGATCTTACCTTCAGTCCTGCTGCCGCATTCCCAGCGCATGGAAGAGAGAAGACAGGTGATTAGCAAAGAGGTCACCGTGCACCGGGGCCACAGCAACGGGAGGAGAGCAGGTGAATGGCGCATCACCCCGACGCCGCCCCTCCCTGGCAGAGCTCCCCATCCCTGCAGACGCGGGCTTGAGGCCCACGAGCTGCAGGGGGCTGAGGGCGGGAGGCTGGGCGGGCTGCCGAAGACCCAGATTGTGGTGTTGGGAGCTGACATGTCAGCAGGGCAGGTTAGAGCAGCTGCCTGGGGGGGGCCAGACTGGGGCTGCCCGAATGCGCTGGGCCCTTTGTGCCAGCAGAGACTCAGCCTCCAAGGGCAGAGTGTGGCACCTGCAGACCCCTCAATGCCAGGGAGCGGTGGGGATTCCCCACCCCCACCCCCCTGCAGCCGGGGGAGGCCAGCAGGCTGGGGTGAGAGCATCGAGTCCTGTCCCCTCAGGGCACCGCACAGGGTGAGCGAGCTGGTGCCACAGGAATGGCTTGGCAGTGCCACAAGGGGCTGGGGGGAGGGGGGCCAGGGGCTCCAGTGTAATTACCACATAAAGGCAGATGGGGCTGTTTGTCTGCTCAGGCTCGCTGGGCCCCAGCCAGCCGGCCAAGCAGGGAGGGCTCTGAGCTCTGCCCAGCCCAAAGCGGGCATGCGGGGGGGGGCGGGGGGCATCCCAGGGACTCGCTCACCTTTCTCACCCAGCTGCTTGACAATCTGCTTGGCAGGCTCTGTAGGGAAAACAGCAAGTGATAGGCTTGCCAGTTGTACCCTGCCCCCCGGCCATGCGACCGACAGCTGTGGGGCAGGTCTGGACCCCCCAGGGTCGCAGCTGGGAGACATCTGCTTTCTGCCCAGCCCCGCACCCTGCGGGGCACAGGCACCACCCAATCCCAGCGCAACCTCAGCGCACCGGGAACGCGCCTCTCCAATGCCGCGGCTCCTCTGCCACCGCCTCCCGCTCCTGGAAAGCGGGGCCCCAGGGCAGCCCATCTGCCACCCGACGGCCCCTCACACCCGCCACAGGGGGCTGGAGAGATGCGTTCGCCGGGCCCCCTCGCCGCACCTCTGTGATTGGCCCCAAGAGTACCACGCGCCAGGAATCACCAAGCCCAGAGCACCACAGCCCCCGTCCCCTGGCCCGCGCTCCAGCCCCGTGCCCCAGGCCGTAGAGCGGAGCTCGCACCGGACTTCCTGCGGCCTGCACGCCCCAACCCCACGCTGCCACGCAGTCCATCCGGGAGCTGCTCCCTGCGGCGTCGGAGGTGGAAGGGCTCTGAGGACAGGACAGACGCAGCCGTTAGAGCCAATTCAGCTCTCCGAGCGGCTGTATATCCTGCACCCCCCCAAGACACGGCTGTCCTACCTACGGCTGCACTAGCCCTGCCACCGGTGTACTCTGCACCCTGCCGCCTGGCACTGCCCACCGCCCCCCGAGACACGGCTGTCCTACTTACGGCTGCGCTAGCCCTGCCACCGGTGTACTCTGCACCCCGCGGCCTGGCACTGCCCATCGCCCCCTGAGACACGGCTGTCCTACTTACGGCTGCGCTAGCCCTGCCACCGGTGTACTCTGCACCCCGCGGCCTGGCACTGCCCACCGCCCCCCGAGACACGGCAGTGCCCACCGCCCCCCGAGACACGGCTGTCCTACCTACAGCTGCACTAGCCCTGCCACCTGTGTACTCTGCACCCCGCCGCCTGGCACTGCCCACGGCCCCCCGAGACACGGCAGTGCCCACCGCCCCCCGAGACACGGCTGTCCTACCTACGGCTGCACTAGCCCTGCCACCTGTGTACTCTGCACCTCACTGCCTGGCACTGCCCACCGCCCCCCGAGACACGGCAGTGCCCACCGCCCCCCGAGACACGGCTGTCCTACTTACGGCTGCGCTAGCCCTGTGTATCTATGTACCTGTGTATTTGGTGTGGTGCTGGATGCAGGGCACTGAGCATGTCCCCCCAGGATGCTCTATAGCTGGCCACGTACTATTCCTGCCCACAGCTAGCCCCAAAGCAGCCCTACTGATGGGGGCTTGCCCTGCCCACCCAAGGCCACAGTCCCAGCGCCCCAAGGCTTCAGCAACCTGGCCCTGGCTGGGGCTGTGCACAGCCGGCTGGATCTGCGATAACCCAGTGAGAGGGGCTGGGCCTGGGAGCCAGCCCAGCAACGACCCCCCACCCCACCCCCCGGGTGTTTGACAGCGACTCGGCCACAGCACAGCAGGGGAGAGAGACCTGGCCGGGCAGCTCTGGTGCGGGGACAAGCAGAATGGTGCCATTTCTCACCCTCCGGCTCTGCAGGGAAGGGGGGAACCGCTCCAGAGCCAGCGACCCCACGGGTGCAGGACCCTGCCTGCTCTCCGGGCAGCCACAGGGAGGTGGTGCCTTTATGGGGCCTAGCCGGGCCCAGGACTGCACAGAGGCAGCAATCAGAGGGTGGCTGGTTCCAGGTTCGATCCCAGAACAGGAGACACGAGGGAGCTCTGAGCCCTGCTGGCCCACGGCAGACAGGGCGCCACGCCAGCCTTTGGCCAGCCAATCCGATTGGCTAGCGGGTGGAAGCAGGGGATGGTTTGCCATTGGACCCGCCGTTGTTTGCCCAAGGCTCTGGGCCCTGAACTTTGCCTTCCTGGCCGGGCAGGCGGGCAGCAGTCTGATTGCACGTAAAGGGGATGTGCGTGGGGCCAAGCTTCAGTTTGTCTGGGGTCCACCAGGCTAGCTCCGCCCCGGTGGGGAATTCCCACCACTGGGAACGGAGGCCACCACGGAGGGGGCAAAGAGAGGACACCGCTCAGGGAGCCGGGCAATCTGCCCTCCAGCACCAGGAACAGAACCCAGGAGTCCTGAATCTCACCCTCTGCTGCCAGCGAACAGCTGTGAAACCCACTGGCAAAGGGTCTCTCCTTCACGCTGGTCCACACAGAGGATGACAACCTTCTACTGCTGCAAGTTACTCTGTGAGCTCAAGCAGCAGAGTTCTGTGGGGTGGATCTAAAGGTTCCAACCCTGCTGACGACCACTGGGGGTCAATTTGATGATGCTGCAGGATGGAGCTGCTGGTTTTTTCAGTTTGGTTTTGTGCAGACTAAGGAATTACATGCAAAGAGCTATGTTAAAGGAACATTGAAGCTGCATTGTCAAACACTCACATTAGGAAATGCCAGATCTAAGGCTGCCTGTATCACCTTAACCCTGTCTCTTGTGCAAGTATGCATTACAACAGTCAAAGAATACTATGCTTTTCTTGCCTCATCAGCGCACCGGATGGGCCCTGCTCTGGGGAAGGGTGCAGTGCAGGAGGCTGTCGTCTGTAGGACCCTGCCTCATTGGTTCCAGAAGCTGGAAGGGGTGAGGTGAATGAGGCAGGGGATGGCAGGAAGAGACAAACGGGTCTCCTGGCTTGGGCAGTTGAATGTTGCCCTAGAGAATTGTCCAGAGTTCCTGGGTGATGCTGGGCAAAACACTTCAAAACAGCGTTTTTCCAGGTGGTCCCTCATTGTGTGTTCCTGTGACAAAGTGGGCATTTTTTCATCATATGAATAGAGTGTCTCTCTCAGTTTCCCCTATGTGCTACATGACTGACTACATGGGGGGGAAAGGTTGTTACTCTTTGCAGAGATCCAGGTGTGACTGACACCTGGCTGTCTGGGCCGGGGCCATGCCACGGAGAGTCTCAGAAACAATTGCCCGGATTTTGGCACCTAGTGACTGTGGAAGGCCCACCCTCTGCAGGAAGCCAGCCAGGTGTGACCAGCTGGAGAACAAAGGGCTAAGGAGGAGGGCCAGGGGACAATGTTTTCATGGGAACAAGGACAAAGGACTGAGGAGGAGCCAGAGGGGTTGTTAAGTGTGGAGCTGCTGGAGGGAGAAGCTTCTGGGCTGGAAGGCGACTAAGAAGGGGTCAGAGAGAGCTCTGGGATCTGAACAGACCGAGATGGACTCTGCTGTAACTTTCCATTCTCTTTGCTAGTGTAGAAAGTCCTTGCCTGTGTACCAGAGATCTAATGAACCCTTCTGCTTTCACAGTGCTGGCTGAGAGTCACTTTGGAGGGGCAAGTCTCCCTCCAGGGTCCAATCCAGGTGGACTTGCTGCATAGTGCTTGCGGTGCTAAGTGGGGTACTGAAGGCTCTGAGATTCAGCCCCAGGTGGCAGTGAAGCCAAGGGGCTCATCCCAGGGAGTGTGAGAGACCTTAAGAGGACTGACGCACTGAAGGGCTCCTCCCAGGGACCGTTCCGGAGCACTGGACCTGTGGATCTGTGCCACTTCCTCATTTACTGGGAGTGTGACTGGGGCCCTGGGCGCTGAGTTGCACCTGAAGGCACTCGGGGCTGGGCTTGGAACATGTCAGTGCTACCTGATGCCATGTGCTCTGATAAACTCAAACCCAGGGGTCTCAACTTGGGCACCCAAATTAACAGACACTTTGGACCTTAATCTCTGTGCCTGAGTCCCTACCTGTCTGAGGGGGATAAATAGCAGCCCCCCACCTGGCAGGTCATAGAGAACAATTCACTGCTGTCCGGGAAGTTCTCTGGTTCCCAGTCTGACGAGCCCCATACACACGCCCAGAAGGAAACGAGTAATTCGGCGTCTGGGGCAGGGATGGGGGGTGAGCAGGAAGCCAGGCCTGGGGCCGAACACTGAACGACCAGGAGCAAATACTGAACAGCAACTCATTCCTTGAGCACCAGCCCACCCGTGCAATGAACAGGGCAGGGGGCCTGGGGAAAAACCATGTTGTCAGGTCATTATAGACTGTAGGGGTGGAGCTAAGACTGCCTTGACAACCTGCTCTCTGGCCTTTCCTACATCTCAGCGCTGCGGCCTGAAGGTGGCTGCATGTAATTTACTAGTGACGGTTTGCAGAGATTCGACCGAGGACCCCTCCCACGAGCTCGACGTGTCTGTGCCAAGCACTATATCCACCACCTGATTTCAGCAGCATGCACCAGAGCTGCGTCTTCTGCGGGCCGGGAAAGACAACCTGCCTGGTGCAGTCAGCGACCCCAGCTCACAGCAGCCCTCTGCCCTCCAGAGTCTGGGAACAGCCCGCTGTGACAGTGCACCCCATATTCTTCACAATGATATTATTATGACGTGATTATGACATAATCATCATGTATTTTATGCAAGATAAGTCATGTGAGGGGTCATCGGAAAGGTTAGGATTTACTGAATTTGATTATCCTATTTGTATGCATGTATCTGAAGTTAGGAATATTGACTATGTATCCATATTCCAAATGTTTTACAACTGGGGAACGCCCAGTAGACAAAGATACTTTCATTCTGAAAAGCTGGGTGGGGAAGGACCATTAGGGAAAACAATAGGCCTTAGGAGAAGCTTGTCTCCTACCGGGACGCCTTCCTGAGGACGCTACGGACAGCCTCCGAGTTATGGCTACTGTGACACTACAGGGACATGTAACCAGGTCACCTGGTGCTGGATTCCATCTTGGGATGTCAGTATTTTTCCACTGACTGGCGTGGGAACCAAGCTTTGAAACAAAGTGTTCCCGCCCTATGCAAAAGCTATTTAAGGCAGGGGAGTGACATCATCGTGGTTCTTCACTGACTCCCCACCCAAGAGAACTCCTGGAAACACCTGAGGAACAAAGACTGAACTGGGAGAAATGCTGGACCCAGGCTAAAGGGATTTTTAGCCTGTGTATGAAAGACCTTCGGATTCCACACTGTCAGCAAGTGCAACTTGTGCCTTAAGAATCTGCAGCCTGATTGTATCATCTCTTAGGGTGAAAATCTGCTATTCATATCCAATCTTTTTAGTATATTAAGCTTAGTTTGTTTGTGTGTTTTGTATATTTGCTAGGTAATCTGCTTTGATCTGTTTGCTATCCCTTATAATCATTTAAAATCTGTCTTTTGTAGTTAATAAACTTGTTTTTGCTTTGTCTAAAATCACTGTGTGGCAATCATAACTCGGGAAGGAAAGCTGTCGTATATTCCGCTCCCCATTGAGGGAAGGGGCGAATTTCATAAGCTTACGCTGCACAGTTCCCTATGCAGTGCAAGACGGTATAATTTTAGGTTTACACACCAGAGCACGGTTCGTGCCTGAGTAGCTGGGAAGTTCCTTGGCTGGAGCCTTCCCATGCAGGGCTGATCACAGCATCTGCATGTAACTGCAGCTGGGTGCATCCCTACCTGTATGGGTGCTGGTGAGAGTGCAGGTTGGAGGGCTCTGTAGCTTGTTACAGCAGCACGGTGTAAAGGGCGCCCAGGCTGGTGGGTCAGGTGGGCTCAGTAGTACCTCAGTTCCAGGTGGCACCCTGGGGGAACCAGTCACACCTGCTGCTGGGCAGGGGTCCCTGAAGAGAAGGGTCCAAGCGATCCTAGCCCCATGGGTGTGAATCCCAGAGCAGCACAGATGGTGGGGAGGTCAGACGCTTTCCTGCGGGGGTTCACAGCTACAGGCTGACAGCCATGGAATGCTGGGGTTCAGGACTCCTGGGTTCCATTCAAGCCAGCCAATGGCGGTAGAGGGGACAGCTATTCTCTGATGCAGGGACACATACCCTTGGCTGGAGGCAGATGGGGAAAGGTGACCCTGGTTCCTGCAGCTCAGCCAGGGGCCTGACAGACATACACCCCTGTCACCCTGAACATGGGCTCACAGGACAGGTGGGGAAGAGAGCGTACCTGGGGGTTGCTTCCCCTCCCCCAGCACCACTTCTGTCTGGCCTGAGCTAGCCAGCCATGCCCGAGCCTCCACCACACGCGGGGAACGAGGAAGGGGAGGAGATCTAGGCATAGGCCCAGCAGCGCTCACAGCCCAGGTCTCTCTCCTGCCCTGCTAGAAGGCCACTGCCCCCAGGAGAGCGGCAAGTGTCCAGGGCTGAGCTGCAGGCCCCTCCGAGACACGGGAAGCTGCCGAAGTGCAGCCTGGCCTGCTCTGCCCTGCCTAGCAGAGGAGGCAGGGCTGCCCTGGGCCCGACAGCAGCCAAGGTGGCTGGGAGTCCAGCCACACCGGCAGGGACAGCTGACCAATCTGAGCGCGTTTCCCGACCGGCCATGCAGCCTGTGTGCTAGGAGGATGCTGAGTCCGGAGTAGGACAGTCAACTCCGTGATCTGACCCGGAGAAGGACGGGTGGGTATGGGGTAGATCCTGGACGGATACCAGGGCTGGATGCTCAGGGACCAGCTACCGCCAGGCAAGGCCGTGCAACAGCCACCATTACAGCCAGCGCTGACAGCTCGCCCGACAACAACCCCAGGGGGAAGGACGGGCAGGGGCCGGCTGCAGGCTGGGACACAAAGACCCCCACATCTCTGGTGCCCCCATGGGCACTGGCCTGAGCCAGCTGGCGAGGACTCAGCCCCAAACTGTCCGGTGCTTGCCCTGCACCCGGATGATCCAGTCCCGCCCTCACCCCCACAGAGCAACAGGGAGCAAGTCAGCCACCTGCCCACTCACTGTGCGAGCACAGCCCAGACGTATGCCCCATCAGACAGCCCGGCTTGCAGGCATCACTCTTGCCAGTGCCAGGGGGAGCCATGTGCCACGCCAATCCTTCACCATCACTGACTCAAGGCCCAATCTGGCTGCACCCTCCCTCGACACACCCTCCTTTCTTACCCGACTGTCGGCGCCCCTGCCGTGCCTGCGGGGGCACCTCGTCCAGGGGCTGGCACGACTTTGCTTTCTTCAGCCGCTCCGGGCTGTATCTGTAGCGAGCGGGGTCTGAAAGGGGCAGAGGAGTGCGGGTGAGCGCTTCTGCAGTGCGCCAAAGTGCGCAGGGAGGTGGGGAACGAGTCCTGCCCCCTGCAGCATGCCAGAGTGAGCGCAGGGCGAGATGGGCCCCAGGAGCTTAGCCCGGGCCTGGCACACGAGCCTGCCGCAGCCTGTGCGCTCACAGAGCCAGGTCCCACAGCTGAGGCACTAGGGACTGGTGCTGTTAGACCCAAAAGCCCCCAGTTTGATCCCTGCAGCGCCCCTGCCAGGGTCATCATTCTGTGGGGCACCGGCCTGGCCCAGCAGTCCAGAAGAGACGCACACAGCCACGGGACCCGCCCCAGAGAGAGGAACAGAGACAGACACCCCACCCCCGCCCCACAGACAGACAGAGAGCTGGAGGGAGCACTTACGGGAGGAGTCCATTTCCAGGATGGCTTCCTTAGCCTAGGGGTGCAGAGATCAGTCGGTTAGCGAACAGGGAGGGCAGCGCAGCAGTGGGAATTCTTCATAATGCTTTGTAGGAGTACTGTGTGTGCCTCGATTTCCCCTATGTGCTGGATGATTAACTAGGTGGTGGCTGGGGAGGTTGTTCGCTCTTTGCAGAGCTCCAGGTGAGACTGACACCTGGCTGTCCGGGGCCTGGGCCCCCCATTCCCATGGAGAGTCCCAGAAGACAATGGCCACTCCAATTGCCCGGACATTTGGCACCTACCGACCACGGAGGGCCCACTCTCCACAGGGAGCCAGCCAGGTGTGACCAGCTGAGGAACAAAGGGCTAGGGAGGAGGGCCAGGGGACAATGATTGCCTGGGAACATGGACAAAGGACTGAGGGTTGTTAAGTGTGGGCTGCTGGAAGGAGAAGCTGGGGTACTGGGACTGACCAGGGGTCAGAGGGCTCTGGACTGACCCAGATAGACTCTGCTGTAACTTTCCCTTCTCTATGCTAACCGAGGACTTTCTAGGCTGTGTTCCAGACATCTCATAAACCCTCCTGCTGTTACAGCGCTGGCTGACAGTCCCTCCTGATTAAGTTGGGGGTGCATCGCTCCCTTGGGGGGTACAAGTCTTCCCCAGGTATCCAATCCAGATGGACTCGCTGCAGGGAGCTCACGGTGTGAAGCGGGGTGCTGAAGGCTCCGAGGTTTGGCCCTAGGAGGTGGTGAAGCCAGGGGCTCACCCCAGTGAGCAACCCTCCGGGGGCTGATGCGCTGAAGGGCTCCTCCCAGGGACTGTTCCAGAGCTGGGCGAGAGTGCCGGACCTGTGGATCTGTGACATACAGCCGCCAGCGTGACGGGGGGCTGCGTTCCCCATCCCTCCTTCCCACACCGGGTAGCTGCTGATCCCTGCGCTCTGGCACAGCCGGGCTGACCCGAAGCCCAGACCACATGCCCTCGGCCTCAGAAGCCAGCTGCCGTGGCTTGGCTTCAGGCCCTGTCTGCATGGGCCCCAGGCCTAAGTGCTCGACTCAATGGGTGGGGTGGGGGCTCTGACCATGGGGGCTTGGGCCAGGGGCAGCTGGTGGGTGGCACCAGGGCTCTTCACCTTCTGGGGGATGATGGCGTGGTGGTTCTCCAGGATGAGCCTCTTGATGTGGTGGGTCCAGACCCGCTTCTCCTCCACACTCTTGGCCTGAGGCAAAGGACACGTGATGACATGGAGCCAGGCACCACACGTCACCCCTGGAGAACCCAGTCCCCTGCACCACCACTGGCTGGCCCCGCAGGGCGCCCAGCCCGCCTGCCCCCGGCTCCCACCCTGCCCCTCCGTGCCCCACAGGGCGCCCAGCCCGCCTCCCCCCGGCTCCCACCCTGCCCCTCCGTGCCCCACAGGGCGCCCAGCCCGCCTCCCCCCGGCTCCCAGCCGGCCCCTCCGTGCCCCGCAGGGCGCCCAGCCCGCCTGCCCCCGGCTCCCAGCCGGCCCCTCCGTGCCCCGCAGGGCGCCCAGCCCGCCTCCCCCCGGCTCCCAGCCGGCCCCTCCGTGCCCCGCAGGGCGCCCAGCCCGCCTCCCCCCGGCTCCCAGCCGGCCCCTCCGTGCCCCGCAGGGCGCCCAGCCCGCCTCCCCCCGGCTCCCAGCCTGCCCCTCCGTGCCCCACAGGGCGCCCAGCCCGCCTCCCCCCGGCTCCCAGCCGGCCCCTCCGTGCCCCGCAGGGCGCCCAGCCCGCCTCCCCCCGGCTCCCAGCCGGCCCCTCCGTGCCCCGCAGGGCGCCCACCTGGATGCTGTACTGCTGCTTGCTGTGCTTGTAGTGGGTGACGCTGAAGCACAGCGAGTCCCTGGTGCTCTCGATCAGCATCAAGGAGGAGCACTGGGGAGAGAGCGACATCCGCAACCCAGGCATGACTCCCCTCCCAGGGGCTGGGCTTGGGCCACACCCGTACCCCTGGGGCTCCCCCTCTCCTCCCCGTGCCAGCACCACTGCCACCATCCTGCCCCCCCGGGGCTCCCCCTCCCCTCCCTGTGCCAGCCCCCCCACCGCCAGCCCCCTCCCGGGACTCCCCCTCCTCGTGCTGCCAGCAGCTCCCCTTTCCCCTGGGGGTTCCCCACCCCAGGCCGCCCCTGCCCACCCCTCAGGGCTCTCCTCCCCATGCTGCCAGCACCACTAGCTCCCCCCAGAGGCTCCCTTCCCCACACCAGCAGCCCCCTGAGGCTCCCAGCCCCAGGACAGAGGGGTGGTACAGGGAACGGGCAGGAGGCCACGCCATCCAACTCGCTGGACCGGCTGCCGACAGGGTAGGGCACCACGGAGCCACGGGGGTTGGGGGGAACCACGGAGCCACGGTGCGGGGGGGTTACCGGGATGTGGCTCTTGCAGATGAAGTGGTCGCCCCGTCTCTTGGTGATGAGCAGGGTGCGGTCGAAGAGGAAGAAGGTGCGCTCGTTGCGCACTCGGCTCACCCGGAAGGTGCCCTCCAGCACCAGCTCCCCGAAGGTCGTCAGATCCGGCCCCTTCCAGTTCAGCAGCAGGGACTGGATCTCCTGGGGAGGTTGGGGGGGAGGCGGCCTCAGGTGGTGCTTCTGTCAAACCAGCCACACACCCCACAGATCTGCGAGGGGGTGTCTCAGCCCCGCTGCCCCCAATCCTGGCACCACTGCTGGCCTTGGGCCCCTGCCAGCACCCAGCCAGGCCACATCCCAGCTCCAGGGCACCGGGAGGCCATTTCTGTGAGGGCAGGGACACAGGGCCAGGATCACCTGGGTGCACCAAGACGTCCCCACTCCGGACCCAGAGCGAAGGATCCGCTGATGTGGCCAGGTAAGAGGCAGCGCCTGGGAGGGGCTGGCTACCACCTCCCACGGGGACATTTGGGAAGCGCGCGAGGCTCTCAGCCAGTACCAGGGAGCCGTTCCCCGGATCGCGGTGCTAGGCACTGCCTTCACACGGCCGGGGGCGGGACGCACCCGCACCAGCGCTCACCTGCAGCCGCACGGCGTGCTCGTGTCTGCGCTTCATGTCGTTGATGTACCAGGCCACACAGGTCATGGTGTCGATGGCCTCCTCCACCACTTCGTAGCCGGCCTCCTCCAGGTCAAAGTGCTTCGCGATCTCCTGGGGACACCACCCAGCGTGAGGGGTCGCTGCCCCGCTCCCACCAGAGGCCCCGCTCCCTTCACCCTCCCCAGGGTATGGGCAGGGCTGAGCTGGGGGACACAGCCGTGGGGCTGCTCACAGGGCACCTTTAGGCACTGCGGTTGGAGGGGATGCAGCATGGGGTGGAAGGAAGGAAGGAAGGAAGGAAGGGGATTGCAGTGCCCCTGGAGAGGGGACGGGTCTGTGATGCTGCAGTGATGGGGATGGAGGGGGACAGGGGGCGCCCTGCAGCGGGTGAGGGAGGAGGTGCGGAGGCGGTGATCTCTGTGATGCGCACAGTAGAACAGGGGTGCCGTGTGACAGGTGGGGTGCCGCCACAGTGCCCATGCAGTGGGGGGCGGAAGGCACCCCCCGTTTACCTGGAGCAGCAGGTGGTACTTGAGGATCCTCTGGACTGGCTTGAGCAGGTAGGAGCCCAGGGGCAGCATGTGGCCGATCTGCTCCTGGCGCTCGCGGAAGAACTTAGCCTGGTGCTTGTTCCTCATGCACTCGGTCAGAGCCGCCACCGAGCTGCAGGGACCAGACACTGCGGTGAGGGGAGACTCATGTGGGGGAGGGGCCTGGCACAGCACCCAGACACCACGGTGATGGGAGATGCCCACCCACACATGGCAGGGGCCTGGCACAGCACCCAGACACCACGGTGATGGGAGATGCCCACCCACACGTGGCAGGAGCCTGGCACAGCACCCAGACACCACGGTGATGGGAGATGCCCACCCACACGTGGCAGGGGCCTGGCACAGCACCCAGACAACACAGTGATGGGAGATGCCCACCCACACGTGGCAGGGGCCTGGCACAGCACCCAGACACCACGGTGATGGGAGATGCCCCATCCACATGGGACTAGGGCCTGGCACAGCACCTGAACATAACAGTGAGGGATGCAAAGTACATATACATGGCACATATAGGCGCGGGGGCAGAAACCAGCCCCCCTGCTCCTGTGCACAGCTCGCGCAGAGGGGGAGCTGGCACACAGCCCCTTCTTCTCCCAGGCCACAGACTGAGGCACCTGCGATTGGGATGCTGGGAGAGGCTGCTGCAGGAGGGGACGCTGGCCCCTCCCAGCTCTGGCAATGCCCCATCTCAACTTCCAACTCGTCCCCCTCAAAAAACTGGCAAGATCCCATTATCTGCTGCCAGAGCCAGGCCACCCCAGCGTGGGTTGCAACCTCCCGACAGGCAGGGATCCCCCGCCCCGGGCACAGCCCCAGCTAGCAGCTGGGTGCCCACCCCGGGCACACTCACTTGGGGTAGTTGTTGCAGTACTGGGTGTAGATATCGAAATCCTGGCTCTGCAAGGGGCGGGGGGAAAGAGAGAGACCGTGAGTGAGGTCTACAGGGGGAGCCCCCTCCCACAGCACTCTGCCCACACGCTAGCCCCAGGAGCCGCACCTAGGGTTGCCAACCCTCCCGGCGGAATCGGAATTGATGTCCCAGTGGCTTCTGAAATCAATCTGGGAGATTTTAATAGGCCAAAGTCCGGTCGGCGGCGCAGCGGGGCTAAGGCAGGCTCCCTACCTGTCCTGGCTCCACACGGCTCCCAGAAGCCCCTCGGCACAGGGGCTCCACGCGCTGCCCCTGCCCCAAGTGCTGACTCCGCAGCTCCCATTGGTTGGGAAGCACAGCCAATGGGAGCTGCCAGGGCGGTGCCTGCAAGCAAGGGCAGCACACAGAGCCGTCTGGCTGCCCTTGAGCCTAGGAGCCGGTGGGACATGCCGGTCGATTCCCGGGAGCTGCCCGAGGTAAGCGCCAGCTGGAGCCTGCACCCATTCCCACACCCCCACCTCCTGCCCCAGGCCTGAGCCCCCTCCTGCATCCAAACACCCTCCCGGAGCCCGCACCCCTCACCCCCACCCCAACCTCCTGTTCCAGCCTGGTGAAAATCAGCGAGGGTAGGGGACAGTGAGTGATGGGGGAGGGGGATGGAGGGGTGGGGGCAGGGCCTCGGAGAAGGGGTGGGGCAGGGAGAGGGGCAAGGGTGTTTGGGTTTGTGCGATTAGACAGTTGGCGACCCCAGCTGCACCCCTCCCTGTGCCCGGCCACAGCTGCCAGCAAGTGCTTACACTGGGCACTGCCCTCCCACTACTCCACCTGCCCGGGCATCAGCACCCGCAAAAGTGCCTCAGTGCTGCAAGCGTCCCCAGAGTGCCCCAGCCAGTCCTCCTCCCCTTCCCTCGGCTGGCACCGCGAGCTCCCCCATCCCCACCCTGGCCAAGCGGGGGCCATCCCATGAAATCCCTCAGGGCCACATGCTGGACCAGGCGTGTGAGCTGGGAGACGCTCGCATGCTAGGGTGCTGGCCCTGAGTACACCAGTTCGCCTGGCGCAGGGCTATGCCATGGGCCATCTCGCCAGCCGCTCACCACTGAGTGCCACCTCCAGAGCCCCCTTACCCTGTCCACGAAGCACCTGGCCACAGCCACAGGGTCGCTGTTACAGCTGTCCAGGTCCTGCAGCAGCTCGCTGGGCAGAGACAGAGACTGTCAGTCATGCAGGGCCCGCCAAGAGCACGCATGCTCCGGGTGACCCACGGGCCGGGCCTGCCAAGCACACGTGTTCTCCAGGGGACACACGGGCCAGGCATGTGCTGCATGCATACAAGGCATGCCCCCCGCCGCTCCCAGCACACAAACCCCCAAGCAGAGGGCAGGCAGCGGACCATGCAGTGCGCCCGACGTGGTACCCACCTGCAGGGCAGGGCCCCTTCCAGTGCCGGCAGGGTTTGAAAACAAAGCAGGTGTTACGAGAGGAGACGCACGCACGGGCTGCCCCCTCTCCCCGGGGCCCTAGCCTGGCCGGCTCTCAGCCACACCACCGGTGTGACACTCGTGCCACGCGGGCCCCGACCAGAGAGCGCAAAGAGCTCAATGGACAGGACCCCTCCCCACCCCGCCCAAGGGCTCTCGGCTGGGACAGCCTCAGTGTCAAGCCAAGGGAGATGGGGAGGGATACGGACCGGAGCCGCTCCTCTGCCCTCCTAGGGCGGCTCCCTCTGACACTGCTGTCCTAGGGCCGGGGAGCGCGTGGCATCAGCCTCTCACCTCTGGAGACTGGCAACGAGATACCCGGCTCACAAGTCAGAAATCTGTAGGGGGGGATTGAGGGGCACTGGCAGAGCTGGGGGGTCGGGGGGAAGAGCCCGGGGCTGTGGGTTGGGATTGAGGGGCACTGGCAGAGCTGGGGGGTGGGAGGGAGAAGAGCCCAGGGCTGTGAGAACAGGGGCTGCGGGTTGGGATTGAGGGGCACTGGCAGAGCTGTGGGGAGAGGGGAAGAGCCCAGGGCTATGAGAACAGGGGCTGTGGGTTGGGATTGCGGGTCACTGGCAGAGCTGGGGGTGGGGGGTGGGGAAAGAGCCCAGGGCTGTGAGAACAGGGCTCTGGGTTGGGATTGAGGGGCACTGGCAGAAGCCGGGGCAGGGAGCCCGGGAGGCTCCCTAGGTGCCACAGTTCCTTTCTGCCGAGCACTAACCCCGACTTCTCCAATTCTAAGGGGAAGCCCGTCCTGGGGCATTTACTCCTCATCCCCTTTGGAGAGGGGGAGTGGAGGAGGTAGGGTGGGGCTGGAGGAGGTGGGGGTGGTACTGGAGTCGGCAGGGGCGGAGCAGGCGGGGGTCAGGGGAAGTAGGCTGGAGCAGGTCGGAGGTTAGAGGGGCTCAGGCCACAGCAGGCAGGGGCAGGAATGAAGGGGGCTGGGCCGGAGGGCAGGGCCGGGATGGAGGGGCTGGGGTCAGGACGGAGCAGGCGGGGGGCAGGGACGGAGGGGGCCAGGATTACTGGGGTCGGGTCGGAGTGGGCGGTTCTGGGCCTGGCTCACCTGTTGAGTTCGTAGAGATCCTCGATGTTCCCAAAGAGCGCGCTGACCTGCTCCGGCCGCAGCAGCAGCTCCTCGGTGTCGATGATCTTCCCCAGGTAGTCCTGCCAGGCGCCCGCAGTGAGCCACGGCGCGGGCCAGCGAGCAGAGAGGCCCCCCAGCCCTCCCCTCCCGTCAGAGCCATCCAGGGGAGCTTCCCCCAGGCCAAGCGGGCTGCAGTCGGTGGTGGGAGCAGGGCTCGGGTCCCCCCTCCCCGTCCTGTTGCCCCAGGCAGCGCCATTCCCCACGCCAGCCCAGCCCGCCCTGGAGCCTGCCAGGGCAGAGCCAATGGGACAAGCTTCCCTGCGGGCAGCTTTATCCCCATCGACCCTGCCAGCACCCCCCGCCCATTTCCCTCACCCCCAGCCCCGGTGCATGCTGGGAGCCCACCCCACTAGCAGACCCCTCCCGGGAGAAGCCAGACCAGCAATATGGGGATGAAAGATGCCCCCTGAACCCTACCCCACAGGGCGTTTAGGGGCACGGACCCAGCCAGCCTGGCATGGCACTATGCCCCTCCCAGGTGCTGGTACCAGTGGGGCTGACAGCACAGAGGAGCCAGAGACTCCAGGCGCCCCTAGCTCCAGGGCGGATGGGGTCGGGGGAGCCACGCAGCGCCACACAGGGGCAGCAGGGGGTGCTGCTGTGACGCGAGGCACAGAGCGGGCCAGCCTGTGTCTCTTGCCCAGCTGGAGCAGGGGGGCGGGGGCTGGCTCACCATCACAATGCTGCGCAGGTCCTCCACGTAGGTGCGCTCCGACTCCACAAGCTCCAGCACGACGCGCTCCAGGTAGCTCAGATTGCGTCTGGCGCCAGCAGGGGCCCGGGGGCCGAAGGGCGAGAGGGAGCGGGAGCCCTTGCGGCCCAGCCAGCCTCCCGGCGAGGCGTTGTTGTTGCTGTTGTGCAGCTGGTTGACCCGCAGGGCGTCCCCCTCCTGGGCTGGCACATGGCCGGGGGTCTCGTCCTGCCCCTCCATGGGCATCCGGCTCACTGGGCACTCTGGGGGGTGCCCGCCCGCCGCAGCGCAGACGGGCATCCTGTCATCGCTGCCGGGGCAGGGCACTGCTGGCAGCCGGGGGGATTCTGGTGGGGGGGAGAGGCAGCGTAGTTAGAGAGGGCAGGGCCCCACAGCCCTTCCTGCTCCCGACCCCATGCCATCACCACACCTGCAGACTCGGCCTGAGGAGTGGCTGAGGGGAGCTTGGCTGGGGAGTGGCCGGACCCAGGTGGCCGGGACAGGAGCAAGAGCTCAGAGCCATGCTTTGACCCCATGCCCACCTGGTCCCAGCCCCCGACGGCCGGGCGGTGCCAGAGCAGCCCAGGGCCAGGCCACCTCAGGGCACTGCTCGAGGCCCAGCGTCTGACCAATGCTCCCCACAGCTGGGCTGTCAGACACAGCTACCAGGCAGCCCAATACCACAGGCCCTGGGCCGGCTCTAGTGACCACTGGACACGGCCCGTGGGTCACGCTCACGGCCCCCATTGCCAGGCTGCAGCACTGCAGCCAGGACGGGGCACAGAGGGGATGGGGGCAGGGCTCACAGTGCCAGGCTATGCATCGTGTGCATCAGACAGCTCAGTGCTGGCCCGGGGCCACCATGGCAACTGAACCCCGGGGCAGGTAACCACCTCCAGGAGCCCCACAGGCAGGGTCCCGGGCACCCAATCCCTCCAGGCGGCCAGTGGCTAGCGTGGAACGAGGCCCCTGCCCCTCACAGAAGGGGAAGGGCTGGGTCAGCAAGGGCAGGGTTTTGCCCCCACCCCAGAGGCCGGAACTGCCCAGATGCATTTCCACAGGCCCTTTGTTCTACACACGCATGCCAGCTGGCAGACATGGACAGGGCCCCTGCCTCCCCAAAGGCTGGGACCAGGCTACTCCCTCCCTACCACGGCCTGGGTGAGCCCCTGGCTCTGTGTTCCCCTGGCCAGGAGAGGCGCGACCGGCCTCGCCAGCACTCCCAGGGGTCCCTGCTTTCACTGAAAGAGAATCAAATCAGTCTCCAGTTACTCTGGTTGTCAAGAAAACCTCCAAAACGTGCCCCAGGGGTGCCCAACACAGAGAGTCTGAGCCCATCGCTGTGGGGGAGGGGAGCTATCCCAGGTGTGACTGACCCAGCCAGCGACACTGCCTGAGTCTCCTGAGCGTCTGAGCCCATGCTGGGCAGGGGTGGAAGCAGCCCCGGGTGTAAGCGACGGGCCTGAGTCTCTCTGAGCTGTGCCCTGCCCTGTTCAGTTCACTGATGGAGATGGCAGTGACAGAAGCTTGACACTCACTTTGTGAACTCTTTCATTGCACTTGGCAGCGCGGCAGGAGAGGGGCAGGGAGCCTGCTAGGTTAGAAAGCAGCGGTCTATGAGGACACCTGGACCCTGCTACCATCCACTGCCCCCTTCCTGCCTGAGAGACTGGCCAGGCCCTAGAGGAGAGGGGCTGACACCACAGTCCTGGCACCATGGCTCCCAGCTCCTGGCCTGGCCGGTTTATTTCTTACTGTTGTGGGACAAAGGGAGATAGGAGACTACAGAGAATTCTTTCTGGGTATCTGGCTGGTGAATCTTGCCCATATGCTCAGGTTCAGCTGATCGCCATATTTGGGGTCGGGAAGGAATTTTCCTCCAGGGTAGATTGGAAGAGGCCCTGGGGGGTTTTCGCCTTCCTCTGTAGCATGGGGCATGGGTCACTTGCTGGAGGATTCTCTGCACCTTGAAGTCTTTAAACCATGATTTGAGGACTTCAGTAGCCCAGACGTAGGTGAGAGGTTTATCGAAGGAGTGGGTGGGTGAGATTCTGTGGCCTGCATTGTGCAGGAGGTCAGACTAGATGATCATGATGGTCCCTTCTGACCTTGATATCTATCTATGAATCTATCTATCTATCTCACTGCCATGGACAGCCAGTGCTTGAATGCCACATGGTGGGTCCATGGGACTCAATGCTCCCTCAATGGGGAAGGCAGCTCCAGCTGGGAAAGTACCCGCCAAGGGGCTGGCCAAGCAAGGCTCAGCTCCCGGCTTGCGACCACAGGGGGTAGCACTGCCTGGCTTCAGGGCATGGAAAATTGCAACCAAAACGTCCTCTGGCCCAAGTAGTTTAAATACCTCCAAGGAAGGGTCTGCAGGTCAGATCTGCCCTCGGTGACCCCTCTGCAGGCTGAGCAACCCCCGTGCACCTCACCAGCTGCAGAGAGGCATGCACAGAGAACCCAGGGTGGGAATTCTGCCGACAGCGCACTAGCAGGACCGGAATCCACCGTCCCTCTCAGCCGGGCTGGTGGCTCTGCCGGGCTGCCAGAGGAGGCAGATAGGCTCACAGGGGAGTGATCCCCATTTTCCACATGGGGACTGTGGCACAGAGATTCACACTGAGCAGTTCTAGTGACATCTGGGCACAGCTGGGGCTGGACTGTCGGAAATGCAGAGCCCCGCCCTGTCGCGCCTCGCGACTCCCAGCTGGAGCAGTGGGTACCCAACGCCCCTCGAAAGTGGGGTCCCCAGCACCACTCCTCAGGTGCCCAGAAAACTTGGGTCCCCAGATCAGTGTAAAACCTCTGGTCTAAATGACACCACGGTCATGAATGGGGCCAGGGCCAGAGCAGGACGCAGACCTTCCAAGTCCCAGGACTTAACCACATGGCCAGCCGACTTCTGCGCCCAGCCACAGAGTGACAACCATGCCAACATCCCGCCCCTCCTCCTAGGAAGTGCCCGGGGAGCAAGCAGGGGCCCTTTCGCAGAGGGCAGCTGCACCGGTGGGCAGGTCCGTCCTCACTGGGCCAGATTTCTCAGTTTGGGCTGCATAGGCCAGGCCAAGAGATCCCAACAGCGCTGCCGGCCTGAAAACAACAAACCATTTCCCATGTGCACAGCAGCAAAGAATGCCAGCAATTTCTGACACTGCAAAAAGGCCTTTCCCTCCCCGAGACACATGCAGAGTCCCACACAGCCCATGGGCGCCCTCACAGCCCACCGGCGCGCTCACAGATACCGTCTCTCCCACAGCCCCTCACAGGCACACGCCGCGGCAGTCTCTCTCACGCACACAGTCACGCGGGTCGGACACACAGACAGTCACAGGCTCACGCAGAGTCACACGCAGCGACACTGTCTCACCTGCAGAGTCTCACACACAATCACACGCAGCCCCACAGGCGATCTCACAGACAACCGCACACACCGGCGCTCTCACCGACACACAGAGATGGCAACTGCCAGGTGTGCGTGTGTCTGACTCGTCCCCTCGCAGCCAGCTGGACGGAAAGTTACCCAGCTGCCCCAGAAGAAGACAGCGCCGCCGGCAGGCTGAGACACACCAGCCCAAAGGATTAGACGCGGCTGAGAACTGGGGCTCAGCACCGGAAACGCCTCCCGGCCCATCACCAAAGCACCAGGCCTGCAGCACTACCACAGGGGTCCAGCACCAAGTCCTGAAGGTCAGGGAGCCACATGGGGTCGATCTAAAATTGCAGCCTGGCTGAAGGGGACCTGCTGCTCTCAGGCCCAGGGTGCGGGACTCTGCTCAGCCCCTACCCCCCAGCAATTAGCCATTCCCTCCCCCCACCCAGCAGGGCTCTGCATTCTTTGCAGCATGTGTAACCAGGATCACACCCTCCCTTCCCTCCCTCCCTCCCCCCCACCGCTGGGCTGGGCAGGGCAGGCATGTGGCTGCAGGCCTGCAACACGCAGGCTCCCTTTAGCAGCTAGTGACACCCCACCGCTGTGCCTGATATCTCCTCCTCCCCCACACCTCCCCCCCGCCAGGGCCGCGCCTCCAGGACTCAGCCCCAAGTCCAGACGCGGGGCCTCGGCCTCCCCCCCTTACCCCAGAGCTTGGAGATGCGGACAGGGAGCCAGGGCAGGCTGATCTTCTCCTCCCAGATGAACATGCCCGTCTCAGCACGCAGGGATGGGCCAGGGGACTGGCCGGGGGGAGCTCGCGCTGCCTTCCTGGGGCGCGACCCGAGAGCGAGTGGGGCAGGGCACGGAGGCTGCTGTCGTCAGACCTCACCTGGAGCTGCTCTGGGCACCACCCCCTCCACAGGAGCGGCATGTCAGCGCCACGCCCACGGGGAACTCACCCGCTAGGCCACCAGCCATGCACAGCGAGAGCCGGGCCTGAGCCAGAGCCCACCAGCCTTGCCCACCTGCGCTCAGGCCACGAAGGGACCCAGCAAGCATGTCCCTACAGCTCCTCCCCCCCAACAGCCCTGAAATGCAACCAGCTCTGGGGCGGAGAGCAGCCACCAGGGGACCCAGGGGGTGGGGAGCGATTCCAGACCTGGCTGCCTGGGCACAGCACATGGGAAAGGCACCAGGGGACCGGGAGGGCCTGCCTCGGGGAGAGCGGCACCAGACCCCCATTGACCCTCCAGGAGGGGGAAGGGCTACACTGACCTTGCAAGATAGAGGGAAAGGCGTGAGGGGGTGTTGGGGGCCTGTTTCTGACCCATTTCAGGGTCCGAGCAGCTCACAGGGAGCACGTTAACTCCCCTGGGGCGGGGGGGGTCACAGCCCTGCTGCCACACTCTCGGGCCAAGGTTTGCAAGAACCGAGCTCCTGAGCTCATAGAACGGTATTACAGCCAACCTGCAGAACCGGCCGAGCTGGGGCCTGCTCCCCTGTGTTGTACCAGGTGCAGCTCAGACCCTCGGGGCCACCACACGCACCAGCCAGGCTGCTTGCCCAGCCAGGGGGTCCCGGCCTCTGCTCTCCCTCTGCAAAGCAAGGTGGCCTGCAGCCCACACAGCCCCCGAGGACCCAGCGCACAGCACGCCCGGCGCAGGCAGCGGCCTGCTCCCAGTGAGTGCCCGCTGCAGCAGGGGTCCCCGGCACGCGACCCCGCCACCCTCAAAGGGACCCCGGACTCGGAGCTGCTGCACAGAGACGACTCTTCAAGGTGAGCCGTGCCAGGCCAGAGCCCTGGTGACCCTTTGGAGCTGGGGGCAGGCACAGCTAGAACAGGGCCACCCACAGCAGAACACAGCTGGGGGGCTCCCCATGTGCCCCAGATGCCTGGCGCACCGCCAGGGACAGAGGCAGAGGTGACATTTGGCAAAGCTTTCCCAAGGAAAACAGAAGCCCTTCCCAGCACCAAGGGGACCCCCTCTCCAGGAAAGGGGGTGTCACGGCCACAGTTTATTGGCACAAATAGCCACCCTGTGGAACAGCAACATTTGGGAGTCTGCCAGCTCCCATGATTGTATCCCAAGCCTGGCGCTATGTGGTGGCACCTCCGTGGTGCCTTCCTTCAATCCCCAGCTCCCGGAGTCAGGGGAGGCTGCAAGAACCTTGGCTTTCTCTTTGAAACCGTGACCCGAAAGGCTCCACTCAGGAGAAAGAGAACCCCCTCCCCGTTTCTAAAGATCTCCTGATTTTCAAGCCAGGCTCCTGATGTCTGAATGGCCGAGGCTGGGGATACTGGGGGAGGGGAAATCCTCTCAAACGGGCAGTAAAACAACCGGCTACATTTTTCAGCAGCTCTAAGGCAGAGGGGAGAATCTGAGCCTTTGTAAATCAGCAGGCCACCTCTGGCCATCCAGCCTGCCCTGCCGTACAACCAGCCAGCATCCCCCAGCGATCCCTGCGGCCAGCACAGAGCTCCGGGCTGAGCTGGAGCAGAGCTGTAGAGAGGCAATCCAGCCTGGATTTACAGGCGCCAAGTGCCGGCAGCTCTCCTGTGCTTGGGTCCGCTGTTCCGATGATTAATTTCCCTCCCTGTTAAACATGGGCCCCTTATCTCCCCCCTGGATTTGTCACTTCAGCTCCCAGCCCCAGGCTGGTAGAGGGAAGAGCCCCCGGTTAGCAGAAATCACCTCCCCTCCTAGGGACCTGGAGACCATTAACTAGACTCGTCTCTCCATGTGCATGGCGGGGCTCGATATGAACATCGCCAGGGAGCTCCAGATGCCAGCCAGGACAGCAAGGGCCTGCGATAAGCAGAGCCCCTGCAGCCTGGTGGGGGATGGCACGTGTGAGAGATCAGAGCCTGGATGTGGGGCATGGGCCCCGGGGGCACTGGAGCGTGCAGAGCTCTCCAGTGGGGAGGGAGATCCCTGGGGCAAAGGAACCAGTCACACCGGCTGGGGAACGCTCCTCCCGCTCCCTAAGGGCAAGTGGTCACAGAGGGGCCACTGTGGGAACCTGCCCATGGCTTTGGCCCTGGCTCCAGTGGGAGCAGCCCCTAGTCCGGCTGGGCCCTTGGCCAAGGGAGCCAGCTGGCCAGCGGCTGCAGAGAGCATCTGCCTGGCACTAATCAATGCCCAGCAGAGACACCTAAGCCGCTTTGCCAGTCAGGGGACGGGATTTCCCAGCATCAGGGATCCTGACTGGAAACAACCTGTTTAACCCCGTCTGCACCAGAGAGCCTGAAGGAGAAGCAGCTGCCCCACAATGACCCTGGCGCAAAACACAGCAGCAAAGGCCCATGGCACGAGTGCTCGGCATGGTCAGAGGCGGCAGCCTGGCCCAGCAGTTAGGTCACTGCACCAGGACACCTGGGTTCTGTTCCTGACATTCTGCTGGGTGGCCTTGGACAAGTCCCCTCCCCTCTCTGTGCCTCAGTTTCCCCTCCCACCCTTGGCCTAGCCAGACTGGGAACTCTTGGGAGCAGAGGTGGTGTCCACGCAGTGACAGGGCCCTGATCTCAGCTGGGGAGTCAGGGAGCTGCCTAAAAAAGCAGGGAAGTGGGGGTTCAAGGCCGGGGGGAGAGAAAGAGTATCTCTGGATTGGATAACCCACCTCCTGGAGCACAGCAAGCAGCCAGCCACCCTCCGGCATCTAACAGCTGCCCCACACCTCCACAGCTAGTTCACAGCCTCTGTCCTCTGCAAAGGCAGCTGTGGGTCAGGACACAGCTCCGTCCAGCAGGGCCCCCATAGCCAAGGAAAGGAGAAGAGGACCACGCCCCTGCAGGGACCCGCCAACATAGACTCAGTTTCCCCAGGAAGCACTCGGTTGCTGTGGCGATGGGCGCTACAGAAACCCTTGAGGAGAGTAGCATAGAAAGCACACAGCTCTCGTCTCAGAGCCACGCGCTGCACCTCCTGCCCACCCCAGGCCTTTCAACGGCCGTGTCCACTCCAGAAGGGACAGGCTCATCTGCAAACCCACCCCACCCCCAGGCTCCTGGGAAGTTCAGGCCCCTTTCCCAGCTCTGCTTGGGTGAGAGCTCTCCTGGGCTTCAATTTCATGGCCTCACTTTGGTCCAAGAACAGAGCTTCCGTGGGAGCCCTGCCAGCACCCACAGATCCCAGGCAGCCCAGAGGCAGCGAGATGGGTGAGGGACGTATGTGGTAGGGAGGAGCTGGTCACAGGCCAACTGATTCTCTTCCCGGCCCCGGGCACAAACTAGTGCAACATGGGTGCCAGCCAGGGATTGCCAATGTGCACCCACGCCATGCTCTTCCACGCCATGGCATGCCCCACATACAAGGGGCTGGGGGGAGGGGATTCCCCCCACTGGTCAGGAGGGCCAGCTAAAGGTTCGCAGTCAACCTCCGGTCCTTTTGTATAGCATGAAAAGAACAGGAAATCTGCCCCACCAACCATACAGGGATCCTCACCCCAGCACTGAAATGCAGCCACTTCTGGAAAGGGGCACAGCAGCTGTTTCTTTGCCAAGCTTACTGCACCATCACAGGGATTCCTGCGAGGGACCAGCTGTGACACAGTCTGGCCCGCACATCCCGTAGCACGCTGAGGCTCCAAGCATTCCCTGGATGGCAGCAGGGAGCCCCCAGCACACAACCCGAGCCCCCCCCCCAGGCTCCACCCTCCATGCAAATGACAGCCACGAGGGGCGGGGAGCCGCACCCAGCCCCAGGCAGGACAGCCGGGAGCGGATGAGCATCCACCTTAGCTAGGAACGCACAGTGCCGGGGTGGAACGATGGCTGGTACCGCCATGCCCACAGTGAGGGGTTCCTCCGGGCACTCCTGAGCACGCCATGGGCATGCCGCCCTGCCCCAGAACCTTCAGCCTGGGGCTTGGGTGGACTGACCTCCAACAGCCCGTGCCAGCGCATCACCTCTCTGCTCCAAGGCCAGAACTCAGTCAGACTCGCCTCTGGCCGCGAGGCCCCAAATCAGAGCCGTGGCACGGACGCGGGAGGAGAGCCGAACCGTGGCGCGGGCCAGAGGGATTACAGAATTGGAGGGTATGGGAAGGAAACCAGGAAACATCAATCCATGTCCCCGGAAGTGCAGCACAGCCCCGAAATGGCACATCCCAGGGATCCCGGGTGTATCTGCGAACCTCAGCGCCGCCCTAATATTGCTTCTCATTCACGTGGCCAAGCAAAGGAGCCGCTGGGGGAAGGAAGCAGCCTCTGAGAAGATCTGTCTTGGGGCTTGTCGTCCCTGCAGAGTTCACAAGAGCACTGCCCGTAGCTCGAGTCCCATCCACACACTAACCCCCTTCCCTCCAGTGCCTGGTGCAGTTACCCCATGCCAGCTGGCCCCTCCCAGGGACGAGGGAACACTCGAGCACACAGCGCATCCGCTGCTAACATGACCACAGTACAACCCAGGCTAGTGCTCCAAAGCTATCCCACAATTCCTCCCCACGTGCCCAGAAAGGACAATTCACTGGGAAAGAATGCATACAGCGGCTCAGCTTTCTGCAGCACAGAGAACCACAGATACAACCCCAGGGGGCCTAGCGCCCCACACGAGTGTCAGTGTGGACCCAGCAAGCCCCCTGTTACTGCGCAGTGAGGCTGCTCTCACTCCAGCTAGGCGGCCTCCCGCTACCTCTGCGGCGAAGACGTACCCTCGGAGATGCAGCCCACAACATGAAAACGCCCCCAGACGCACAGCTGTATCAGCCCAGAGTGCTTTGCAAATAGAGCCACCTGGCAGACAAGCCGCACGTGGGGAGCACTGTCTCTGTCACTGATATGTGACCACTTCTGGGGTGGAACGTGGCAGCTGCTTAACACAGAGCAACACTACAGTAAAGGAGCAGAGGATGCTCCAATGGGAATGGCTTGGAAAATTATTTAGCGCCGCCAGCCATAGCAAGTAGGTGCTGCTTATAAAGAGCAAAGACAAACTGTGTGAACCCACCACCATGGGCTCAGAACTCAGGCTGGTGGAACCTAATCATTTGGGACACTGAAGCCTACGCCCTGTGCTTGCGAGAAGTGATGTGGGATCTTTAATGACCTTATTTACATCTCACCTGCAGCATAGCACCTCCAGACATCACAGCATGTGCCCACCTCAGTCCAGAGCTGGGTGAAGAGCTAAATAGACAAAGGTTGGAAGGGGGAAACTGAGGCACGGGGAGACCAATGGACTTGCCCAAGGTCACTGGCAGAGCCAGGTTCTGGCTTCCCACCCATCCATTCCACCCCACTGCCTCCCATCATGCTAAGCCACTGGTCCAGCAGGAAGAATGGCCCCTATGGACAATGCCAGCAGAACAGTGGGAGGTCACCCATCCAAGCAGCATGCCCAGTCCGCCCGGGGCCCCAGCCCAGGGGCTGCAGCTGCCCGGTGCCATTTGGCAGGGAAGCGGTTAACACAGCCAGCATGCGAGTGGCTAGGAGGAGGCTTTGAAGCTAAAGAGCAACACTCGCCTCCTGGAGAAGAGGCTGATAAAAGTGTTATTCAGAAGTACGTTCTGCTGGCGTCTCACATTCTCTGCATTGCTCACTGATTGGCACGGCAGGGAGTGCAGGCCAGGGATTTCAGGGGGGCCCGATTCTCAGACTGCTGAGCACCAACCCCTCAAAAAAAATCAGGTCCTTTTAAAGGGTCTTTGGACACCCCAAAGCGGAGACAGCTGGGAACAGGGGAATTGTCAGACTGGGCCGTGGTCCATTCAGCCCAGCATCCCGGCAACAGCAGGGAGGAGGCGTAGGATCCGTGCAGTGGCTACTGCGGAATAACCTGCTCCCCACACAGTACTCAGTCTGGTCTCACAGCCGGCGATCAGCTAAAGCCCCGAAGCGGGAGGTCCAATATCCCTTCCCCGATCAGTTAGCCAAATCCCTGTTGAACTCTGGACTACCCCCATCCGCTGCTGGCCATCAGGCTATTCTAGTCTCTCCTTTGGGCGTCACAGACAGAGGTTTCTCCTCTCGAGCAGCAGCTGAAGCCAGTGGCCCTCAAGCACCCAGATTCCTCTCCCCATGCCAGCCCATCACCACGTGGAGCACGATCTATCTGCCAGAGTCTCCGCCTGTCGGAGGACGCCCATGGGTGCCAGCTGGCGTTTGGTGGTCCAGCAAGATCTTGCTGCTGGCATTGGAGGAGGGGGGAGGAGAGACTGCTGCAGGCCACAGCCATGAGGGTCCCTCTCTATTAGGAGCTAGGCATGCTGGCAGCAGCCCAGGGTTGTACCACTCTTCCCAGCCAAGGCAGGGGCAGAAGGGACCTTCGCCTCTGGACCTGGGCTACATGGTCTGGTTGCCCTGCCCCAGCAGGGGCAGCAGGGCTGGGGGAGTTGGCACGCGCAAGGCACAGGACGTCACACTGCTCTGAGCGGGGAGGGGGCATGGGGTACTGCGGCGCCACCAGCGCTCTCACCATCGCTCCCCCCAGCAGGGCAGGGCCTGGCAAAGCGCCTCAGCCGGAGGCTTCCCGAGAGGCTCTAGCGAGGGCACGCTGCCCATCGGCAGGGCTGGAGCGAGAGACCATAAACACAGGGCAGGAGCCGACTCAGGAAAGGGGCCCTTTGGCCCAATCTTTGTGGACGCTGCTGCTGCCACTCACCCTTCGCCGACCAACCATGTGAGCCTCCACGCTTGTGCCAGCAGCCTCCGGCTAATTCCACTTCCCCCGGGGTAGAGCCCAAACCAGCCCTACCCCGGCTCCACTCCCAGCTTGACTCTGCCCCTGAACAGGGCTGAACCCCCGGCCCTGGTGGGAGTCCCAGGATATGCTCCTCGGAGAGGTAGCACGTCGGAACCCAGCTTCAGACCCTGATCCCTCCTGCACTTAATAGACACTGTCGATCTCTCCAAACAAAGCCACAGTCTTTGCCATGCACCTGTCCCCCTCAGCCTTAAATCAGAGCCCTGCGTCTAACGCTGCCTGCTGAGTCTCAGGAAACAGCCCCAGGGTTTGCAGAGTGGAAGTGGCAGAGGGAAGGGGACAGGCAAACCGGAGCTGGGACTGGAATTCAAAGCATCTCTCTGCAGCTCAGTGGCTAGAGCCCTGGACTGGACCTCAGGAGACTTGGGGTCTATTCCTGACTTTGCCACCAGCCTGCTGGGTAACCTTGGGCAAGTCCCTGCCCCCCTCAGTTTCCAACATCTGTAAAATGGGGATAAAGATACTGACCTGCTCTGTGAAGTGCTTTGAGATCAATGGCTGAAAGGCACGATGGATTACCATTACTGACACCTGACCCGGCACAGTGGGGCTGGGGCCGTTCCCATTGGAGGGGATTTGTGCTTTAGCAGTCTTTCCGGCTCGCCTCTAAATGCCACCCACCAAGTGCTAGGTCCACCCCAGCCCTGCTGTCCTTCCAAGATGCACTAATCTGCTCAGCACAATGGCCTGGGATTATGGTCCTGCCGGGGGGAACGTCGCCACTCGCTGGAGGAGCCGTGCCTCCCCGGCTATGTACAACCCCACTGGCGCTCTCCCTGCTGCCCATCCCTGAGCGTCCCTCCCTGTCAGCGGGGCAGTGAGAGCCTTTATCCTCTTACTGTAACCCCCGCCGACGCTCCCGCAGGAAGCACGTGGCAGATTTTCTCCCTGCAACCTCCTCAACCACCAGATTAGACCTAACTTTAAACCCAGGAGGCGCCACTTCGAAATGCAGCCCGGCCTGGAAAGAGCTGCTGTCACGGAGTGTGGGGGAGTCCGGGGCCTGCACCCCTCTTCCTGGGATTCACTGCGACTCTCAGCCAGCCAGTAAACGGAAGGTTTATTGGACAATAGGAACACAGTCTAAAACAGAGCTTGGGGGTAGAACCAGGACCCCTCAGTCAAATCCTTCTGCGGGGGCAGGGAGCTTAGACCCCAGCCCTGGGGTTCCCTGCGTTCCTTCACCCAGCACCAAACTGAAACCAAAACCGCCCCAGCAGGCTCTCTCCTGTAGCCTTTGTCCAGTTTCCCGGGCAGAGGAGTTACCTCCGCCTCCCGGCTCAGGTGACAGGCTCTCAGGTCTCCCATCCCCAGTGAAACTCCCCTGCCACATTCCCAGGTCAACACTCGCCCCTCCCTGCTGCTTCACAGCCCCCGAAACAGTCGCTCAGACTGGCCTCCCCTTCCAACCCAGAGAGCCAGGGGATACACCCCCTAGAGCCTCCCCTGCTCCGTTCCAAGACAGCTCTCCCCAGCCCAGGCCTCAAACAGAACCAAGGACAGATGCTGGGCAATACAGCCACAGATCTCTGCTTCCTCCCACCACACCCAGGGGAATGCCCCTTAGTCAGGGGCATGCGTAATTCCATGGGCAAGTTCACGATAGAAAGGTAAGGAAGGCATCATCTGATTAATTTTAAAAAAAAAAACCCTACAGAACCATAATTTCAATGGTGTCACCCTCTGTCGCATGGCGGGGTGTGTGTGTGTGTGTGTCTGTGTGTGTGTGTGCTGTGTGTGACTCACTGCCCCTTTCTGCAGCTCCAGGTCGTCTGGTTGGTGGAAATTTTGATGACACAATGTCATTGGAAATGAGTTGCGTTTGGGATAATTCGAAATCCCTTTCTCCCCCGAGCCCAATGGTACCAAACCTGACAAGCCTAGAACAATGAGGCAGCTCTGTATTCCAGAAAAGTTTTAAAAATCAAGGTGTTTTTAAATTATACTTTAGCACTGGCCCGTCAAACCTGCAGCCCTTGCGAAGGTAAATGGTGGCCCTCGACCGACAGTCCTGCGTGATCAGTTAATGCATAGAACAGGAGACCCGGTTAATTTTTTTAACGTTACAAAGAACTACAAGTAGACGGGGGGCTTCAAGTTGAATGGCTTCTTTTTTGCCAACGATGGCAAAGCAGCGATATTGATTATCCAGTTTGGTTTATTATGCCAAAGAGTTGTAATGAGGCACTGGTTAAGAGGTCAGCATCCAGACAGAAATTACTGGACTCCATCCACAAATGGTATGCCCACAGTTCCAGACTGTGAATTAATTACAATCCCAAGGTAATGTATTACAAAATCCTTGGTTTTACTTTTGTCTTGATCACCTTTAGTTACCAACGGGGAGACGAAGAACACTGACTAGTTGCTGAACTCATGGAGAATACCACCATGGAGGGACCTGGTTAAACACAATGCTCCGTGGCACCTTACTTATAAGAAGCGCATGTTTCCTGTGCAGCTGAAATGCATGAACAAATAGATCTGCAGAACTGAATCAAAACGTGGTGACACACTAGACATGGGCCTTTACAGGCCTGTCCAACAGCTAATAATGCCCCCGATGATCTTCATTGACAGTGGATTCTATGTCCTGGCAAATCGCACATATCAGTCACAGTGACACGTGCAATCGGCTCCTTTGTTGAGCTCTCGGGGATTTGGTACAGTGACAGTACTGTGAACCAAATTCTTGCAGGGACAAAGTTGTGACGTGCTATAGAAGCATGCACCCAAACACTCGCTGCCCTTCAAAAATGCTACCTAGATGTCTTCTCTGGAAAGCAATCTGATGTGTTTGAAGTCACTCCCCAGAGGGGACAGGACTTGCAAGACCAGTTCCCCACATCCAGCTCTCAATGACCTGTCGCACACAGTGGAAAGCTGCAATAGCATAGAACGGATCAAGCAATCAGTGACAAAGCCAACTTTCAGGATGGCGTGGAGACACATGAAGACGGTTGAGTCTTAGTTGCGCTTCATTCAACCTGTCAGGACTGCTCATTGCAATTTGCACCTCAAAGCACTGGAAGACTTTGCAAAACACATTTTTGCTTTAGGTGTAACCAACTATTCTGCGATGAGATTGCGTAGTTCCTTGCTGAGACAAGAGGTATAGAAAAGGCTGACTATGACATAGCGGAGGAATTCCAGCAAGGGAAATTGGGCTGTCAAAAGGTCAGCAGATCCCCTCTGGGCACTTGGTTCAGACGAAGCCCTAGAATATGAAAACAGAGCAATGGAAGTCACTAGGGGGTTGGCGGGCATAACACAGCAGCCAAATGATCTTTCCCGGTTTTTCCTGACAACCCTAGAACTCCATCGAATTTGGAACAAAACAGTAAGAACTGCTGGGATAGCTTCCCCACAAGATTATTAGATGCCACAAAGGGACAATTTTAAAGCTACAGGAGGAACTTACATGCACTGGCAACCCATTCGAGTCTGATGGACTGAAGCACATTAATATCACAACAAAAGCAGTCTTCAGCAAAGAGATAGCTACAGACGCCAGAGCAGATACTTTGGGTTTTGAAGCTTTCAAAACCCAAAGAATTATCCAAGGCTGTGTCAATCTACAGGCTCTGTGACGAAGTGGGACTGTTCTTAATGTTTCCTCCGAATATTGTGGGGGTGCCTCAGTTTCCCCTATGCAGTTCTTAAGTATCTAGGGGGTGGGAGAAGGGTGTATGATCATTGCAGAGCCCTAGAGGGCAGGTGTGTGCAGGGGTCTGGACACAGAGAATGGCCGACACCCTGTTTCCTGGCAACTGATGGCCTGGGCCCTTCCGCCCTGCAAAGTGAGAGCTAAAGGGTTGGAGAACAAAGGAGTCAGGTGACCTCCTGGCCGGGGAAAGGAACAAAGCCCAGAGGAGGAGGGGCTGGAGGGTGTCTTTCAGTTTGGGGCTGGCTGGGACATGGAGTGAAGGGCAGACGTGGTTGTCTGGCTCACTGCCCCCCAAAATGGACCCAGCTGAGGGGTCCTGTTCTCTGCACCTGCAAGCTCTGTTTTAGACCATGTTCCTGTCATCTAATAAACCTCTGTTTTACTGGCTGGCTGAGAGTCAAGTCTGACTGCGAAGTTGGGGTGCAGGAACCTCTGGCTTCCCCAGGAGCCCCGCCTGAGCGGACTCGCTGGGGGAAGCACACGGAGGGGCAGAGGATGCTGAATGCTCCGAGGTCAGACCCAGGAAGGTGGAAGCCGTGTGAGCTGTGTGTCCTACAGACAGGCTGCTCACCGGAAGGCGACCGCCCCAGAGTCCTGACTGGCTTCATGGGGAGCAGTTCCAGAGCATCGCCATTGGACTCCGTGACAGGCTCCAACCAAGAAGCCTAAAGGTGTGTTTGAATACAAAGAAAACAGTCAGAGTGAAGGTGGCAGGAACTATGAAAGAGCTAACCGCAGAGAGGTTGCTATTTGTTCGTCTCCTGGTCATGTCCGGATCTCAGCATGATGCTGATCTACATGAGACTTTGGAAAGTACAAGTTCTCCACGGTACCAGGATCAATGTTTGAATGCGACAGAACAATGCACACATGCCAGGCAAAAAGCAAACTAATACACATCTTGTACCTTGTGGCAGTGGAGGACTTCCAGGGTAGCAATCGCAGATGGCATGGCGAAGGTACACTTCATTAGGAGGCTACCAGGAAAATACTGGATCTATGACAAAGTCCACCTCATGTTCGACACATATGCAGAGGAATCCATTAGAAATATTACCAGACAGAAGAGACTCCATGGCAGCGCACCTGTCCAATACAAAAATCACTGACTCCACAAACATCTCCAGCGTCACAATGTAGAAGCTACTGTGTGGTACCAGCACGAAGGAGGAGTTAACTGCACACCTTGCAGGGAAAATGCTTCAGCATCCAAAGAACTGCTGGAAGAATTTTGCCATTGCATGGTGCAATAAAGTTGCTGCCTTGCACTACTCGGAGGAGTTTTTCCGTAGGTCTCATGAGGCAGCTGACACTCAAATACCTTGCCTGCCATCCCTGCCACGGAGCAAGGCCCTACTAAACTCCCGATTTTTGCACAGGACACAGATGTTCCAGTGCTCTCAGAGAGACATTACTCAAAATATCTGCAAGATGCTGGTTTTGTGCCTGTTGCTGGGGAACAGAATCGCTGGATATCTCTCAGAGATGCGCTCTTATCAATCGGACCATTAATACCGCCCACTGCCAGGTTTCCACGCCCTTTCAGGATGTGACACTACTGGAAGGCTGCCTGGAAAGAGCAAATTATCTTCCTGGAAGGCATTTGATTCAGCCTCCGAAGACTCTCTCCTTGCTCTGGAGGTGTTCAGAATGGCTGAGAAACACCGATGAGACCATAAGTGCACGGGAGCGGTTTGTATGCCAAGATTATCATTTGAAGACCAACGTTACGGAGCTTGCAGATGGATGTTTATCAAGAAGCAGAGAAAAATCACCACCAACAATGTATTTGTTTATCAAGAGGGCAAATGATCAAGCAGTGGAATGACTCCAGGATGGCCAAGCACATTCAAAACTACCCTCCCCTATCCGGCATGGATGGATTGATCACACCACTTATGTGTGCTGCCAAATCAATCCTTCAGCCAACCAAATACTCGGATGCAAAGACCAGATGCACACTGCCCGGCAGATGTTTGGCCAGCAGCCTGCCCTGTATGGAGCCGTGCGAGTGCGTCACGGACAAGGATCAGCGTAACAAAGTGTCTACTAGCAGCGTGCTGGAAGGAGACGACACTGATGAGGACTTCGGGGAATAAACGTTTGCAGTCCTACGTGTCTATACTTAGTCCTGCTTTGAGTGCAGGAGACTGGACTAGATGACCTCTTGAGATCCCTTCCAGTCCTACGAGTTTATGTCAAGGCCAACTCCCCTAGAATGACCAAAGATCAATGTCTTTTTTATGTACCATCAAGACACCCCTGAGTTCAAGTATAACTAAAAACAACATCGATCATTAACCATTCTCTCGACTGTAGATCTACATCATTGTCCTAGGTTTGTCAGGTTTGGTACCACATGTCCATGGGAGAAAGGGCTTTCGAACGATCCCCAGCTCGACTCCTTTCCGACAACACTGGGTCATCAACATTTCCACCAACCAGAGAACCTGGAGCTGGGAGCCGGGGGAGAAGCAAGCCCCGCCCCATGTCACAGATGGTGATACCATTGAAACCACGGTTCTGTAGATTTTTAAGAATCAGTTGACCCCTCCCTCACCTTTCTAGCACTAACTCGCCCATGGAATGAGATTTCACTATGTTATGCTCCCAGACTGCTGGGAGGGAAGAGGAATTGGGCAGTACCCCTTTAAATACTTTGGGAGCCCACTAGCAGCGCTCACTGGGCTCTGTGCTGTAGAATCCAGCAGTGCGCAGATGCAGCCAGGGTTCAGTGAACACAGCTGAACGCCCACGTGTCTCCTTGAGGCTGTCACCATGGGGCAGAGGGCAGAAGCCACCCCACCAGCCCGGGGGGTCTATCAAGCAGGGAGACTGGGGTAGCGGACTGGCGTGCAGGATGCCTGAGTTCAATTCCCAGCTCTGCTACCAACGAGGGGCAAGTTCCTTCACCTGCCTGGTGCCTCGGCTCTGCAAGCTGAGGCTAGCCCCTCCCGCACCACAGAGGGCCAAGCCACTGTGAGGTGGTCGGATGCTGCAGGGCCAGGGGAACCCCAAGGTAGCAAGGAGACTCCGCCAGCTCTCCACTGCAAGACCCACAGTCACCCTGGGAACAGCCCTGAGGGCCCATCGCTGCTGGGTCCCTCTGCAGGGGCAGGAGAGCCCTGCTGGAATTGGGCAGCCTGAGCCCATCCTAGGGCTGGAGTCAGGGGGGAGGGATGTGCCGCCCAGCTCCCTGTGGCCCCTCTGGAGCCCAGCCGTCCCAGACAGCACCCTGCCGCTCACGTTGGCGTTCCGATCACAGCCGGGCCCGGTGCAGGGCTCACATTAACCCCGGGATGTGGGTTCCCCCCCAGCTCCTGCCCTGGCAGCCCAGACCCTCAGAACATGGGGTAGCCTCAGAGACCAGGCTGAGATACAGGAGGCGGAGCACAGCTGCCAGCTCTCGCCCTGGCGCTGGGCACGTGGCTGGAGCGGGAAGCCGAGAACCAGCAACAGGGAAGCAAAGCCATGGTGCCAGGCCTGGCACAGCAAGGCTGCAAGAGCCAGCAGTGCAAGAGGGAAGCCAGCCCTGGGTCTGCAGCCCTCCGCCTGGCAGCACCAAAGGCACAACCCTCAGCCCTGCCTCTCCCACTTCCCCCCACTTCCCGTGCTCGCCATGGGAAAACGTTACCGGAGAAACCTGGCACCGGCTGAAGGACTTAAAGGGACGTGCTCTGATATTATACAGCCACGCACCAAAACTCCCTGCCCTTTGAGCTCAGCCCAGTTAAAGGCAGCACTTGCCCCTCTCACAATACCGGGCTCCAAGCCCCAGCATGCAGCACCCTGGCGTCAGCTCAGCAACACTAGTCCCTTCACAGCACCTGGCCCCTGCCTTCTGCCGCCTTGGGGCTAATGGGGAGCCACAGCCAAGCTGGGCACAGGGGCCTCAGGGAGTCAAGCACCCAGATCCAGCTCCTTTTCATCACCCATTGAGCCGGGCACCCGACTCCCCATGGCCCTGCGAAATTTCAGCCAATAATCTTACAGTCATAATTAGTAGTAGTTACATGTGTGAATGCTTAGAAACCTCAGCTGAGATCAGGGCCCTGTTGTGCCAGGCACTGCAGTGAGAAATTCTCTGACCCCAGCTGAGATCAGGACCCCGCTGTGCCAGGTGCTACCCAGGCACGCAGGAAGAGACAGGCCCTGCCCCAGCTGAGATCAGGACCCCGTTGTGCCGGGTGCTGCACAGACACACGGTGACAGTCCCTGCCCTGAACAGCTAGACAGACAGAGGGTGGGAGGAGAAATGGCTGGCCAAGGTCACCCCACAGGCCAGCAGAAGGGCCAGGAACAGAACGCAGCTCAGAGCCCTGCAGGCTCCAATACATTCCTCCAATAAATAAACCCTACCAGGCGCTGGCCAGGGAGGGGCTGCTGCTGGCGGCACCAGAACCCCTGAACGACCCAGACACAAGCACCCTGAACACAGGGATGTCCTGGACTTGGTAAGAATCCCATCAACACTACAGCTCTGAGCCAGCCTAGCCCGCGCGTGCCCCATTCAGCACACGGCAGCAAGCCGGCTCAGCTAAAGGGGGAGGGGTGCTAAGGCCGGGCAAGGTGGCTGGGGGGAGCCCACAGCTCTGGGGCTCAGCATGACCCGAGGGGGAGTGTGTAGGGGGACTGCAGTGAGTTAACTCCCAGTGATTGGCGCTGCGGTGGGGGGGCTGCTCTCATAGAGGGAACAGCTGGTATTTTCATGCAGCGGGATGAGCTCATGGGGAGCCTGCAGTCTCTGAGAGGGACTGGCTCCGGCAGCTGGGGGCCTGCGTGCACGTCTCCCAGCTGCGGAGGTGGCCGGGGGTTGATTTGTCACTGCTCGGCCGGAGGCAGAGGAGAGGCCCGCAGCTGGGGAATGAGACGATGAGCCCTAGCCCCTGTCAGCCCCACGGGCTTCAGAGCCAGGGCCCAATCTGGCCTTCACCAGGAGTGGTGCTTGTCCAGCACAGCAACCTGCCCTGGGGAGGGCGTGCTGGCGGGGACAGCAGCTGCCTGTCAGCTAGCGGTGGTGGGATCCGCCCTGGGATCCATTCCCAGGTTGCAGGCACAAACACCTGGGAGTAGCCAGGCTGGGACGTTGGGAGCGGAAGGGGGCCCAGGGCAGGCAGGGAGCAGAGCCAAGCGGGAGCAGGCCCAGCCCTCAGTTCTCTGGCCTGCAGGAAGGAGCCTCTCTCACCAGCCCATCACACATTCTGCACAGGAAACTCTGAGCAAGGCGCTGCCCGCCCCAGGTGCTTTCCCATGGCTGGCCTGCCGTGGGGGAGGGGAAGCCGGCACTTGGGAAAGCAGCTGTCTCCCGGAGCCCAGCCAGGGAGCAGGGGCTCTTGGACCGGAGGGGGAGCCATCCCCACAGCTGCAGTGGCATTTCCCCTGCGCCTGGGTTTCCAGCCCTGCCGGCCTACGAGTGAGCGAGCGGCATGAAAGCTGGAGCCCGCGTGGGTCCGGCAATTACAGGCACAAACCCAGCGCCGGGGGAAGAAAATGCAAGGGCTGGAAGCCATATAAGGGAAGGCGCTCCATCCTCCACTGCTCCGAGATGCCAGAGGGCCCTGCGCCAAGGCCAGACCTGAGCCAGGAGGGCCGGGGAGGGGGCCCGTCTACACCACTGCTACGCCCAGCCCGCTCTGCTCCAGGAGGGGGCTCTGGGCTAGCGTCTCCCAGCAACCCCGGGTCCAATGGGTTCCGTTCACAAGAAAAACAATGGAGCTTTTCCTAGCCACCAGCCCTGCTCATGCACCAGGGCTTGGAGAGTCCTGCTGGCCATTCGCCCATCAGCCTCACCAACACAGACTGTGCCAGACTGAGCCAGATTCACACACCAGCCCTGCGCCAGCAGCGCCTGCTGGCACACAGACGGCCAGGTTTCCAGGTGGGCTCAGAGCCCGGGCACCAAACCTATCTTCAGGTCTGGCCCATCAGTGCACAGTGAGCCCTTCTGGAAATACCAGCTGCGGTGACCGCTCTGCGCCCAAGCTCTGCCGACAGGTATCACCGCAGGCCAGACCGGGATGGGCCGTCCTGTCCGACCGCCACTCCCACAGCCCCAGCCGCTCTGTGGGGCCAACAGGGCAAAGTCAGGGCAGTTAGTTCAGTCAGAGGTCAGGAGGCAAGCGGAATACGCACCTGGAGCTGATCGGAGGAGAAGACCCCCCACCCCCGATTTCCTGGCCTTACAGACACAGTCAAAACACAGGTGCTGCCAGGCGGGCTCCTACCAGGGCTCCGCGGCCAGAGCCAGCCTGTGCCAGGAGTGGTGGAGCGGGGACAAGCCCTGCACCCTCTCCTGGATTCACAGCACTGAGAGCCAAGCCCTGGCCACTCCAATCCAGTGGGGCCCAGAACCCACAGCCGACCGCGACAGTGCATGCCAATCACACCGCTGCCATCTCAGCAGCGCGCCATGCGTCCAGGCTGCCCTGGGTCCACCTCAAAGCAAGGGCCTGGCCCTAAGGCTGGGTGTGGAGCCTGCTAGCTGCACCCCATGGGCCATGGGGGGATGGCAGGGAAGCAGACCTCCAGGCACGGGTACAGCGGGGATCTCAGTGGTTCCCCATCAGACCAAGAGAGCTGGCTGGCTATTCCTCAGGACTTGGGTTCTCACAGGCCTCCTGCAAGGTAAGTGGGGAGCATCTCTCTTCCTGGGATCCCCAGGATTGTTCCTGGGAGCACAGCCCTAGCCCACCTCCTTCCACGCTTCCAGAACCCCCAGGCAGCGACAGGGCCCAGAGCGCCAGCACCTCTGATCTCACTGCTGAGCAGCACGGTAGCCGGCCGGAGCTGCCAGCCCCCAGCCGACACACAGCCTGGAACCGGACCAGTGCCAGGTGAGCCAGGAGGCTGGACGGAGGCACGTTTCTGGGCTTGGTCTGTTTCTGAAGTTCACCCTCTGGGTTTCCCAGAATCCCCCTGCCTGTCACAAAGGGGTGGGGGAGGGAGGCTCCGCTCTCCTGGCACCACCACATTCCTGAGCGGCAGGGGATGGAGGCACTGCAAATCCCCCCATCCACCCCGGAACAGTCAACAGCCCCAGTCCCCCCACGCCCTGCACCCCTATGCCCACAGGGAGGCTGCTGTCCATGCCTAGCTCCCTGCGCTGCAACCCTGAAGTCCCCAGAGCTGCAGCCCAACCCCACTCTCTGCATTATCCATGGGGCAGGGCTAGGACACAGCACCCACAGCCCTTCCTGGTAGGATCCTGGACTTCTCCCCCAAGACAAAAGTCCCCGATTGCCCGGTCACCCCCACCGGGAGCGGGGAGCTAACCGCTGGCTGCAGCATTTCAGAGATCTGAGTGGGGGCAAGGAGAGAGGCTTGTAGATGGGGCGGGCGCAGCGGGGGAAGCCGGCCCGAGAGAAGGGCCCCCAGCCGGCTCCCCGGTGGGCGCAGGAGGGAAGCCGGCTGTGCCACCCGGGCAGCACAAGGCGATACATAAGCGCACAGGCCAATCCTGCGTGGGCGGAGAAAGCTTCTTATACCCGCAGGCGGGGAAGGCGGGCAGGCAGGCAGGCAGCATCCCACATGCCCTGGGCAGCGGAGTGGCCGCCCTGTCGCTCCCCAGCACCTGCCCGGAGGCCCCGGGAGCGGCGGCGCCCGGCTGCTCTCGAGTCCCTGGCTCGAAAGGCAGCGGGCGGGAGGACGGGGTCCCGCTGCACCGCATCCACCTGCCCCTGCCCCATGGCACCTCCCCAAGGGCGCGGAGCCCGGCTGGGCACAGCTGAGACCCCCCAGCCCCTGCGCCCCCGGGCGGCCCCGATCCCCCCCGCGCTCCGGAGCGGGCCCGGCCCCGCCACTCACCAGGACCCCGTTACAACCCGGCGCCGCGCTCCGAGGTCCCCACGCCCCGCCGCGGCCAGCCCCAGCCGCGCAGGAAGTGCGGCGCGGACTCTCGCAGGCAGGAGGCAGGGAGGGCGGCGGAGGCGGGGAGCAGCCTCGGCCCCACCCCAGCCCGGAGCGGCCGCCCGCCCGCCGGAGGCTCGTGGTTAACGCGCAGCTGCGCCACCGCGCCCGCGGAAAGCCAGGCCTGGAGCTCGCTCCTCCGCCGGGCTGCTGGGGCCCTTTGGCCTGGGAAGTAGGGAACAGAGTACCGCTGTGCCAGAGGGAGACCCTCCCTGGCCTGCCACAATCCACGCAGGGAAGGCGGGGAAACTGAGGCAAGGGGGGGGGGGGGAATCTGCCACAGTTACCAAGCAGGACAGCAACTAGAATCCAGGTATCGTGAGTCCCTGCCCACTAGACCAGCTGCCTCTCACCCTGCTGCTTGGGCTAGGGTAGGGTTGGTTCCTAGCCAAGGGCGGGGGGAGCCCAGGAAGAGCCTGGCCAATGCAGCAGGGTGGAACAGAATAGCAGGAGGGGGAAGAGTCACAGCCACTGCCCCAGCTTGTCCTGGAATATCTCCCCAGTCACCTCACCACCACAACCATCAGGGCCTCTTGTCTGTGCCCCAGGTGAGGAGGAGAGGTACAGCAATGAGGAGGCAGGGGTTGCAGTGGAGAAGGCTCTTGCACCAGAGACTGGAGACCCATCTTAGAAGAAATCAAACTGGAAATGCATATTTTTAACAGCGAGATGGATTACCCACCCCCATGCCAGATTCCCTATGCATGGGGGATTTGTCATCACCTGGAGTCTACATCCACAACCAGTCTCTTTTCTAAAAGATCTGCCCGTCCTGGCTGACCTACAAGATATGGGCTGGCTACAGGCATGGCTGGGAGAGAGCCTAGCCTGAGCCCAGCATAGCACAGGCTGGAGCTGATCAGAAGGGCCCCTTCTGGCCTTGACAACTACGAATCTAAGAAGTGAAAAAGATTTGCGGGTCGTGGTGCATAATCAGCTCAGGGTGAGCTCTCCGTGCGATGCTGCGGCCAAAAGAGTTGATCCGATCCTGGGATGCGTCCATGGGAATCTCAGGTAGGAGTAGAGAGGTTATTTTATTTGGCACTGGGGTGACCACTGGAGGAATCCTGTGTCCAGTTTTCATGTTCACAGTTCAGGAAGGGTGTTGTTAAATTGGAGGCAGCTCAGAGAAGGGCCACAAGAATGGCAGGTTGTCTAACCCTTTCATCATAGACTCAAAAACTCAGTCTATTTAGCTTAACAAACATAAGTTTAAGGGGAGACTTGATTATAGTTGATAAATACCTACATGGGGAACAAATATTTAATAATGGGCTTTTCAATCTAGCAGAGAAAGGCATAACATGATCCAGTGAATAGAAGTTGAAACTAGACAAATTTGGTCTGGAAATAAGGTGTACATTTTTAATAATGAGAATAATTAACCATTGGAACAATTTACCAAGGGTTGTGGTGGATTCTCCATCACTGACCATGTTTAAATCAAGACTCAGCCATGCATCTGAAGAAGTGGGCATAAGCTTTTGTGGGTAAAAAAACCAAATAAATCTGTTAGTCTTTAAGGTGCCACTGGACTCCTTGTTGTTTAAATCAAGACTGGATGTTTTTCCCAAAGCTCTGCTCTAGGAATTATTTGGGGGCAGTTCTCTGGCCTGTGACATCCAGGAGGTCAGACTATCTGATCCAAGGCCAGAAGGGCACATTGTGAATCTAGGAATCTCGAGGAAGGGGGTTGTGCTCTGGCTTTTGCTCTTCTGTGATGGATGAAGGGGCCTGATGGGTTTTATATTGGCTTTTCCCTGCTTGCTTTTTATCTCAGAAATACCAGGCATCGCAGGTCTGATCTCCTCTGAGGACTCTGGACAGTTCAGCATTTGAAGAGTGAGGGCAGTTGAATATGTTACAAGAACTGTTTTGTCCCAAGTGTGTCTCTGGTATTTGAGTTATATAAGTGGTAGCACCTCACCACACACAGTCTGAAGCAATTAATGTACACCTTCCCCCTCCATTAACCAGCTTTCGCTCACCTTGTGTCTGTGCTGTCCCAGCCTGCCCAGCTCTCCAGTCATCCCAGAAAATCACACTAGCCAAGACCTGAATTTCTAGTGTGAAAAAGGCAGAAACACACCCTTCTGTTTAACAAACAAAGGTCCAGGCTTTCCCTATGCATTGCAAAATAAGGCAAACAGATGTTTTCCCTTTGCAAGTCACCTTTAAGTGACTGCCCAAGGTCACCCAGTGACTCCGCATTGCTAGAAGTTGGGGGGTAACAGACTTACAGATGGGGTCTTCACCCTTATCTACTGCTGAGCCCAGTGGAGAAACCCGCTCCAAGGAACACGGTGGGACAGCACTTCTGAAAGCCTGCCCTAGGGGCCCTAGCAGCACCCTGCTCGCTAACCGAGAGGGGACAGATGAGACGGGCTTTCAAGGTCCATGCTCCAGCCACTAGACCCTGCTGCCTTTCTGCATCATGAGCTGCTCCCAGCAGCAGGGCTGAAGCTCATGGGTTGAGCTATTCCCCCCAGGGCAGTCACTTCCAACCTTCCCAACAGAGTGTGGCCCACTCCGTGTGATACAGACACTTCTGACATCTCCCCAGTCACACACCCTGCTCCCTCTCTTCCTCACAGCAAGTACAAGGCTCCTTCCCGAGGAGAAAGAGCAGGATCAGGAAAGGAGTGAGGGCAGGATAGTAAGAGACGTCCTTCCATGGCACAGCAATGGTCCCCAAACTCAGCTCCACCCCCTGCCTCAATGGGGTCTGCATCAGTCATTTCCTCCTAGCATCATGGGGCAGATGTTCCCAGCTCCTGCTTCCCCCAAACTGTGGGACTCATATTCATACTCAGCCACACAATGGCCCCTTTGCCCCCCACACCTCCGACTGCTTAAAGAGGGGGCAGGGGTGAATAGCCCCCTGGAATTTCACTTTGCCCCTCAAGCATATGCATTATAAATAAGGCTACGATTTAGTCAGGGGTACAAGTCATGGACAGGTCTCAGGCAATAAACAAAAATTCACAGCCCGTGACCTATCTGGGACTTATACTATAAATACTCCTGACTAAATCTTGGGGGGGGGGGGTGCCTCAGGGGGCTGCTGCTTGGGGTGACATCTGGGAGTGGCTGCTGCTGGGGGAGGTGCCCTGGGGGCCTGCTGCTGAGGGGGGGCCAGGGCTGGGGCCAGTTGACAGCGGCTGCTCCAGGAGCCACTGACAGCAGCTGTTCCAGCTGCCCTGGGACCGCTGCCGGGGGGCCGCGAACAGCGGCTGCTCTGTCCACCCCCGGGACCGCTGCAACAGTGGCCGGTGTGGCTGACTCCGGGGCCACCTGAACAGCTGACCCCAGAGCCTGTGGTCAGCCACACTGGCCTCCTCAGAAGTCACGGAGGCCGCGGAAAGTCAAGGAATCCGTGACTTCCGCGACCTCCGTGACAAACACGGAGCCGTAATATAAGTACCAGGGTCAGAAGGGCCGATTGTGATCATCTAGTCTGACCTCCTGCATAACACAGGCCAGAGAACTGCCCCCAAATCATTCCTGCAGCAGAGCTGTGAGAAAAACATCCCATCTTGGTTTAAAAATAGCCAGTGATGGAGAATCCACCACAACCCTTGGTAAATTGGTACGATGGTTAATTACTCTCATTGCTAAAAAATATGCCTTATTTCCAGTCTGAATTTGTCTAGTTTCAATTTCTAGTCATTGGTTCATGTTAGACCTTTCTGTGCTAGTCTAATGAGCTCCTTATGAAATATTTGTTTCCCATGTAGCTACTTACAGACTGTGATCAAGTTACCCCTTAACCTTCTGTTTGTTAAGCTAAATAAATTGAGCTCCATGGGTCTCTCACTTTAAGGCAGGTTTCTAATCCTTTAATCATTCTTGTGGCTCTTCTCTGACCCCTCTCCAGTGTATCAACATCCTTCTTGAATTGTGTGCACCAAAGCTGGACACAGGATTCCAGCTGCAGTTGCACCAGTGCCAAATATAGAGGTAAAATTACCTCCCTACTCACAGGGCCAGATTAACCTTTTGTGGCCCCTACCTGGCCTCTGGATTGTGGCGCCGCCCATGCTCTGCTCCAAGGCCCCACCCCTGCTCTGCCTCTTCCCCCCAGGGCCCAGTCCGCTGCTTGCATGGAGGGGAGTGGGGTAGAGAGGAGCAGGCAGTGGGTGGGACCTCAAGGGGAAGAGGCAACTCCTGAGTGGGGGCAAGCGCTGAGGCCCCTTCTGGGTGTGGGCCTGGTGCCATTAACCCAGTGCTGCCTGCTCAAGATTCCTGTGTTTATGCATTCCAGGATCTCGTTAGCCTTTTTGGCCACAATGTCACACTGGGCATTCACATTCAGCTGATTATCCACCCCAACCCGCAAATCCTTTTCAGAGTTGCTGCTTCCCAGGGTAGAGTCCCTCATCCTAAGTGCATCCGGCATTCTCTGTTCCTAGGTGTACACATTTACATTTCATTTACATTTCGCCACATTGGTTGCTTACGCCCAGTTTACCAAGCCTGATGTGTATCCGTAACCTGTCCTCTTCGTTATTTACCCCTCCCCCATTGTTGTGTTGTCTAGAAACTTTATCCGTGATGATTTCACGTTTTCGTCCAGGTCAGCAATAAAAATGGTAAATAGAGGAGGGTCAAGCACTGACCCCTGCAGAACCCCCTGGGGAAACGCACCCTTTCAATGTGATCCCCCATTTACACTGACATTTTGAGACCCATCAGTTAGCCGGTTTTAATCCATTTAATGTGGACGCTGTTCATTTTCTATCGCTCTAGTTCTTTTAATCAAAATGGCGTGAGGCACCATGCCATGCACCTGACAGAAGTCTAGATAGATTATGTCAACATCATTACCTTGATCAGCCAAACTTGCAATCTCATCAAAAAATGATATCAAGTTAGTTTGACAGGATCTAGGGGAGAGGGGTTGGTCCAAGGGATGCAGTGGGGAGGTAGAAGGGAAGGGGTGGGGGACCCATGGGATGGGAGTGGAGGAGGGGGAGGGGGCCTAAGGATGGGAATTGGGTGCCCATGGGGTGGTAATGGGGACGGACGGACTAGGGGGTAGGGTGGGGAGGGAAGATGGGAATGGGGGTCAGCATCCAGAGCCCCCCACACCATGTGCTGGCCCACTGTGCCCTGGCGCTCCGTGCCCAGCTGGCTGGCACCTGGGACCACTAGAATGGCCTATTCTGCAAGCACAGAGCGCTTTGTGCTGCAGGGCTGGCCCTCGGGCTCCAGGCTCAAAGGGACCATTGTTCAGGGCCTGCAGCCTGCCACCCACCCCCACCCGCGGACGGTGGATTCCAGCACATCCAGCCACTGTGGCACAGACTCCTGGGGGCAGAGGCACCACTTAGAAGGTCAGGGGGGCTCTATTCCCCCTCCCCCGAGTTTCATACCTGAGGTCTGCGCACCGCACAAGCCTTAGCCCCAGATGGAGCTCTTAACTGCAACCCAGCTTGAATGTGATAGGTGATGAGTTCTGTGCTGCTCCCAGCTTCCACCCTTGGGGCAGGGAGTTTGTTAATAAACAGAGGCAGGGTGATTAAGATAACAAAAGGCTTGTCCTTAAATTAAATTAAGGATCCTTACATGATCCTGAAAGCATTGCCAGGCACTCCAGTTAAAAGATAGGAATAAGTGGTAAGAATGGAGAGAGGTAAATAGTGGTGTCCCCCAGGGGTCTGTATTGGGACCAATGCTGTCCCCCAGGGGTCTGTATTGGGACCAATGCTGTTCAACATATTCATAAATAATCTGGACAAAGGTGAGGAGGCAAAATTTGCAGATGATACAAAACTACTCAAGATAAGTCCAGAACAGACTGTGAAGACCTACAAAGGGATCTCACAAATCTCGGTGACTTGGCTACACAATGGCAAATTAAATTCAATGTCAATAAATGCAAAGTAATGCACATGGCAAAATATAATCCCAACTATACATACAAAATGATGGGGTCTAAATTAACTTGTTTCCCATCAAGAAAGATGTTGGAGTCATTGTAGTTCTCTGAAAACATCTGCTCAATGTGCAGCAGCGGTCAAAAAAGCGAACAGAATATTGGGAATCATTAGAAAAGGGGTAGATAATAAAACAGAAAATATCATAGTGCCTCTATATAAATCCATAGTACGCCCACATGTTGAATACTGCCTGCAGATTTGGTCACCCCATCTCAGAAAAAAATAATCGCATTTGGAAAAGGTACAGAGAAGGGCAACAGAAATGATTAGGGGCATGGAATGGCTTCCGTATGAGGAGAGATTAAAAAGACTGGGGCTTTTCAGCCTGGAAAAGAGACCACTAAAGGGGGATATGATAGAGGTCTATAAAATCATGAATGGTGTGGAGAAACTGAATAAGGAAAAGTTATGTTCTCCTTCACATAACACAAGAACTAGGGGTCACGCAATGAAATTAATAGGCAGCAGATTTAAAACGAACAAAAGAAATAATTTCTTCACAGTCAACCTGTGGAACTCTTTGCCAGAGGATATTGTGAAGGCTAAAACTATAACAGGGTTCCAATAAGGACTAGATAAGTTAATGGAGGATAGGTCAATCAATGGCTATTAGCCAGGGTGGTCAGGGATCCGTATGCATCCGATGAAGTGAGCTATAGCTCACGAAAGCTTATGCTCAAATAAATTGGTTAGTCTCTAAGGTGCCACAAGTCCTCCTTTTCTTTTTGCGAATACAGACTAACACAGCTGTTACTCTGAAACCTGTCATCATGTTCTGTGTGTCCCTAGCCTCTGTTTGCCAGAAGCTGGGAATGGGTGACAGGGGATGGATCACTTGATGATTACTTGTTCTGTTCATTCCCTCTGACATACCTGGCATTGGCCACTGTCGGAAGACAGGATACTGGGCTAGATGGACTTTTGGTCTGACCCAGTATGGCCATTCTGATGTTCTTATATAGAACCCAAATGTATCTTCCCCCCACCCTCCACGCTGTAACCCACTAGACCCCACTCCCCTCTCAGAGCTGGGATTGAACCCAGGAGTCCTGATGGGGTCTCTCTCTCCAGAGTTAGTAACAAAGTAAGAATATATATTAAAATATTAAACCTAACCAGTGTCCCTTAAGTGTTGCCTTCTATGATGAGGTAACTGGCTCTGGGGATGAGGGGAAAGCAGTGGACGTGTTATTCCTTGACTTTAGTACAGCTTTTGATACAGTCTCCCACAGTATTCTTGCCAGCAAGATAAAGAAGTACAGGATGGGTGAATGGACTATAAGGTGGATAGAAAGCTGGCTAGATCGTCAGGCTCAGCGGGTAGTGATCAATGGTTCCATGTCTAGTTGGCAGCCGGTATCAATCGGAGTCCCCCAAGGGTCGGTCCTGGGGCTGGTTTTGTTCAATATCTTCATTAATGATCTGGAGGATGGTGTGGATTGCACCCTCAGCAAGTTTGCAGATGACACGAAACTGGGAGGAGTGGTAGATATGCTGGAGGGTAGGGATAGGATACAGAGGGACCTAGACAAATTAGAGGATTGGGCCAAAAGAAATTGGATGAGGTTCAACAAGGACAAGTGCAGAGTCCTGCACTTAGGACGGAAGAATCCCATGCACCGCTACAGACTAGGGACCGAATAGTTAGGCAGCAGTTCTGCAGAGAAGGACCTAGGGGTTACAGTGGACAAGAAGCTGGATATGAGTCAAGAGTGTGCCCTTGTTGCCAAGAAGGCTAACCGCATTTTGGGCTGCATAAGTAGGAGCATTGCCAGCAGATCAAGGGATGTGATCATTCCCCGCTATTCGGCATTGGTGAGGCCTCATCTGGAGTACTGTGTCCAGTTTTGGGCCCCTCACTATAAGAAGGATGTGAAAAAATTGGAAAGTGTCCAGCGGAGGGCAACAAAAATGATTAGGCGGCTGGAGCACATGACTTATGAGGAGAGGCTGAGGGAACTGGGACACGGGAGCAGTGCTTAGGATGGCACCTGTTGCTCCAGTACTCGGCAGCAGCTGGACGGTGGCCCAGGCCAGGGGAGAGAGTGTGCTGGACGCAGGCTGACAATGGGTATCATTGGTATGGGATCCAGGATGGGGGCAGCACAGAGCATAGAGAAGCGTTAGGGCTCCCAGTTGTGCCCCCTACCCACCCATGACCAGTACAGTGCCTAGGGTGTTACAAACACCTGGAGAGACTGGTTCCCCCGTTGCACAGATAGGGCCCCCTCTGCTGTATCCAGCCATGTGTGGGGAGAGTCACCGCAGCAGAGAGTGCCCTGGAGTGGGGCTGCAGCGCCACTCCTAGGGGAAGGGGCACTGGGCTGCGAGGCAGGAGACCAGGGTTCTGCTCACACCTTTTCCCCAAGTGCCGAGGGCTCAGTTCCGAGCCCCACATTATAGCAGAGGTCCAGAGAGCTGACAGCCCAGGTCTCTAACATGACAGTATCAAGCTTCATCCCCCCTGCCTCTCTGAACGACTATGCTAAAGCTATGTGTTTGGTTATTCCATTTGTCACCTCTGCTCTAACCCACTAGATCCCACTGCCCTCCCAGAGCCAGGGATAGAACCCAGGAGTCCTGGCTTCCAGCTGCTCTGCTCTAACCTCTCGACCCCACTGTCCTCCCAGAGCCAGGGATAGAACCCAGGAGTCCTGGCTTCCAGCTGCCCTGCTTTAACCACTAGACCCTACTGCCCTCTCAGAGCCAGGGATAGAACCCAGGTGTCCTAACTCCCAGCCTTCCAATGCAGTCACAACTTGTAGATCACTGTCTGGTGTCATCTCTAGACACTGTCCCCCCACCAGGGATAACAACCTGTTACTGGTACTGGTTTGGAAAATATTATGCAAATTAGCTCAAATTAACATCTCCCCCCTACCTGGAGCTGCATGAAGCTTGGCCCCCTGCTGGTCCGGCTGGCACTGCCCAGCTCCTGGCTGGGGGAGCAGGCATGGGGGGTGGGGGGGCAAGAGAGCTGGCACAGTCCCTGATCCCTGCACAGGGCTATATATGCCTTGATCTCTCCACCTTGCCCCCTGGGGAAAGCCACCGTGTCCCAAGGACATGAACCCCACCCTCCCACTCCCCTGCTGCTGCTGGGAGGAATGCACCCAAGCTCTGCAGCCCAGCCATGGCATGTGGTGGGTGGGAGGGGGGCAAGCCACAGGCTGGGTCCACCTGGGCCTGACAGCCAGGTACCACCCCCAGGAAGTACTCTAGCCAAGCTGAAGGCCCTGGAGCACCACAGGGGTGGGAGGGTTAGAGAGCTGAAGGGCAAGGCATTGCAGAGGGAAAGGGCCACTAGCATAGGCCCGTCTGGTAGGCACAGGGATTCCCCCCCCCCCGACATTATTACAGAGCAAGGGTGGCTGCAGGACAGCACTGCGCTGGGCAGGCTGGGGGCTATGGCAGGGGGAATCCCAGGTTAGGATAACTGGGGGCCGTGGGTCAGGACTGAGGGGCATGGCTGAGCTGGGGGGGGGAGGTTGTTGTGGCAGGGGGCTGGGCCTTGGGATTGAGGGGCAATGAGACAGCTGAGGGGGGAGCTCAGGACTGGGATAACGGGGCAGTGGGTGGGGATTGAGAGACACTGGCTGAGCTGTGGCAGGGGTGGTAGGGCTGCGATAGCAGGGGCAGGGGTTGAGGGGCACTGGCTGAGCTAAGGGGGGGTGGCAGGGCTGGGATGGCAGGGGCTGAGGGGCACTGGCTGAGCTGAGGCGGGTGGCAGGGCTGGGATGGCAGGGGTCAGAGGATGAGGGGCACAGGCTGAGCTGAGGGGGGGTGGCGCTCCGGGATGGCAGGGGCTGAGGGGCACTGGCTGAGCGGTAGGTAGGGGTGTGGTGGCAGGGGGCTGTAGGCTGTTTGTAGCTGCAGTGACCAGCAGTGACCTTTTCCCAAGGGGTCTCTGCCCCCAAGCTGTGGGGGTTACGTGCAGTGGCACTGTGCGCAGCCTCGTGTGCTAGCAGGCGAGGGCTCTGTGCAGCGATAAATCATGCCATTGTGTCTTTACAGTGAGGAGAGTGCGGTGGGGGGAGCACCCAGAGCCCTAGCGGCAGGGGCAAGGGGTGCTGGGGGGGGGGGCAGTGCTGGCTGCAGGGATGAGACTGGGGGGGACATGGCTGGACGCAGGGTCAGTGCTGCTTGTGCTGCTGGCTGCCTGAGGCCAGTGCGGGCCTGAGGGAGGCCTGGCACGGCCAGCACCAGCTCTGCACGGAGGCACCAGCTCTGGGCACAGGCAGGGACCATGGATGCCCAGGGCCTTGCTGCCCTCTAGAGGGGGCCAGGACAGCACATCTCATCTTTACTAGGTGGGACTTTACTGGCCTGACAAGCTGGGGGAGTGCAGAGAGGAACCAGGCTCCTGGACCAGCCAGGAGCGGGTCACACCCTGCACCCGAGCTGACCCCATCCCTACAGCTGTGACCTTGGTCCCGAGATCAGCTGCCCTAGACCAGCCAGGAGGGGGTCACGGCCCTGCACCCAGGGCCCTGACCCTGTCCCTACAGCAGCGCTCTCAGTCCTGAGATCAGGGCCCCCTTGCATTGGGCCCGTCCAGTGGGCCGCGTGTGGCAGAGCTGTCCAGTGGAAGTGCCCTTCTGAAGAGCCAGTGAGGGCTCGGCCGGGGGATTCTCAGCACCAAGGAACACGCCCCCTCCTGGGCTCTGCGGCGCAGCGCTGTCACGCCCCTCCGGCAGAGACTCCAGGCACTCCTCTGCATGCAGGGCATGGCCCAAGCTCGGGAGCGCTGTGCTGGCGGCTGCTGCGTCTCCTCCAGACAGGAACTCACAGGCACTGGCGGCTCCTCCCAAAGACTAGCAGGGTGAAACCAGGGCCAAGTACCTTTCACTTCTGGGGAAGGTCCAAGGGCAGGGAATGGTGTGGGGGCGGGGAACAAGGTGGGGACAGGAGAAGAGGAGGGGGGAGTTGTGCAAAACACTCAAGGGGCAAAGCCCTGGCCCTTTCCCCGCATCCACTCTGCAGCCAAGACAAGCTCTCCTTCTGCAGTGGGCAGGGTCAGCTCACTGTAAAGCCAGTAACTGCAAAACCTAAGGCTGCCAACCCTAACAGATCATTGGCCACCACCCCGGGCTTCACGGTCATAAGCAGCCCCCACTGGCATGCCTTCCTGCAGCAGGCTGTGACACATCCGGCACACCTGCCTCAGTTTCCTCTCCCAGGTAACCCAGAACTCCATTTCAGACTCTCTTTCTTCAATAACTCCCTTCCTTGGGGCAGCTTTATTATCAAAAGCACAAATCAGTTTCTTATAGGGAGACACTGGTCCTTTAACAGGGAGTCAGCTGACCCCAATTAGACTCAAAAAGCAGGCACCTAGCTGGGCCTGGGGATGGGAGAGAGTTGGTGCTGGGGTTAGGAAGTTGTTGGATTCTGTCAGGAAATTCTGTCAGACTCTCCTGGGAGGGGAGGAAGTGAGAGTCTGAGAGGTAAATGGGAAAAATCCCTTGGTGACCGCTGCCCAGGGGGAGCCAAGGAACTTTTTGTTTAAATCTGGATGATAAAACTGCCTATGGGCGGGGAGAGAAGGGCTGCCTTGTTACACTGTCCATACACAGTCCACTGATCACCCCAGCATATGTAGCCCTTAAAATCCCATGATGTGATGCCCCACAGGCCAGTGCCTTCTTCCTCAGCTCCTGTTGCTCCTCTTCTGTCCCTCTGCTAGGAGAGTCCCAGCCCATAGTACAACCCCGCTCGTCCCAGCTGGAACCGCCACAGCCTACCTGCTGGCCGTGGCCTCTCGGAGTCAATGGAAAGTGCTCCTGGGCTGAGAACAGACATGGCTGGTTTCAGAGGAAAAAGAAAAAAATGCGGAGAGCAATCAGTGATTGAGAAGGGGGTTAGAATGGAAATGCCAGCTCTGAACTATTCTTATTGCTCCTAGAGGCCTCAATTGTGCTAGGCGCTGCATAGACACAGTGAGAGACAGCCCCTGCTCCAGCCACCTTACAAACTAAATAGACAAGACCGGGTGGGAGGGGAAAGAGACACACACAAATGGGAAAGGACTTGCCCAAGAATACGCCATCTCTGGAGCAGAACAGTGCTGACAACGTACAGCAGTTTAGGACGGGATGTGAACGCTATCAAACTGAAATTGCATAGGGAACCTAGGGAGGCAGAATATAAAGGATGACCCACGTTTAGGGTCTGTCTAAAACATCTGGCTTAATGCTCCTACGCTAGTTAAAAAATGTGACCTGTAAAACTCTAAATTTGGCATGTGGCTGGATCTTTAATGACTACTACAAATTAAGGCCCCCCTCAGCACTGTTTCCCCTGCACAGGGGCAATGCCTCTGGGGTCACAGCTCCTGCGAACACCATGCTGGAGCAATAGGTTCAGTAACAGCTTGGAAGGCTCCCCACAAGAGAATCAAGCATCGGTGTGAATGTTCTTTTTTTTTCCAGGACATTCACTGCAATATTGCTAGAGGAATTTACCCAGTTAAACAGGTAAAACAAGCACTATCCATACATTCAGAGTCACCGATCTGTGACCTTGCCTGGCAGCAGTAAACGACAATGGAAAATTCATGTCACGCTTGTCTGCTCTAACCCCTGAGTGAACTGCCATAAAATGCTAATGGAAACAGGAACACCAAAAAAAAAAACAACCCAACACTGGATGCAGCTAAGAAGAGCGAGAGGTGCATTTTGACCCTGCTGTATTTGTAATTTTGGCTGGTGACACCTGCCCGTGGCATTGATTCCAGGTGGCAGGGAGAAGTCCAGTCTATCTATCTTTGGGTTTTATACCTCTATCCATCCCTGTTTCAGGCCCAGATCCATGGAGGTATTTAGACTCCTAACTTCCATTGCAGGGCTGTTGTGGATCTGCGCCTCAGTGTGCCTCCCTGTAAAGTCTATGCTTCACATGCCCTGACAAAGAGAGGAATTCTGCCCAGTTTTAGCCTTAGATATAACATCTGGGTTATTAACATTTCACAAATACTTGTACGGGGGAAGATATACATTGATAATTGACCATCCACCCGGAGTTAAGATTTTAAACTCTGAGAATGGTGACTGTATCTGGTAGCTGCCAGATGTAGCTATGGAGCAAAGGATCCTGATGCTCTGCTGATTGATGCCAGCTGGCCGTGGCTCTTTGATATTGTCAGAACAGCTGTGTGGTAATGAACATGTAACCCATATTGTACAGTGTGGCTGTCTGGCCCCTTCTAGTCGCTTCACCACAAAGAGATTTATGAGTCTGCTCCTTGTGAGCTAACAGAGCCGAGGCTTTCAGTTTCACAGGTTGTGGGTTCAATCCTGGCAAACTATTCTCCTTAAAACAGAGGAAATCCTTTACAAGGGAAGGAAAAACATGTTTTGGTCTAGTAACGTACTTAGTGGAAGTAATGGGAGATGCATCCAATGTCAGCCAGATACTAACTATCTGTGGGACACAATTGAAGGCATCTGCAGAGTCTAATGGGACTGGATATGCTTGGGAAATTACAGCCCAGGCCAATGGTGACATGAATGCAAATGCTATTGAATCAAAAACAAACAAGGAGAGCGTGAGATTTTATACTGGGCTCAGAGCCTGATTTTAGGCCTAAAGAGTAAACAAACAAGAAGCCTCCAGAAAGGCTAATATGTAGCTGCCATGGGGGCGGGGGGCCCGTTGCCTCTCCAGCCTCCATGGCCCTGCTCAGGCAGCCCTGGGTCAGCCACACCGGCTGCTGCAGGAGTCACGGCAGTTGCAGGAAGTCATGGAAGTTGCAGGCTGCAGGAAGCCCTACTAATAGATAATTGTCCTCCCCTTGGTAAGACTGATTACCGAACAAGTGTCATTCTGATAAGGTCATGTTCCTCTTTCCTTATTCATTGGCAGAGTTTCATGACAGCCAGTATACAGGGCACACCACTTCCACAGCTAATGGAAATAAGCTTCTGAATAAAGCCATTATTATTTTAGTATGTCACCTCTGGACTCTTTAGTATTAATGCTCCAGCATAAGTGTTACCTAGTAAGTCTGGCAGCACACTGTTTGCTCTACAGGGGGCTTGCCCTTCCACTGAGCATGCCCACCCAACCTTGCAGAGCTTGTGAAGATCACAGCCCTCGGTTGGCTGAAGGCTTCGCTTGCACTGTTTTCGTCCAACCCAACTCAAACCATTAGCTTTCCCTCCACATCCAGCCCATTCGCTGCTCTTCAGCTATCTTTAGAAAGGGGATCCAGGCACTTCTCTCACTTTATTCCCATGATCTGTACTACTGTCTTAGCATCACAAGCTAGAGTTTCTCTTGTCCCCTTTTCTATTTCAGGAGAGTCACAGCTTCACGAGTGGAACTGAACTGTCAGAGCTCCATGCAAGAGTTGAGAGGCTCTCAGAATTGGGGTAGTGATGCAGCGGCAGCTACAGCTGTCCCTTCTCTGTAGACCATAGATAGGGCCCTTTGTTTTCAATGTTTATTTTTAGGGCTGTCGATTAATCACAGTTAACTCACACGATTAATTCAAAAAATTAATTGCGATTAAAAAAAATTAATCGTGATTCATTGCAGTTTTAATCACACTGTTAAACAACAGAATACCAATTGATATTTATTACATATTTTGGATGTTTTTCTGCATCTTCATAGATAATTGTATTCTGTGTTATAATTGAAATCAAAGTGTATATTATTTTTTACCAATATTTGCACTGTAAAAATTATAAACAAAATAAATAGTATTTTTCACTTCACCTCATACTAGTACTGTAGTGCAATCTCTTTGCCATGAAAGTGCAACTTACAAATGTAGATTTTTTTATTACATAAAAACAAAACAAAGTCCACTCAGTCCTACTTCTTGTTCAGCCAATTGCTAAGACCAACAAGTGTGTTTACATTTACAGGAGATAATGCTGCCCGCTTCTTATTTACAACGTCACCAGAAAGTGAGAACAGGCATTTACATGGCACTTTTGTAGCTGGCATTGCAAAGTATTTATGCAAACATTCGTATGCCCCTTCATGCTTTGGCTACCATTCCAGAGGACATGCTTCCATGCTGATGATGCTCGTTAAAAAAATAATGCGTTAATTCAGTTTGTGACTGAATTCTCTGGAGGAGAATTGTGTCCCCTGCTCTGTTTTACCCGCATTCTGCCATATATTTCATGTTATAGCAGTCTCGGATGATGACCCAGCGCATGTTGTTCATTTTAAGAACACTTTCACTGCAGATTTCACAAAACGCAAAGAAGGTACCAATGTGAGATTTCTAAACATAGCTACAGCACTCGACCCAAGGTTTAAGAATCTGAAGTGCCTTCCAAAATCTGAGAGGGACGAAGCATGGAGCATGCTTTCAGAAGTCTTAAAAGAGCAACACTCCAATGCGGAAAAGACAGAACCCAAACCACCAAAAAAAAAAAATAAATAAAAATAAACCTTCTGCTGGTGGCATCTGACTCAGATAATGAAAATGAACATGCATTGATCTGCACTGCTTTGGATTGTTATCGAGCAGAACCCATCATGAGCATGGATGCATGTCCTCTGGAATGGTGGAGGAAGCATGAAGGGACATATGAATCTTTAGAGCACCCGGCACACAAATATCTTGCGATGCCAGCTACAACAGTGCCATGCGAATGCCTGTTCTCACTTTCAGGTGACACTGTAAACAAGAAGTGGGCAGCAGCATCTTCTACAAATGTAAACAAAATTGTTTGTTTGAGTGATTGGCTGAACAAGAAGTAGGACTGAGTGGACTTGCAGGCTCTAAAATTTTACGTTGTTTTATTTTTGAATGCAGGTTTTTTTGTACATAATTCTACATTTGTAAGTTCATCTTTCATGATAAAGAAATTGCACTACAGTACTTGTATTAAGTGAATTGAAAAATACTATTTGTTTTGTTTTTTTACAGTGCGAATGTAACCCACACACCTTCGGGGTGGGTGTTGTATCCCATCTAGACCACTTACAGAGAGAGATCAATGAGTTTGCTCTACAGCCTTAGCTACCAGCCAGTTGCCTTTCAGCTCATGCAGTAGAACAGGGGTCGGCAACCTACAGCACGCGAGCTGATTTTTACTGACACGCTGCTGCCAGCCGGGGTCCCGGCCGCCGGCCCCGCTCAGCCTGCTGCCTGCCTGGGTGAACAGAACCCCAGGCTGGTAGCAGGCTGAGCGGGGCCGGCAGCCGGGATCCCGGCTGGCAGGAGCCGGCGGCCAGAACCCCAGAACCGCAGCGGGCTGAGACGCTCAGCCTGCTCCCAGTCTGGGGTTCTGTCCGCCGGCCGGCACAGCCCACTGATGGTCTGGAGCTCCGGCCGCCGGCCCCTTGCCAGAGAGGGTCTCGGCCGCCAGTCCCGCTCAGCCGCTGCTGGCCTGAGTGAACCCCCGGCCGGCAGCAGGCTGAGCAGGACTGGCGGCTGGGACCCCGGCTGGCAGGAGCCGGCGGAACCCCGGACCGGCAGCGGGTGAGCCTCTGCCAGTCTGGGGTTCTGTCCGCCACCCAGCTCAGCCCGCTGACAGTCTTGGGTTCCAGCCGCCAGCCCCTTGCCAGCCAGGGTCCCAGCCATCTGCCCCGCTCAGCCTGCTGCTGGCCTGGGATACCAGCCGCCAGCCTTGCTCACCTCGCTGCTGGTCTGGGGTTCCAGCTGCCAGGCCCCTGGCCCCCTGCCAGCTGGGGTCTGGGCCTCCGGCCCTGCTCAGCCCTCCTGCTGGCTTGGGGTACCGGCAGCCAGCCCAAGACTCTGCTCCTGGCCTGGGCCCAGAGCTCTGCAGCCCTTATCAAAAATTACACTACCATTAGCTTAAAAACTTTGTATATTACAGTAATCGTTAAAAAATGTATAATGTTAATAATTACGTAGGCTTGATGAAACAAAGTAGTTGTACCTATGTGCCTGTGCTTAATTTGTGTTTTTGATGATTTACCTTCTAAAGAAATCTTGCATGTCTTGCACGTCCCAAAAGGGCATCTCTCACCCCCAGGGGGTGCGTGCACCCCAGGTTAAGAACCACTGCACTAAACTGATAAGATCTGCATTTTAATTTAATTTTAAATGAAGCTTCTTAAACATTTTAAAAACCTTGTTTACTTTACATACAATAGTTTAGTTATATAATAAAGACATAGAGAGAGACCTTCTAAAAACGTTAAAATGAATTACTGGCACGCGAAACCTTAAATTAGAGTGAATAAATGAAGACTCGGCACACCACTTCTGAAAGGTTGCCGACCCCTGCGGTAGAGGCTCATGCACTAAGCTCCAGAAGTCCCAGGTTCGATCCTGCCTGCTGGCGTTACACAAATACCTGTAATCAAAAATAAATAGAAAGTGAGCACTGTACACTTTGTATTCTGTGCTGTAATTGAAATCAATATATTTGAAAATGTAGAAAACATCCAAAAATATTTAAATAGTATTCTATTTTTGTTTAACAGTGTGACTAATCACACGATTAATTGGGCAATTAATCACGATTCATTTTTTTAACTGCTTGACCAGCCCTATTTATTTAATTTGCCGCAGGAATTTATCGATCTTTATTACCACAACAACAAAAACAGGTGAAAATCAGTGCAAAAAACTATTTATAATTTTCCTGGGTAAATATCGGGGTTTATATTGGTAGATGGAAAGACAGAGTAAAAAAGTATTCAGTAGCTTAATGCTCTGAATTCTGTTAATCAATGTGATTTGCTGCAGAATTAAAACAGAACTCAAAACCCAAGGCCACCTCTGAGTTTAAGAAAACAATATCTCTCTAATCCCCAAATAAAACTTTTTATTTGTGTCAAGGTTCCTTCCCCACTCTGAACTCTAGGGTACAGATGTGGGGACCTGCATGAAAACCTCGTAAGCTTACTTTTACCAGCTTAGGTTAAAACTTCCCCAGGGTACAAATTAATTTTCCACTTTGTCCTTGGAATTTCCACTGCCACCACCAAACTTTAACTGGGTTTACTGGGAAACGTAGTTTGGACACATCTTTCCCCCCAAAATCCTCCCAACCCTTGCACCCCACTTCCTGGGGAAGGTTTGGTAAAAATCCTCATCAATTTGCATAGGTGACCACAGACCCAGACCCTTGGATCTTAGAACAATTAAAAAAGCATTCAGTTTTCTTACAAGAAGACTTTTAATAGAAGTAAAGGAATCACCTCTGTAAAATCAGGATGGTAGATACCTTACAGGGTATTTAGATTCAAAACATAGAGAATCCCTCTAGGCAAAACCTTAAGTTATAAAAAAGACACACAGACAGGAATAGTCATTCTATTCAGCACCGTTCTTTTCTCAGCCCTTTAAAGAAATCATAATCTAACACATACCTAGCTAGATTACTTACTAAATGTTCTAAGACTCCATTCCTGTTCTATCCCCAGCAAAAGCAGCATACGGACAGACACAGACCCTCTTTTTTTCTCTCCCTCCTCCCAGCTTTTGAAAGTATCTTGTCTCCTCATTGGTCATTTTGGTCAGGTGCCAGCGAGGTTACCTTTAGCTTCTTAACCCTTTACAGGGTGAGAGGATTTTTCCTCTGGCCAGGAGAGATTTTAAAGGGGTTTACCCTTCCCTTTATATTTATGACAATTTGAATAAACAGTTTACTGCTGGAGATTTACAACTATTAGCCTATAAATACATTTAATAATTGGGCCACACTCTTTGCAGCGCATACACTCAACTTCATCCTTTTCTCCTGTTTTTGTTTTTTTAAAATTTTTGAATAATTGCTTGCGTTCTGAAACATGTTCTGATACAGCTCTTCGTTTTCTTCCCGTTTTAGTGTGTGTCAATTCTTTAAACCGTTATCTGCTAACAGCTTGAAATGTGTACGTGGTGGACGTGAGATTCATTAGTACGTTCAGATGTGCATGCACTTCAGAGCTTCCATGTGTGCCTCTTTGTTTATTGTAGCTTCCAGACTAATACATAGCCTTACTTCAACAGGCAGTTTTGCATATACACACAGACTAATGTATTAGTGTAAGACATGGGGCTCAAACTCAAATGACCACAAGGGCCACATGAGGACTAGTACATTAGCCGGAGGGCTGCACCACTGCCCACCCCCCAGCTGCCCTGGCCCCGCCCCCACTCCACCCCTTCTGTGAGGCCCCGCCTCTTCCAATCCCTTCCCTGAAATCCCCACTCCAACTCCACCCCCTCCCTGCCCCCAGGGGGTGCAGGAGGGGTGCAGGGTGCAGCAGGGGGCTCAGGGCAGGGGGTTGGGGTGCAAGAGGTGTGTAGGGTGTGGCAGGGGGCTCAGGGCAGGGGGTTGGGGTGCAGGAGGGGTGTGGCAGGGGGTCAGGGTGCAAGAGGGGTGTGCGATGCAGCAGGGGGCTCAGGGCATGGGGTTTGGCTGCAGGAGGAGTTCAGGGGGCAGGTCCGGCCTGGCGCGCACCGGGGGCAGGGCAGGATCCCTGCTTGCCCCCCTGCCCTGCCCCTGTGCCGCTCCGGGAAGCAGCTGGGACCTTGGGGGGGCGGGAGGGGGGCATAGAGGTCTGTGTGTTGCCCTGGCCTCTCCTCCAGGTATCTCCCCCGAAGCTCCCATTGGCCAGGAACCGCGGCCAATGGGAGCTTCGGGGGAGGTACCTGGAGGAGCAGCCAGGGCAACACACAGACCCCTGCCCCGCCCCCCACCACCACCCCCAGGTCCTGGCCTTGGAGTGGTGCAGGGGAAGGGCAGGCAGGGAGGGATCCTGCCCTGCCCCCGGTGTGCCCCGGGCCAGAGACGCTCTAGGTAAATGCTAGGGGGGCGGGGGTGCCCCAGGGAGCTGGTGGGCCGCAGAAAATAACCCTGTGGGCTGTGTGTTTGAGACCCCTGGTGTAATACATATAGCTCATGCCATATATTGTATTTTCCTAATCAAAGAAGTTATTTTTTTTATATATTTGAATGATACAAAAGCAGGGTGAAAATAAAAAAAAATGATTAATATTTGTTATAAATCTGAGAATTTTTTGGTAAAAATCAGTTTAAACTGAAAACAAACGGGCTTAACCACATAGTACTGAGGTGTCTGGGGAAAACCCTGCATTACCTCCGTTAGAGCCTTGGCTGCCCAGGAGAGCTCACTCAGTTGCGCTTGGGGAACGCCCGATCGAAAAGGGGCCCTGGCGGCTCCGGTCAGCGGTGCAGCAGGGCTAAGGCAGGCTCCCTGCCTTGGCTCCGCGCGGTTCCCAGAAGCTGCTGGCATGTACCTGCGGCCCCTAGGTGCAGGGGCGACCAGGAAAACTCTGTGCGCTGCCCCTGACCTGAGTGCCGGTTCCGCAGCTCCCGTTGGCATGGAGCCACCTGCCACCCCTGCACCTAGGAGCTGGGCTGGACATGACGGCCGCTTCCGGGACCGCGCAGAGCCAAGGTAGGCAGGAAGCCTGCCTTAGCCCCACTGTGCCGCTAATCAGGAGCTGCCTGAGGTAAGCTCTGGCTGGAGCTCGCACCCCAAAACCCAGCCCCAAGTTGGAACCCCATCCCACACCCTAACTCCCTTCCAGATCCCGCACCCCAATGCCTTGCCCCAGCGCTGAGCCCCCTCCCGCATCCAACCTCCCTCTTGGAGCCCGCACCCCCTCCTGCACCCCAACCCAAGCCCTGAGCCCCTTCCCGCACCCAAACTCCCTCCTGGAGCCTGGACCCCATGCCCCAACCCCCAGCCCCAACCCGGAGCCTGCTCCCACACTCCGAACCCCTCGGCTCCAGCTCAGAGCCCCCTCCCGCACCCCAAACCCCTCATACTCAGCCCCACCCTGGAGCCCACACCTCCTTCCACACCCCAACCCCTGCCCAGTGAAAGTGAGTGAGGGTGGGGGAGAGCAAGTGATGGAGAGAGAGGGAGATGTTGTGACTGGGGGGTGGGGCTTCAGAGAAGGGGCGGGGCCAGGGTGTTCGGATTTGTGTAATTAAGAAAGTTGGCCATCCTAATTGTGCTTCAGCCAGCTAGTTTGCACAATAAATGACTGGTGCCCCCGGCCCCACATTCTAAGGTGATGGGTAGGACGCGTGTCTCCTCCCCACCCCCGGCCTGGACCGTGCTCTCCCCGCCTTAGCTGTGTGTGTGCATGTGGGGGTCTCTGGCAGCCGGAGCCGGGCAGGGAGCGGGACAGGGCCACTGCAGGACGCCGCCCGGGGGAGTGCCGAGCTGTGGCAGCACTGGGCAGCCTCCCGCCCAGGGCTTGGCTTCCAGGAGAGCGGCTGGGCAAGTCGGAGCCCCCTGTCCCTGGCCCGCCCCGCTGTGCAAGAGCCTGCAGCCTGGCTGCTGGCGGGGCGGGGGGGCACTTCACCCTTCGTGCCTCTGCAAGTCGCCCCCCGGCGGTAAGTCAGGGGTGGTCAATGGGTGACCGCAGGCCACCAGCTGCGTTTTGAACGGACCGTGACCAGCTTTTTATTCCCGTATCAGGCTCGTTATTGCTACGGGGTGTGAAAAATGTTCCCCCGGCCCTTGATCGATCGAACCCCCACCCAGAGCGCGGGACCCTGGCCCCTCTACAGCTGACTCGCCCGGGGGGCGGGGGCGGGCCACGTGCGCGCGCCGGCCCGCTGCCTGTGCGGCGGGCGGGGCTGGGGCGACGCCTGCGGGGCAGCCACGTGGGGGGCGCGGGGCGCGGCTCCGGCCAGGGGACGCCGCGCGCCATTGGCCGAACGCGCCGGCGGGACCCGCAGCGTTCTCGGGCGGCGGCCGCGCAAGGGGGGGCGTGACCCCGCCCCCTCGCGCCTCGGTCCCGTCCCCGGCTTCCCGTGGGGCCGCGCGGCGCGGCGCGCGGGAAGGGAAAATGGCGGCGGCGCTGGCCGAGCGGAGCTGCCTGGAGCTGAGCGGGGCCGAGCGCGGCCCGCGCCGCCGGGTCCGGGAGCTCGCGCTGAGCCCGCCAGGTACGGGGACCCTTCCCCTCCCCCCCCGCCTGGCCCCGCCCCCGGGACTCCTCTCCCCGCCTGGCCTTCCCGGCCCCGCCCCAGGGACCCCCCCTCGCCCCCGGGACACCCTGCCTGGCTCCCGCGGCACGCCCCCTCGGGCTGCCCCTGCCGCCAGCCCGCCCTGAGGGCTGCCCCGTCCCCCCTCCCGGATCCCCGCCTTGCCCGCGCTCATCCCACCCCTTCCCTTCCCCGCAGGTGCCAGCGTGGGCCCCGGGGCCGGGCGCTACGCCGACAGCGCTGGCGGGTTCTGCTACCAGGAGAGCGCCCAGCTGGTGTCGGTCACCAGGAACCGCTTCATCCACTGGTAGGTGTGGGGGGAGCGCCTGGGTATCGGGGACTCTGCCAGGCACACCCCGTGTTGCCCCTGCCCTGGGGTGTGAATTGCCTGCCCCATGGCGAGTATTGCCGCTGGGCAGGTATCGCCCCCTGGGCTAGGGGGAGGCCGGGGTCTTGGGCTGCTCTTCCCCTGCCGGGGGGTGTGTGTGCGCGGGTGGTGAGATGCCAGTTCAGTGCAAGGTGTCCCTTTAAAGTCAGTGGATTAGATTTGAGCATGTGCCCAAGTGCTTTTCTGAATGGGATGGACTGCTGCATGGGGGTCCTGAGTAACAGTTAGTGGGAGCAAGCCCATGGCTCCCTGTAGCAGGATACCTTTGCCTGCAGCAGAGTCTATGGCCAGGTTGACACTAGGAAATTAGGTCAATATAACTATGTTGCTCAGGGGTGTGACAGATCCATACCCCTGAGCAATGCAGTTAAACTGACACTACTCCTGGTGTAGACAGACAGCACTAGGTCCCATCCGTCTCCCTGGGAGGTGGAGTATCTATGTGGATTGGAGAAGCCCTCCTGTTGGGTAGGTAGCGTCTTCACTGCAGCGCTGCAGTGGTGCCACTCCAGTGTAGACCTGCCCTGTGAGTCTAAACCTGTGTTGTGTTGATCACTGCCGACCTGAGAGGCCTCACAATCGTCAACATAAAAAGCTTTTTTTTATTTTTTCAGGACCACTTCTGGAGACACTTTGGAGCTGGTGGAGGAGTCTCTGGACATAAACCTCCTGAATAATGCCATTCGGCTCAAAATCCAGAATTGTAGCCTCTTACCCGGAGGAGTACATGTGTGTGAGACACAGAATCTTGTCGTCATCTTGATTGTAACCAATCAGACTGTGCACCGTCTGGTCCTGCCACACCCTGCTCGCATGTACAGGAGTGTAAGTAGTCTGGGTGGAAATAATTGTGTACTTGTTTCAAGAAAATAGTTTATAGCTAGTTTATTAGAATTATCTTTTAGAATCAAAGATTGGTCTTGGCATAAACATAGCTGTGGCATGGATCATTGGAACAAGCTTTGATGGAAAGTGATCTGAAACCTGTAGTTTCTCCACCTAGCATTTTTTGTATTTTTAAAAACTAGTTTAGAGCATCTTTTAGGATACAAACCTGCTGAAATAGTGGTGCAGATACTACACTGGATATTGCATGTACATATGAAATATATGTCTCTGCTAATTTGCTTTTTGAATACCAAGATTAGGATTTTCAGAGGCTCCTAGGGAGCTAGGCACCCAGATCAATGGGAACTTGAACACTGGGGCCTAAGTTGCTTGAAATCTGTGACCATTACCATTTCAAGAGATGCAGAGCAGGAGTGCAAGCTCAGGGTATCTCTCTTTAGATCCCAAAGACTCCATGTATATAGTCACTTGTGCAACTATGATTCCCAAATTTTTCTGGTTGAGATGCCTTTACAGATATGACACACATTCTTAGTTCCCAAGCCAAACGATCCCAGATCACTGGCCAAGTGAAGTGAAGCCCTATGCTATATTCAGAGACCAGAAGGGCCTATTATGGTCATCTTGTCTGACCTCCTGGATAACACAGGCCAGAGAACTTCCCCCAAATAATTCCTAGAGCAGAGCTTTTAGAAAAACATCCAATCTTGATTTAAAAATTGCCAGTGATGGAGAATCCACCACAAGCTTGGTAAATTGTTCCAATGGTTAGTTACGCTCACTGATAAAAATGTCTGCCTTATTTCAGTCTGAAATTTGATGATTTTTGAAAACTGCATATGATCAATTCCAAAAATTCTGGAGCTGTTCTAGACATCAAAGGGCAGAACCCTATTAATGTTGGTGAAAACGGAAAACTGGAAAAGCCCAATTTTCAATAAAATCCACAGTTGATCACTCATGATGTAGAGGTGAGATAGTCACTTCACAGAGGCCTGTGGCAGGGGAGCAGAGTACTCTGGATACAGTGGTGTGAGGCAGTGACTTCAGAGTTAAGGGTGACATTTGGGTTAGGGTTAGTGAGTCTCTTGCCTTCCAACTCTGGCCATGGACAGGCCCTCCCAGCTGGGCATGGCCAGAGTCGGGGTGAGGGGCCCAGCTGGGTGTATAGCTGGGCCTACATAAGCCATGAAGTGTGCAACCCTCTAATTATTTTGTGGGATGCAAAGCACTTGTGCAGGAATGTGGTAGTGTTATCAAGATCTTGGCATGTATCTGGGAGGGAGAGTAGGTCCACCAATAAATCAGTTATCTAATCCACTTACACTTTGAGATCCACTCTTAAATGGTCAGCCCTTCCCAGCTAAAAATAAGGGAAAGAGCGAAGTTTAGGTGACCAGAGAATTTGCATCAAAAGATCTTTTCTCAGTAAGTAAAAGCCAGGAGTAGTGGAGATCATGCGTTTGTCATTCCTTTGGCAGTTCCATTTTTGTGTATCTAGTCTTAACAGTTCTGTGTGTTCTTGGGACCTGGACTTTTTTTTTTTTTTTCTTTAACAGGAGCTGATAACAGAGGGCCAGATGCAGTCTGTATTTACAGATATTGGAAAAGTTAATTTTAGGGACCCTTCAAACTACCACATGATCCCCTCCATTCCTGGACTGGCCTCTAATTCCACTGCTTCAGCGGCTTGGCTTAGCAGTGATGGGGAGGCTCTCTTTGCTCTGCCGTCTGCTTCAGGAGGAATATTTGTCCTCAAGCTACCTCCTCATGATGTGCATGGTAAGAGTTGGGAGTAGCGTATGTAACCATGAGTATGTATTTATAAAGCACGCGCTAATGTTTCTCACACCTTCACCAATTGTCCTGCCTATGCAAAAACAGCCATTTCATGCTGGTATAGAAGGTGATACATAGTGAAGGATGACCATGATTAGATTAATACTGGTCTGGATCCAGATATAGTGTACAGGCTTCACGCTCCCCCTCTTGGCTTTGTCAGTGCCTCTCGGTCCTGACCTGCAGCCTCCCTCCCTATTTCAGTTTTGGGCTTCCATTGATCTTGATTTTGTCTTGGATGCTTATTGTAATCTTACTCCCAAAATGCATGATAATTCAGGCCCATTGAAGCAGCAAATGATATTCTGCACATTGCTCAGCAGTTTCATTTTCATTTTTTTTCAGGGATAGTTTCACTTGTGGAGCTGAAGCAGAGCTCTGTGATGCAACGTTTGCTTACAGGTTGGATGCCAACTGCTATCAGGTTAGTGTTGTCATGTGACACATAGGATTGTCTCTTTTAACCCTCCGTATGGAAGCACATGGATTGTATTCAGATAAATTCAAAGGTAGACAAGCACACTTCAGGAGTAATGCTCAGCATGTAAATAGCACTTTTAAAAAGAGGTTAGGAACTTGCTGTAGGCCACACAGCAAGGCACAGTGACAAAATTGGGATCAGGAGTGAGGAGCTGGCTTTGTCCATTTTACTGTGCTGCCTCTGGATCTGTGTGGCTGAGATCTCCATGAATATGTTACATTTAGTAACTGGACCCTGGACTTTTACCCAGGAGTGGGTTTGGCAGCCAGTGCAGATTAAAAATTCCGAGTATGCTCTCTTCCCAGAAATCTAATGGTGACAGATACATGGATCACTGTGGTCCATATCTGTGCATAATAGGTGAAATCTATTGGGTAGCTGAAGACAAGACAAGGTGTTCCTAGCCACTGCTACTCTGTGGGCATCTGAAAGCAGGGACGAGTCCAGTAAGACCTCAGATTACTTTGACAACCATTGGGAAGCTCCCCATAATTTAGGGAGCCAATATGGATCTGACCAGTTCAAAATGCTTCCTCCTGCCTTGACTTTCATAAGAACATAAGACTCTCCGTACTGGGTCAGACCAATGGTCCATCTAGCCCAGTAGTCTGCCTTCTGACAGTGGCCACTGCCAGATGCTTCAAAGGGAATGAACAGAACAGGGCAATTATCAAGTGATCCATCCCCTGTTGTCCAGTCCCAGCTTCTGGCAGTCAGAGGCTTAGGGACATGCACTAGCTACTGATGGACCTATTCTCCATGAACTTCTCATTCTTTTTTGAACCAGTTGGCCTTCACAACATCCCCAGGCAACGAGTTCCACAGTGCTGTGTGAAGAAATACTTCCTTATGATTGTTTTAAACCTGCTGCCTATTAATTTCACTGGGTGACCCCTCGTTCTTGTGTTTATATGAAGGAGTAAATCACACTTTCATAGAATATCAGGGTTGGAAGGGACCTCAGGAGGTCATCTAGTTCAACCCCCTGATCAAAGCAGGACCAATCCCCAACTAAATCATCTCAGCTAGGGGTGGAAGGAGAATCCACCACCTCACTAGGTAACCCATTCCAGTGCTTCACCACCCTCCTAGGAAAAAGTTTTTCCTAATATCCAACCTAAACCTCCCCCACTGCAACTTGAGACCATTGCTTCTTGTTCTGTCACCTGGTACCACTGAGAACAGTCTAGATCCATCCTCTTTGGAACCCTCTTTCAGGTAGTTGAAAGCAGCTATCAAATCCCCCCCTCACTCTTCTGCAGACTAAATAATCCCAGTTCCCTCAGCCTCTCCTCATAAGTCATGTGCTCTAGCCGCCTAATCATTTTTGTTGCCCTCCGCTGGACTCTTTCCAATTTTTCCACATCCTTCTTGTAGTGTGGGGCCCAAAACTGGACACAGTACTCCAGATGAGGCCTCGCCAATGACGAATAGAGGGGAATGATCACATCCCTCGATCTGGCAATGCGCCTGCTTATACAGCCCAAAATGCGGTTAGCCTTCTTGGCAACAAGGGCACACTGTTGACTCATATCCAGCTTCTTGTCCACTGTAACCCCTAGGTCCTTCTCTGCAGAACTGCTGCCTAGCCACTCGGTCCCCAGTCTGTAGAGGTGCATGGGATTCTTCCATCCTAAGTGCAGGACTCTGCACTTGTCCTTGTTGAACCTCATCAGATTTCTTTTGGCCCACTCCTCTAATTTGTCTAGGTCCCTCTGTATCTTATCCCTACCCTCCAGGGTATCTACCTCTCCTCCCAGTTTAGTGTCCTCTGCAAACTTGCTGAGGGTGCAGTCCACGCCATCCTCCAGATAATTAATGAAGATACTGAACAAAACCGGCCCGAGGACTGACCCTTGGGGCACTCCACTTGATACCGGCTGCCAACTAGACATGGAGCCATTGATCACTACCCGTTGAGCCTGATGATCTAGCCAGCTTTCTATCCACCTTATAGTCCATTCATCCAGCCCATCCTTTAACTTGCTGGCAAGAATACTGTGGGAGACGGTATCAAAAACTTTGCTAAAGTCAAGGAATAACACGTTCACTGCTTTTCCCTCATACACAGAGCCAGTTATCTCAGCCTAGCAGGCAATTAGGTTAGTCAGGCATGACTTGCCCTTGGTGAATCCATGCTGATTGTTCCTGATCACCTTCCTCTCCTCCAAGTGCTTCAAAATTGATTCCTTGAGGACCTGCTCCACGATTTTTCCAGGGACTGAGGTGAGGCTGACTGGCCTATAGTTCCCAGGATCCTCCTCCTTGCCTTTTTTAAAGATGGGCACTACATTAGCCTTTTTCCAGTCGTCCAGGACCTCCCCCGATCACCTTGAGTTTTCAAAGATAATGGCCAATGACGCTGCAATCACATCTGCCAACTCCTTTAGCACTCTCGGATGCAGCTCATCCGGCCCCATGGACTTGTGCTTGTCCAGCTTTTCTAAATAGTCCCTAACCACTTCTTTCTCCACAGAGGGCTGGTCACCACCTCGCCATGCTGTGCTGCCCAGTGCAGTAGTCTGGGAGCTGACCTTGTTCGTGAAGACAGAGGCAAAAAAAGCATTGAGTACATTAGCTTTTTCCACATCTGCTGTCACTAGGTTGCCTCCCTCATTCAGTAAGGGGCCCACACTTTCCTTGATTTTCTTCTTGTTGCTAACATACCTGAAGAAACCCTTCTTGTTACTCTTAACATCTCTTGCTAGCTGCAACTCCAGGTGTGATTTGGCCCTCCTGATTTCACTCCTGCATGCCTGAGCAATATTTTTATACTCTTCCCTGGTCATTTGTCCAATCTTCCACTTCTTTTAAGCTTCTTTTTGTGTTTAAGATCAGCAAGGATTTCACTGTTAAGCCAAGCTGGTTGCCTGCCACATTTACTATTCTTTCTACACATGGGGATGGTTTGTCCCTGTAACCTCAATAAGGATTCTTGAAAATACAGCCAGCTCTCCTGGACTCCTTTCTCCCTCATGTTATTCTCCCAGGGGATCCTGCCCATCAGTTCCTGGAGGGAGTCAAAGTCTGCTTTTCTGAAGTCCAGGGTCCGTATTCTGCTGCTCTCCTTTCTTCCTTGTGTCAGGACCCTGAACTCGACCATCTCATGGTCACTGTCTCCCAGGTTCCCATCCACTTTTGCTTTCCCTACTAATACTTCCTGGTTTGTGAGCAGCAGGTCAAGAAGAGCTCTGCCCCTAGATCGTTCCTCCAGCACTTGCACCAGGAAATTGTCCCCTACGCTTTCCAAAAACTTCCTGGATTGAGTGTGCACTGAAACAGGGAATCATCGAAGACGTGTGTTTCTAATGGGGTCCTTCAGGGATCACTTCTTGGCTTTACCCTATAACACTTTATAACAATGGAAGAAAATATAAAATCATCACTGAAAGTTTTCAAGTGACACAAAAGTTTGAAGAGGCCAGGTCACTGATGCAGAGCAAACTGGATCTCTTGGTAAACTTGGTACAAGCAAATAATGCGTGTTTTAATATGGCTAAATGTATATGTCTAGGAACAAAGAATGTAGGCCACACTTAGGATGGGGGACTCTTTTTCAGAGTCATTGCTTCCCAGGATAGATTTTATTTTATTTTTATCTTTTTTCTTGGAGGGATTGATAATCAGCTGAACACGAGCTCTCAGTGCAACTCTGTGGCCAAAAGGCTGAATGTGCTCCTTGGATGCATAATTAGGGGGATCTCACGTAGGAGCAGAGAGGTTATTTTACCTCTGTATTTGACACGGGTGTGACTGCTGCTAGGATCCTGTGTCCAGCACTTCAAGGATGTTGATACATTGGAGAAGGGCAGAGAAGAGCCACGAGAACGATTAAGTGATTGGAAAACCTTCCTTATAGCGATAGATCCAAGGAGCTCATTCTGTTAACTTAGCAAAGAGAAGTTTAAGGGGTGCGTTGATCACAGACTAAGAACCTACGTAAGGAATAAATATTTAATAGTGGGTTATTCAATCTAGCAGAGAAAGGCCTAACACCATCCAGAGACTGGAAGTTGAAGCTAGATAAATTCAGACTGGAAATAAGATGTAAATTTTGAACAATGAGAGTAATTAACCATTGGAACAATTTACCAAGGTTGTGGCAGATTCTCCATCGCTGACATTTTTTTAAATCAAGATTGGATGCATTTCTGAAAGCTCTGCTCCAGGCATTATTTCAGGGAAGTTCTCCGTCCTGTGTTATCCAAGAGGTCAGATTAGATGATCACAACAGTCTCCTCTGACCTTTGAATCTGAGTAATTATTCACCTGTTACGCTTTAAGCCCCTTGTGACAGGGAGCTCATTGTCTGTCTTGTGTGCACAGAGATTCGCTCCCCTCAGTGCAGTGAATACTTAATAAAATTCTTCTGAATGACTACTTGTGTTTTCAGAGGTGACCAAGGCCCTTCAGACCTTCCTGTCAGCCTCTCTGTTCACTGCCTTGAGCATGATGCCTTCCTGTTCGCACTCTGCCAGGATCACAAACTCAGGATGTGGTCTTACAAAGTGAGTGAGTGTTTTGGGTTGTAATTTGCTCTGCAGATGGGGTTGTCACATCACATAGATGATATCGAGGTGCTGTGAGACAGAGGATGGGCTGTTGATTCTGAGACTTGGCTAAACTGGTGCTCCATGGACTGGCCGTGAGTTTGCTGAGTAGCAGGATTTCAGGGAACACAAAGAAATGGTCAAGTTTTGACTCCTGTTAATATTTTACTTGGAAATTGCATGATTTCTAGACATAGTGAAGCCTTCAAACATAGGTAACAGTGCAGGCAACAAGTTAGCAAGCTTACTGCACTGCCTTACCATGGTGTCTAGGACCACTTCTAGTGGGGTAAGGTACTTGGATCTCTATGCTAACTCAGTCCTTGCCCTTTCCTGAGACAACTAACAGGAGAGTGTCTTGTAACGGGGCTACCTGTCCACCAGAGAACTTGACTGAGTGCACCAGCTTGCTGAACACAACTCACGCTGAGCATCATATCCGAGCACCAATTCCCTGAGCCCACATACTCTCAGCTAGTTTGAATGGTTCAGGGGGGATGGGATTGTAGTTTTACTGCGCAGGCCCCCTCCTGATCTTTCAGAGCACACGCTCAGTCAGAGGCAAGATCAGGAGAGCAAAACAAATGAACTGTGTTTCAGATAGTTGTACAGGCCATGCGTATTGCTTCAGCTTACCTGGAGAATGGATCGGTGCAGACTGGTGCTTAAATGCATGGCTCCTCAGAAGGCTGCGAGGGAGACAAGTCTAAAAGACTAGAAATCTCTTAATAGCATTTGAGGATGTAACATAGCTATTAAAGCAGGGTTCCCCACCTTGAGGAGATACCAGCCTAGTCTGGGGAAGGGGGAACCAGATAGAGAAGAGCAGCCATATGCAGAGTGGGGAAAGCTGCGTGACACTGGATCCGCTCTGATTCTCCACTGTAAATATGCTTCTGTCAGTTCAGCAGTGGGTAGTTTCTTGAAACCCACATTCCTTCCTGGCAGTCCCTAGCTACAGGAATGCTCAAACATAGGGCTGCAGGCCCAACAAGCAGCACAAGCTTTGTGTGTTTGCATTCACAACAGGCAGTTCAGCTGCCAGAGCGTGTCTCTCCCTCCCAAAGTGTCACATGGCTGCCCCCACAAGGGCAAGCTGTAGCCTTCATGTAAGCGAAGGGAAGAAGGCAGGAGGAGCAACTAGGGGAGCAGAAATGACACACCCAAGGGAAAGCAATGAAAAGGAAAACAGGTATTGGGGGGGGGGGGGGGGGAAGAGAATAAAGGGGAAAAATGGACCTGGGGCTAGCCCCAGGGTAAGGTGTGGTCCGAGAGAAGGTGGGGAACTGCTGCTGGACTTGTATATTAAAGGACAGGAGGTGGAAAAGCTGAAGCCCCTAACCTTCCTTTGTGCTGCTTGTCTGCTGTCTTTGTTCTGGGCAGGACCAAATGTGTCTGATGGTAGCTGATCTGCTGGAGTTCGTGCCTGTGAATAAGGACCTGAGGCTCGCTGCTGGAATGGGACATCGATTGCGGCTGGCCTATTCGCAGTCACTGGGGCTCTACCTTGGTGTTTATATGCATGCACCCAAGCGAGGACAGGTACAAAATGACTGGAACCTTCAAGACTTCTCTTATAGGCAAAGACAGTGAATTATTGGGATGCTCCCAGTTTTGTATAGGGTTGCACATAATAGTAAAGAGAGCATTTGCCAACATGCACTGCACGGAATAATATCTGCTGAATAGTGTTTCTCATTCCAAAACACTTTGCAAGATGCTCACGTGTCTTTGCTTTGGGAGTAGAACTTTCCATGTTTGGTGTCTACCAGTGGGTCTGCTGTTCGGGAAATGGAGGAAGAGGAAAAGTGATTTGCTTTTGAGAATGGGTAGAGTGGAGCAACGTTACCCTTATAACAAATTCTCGCACTGCTTTTTAAAATCTGAAGTGAGTTGGGAGCGGAAATTTGAGGTTTGATGTAGTGATAAATCTTGGGGCAAAGGGTCTCAGAGGCTGGTTTTGATTTAGCCCAGTTGTGGAGGTTTTCAAATAATTCAAGATGGGAGTTTCAATGAGCTACTGTTGTGTGTGGGGAAGCTACTTTCCAGCTGTGTAAATCAGGGCTGCGCAGACATGCGTAACTAAGGTGAGCAGGAAGCCCTACTTCGTTAACTCCGTGTTTAACTATTGAAAGTGTGCAGAATTTGCATACTAAGTGCTTAGAGGCAAGCACCATCGCAAACGGCATGCTCAGGGTGCATAAAACGATGCACAAACTGGTTTCACGTTTGATGTTCTGGTGGGGCTGGGGCGGTACTTTGTGATAAAAAGGCATCTAGGTGATTCCCAGCAACCAAGTACCCAGGAGTTAAACCTTAAGGCTGTAAAGTAAAGCCACCAAAAGTGTGTAACTGATCCAACAGCATTAACTCTGGGCCCTGGGGGTGTATGCATCTTGATAGTCTTTACTTACGTTCCTATACAATAATCTCTGTAGGAGCCCTGCCTTATTCAGTTCATGGTGAATGAGGCAGGGATGCAGCATTTATTTTTAAACATCTTGCTAGAACAGAAATGAAGAGAACAGATATATACAGTGTCAACCAGTTTCCTTTTGTGAACACTCTAGAACCCAGCATGAGTATATTTTAAATTATTTCTGTGCTTGCTGTTTACATAGCACACTCATTCACGGTTGTAATTGCAAGCAGAATGTGGCCCTCAGGGAGTATGGATTGGCAGGTCCCTTTATCGCCTGCACCAAATGTCTTTAGTTGAATGTGTCACTTTAACTTCGGCAGCTCCTGGGTTGAGTGCTATATTTTGCATTAATATCCATTGTGCTGGCATGGAGGAGTTCCACTCCTGGACCTGGGCATTGTGCAGATTGGAATCTCTTAGCCAATCCGAGTGCTTGGGGTTTCAGAGTGGAGTGGCACAGCTGTCAGTGTGCGCGTGCAGCATCTCTGAGTGAGGCAGTTGCATTTTAGTATAGTATGCACTGCCTTGCACTACTTGACACTAGTTCTTTCAGTCATAAGATTCAAAACAGAGTACCTCAGTATCAGGTGCTTGGATAATGCTGTGATGGGCATGGGATAGGAACCTGAGTAGAACAGTTTCACTGTGTCACTTTGATAGCATCTTTATTTTAATTAGGGTGGCTCTTTTCCAGCCATTGACTTACCTTGTGTGTGTACAGTTCTGTGTCTTCCAGCTGGTGAGCACTGAGAGTAACCGCTATAGTCTTGATCACATATCCTCCCTATTCACCTCTCAGGTGAGTGCCAATGCTACACTCCTTGGGGAGGGAGGGTGGGGCACAAAACTAGTAGTGGGCAGAGTCTCACTGGAAGAAGAGTACAGATCCATAAATCAGATATAAGCTTGCAGACTTTTAGTAAGAATAAACAGGATCTGGATTTGCTCCTGTGAATGTAACAAAATAACGTTACATGTTTCTCTGGCTTATGCACTTGTACCCACTGAGAGCAACTTTAAACATCACTTGCATTTTCGGTGTGTTAATCAAGTCTCCATGCTGTCTTTTTCAACTAGGAGACGCTTGTTGATTTTGCCTTAACACCAGCTGAGATCTGGGCACTGTGGCACGATGATGAGAATCAGACTATTGTGAAATACATCAACTTTGAGCAGTGAGTCTCCCTCCTGTTTTACTGGTTAACCTCGTGGGATAGTAATTACAACGGTCACTATTATTGTTTGTTAAAATCATTCTTACATTTGCTTCCCTCCACTTGCTTCCTTTCCTCTCCACTTGTGCTCAGTTCATTGTTAGCTAATTTCCTTAATATCCCAGGGTGCGTGGCGTCTGTCCACTCCTTGTAACATAGGTTATTTAGATTTTTAACCCTGCTTGATTATAGCAGCTAGAGCTGTGATAGCAAGAAAGCAGGGTTAAGAACTCAGAGGTCTGGCATGATTAGAAGATCACAGGGAACATCTGTGCCACTCCCAGCTTCCTCCTCACACTTTTTTGCCAACTTTTACATATTCATCTGGGGCAAGTAGGAGTTGTTTGGAGGACCAGCGAGTAAATATTAGTTTATTCATTGGCTGGTGGGCAAGTAGAATCATAGAATATCAGGGTTGGAAGGGACCTCAGGAGGTCATCTAGTCCAACCCCCTGCTCAAAGCAGGACCAATCCCCAATTTTTGGCCCAGATCCCTAAATGGCCCCCTCAAGGATTGAACTGACAATCCTGGGTTTAGCAGGCCAATGCTCAAACCACTGAGCTATTCCTCCCACCGACAAGTAGGTGGACAAGTAGACACTGTATCTGGGCCCCTGGACTGACTGAAATACTTGGGTAAAATGATTTACAAGTGCCCTGCTTCCCTTTAGGCACATGAATCTGCCATTAATTCTAACTGGGCAGAGTTTCAGAATCAGCCCATCTCTACATACATGTCAGTAAAACAAAGGGAGAGCTCAGCATGATATCACAATGATGGGCTTGGGATAAGAATCTAGATAGCCGGCTAGATAAATCCATGGGTTAACTGGACAGCAGAGTAAACAGAAATAAGGATTGTGGCAAGGCACCGCTTCTGCCTCGCTGGGCTTAGTGCTCCCTCCTCTGTCAGGGACAGGGCCTGGGGTAAATCAGCCCCCACTCTGGAGTGTGTCTGTCTTCCCTCTTCGGGGTTTGTTTCTCAGAGCCTTCCCGGTAGACCTCGGGGCAGGTCTGAGGAGTGCTCCTCTGCCAAACAAAGGGGAACAGGTCTGTAAAGCAGCAAAAGAAAAAGGGAATACCTTTCCCTGACCCCCTCATTGGGGCAGGTGTTGTCCTGTCACTGGCCCCAGGGTGTCAGTCCTTCCCCTAAACAGGCACTGGGTTTTGGGTGTCTCCCCTATGGGGAGGAGTGCAGTCTCTCACACTGGAGAAGCCTATCTCCCAGCTGCCTCCAGCCTTGCAGCAGTTTCGTTTCTCTCCTCTCCTCTCCTCTCCCTTCCCCACCACCACCCTGAGAGATTTTAACAGATTTCAGGCAGCCCTTAATTGGACTCAGGTGTCCCTAATTGACCTGAAGTAACCCCTTCCCAGCTTGTAGGAAAAAGGGCCTTTAGCATTCTAGGGCTAACATACCTGTTTCCCCAGACCCTCCTGCAGTCGTCTGGACTCACTTTGTCACAGGCTGTAGCATTTGTACATAAGTCATTAGACATCTTTCTTTAGATTATCCTACCATATGCCCCATCTGGACCAGCACTGAATTAATATCTGTGACTATTGGTGAAAATACTGTAGTTGAACTCACTTCAGACTAGGATTACCAGAGAGTTTAGTGTTCACTGCGACTGAGCATACATGATTGATGGAAATTCTTTTTTCCTCAGAAATATCGCAGGCCAGTGGAACCAAGTGTTTGTGCAGTCTCTGCCAGAAGAGGAAGTGAATATTAGAGATGACCAAGACCCTAGGGTGAGTGGACAATACAATACCAACCAGAAGTAACTTGGGCTGTGTCCCTAGCTTCCTTTCTATCTTTTGCTGCAGGAGACCGAACTAGAAAGACCGTTGGGACAGATCAGTGAATGCAATATAACTTTATTTTGTATGTTGTCCTTTATAGAAATGGTATCTTTAAAGCTTCACAGAATTAAATGAGACAACAGACACATAGCATACATTACAGTGGTGTAAAACACTTAAACTGGCCACAAGACCAGTAGCTGAGGAGGAACAGAAATTGTTATAAGCAAGGGAGAAAGTCTTTCAAGATGAGATTTGTAAACAGCTTGACGTCCGTGAGCAGAGGGATAGAGGATGGCTGCTTCTGGTGGCAGGAACTGTGAAGAAGGCAGATTGAGAGACTAGAGCAAACATGGATTTCCAGCTTGAGTAGGAATGAGGATCCGATGGAGTGGTCTAAGGATGGGGTGAGAGAGCAGAAGCATTAAGCTACTTAGTGGATGTGATGAGGCCTGAGGAGGTGGAAAAGAGGGCTGAGGGCAGAGTTGTATAAAACTCTGAAGAGGGGAGGATGAGTTGGAATTTGATACAGGAAGGAATTTTACTGTGAATTAGGGCAGTTGGAGATTGAAAGGAAGGACGTGAATTCCTCAGGTCTGGAAAGGTGATCTGGAGGAGAGGCATTAATGGGACTGAAGGGAGCACAGGAATTGCCAGTGCCATGGGAAGGGGAGTAGGAATTAGACATGGCAGCCTGAAGGTGCTCCTTGCTCCTCATTGCACACGATACAGGTGGGATGGAAAGAGGGGGTGTTGAATTCTAGAGGATGCTGAATTCTAAGGGGTGCTATGAAACCAAACCCTCAGTTTTACCAGCACTAAGGAGCTGTGCTGCCTTCTGCCCCCATGAACAGGAAAGATAGCCACTTCTTTGCAGTCTCCTTTCAGGCTGTTAGCTGCGGCGTTCATCCCTGCAGAGTGTGTCTGGCTGCTTTTCATTCTGGGGGTGACTTACCTCATTCTGAGAGACTAGACCATCTATACTGGGTTTCAGATTGTCAGAGTCCTTTTGCAATAAACCATTGAAAGGCCAGTATCCTGCAATTTACAGTGCCACCTGTTAGCAGGCTCCTGCAGAAGAGATGCCTAGAATGATGAACTGTAATTAGAAGCCTGCATCATTTTGCATAAATGTGCTTCTCTGAATTACCATTTTGTTCTTTCACAGGAAACTTATTTGGAGTCTCTCTTCATGCCTGGTCGGTTCACAAATGCTGCTCTACTCAAAGCTCTACAGGTTAGCAAACAATCAGTTTGTGCTTCCTCAGTTCCAGCCACTTTGTGCCACTTCTGGCTGCACAAAGCGAATGTGGGCCAGTAGAGGAGGAGAACTCTCAGCTGGCCTGCGTGCCATCCGTTGGCGTAAGGCCCCACAGAGACCAGTCACCATAAATTAGAGCAGCCCTTAAACAAGTCTAATGTTTGCTTATGGGCTGGAAAGGGAGGCATAACTTGCTACTTGACAGCCTCCCTTCACCGGAACTGACCAGATATCAGTAGAAGAGAACATCTGGACCTGCAAAAGCTGCGTTTGTGTTTATACAGTGTCATAGGTGTACTTGATATGCTACAGACAAATGAAAGCTCCCTGCCCTGAGGCGCTTTCGTTCTCCCCGTGCACATAACACGACAAGGTACAGGCAGTGGCAGGAGGAAGAAGGCTATAATAGTGAAAGGTCCCAAGGGTGCTGAGCCAGGAAGAGTGGCGAGAGCCGTTTCTATGGACTGGAAAGGGTGGAGGCTGGGCGTGGTGACTGAAGAACAGTCTGAGATGAGGACGTTTATACAGTGGCTGTATGCAGCCTGCCCAGTGTGCTTCAAGGAGAGGGCAAGGAGGGCCCAGGCTAGGGTCCTGTGGATGGGGGCATACAAGAACATGTAGGTATGTGAAGAGAAAAGAGCCCGAGGGGAAGGCAAGGGTGAGAGCGAGGGTGGCAGTCGATAAGGCCAGAGGACGATGGAGGAGCGGGAAAAAGAACAGGCAGGAGGTTTCAAGGGCAGGGTCTGGGGTGCAGCAAAGGATGCTGAGATGGGAGAATGGGGGGAGTGGAAGGTCATGCCGGATCTAGTCTTCACTACCAAGAAGCTAGTGCAGGGACGGTTTAGGAAGGAGCCAGAGGTGTGAAATGATAGTGACGGCTTGCTGGCCTCGGTCAGGGAGGGCTGGGTGCGTGGACAAGGTAGCAGAGGTGACTGATGAGATCAAATCCATAGCAGAAGATAGCCATGTGGGCTGGGGGTTTCCTGCTGAACTTTCTGGGGCTCAGGACCAGCAGTGGGAGAAATGAATACTAGGTGTGAGCCAAGCTGGGCTTGGTGGAGTGGGCGGCGTGTGGTGCGGGGAGCGTTAACCCCAGAGCTGAGGGAGGAGGGGAAAGGTTTGGGCAGCAGCGGGCGCTGGCGAGCTCGTGGACTGGAGGGTGCAGGAGGAGGAAGGGCCAGGGGTTGAAGCGAATGCAGTGTTGCTGCTGCTCCGTAATTCTCTGATGGAGACGCTGGTGGGCAGCGCTGGGCTCGGAGTCTCCGTCTCCCCAGTTTTATGCTGGTGTGACTGCATTTAAGTCACTGGTGTGACAGTGGAGAATCAGGCCCCTGGTGTGCACCTTATTGCCTCCGAGGACACCACCCTGGTTCTCCCTTCGGGCAGGAACTTGTGAGCTGCCCGCTGGGCTTGCTCTTGACTCAGTGTAGCTTCTGTGATGGAGCTCATGGGCCGAGCTCAGCAAAGCCCTGTGCTCACTTCCCTGGAGATGCGCTGTCTGTAACGAAATCGGCATCGGATCAATTCCAGGTCTGGGAACGTTCCAGGTGTCAGTGGGTTTGGTGAACGTTGGAAAAGCCTGATTCCACTAACTCATACAATGAGTGTGTAGGCTGTGGATCCAGGGGGAGGCAGTGACTGCAGGAAAGCAGGGTCGCTGTGGATCTGAGGGAGGCAGTGACCTCCGGGGGACCTGTGGCAGCGGGACAGGGTCACTGTGGATCCAGGGGAGGCAGTGACCTCGGGGTCAGAGCACCAGAAAGCCTGCTGTGCCTGCAGCACCCAATGGGCATTGTATGGGCCTGATTTTAATGCAGGTCAGGCTGCTGGAAGCCCCTTTCCTCCACTCTGGCCCGCCCCTCTCGTGGGCCTCTGGATCCCCGCTACGGCCAGTCCCTCCCTCGTATTGGGGGCAAAGGGTCGGGATGAGCGTACAGCCTGGCATCCGTAAACAGCGAAGTGCATAACCCTCTCGTAATGCCAACTATCCCTTTGCTCTGGTGTATCTTGGCGGCCTCTGCCTAGCTACAGTTCTCTGCAGTGAGTGATGTTACTCCTCTGTTCTACATCTTCACGTCGTACTGTCGCTTAGACAGGTTTGTGGCAAGTCTAGTGCTTCAAAATGGAAGTTTCCTGTAATGTTTTTGTAGATCTTTTCCCGAGGAGGAGAAAGAATCATGGATCTGACCTGGGATGAGCTGAAAAAAGAGGTGACCATAGCTGTGGAAAACGAGGTGAGGTTTCCATTGAGTGTTTTATGATGACAGTCATCACTGTGGTATCTTAGCACCTCAGGTAGAATTAAAAACTAAATCCACAGATGACCCCTGGCCTAACTTTCCTCCCTGCTAGCCCCAAAGCAGTTGCATCATTTTAAACAAAAATTCCTTCTCACTACTTCCCCATCTCTTAACTATTCCTCTTTCTCCAGGGGTTCACCGTTCTCCCTGCTCTTCCCACTGGTTTTAGGTGTGCCAAAGTGAGCTGCACTTCCTTTTTCCTTTAGAGTCTCTTTACATTGTAAGTCAGAGAGCACTTTGTATAGTGACAATGGTGCCAGGTTTTTCTCTGTTGCAATTCCTGTCTTGTGCACATCACTCACATGCTTGTTTTCTCTGTGCTGCCGCAGTGAGAGCCTGGTGGGTGGGTGGCGGGGTGCAGTAGGAGTGGGCATGGGTCTTCACCCACTGCGGCTCCTCTGAGCACCTCAGGGAGGCCTCACTTCAGTGCTGCTGCTGAGGAGAGACCAGCAGGCAGGCAGGAGGGAGTGGGGGGAAGGCAAGTCCATTTGCTGCTGTTCTGCTGCCTGTTTTCTTTCCCTTGGTGAAAGATCCTTAAGCATCATCGGGGAAACAACTAAAACCCTTATAAAATAGCTCTGCTTTTTATAGAAAGCGCACCTGGCTGGAAAGGTGCTTATTGGAACCTTCAAAAATAGTCTAGTTAAAGGAAAAATCAAGTAGTTGCTGTCCTTTTTCCTGGTCTCGGTCTAATGGTGGTCTGTTAAGCCACCACGTACTTGTAAGGATTTTTATCCTTAAGTAATTGCTGTATACCCTGAGTGTTAACACCACCTCATAGCTTTGTATCTAGGATGATAGAAGTGGCTCTCTTGGACTCTTGTCTGGCTCACGCTCCAAAATATTCGGTAGTAGAGGGTACAACATATCTGTATCTAAAAGTGTGGGAAAAACGGTGTTGGTGTTTTCAAAATATGTTGCCACGTAATTAGCTGGTGTAGGTAATACGTACTCTCTAGAGGACAGAACCAGAGTTACGTGTGTAGCTATAACTGGCGTTCCCTGAAGTTTCAATGCCTAGCTGTGCAATGCTAACCTTTCTGTGACACAGGCTCTTTGATGGATTATATATATATATATAAATGAATTGCCATCTTTGGGGAGTCAATTGCTGACCTGATATCCTGCTGTGTTCCTCCCAGCTCCAGGGCAGCGTAACTGAATACGAGTTCTCCCAGGAAGAGTTTCGACAGTTACAGGTTGAGTTCTGGTCCAAGTTCTATGCCTGCTGCCTTCAGTACCAAGAAGCACTTTCACGCCCTCTTGCTCTCCACCTGAATCCATATACTAACATGGTGTGCCTGCTAAAAAAGGTGAGGCACAAAGCAGGAGCTGCTTTATGCTGTAGACACTTTGCATTGGTCTAGTCCAGGGGAGGGCAAACTACGGCCTGCGGGCCAGATCCAGCCCACGAGGGAGCCTGCCTTAGCCCCGCTACATACCGTTGCCACCCCGGAGCCACTTCAAGTAAGCTGCGCCGGGCCGGAGCCCGCACCCTGCACCCCTCCTGCATCCCAACCCCCTGCCCTAGGCTTATATGCATGGTCCTGCATACAATTTCCCCACCCAGATGTGACCCTCGGGCCAAAAAGTTTGCCCACCCCAGTCTAGTCTGAATGTAGTGAGTTACCATTGGAGTTCCTTAAGTGATTCCAGGGCATTTTCCTAACTGAGACTTGAACGATGGTTGTATCTTTCACTTTCCCAGGGATTCCTGTCTTTCCTTGTGCCCTGTTCCCTGGTGGATCATCTGTATCTGTTGCCTGATGAGCATCTGTTGACTGAGGATGACAGCACTATCTTTGATGGTAAAGGGGGGGGAAGTTGGGGAAGCTGTTCCACTGTAGAGGAAATTCCAGCATGCGTGTCACAAGCTCTGTAGTTAAGGATATAGACATTTCCATGCTAATCCTCTTTTTTACATGCTCAAATCTTTCTGAAGCTGTCTGGGTTGAAACTTCCCCTGCTTAGCCTCAACCTAGTGGTAGATTCCCTTTTGGAAAGCCTGGAGACTTGAAAACCACTTGTGCGTGCGTTAAGGATAAAATGTTGCTGTGACTTAGTTCAAGAAAATCAGAGAGTGGAATTCTAACCTTCAGTCAGTGCATAACATAGTCCCCAGCGCTGGGCGCATGCTTTGCTATCTCTGGGGATGCAGCCGCTTTGAATACCTCTTACTGGCTTCCAATGCCCGAACGTTGGATTCCCATCCCAGGTGTGGTCGGGGTTCAGCTTAACCTGATAGAGATGTCATCTGGGTCCCTCTCGGTAGCCTGGTCTGCTTGAGTTGTGCCCCCTAGGATTAGGGTAAGGAAGTCCTAATGGTGTGGTGGCAGCCATGATTACGAAGATCATGCCCTGTCCTCTAAGCTGCTCCTTTCCTGCAAGTTGCCAAGTAATGCCCAGGAGATCCATGTCCAGGAAAAGGTGGCAGTCTTGTCCTGTTAAAAATACCCAGTCAAAACATGTGGTGACGTAATAGAAGGAAGCATTCCCATATTATCATCATCATCATCATCTTGGCCTTGTGCCTTAGCCATTTTTGACCACCAAGGGCCTTGAAGACCCCTTCTCCCCAAAAATCAACTTTAAAACGTCTGGTTTGTACCACTCTGCTGGGCTCTTCACTTTACCTTCTTTTATGAGCTGTCATTGATAGGCTGGGTTCACAGGTCAGAATGAACGTTTGTTCCTTACCTACTTTGGCAACTTTCATTCTGACATTGTCTGATGTAGGCTTAATTTCTTTTAACGTGTTTTTTTTTGTATTCTGCGTATTTACATTGAAACGGTGCCTATGTGATGTTCAGGTTTCTCCTCTACAACCCCTGAAAGTTCTGGGATGTAAAAGCTGCTGTTCTAATTGTAATATTATCTATGCAACAGCTTGCCCTGTGTGTGTCTTGGAATACATGTTGAGCTACATATTTAACCAGAAAAACAGGATAGAAAATATTCCATGATGTGCAACCTGGCCGAGCCAAAGTTCCAGCTCACTGTCCACTTATGCATGTGCTGGTGATGAACTGGGAAACCGTAACATTGTGTTACCACACATCCATATTCATTTGCCTTGAATTTAAATTATTTTGCCTGCTGCCCAAATTCAGATTTCCCAGACACTAAAGCTTCAGTGCATTCAGAGAAGCAAAGCTGGACGCTCAGGAAATCCAAGGAATTCCCACCAGCCTAGCAGTCTTCCCCCTTGCTTGTTTCAAATTGCTAACGTTCGATTTTTTTGCTCAAATATTTAAAGTCACCTTTAGGACACAAATCAGGGATGAAAGTTTTATCAGTAGTGATGTTTTTCTGAAAGCTTTTAAGCGCAACAGTGGTTTATAACTGAAACCAGTGTTCCCTCTAATTTTTCCCACCCGTGTGTGGAATGAATTTTGTTACATGCCCCAGTATGGAGGCTGTGTGAGACACATCACCTTCACATCGGTGCACATAATAAAATTCATGAGGTGGGGTGGAGCCAAGGGGTTCGGAGTGTAAGACGGGGCTCAGGGCTTGGACAGAGGTTTGGGGTGGGGGTTAGGGGTGAGGGCTCTGGCTGAGGGTGTGGGCTATGGGATGGGGCCGGGGATGAGGCGTTTGGAATGCAGGAGGGTGCTTCAAGGCTACGGTGGGTAGTGAGAAGGAATTTTTTTTTTTTTTTTAAACCATGCAACTGCTTTGGGGGAAGCAGGGAAGAAACTTAGGCCAGGGGTCATCTGTGGATTTAGTCTTTAATTCTACCTGCGGTGCTAAGATACCACAGTGATGACTGTCGTCATAAAACACTCAGTGGAAACCTCACCTCGTTTTCCACAGCTGTGGTCACCTCTTTTTTCAGCTCATCCCAGGTCAGATCCATGATTCTCTCTCCTCCTTGGGAAAAGATCTACAAAAACATTACAGGAAACTTCCATTTTGAAGCACTAGCCACAAACCTGTCTAAGCGACAGTACGACGTGAAGATGTAGAACAGAGGAGTAATATCACTCACTGCAGAGAACTGTAGCTAGGCAGAGGCCGCCAAGATACACCAGAGCAAAGGGATAGTTGGCATTACGAGAGGGTTATGCACTTCGCTGTTTACGGATGCCAGGCTGTACGCTCATCCCGACCCTTTGCCCCCAATTGGAGGGAGGGATTGGCCGTAGCGGGGATCCAGAGGCCCACGAGAGGGGCGGGCCAGAGTGGAGGAAAGGGGCTTCCAGCAGCCTGACCTGCGTTAAAATCAGGCCCATACAATGCCCATTGGGTGCTGCAGGCACAGCAGGCTTTCTGGTGCTCTGACCCCGAGGTCACTGCCTCCCCTGGATCCACAGTGACCCTGTCCCGCTGCCACAGGTCCCCCGGAGGTCACTGCCTCCCTCAGATCCACAGCGACCCTGCTTTCCTGAAGTCACTGCCTCCCCCTGGATCCACAGCCTACACACTCATTGTATGAGTTAGTGGAATCAGGCTTTTCCAACATTCACCAAACCCACTGACACCTGGAATTGATCCGATGCCGATTTCGTTACAGACAGCGCATCTCCAGGGAAGTGAGTACAGGTCTTTGCTGAGCTCGGCCCATGAGTTCTATCACAGAAGCTACACTGAGTCAAGAGCAAGCCCAGCGGGCAGCTCACAAGTTCCTGCCCGAAGGGAGAACCAGGGTGGTGTCCTCGGAGGCAATAAGGTGCACACCAGGGGCCTGATTCTCCACTGTCACACCAGTGACTTAAATGCAGTCACACCAGCATAAAACTGGGGAGACGGAGACTCCAAGCCCAGTTCTGCCCACCAGTGTCTCCATCAGAGAATTACGGAGCAGCAGCAACACTGCATTCGCTTCAACCCCTGGCCCTTCCTCCTCCTGCACCCTCCAGTCCACGAGCTCGCCAGCGCCCGCTGCTGCCCAAACCTTTCCCCTCCTCCCTCAGCTCTGGGGTTAACGCTCCCCACACCACACGCCGCCCCCTCCACCAAGCCCAGCTTGGCTCACACCTAGTATTCATTTCTCCCACTGCTGGTCCTGAGCCGCAGAAAGTTCAGCAGGAAACCCCCAGCCCACGTGGCTATCTTCTGCTATGGGTCTGATCTCATCAGTCACCTCTGCTACCTTGTCCACGCACCCAGGCTGGGGCTGCAGGATAGGCTCCCCTCTCCCAGTCCCCACCGGTCTGGCTGGGGCTGGGTTCAGGGAGGGGGGCTCCGGCCGCGACAGGTCCGGGCTCGGTCAGGGGGTCTAGGTTGGGGCCGGCGCTAAATAGGCTGTTGCGTGGCCACGCAGCTCACAGGGAACTTAGACTGAAACCCTCTTGCAGTTCTACGTATAGCAGTTGTTAGCAAGTGACTGCAATAACATAAGTGTTTCCTAATGGAAGGTACAATAGGACTCTTCCCAGTGCCGACAGCTGGGCCAGTGGAGGTGTCATGGGCCTGGATTAGAGATACCTGTTCCTTAGTTAAGAGTTTTTAAAAATACATTAGATTAGAGACTGCACGGTTGTTCTTGGTATTCTAGACAAAACAGGTCTGTGGATGTGCTATCTCTGGTCCTTACAAGATGCTGGGAAATTGCTTAAGGATGCAGAATCCTTGTTCTGAATGGATGGAGCCAAGGTATGAGAGGCCAAGTCTGGCTGTGATTTTTATTTTCTAGGCATGTTTTCCCCATTTGTTCAGTTTATTTTCATCCAGCTCCTGTAACTGGAGAAGGCTGAAGGGAAATTTCCTGTTACCGGTTTTCAAACAAAACTGCACAGAGATCTTACCACCTTCAGCTCCTCCGTGTAGTCAGCCTATAATTATCTGATTAGTTAGTTATGGAGTCAGATGGAGTCTTGTGTTGCTGGGGCAAATTTGCTGCTAGAAGCTTTCCTACGAAATGAGCTGAACTAACTTGGTTTTGCCTTGAAACAATTTGCATGAGAGTACAGTCAGGTTCTTTCACTGCAGATCTGGAGATGTCTCGCGATGTTGTGTGCCTTGTCCAGTGCCTTCGGCTGATTGGAGAATCTATTTCAATGGAAATGGCATTCATCATGGAAATGGCTTGCTCCCGCCTTCAGCCTCCAGAGAAGGCTGCAGAGCAGATCCTGGAAGACTTGATAGCTAATGACATGTAAGGGAACTCTTTGTGTAACGTACATCCTTTGTGAAAAGATGAATGCACGAATTGTCGGTGCAGGGTTAGCCTTAGACAGCCCTTTACCTGAGTCTTCTAAGTGTGATTCAGGATGTGCGAATTCTAGCTCCATAGTGGGAGATTTTCCAAGCACCTAAAGGATTTTGGAGCACGCGTCATAATTGGCTTTCAGTGGGGTTTGTGCTCCTAAATCCTGTAGATTCTTGGAAACTCTCTCCAGTGATGATTAAAGTGGCGAGGAATTCTGAGCCATGGTGTCCAGAAACAGGAGCTTCAATTTTGAGTTGGATAGTCTTCTTCACAACATGAAAGCAAGTGTATCTCTAGATAGCTAGGGAGGTTCAGCTAGCTGGTTTTAGAATGATCCTTGCACACCAACTCATGGAGCGTCAGTATCCTGAGCCAAGTACAAGTTATTTCTCTCCAGAGTGGGTAGGAGAGGAGCAAGTGGATTCACCCTGAGTATGGTGCCTTCATGGGTCAAAAAGATGTTTTTTATTACAGTGGAGGGGAATTCCCCTTCCACAATTTCACTTCTGGGTCTCTTACCATGGGGGTCACTGATGGAGGGGGTCTGTTAACATTACATACATTGGTACCAGTGAATTTTGTTTGCCCTTACAGAGAGAATGTGATGGAAGATATTCACAGTAAGCTGCAGGAGATCAGAAACCCTATCCATGCCATTGGTGTGCTGATCCGGGAAATGGACTATGAGACAGAGGTGGAAATAGAAAGAGGTGATACGACACAACCTTTGCAGTTTGGCTAGTAAGATGATAGTGGTTTCAGGGTTGCAATTGACTTGGCTTCCACTCTTATCCTGTCTTTCAGCTCAGCCCCTTAATGTGCGAATGAACCTCTCTCAGCTCTATGGTAGTGGCACAGCAGTGACTGTGGTATGCCGGGGTGTGTGCAAGATGGCCGCCACCCGGTTCCTAATCTGCCGGGACTTGTTGATTTTACAGCAGCTGTTGCTGAGGCTAGGCGATGCGGTGAGTATGGCCCAGAAACCTATTATCACAGAATCCTAAAATATTAGGGTGGGAAGTGACCTCAGGAGGTCATCTAGTCCAATCCCCTGCTCAAAGCAGGACCAACACCCTCTAAATCATCCCAGCCAGGGCTTTGTCAAGCCTGACCTTAAAAACCTCTAAGGATGGAGATTCCACCACCTCCATAGATAACCCATTCCAGTGCTTCACCACCCTCCTAGTGAAATAGTGTTTCCGAATATCTAACCTAGACCTCCCCCACTGCAACTTGATACCATTACTCCTTGTTTTGTCATCTGCCACCACTGAGAACAGCCGAGCTCCATCCTCTTTGGGAACCCCCCTTCAGGTAATTGAAGGCTGCTGTCAAATTCCCCCTCACTCTTCTCTTCTGAAGACTAAATAATCTCAGTTCCCTCAGCCTCTCATTGTAAGTCATGTGCCCCAGCCCCCAGTCATTTTTGTTGTCCTCTGCTGGACTCTCTCCAATTTGTCCACATCCCTTCCATAGTGGGGGGACGAAAACTGGACGCAGTACTCCACGTGTGGCCTCATCTGTGCCGAATAGAGGGGAATAATCCCTTCCCTCGATCTGCTGGCAATGCTCCTACTAATACAGCCAAATATGCCATTGGCTTTCTTGGCAACAAGGGCACACTGCTGACTCATATCCAGCTAATTCCCAGGTCCTTTTCTGCAGAACTGCTGCTTAGCCAGTCGGTCCCCAGCCTCTAGCAGTGCATGGGATTCTTCCTTCCGAAGTGCAGAACTCTGCTCTTGTCCTTGTTGAACCTCATCAGATATTGATGGATCCTTGAGCCATTAGGCTTTCAGGATCTTGATCTGCCCCGGTGCCTTAAGCTGGAGCTTTGGCTCTCTTCCTGCAGATGCCGGAGGCTGTTGAGATGTGGCCAGGCAGGCCTTTGTTGCCCTCACCCCTTATGCTTTGCCTTCATTGGTGCACACTATGACAAGATGGCCGATGTTAGTCTGGTGGGTCCTGCACTTTTCTTGGCGGGGAGCTAAGATGCCACCCCTTGCCCCTGTTCTTGGGGCGTCAAAGGTGGTAAAGGAGGGAAGTGGGGGAGGGGTCTGGGTTTGCTCCTCACTCTGAGCCCGAGCCCCTCTCAACCCCTGCGGGTTCTTACCCTCTTCGGTGGGGTACCTGCAGTCCTTAAATGCTGGGGAAGGGAGTCTCCCTCCCCTAGTGGGCAGGGTCCCCCTTACTTCAGTTCTCTGATTTTCCAAGTCTCACAGCACACCTCCAAGCTCCAGTGCTCTCTCGTTCCTCCTCTTCCTCTGTCTGCCTGAAGCAGGGGGTTTTATTAGGTTCCTAACAGGGCCTTAATTGACTGCAGGTGCTCCAATTAACCTGCAGCCACCTTCCCTAGTCTACAGGGAACCACGCCTTAATTAGCCTTGAGTTTATATATTTCCCCTCTAGCACTCCCACTGCTCCCTGGCCCTCCTGTATCACAAAACAAAGCAGCAATCCAGTGCTCCTGTCTTATGGTGCTGTGCACTAGGGCAGCAGCAAGTAAATCCCTTTCTTTGTGTAGGGGAGCAGCATTTTCAGTGCTTTGTTCCCGAACAGCACCACCTGCAGGTTCCCCTCTCTTTGCATTTATTCCCCAGCTCTCCATCACAGTGGAAGAGACTGAACTGAGCAGGCTGAAGAGTAAGGCCTTTTCTGCACTGGAAAGCTGTACCACTTCAGCCAGGCCGGGATAGCTAAAGCAGTACATGTGGATGTAGTTATATCATAGTGTTTAAGGCCAGAAGGTTCCGCAAAATCATCTAGTCTGACTTCCTCTGTATCACAAATCACCAACAACCACCGAGCGCCTGGGCACTAAACCCAACAACCGACATCAGATCCAAATATTGCAGCCCGCAGGAGACTAGGCTATTAGTTGACACAGGCAAAGAATTGGAGGGACCGAGGTGCACCCAGAGGCCCGCACAATGGCAGGGAAATGATTGAGATACACCCAGATAATCTTGGCAAGTGACCCGCACCCCCACACTGCAGAGGAAGGTGGAAAAAACCCCAACCGTCATCTCTAGCTTTAGAGCTGGGCACCAGGCTAGCAGCTGCTGCTCTCTGCTCATCTAGCTCTGAAGGCAGCATCCCTGCCAGCATCAGCGCCGAAGTGAGGGTGGAAATCCCGTGGGGGGGTTGTGTCCCTGCCTGGTCCCCTTTTGGATCAGGACCCCCACTGTTACAACACCATGAAATTTCAAAAGTAAACATCTGAAACTGTGAAATTAACTATTTTTAAAATTGCATGACCGTGAAATTGACCAAAATGGACCAGGAATTTGTAGGGCCCTACTCATAGTCATCCTGTGATTGACCAATGCACCTAGGGGTCTCTCCTCCTTTGTCACTTCCAACTGATGAGCCCCCAGCTTGTAGCAGAAATTATTATTAGATCCTAAGTGCATGACCTTGCACTTTATACTATTGCATTTCATCCCATCTCTCTTGCTTCAATCTTCAAGGTCGTCCAGATCTTCCTGTATAATATTCTAGTCCTCCCCCCGATTGATGATGCTTCCCAGCTTTGTATCATCAGCAAATTTCATTAGCACACATCAACTTTTTGTGCCAAAGTCATTAATAAAAATATTCAATAAAGTCTGGCCCCATGATGGATCCTTGAGGAACTCCACTAGTAACCTCCCTTCAGTCCAATAGTTCATCTTTCAACACAACCTGTTGCCTTTCTCCCTTTAGCTCGGTGGTTTTCAGACTTTTTAGACTGCGTAACCCTTTCCAAATAATGTAATCTACAATGTACCCCCATCTGAAATAGGTTCATAATATATTTATGGTTAGATTGCCAAGTTGTCTACCATCACACGATTTTTCACGTGTACCGCATGATGAGAACTCGTGTACCCTTAGAGATACGCATACCCCAGTTTGAAAACCACTGCTTTATCTAGTTCCTTATCCTTCTTACAGTTCTTGTACTAATTCCGGTCTTCTCTAAATTAACTAATAATTTCCTATATGATGCTGACTCAAATGCCTTACTGAAGTGTAAGTACATTAGATCTTCTGCTTTTCTCTTCTCTAAAACATCAGTTATTTTCTCAAAGAAAGAAATCAGGTTAGTGTGGCACAATCTACCTGTGTTGCAGTACGTCTCCTTTTCGGTTTACCTCCATAAATTTCATTATTCATTCCTTTGCAATTTGTTCTAAAGTTTTGTATTCTGCGGTCAGACTAACAGGCTGTAATTGCCTGGATCAATTTTTCCCTTTCATAATAGAGGTACAGTGTTACATATCGTCCAGTCATATGGTACTACCCCCAACTAGATGGATGTATTACAAATCCTTGCTACCAGACTAGCAGTATCATGTCATAGAATCATAGAATATCAGGGTTGGAAGGGACCTCAGGAGGTCATCTAGTCCAACCCCCTGCTCAAAGCAGGACCAATCCCCAATTAAATCATCCCAGCCAGGGCTTTGTCAAGCCTGACCTTAAAAACTTCTAAGGAAGGAGATTCTACCACCTCCCTAGGTAACGCATTCCAGTGTTTCACCACCCTCCTAGTGAAAAAGTTTTTCCTAATATCCAACCTAAACCTCCCCCACTGCAACTTGAGACCATTACTCCTTGTCCTGTCATCTTCTACCACTGAGAATAGTCTAGAACCATCCTCTTTGGAACCACCTCTCAGGTAGTTGAAGGCAGCTATCAAATCCCCCCCTCATTCTTCTCTTCTGCAGACTAAACAATCCCAGTTCCCTCCGCCTCTCCTCATAAGTCATGTGTTCCAGACCCCTAATCATTTTTGTTACCCTCTGCTGGTCTCTCTCCAATTTTTCCACATCCTTCTTGTAGTGTGGGGCCCAAAACTGGACACAGTACTCCAGATGAGGCCTCACCAATGTCGAATAGAGGGGAACGATCACATCCCTCGATCTGCTGGCTATGCCCCTACTTATTCATCCCAAAATGCCATTGGCCTTCTTGGCAACTAGGGCACACTGTTGACTCATATCCAGCTTCTCGTCCACTGTCACCCCTAGGTCCTTTTCCACAGAACTGCTGCCTAGCCATTCGGTCCCTAGTCTGTAGCGGTGCATTGGATTCTTCCGTCCTAAGTGCAGGACCCTGCACTTATCCTTGTTGAACCTCATCAGATTTCTTTTGGCCCAATCCTCCAATTTGTCTAGGTCCCTCTGTATCCTATCCCTACCTGCCACCTTATCTACCACTCCTTCTAGTTTTGTATCATCCGCAAATTTGCTGAGAGTGCAATCCACACCATCCTCCAGATCATTTATGAAGATATTGAACAAAACCTGCCCCAGGACCGACCCTTGGGGCACTCCACTTGATACCGGCTGCCATCTAGACATGGAGCCATTGATCACTACCCGTTGAGCCCGACAATCTAGCCAACTTTCTACCCATCTTATAGTGCATTCATCCAGCCCATACTTCTTTAACTTGCTGACAAGAATACTGTGGGAGACCGTGTCAAAAGCTTTGCTAAAGTCAAGAAACAATACATCCACCACTTTCTCTTCATCCACAGAACCAGTAATCTCATCATAGAAGGCGATTAGATTAGTCAGGCATGACCTTCCCTTGGGTGAATCCATGCTGACTGTTCCTGATCACTTTCCTCTCGTGTAAGTGCTTCAGGATTGATTCCTTGAGGACCTGCTCCATGATTTTTCCAGGGACTGAGATGAGGCTGACTGGCCTGTAGTTCCCAGGATCTTCCTTCTTCCCTTTTTTAAAGATGGGCACTACATTAGCCTTTTTCCAGTCGTCCGGGACTTCCCCCGATCGCCATGAGTTTTCAAAGATAATGGCCAATGGCTCTGCAATCACAGCCGCCAGCTCCTTTAGCACTCTCAGATGCAACGCATCCGGCCCCATGGACTTGTGCACGTCCAGCTTTTCTAAATAGTCCCTAACCACTTCTTTCTCCACAGAGGGCTGGCCACCTACTCCCCATGCTGTGTTGCCCAGCCCAGCAGTCTGGGAGCTGACCTTGTTTGTGAAGACAGAGGTAAAAAAAGCATTGAGTACATTAGCTTTTTCCACATCCTCTGTCACTAGATTGCCTCCCTCATTCAGTAAGGGGCCCACACTTTCCTTGGCTTTCTTCTTGTTGCCAACATACCTGAAGAAACCCTTCTTGTTACTCTTAACATCTCTTGCTAGCTGCAGCTCCCGGTGCGATTTGGCCCTCCTGATTTCATTCCTACATGCCCGAGCAACATTTTTATACTCTTCCCTGGTCATTTGTCCAATCTTCCACTTCTTGTAAGCTTCTTTTTTATGTGCCGTTCTTCTAGTATTCTGGGATGGAAATTATCCAGTTGCCCTTATTTGAGCACATTAAGGTCTTTACATTTTTCTTCCACCTCAACTGTGGCCATCTCTATCAGCCATCCTGCCTTCATGCCCATGTTTCACATTATCCCCCTTACTGAAAACCAAGGCAAAGTATTCATTGTAGATTTTGGGCCATACCTAGATTACCTTTAATCTCCTCATCCACACTGCACAGTGGCCAAAATTTATCCTTCCTTATTCTTTTTATATAATTAAGACATCTTATGTATCTTAATTTCCTTCGCAAGAGCTAATTTAGCTTGATTGGTAGCAATTCGTACCTTTATTTCTACATTTTCTAACCTCTATGATGTAGCTTTCTTTGCTGATCAGTCTCGTTTTCCATTCCCTGTAGGCTGTTGGCCTACTCTTAAAAACCTTTAAGGTGGTTATTCATCCAGCTGGGTCTGGAGGCTTTCACTACAAGTTTTTGCCCCTTGCTTGTGATGCAAATTGCAGATAATTTTTGTATAGTTCATTTAAAGAAATTCCAAACCTCCTCCACATGTAAGTCTTTGATCTATCCAGTCCAGCTGACTTTTTTAACTAATTCCCTTAATTTCCCAAAGTCTGCCCTTTTGAAATCAAAAGCCAGGGTTGACAACCTGGTTTTGATCATCATTCCATTTAATTTAACCTGAATGAACTTGTGAACGCTTAGTCCAAGATTGATTCCTGTGACCAGCTTACCAGACTTATTAAAACCAAGTCTAAAATTGGTTCAGTGACGATTTGATGAAGAAAACTGTCTATCTCATGTCAGTATAAAGGAGCATTACACTGGTATAGCTATGCACATATAGGAAGGGGAATAACTATATCCATATAAGGCACCTTCACACTGCCTAATCTAGGGTTCTTACAGATGTAACTATTTTTAACCCCCCCCCCCCCCAACTGAAATATACCAATAAAAACTTGCATGTAGTTTTATTGAGAGCCTGAGAGGTGCTGCCTCTGTAACAAGACCAATTTCAGCCTCAAATTTCCCTTTCATAATTAACAAAAAATTTTATTATCTGTTCCCTTGTGGAACTTGGAACAGCTCCTCTCCCCTCTTTGCACTTTATGCCCTTCAGATCTTTGTAGCCTTACCTCTGTGTTAAGCTTTCACTGTGTGGCCCAGGCCCTGGGTAAGGACTGAGCTGCATACCAGCTTGCACCGAAGTAATGAAACAAAATGAATATGCAGCTTTTGTTGTTTTGGTGCCGGTCTGTTTAATGCTTTGGAATGCAAATGTCCTGTTTCCGTTTAGCATACGCTCCGTGACCACTAATGGCTAGCAAGGCTGGGCCCCGTGCTGACCTTTGATACTCTTTGTAATGTCACTTTTGTCTTGTCTCAGCTGAAGCAGTTGGCTATCCCTGGCCTCAGTTACAATGCTAGCTGCTTTGGTCTCCTTACAGATGATTCTGGGAGGGGGCCAGCTGTTCCAGTCTCAGCAGGACCTGCTGCATCGCACCTCTCCTTTGCTGTTGTCTTATTACCTGATCAGATGGGCGAGTCAGTGCTTGGCATCGGATGTTCCAGTCGACACGTTGTAAGTGCTTGTGTTCCCAATCTCTCTAGTCAAAGTGGATTGATAGGTTTCATATAAATCCTTTGAGATGTCTGAAATGCCCTTTGAACAGATGAGACATCATCTTGGGTTCTAATTCTAAGAATCTTAAAGAAAATACCTCTCTTTGGGTGATAAGAGAGTCTTAATTGTAAGTCTAAGAGACTATGGTCAACTCAGATCCTTGGTCTAACTTTCTTCTTGCGGGGAGGAGGAGGGTCACTTCATTGTTAATGTTCCGTTATTCTGTTCTCCCTGAAAGATTCGTGCCCCGCAGCTGAAGTGCTTCCATGTTATGTCAGAGATGGTTCTTCCTGGGTGGATGGACTGGAAGCTTCTTTTTAGGAATTCTACAAAGACACAAACAAAAGCTTCCCCCCTCCCCTCCCGACACTGTACAGACGAGTCCTGTGAGACTTATTGGAAGCTGCTTTTAGGCAGCTATATTAGGTTTGCTCAGTAAAACTTTGTGAAATACCAAGTGTCTAGATACATATGAAACACTGACAAAATACAGTTTGATTTTTCCCTCCCACCTTTGATTTGTTCTCTTCCTGTCCCGATTCCCAACTTGTTATATTTTTGTACTGTAATTTTGGTATAATGGTCAGTGATTGGGTTTTTACTGTTCAGTAAAAACTCATTGAAAAATGAGTTGCTCTTTCCATCTGTTGGTCTGGAGCAGTCATATTTGAGAATCTGGACTGACGCAGAGTAGCTTTGACAACTGTAAATGATCGTTTCTCTTTCCAGCTGCATTGTGAATGGACACTGAAAATATCCAAAGCATTTTGGATTTCTGACTTTCCCTTGGGTACTGAGCCTGTCTTTGCTGTGCAGTGGCAGGGTTTCACACCCCGGACATTTCAGTGACCAGTTGGGTTCCATGTGGACAGTGTTGGAATGTGTAACACAGGATGTGCTTGTCTCTCTTTATAGCTAGATTTTTCTCCTCTAGGGAATCCAACCTGCAGCACTTATCTGTACTGGAGTTAACAGACACCTCAGCCTTAACACCACATAAACTAGGTAAGAGATGTGCTACAAGGTCTTCAGCTCTTAATTCTGACTTTAAGCCCATACTTTCAGACATGACTAGTGATTTTTGGGGGGGCCAAGTTCTTGGGGCCCATCTTTCGATATGTTCATCACCCACTCTCTTGTGGTCCACAAAAATTGTGTGGCTAAAGTAAAGCCAGCCTCCACTCAAGCGTTTCCTGTGACTTTGTGACCTAGATAAGGCTCTTTTAATGTATTTTTTTGTATGTAATTTCCTACGTTTTTAGAAAATGAGAAATGGTTTGTGTTTGTAAAGCCCCTTCCATATCGGGAGGGTTCAACCATTCTACCTCTGCCACTCAAGCCACATGGTTAACTACAATAACTAGCAGCAGGAGTAGATTCACAGATATTAAAGTCAGAAGGGACCATTATGATCATCTAGTCTGACCTTCTGCACAACGCAGGCCACAGAATCTCACCCACCCACTCCTGCTAAAAACCTCTCACCTATGTCTGAGCTATTGAAGTCCTCAAATCATGGTTTAAAGACGTCGAGGTGCACAGAATCCGCCAGCAAGTGACCCGTGCCCAATGCTACAGAGGAAGGCAAAAAACCCCCAGGGCCTCTTCCAGTCTGCCGTGGAGGAAAAATTCCTTCCCGACCCCAAATATGGCCATCAGCTAAACCCTGAGCATATGGACAAGATTCACCAGCCAGATACCCAGGAAAGAATTCTCTGTAGTAACTCAGTTCCCACCCCATCTAACATCTCATCACAGGCCATTGGGCCTATTTACCATGAATGGTTAAAGATCAATTAATTGCCAAAATCATGTTATCCCATCATACATGTGGTCTAGCCTCTTGTCTAGAGGAAGATGCATAACACTGTGCTTGAATAACCCCATTTTGCAGACAGCATAGCTCTGTATTAGCCACACTGTCCGTCAGAAGGAGCCTAACACACAAATGGCTAAGCTTTGGGTCTGCCATATTGGAAACCTGGGTTCTATTTCCAGCTGGTATAACCTTTAAGTAGAAAGGGAAGCCTTGCTCAGTTGGAGGGCACAGAATTGCCAGACAGTAGAAATGAAACTTGAGCTTATGGACTCCTGGATCCCAGCAGCAGGAGGAGGAGCTCTCTTGTTTGGTTTGAACTAGCGTAAATGGTGGATTTTCCGTAACAGGAAGTCTTTAAACCATGATTTGAGGACTTCAACAGCTCAGCCAGAGGTTATGGGACTATTACGGGAGAGGGTAGGGAGGTTCTGTGGCCTGTGATGTGTAGTAGGTCAGACTAGATGATCATGATGGTCCCATCTCACCTTGAAGTCTGAATCCATGAGATATTAAAGAGTAATCCAGAAACATTGGTTCAGTGTGTTAGAGCAGTGGTTCTCAGCCTTTCCAGACTATTGTACCCCTTTCAGGAGTCTGGTTTGTCTTGTGTATCCCCAAGTTTCATCTAAATACTTGCTTACAAAATCTGACATAAAAATACAAAAGTGTCTTAGCCACACTATTACTGACGAATTGCCCACTTTCTCGTTTTTACCATATAATTATAAAATAAACTGATTGGAATATAAATATTGTACTTATATTTCAGTGTATAGCATATAGAGCAGTATAAACAAGTCATTGTCTGTGTGAAATTTTAGTTTGCACTGATTTTGCTAGTGCTTTTATGTAGCCTGTGCTAAAACTAGGCAGATATCAAGATGAGTTGATGTACTCCCTGGAAGACCTCTCTGTACCCCCAGAGTTACACGTACCACTGGTTGAGAACCACTGTGTTAGAGTATTAAACGCTGGGTGTATAAGTAGCCTGTGGACCCCTTGTGATGAGCACAGTATACAGATTTGGCTAGGAAGAGGTTATGTCTACTAAGCTGTGTGTATGTAGTTTGTCAACCCTTTTTTCATTTGTCTTTTAGTGTCCAGCCCTCAGACGATTGTGGAATTATTTTTTCAGGAAGTGGCCAGAAAACACATAATATCTCACCTCTTCTCCCAGCCTAATACCTCTCTGAGTGAAACTAGTTTGAACTGGCCTCATCTGATTACTGCAGTTGCTGCTGATCTCCTGCCACTCTTGTATCCTTGAATTATTAAGCCAGAGTGAAGGTGTGTCTGTAACTGAACGTTGCTCAGTACCCTGAAGCTGGAAATAGGCACACGTCTCCTTGGAGAGCATGTCTAGTGTCTCACAATTAATGAGGCCAAAGCTGTCAATTCTGGGCTCTTGAATCCATATTTAGACACCTTAGTAAGAGTGACCTGATTCCAGTCCTCTTCAGTAGGATTTGTGAGTGTTCAGAACTTCTCAAAATCAGGCCACCTTTTCGGTGTTCACACATGGGTTCTAAACACTTAACCTTAGGCCCCCAGGTCTGAAACATTTGGCTTAGATGCATGATGGAGGTGTGGGGGTGTTCTCTGAGATGATGGACTTAGCTGGACTACCCGTTTGGTCTAAGATGGGAAAACCCTGTTACAGAACAATGACTTGTGTGAACTCTGAGCACCAGAGGCTTTCACATTTCAAGCCTGTTCTTGAAGTTCTTCCCCGACAATGGACGAATTGCCCCGTTCCTTATCTAATATTCAGATGGCCCAGTAATCCTGGCTTCCTCTTCCCAGAATGTTTGATGGGCAGTTGTCAGTACACCCAGCTACAGGTAAGCATTCTCGACACATGGCGAATGGTTTTCTCTCTCTAACAAGGTGTCTGATCCGCTTATTCTTGCAACCAGCAAAGATCCTGTGGGGGGAGAGAACAACTGGATACCAGAAACTGGCTTGCATATCACAGAGCCTCTTTGTAACCAGATAGGGTAAGAAAACCTGACAGGCTTAATGGGGGTTGAGAAAACCTAATATGAAAGTATATTAAGGATGGTTTCACATGGATGTTCTCTCAGCCCCTCTTGCATCCGAAGACCAAGCTGTCACTGTTCAGGGCTAGCACCTTTCACCCCTTTCAGCTTACAGGCTTCTTGCCTTCACCTGCCCTGGGATGAAATCCTGGCTGGGATGTCCCCTCTAGGACCAACCACAGAAGTAAGTCAAAGGGATTGATACCCGCATTGTTCTTTTAAGTATAAGTACTTGGAGGGCTCTGAAAAATGTTTGTCCGCTCCTGCTGGAATTAACACCTGGTAACCATGGGGGAAACACAGTAACAATCAAACAGATGGCACATATAATATTAAAAAAAATTAAACATCTTCCACATTCTTCCACCACTCATAAAAGAGACAGCCAGAGGTTAAGAATTTAGTGACATTTGGGAGTAGTTCCTTGATAAATGTCAATAAATTGTATTATACAGCACAGACTGTGCAGGAAGTATTTGAAGTTGATGTGCACAAAGTTTAATACTTTAGTTATTTTCAGCAAAGCCCAGAAAAGAGGCCTTAGGCTGTATTTGTAGAGTTTGTTGGTGGGGAGTTCTGCGTCTCAGGTCCCATTCTAAGGTGAGGTGCTGTAGGTGTGTAGCATTTTCCCTTTTCTGGAGCCTGATCAAGTGACTGTGCAGCGGTGTGACTAAAACTCAGGAATCTGAATCTCCAGGCACCTGTTAGGTATTACATCATGAGGCTCACTATTGTCTGTAATGCAATAATGTAAACAGGTTAACTTCAAGAGCAGACATAGACTACTTCTGTGAGCCCATTTGGAGAACTGCAATTTCAGTCAGGGAGCGATGTACTGAGCACACCCATTTCAATATGAGCTGTTATTTCCAGGCGTGTTTCTGTGCATTACTCAGTTCTCAGATTTATCTTCTGAACTATAACTTCATGCTCTTTAGCCAAAGGGATTTTTTTTCTTTTCAGTTTTTGGTGCTATAACTCTGAATTTTTTTACTCTTCTACGCTGAAAAACAGCATGTTTCTTTCACTGCACGCTGATGGAAAATGTTAGTGTAGTGAGTTTGAAGGCCAATTGCTACTGAATTATTCATGCCACACGTTTTCTCTTGTACATTTTAGTAGGACATAAACAGGCTCTTTGTCCCCGAATGGATTATTCCTGGGGACGGGGATCAGCGTGTTGCAGTGTGTTTACAAAATGGATTGCACCTGGGGCAGGGATTGGTCTGCTGCAGTTTATGTACAACAACCCATATATTCAACCTTTCTAAAAGAATGTCAGAATTCCAAAGCATTCAGTTCAGGAAATGGCAAGCTTCTTTGTGCCACCTGATTTCTGCCTCCTTGTATTTGTGTTATGGTACGGTCTTTGATTGCATGATCTCACACACTCTTTTCCTGCAGGGCTGCTACCTTATTCATGTCCCAGGAAGGGCAGCAGGAAGATGTTCAACTTTTATTTTTGTCCACTGTTTAAGTGGACTGTCCCTCCCCCCCTGCAACCTTCTGCTCCATCCACCGAAGGCCTACATGTAATCTTGGTTTATATGGATGTAAATTTGGAACAACCTCAATGAATTTACTCCAGATTTACATCCTGGTGATCACAAATAGAATGTTACCCAAAATAAGAGACAGATTCCCTGACTCCACTGAATGAGGGATGGGTGCTGTGGGACCCTTAGTGTGTCTTTGCCTCTATTCCCATCTGGAACATTAGATGTGGGACAGTCTGATACTAGAATAGTGGGGGCCGGGTAAGTACCATAGGTAGGTAGAACATAGGTGACAATGTAGCTACATTCTTTTGATGCTTATGCACAAGGGTTCAGAGCGAAGTTTCCCAGCACCACCTTACCTTTGCCTCAAATGTACGTTCTTTCAGCACAGTTTTAAAATGTAATCTTGTCTTGTGAAAAGGAGAAATAGGAAAGAGAGAGGGACTTAGCACTGTTTGCTAAAAGAGTGTTTCTCAACTTGTGGATTGTGAGCCCCAGGGGACCCACAAAGCAAGTTGTGGGGGGAAGGCCATGAGACTTAGTCTTTGCTTTAGATTGTTATACAATCTGGTTCCCTCACTTGCCGCACACCCTGACCCCTCAAGGTCAAATGTCCTCTGCCGACCTCTTGAAACATGCACACCAATACATTACATTACATAGACCTGTCACTATTGCTGATGTGTTTTTTTACTCTTTTATAATAAATGTAATGCGAAAATTTGTGACTGAAAGGCTCGCCAGCCTGAAAACGGTAGGGAATACTGTGCTAGACAGCTGGCCATGTGCTGGGTGCATTGAAGTAGGGCTCCTTCTGACCCACCTGTGTGCTGTGTGCCAGATACCTCATTCTAAGCCCTTCTGCACAGTGAGTGTGACAAGGGGTTGTTCTATGGACAAACATGGTGCTGGTGGGCCAGAGGGAGATTGTTAAACCCTTCTTAGGAGTGAGCTTGCATCAAATATTTGTTGACCCCTTTTAACTCAGCCAAATCAAAATGGCTTTTCATCCCGCACTCCAGAGGCACCCATTTGATGCGGGGCATGTTCAAATGCTAAATTTCCAATTCCTGTCACCTCCCACTGAGAAGCTGGAGCTGTTCAGATTAGGTCATTTACTGATGGCAAGTGTGTGTGTTTCCCCCATCACTTTTGTGCTGAAAGTCATGGAACCACTTTTGTTCCTGTGGATTTTTCCCGTGGAAATTCCCAGCCCGGAAGATCTGTCCAAAAGGTGTGTGACTGTTACAAGCACCTGAAAAAGGCCCTTCGGAACAGAAACACATAGGTGCCGTTAACTAGAGTTCTCGCTACACACTCTGCTTGTAACACACCTCACACTTTCCATTAAGATTCCTCGTTTGCAAATGACATCTGGAAATAGGATCAGCAGAACATGGAGTCACCCTGGTGCCCTTAGTACTATAGTTACAGCATGCCACTAAAGTAGCATTGCAGGAATCCAAAGCTGAAATCTTCAGTTTTTCTCTGGTAAAACAGGGACTATCTTGCCGGAATACAGGGGTGTGTTGGTTCGTAATCACTGTTAAGGGAATGTTAAATCTTTTGTGTGTCTGATCAAAGGATGCCCTTTGTCTCTTAGGAATACATTCGCCTGCTGCAGCCCTGGTGTCATGTGAACGTGGGCTCCTGTCGCTTCTTGATGGGAAGATGTTACCTTGTTATGGGCGAGGGACACAAGGTACAAAACAGCTTCACTGCTTCCCAGAGTGGAGCATTGCTTCATGTACGGGGTTCAGTGGTGGCTGTGTGGATCTGCACTGTCACGCTTACCTGACCTCCGGTTACATGCTGTTCCTAGGGCTAGATGATGTGTTGCTCAGAACGAAATGCAAAACTCTTTTCTTTAGTGTAGCTTTCCCTCTGATTTTCTCACACCCGCTCACTCATATACACAAGTGTAAATGAGCAAGCAAGTGTACAAACCGGGTTGAGCTATTCCTCCTTCAGACTGGGAAGGGGCAGGGGAAAATTGTTTTTAAATACCTGGGAGGCTTTGAGACACCTATGGAAACACATAGCTAGCTAGGGCTTAATGGAGTGGCCTGTGGTGACCCTGCGTAGCCTGGCACACAACCAAGCTGTCGTGTTCACCTGTATTCTGGATTGAGTCAGTTGCCTGAGAAAGGGCGTACTTAGCAGTTTAATTTTTCTTCCAGGCTCTAGACTGTTTCTGTCAGGCTGCGTCCGAAGTTGGAAAAGAGGAGTTTTTGGACAGGCTGATACGAGCTGAGGATGGCGAGATGGCTTCCACCCCTCGCCTGCAGTATTATGACAAGGTATTGCTGCCATGACAGTACAACAACTTGGCACTTGCTGTGAAAGTTTGGTCGCGGACACTGTCAAGGCAGCCTGTCTTCTTGTGGCAGGCCTTTTCCTAGCCATGCTAAAGTCTTGGATTTAAGCTAACTTCTCCGATTAAAGCTACAACATTAGAACTGGAGCCATGTTTCGCCTCTCAACAGGGTAGACGTCAGTTTTGCCTCAAGGCCCTCAGGTTTGTGCCACCTGGCAATCTCTGGCTGCTGCTAGGTAAATACAAAATGGGGATTTTATTGGCTAAAACCTGGAAGTGAAGAAGTCAGCACAGTATCTCTTGTAGTGTGTCTCATGTTAAATGCAATTTATTAGTCTGCCCTCAACTTTCAGTAAACTGCAAGAATGGTTTGAGGCCTGGAGAAACTGCCTTATAGGGAGACTTCAGAAGCTCAGCCTGCTTAGATTATCCAAGGAAAGGCTGAGAGGTGATTTGGTTCTTGGAGGCTGATCTGCGTGGGGAAGAGACTTCTGCTGGCAGAGGGCTCTAGTCCATCCGTCGGAAGCAGGATGGGAGCCATTGGGTGGAAACTGAATGCAGACAAATGCAGGCTAGGGATAAGATGTCAGTGTTTAACAATGATGGTGATTAACTCTTGGAGTAACTGACCTAGGGATGTGATAGATTCTCTATCACTTGTTGTCTTTTGTCAAGACTTGGTGTATCTTTCTGAATGATATACTCTAGCTCAAACAGTTATGGACTTGATGCAGAAATCACTAGGTGAGAGTCTCTGGCCTTAATCTGTGAATTCTGTTGAGAGTGCCTAACTGCATTGTGGTAGCTACTTAGATTGTGGTTGTGGGTCAGAGACTTTGTTTTGTCTGTACAGTGCCTTGCAGGGCCTGTTCCATGACTCAGGCTCCTGGGTGCTACCACAGAACAAATAAGGTATCCATGGGGGTGGGAGGGGGGTGGGAGGTTGTGGCAGCTGAGTAGGGGACAGTTGGTGCTTTTGGCATCTGGAGAGGTGTAAGCAGGAGCTCAGGATTGATTGGTGAGTGTGTTAGCTACATCTCTTTTAGAATCAGCCATCAAATGGTTAGCTGTGCTAACATTTGAATTATCAAATGCCCATAGAGATGAATGGAGGAGTCTGCGTCTTTTGTTGCTGCTGTTCCAGTTTGCACATCCTAAGGAGAGAATTTACAGGTTGTTTCTTCAGGAATTTTTCAAACCATATGGGCTTATAGACAGAGAGAGAAGTTTTAGTTGTAGATCAGTTAGTGGGTTGGATTCTGCAGAAAAGTCCCTATCTGTGAAACACACCGGTGCCTTGATTCAATCCCCCTGTTTATAACATACCAAAGCATCCCTCTTCAGGTTTGAAATCTTTCATTCTTGGCATCTGCTGGAAAACGAACGTGGTTTTTTGAAAACATCAGTAAAATCTTTTTGGCTGCTTCTGAATTCAGTGAGTGTGGAAAGAACTTTCTCATGGTAAAGAAAACAAAATTTTCCACATTCTTAGACACCGCTACATCCCAAACCGGAGTGTGTCTTCTCTCTAGGTCCTGCGATTGCTGGACATTATTGGTTTACCTGAACTGGTCATCCAGTTAGCAACGCTAGCAATCACAGAAGCAGCTGATGACTGGAGAAGCCAGGTAGGCATTAATTGTTTTGTGCTGAGACATTGGGTTTTTTTTCCATGCAGCAGCTATTGCTGGCACCAAGAATTTATCTTCACTGGTACAGATAATATTGACTGAACTGAGTTACGCTCTCTGGTGTTTTAGGCTACTTTGAGGACGTGCATTTTCAAACATCACTTGGATTTAGGGCACAATAGCCAAGCGTATGAGGCCTTAACACAGAATCCAGATTCCAGCAGGTAACATCCTTATGCCCTTCAACTCTGCTGCTCTGCTGTTTGAGCTGTGGGCTGCACTTAGCGTCTGTCTTGCAACCTCTCGCCCATTTGGAAAGCTGTTAGTACAGAACATTACCATCCCTCTGATGTGATATTTGTGCTTAGTTCAGTGCAGTGTAAGAAACTGATTGGGATGCTTCACGCCTGTCAGATTCAAATCTGGATCCTTTCACCATGGCACTGTGCTAGATGGGAACTAGACCGTGAACCCTGAATACGGGCTTTATGGAGCCAGGCTTGTCTGTATACCCCAATGAAACCATAGCCCCTGTTCATCCATCCATCCAGCTGCTTTTTAGGTACTGCTTGTACCCAGTAAGATGATGTCCAGGTCAGCAGCAACGAGTGTCATGGAGCGAGCACTAGACCTGTGGCAAGCGTGCAGAAGCTAGCAGCTTTTATAGAGCACTTGGAGAGCCCCTGCAGTGGGAAATGCCCCTGCTCTGGGGCTCGTTGCCCAGCTGCAGGCCGTCACATCCCCAGGGTTCCCAAGCAAAGTCACTGCCTGCACTGAGTGAGTAAAGTGTTAGGCAACCTGTTCACATGATTTAACTAACACAGTTAAACCCCACCTAGCACTTAATGTAGACACTGTTGTGTTTAAAAATGTGTGCCCTGGCTGTGGTTAACCCGAGGGTCTGTCTGGCTGCCACACCCCCTTCTCACCCTGAAAGCCAAAACCTGGTTTATTCCTGGGTATGCTATAAGCCAGTGTTTCTCAGACTGGGGGTCCCAGCCCAAAAGAGGGTTGCAAGCCTATTATAGAGGGATTGTGGTATTGCCACCCTTACATCTGTGTTGTCTTCAGAGCTGGGTGGCTGGAGAGCAGCAGCTGCTGGCCAGGCACCCAGCTCTGAAGGCAGAGCCACCACCAGCAGCTGTGCAGAAGTAAGGGTGGGCATGGCATGGTATGACCACCCTTACAGCTGTGCTGTTGCTGACGGTGGTGCTGCCTTCAGAGCTGGGTGGCATGGGATGGGGGGGGCTGGTCATCACAATCTGAAATATTTTCAAAGGGGTTCCCAGCAAAAATAGTTTGAGAACACCCCCCCCAACACACTCCCAATAAGCCCACACTAAATAGGTCCGAACAGGCTGTCCGTTGTCCGAGAAGCCCCTTCCTGGCAGGAGAAGAACACAGGACCAAGAGGGACAGAGACTGGACAGCCAGTCAGTGGGAGGCTTTCCCACCCCATTCAGATTCATAAGCCTGAGGGGGGAGTATATGTATGGGACTCAGTAGTGTGGGGGTTCTGCCTGAATCACTCATCTTCTGGCAAGGAAGGAAGGAGGAGCTCTGTTCCCTAGGATGCTTGAAGAGAACAGCTTCCTGTCCAGGCTCCCTGCTTCCAGCCAAGCCTCCTGCAAATATCTCCTCCACCACCCCCTTTCGCCTCCCAAAAGCTTGGCCTGAAACCAAACACAGGCCTTCCTCCTGGGGCCCAAATGGGATGGGGAGTCCTCACCCCCCCATCACGAGTCTGAACCTCTCGTGGCTTGTGAACTCTCTGCTGGCAGATGTGCATCTTGCCTGCCTGCCTATCCAAGTTCATTAGAATAGCTTTGCCTTTGTCTCTTCCTAGGCAGCTGGACTGTTTGCGCCAGCTGGTGGTGGTTCTCTGTGAGCGCTCCCAGCTGCAGGACCTGGTGGAGTTCCCCTATGTGAACCTCCATAATGAGGTAATTCACCGACCACGGACCAGGGGGGAGTACTGGTGTAGTGGAAGCTGGCTGAAAAGCTCCTGTGTCTCCTGTGTCTTAGGTTGTGGGGATAATTGAGTCTCGAGCTCGCGCCGTAGACCTGATGACTCATAATTACTATGAGCTGCTCTACGCTTTCCATATCTACCGTCACAACTATCGCAAGGGTAAGGCTGCCAGACATCGCTAGTCCCTTGTATCGTGGCACTGTGCTCTCCTTGCCTGGTATAGCTGTACTAGTAGATCGTGTCCACGCACAGTCTGTTATGTGGTTCTCCCCATGATGTATGCTGTTTATCTGTCCAGATGCCATGGGCTCTCCTAGGTATAGCACTGTTGCCCGTCTCTCTGGCCTAGCCAGTGCCAAATTCCCAGAGGAGTCAGTTCAATGGAAAGAGAATTCTGCTGTGTGCTGAAACGTTCACGTCTTCTTCCCCAGCTGGGACGGTGATGTTTGAATATGGCATGCGCCTGGGCAGGGAGGTGCGGACGCTCCGTGGACTTCAGAAACAAGGGAACTGCTATCTTGCTGCCATTAACTGCTTACGGCTCATCCGCCCAGAATACGCATGGATAGTGCAGCCGGCTTCCGGAGCAGTGGTATGAAATCTTGAACCTTCGGCTTGCTTTAAAGCTGTCTGTCAAAGTGTTGGCTATGGGCCTGGTTTTTTAGCAGCGATCCCTCTTGTTGTGAAGGTGCTTCGGCTGTAAGGCCGTTCTGATGTCACCAGTGGGGTTCACCTACCATTCCTGCTACCATAGAGTACATGAGGTCAGCCATAGGTAGGGCCTTACCAATTTCGTGGCCATGAAAAACATGTCATGAACTGTGAAATAAGCCCTTCCCCATGAAATCTGATATTTCCTGTTCTGCTGGGAGCGCCCCAGCTGGGGGCTCCTAGTTGTGAGTCCTGGCTGGGCTGGGGAGAGACAGGACTTGTCCTTCCCCTGCACAGCCACTCTCGGGGGGAGATCAGATCCACCTCCATGTGCCTTCCCCTGCTGTAGGAAGCTCTGGGGCTGGGCAGCAGCCCCGGAGGTTTCTGCAGCTGGAGGAGGTTTGTGGAGGTGGGTTTGATCTCCCTTGTGCTGCTGGGGTGCCCCAGGTAGAGGCTCCTAGCTGTGTGTCCCAGCTGGGCTGGGGAGGAACAGGACTTCCTCTTCACCTGCACAGCTCCTTTGGGAGGGTGGGGGAAGAGATCAGACCCACCTCCAGGTACCTTTTTGTGTTGGGACCCCGTGATTACAACACCCTGAAATTTCAGATGTAAATATCTGAAAATGTGAAATTGACCAATTAAAAAACCCTCTGGCCATGAAATTGATCAAAATGAATGGTGAATTTGGTAGGGCCTTAGCATAGTCATTAGAGGCTGGTGGCTGCCAATCTCAAATGCCTACTATTGCTGCTCTCCCCAAAGAGGACTGACCCTGTGTATTTGGAGACTGGAGGAAGGAGCTAGCACCAGGGCTCCAACTGAGGGGGCGGTCTAGCCGGCTGCTCTCAGCCCCTTTTGATCATACTCAGCTGGGATTAAGCTGGCAACTTTTGTGTTTCATAACATCACTAGGGTGTGGTCTACACTAGAAAAATTGATCGGCATATAGCTTTGTCAGTGTGGGCAGGGTGAAAGAATTGCAAGCTGACCAACCTAGCCGTGCTGCCAAAGCCCCAGTGTGGAGATAGTTCTGCAGCCAAAGAGTCCTTACACCAGTACTGATACCATTCGGGGAACTGGGCTAAGCTGTACGGGCAAAAGAGCTCTTTGGCTGGTATAGGTCTAACAAATGTCTATGCCAGCAAAGCCATTTGTCTAGACAAGGTCCATGTTGCGCAAGGGGCAAGGAGAACTACTTCCAGCTGGTTAAAATGTTCAGATACTTGCTAACCACGTTCAGCCGAAAACTTCAAAACTCTAAACTTTCCCAGTTTTCTCCATCTTGGCTGAGGCCTAGACACGACCCAGTTGCTTTTTTTGGTCAGCTGTTTGGGAAGCAAAAAGTGAAAAATATATTTACGCATCCTCTTCCCCGCGGCCTTATAACACATACAGATGGATGGATTTTCTTTGTACGTGAGGATGGGGAAAAAAGAGAAATCCATTTTTGGCTGAGCCCAGAGAGGCAGCATTGTAGCCCCAAAGGAGAACTTTCTTAGCATGTGTGTAAATTTAGTGTGTAAATCTGGTTTAGAACGGAAGCCATCGTGTAACCTGCAAATGCTGTAATTGTCAGAACCCTGTAGCCATGGTAACTGCCTTGAAGTTCACCTCCCATTCAGGGTGTGCTGTGCTTGTTTCAGCTGTGTGCTGTTCTTATTGGGTGTAGTCCTCCAAAAGGCTGTCCATCCACTTCATTTCACAAAGCGGGGAGATAGCTATAATCAAGGACCAAGCTACAAATTCTGTGCCTTGTTTCCTTGGTTCTCCTGAACTTTGGTAGGTTTTGTTTCTTACATATCTGCGAATGCTTCGTTTTGCATCCAGCTTCTGAGATCTTACTGCAGAAGTTTGGTTCGGGGTGGCAGAGACTATGTGAGACTTGCGGTGCTTTCTGCAGCCAGACCCATACAGATGTAGCCTTTGGCATTGCTATATAGCCTTACAGTTCTCCCAGTGTGACAGCGTCTGAAATGGAGCATTAGATGGGGAAGGGGAAGCGGCCTACGCTTTGAAATCCAACTTCAACTAAACCTTTTTCTTCCTGGCAGTATGAACGCCCAGGAGCGTCCCCAAAGAGAAGCCATGATGGGGAGTGCACAGCTGTCCCAAGTAAGTCACTGGCGCCTCCCATAATTCTTGTATCCAGCACTCTTTGCTTTTGACTCAGAAGTTGTGCTGCTTGCTAGTAACCTGGGAGGGGGCTCCCCTCCTTCCACAGCCTCTGTACCACTTGAAGTAGCACTTGAAAAGTGTGCTGCCTTTCTCTAATCCCCCTCATGGCCTTAGTGTTCACATTCTTAAAATTCCAGCAGACTAACTTGTAAAAAATACAAAAATATCAGAGTTATGACAACAATGGCCTTTCCTCTTGTATTGCACTGTCTGCATAACAAACATATTCCTATCCAGTTCAGGGAAGGGCATGTTCCAGGACAACAAACTTAGCTCTGACCCCTGCCTTGTTTTGCATGTGTATTTATCTTCATTTCAGTATCTACATATTTTCCGAAGGCATGTCATTTAGTGGGAAATGGGCACCACAGAGGGTCTGCCTGGGGCACCGTGTCTAGTTTTTTTTAACATTTCAAAAGACAGGAATAATAATAAAAAAAACCTACCTGTTGTGTTAACCAGAGCCTGGCATTTATAATATTCTTAACTGGATCTGTCTAAGTGCCACATAGGAGTTAAAAAGTAGCAAGGAGAGGTCAGTCAAGGTGAATTCTGTTCAATTGTTTGTTGTAATATGACTCCATAGGTTGATAAGAGAGACACATAGGCATGCTAGCCCCTCTGCATAATGTCCAGAGGAGCCATTTTGAAGACCTATAATCTAAAAGTCCTTCACTTGTTTAAAACATTGAGAGCAAATTCTAGTTGTTGCCAGCTAAAATGAGAGCGTGAGTGTTCTGGAGTCATAGGTGAGTCCACATCTGCTTTATTGTGTGCCCCAGATACATCCTTGACTAAGGGAGAGCACTGCACATGGCATCTCCAGAAGATCAGTTTTTCTGCAATCTTTATAAAGCCGGGAGGGGCCATTCCCCAGGGCTTCTTCACCCTTAGCTTCACCGACTGAGCATGTGTGTAACTTGCATGTTCATTGAGTGCTGCGGTGTGTGCTGGGTGCCATCCACCGTAGAAGACATGGCCCCTGCTCTGAATATCCTGCAATGTACTTCAGCTGTGATGTGAGCACTGGGGGAGGTAGGGGCAAGGGCTACAGTCAAAGGTCAGGTGACTACTCAAGTACCTAATGTGCACATCTTGATGGGATAGAGGGTTCCATTAGTCACCACGGCTGAGGGTGTTTTAAACTTGGTTTGTTTTATATGTAATTGCAGATGCTGCAGCTTCTTTCCTAGTGTGCTCTGTGGTTGGAGCTCCCTTTCTGGCCTCATCTGCCATGCCTCCACACTCTCTCCTGCAAGTCCTTCTGTAAAAAATGGGTTTCCCCGAGTCCCCTAAAGGCTAGTCATCCTCTTGTGGAAGTGTTAACTTAGGGTAGGCCTATGCTGCAGTCCTGAGGAGACCAACTATCCCAAGATAGTTTTGATTTAACTAGATAATCGAGTCTCGTGCTGTAATCACCCCACCAGATTACAGTGTAGGCGTATATCCTAAATGACCACATATGTGCTCTCTCCAATCACTTGTCATTGCATCCCAGTCTTCCTCTATCTATTGACTGTTTAGACCATAAGCTCTGTAAAGCACGGCCTTTCCCATCCCCTTTGTCTGTAAAGCATCTGGCCCGCACTGGGCACTCTCTAAACAGACATCTGTTCCGTATAGCAGCACGCCAGATAGAAATCCTGGAGCTGGAGGATTTGGAGAAGGAATGCCTGTTGGCTCGCCTCCGACTAACTCTTGCGCAGCATGAGCCGTCGACAGCTGCTGTTGCAGGTAGGGATGGGATAGTGGCCCACAGGGCTCAGAGCAGCAGCTCAGAGCTGCTTTTAGAGAGATGGGGCGTAGTTCATACGCATGGAGTGGTGATGTGAAACTGTTTTGCACCTCGTCAGATCTCACAAGCCAACCAGGGATGGACCTGGCTATACTGGAATGGGAAGCCTACAAGGGGTGTTTCTAAATGGGAGACGGTTCAGAGAAGAGTCAGGAGAATGGTTACAGGATTAGAAAATTTGCTTTATAGTGAGACGTTCAAAGGGTATGTGTTGTTAAACACTGCTGTGATCCACCCCAGAGGCAGGATCACTCTTTAGCCTGTAATATTGATGGCTGTCAGCCTGAGAGTAAGAATATCCCCATCGATCTTCTTCCCTGCTACCAAGAGGCAAGCAGGGTTTTGGTTTACAGCCGAATGACGCCTATGGCTAAATTTGCCAAATACTTTTTGGTGATCTGTTTCGAGCAGTTATAATTTTGCCAGACTTTAACCATTTAGACTGAGGCTTTCCATGCTTGCGAGTCTCCTAACACTTCTTTATTTACACTGTTTATAACTCTGCCACTTTGCACAGTCTGTTGCCTTGTGGAGAATTTCCTGACTTCTAAGGTATTACCCCAGTGTAGCTTTCAGTGAATCCCTCAGTAGGGCATTGTCCCATGCTGCAGTGTTGCATTTTAAGAAGGTACGTGTGAATGGTCAGTTTGCGGCATGTGCTGACGGGGTATTCTGTTTGCACAGGAAGCTCTTCGCCAGAGGAAATGGTCACTCTCTTGGTTCAGGCTGGCCTCTTTGACACAGCTGTCTCGCTCTGCCAGACCTTCAAACTCCCCCTGACACCTGTCTTTGAGGGACTGGCTTTCAAGTATGTGATACATTATCATGCTTTTAAGGTTATATAACACAAATGATGAAGAACTTGTATTGCATAAGCTCTGTGGAATTAGGACCATTCCAGGCCTGTCAACGCTCTCAGCTGTCTCAGAAGCCTGCGAATTTTAGGTATTAAAGTTAGTTGTGCTCTTGGAAACAGCTGGCTTTAACTGAGGAGGGCAGGGATCAGCAAAAGGGAATGAGATGGTTAGTGATACCCTCTCCTCGCTCCTGGGGTGGGGAGAGCTAAGAGCCACCTCCTCAAGCCTCTGTGGGGGAGTCCCACACTTGTGTATGCATCTAAACTTGAATTTTCAACCTAAAATGATCTTCGACACACATCAGGAGTGATTGGCTGCCCCCTAAGATCTAAAAATCAGAAAACATCAAAACAGGAGTGTTTTAAATCCTTCCTGGCGTCTTGGCTCTGACGGGGTATCTGGGCTCTGGGGCTGACAGCATTGATGTTCATTGAGTGCAAAGAGACTTTCCTCACTGTGTAGCTCAGCTGTTCTCAAACTGTGCCTGCTGGAGCACATGTGGGCTGGCTTCCCTTTTTCAGATGCTGCCTCACATTAGAGAGAGCTACTGGAATACACCTGGAGTACTTCTGCAGCGTTTCTTTTCACACCAGCAAATGCTGTGATTCCACAGGGGTGTATTAGAATCACAAGGGGGCCGTGCTAGAGAGGCCATTCCTGCTTGTTGGCACATGCAGACTACACTCCCATGCTTAGTGTCCTGGCTCTTCTTAGTGCCCACACAAAGGGTCACATTTGTTTGGGTCAGGTTGATTTTTGAGGGGCTCTTGTGACTTAGGAGCTAGGGTGTGATTGTTTTTAAATTGACCTATCTGAAGAGTTTAACTTCAACCAAGTGGTACCCACTGCATCTCCTGTTAAACCAGCTAAGCCAGGAACTGCTGGGAATATAACTGCATTGGGGAGGACCAACCTGACTGAACAGTTCATAGTGTAGCTGTGGGAGGGGAGGGCATGGGGACCCCAGCTTTGTGTGCAGCGTACAGTGCTGGATGTTGTATGTTCCAGATGCATCAAACTCCAGTTCGGTGGGGAAGCAGCTCAGGCAGAGGCCTGGGATTGGCTAGCAGCAAACCAGCTGTCCTCTGTCATTACCACCAAGGAGTCCAGGTAAGGGTGCTTGTTCCTCCTGGAGGAGACTGTTCAGAGCTGCTCTTCAAAGGCAGGCGTTGCTGCAGCTTCTTGTGGTAAAACTCTTACCACAACCAAGATTCTCGGGTTCATAAAAATCCCAGGATTGCAGCTGCTTCGGAGGGGACCCCGTAGCATCAAAGCTTATGGGGAAGAGGATGGCACTCTGGCAGTGTAATACAAACATGGCCACCCTGTTTCCCCAAGGCTCCAGCCACACACAAGCAGCAGCAAAGCGTGTGTTCACCTTTCCTCTATACCTCGCTTAGGTGTACTTGTAAATGCACTGTTTTAAATGCAGGCATTAAGGACATGCTGTTAGCCCGGTCACCTCTCAGGTAAAACCAGCACTAAGACTGCTGGTACTTGACAACATTGCATTGCCTTTCTTCTAAATCTTGCTACACGCTCTTCTCCAATTGGCCGCCCCCTCTCCGCTCCAGGTCTCTGTGATTACTGTTTTCCATGTGGATCCCACCCATCTACGTATCTATTAGGGACTAACGCACAGCTGATAACACACAAGCTACCCCATTGCAGTCTAAGCACAGGAATAGCAAATTACGTTCTCTATTGTCTTCTAGTGCAACAGATGAAGCCTGGCGGCTGTTATCTTCCTACCTGGACAGATACAAATCCCAGAACCATCTGTATCATCACTGTGTAATCAACAAGCTCCTCTCTCATGGAGTGCCACTGCCCAACTGGCTTATCAACAGTTACAAGGTAAATGTTTCTGTGTCTACAGCGAAGGAAGGAGAAGGGGGAGAGACAATTGCATGGCCGTGTGATTGCTTCCAGTACATCTGCTGGTCAGGAATTTAGTGCTCATGCAGCTTATTGTGCACCCATTGTAGTTCAGAAGCCAAACCAAAGCTAAAACAACTTCAAGGGCCAAAGAGTCTGATCTCCAAACTAGACTTCCCCTTCCCCAGCCTTGGAAACAGGCAACTTTCTTAGCTGCTACAAAGCCAGGTAAACACGGCAGCTTGGCTACATCCTGGGCTTGGTCAGGCTGCAGAGGGTAGGGGGAGGCATCAGAAGTTAGGATCTAGGAGGAGTAACTTTCCCTGTTGAGAAGGCTACTGTGTTTGGTGGTATGGAAGGGCAGGAGGTCAGCATGGGGAGGGGAGGCTGCTGGGTGGGGATGGAGCTTCTGAATAAGGAACTTAGATGGTTGCTGGGGCGGGGTGGGTGTGGATACCAGGACTCTTGTATGGGGTTGAAGTGCAGAGGGTTGTAGGAGGGTGGATTGTCAATTTCTCTTGAGGATTCTTTTGAGGGGGGAGAGCATGTTGGGGGGCCAGGGGTCTCCTGGAGAGGATAGGGCTCTTCAGGGGTGGAGGGTGCACTGAATGAGGCAGGGGCTGTCAGGAAAATAGTATGTGATCCTGTAATTACAAGGAGGCCGAATTAAGTTTGCTCAAGCCTCTGGAAACTCTCACATGCTCTGTTTTGCAGGTTTACTATTCTTTTAACATAATTTTTATGTAGCTTTCTAAGTTTTGTAAAAGCAAACTGAAAATTCAGCTATTCCATCATGTTGGATCATGCTGACCTGGTAGCAGTAGTAGGTTGTCATCCTTTGTGTGGGCCAGACACTAAAGGGGGATGAGGTCCACATTTTGCCAGTGAGTTTCACAGCTGTCCTTGTCCCAGTCTCATGCCTCTTCTATCCAGATCTTCACACCTCTACATTCTAGATGGGTAGCTTCCTCCTTCTCCCCTTCACTGGGGGCCTAGGCACCAGCAGGGGGAGCACTGTGACAGCACAGCAGAGACAGTGCTGCAGCGCCTGGTTGCCTGGACTAGCAATTGTAGGGAATGTCAAACTGCCCTGGGATGGAGCATGCTCAGTGCAAATGGAATCTTTGAATAGTTTAGCTGTTAAACTTTTAACAAGCTTCTACTGACCAGGTGGTAACGGAGACTTTCTGAGGATTTGGGCAGATGTTTATGGGAGAGCAAAAGGCACATCCATGACACCACGGTGGCCCCCCCACTCTGGCAAATTTCAAGCTCCTGGTCCAAAGTACAGAGGCGCTAGAACTTGTCTGTAAAAGAGTTGGAGAAATTTTTTATCATGGAGCAAAAAAGTGTGTTATTGCTGCTCTTGTTCTGAGAAATGAAACTTTCCAGTAACATTCAGCATGGTAAACTTCAGCATGAATAGATAGACCAAGTGATAAGCAACTGAAAGCAGGGTCTTAAAATGGGAAGTGATGGGCAACCTTCATCACTGGTGGTGCTACCTGTGTTGCTGATACCTTGTGCACCAAATCTGTTCAGATCGGTTGAAGTTAAAATGGTTCAGCTGATTGGGGAAATGTTACTCATTCTTAGTATGAACTCCCCTGAGGAGACTTGTTTGTGTCTTTGGTTTGAATTTCAGCCCAAAAGGAAGATATTTGATGTAGTGAAAAGGGTTGATAATGGACTGACTGGCTTTAACCTTCTGTAGCAGTTGCAGTGTCACTGTCTGAAACCAGGAAGTCTGAAACTTGGATTTCTCTGGCTCCTGGGGAGATGACTCTAGTCAGCTTTGAAGTGTGGCTAACCCCATTTTCAAAAAGCAGCCGTATTCTCCGCAGAAATCTTGTACTAGTCCGTCTCTAGTGAAGCCACTGTAGCGTCATCTAAATTTTTAGTCCTTTGGAAAGGAAATGCAAAGAAACTTCTGAAACTACACTCAGGAACCAGAAAACCTTTCCAATGCAGACATAACCTTATTCCCATGTGTGCCATATACAGTCTGAGTCACAGACCCATCTGTAAAGTGCTGGGCACATAGTCGTTCCTTGCCCAGCACGGTATAATGGAGAGGAACAGTGCTTCTTTCTGTACTGGCTCATCCAGTGAGATTGTAAGGCAAGTTGTGTAACTGAGAATGAGCCACTATCTGTGCCTGTAAATTGGGTGTATTCTAAGGGCTAAGAGGTATTAGGGAGCACCAGAGGGTGGGGCTGTACTAGGGCAGGATGCTTGTGGGGTGAGTGTATTGGGACGGTTTCACTGGCGGCAAGTGAGCTGGAAAGGAGGCTGCTTTTGGGGGGTGATTGCTGGAAGATTCAGAAGCCTGGAGAGGCAAGAGCCAGCAGGTGCTTGTGCAAGATCCCAAGGGCTGTTAAAAAGGGGAGTAACAATAGAATCAGGTGCTTTTGGGGTGAGCCTGGGCGAAGAACGCAGGGGCAGGAGCCAACAGCAGTGAGGAGAGTAGCTTTTGTTCTTTGGCCAGAACAAATCCCAGGCTATTGTGTGGCCCTGTGCATACCTGTGAGGGGCTGGCGCCGTGGGAAATGTAACCCTGAGTGTGATTACTTTGGTTTAGGTGAAACCCTGCCCCGTACTGAGGGCAGATCCCCAGCCCGTCTGGTGGCTTTGAGTGGCTCAGGCAGCAGAGCCTGGCCCTGGTTGCAGACGTGTGGTCAGACCACTTAGCATGCCCGGAACCCCTGGCCACTGGGGGACCACATAATTTGGAACAGCTATGCCAGGACCAGAGGCCCATCCGGATCAGGGGTGGAAAGGGACTTGGACCCAGGGACTTTGTGTGGCTGGTCCAGAGGCTCTGGACCCAGGCTCTGGGCAGTGGCTGCTAGGGCGTGAGTGATCTCTATGCCCCTCACAGCCTAGGCCCAGGCTGTCACTAACTGTTTGCTCGCAGAAGGTGGATGCTGCTGAGCTCCTTCGCCTCTACTTGAATTACGCCCTCCTGGAGGAAGCTGTGGACTTGGTGTTGGAGTACGTGGACGCCTTACTGGGGAAGGGCCATGAGCACTTTGGGATTGAGGTAGGTGAGGGCTGAAACACGCCCTCCAGTCCCACTCCTGCGACCATTCCCCATTGCCTTAGTGACTGGTGGCAGCCAGCTCTGAGCCAAGGTTCAGGACAGCTCTTCCAGAGTTCCCTGCCTGTGAAGAGGGACTCCCAGCTACACACTGCAGAGCTCTTCTGGCTGGGCTTCTAGGGCATCGCCTCCCCTCCCCCACTCAGATGAAGGGTGGTGGAAGGGCAAGCGGTGGCCCCATTGCCCAGCCCAGCAGGTGCCCACGGCAGGTGTGCAGCTGCCGGCCGAAGCATGAGTGAGGCCTATGCGGAGAAGCCCTGCCCAGCCCATTCCGCTTTGCTGCTCAAGCGTGTGTTGGTGGGGCAGTTCGTCTGGGCTGTTACTGATCCTGGGTCTGTGTAACACTCCTGGAAGGAGGGTGAGGCTCTTCAAAGAACTAACCCATGGCACCTTCCTGACTGGGTTAATGTAACACAGTGTGCCTCCTGGGGAACATAACCGGGTTCCTAGCTCCTCCGAAGCCAAGATCTGGTTGCCATGTGACTTCCTCCTTGCCGTAACAGTGCTAAGCATTTCTGCAGTGACCATAAACCAGTTTAAAGGAGAGGCAATGTGTCCCAGTGGCTAGAGCACTGGACGGGGACTCTGCAGATGTGGGTTCTGCTACTGGCCTGTTGGGTGACCATGGGCAAGTCACTTCTCCCCTGTGCCTCAGCTTCCCTGTCTGTACAATGGGGATAATTGAGGTCTATCGATTAAAAATGGTAGATAAGTGCTTAGTGCTGTAGTTAGTACTAAGGCTACTCTTTCCTTTAGCGTCCGTTGTCTGCTATAGCACCAATGGTGTGGCTGCCATACTCTGCTATTGACCAGCTGCTTCAGGCCTTGGGGGAGAACACGACAAACCATCACAGCTTTGTGGTGAGTACATCTCCATGGTGCTGCCACCCAAAGTCCCGAGCCAGGTGGCTCTGCCTGAGGGGATGGGAGTAATACCAAGGTGCACTGGGGAGGAAGGGAACAGGTGGGAGCCTGCTGATAAATAAGTTCTGAAATGAATGGCTGCCAAGGCTCAGTCTGATCTGCCTTTAACAGAAAAAGAGCCACTAGGAGGAATAGAAGATGCTTAAAATCATTGGCAGAGTAGGGATGAGCATCTGGAAATCTTGCCTGAACTGCTCATCTGTGCCTCCTAGCAGGGGAGTGAGAGACAATCCCCAGGCCACTGCGACTTGCTGCAAAGACCTCCCCCTTCCTCCACAACTCTTTAGCTGTATGGAAAAAAGCCAGTTTGCACAAACCAGTGGCATCCTGCCTGGTGCAGCATTGTGCCATGAGCTTCCTCCTGTCTAGGGTTGCAAACCCTCCCGGTTTTGCCAGAGTCTCCCAGAGGCTACTGAAGCCAAACCGGGAGATTTTAGTCACTAAAAGTCCAGCAGGGTACAGTCAGGCTCCCTGGCTCCGTGCTGCTCCTGGAAGCAGCTGGCATGTCCCTGCGGCCCCTAAGGGGGGCAGGGGGCCTCCGCGTGCTGCCCGAGTGCCGACTCTGCAGCTCCCATTGGCTGGAAACTGTGGTCAGTAGAAGCTGCGGTGCTGGTGCCTGTGGGCAGGGGCAGCTGCGGAGACCCCCTGCCCTGCCCCCACCCCTCCCGCCTAGGAGCCACTGCCAGAGGGATGTGCCAGTTGCTTTCAGGAGCTGCCTGAGGTAAGCACTGCCAGAGCCTGCACCCCAATCTCCTGCCCCAGCCTGGTGGGGGAGAGCGAGCAATGGAGGATGGAGTGAATAGGGGCGGGGCAGGAGCTGGGCAAGGGTGTTTGGGTTTGTGCGATTGGACAGTTAGCAACCCTACTTCTGTCCCACGCAGTGAGCAGGACGGGGAACGGAAAACAATCCCTTGCAAGTGGGGAAACTCCACAGACGGTGTATGTGGTCTTAGAGGGTAATGAAATGAGGAGCAACTCACCAGACTGGGACTTGGCAAAGAATGTGTCTTGGGAGGAAAGGGGATTGGTTTTGGGAGCTCAGCGGGTGCAGGAAGGGCCGTGGCCAGACCCTGTAGGTCTGTGCTGTCAAGCATCTGTGCCTCGCAGAACCTTACACATCTACTTGAATGAATTTCTAGTCTATAAATCCTTTTGGCCAAGAGGGCGGAGGGCTGCCAATAGTGTGTTCTGAATGGCGAGGCAGTGGGCTGAGGGCGGATACCCAGAGGGCTAATGCAGGGAGTGGAGTGATTAGAAGTCTTCCTGACTGAGCTGAAAAGGGGAGTAAACAGTATGTGAGGGGGCAGGTCCCAGCTAGCCAGATGAGAGGTGGTTTCCCCCAGTAAAGGCAGAGAGAGCTGGGCAGGAAAGAGGCTCTAGCTTGGCGAAGCACAGCGAGTGCCTATGGAATCCAGAGCAGGGAGAAATCTGGAAAACAGCAGTGCTGCGAGACCGGGTGATAGCGGCCAGCAGAGCAGCAGTTAGCTGGGGTGACAGCCAAAGGAGCCTGCAGTTCTGGGCTGCATTTGCAGAGGCAACGTGCGAGGAGCAGGGAGGTGAAGGTCCTGCACTCTGGCATGCCAGTATTCAGTTCTGGGCACCTCCTTGCCCAAAGGGGGCTCCCAGGAAGCGGGCTGCAGGAGCAAGGTGGATATGGCCGGGCAGAGATGAGGGAGCGCTGTGCCCTACCACCCTGCTACAGGCTCTCTGCATCCTCCAGGGCTGAGAGGACCTCTCCGCAGAGGCTACAGCCAGACTGCCCCATTCGCTAACCCACCCAGCTCCTCACAAGCCACGGGTACGGTCATTCCACCCTGCATGGTGTGTCTTGTGTAATCTGTGTCCTAAAACGCTTCCAGTGATGGGGGCCAGGGAGAGGGGAAATGGAGGAAAAGGGGTGGAGGTGGCTAAAGCAGAGCTGACAGCAGGTGCAGCAGAAGAGCAGCTCTCGCACCAGCAGGAGTCAGGTCCTGTGAAGGGACACTGTGATAATGATGGTCTAAGTGGGGACTTGAGGGGGGAGAAGCGATTGTCCTATTCTGTCCCCAGAGCCACTCTGTCTCCTCTAATGGCTGCCCTCACTCTTCTCTCCTAGCTGTACCAGAAGGTGCAGGACAAACTGGAGGACTACCAACAAAAGGTTGACACGGCAACCCGAGATCTCTTATATCGCCGGAACTAGCAGTCTGGGTGGCCTGACGGGGCTGGAGACCCAGCCCCAGGGAGAGCTTGCAATGTTCTGCAGTGACCAGGCCTCATGCATGAGACTCAATCTCTGCATCGGGCTGTCACCATGAGTGGGAAGGTCAGGGTCACATGCCTGCCCCGTGTGCGGCTGGTGGTGCTATAATACAAAGTCTATTTTTCCATAACGGTCCAAAAACAGTATTCCCTGCCCAAGTCAGGGGATTGGAGAGCTTCTATTTTTAATGCATTGGAGACCCATTCTGTATTGCTTTGATGTAACCACTTTCAATCAAGAAGACGGTGGGTTAGTTTATTAAGCTGTAATTCCCACACTCCATAAACCCCAAGTTCCCTCCATTTCTGTTTTTACTGAATGCCTTTGGCCAGGAGGTCCTGTCATTCTTAGCCTGTATTATAAATGGGAATGAAAGGGTTTGTCATCTTTATTTATTGTGGCGTTTTTGAATGATCTTTAATAAAATGAAACTTTGTTACAAGCCAGAGTGAGAATTTTTTATAATATTTTGGATTAATATTGTGCCTCAGTTTCCCCTATGGTGATACATGGTTAGGAGGTGGGAAAGGGTTGTATGCTTGTTGCAGAAGCCCAGAGATACAGGTGTGACTGATGCTTAGCTTCCTGTGACCCCCATGCCCAAGGAGAGTCCCAGAAGACAATGGTCACTTCAATTGGACATTTGGCACCTAGCAACAAATGACCATGGACAGCCCACTCTCCTTAGGAAGCTAGCCAGGTGTGACCTGCTGGAGGACAAATGACTGAGGAGGGGCCAAGTAAGGTTAAGTGTGGGCTGCTAGAGGCAGAGGGAAGCTTCTGAACTGGGCCTGAAGGGGTCAGAGGTCTCTAGACTGACCCAGATGGACTTTGCTGTAACTTTCCATTCTGTTAAATAAGGATTTTCTATGCTGTGTTCCAGACATCTAATAAACCCTTCTGCTTTTACAGCACTGGCTGAGAGTCACTCTGGTTTAAGGAAGGTGGGGGTGCATTTGCTCCTTTGGGTGTGCAAGTCTTCCCCTAAGGCCCATCTCAGGTGGACTCACTGAAGGGAACTCAGGGTGTGAAGCAGGGGTGCTGCAGGCTTAGAGGTTTGGTCCCAGGAGGCAGTGAAGCCCAGGGGCTTATCCTATTGAGTGTGTGACCTTATGGGGGCTGATGCACTGAAGGGCTCCTCCTAGGAACTGCTACAGAGCTATACCAGAGCACCGGACCTGTGGATGTGTGACAGCTTGTACCTAGCTTCATCATTTCATGTCCCTGGGCTTTTCTTTAGGCAGCCCAGCTTACCTGCCTAGGCTTCTGGCTTCCCCTACTCCCTGGCTCCAAGCCAGATTCCAGCTCTGGCTTCCAGTCCTGCTGCTGCCTGGGTCCTTGCAACAGGGCTGGACAGCGTAAACTGGAATCCTGTTAACCTGCCACAGGGAGAGGCATGAGACCGAACAATCTGCCTGGGGCTTGCCGGCAGCAACCTGGTGAGTGCCCTGGGCTGTATTGCATGGTCCTAGAAGCCTGCCCCCAAAGCCACTGTCTCAGCCTGCATTGCTCAGCAGCTCCCTGCTCTGAGCCATGGGGCTCAGGCTCCCTGCAGACTCAGGCAGTCGATCACCCCCGGACCAGCCCCCCCAGCGAGGGGCCCAGGCTCCCTGGGGGCTCAGGCGCTAAGTCGCCACTGGATCAGCCCCCCAGCGAGGGGCCCAGGCAGTCATTTGCCCCCAGGCCAGCCGCGCCCCCCCCCCCCAGCGAGGAGCTCAGGCTCCCTGGGGGCTCAGGTGGTCGATCGCCCCCGGGCCGGGCCGGGCCGGGCCGGGCCAGCCCCGCCCCCCCAGCGAGGGCCTCAGGCTCCCTGGGGGCTCAGGCGGTCGGTCGCCCCCGGGCCGGGCCAGCCTCGTCCCCCCAGCGAGGGGCTCAGGCGGAGGCAGAAGCTCCCCTGCCCCGGCAAATGGCCACCCGGCTCTGGCCAAGCCCCGCCCTGCTGTGACGTCACAGCCCCCTGGCCCGGCCCCGCCCCGGTGTGTCGTCACACGCCCCGCGCGCCATCTCGCGCCCCGCCCCCGGCCCAGGCCGCACCGCGCTCCATGGGGAAGAAGGGTCGCGCGGCGCCGGGCCGCCGGCCCATCCTGCAGCTCTCCCCGCCCGGGCCCCGCGCCGCCCGCGACGGGCCGGCCCCGCCCGACGTCAGCTCGGGCTCGGAAGCGGGTAGGGACCGGGCGGGCCACGGGGGCGGCGCCTGCGACGGGAGCCTGGGGCCTGCGGCCTGGCCGGCGCGCGCGCGCGGGGCGTGTAGGGAGGCAGGGCCGGGGGGGGTGTCCTGGGGGGGCGAGGGCCAGGAGGTGTATCGGGAGGTAGGGGCAGAGGTGGGTGCCCGGGGAAGGGGGGCGGGGGCGAGGGCGAGGGCCGGGGCTGTATAGGGAGGCAGGATCGGGGGGGGGGTATCCGAGGGGGCTAGGGCTGGGGGGGGTGTCCTGGGGGGGCGAGGGCCAGGAGGTGTATCGGGAGGTAGGGGCAGAGGTGGGTGCCCGGGGAAGGGGGGCGGGGGCGAGGGCGGGGGGGGGTGTCCTGGGGGGGCGAGGGCCAGGAGGTGTGTCGGGAGGTAGGGGCAGAGGTGGGTGCCCGGGGAAGGGAGGCAGGGGCGGGGGCGAGGGCCGGGGCTGTATAGGGAGGCAGGATCGGGGGGGTATCCGAGGGGGCTAGGGCCGGGGGGGTGTCCTGGGGGGGCGAGGGCCAGGAGGTGTGTCGGGAGGTAGGGGCAGAGGTGGGTGCCCGGGGAAGGGAGGCAGGGGCGGGGGCGAGGGCCGGGGCTGTATAGGGAGGCAGGATCGGGGGGGTATCCGAGGGGGCTAGGGCCGGGGGGGTGTCCTGGGGGGGCGAGGGCCAGGAGGTGTGTCGGGAGGTAGGGGCAGAGGTGGGTGCCCGGGGAAGGGAGGCAGGGGCGAGGGCCGGGGCTGTATAGGGAGGCAGGATCGGGGGGGTATCCGAGCGGGCTAGGGTTGGGAGGGGGTGCGCTGGGGGGGTGAGGGCTAGGAGGTGTATAGGGAGGTAGGGGTAGAGGTGGGTGCCTGGGGAAGGGAGGCGGGGGCGAGGGCCAGGGCTGTATAGGGAGGCAGGGGCCGGGGGGGGGTATCCGAGGGGGCTAGGGCCGGGGGCGGTGTCCTGGGGGGGGGGCGAGGGCCAGGAGGTGTATCGGGAGGTAGGGGTAGAGGTGGGTGCCCGGGGAAGGGAGGCAGGGGTGGGGGCGAGGGCCGGGGCTGTATAGGGAGGCAGGATCTGGGGGCGGGGGGGTATCCGAGGGGGCTAGGGCTGGGAGGAGGTGTCCTGCGGGGGTGAGGGCCAGGAGGTGTATCGGGAGGTAGGGGCAGATGTGGGTGTCCAGGGAAGGGAGGCAGGGCTGTGATGGGGTGTCTGAGAGGAGTGGTGGTCCCAGAGAGGCGGGGGGTGATGCCCTGGGTGGTGTGTTTGTCCCTTCCAGCCTGTTGTCCCCTCCCCGGCAGGGCCTGTCCACCCCTGGTGCCAGCGCTGTGCAGTGTGGGCTGGGCCCGGGCCCTACCTGATGCCATATCTGTCCTGACTACTCGGGGATGGCTGGCAATGGAGGGGCAGCACCCGCCCTGCCAGCAGGGCTCAGGGTGTGGGAATTGGTGGAGATCACCCCAAATTGCCTCAGACTGTCAGTTTGGCCTTAGATGCTGGAAGCTCGATCTGTCCAGCCAGCACCAGGGGTTACATGAGGAGTGTGTGGTTTAGTCCTGAGTGCTTCGTGGCATTGCGGGGGGGGTGCAATGGGTGTTTGGTTAAGTCAATGCTGTAATGGTAAAAAAAAGGTTTGGGGAAACTAACTGAAACTGAAGTCCATTCTCCCCAAAAGAGCAGTGAGCTAATAATGTTTGCTGTCTGTTACACTGCTGGTAGGAATGGCCCCAGAACATGATTGTTAATCGCCCCTGCTCCATGGTCGGGCAAGTTTCTATATTGCATTCTAGCTCTCGCTGGCAGGGCAGTGGGCACAGAGCTGCTGGCTGGATTTCTACATGTGTATTGTATCCCTTGCTGGCAGGGATGCAGTGTCTCTGAGCAGTTCGCTATGTGTATGTTGTAGGCCTAGCTGTCACAGTGGTGGGTACAGGGTCAGTCAGCGGTTTTCTAAGTGTGTGTTGTAGCCCTCACTGGCAGAGTGCGGGGTTGTGTGGTGCCTTTCTGTGTGTTGTAACTGTCACTGGCAGGGCGGTAGGTATGGGGTCACTAGGTGGGTGTCTACATGTGTATTGTAGCCCTCGCTCGCAAGGTGATGAACACAGGGCTGCTGATCTCAGCCTGAATAGCTGGGTGCTGCCGTACAGTCTAATGGATGGGTTCTCAAACTGGAGGTCGGGACCCCTCGGGATCATGAGGTTATTACATGGGGGGTCGTGAGCTGTCAGCCTCCACCCCAAAGTCCACTTTGCCTCCAGCGTTTATAACGGTGTCATATATATATGTTTTTTTAATTTATATGGGGCGGGAGGGTTGCACTCAGAGGCTTGCTATGTGAAAGTGGTCACCAGTACAAAAGTTTGAGAACCACTGGTCTAATGGGTCAGGTTATCTCTGGTAGCATGTTGGTGCATCACATTTATTTAGGGGTTTCTTTATTGGATTGCAGGCCTGTAGGGCTTTTCCTTAGGTCCTCACAGCTCTCTGATGCTTTTGTTTATTGTCTGGCCTGTGGCTGCCTGGTCAGTATGGGCTGTGTCTGCCTTTCCAAAGTAGGAGTGGAAGCTGTTGTGGTGGTTGGTTCTGTTCATCTCTCCAGAGTTGTCTGCTCAGCCCCTGGGTGCTTTGCTCCTACTGTGAGTGGCTGGATTCTCTACCTATCGCAGACATGGCATTGCGGAGTTGTGTAGTGGCAGTCATGGTTTGGGAGCAAAGGGTCTGTAGATTGTGGAGGTAGGTGCTGGAAAGGGTAGCACTGATGTTATACTCTGGGGTTTATTCCCTTTTTTTGCTTGGTGCGTTACTGGCATCTGACCTTGGATGCAGCCCTGCACAGACTTAATTACAGCATGTTCTACTTTGGAGCAGAAGGCTCAGTCTTGGGTAACAGATTGACTCAGTTGCTCTCAGTGGATGTAGCAGGTCTTGGAGAATTGGACACACATGAACAGCTGGACCAAACCCCCCCAATCACTGGCAAAACAGTATCTCGTCCCATCCATTGCTCCCAAAAGATCATTCTGCCATTCCCATGGTGGAAGTTAATGTCTTCTCTTGCACTTCCCGGCCTCCCTCCCCACAGAACCTATGGCTTCCCTGACCTAGCCCAATGAAAAGCCCTCTGCCCTGTTTGCCTTAATGATGTGATAATTTCACCAGTGGCAGCCCCCAGCTCCTAGTTTCGTCAGTGCCAGGTTAGTGCCTCGCTGGAATGCCAATCAGTATCTGGCAGAAGGGAGGCATAGATCCTTGTCCAGCTGTGCAGTGGGCCACCCTGCCAGTTGCCTGAATTTCAGGTTCTAAAACATGGCTTGGCAAACTTTTTGGCCTGAGGGCCACATCGGGGTATGGAAATTGTATGCCAGGCCATGAATGCTCACAAAATTGGGGATAGGGGTGCAGGAGGGAGTGAGGGCTCTGGCTGGGGGTGCGGGCTCTGGAGTGGGGCCAGAAATGAAAAGTTCAGGGTGCAGGAGCGGGCTCCAGGCTGGGACTGAGGGGTTTTGATGGCGGGAGGGGGATCAGGGCTGGGAGAGGGAGTTGGGGCATGCCGGGGTGAGGGCTCTGGCTGGGGGTGCAGGCTCTGGGGTGGGGCTGGGGATGAGGGGCTTGGGGTACAGTCTCTGGGCTGGGATCAAGGGGCGGGAGGGGGATCAGGGCTGTGGCAGGGGATTGGGGCGGGGGCTCAGGGGTTCAGGCTTTGGGTGGTGTTTACCACAAGCAGCTCCCAGAAGCATGTCCCCCCTCCGGCTCCGAGGCGTGGCTAGGTGGCTCTGTGTGCTGCCCCGGTTCACGGCCGGTGGAGCTGCGGGGGTAGTGCCTTTGGACGGGGCAGCACGCAGAGCTGCCTGGCCATCCCTCCTTGTACTATGTAGGAGCCGGAGCGGGGTCCCTGACCCTTCTCCCCAGCTGGAGCGGGGCAAACCCCCAACCCTCGCGGGAGCTGAGGGCCACAGTAAATGGTCTGATGGGCTGGATGTGGCTCATGGGCCGTAGTTTGCTCACCCCTGTTCTAAAAGAAGCTTTGAGCGGAAAATAAAGATCTCAAAATACAGTTGTTAAAACACATTCTGTGCCAGTCGTCTCCACACGTTCAGCGCAGTGACAATAAGGGACCGAGTGCGGAGCTTGAGGCCTGGGCTTCCTGCCTGTTCTGGGCAGGAGCCAGGAATCAGTGGCATAGCATTCTGGGAGTTTCCATGGTGGGGGTGGTGCTCAGGGCTCCTGCACAGCAGGGATCTGCACCTCAGCTAAACCTGTACAGTAGGGGACTAAGCAGTATGGTCTCTGGGGAATTTCCTTGGAGAGATTAGCAGCTGGGCAGTGGTAGTGCTGGAGCTGCTCAGGGGCACAGGATGGGGAGGTTGCTGTGCTGTCTGCCCCCAGAATGGCCTGCAGCTGCTTGGCTCCACCTGGGCAACAGCAGGGGCACAGCTGTCCCTTTTCCTGCTTTGGGTCAAGCCTGCAGCTGACCACGTCATGCACTTCTCTGCTTCCACTTCCCTCCTTAAGACATGCTGCCTACAAGCAATCAGCCAGCCCACGACTCTTGGCGAGAGCTGATTTTATTTATTTATGAAAGAGAAAACTTGGCAGTGAGTCCGAGCTGCCCAGTTGTGCACACGGCCCGTTGCTGCCATGCGTAGCCGCTGGTTTTTTTCATTACCCTCCTCCTCCCCCCCTCCTCTGCTTGGTACAGTCACTTGAGTCATGTTTGAGGTTCGGTTGTAACCGTTTGGGGGCTGGGGCTATGCTGTCTGGATGGTACCCCAGGGCTGGGAGCAGAGCCTGTGAGTGCCTCCCCAGGACAAGTTGCAGTGACCATCCCAGGGGAGCATGTGGAGCGGAAGATGTTACCCCCACACGGTGCTTACTGGGAAACAGGAGCAGGGAGTTCCCCTCCCCGGCTTCCTTTGATGGCAGAGGCTCTTCCCTGGATGTGGGCCACTGAAGTGCCTGTCACTTTTCCTTCCTTCACCCAGATGAACCCGAGGTGACTGGGGAGGTTCCCAGAACAGTTCCAAACCCGCCCCAAATGACTGCACCTGCTGGTCCGGCAGCTGTCAAGCCAACAGGTAGGTGGGGCATTTCTCCTCCTTTGCTCTCCCTAGGCTTTAGCGCAGTCTGCAGTTACTAAGGGCAAGCAGCCAAGTCTGTGTCTGTCTGGTGCTGGACGCTCTAGGCACAAAGTGCTGTCGTTGGAAGGCAGCTAGCAAAGGCAGACATGGCGTTTGGGCCCTGGTCTGTGTGTGTGTGAAGGAGGCTTTAACAGATCCTTCAAAGCAAGCTCCTCTTGCTTGTGCTTTGCCTTGGAAGGCTCAGGGATGTTGGTCTTGTTTTCCTGTTTCACTGAAGGATTTCACAGATGACTCAGCGGATTGCGATCTTCCTCAGCTCTAACTGATGATGAGGTGGTGTTGAGTCTTTAGTTAGCTATTTATTCCAACCCTTTGGCTTTGTTTTGGTCGCTCAGTCTCATGCAGTTTGAAAAAAAAGCCCTTCCCACCTCAGTCAGGGTATGTCTGTGCTTAAAATGGCATCTCCCATCGCCATAGTTAATCCACCTCCCCGAGAAGTGGTAGCTAGGTCAATGGAAGAATTCTTCCATCGACTTAGCTCTGTGTACACCAGGAATTAGGTCAATATCGATAAGTCTCTTGAGTGTGAATTTTTCACACCCCTGAGATGCAAGCTATATTGATATAGAATCCTAGTGCAGACCAAGCCTCAGTTAGGTTCAAGTGTCAAACCCTCTAGTCCTCCACAGACTCTTCTGTCTAGCTGGTTTTTCCAGGTACCTGGATTTGTAACATGAAGAGTGAGTGGAAGAAACTCTTCAGGCCCCTTGTTAGTGACCGTTATGAAATAAAACAAGGAGCAGATACAATTGTTTTTTCCCCTCTGTCCTCACCTTTAGGGCCCATCAGGGAGCCATCTTTTGGAATTTGTGCGTACCACTGAGCTAACCACCCCAGGCTAGAATCCGGAGCTGAGTGCTCTGTTGGCCCCTGGAGGGAATGGCTCCATCTCAGTGGAAAGGTTGCTGGCAGAGGGCTTTTTTCATTTACAGCAGTTCCATGCTCATGGCCTGATTTAGCTCACTGAGCTCCAGCAACCTGTGGATGATTAAATCTGTTTTGTTACTTGTTCAGATTTAGTCAGTAGTTAAACAGTTGAAATGCCTACAACTCTGGGATAGGCAACTGGCTTTCCTGATTTGTCGTGCTGCCCACAACAATTACCTCGATAAGCTTTAAATCACACAGCGCTGGCACATTCCGGACTGCCCTGAATAAGTACTTAGGAGGGAGTACCCTGTGACCTTGCCATCTCCAAAGCAGAGGTCTGGTAGGGATGTGTGGGGCCCACATGGCACATTCAGCATAGCAAGCTTCTAGCCTCCATGGTTACAAAGTTGCATCTTGTTTTAAATGAGATTGTAAGCCCTTTGAGGCAGGGACCATGTCTTCGGTGTGTCAGTTCAGTGCCATGAGACCCCAAGTCTGTACCACAGTATGAGTAATGATCATCTCAGAGGAGCTGCCTCTAAACCCAGGCAGCCGAGGGTGGAGGGAAACTCTCACTGGTAACTCTCCTCTGCCTAGGTGGCTTACGTTTGCTCGGTGCTTACGCAGACAGTGATGATGAGGAGGGAGAGGCACCTGAGAAATCAGTGCCGTCCACAGATGCAAACGGCAGCAATTCGACAGACATTGACAGCACGCTGGCAAATTTTCTGGCGGTGAGTAGAAATCCTGCACTGGGTCTCAGTCAAGGGACGACAGGCAGGGCTCCAGGGTCACCACCTTCTGACCGACCTGAGCGTGCTTATGGAGAAGAGTGGGCGAACGGGCTTTTGCTGGGGTGGAAGACGGGGTGGAGGATGAAGCTGGTGGGCAGGGTTCCAGGGCTGCTGAGTTTGGAGGACTCACCTGGGGTAGCAGCTGCTCTCTCCGTGTAGGGGAATATGCTGATTGCCCCAAATCTGGGGCTTCAATTCATTTGTAAACATTTTGTGTTTTCAAAGGAGATTGATGCCATTACAGCTCCGCCCCAGCCTGCTGAATCGACGGGTGCCTCCTCTGCGCCCCCGCCGACTCCGCCGCGCCCAGAGCCGAAGGAGCCTGCCTCGAGCCATCCCTCGGCTACGGCGAACGGGACGGGCTCTGCCCAGCCGGCGGAGTGGCAGTATGACACGCAGTGCTCGTTGGCAGGAGGTGAGCTCTGTTGCCGGGTTCATCTGCCCCAGGGCGTGCGGGCAGCCATTCCAGCCGGGGCGCTGGGGGGGCCTCCGTCCCTGGCAGCACACCAGCCCCCGTGTCCCTTTCATTGCCTGGAAACAGCCGCGTTCTCTCTAGCTGTGATGTCAGAAGATGAATGTTGTGCTGTAGCCCCAAGAATGAAACACTTAGTGGCCGACACACGCAGGTTTGTGTCTTCCAAGGGCTATTGGTGAGTGGCTGGCGCGTGGGGTGAGTGCAGGGACAGATGGTGGGGTCCCTGTCTCCTGAGGCACGTGGAGAGGACCATGGTGCCTAGCGCCGGGCTGCGGGCTTAGGAGCATCCTGCTCACTCACGGCCTTTGGTTTTCTTCCCTCAGTGGGCGTGGAGATGGGAGACTGGCAGGAGGTCTGGGATGAGAACACTGGCTGCTACTATTACTGGAACACGCGGACCAACGAGGTGACCTGGGAGCTGCCGCAGTACCTCGCCACCCAGGTCCAGGGGCTGCAGCGCTATCAGCCCAGGTGAGGCCAGCAGGGCGGGACCGGGCCACCTTTGGGGCATAGAGGGGGTGGTGGCACTGCCTGTTGGTATGTGCCCGTCACAGCCTCTGCTTTCCCTCCCCAGTTCTGTGGCAGGTGTCGATGGGAGTTTCCTGGTGGCTGCAGACCTGTACCCTCAGGAGAAAGGGGTCACTGTTGCCAGCATTAGCCGTGGGACTGTCCTACCCAAGCGAGAGGTGAAGAAGGTCAGTGGGAGTCACCCCTTTCCTCGTTCCTGCAGAACATCTCAATGAGACTCTCTATCACGCTGCAGGCCAGCCTCATCCCTGGGCTCCCAGGGAACAGAGTGGCCAGGAAGGAGCTAGAGAGCTCAGAGGAGCCTAAGCTAGCCATTGAGTTTGGATAGCTGGGCGTCTCTGAGGCCAGGCTCCCCATCCCCACCTCCCCAGTGGAAAATCCTGCTCTAGTGGGGGGATGCATGCTCCAAGTGCCATTCTGCTCGAGAAATGGCTCCAATGGATCCTGTGTTCACTTGGCGCTCTTCTTACCCCTGTAGAAGGGCAGCTCAGCACGGCAGCTGGGCGTTCTCTGGTCTGGTCTGGTCACCTGCAGAAGGGGTCTGGGGGTGTAGGAATGAAAATTGGATGGCGTGGAGGGGCTGTGCAGGCTCCGAAGCAAGGGCTGCCTTGCTGGGTGGATCCTGCAGTACTGAGCACGTTGCCAGCACCGGGAGTTTTGCTACTCCTGGGCATCTGATTCCCTCTGTGGGGCTGGCACAGTGCAGCAGTCGGCAGTACGTGGCACCTGACTAGCAGCGCAGAGAGACTCCTGCTTCCTCTGCTGGAGCTGCGTCGACTCAGCGAGGCTAACAGGAGCGATGTGGGCGGCCTTTGCTCTGCACACACCCTGAGAGCTGCCCCGGTGACTAAGACGATGCCAGGCCAAGGCATCACTTTGAGGGGAGGAGCTCAGGGTTTGCTGTGCCGGATCAGAAGGACAAAGGCCAGGAGCCTCTGTTTTGATGAAGGTGTAAGGAGCTCTTCACAAGGCAGTGATGGGCCAATCTGCCCCCAGAGACCGCGCCCTCCAATAACTGGAGGCTGGCTGTTGCCCTCCATAGAAACTCCTGCTCCTCTTTCCAGCCCTCCCAGACTCTTGGCCTGACTGACAGTTTGTGGCACTGAGTTTCCCAGGCTGATCATGTAGAGAAGCATGTATTCTCTTTCTGAATGCGCTGCCCGAGGGACTCACTGACCTTGTGCCTGGGAAGTGTTCCGTCTGCACTGTCCCCCTGTGTAACATCCCTGGTGGGAGTGGGGGGTGAGGTGAGGTGGAGTTTGAAGGAGGACAGGCTTGTGGAGGAGTTCAGAGAGGGCATGCCGTGCATAGGGGGCCACATGGGGTATCCAGCTGCATGGTAACAGAATAAAAACTACAGGCCATCTTCTAGTGGCCCGCCCCCCCGGAGCAAACAGATATGTTCCCCAGCAGGCCTGTGTTCAGTTCTGGATCCCCTACCTCGTGAAGGAGACGGGTCAGAGGCTGGAAAAATATCCATGGGAAGGGTCTGCAAAGGCTGCAGCTGTCCAGCTTAGAGAGGACATTGTGGGGGTGAGGGAGGGGAGGAGGGCCAGACTTCTCCCAGGCCACTTCTCCCAGGCCGCACTCAGGAGTCCCTTGCTAAGAAGTCGTCCCCGTACACCATGCCCCATTGATGTTTGAGTCTTGCAGGCCTTCAACGCACCCCAGACCCCAGCAGCCCCGAGGGTCCCAGAAGGGATCGGCCATAACTCTGGGTGTTTGCTGGGTGGGATGCAGCGGGTTAAGTACTGAATCTCTCACGGACAGGGCTAGAAAGGTACTTTCCCTAGAGGCTCATTACTCCAGAATTGTCCACTACAGGGTTCTTGCACCTTCCTCCTAAGCCTGGTTGGTATCGGAGGCTGGAGGATGGCTGTTCCTGGATTGCTGCAAATCACTGGCTGGGAAAAGGCCCTCATTGCAGGGATCTCTTGTTCCTCCCTCGGGCTGTCGGGCAGTGGTGATTCTGGAGTGGGAGAGAGCCCGTGACTCTTGTCTGTCCCACAGGAGGTGAATGAAGGCGTCCAGGCCCTCTCGAGCAGTGAAGAGGAGAAGAAGGGGGTGGCGGCATCCCTGCTGGCTCCGCTGGTCCCTGAGGTGGTGAAGGAGGAAGAGGAGCGCTGGAGGAGGAAGGTGATCTGTAAGGAGGAGGTGGAGCCGGTGCTAGCGGAGGAGATGGCTGCGGGGGAAGTGGCGGTGGCTGCTGACAAGCAGGACCCTTGCAGGGATGCTCTGGAAGACCCTTCCCAGGAGGGTCTGTGCAGTGTAGTGCAGTCAGGGGAGAGCAGCGAGGAGGAGGAGGAGCAGGACACGCTGGAGCTGGAGATGGTGTTGGAGAGGAAGAAGGTGAGTGGCAGCTGGGGGAAAAGGGGGCGGGTGCTGCCGGGCTCCTGTTGGAGGGAACCCCTGTGTCATTAACAGTCCTGGTGGGCCAAGAGAAAACCTAGTCACAATTGCCACCCAGCCCCTGTGTGGTCTGTGCCAGGGACTAAGTGGGGGTTCAGGGGCTGCCCCCCATCACCTATGGGGCAGAGTGCCCAGGGAGACACCACACAGCACGCTCCTTCCTCCGGCAGAATGACCCCATGGCCGTGTCTACACTACAGGCGCTGTGGTGCTGCAGCTGTGCCACTGTAGAGTGGACGCATTGTATGGCAATGGAAGGGGTTTTTCCATTGCTGGAGGAACATCCCTCCCCCACCTACACCCCTGGGCGGTGGTAGCTAGGTCATCAGAAGTGTTCTGCTGCCCTTGTCGCATCTACACCGGGAGTAGGTCGGCATACCCACAGCCCTTAGGGGGCAGGTGCTTTTCACACCCTTGGCCGCCGTAGCTAGGTCGATCTCAATTTGAAGTGTAGACCAGGCCGAAGCAGCACTGTGCTCCTCTGCGGTAGGAAGCAGGGCTGGAGTAGGAGAGCAGCATTGGCTGGAGCAGTACATGTAGAAATCCGGGCGGGGGGAGGTGTTTTCTGAGCCCCCTGTAGCTGACACTGTTTCAATTCCCCAGTCGGAGAGAATTGCCAGTGCATGGAAAGCTCTGAAAAGAATCTCTCTCCTCTGGGAAAAGGGACTGCTCCCCAGCCCTGGGGGCCAATATCAGGGTTCCCATTATTACCACCCCCCTTCACCACAGGCACACTTGTGCCAGGCTGATGTGACATCCGCCAGTGGATTCCCAGATTTCTAGGCCAGAGGGGCTCGTGACAACCTAGGCTAGTGGTTCCTAGACTTTTCGCCAGGGCAACCCACTGACTACACCTTGTCTGGTTTTTTTTGTGACCCACTGTTACATGTATGCACCTCTGCACTCACTCCACAGGGCTGGGCATGGCGACCTGGCGCAGGGGGTCGCAGCCCCACTCAGGTTTGGCCTGGCCACCCTCTGTTGTGAGGTCACCTCCTTGCATATCAGCAGGGGTGCAGCTCCTCCTGAGGCTTTGCCCTCCTCCCCTCCCCTTCTGTGAGTGCTGGGGGCTACTCCCCAAGGCGGCACTCACCCTCTGGTCTCGTGGCAGGCGGAGCTGCGAGCCTTGGAGGAGGGAGATGGCAGTGTCTCGGGTTCCAGCCCGCTCTCCGATGGGAGCCAGTCAGCATCTCTTGACACAGCACCCAAGCTGCCCTCCATGCAAGGGAAGTGGAAGCTTTTTGTCGGGGTTGCCAGCCCAGAGTCCACCAGCCGTGGCTCTAGCAAGACTGGCCGAGAGACTCCAGAAATCAAGGAAGCAGGTAATTTGAGACACACCTCCTGAGCCCTCGATTCCCAGCCAGTGACTGCAGGGAGAGCTGCACCCTCATGCACCAAATCGCAGTTTTCAGCAAGGTCTCTTCCTTTACATCACAGGGGTTGGCAGCTTGAGGGTTTGTCTGGAGGGGGCAGGGCACGGGCCATGTTACTGCCATGCTGATCTCTTTCCTCTCTCTGCAGCCCAGCAGTGGTAATGCCTGGGTTATTAGCAATGAATGTCTTCTTGCGGGGCTCTGTGTATGCCCTCTACAGGGAGGAGCACCCCTGGCCCTTGGAGCCCAGAGCCCTGCAAATCTGCAGAGAACTGTTTTATATCTATGGATGCGGATATTCGTGGACCATTTTTGCGGCCTGCGGATCAGGTGCAGATACAAATTTTGTATCTGCCCAGGGCTCTGCTCTCGGGGAGCACGCAGAGCGATGGGAGCAGTTCAGAGCTGGCTTGTGGGACAGAGGTTGGCTTCACTGTATCAGTTCGTAGAGCTGGGTGGTTGTGGAGGGTCTGCGCTGAGTCTCTGATCAGCACTAGCCATACAGGGTTTGCACTGCACTGCAGAGCCTCGCAGCTGTGGACAGCATTGCCACCGAGCAGCTCCGTTCCTGACAGGGTGCTTGGGGGTACGTCCCATCTGCCTCCAGCAGTCCTGTGGGGTGGTTCAAGGCTCTGTCCTGTGTGACAGGTCCAAGGGCCCTGGAGAAGATCTGGGGGCTATGGGGTCATCAGCGTATGTATCAAACCTGCTGTCTGTCTCACCTCTGAATGGGGCAGGCTGCTTTCCTGGTGTCTGGCTGGGATAGGGTTTGGGTTGAGAGCACGGTGGGTGGGTGAGGCGGAGGTGATGCTTGTGGGGAAGGGACTTGAGCAGTGGCGGGCAGTGGCCACTGTTCGCCGTTCCCGGTCAATGCGAGCTGCAGGGAACTGCTGGCCACTGCTCCCATAGACCGGGAATGGCTAACCGTGCACAGGGAGCTGCTGGCAGCCGTGCCGACGGACGGTCAGTGTAAACAACCTGTCTCAGGCCCACCAGCGGATTACCGTAATGGGCCGCAGGTTGCCCACCGCTGGACTTGAAGCTGCGGTGTGGATGTTTGGGGGTGCTCATAGACTGCGCTTGCTGCTGGGGTCTTGGGTGTATTGGCCAAATGCCCCCATTTCTGTGGGTCAGGGGGTGCCACTCCTTTCTGGTCTGGCCTTTGCTGCCACGAGCTAGCCTCTCCTCTCCTACAAAGCAGAAGTGCACACTGAGCAGTGCCTGGGGAGCTCTGCATGGGCCTGCCCACCTAGTCGGTGGGGTCGGCAGCAGGGAGCAGGTCACACCAGTCCTTGCTCTGCTGTCCTTGCTTCCTGTTGGTTTGCAGCACGGGAGCCCGTCTGCGAGGCTCTAAATCAGTAGTTCTCAAACTTTTCTACTGGTGACCCCTTTCACACAGCAAGCCTCTGAGTGTGACACCCCCCCCCCCATACATTACAAGCACTCTTTTATATATTTAACACCATTATAAGTGCTGGATGCAAAGTGGGGTGGAGGCTGGCACCTCGTGACCCCCTAAGGTGTCCCGACCCCCTAGCTTGAGAACCCCTGCTCTAAATGGCATGGCAGTCCGAGACTCTGCTTTCCCTGGGACCACCTGGTCAGCATCAGATGCTCAGTGACCACTGACCCAGCCCACACATATTGATTGCTAGGGCTGGAGGCAGAATCCGTTGTAGACTTGTGGTTGCAGGAGGCAGGGCTGGCTGGGCAGGTGTTATATTGGTCCAGTCCACTGCTGTATTTGAATCCCTGGTCCTCGCAGTGCCCTGTATGTGGTACTTTGTGCATGTGCCCAGGGACTGCCAGATGAGGCTCAGTTTCTTGCCCAGTGGTTAGTTGGGGTGTGGATTATGGATACACCCATCCGGACGGGCGGGCATTCCAGAGCTGGGGTGGAGTAGAAGTCCTGCCTTCCTCTAATATAGCGTGAGGACTAGTGAGGGCTGACTCGTTAGGCTGGTATAACGGTCTGACTTGTTAGGGGCGCTTGTCTGCATGGGCTGATCCATGGTTCTGTGACAGAGTCTTAGAGGCCAAGCCAGACCTGCCAGGCCCCGATTAACCCAGCACACCTCGAGAGGGCTGGAGGTTTGTCCCGGCTTCTGCATTCTGTGTTACAGGGTATTGTATAAACCAAGCCAGGCTGTCTCTGCCCCTGCTGCTTGGCTTTCTGGATTCCAGCTTCTTGGGCAGTTTGGCCTTGAGTTCTCCAGAACCCCTCTTCTGCCACAAAGACGGCTGGCTTCACAGCTCCCAGCATCCTGGGCAGCTGTGCCCCACGGATCGGCCACTGCCACAGACAGCTACGCCCCATGGATCGCTCCCCGCCTGGGTCCCCACCATGAACAGCTGCGCCCCATGGATCGGCCCCTCCGGCGCCTGTCATGGGCAGCTGTGCCCCATGGATCAAGCCTCTGGTTTCTATGCCCCACTGACTGGGCCACCAATTCCCTGCCATGCCCCTAAGGACTTCTTGCTTCAGGTCCAGAGCGCCTTTACAGATTCTCTCAATGTAGCTGACAAGGTCTTTGTGACAGGGACAGTCTGTTACCCTGAATGTACAGTGCCTAGTGCAGGGGTCCCATGATCTCAGCTGGTTCCTAGGCCCTACCATAATGACTAATGAAAGTACAAGCCCTTTCCAGGGTTGTCCTTCTATCCTGTGGCAGAGCAGCATGTGTGGTTCCCTTGGTCTGTGAGTGCCGCTTTCAAAGATCACAGGAAGGCCTCCTGAAAGGAGGAAGCCAGGAGGAGTCAGCAGGTGCCAGACACACACACCTCCCCACACCCTCACCCCAGGAAAACATTCCTATGTTGGGCTATATCTTGGTGGCTGCCTCCTGGCAGGCTGCTCTGCAGTAAGTCATGGTACTAGAGGATCTGAAGGCCTCAGCAGCTCCAGAGCTAAATGAAGGACCCCTGTGCATTCTCTCACTGACTGGCTGGGCCTCTCCTCTCCCCCCAAAAGTTGACTCTGCCTCCCAAGCCATGGAAGGGTGGGGAGCTGTTCTGAAGGGTCTGGGGACCTTCTTCTAGAATAGAGGAAACCATGCAGATAAATGTCCTATTGGCTGGGTCTAGGTACATGAGCCAGTGGAGGAAAGCAGAGCCATTGGCTGGTGTAGGGCCTTCACATGGAGTGGGGCGGGAGGGGATTGGGGTAGGAGGGTCTCAGGCTCATGGTGGAATGAGATGGGCGGAAGGAGGCAAGTTTGTGGCTGACTGTGCATGCGTGCACTAGAGCAGTTCTTGCCAGGCCTCTGCTCTTTGCCTTGGCTTGAGAGCACCCAGAGGATGCCCGGATCCCAGCACCCGGACCCTCAACTCTTACAGTGGTGGTGGTCATGGCTGGAAAAACCCACTTCGTAGCCTAGAGACTAAGGCCCTGGGCAGGAGCAGAGACGGCTCCTTGGGCAGCAAGGAAGCTGCGAGCTGTTTGTTCCTGGTGTGTTCAGCGGACAGGACTCCCTGCCCATTCTTTGTAGGTAAACCGGATTGCACCAAAGCACAGACCTGGTTGGTGTTCTCGATTTCTCCTCTGAATGGAAACAGCCCTTCAGAGGCCTGAGAGTTGATGAACAGCTCAGTCCGGGGGAGGGGTCATAGTGCGAACTGAGATTGTGCAATAGCTGATTGTCCAGCCCCAGTAACAGCCCTCCTCCCTCCCTAAGGGGAGTGGCCTCTCCCCTGGTTGCCTGGCCCTGCTGGTGGGGACGGCTGGGTCTGTGTGCGGTGCTGTAGAGCCGTCCTTGGGTGAGAACAGCAGGTGCCGGCCGTGCCATCCTAAAAGGTGTCTGGTGTCTATTACACTAACACCCAAAAGCTCCAGCCAGTATCCGGCCTCGTGACCGCTGCTGCGCAAACAGAGTAAGAGACAGATTAGAGGTGATTTGCCTGGGATTTCATTCTTCCTTTGGGTATGTGTCCTGCTCTCTCGCAGGCCTTCGCTGGTTGGGCTGGAGGGCTGCTCGGAAGCAGGTCTCATGCTCTGAAGGAAGGAGCTTGGGGTTGAATCTTTAACGGCAATGTCCTTTCCCCGTTCATTAGTCAGTGGAGTTAAATACCTGTTGGCGAACTGGACGGGCTGCGTGAGGTTTGCCTTGTGGCTTAGTGAACATGGTATGTCTATCCAACAAAAAACCACGCTCTGCGAGTCTCATCCCGGGTCAATGACTCGGGCTCACACTATGCGGCTAAAAACAGCTGTGTAGACGTTCCCGCTCAGGCTGAAACCCGGCCACAGGGGAGGGTCCCGGAGGCTGGCCTTCAGCCTCTGTGGGAACATCTACACAGCTGTTCTTAGCCCCGTAGCCTGAGCCCAAGTCATCGGCCCAGAGTCTGAGGCTCGCTGCTGCCATGGGTTTGCTTGTTGGGTTGGCGCACCTTTAGGGATTTTGGGAGCTTTGTCTGCCTGGCTGCTGTAGGTGGGATGTGTATCGGGAGCTCAGCTCTGTATGACTCCTGTAAAGCCGTCCTTTATTCCCGACATTAATCGGTGACTGCAGTGAAATAGGTGTGAACTAGCTTGCTGGCTCTCTTAGGCCAGGCCTACACTACAGGGTTAGGTCGACGTAACCTGCCTTGTTTCGACCTAGCTGTGGGAGTGTCTTCACTTAAATTTGGCTCCCACCGACATCAGTGCCTCTCTATGCCGATTTAGTAACACCACCTCCCCAAGCGGCGTAGAGTCATGGTCAATGTGATTAGGTCGACGCAGCGTCAGTGTAGATGCTGCATTGCTTACATTGACTGTAACTGGCCTTCAGGAGCTGTCCCACAATGCCCCACACCAGCACCACCATCGATACAAGCACTCCTGGTGAGGATGGGCACTGCCAACAGAAGGAGCCAAGTGTGCACTCACGAGCAATTTAACAGCCGTGGCTACATGCCAGTGTAAGTTAGGTCGATGTAGTTTGTAGTGTAGACATGGCCTTAGTCTTCTGGCCTAACCAGGGCCTGGATTCTTAATGGGCAAAAAGCCCTAATTTGCAAACAATAAAGGAACAGAAGAAGATGCTGTCTACTGCTCCTCTTCAGATGCCCTGTTTAAATCTCTGCCTGCTCCCATTCCCTTCTGAGGCCACAGAGTCTGCCCGGGAGGCCCAGGCTAGACCTGAACTTTTTAAAATAGGACAGAATAGGGCCAAGCTTTTTGAACTGACTCCCTCTCACAGCTGCCTGCTGATGGGGGGCCATGCAGTGGGTGGTGATTGCGCTGCCATGTGGGAACAGTTAGGAAAGTCTCATGTGTTTTCTCTCCCTCAGCAGCGAGTGCAGAAGCAGCTGAGGAGACGTCAGACAAAGAGCTGGAGCCAGAGGAGGTCCAGGACAAAGTGAAAGTGCAGGGAGCGCCCAAAGCAGAAGATGAGGAGCAGGACCTGAAGGTGGGTGGGCGGCAGGGAAAGGAAGAATTTGGTATTGACTAGTGTTTGGGTCTCAACTGTGTCTCTGTCCGGGGCGTGGCCCCGGATTCCCTCCCATCCTCTCTCTTCAGGGAGCCATGTGGGGGTTGGAGCATGGCCTTGGAGCCCTGGAGCGCTCCTTTGGGTGGCCCTCTGGCCTCAGCCCCAGGTGAAAGTGGGAATTTGGAGGATTGGGGACAGCAGTGGAGCTGGGTTTGGGGTATGTGAGTATTGCTCGTCTCTCTGCTCCTGAGAAGCAGTGTAGCGCGTGGAGAAGGCAGTGGCTGTGTGGTGGTGGTGGGGGGGGTGGTTGCCTACCACTCAAGTGTAACTTCTCCAAGTCAGAGATGGAGGAGGCTTCTTAGCTCATCACAGGGCAGGCTTGTTCCCTGCTGGGTAGCATGAAATGGCTCTGCTTGCAGAGTGCTGGGATCAGGGGAGGCGGGTTCTGAGTCAGGCACTCCACACAGCCCATGGGCACTGTCTCACTGCCTCCCCCACCTGCTCTTAGCTACCCGGGGGAGCTGGGGCATAGCTGCATGAGCACTGGCAGTCCTCCCCTGGGGCCTGCGGGCCGTCTGCAAGCCAATCCTCACCCCTTGCGTGCCTTGTCTCTTGGCAGTTTCAGATCGGAGAGCTGGCAAATACCCTGACTAGTAAGCTGGAGTTCCTGGGCATCAACAGACAATCCATGTCCAACTTCCACATGCTGCTGTTGCAGACTGAGGTAACGGAAGCCTTCGACCCTCTTGGTGGCCTGTGTGTGTCCCCGGGAATCAAACATCTTTCTATTTCCTGAGTGCTGGAAGCCAAGCTGGGCCCACTGCTTTAGCTCTAGGCAGCTAACCGCTGTCCCCCTTCATCGTCTGAGTCCTTCCCCCAGACAGGACAGGTCCATGTCCTTGTGGAACACCACCCATAGGTAGGGTCCTACCAAATTCACGGCCATGAAAAACGCATCACGGACCATGAAATCTAGTCTCCCCCTGTGAAATATGGACTTTTGTGTACTTTTACCCTATACTATACAGATTTCATGGGGGAGGCCAGCGTTTCTCAAACTGGGGGGTCCCGAACCAAAAGAGGGGTTTGGGGGGGATCGTAAGGTTATCGTGGGGGGGTCGTGGTGCTTGCAGAGCTGTGTGGCCAGAGAGCGGAGGCTGCTGGCCAGGTGCCCAGCTCTGAGGGCAGAACTGCCGCCACCAGCAATGCAGAAGTAAGGGTGGTAATGCCATACCAGGCCACCCTTACTTCTGCGCTGCTGCCTTCAGAGCTGGGTCAAGACTCCTACAGTTGCAACGCTGTGAAATTTCAGATTTAAATATCTTAAATCATGAAATTTACTATTTTTAAAATCCTGTGACTCTGAAATTGACCAAAATGGACCATGAACTGCCCCTTTGCCAGCAGAGTGCAGCAGCTCATGTCTTCTCCTCTCCCCGCAAACCCCCCCCCATACCCCCGTGCTGCCCTCCTGCTGGTTTTACTATTGCTGCACCCTCTCTTTAATGCCGAAGTGTGACAGCTTCTCTGCTTGCTGGCCCTAGACCCGGATTGCAGACTGGCGCGAAGGAGCTCTCAATGGAAACTACCTCAAACGCAAACTGCAAGATGCAGCCGAACAGCTAAAACAGTATGAAATAAACGCCACCCCTAAAGGCTGGTCCTGCCACTGGGACAGGTACGCACTCTTCTCCCCTTTTCACCTTTGACCTTTGACCTCTCAGACATGATTTGTGACCATCACCACCTGACGACGTTGGCGACATCTGTACGGAGACTGAGAGCAGCTGCAGTTAGCGGTGCTGGGCAGGCAGAGAACCTCCGGCACTCACAGAGTTTGGGCCAGCCACCAAATTGGAGACCTAAAAAATCCCTGTTAAAAAAGTGTTTGGAATGGCTTTGGGTCGGTGATTGGACAGAGCTGGTTTTTACTCTCCCGAGTGTAGCTGCGCTGAGGAGGGCGGGCTCGGGGGGTCGCGCATGCGAGAGCTCTGTGCACTTTGCAGGACCTCTGGATCTCTACTCCGGCTAACAGCACTGACCCTCAGGAGAGCCCCCCTGGCTGCGGATGGGAACCAAGCGCAAGATTACTGTCTCCTACTGGCAGGTCAGACCCAAACATTTCTTTTTCTATTTGGCTTTTCTGGATTGTTTGTTCATTGTTTGAAATGTTTGCTCTTTTGTTTTTCAGCTCCCAGAGCCTCTCCCTCTCTCTAGCGTTCACTGTATGTTTGACACCAAGAGTATCATGCATGGGACCTCGACAGCCCATGGGGGGAGCAGCCACCTTGCTTAAATTGGGCTGCTCCCTGTTTGTACTCCGGAGGCAGTTCCTAACAGTCCTGTTCCTAGAGAGAGCTCGCCCCCCTCTCCTTCCTCCCGGTGAACATTAGCCTGCTTTCCCAGCCCTTCTCTCTTGGAGGGGAGGGCTCGGGGCTGGATTCACAAAGCCAGCAATGCAAACAGCTTTGAGCGAGCTAGCTCTGATCTCCCGCCTCCCTCCTCCAAGTTGTTTGTTGCCTTTGTGAATGGCAGCCCTGGTAGAAGAGGGGCTTCCCGGTGAGAGCCCAGCGCTGTCGCGGGAAAGGCCCATGTCTGCGTGTCGCTGCAGGGGAGGGAATGTAAAGCCGCCTGTTCTTTCTTGTGATCTAGGGACCATAGGCGCTATTTCTATGTTAACGAGCAGACAGGAGAGTCCCAGTGGGAGTTCCCGGATGGTGAGGAGGAAGAGGACGGGCAGGCCCCGGACAGTAAAGCTGAGGCTGTTCCCAAACCAGCTCCGAAGGAGAAAGCTGAGTCCGGTGGTGAATCCACGGTGGAGAACTCCACAGGTACTGGGGGGCCCAGGCTGTGAGATGGGGGAGCAGGAAGCAGTGTGGACTGGCTACAGGGAGGGTGTGTGTGGCTACAGATGCTGGAGAGCTGCTGGTACCAAGGATGGTGCAATGGTTAGAGCACTACCACTAGCAAGATCTGGCTTCAGTTCCCTGCTCTGCCATGGATTCGCTGTCTGACCATGGGCCGGTCCCTTGTTGTCAGAGTTTCCATCTGTAACAGGGTGTGAGGGCCAATCTGTGAGCTGGTGAGGGGCCCCGATGGTGGGTGATAGGGCCAGAACAAGCTCCTCTGAGCCAGAGAAAGAGAAGAGGGTCCCTCTGCCATCAGTGAGCCGTGGCTCAACACGCCATCAGGTTTCGGTTAGCCGTGGACAGCGGCTGAGCCGTGGACGGGGTTAACCCAGAAGGGAGGCACTGTGCTCCAGGCAGCTGGAGTCGCACTGCCACACACTTCCCCAAGAGCCCTCGTGCGCAGAGGGCACGCAGCTCCTCGCCCTACAGCTCGGGCAGTGAGTCTGTGGTGCACCGTACATGGGCACTGCGCACCCCTGCCACTGCTCGGGGGAGGGGATCAACACAGCTGTGCGGAGGAATGGATGGGTTGTGGCACAAACAGTTCCAGGGCGGGTTGTCAGGCATGCACCAACGTGTCTCCTCAGGTCCTCTCAGCAAAGAGCCCTTCTCCGGCCAAGTTCCTGCCACGTCCCTTGTGCCGCTCACTCCGTTTTGGACTATGCTTCAGTCTTCTGTCCCCGTGCTCCAGCCCCCTCTGCCCTTGGAGGTGCCCCCACCTCCTCCCCCTCCGCCAGAGTCACCCCCGCCACCGCCGCCGCCGCCACCGCCTCCTGGGGAGGACGGAGAGATCCAGGAGGTAGAGATGGAGGACGAGGAAAGTGAGGAACCACCAGCCCCAGGAACAGAGGAAGATGCTCCTCTGAAACCGCTTCTCCGCCCAGCCGTCACCAGCAGCCAGGTGAGGGCGGGGAGTGACCGCTGCCCAGGGCGGGCCCCGGATCGGGTGCACTGTGTGAAACAGGCAGCTCGGCATCACTTGGCCGGGCGTGTTTCCCAGTGGCTCTGCTTTGTATCCTCCTGCAGCAAACCCCTGTCACCCCCTGGGTGAGGGCTGGCTGCCTAGCAGCTCTGTCTTCCCCCCCACTCCCAGTCCTGGGAGAGAAGGTTTTCATGAATGATATACCCTCTCCAAAAGCCATTGCCAGGGCCCCTCCCAAGAGGCGGTGGAAAGGAGGTGGTCCTGGGACGTTGCTCAGCCCTGGCTCTTGGGGGAGCAAAGGTGAGTTTTAATGGGCAGAGAGGTCATTGGGCGTGCCGTGGTTCTGCGCTGTGAACCGGCGAAGAGGAGCCTGGGGGATCAGTGGAGGTGCAATGGATAAGGGGCAAAGCGTTCCTTAGTGAGCTGCCCGGCTCCCGCCTGAGGCCGTGCTGCTCTGGAACAGCCTTAAACCCCTTATTCTCTGCGGGAGGATTTCACCCTCGTGAAAGGGTTCCTCTGCCAGGAGTGCAAAGTGTTTCCCCCACACGAGGCGGAGAATCCATTTGTCTCCTGGGGCGGGGTCATGTTAAACGGCAGACCAAAGGTGCACAAGACCCAAGGCCCCTCTGTGCTAGCAGTTCGCTTGGCTGCGCTCAGGAGCAGCTGTGCAAGGGACAGGTAGGGGCAGCAGCCAGAGCAAGACCTGGCTGTGCAGGAGCTGCCGACGGCTAGGAATTTGGTGGGGGCAGTGGGTGCCAGCTGCACCAGGGTGATTGGGAGGGTGAGCCACGGGGGGCAGTGAGGTCCCCGAGCCAGGCCAGAGCTGTAGGGGGGGACGGGCAGTGCGGCAGGCCAACACAGTGATGGGCTCCCTCCATCACTGGGTCACCCAGGCCTAGGTTCAGTGCTGCCTGGGGCTGTCTTGAGTAAGCACATCCCCTTGCCAGAGAGAGCCCCCGTCCGAGGGGCACTGGGTTTAGCTGGCTCAGCAGAGGGGCCTTGGAGATGTCTTACCGTATGATTGGAGAATTGCTAACATAGTTCCTATTTTTAAGAAAGGAAAAAAACATGATCTGGGTAACTACAGGCCTGTTAGTGTGACATCTGTAGTATGCAAGGTCTTGGAAAAAATTTTGAAGGAGAAAGTAGTTAAGGACATTGAGGTCAATGGTAAATGGGACAAAATACAACATGGTTTTACAAAAGGTAGATCGTACCAAACCAACCTGATCTCCTTCTTTGAGAAAGTAACAGATTTTTTAGACAAAGGAAACACAGTGGATCTAATTTACCTAGATTTCAGTAAGGCGTATGATACCGTGCCACATGGGGAATTATTAGTTAAATTGGAAAAGATGGGGATCAATATGAAAATTGAAAGGTGGATAAGGAATTGGTTAACAGGGAGACTACAGCAGGTCCTACTGAAAGGTGAACTGTCAGGCTGGAGGGAGGTTACCAGTGGAGTTCCTCAGGGATCGGTTTTGGGACCAATCTTATTTAATCTTTTTGTTACTGACCTCGGCACAAAAAGTGGGAATGTGCTAATAAAGTTTGCGGATGATACAAAGCTGGGAGGTATTGCCAATTTAGAGAGAGACCGGGAAATCATACAGGAAGATTTGGATGACCTTGTAAACTAGAGTAATAGTAATAGGATGAAATTTAATAATGAGAAGTGTAAGGTCATGCATTTAGGGATTAATAACAAGAATTTTAGTTATAAGCTGGGGATGCATCAATTAGAAGTAACGGAGGAGGAGAAGGACTTGGAGTATTGGTTGATCATAGGATGACTATGAGCCGCCAATGTGATATGGCCATGAAAAAAGCTAATGCGGTCTTGGGATGCATCAGGCAAGGTATTTCCAGTAGGGATAAGGAGGTTTTAGTATCGTTATACAAGGCACTGGTGAGACCTTACCTGGAATACTGTGTGCAGTTCTGGTCTCCCGTGTTTAAGAAGGATGAACTCAAACTGGAACAGGTACAGAGAAGGGCTAATAGGATGATCCGAGGAATGGAAAACCTGTCTTATGAAAGGAGACTCAAGGAGCTTGGCTTGTTTAGCCTAACCAAAAGAAGGTTGAGGGGAGATGAGATTGCTCTCTATAAATATACCAGAGGGATAAATACCAGAGAGGGAGAGGAATTATTTAAGCTCAGTACCAATGTGGACACAAGAACAAATGAATATAAACTGGTCATCAGGAAGTTTAGACTTGAAATTAGACGAAGGTTTCTAACCATCAGAGGAGTGAAGTTTTGGAATAGCCTTCCAAGGGAAGCAGTGGGGGCAAAAGACCTATCTGGCTTTAAGCTTAAACTTGATAAGTTTATGGAGGAGATGGTATGGTGGGATAACATGATTTTGGTAATTAATTGATCTTTAACTATTCATGGTAAATAGGCCCAATGGCCTGTGATGGGATGTTAGATGGGGTGGGATCTGAGTTACTACAGAGAACTCTTTCCTGGGTATCTGGCTGGTGAATCTTGCCCATATACTAAGGGTTTAGCTGGTCACCATATTTTGGGTCGGGAAGGAATTTTCCTCCAGGGCAGATTGGAGGAGGCCCTGGAGGTTTTTCGCCTTCCTCTGTAGCATGGGGCACGGGTCACTGGCTGGAGGATTCTCTGCTCCTTGAAGTCTTTAAACCACGATTTGAGGACTTGGATAGCTCAGACATAGGTGAGAGGTTTATTGCAGGAGTGGGTGGGTGAGATTCTGTGGCCTGCGTTGTGCAGGAGGTCAGACTAGATGATCATAATGGTCCCTTCTGACCTTAATATCTATGAATCTATGACTCAGTCCAGCCCCCTGACTCCCCACCCCCTCTTCCTGCAGAGTAACTCCGAAGGCAACACCTCCACTGCCCTCACCGCTAAACCACAGAAGAGGAAAGCCGGTGAGATGAGCACGGGGCTGGTTCAGCGAGCAGCGACCATCGGCAGCTGTCCCGTTCTCTACAGCCAGCCCGTCATGGCAGCCAGTGAGTACCAGCCCCGGAGTGGCCTACCTGAGGCCAGAGCGGCATCTGCAGCGGGGGCTGCCAGGGACTTACCAACCTCCATCTCTCTGCTGTATCCGCAGGCCCTCAGCCCATGGGGCTGAGTCTCCAGCCGAGTTACCTGGGCGTGACCGCACCAGCCATCATGAGCTATTCGGAATGTGCCGTGCCCACTGGTCTCGCGGCCACCATGGCGCAGCCAGCCCCCGCACGAGGAGCCCTCCCTGCCAAGGGGGCCATGGAGCAGCCACCTCCCCCACCTCCACCGCAGCCGCCGCCACCGCCTCCCCCAACCACCAAAGCACCGCCTCCCGAGAAACCTCGCAAGGGGAGAAGGGACAAGGTAGGGGCGGGCTCACCACTGCCCAGGCCTGTGGGGGAGTCACTGGCAGATCCAGGCTGTGCCTGCAGGGTGGGCACGAGCAGTGAGAGAAGAGTCAGGACTTTGTGGCCTTGGGAGACAAGTCGCTTCCTTCTGATTGTCTGTAAAGGGGAGGCTGGCTGATGTGTGGAGCACCTTGGGGTCCCTGAGTGAAGGGCTGATGCTTCAGGCAGCTTGCTTCCGTTTGTGGGCAGTGGCTCCCCTAGTGTGGGGCAGGTCAGCCCCCAGGAGTGCGTGGGGCCAGCGCTGGGCTAGCAGGGCTTGCTGCTAGTCAGCATTGAAGTGGCTGGGGGGAAAGCCTGTTCTCTCCCTAGCAGTAGCTAGACACACCGCTTCCCTGGAGTTCTTGGGGCTCCTCCAGCATTAAGAGGGGGGCTGTGTCCCCGTCCCTGACTGGGCCTGTAGGCGCTACCGTAATACACCTAATAAATAATGTACAGCCCCTAGCACAGCAGGGCCCTGACCTGTGGCTTGCAGCCACTATGGTAATATAGCAGTGTGTGGCAGGGCTTGTGCCCGCCCCTGACTCTCAATGATCAGCCCCTCTCATCCTCCGCCGGTCTCTCCCAGCCAGCCACTGGAGCAGAACGTAGTGCCTGCCTGGAAGCATCGGCCGTTTTTCCCACACACACACTCTGCCTCCGTTCCTTTGGCTGGGTCTGTGTTGCCTTCCTCTCCCTCCTGCCCTGGCCCTGTGTGGGAGGGGCGCTCCTCCGTGCCCATGGTGCCACCTGCATGATCCCAACCCTTCCCCTTCTTTGTGTGCAGGGCAAGAAGGGGAAAGCGAAGATGCCGTCACTGGTGAAGAAGTGGCAGAGTATCCAGCGGGAGCTGGACGAGGAAGAGAACTCCAGCTCCAGCGAGGAGGACCGGGAGCTCACCTCTCAGAAGCGCATCGAGGAGTGGAAGCAGCAGCAGCTAGTGAGGTATGGGCGGGGGGACTGGTGGGGGATCGAGAGGGGCCCGGTGGGCCTGGAGCCTGCTCCTCGGGAGTCCTCTGCACCTGCTCGCAATCCAGTTCCTGCTACACCCCCGGCCAGGGCACCAGCCAGCCCCCCCAGCTGGCAGTGTCAGCAGAGGGGTCCCAGGAGGGAGCGTTCCTCCCCTCAGAGCCAGCTTCCCCCTGACAGGGCAGCGTGGCTGGGCTGTGCTGCTGCTGGGGTCCTCACCCCCTTTTTCTGTGCCACAGTCCCCAGGAGACCCTCTCGCTGGCCTGGCCCCTCAGATGCTGGCTGTATCCGTTGCTGTTATTGGGGGGGGCGGTTCTTTTCCTGTGGATATCACCACATCTGTGACCGGTTATCGCTCGTGCTTTAGCGAGGCACTTCCTGGCGCCCTTCACCTATCTCCAGGGCACCCTAGAGCACTCCCCCTCGGATCAGCCCTCTCCAGCCTGCCCACGCGAGCAGTGCTCTCAGCCTGGGTGGTTTCCCCGTTTGTTGGAAATCCGGCTCCTCTAGCAGATCCCCCTTTCCCAGGCCAGGCCAGCAGAGAGCCCACTGCCCTGGGTGCCTCCTCTCGGGGGCAGCACTGCCTTGCTGGGCCACTTACCCCTCGTTGTGCCGAACTGGAGTTCTCCGCCAGTCACAGCGCAGCGGCTGACTCAGTACGTCACCTGCTTAACTACAGCCCTTAGCTCCCCTTCCAGTGTGTAGGGCCAGCTGTCCCATAGCTCTTTGGGCTCGCAGCATAAAGCAATGGGGCCTGGGGAGTGCGAAGGCAAAGCGAGAGGGCATGGGGAGGGAGAAGACCCCTGCTGGATGTTCAGCTTGCTACCCCCCTGCAGTGAGCTGGGTGGCACGGGCTAGGTCCTTCCCGCCGCTGTATTTACAAAACTCCCATGGATCGAGTTTCGTGGCCACTGCAGCTTCTCCCCTGGGGTCCTTCCAGTGGCTGCCTGAGCCTGAACGCCCCACTCTGACGATGTGTATAAGAAACTTCTCCCCTCTGCCCATTCCGGTGAGGGGAGCAGGTGTGTGTGGGTTGGTGTGGGGGGATAGCTGGACCCTCCCATCAGCTCTGCAGCTGGGGAAGCCTGACCACTGAGCTGTCGTGCATTGGGTGAGGATTCCCAGCAACAAGGGGACAACACTTGACTGAATCCTTCCCAGCCCCCAGAACTGCTCCCTGACACAGCATCTTCTAGCGCCCCAGGAGATCTTAGGCAAAGGGCCAGTTTCCCGCTGACATGCTCCTGCTGCTCTCCGGAGGGTTGATTTGGCCATTCTGCATCAGAGGCAACTCTGTGAACTTTGCATCGTGTGCATGTCCCCTCTGTGCTCCCCCTACTCCCACTCCCCTGCCAAGGGCAGATAAGGCCCCTGAGGGTGGGCTGCACGAGCTCTGCCCGGACTCCTTTGCAGCACCTGAGTGGCTCTTTGTCCCCACAGTGGCATGGCGGAGAGGAACGCCAATTTCGAGGCCCTGCCGGAGGACTGGCGAGCGCGGCTCAAGCGGAGGAAAACCACTTCGAGCACATGAGGCATCGGCACTGGTTTTTTGTTTTTTGGTTTTTTTTTTTTACACATGTACAGTTTAGAGCCTCTTACCGATACGACTGTTGTCAATAAATTGTAACTGTTTGGGGCATCCCGTTTCAGTTGAATGGGCTGATGCAGCGATCCCCTAGACTGGGACCTCTCCAGGGTGGGAGCTGGGATGTGAAAGGCCTGTTAGGTAATGGGTGGCCTTGACCGGCCTTCTGCTCACTGTTCAGCTCCTCCTGGCACAGCGGGGGTGCTGGGCATGAATAGTCCGTTTTGGGGTTGGGCTCTGGCAGCGACTGCACCGGGTGGGCCTGCCTCCCGCACAATGCTTGGCCCAGCTGGTAGAGCCGAGTCGAGCTCAGAACCCTCTCCCTTCCCCTTGCAGTTTAAGGAGAAAGCGGCTCTTCCTTGGCTTTCAGACCTAGCTCTCTCGGACGCCTCCTGGCTTTGCCATTCCCAGCATCTCTGGCCCGAAGGTGCTGCAGCTCTGTCCCGCGCCGAGTAGGAACTCGTGCGTGCACTTCCTCCGTCAGAGCCAGCCAGTGGCCTGGATGTCCCTGAGAGCTCGACAAGCCCTTCACTTGAATCCAGGGTTGTCTGCAGGGCCTAGTGCAGAGACTAGACAAGTCCACTTTGCCTGGGCCATAAAACCTTTGGTCAGCCCTTGGACACGTTTGCGGGCTACCTGGGAGGTGGTGGGAGGCCATGTGTCAGGAGCCACTCACAGAAAAGCATTGCTGTTTGCTCGCTAGTTCTCCGCTGTTCTAGGCCCCACCTCCTTTCGCTCCCCATCAGTCCCCTGATTTCAGTGAAAGTAGCTTTTGTCCATGTTAAGCCTCCCTCCCTCTCTTTCTTTGGCTTAGAATCAGGTAAAAGTCACTTTCTTCCCACAGAAGGGAAGGCCACTCGGGTTTCCAGCCGTTTGTATTTCTCCAGTTTTTGGCTTTGTAAATTTGTACATAGATATGAATAAAATCCCTTTTTATACTTCAGAACCTGCGTGTTCTTGTACTGCGGTGCGGGATGGACAGTGCACTTGGGCATAGGGCAGCGCCTGCAAATCGGCCTGGGGGGATATGGTGAAGCTACGTTCTGGGTGACTCAGGCTTCTCCAGACACTGCCCCTGCCAACTCACCAGCAAAGGGGAATCTGTCTGACTTGAACAGGCAGGCGCTCTTGGTCCACGGGTGCACTAAAGCAGTTGTTGATGCAGGCTCAGCTACGCCAGGGAATCTCATCAGGGAGGCTGGATGCCACCTCGGACACCCTCCTGCCTGTACAGTAGGGCCCATAACTAAGGCAGTGTGTCTGTCATGGATTTCGTGCCTTCGTGACTTTTGCAGCGGATGGTGCAGCTGGCTCAGGGGCTGCCCAAGTGTTCGGGCAGCCCCTGAGCCATCAGGAGCAGCAGTTTAGGTGTGGGAGGAGGGCCAGGGGCAGGGGTTTGGAGTGCCGGGCAGTGCTTACCTTGGAGGGACTCCTAGGGAGCAGAGGGCAGGTCCCTGCAGCTCCTAGGCAGAGAGGCCAGGGGGGTTTGCATGCTGCCCCTGCTTGCCAGCACCACCCCCGCAGCTCCCATTGGCTGTGGTTTCTAGTCAATGGGAGCTGTGGAGCTGGAGCTCGTGGTTGGGAGCAGTGTTCGGAGCCCCCCCCCAGCCTTCCCTCCCCCTAGGAGCTGCAGGGACATGCAGTCCGCTTCCAGGGAGCTGCGCAGAGTTGGAGGATAGGGAGCCTGTCAGCTCTCATATATCTCTCACACTCACACACCCCACCCCCACCCACCCCGCCCTGGGCTGCATGCCTCTGCTCGCACCCTCCAGCACCAGTGAGGGTTCCAGGCCACCCCCCCAGAGCACCCCTGGCCCCATTTTAGTCAGGGGTATATGGTACAAGTCATGGGCTGTGACTGTTTGTTTACTGCCTGTGACGTGTCCATGACTTTTACTAAAAATACCCGTGACTAACAGGTAGCCTTACCCATAACACCCTGGGTGCTGATTGTGGTAAAAATCCATGTCATGAGATTTTTTTTCAGCATCATTCATTGCATTGGCCTTTCAGTCCTGGCCTTGTCCCCTGTTCCGCCAGCCACTTGCTGCTCATAAAGCCATGTCCTTATGTGCCAAAAGGTTCTTGGCAGGGTGGAAGGATTGTTGGTTTTTACTGAGTCACACCTATGTAATCCTAGTGCAGGTGTTCTCAGCCACGGGGCAGGGGGTGCAGAGGAATGCCCCCACTTCCATGCCAATCAGTGAGGAAAAGGGGAGCACCACTGTTCTAGTGAATCCTAAAGACTAAATTGACCTGGCAGATCCTCTCTAGGCAGTGGGGTATGGTGTCTAACACCCATTGTATAATGTGGGCAGGGCTGAAGGGAGCCGGAAGTTAATGAACCCAAATTGGTATGTTGGATATTAAGCTTAATTGGTGGACAAAATAATGAGGGGATGGGGTAGTCAACCCATCACTGCCTTGTTGGGTCCTGAAAGATTTTGTGGGAAACGAACCAAAAAAAAAAAAGTCTCCTGGAGTGAGCTTCACCATCATGGCTCCCCCTGCCCGCAGCATGGACCTTTATCACCCTAAAGCGGAGAGATGCCCTGACCAGACCCAGCCAGAGAGAGGGGCCCAGATGCTATCGCCATCTGTACCAGCTCCAGCTGAATCCCAAACACCACCTGGCATGACAGTTTTTTACCACCTTTGTTTCAATCTAAGAGACTGTCAAGTGAGGAGGCTTTGCCTTCTGAAGCTGGACTTTAGCAGCAGCAGTGCTCGCAGCTCTAGCCCCTCAACCAACTTCTTCCCTTTTCCCCAGAATGACAGGTATGGCTGTCTTTAATACATCGAACGAGGGCTTTTTCCTTCTGAAAAACTCTCTGCAGCTCAAGGGGAAGGGGGCAAGGCTGGTGAAAATAAGTCTTATTTAACACTTCACATTGTAAAGGCTTTAAGTGAATTTCCTTTTCTGTCGTTTTTATTGAAGTTTAAAGGATTTTTAATACTATTAACCACGGTGCTAAGCAGGCTGAAGTCGCCGTATCCCAAGCTTTGCGTGTTGTTTAACGATGATCGTGGACTCAATTATGTTAACACCTTTAGCCCCTATATTCCACCTAAATTAATACCAGCAGCCCAGGCCACACAGAATCACACCTGCATGTCCCTGAGGTGATGGGAGCAGTAGGGCCCAGTCTCTACACATGCAGGGTTATGGGGCTGTAGGACCAGGTCTGCATACAAATGGGCAGGTCCCCAGGGCGACGGGGGCGGTGGGGCCCAGTCTCTACACGCACACAGGTGCGGAGCTATGGGGCTGTGGGACCAGGTCTGCATACAAATGGGCAGGTCCCCAGGGCGACGGGGGCGGTGGGGCCCAGTCTCTACACGCACACAGGTGCGGGGTTATGGGGCTGTGGGACCAGGTCTGTATACAAATGGGCAGGTCCCCAGGGCGACGGGGGCGGTGGGGCCCAGTCTCTACGCGCACACAGGTGCGGGGCTATGGGGCTGTGGGACCAGGTCTGTATACAAATGGGCAGGTCCCCAGGGCGACGGGGGCGGTGGAGCCCAGTCTCTACACGCACACAGGTGCGGGGCTAGGAGGCTGTGGGACCAGGTCTGTATACAAATGGGCAGGTCCCCAGGGCGACGGGGGCGGTGGGGCCCAGTCTCTACGCGCACACAGGTGCGGGGCTATGGGGCTGTGGGACCAGGTCTGTATACAAATGGGCAGGTCCCCAGGGCGACGGGGGCGGTGGGGCCCAGTCTCTACGCGCACACAGGTGCGGGGCTATGGGGCTGTGGGACCAGGTCTGTATACAAATGGGCAGATCCCCAGGGCGACGGGGGCGGTGGGGCCCAGTCTCTACGCGCACACAGGTGCGGGGCTATGGGGCTGTGGGACCAGGTCTGTATACAAATGGGCAGGTCCCCAGGGCGACGGGGGCGGTGGGGCCCAGTCTCTACGCGCACACAGGTGCGGGGCTATGGGGCTGTGGGACCAGGTCTGTATACAAATGGGCAGGTCCCCAGGGCGACGGGGGCGGTGGGGCCCAGTCTCTACGCGCACACAGGTGCGGGGCTATGGGGCTGTGGGACCAGGTCTGTATACAAATGGGCAGGTCCCCAGGGCGACGGGGGCGGTGGGGCCCAGTCTCTACGCGCACACAGGTGCGGGGCGAGGGGGCTGTGGGACCTGGTCTGTATACAAATGGGCAGGTCCCCAGGGCGACGGGGGCGGTGGGGCCCAGTCTCTACGCGCACACAGGTGCGGGGCTATGGGGCTGTGGGACCAGGTCTGTATACAAATGGGCAGGTCCCCAGGGCGACGGGGGCGGTGGGGCCCAGTCTCTACACGCACACAGGTGCGGGGCTATGGGGCTGTGGGACCAGGTCTGTATACAAATGGGCAGATCCCCAGGGCGACGGGGGCGGTGGGGCCCAGTCTCTACGCGCACACAGGTGCGGGGCTATGGGGCTGTGGGACCAGGTCTGTATACAAATGGGCAGGTCCCCAGGGCGACGGGGGCGGTGGGGCCCAGTCTCTACGCGCACACAGGTGCGGGGCTATGGGGCTGTGGGACCAGGTCTGTATACAAATGGGCAGGTCCCCAGGGCGACGGGGGCGGTGGGGCCCAGTCTCTACGCGCACACAGGTGCGGGGCTATGGGGCTGTGGGACCAGGTCTGTATACAAATGGGCAGGTCCCCAGGGCGACGGGGGCGGTGGGGCCCAGTCTCTACGCGCACACAGGTGCGGGGCTATGGGGCTGTGGGACCAGGTCTGTATACAAATGGGCAGGTCCCCAGGGCGACGGGGGCGGTGGGGCCCAGTCTCTACACGCACACAGGTGCGGGGCTATGGGGCTGTGGGACCAGGTCTGTATACAAATGGGCAGGTCCCCAGGGCGACGGGGGCGGTGGGGCCCAGTCTCTACGCGCACACAGGTGCGGGGCTATGGGGCTGTGGGACCAGGTCTGTATACAAATGGGCAGGTCCCCAGGGCGACGGGGGCGGTGGGGCCCAGTCTCTACACGCACACAGGTGCGGAGCTATGGGGCTGTGGGACCAGGTCTGCATACAAATGGGCAGGTCCCCAGGGCGACGGGGGCGGTGGGGCCCAGTCTCTACACGCACACAGGTGCGGGGTTATGGGGCTGTGGGACCAGGTCTGTATACAAATGGGCAGGTCCCCAGGGCGACGGGGGCGGTGGGGGCCCAGTCTCTACGCGCACACAGGTGCGGGGCTATGGGGCTGTGGGACCAGGTCTGTATACAAATGGGCAGGTCCCCAGGGCGACGGGGGCGGTGGAGCCCAGTCTCTACACGCACACAGGTGCGGGGCTAGGAGGCTGTGGGACCAGGTCTGTATACAAATGGGCAGGTCCCCAGGGCGACGGGGGCGGTGGGGCCCAGTCTCTACGCGCACACAGGTGCGGGGCTATGGGGCTGTGGGACCAGGTCTGTATACAAATGGGCAGGTCCCCAGGGCGACGGGGGCGGTGGGGCCCAGTCTCTACGCGCACACAGGTGCGGGGCTATGGGGCTGTGGGACCAGGTCTGTATACAAATGGGCAGGTCCCCAGGGCGACGGGGGCGGTGGGGCCCAGTCTCTACGCGCACACAGGTGCGGGGCTATGGGGCTGTGGGACCAGGTCTGTATACAAATGGGCAGGTCCCCAGGGCGCCGGGGGCGGTGGGGCCCAGTCTCTACGCGCACACAGGTGCGGGGCTAGGGGGCTGTGGGACCAGGTCTGTATACAAATGGGCAGGTCCCCAGGGCGACGGGGGCGGTGGGGCCCAGTCTCTACGCGCACACAGGTGCGGGGCTAGGGGGCTGTGGGACCAGGTCTGTATACAAATGGGCAGGTCCCCAGGGCGACGGGGGCGGTGGGGCCCAGTCTCTACGCGCACACAGGTGCGGGGCTATGGGGCTGTGGGACCAGGTCTGTATACAAATGGGCAGGTCCCCAGGGCGCCGGGGGCGGTGGGGCCCAGTCTCTACGCGCACACAGGTGCGGGGCTATGGGGCTGTGGGACCAGGTCTGTATACAAATGGGCAGGTCCCCAGGGCGACGGGGGCGGTGGGGCCCAGTCTCTACGCGCACACAGGTGCGGGGCTAGGGGGCTGTGGGACCAGGTCTGTATACAAATGGGCAGGTCCCCAGGGCGCCGGGGGCGGTGGGGCCCAGTCTCTACGCGCACACAGGTGTGGGGCTAGGGGGCTGTGGGACCAGGTCTGTATACAAATGGGCAGGTCCCCAGGGCGACGGGGGCGGTGGGGCCCAGTCTCTACGCGCACACAGGTGCGGGGCTAGGGGGCTGTGGGACCAGGTCTGTATACAAATGGGCAGGTCCCCAGGGCGACGGGGGCGGTGGGGCCCAGTCTCTACGCGCACACAGGTGTGGGGCTAGGGGGCTGTGGGACCAGGTCTGTATACAAATGGGCAGGTCCCCAGGGCGACGGGGGCGGTGGGGCCCAGTCTCTACGCGCACACAGGTGCGGGGCTAGGGGGCTGTGGGACCAGGTCTGTATACAAATGGGCAGGTCCCCAGGGCGACGGGGGCGGTGGGGCCCAGTCTCTACGCGCACACAGGTGCGGGGCTAGGGGGCTGTGGGACTCGGTCCATACAGAGCCAGCCACGGCGCAGGCCCAGCCCAGCGGGTATGGAGCGGGAGGGGGCGGGGGCGAGGTCTCCCCAGGCCGGAGGCGGGGCCGGCGCTGAGCGAGCCCCGGAGCGCGGAAGGGAGGCTTCGATTTCACCCGGCTCCGCCATTGGCTCCTACCGGGCCACACGGATGGACCAATAAGCAGAGAGCTTTTCCCCGGCGCCACGCCCACTGCCTGTTGCTGGGTTACCGCGTCCCGGCATGAGGAGGGGCCCGGAGCAGGGCGGGAGGCTGCGGTGAGGGGCGCGGGGGGTTTTGGGCCCTAGAGCCGGGGAAACTCTGGGGAGTCCGTGTTCTAGATCGGGGGGGTCCTGGCTCTAGAGCAGCAGGAGCTCGGGGGGTCTGGGCTCTAGAGCAGGGGGAGTTTGGGGGGCGGTCTCGGCTCTAGAGAGGGGGGCGTTTGGGGGTCAGGCTGGGCTCTAGAGTGGGGGGCGTTTGGGGGTCAGGTTGGGCTCTAGAGCAGGGGGAGCTCTGGGGCGGTCTCGGCTCTAGAGTAGGGGGAGCTCTGGGGCAGTCTCGGCTCTAGAGCAGGGGGAGCTCTGGGGCAGTCTCGGCTCTAGAGTAGGGGGAGCTCTGGGGCAGTCTTGGCTCTAGAGCGGGGGGAGCTTGGGGGCAGTCTCGGCTCTAGAGCTGGGGGAGCTCGGGGGCAGTCTCGGCTCTAGAGCGGGGGGAGCTCTGGGGCAGTCTCGGCTCTAGAGCAGGGGGAGCTCGGGGGCAGTCTCGGCTCTAGAGCTGGGGGAGCTCGGGGGCAGTCTCGGCTCTAGAGCGGGGGGAGCTCTGGGGCAGTCTCGGCTCTAGAGCAAGGGGAGCTCTGGGGCAGTCTCGGCTCTAGAGTAGGGGGAGCTCTGGGGCAGTCTTGGCTCTAGAGCTGGGGGAGCTTGGGGGCAGTCTCGGCTCTAGAGCAGGGGGAGCTTGGGGGCAGTCTGGGCTGCAAGGCATGAGGGGGGTTTCCCTACAGCCGTTTGTGCTGTTTTCCATATGCATCTGGCTGCGTCAGGACCCCTGGCCTGTGATTCCAGTGCAGCCCTGGCTCCAGGCCGTCAGCTGCCTGGGGGAGCAGCCCTGTACAGAGCGGGCACTGGGTTCACACAGCCCCACAGGGCTGGTGATGGCCATGATGAGTGGTGCTGGGGGTGCAGAGCAGAGGGGCTGGGGCCCCTGGAGCACAGAGCCTCGTGGGGCAGGCGATGGCTGTGATGAGCAGCGTGGGGGTGTGATGTGGTTGGAGAGTTTCTTGATAACCTGACAGATGCGCCCCATCTCTGGGAACCAGCCATCCACTCTGAGGATTCTGCCCTGGATCCTGGTTTGGGATGGTGTCTCAGGGTCTAGAGAGCTGGTGAGGGGCAGGGGAGGATGCAGAGCTGGGTTTCACCTCATAGAGTGAGGGAGAGAGGGGTAGAATGGGAGGCCTGGTGTGTATCTGGTCAGGGACTGGGGGCTTTCAGGTCCCTTCCAGGCCCCTTGGTCACTAGTTTCTGTGCTTCCCCCTAGTGTCTGTCAGAGCTGTCACCACTACCTGTCATGAGTCCGGTCCAGGAGCCAACCCCTGAGGTTAGTGCAGAGCCCAGCCCTGCTGAACTGGGCCTAGGGGGGAGAGTGGGATCCTTTCAGCCTACAGGGCCATGCCATTGGGGACTGCAGCAAGGAGAGGGGAGCAGTGGGGGCCCCAGGGCAAAAGGGGCATCAGGGTGGGTGGGCACACGTGAAAGGGGCGGGCACTGGGGGGCTGTGCCTACAAGGGATTGGCCACGTGGACTCTGACCTGTTTGTTCATTAAATTCCTATGTGCTGGCATCTGTGGGTGTGGGGGCCTGGCTCTCACTTACCCTTCTCTTTCCTTCCCCAGCTGCTCGCAGACCCCTATGAGAGCTTCATGCATCACCATCTCCAGTACTATGGCTACTTCAGAGGTAAGAGCAGTTGGGTAGCTTGCTGTTCACTAGCCCAGGACGTTTCACTGGTCAGCAAACAGTGACTCAGAGCCCACTGGATGCCCCTGGGTTTCACCCCCCTCCCCTCTAGAACTGCCATCCTGCACTGGGCACCGCATGCTGGGACAGCTGTGGGAAGGGGACACTGTCAGCTGAAGAGCTAGGCAATTTACAAAGGTGCCTTTACAGTGATATTTCCCTGTATTTTGAAATGTTTTCCCTCCCCCATTGCTGTATGGAGACCCCCCCAAAGGAGAACATGCCGCTCACTGCGTGCCCAGGGCCGCAGTGCGTGATACTGGCTAGGCAGAGTGCTGTTAGAAGGGGATCAGTGCAGCATGTCCTTTTTGCCTTTAATGTCTCTGGTAGGCTGGTGCTGGAGCAGGCAGACCTGTGTGATTGTGGAGTGGGCTGTGTCCCTACTGTGTCTCGCTTGAAGGCTGGGAGCCCTGGAGCGAAGTCTGCATCCTGGCAGGATCCGAACCTGGTCCTCTGCTCCTGAGACAAGACTGAGTCTCTGATCACATAGCTTCCCGTATTGCCAGAAGAAGCCTTGGCTCGTATTCAAGCATCTAGTAACTGCAGGCTCTTTCTGTGCCTATAGGGAGCCGCGGGGCAGAGTACCTCCTCCGGCACCTGGTGGCTGGCTAGTCTTTTCATGTTAAATGACTGAGATCCCCTGAGAGGATCCTACAGCCACTAGCCCTTCTCTCCCTAGTGCTCAGAAGCAGAGTAGCTGTAGGCTGGAAGACCTGCTGGGTGCAATCTGGCCCACCCCCCAGGAGCAGTTCTGGATCGTTCCCTACAGCACGGTGGCCAGGCTAGCTTTAAATGTCCCAAGAAATGGAGGTTCCCCAGCACTAACAGCAACATCCCTTCCTAGATGAGGAGAAAACTGCTGAAAGCAGCTCCCTCCCGTCACGAGAGCGCAGGCCAAAGAGCTCATACTCTCTGCTGGAGCAGGAGAGCGGAGGATCAGACCGCAATTCCCTTCAGGATAACAGGAAGAAGCTGATCTGTGAGTGAGCTACTCAGCGTGAGGAGCTGGGTTTCCTTTGGCCATGACAGCCAGTGGCTCAGTTCAGCCGCTGTCTGCAACTCAGGGGCTGCGTTAGATTGGAAACAGACAGCAGGGGCGGGGTGTAGGGGAAGGATTGGGTCCATAGCAAACGGGTCCATAAACACCCACGTTAGTGGGCTAGCTGGGGAACCATGGGGCAACCCTCACCCAGAGGTATGAACATCACTTCATAGAACACACTGCTGGCTGGGGATTGCATCTTGGCTAAGTAAAGGAACAGATGACATCCAAGTGAGCTAGCACTGTTTGAAAGCTTTGCAAGACCATGCATCTGGGGAAGAGCAATTGGTGTCCCCTGAAGAGCAGGGAGAAACCTCCCCAGATACGGAAGTTGTTGCAACACAGAGTCTATCCGAGCTAAGGGGGAATGGCCTGTTAGTGGGCTGCTAGGGAGGTGAATGGTTGCCCCAGGAGAGTGGAGAATAAATTGTATAAAATCCAGGGTTGGGGAGGTCAAGATCTCACCCCAGTATTGCACTGTCCCCTTTTCTAGTGAGGGTTTCTTTATAAAGGGGATCTGCAAAGGTGGGGGCAGTGGCAGGGACCCTTCCTTGGGCAGGGCATAAAGAAGACCCAGTGTTTTCTGCCTGTCTTTTCCCTGTAGATTGATCAAGGCTGTGAAATCTTGTCTACCCTATTGAGGAGGTTTGGCAAAGAATGACTACTGTATATCCCAGAGCACTTGTGTAGTGGTAATGGGGTTTAATTCTGGTGCAGGTTAGTGACTCTCAGAAACTTTTATAGGTTGTTTGGGCCTCTGAGTCATTCAGTGAGAGAAAACCAATCCGCTGTCCTTTTTATGAATTTTACTGAGAACACAAACTAGCAAACATAAAGCTAACAAATTTGCTGTACTTCCCTGCAACGCTCATCAATGCAGCAATCGAATGGGGGTTCCAGTGGAGATCTGATGGCTTCATGTGGTGTTTAGATGTTGCTTGTAATTATTAGAATTGGGAGCACTGGCTGTTGGGAGTCTGAAAGGACAGGAAACACGAAGGAGGGGGAGGAGTTAAAAGAGGCGGATGGAGAGCTACTGAGGGTGCAGCAGGAGCTTGGAAAAGAGGTTTCCACTTTAAAAAATAAAGTCCTGTTGAAGTTTGTTAGTACCTTGCCTGGCTACTACAACACTTCATCAAGGAACTACCAATAGCATAAGTGGGAATGAATAACTGTGACACGAAAATAGATTGAGATCAACAATCGATCAAATCCTTGCATGATCACAGTCAGTCACATCATGCAACCAGCCGAACACAGCCTTATCCACAAACCCTTATACACAGACTGACTCTCCGAGGTAGAGCAGCCTTCTTCTTAGCCCTAGAAATTCTGCTGCCTCTCTTTGAAGCACTAACAATGCAATGGTTTGCTCAACTTTCTCCCCCCCAGCTAATCTCTCCACTTCCTGTCAGTGCAATGGGGCCAGCCCCCAAGTTCCCCTCTCAGGCAGAGTGGTTTTCGCTAACACCTGCACAGAGCCAGGGCGGCATAGAGCAATCTGGGGCAGCTTACTTAGGAGTTAGGTAAATCCAGGTGTGATGAGTTTCTAATATGGACTTAGCAGCACGGTGCGATTACTTCCCACACACACACACACACGCGGGAAGGTTAGGTAAAAACAGTTAGTTGCAGGCATCCTCCTAGAAAAGGCTCCAAAAGTAAAAAGAAACCCCCTTGGAAAAAGGCTCTGTTCTGCGGCCGGCTTGCCCTGTGGAGCTTCGCAGTCCGCCAGGAAGTGCAGTCTGAGCAGACAGACACTGTTCTTGGGTTCTGTAGCTTGTGCTAGTGGGTGTCGTCCCCTGCTCAGCTGGCTGCTCTGTGCTGCCTGTCTGCCCTCTCCAGGACTGGCCCAGGGAAAGGGGGGAATCAGCGGTTTAGTTGTTGTCAGGATGAGCCAGCCAGGAGCCCACTTCCTCACTCACCTGGCTTGTTCGGGTTGCCATTGGAGCCAGCAATGCCCCGCTGTCCCTCCCAGAGATGTTTTGCACGTAGCAGTATCCTCCCCAGCTGCATGTTCTGGTCCTGGGTGAGTGTGGCCAGGCTTAGCCTTGGGTTCACTTCTGGGAGCCTCCTTCCAGCGGGCAAGTTTATCACCATCTCTGTCTTAAACTGCAAGTTCACTTGCTCCCACAAAAGCAGCCTCCCTCCAGCCCTACCCTAGGGCAACGGCCAGTGGGTTGCAGATGGCTCTCTGGCCAGGAAGGCCTCGCCACTCCCCCTGGCATGGCTTGAGCCCATTGCCTTTGGGCTGATAACTGTGTCCTTGTCCCCTGATCATTCCCACATCTCGTGCTCACACTCCCTCCCTGTCAGTGAGGGCCTCGCAACCACAGTGGGAACTGGCCGGGCTGTCACCTTTTGGCTGGACTGGGGGCAGGGAGGGCCGTCTGGCTTAATGCCCCAAAGGCAAAGCTGCTTTGAAGATCCTGTTAATAGAAATTTCATTAAAAATACAATAGAGTAAAGCTGATACTGGGTGGCGACACTACTAATATGCCCAGCGCTGGGCTTGGGAGTCGGCCACAGGCCTGCAGTGTGGTACTGTGCCGACGCAGCTCTGTGGCATGGGACTGTTCTGTGTCTGCACAGCATCCAGCACAATGGGGTGCTGGGCCGTGGCTGGGCCCCTGGGAGCTACTGCCACCCAAAGCAGAAAGCACAATGGCTTTACGGGGGGGGAACCCTTTGTGAGCCAGTTGAAGATAATACATTTATCAATGAACACACAATGTCCAGTGGCAAAGTGCAGCCCTTCCCATCTAGGAGAGTCAGAATTAAGGTTTCCTGAGCAAGCCAAATCCTGCCGCCTTGAGTGTATGCCGGGGCGCTCCGCAGGTGCAGGCGGCTCTGCAGACTCAGGCCAGCTTCCTCTCACAAGCCCTAGGAAGGGAGAAGGGCGTCCCCTGGGCAGGCAGAGGGATGCTCCAGTGGGCTTGATCCTCCATTGGGATACACTCCCTGAGGCACCTTCCGCAAGTAGCCAAGCTAGGGCTGCCCCCATGCAACTCTGGTGTGTGCTGTGGCCGGGTGGCCCTGAATCACAGAGCCACAGGCAGGCCCTCTCCACTGTGTCCACTGAAGAGCAGCTGGTACCCGTTCTCCTAGTCCACTGGTTATGTTGCCCTAGGCAGCAAGTCCCCAGGAGTGCTGAGCAGTACTTATTCCTATAGTCCACTGGCCATGGCAGGTACTGTACCTCCACCTGGTTGGCAGAGTCTGCTGCTGCTGAGACACGGGTGCCAGGTGTGTTTGTGTCCTGCTGCACAAGCCTTTTCCTAGCAGTGCCAAAGCCAAGGCTCTGCTGTGTGTGCACACCATGAAATCGGGGCGTCCGGCCATGCACTGCGCTGCGGAGTCCCTAGTGCCTGCTCCTCTTCTCTTTGCAGGTTCTCTCATGCTGGAGGCTGCACTTCTCAAGAGCAAACAGCTTCTGTTCAATCACCTTGAGGGCCCTGGGGTCCCACGCCTGCGGGAGCCTCGGGGTCTCTTTGCTGTGCCCACCTCGAGAGGCCCCCTGCAGGCACCACGCTGGCCAGTGGAGTGCGAAGTCATCAAGGAGCAAATCCAACACATCGGTAACCGGAGCACTGTGTGTGTCACTGCCCCATCCCGTGTGGGGCTGCCGGGAGCTCCCCAGCTCGTCAGGGCATCGGTAACTGGAGCCCTGTGTGTGTCACTGCCCCTGTCCCATGTGGGGTGCCGGGAGCTCCCCAGCCCGTCAGGACTTCAGTAACCGGAGCCCTATGTGTGTCACTGCCCCTGTCCCGTGTGGGGTGCCGGGAGCTCCCCAGCCCATCAGGTCTCTGGCGCTAGCAATGTTGCGAGCTCCTGCCGTGGATGGTGTGTTTCCTAAAGCTCCAGATCCTGGAATCACATGATTGCATGAGAAGCTCAGCATCCATTTTAATAAAGGATGCTCATAGCCCTCATGGCCGCAGAGAAAAGCTTTAGACTGTGACCCTGGACAGCGCTGACACCAGATGTTAGAGAACAAGAGCCCCAAGTGGAGGAGGTTGTCAAATGTCATGATTTTTAAGCCAATCTCATGATTTTGGGGGTCTGACTTGGGATGAGCAAGTGGTATTGCACCTGTTGCATAAGCGTGTGGATCGGGGCTCTCAGGGAGGTCTGGGAGCTCCTGGGGCAATTACAAGGTCCCCAATAGGGTAGAGGCTGCAGTGAGGTTTCACACTTGAATGGTGAGCCCACAGGAGCCTGGTCAATTGTGTTAATGGCTAACCAGGTAACATTAACCCATGAAACCCTGCCCAGAAAATTGCACAGACCTGTCAGGCTTCATTTCACAAGGCACCCACACAAGCCTTCAATTCCTTTGGGAAGAATAAAATTACACCCCCTAGAGCCTCGCTGAAACCCTGTACCTGTTCAGGTGCGCTTTGGCCAAGAGAGCCATTCATTTCTCTCTCTCGTTGCTGGGTCTAGTTAGAGTCCCCAGCACCGGGACTCCCCCAGTTCTCTGGACAGACTGTTCCATGGCCTAGTGCATCACGCTGTCATCACCCCAACATTCAGTCTAGCACGTCCCTTCCTGCCATTTGCCCCCTAGCTCCTCAATCTTCCCTGTTTTCTGGAATCCCACTCTTTCTGGGATGGATCCACCCAGCGAACGCTCCCCTGCCTTTGGCATTGCTTAGCTCCCCTTGCCGGCTCATCTTTTTCTTGCTTCTCTCCTCTGGCTCCACTTCGTTTTTCAGTCCCTGCCAGGGAATGTGGTGCCCAGAGGTCAGAGTGCTGTGTCTGCCTCCCAGCCAGCCAGTGGGGCCTAGCGGAGTAATCGTGGCACTAGAAACCAGACTACTTCTCCCTCTGTGTGATGAATCGTTTCGTGTTGGGTTAAGCTGGGCTCTGTGGCACGGGGAGGCTGGTCAGCCCTTGGGAGAGACGTGGCTAAGGCCCAGCATTACCCAGAATTCTCTGCCTCCGCAGCAGTCAAATTGGTGCTCTTTGCGCAGAACTTTCCAGCCAGTATTTGTTGGCCCTTGGGGTCTCCCGTTCTTGTGGGGGACCTGAAATGGGCATTTCCTGCTTTTCCCACAGGTGAGTCTGGGGGATGAAACCCAGGAAAGGTGCGAGCAGACAGGGCCGTGCGTCTGCCCCCTTAACTCCATGCATTTGCATTAAAACTCTGTGGAGGACGATTGACTGTCACATCTTCAAAAGGGGACTGGCTGGGTCTGAAACCAGGCTGTTCTGTCACTGCCCAGGTGCTTCCCCTTCATAGCAGATTTACTCTACCCAGTTGGCCTCCTTCCCAACACAGACCCCCCACTGGACTATTAGAAATCACAGGATTGTCACAATCACAGGTTTGTCGGTATGGAAGAGAGGACACTAGCTGAGAATGAACATGTGGGGAGGGTCATGCCTTTCGCTCTATTACTACATGGCACAGGGGTTTCAGAGCTCTTTTCAGGAGAGCACGTTTCTTTACCCTGTGGGGCAGGTTACCATCTGAAACCCCTGCAATAATAACTGGAACCATTCCCCCTGTCTCCTCAGAGTGGGTGCCGTCTGAACCGGAGCCATTCTATCAGCCCACAGGAAATGAGCCAGCCCCACTAATTGTGGGGAAGGAGAAAGGAACCGTGGTCTATCACATAAAGCCAGGTATGGGCTCATACACTAACAACACTGATAACCTGGGCGTGGAATCCAGGAGTCTGTAAAGCCCCTTTCAGACCTGCTCTGGGGCAGGGCTGAGCCGCGCCTGGCTGGTCTCTGAGAACACTGGCTGTAAGGTGTTGTTTCCTCTCCGGTTCCGACACAGCGTGGGACGAGAGCTCCCTGTTTTCATGTGAAACACTCGGGGGTTCTGGCTGCACACAGGAAATCTTGCTCTACACTTCGGGTGACAGATCTACACAATTCTCATCTCCAGCGCATGAGACATTAAACTAACCCAGGGCCAGATCCAAAGCCCAATGAAGCCAATGTTGACCTGCTCAGGCATTAATTGGGAAATCATTGGTCAAACCATAAAACTTGAATGGGCTGGATCTCAGTGGCTGAGGCCTCTATAAATGACTGAATGCTGGCTTTTCTAGAGCACGCCTCATCCCCAGATCACCGCTGGGGTGGGAAAGACCCAGAGGTCCCAATACAGGACTGTTCCCTGTGCTATGTTTTCTAGTGGCAAATGTTCCTGGCAATGTGGCTCCCACCCCTTCCCTACAGGAGCGATCCCACAGCCTGATGTGTCTCTCTGTTGAGGAGTTGAATCCTGTCTGATCTGTTGTCCTGCAGCAGGAGGCAGATTCTGGAGATCTCAGCTCATAAGCGGCTTGCTGGCTCTGTGAGATGGGAAATGGCCACCAGTCACTGCCCAGCAGCCTCCAGTTAGCAGGGCCCAAGTCTCTTACTGGTTTTCTAACCATCCCCTAGGAGAGAGGCTGAGATTGGGCAGCAGCCAGGTGTCCCCGAGGGTACTCACAATAGCTCCCAAGGGCATGTAGGGTGTTCTTTACCCCCTCTGCTCCTTCAGCAAGCACAACTCTTGACATCCAGTTCCAGTGAACCAGCCCTGCCCTCCCAGTGAACTCTCCTTAACCCTTTTGTGCCCAGCTTAGAGCTGCCTTGCGTGACATGCCTGCTCTAACAGTGGAAACTTGGGGTACTTGAGCTGGAGGTGTGATCCGGGGTTGAAATTACATCTCCAGCTCCAGTATGGACATACCCTTTGGCTATATCTACACTGGCGCCTATGCCGGCGCAGCTATGCCAGTGTAGCCCCTGAGTGGAGGTGTAGCCTATCCTGACAGAAGGCGTTTTTCTGTCGGTGCAGGAATACCCCCTCCCCAGACAATGTTAGCTGCGTCAGCAGAAGCTGTCTTCCCTCGGTGTTGTTGTGTCCACACAGGGGTGTTGTCGGCACAGCTATGTCGGGCAGGGCTGTGGTTTTCTCATATTGCTGACGGCTGTAACTATGCCCACGTAACTTTAAAATGTGGACCAAGCCTAAGTGTGGCCATCTTTGGGGGCTGGCTCCAGTGACTCGTGTCCACACATAGCCCATCCTGGAGCAGTGCTGCCTCTGGGGCTCTTACTGTGTCGACACAGCAAGAAGAAGCCCCACAGCAGTGAATCTCAGAACCTGGGTCACCTGACTTGGGCTTGCGGGGCTCACACTTCGGGACTAAAAACAGCGGTGTAGATGTTCCCACTTGGGCTGGAGCTGGACTGTGAAACCTGGCGAGGTGGGAAGGTCTTGGAGCTCATCTACAGCCCAAGTGGGAACATCTACACTGCTCCATGGCACAAACCCAAATCGCTTGACCCGGGCTCTGAGACTCGCCGCCCTGGGTATTTTTTGCTGTGTAGATGCAGACGCATTGTAACAAGGATGTGTCTGTGCCTGGTACGTAAGTCCCATTTCCTGCAGCCCATGGGGCAGATGCTCAGACCAGGATCGTGATCCGGCCCTACTACTCTTGCAGGCCAAGCCGTGGAGGTGGGGGCAGGAGCAGGCCCATGCTCTGTCTCCATCCCTCTGCGCTCTCTCCAATCCTGAGAGCGGGGGCCAATGTGATACTGGCACACCACCATCCACTCTCATCCTGGCAGCAAGCATCAGCAGGAGAGGCAGTGTCTCAGCAGATAGAGCACTGGGCTGGGACTCAGGAGACCTGGGTTCTATTCCTTAGCCTGCTGAGTGACCTTGGGCAAGTCACGTCACCTCCCTGTGCTGGTTTCCCACTCCGTGAAATGGGGACAGTGACACTGACCTGCTTTGTGAGGAGCTCTGAGATCTATGGATGGAAAGCTAGGGGTCATTATTATTGGCACTCCCTAATCATGGCTTGGGGATTCCAGGCTGCCCCCTATGGAGCCCAGAGAAGGCAGTGAGGGGGCTGTCTCGTGTGTGTCAGGGGAAAAATGCCTGAGGTCGAGGGACGTGAAGCAGGGGAAGCGAGGGGTTTAGCTGCAGTGGGGTGTTTGCTCAGTAGTGGGGGGTGCTTTGGGCACTTGCAGCACAGAGGTTCCCTGCCTTGTACTGGGGCAGAGCCTGAGTCACTGTGTGAGCAAATTCCCCGCCCTGCATCGGAGGGGAGCGGGATTCTGAACAAGGGCCATGCCGCAGGGAGCTGGGTCTAGCACAGGCTGCAGGTGTGACAAGGGCATCTCCTCTCCCGGCAGTGGCCAAAGGCTCCTATTTTACCTGCTCCCGCGTTGGAGGCGCGCGAGGGCCCATCACGTCACCCGCCATCAGCTTGGAAGGTCCAGAGGACACCACCCTGCTCTTTGAATCCAGATTCGAGAGCGGGAACCTCCAGAAGGCCGTCCGAGTGTGAGTGAGAGGGCAGAGGACGTGGGACTGTCCATGGCAGGCAGGGGAGAGGGAGCTTTCCAGCTAAGCCAGGGTGCCCGGTCCAGGCTCTCTGTGGAGGGCAGGCAAAGGGGAAGCGGGATGGCCCTGGGGGGTGGCTGTATTAATTAGGACAGGGGCATTAGGAGAGGAGCTGAAGATGTGCCTCACTGGGACGGTGTCTCCGAAGTGTTTGGATCAGCCCCGTCCCAGGGAGCGGGCGCTGCCTCCCCCAGCTTTGGGAGCGCACTGAGCTGTAGCTGTCCCTTCTCTGCTGCAGCTCCCCCAATGGTTGCCTGCTGCATCACAGGGGAGGAGATTTGGCTACCCCATCACCAACCCCTCTGCCAGGCTGGGGGAACAGGAACTGGGCTTGACGGGCCAGGTCTGAGCCTAGAGGCTCCCCTTCCCCACAGCCCCCATGAGCGAGAAAGGAGGATTCTCTGTCCCGGCCCAGGTTAGAGCAGCCTGGGAGTTGCTCTACTTTGTGCCAGCCAGCAACAGTCCCAATACCTCTGCCCCCGTGTCTTGTGCACCAGGGTCTATGGGAAGGGAAGCTTAGGAGCCATCCTATGCACTGACTGAGATGGGTCATCCTGTGGGGAAAATAGGAGGTGCTCGTGTCTTTACAGGCTGTACCATAATACAGACACACAAGGGGGCAGAGGTCAGATTGCTCGGACACGTGTGAAGCTGGTATTTCCTAATGATCTAGAGCTGGAGTTGCCATTTAAAGAATATCCTTTTAACTAAACTTTTTGCATATCATTGCATGTAATGAATGCTAGGAACAAAGACCTATTCCCTAGCACAGGGCAGCATGCTGTTGAGAGATAGGGGAAATCTCGGTCTTTGTTCATAGCCTACACAAAGAGAAGTTAGATAGAAACCTCAATCCTCTTGCTGGACAGTTGCAACGTAACATGACTTTATTGCTTAGAATCCAGAAAGGTACCACACAAAAGCAGAGTGAGACAAAGCAGGCTGCTCTCTAAGGCAGAGAGGTCCAACTCATCCCTCCTTACTCTAGGCTGGATCTCTGCTGAAATACCAGATTGCACACTTCCCTATAGTCATCCCCTAGCTTGCAAGCAGGGCCAGGAAACTCCCTGAAATTTAGAGTGGTAGCTTATAATTTTAACTCAGTTTTCACAACACCACAGATGTAACTAGGGAATGCTGTTTGAATCAAAGTATCTAACAACCCTCCAGCAGAGCCCAATAGCCCGGCTGCTGATGTGCACAGAGCAGGTCTGCCTATGGCCTTTCCTGTCCTTCACACAGATGTGTGTACAGGGAGAAGCTGCTCCAGGTGTCATTTTCTCTTTCCTCCTTGCAGAGGCCCGTACGAGTATGAGTTGACGCTGCGCATGGACCTGTACACCAACAAGCACACCCAGTGGTTCTACTTCCAGGTCAGGAACACCAGGAAAGGCATCACCTATCGCTTCTCCATTGTCAACCTGATGAAGCCCAAGAGCCTGTACAGCATGGGGATGAAGCCACTCCTGTACTCTCAGAGGGATGCGCAGACACACGGCGTGGGCTGGCGGAGAGAGGGGGGCAACATCCGGTACTATCGGTGCAGCTCCGAGGAGGGACAGGCGATGTATTGTCTCACGTGGACGGCATGCTTCCCCCATGACCATGACACCTGCTACTTTGCCCACTTTTACCCCTACACCTTCTCGGACCTGCAGCGCTACCTGCTGGCAGTGGTCAGCGACCCGGTCCGCTCCCAGTACTGCAAGCTGCGGGTCCTGTGCAGCAGTCTGGCTGGCAACACCGTCTACCTTCTCACCATCACCAGCCCATCCCAAAACCCCGCTGCCAGTGCCGCCAAGAAGGCCGTGGTGCTGAGCGCCAGGGTGCACCCTGGGGAGACCAACGGCTCATGGGTGATGAGGGGTTTCCTGGACTTCATCCTGAGCGACTCCCCCGACGCCCAGCTCCTCCGCGAGCTCTTCATATTTAAGGTGGTGCCCATGCTCAATCCAGACGGGGTGATTGTGGGGAACTACCGCTGCTCGCTGGCTGGGAGAGATCTCAACCGCAACTATCAGACCATCCTGAAGGAGTCCTTCCCCTGCATCTGGCACACCCGGAGCATGATCCAGAGGTGAGGAGCAGGGCTCATTGACCTCGGTGTGTAGCACAGAGCAGCTAGGGCACCATAACGTAGCACGGTAAAGAGAACACCGTTGATTAGAGGCAGTGTGGCCTAGTGGTAGAGCACTGGATAGGGACTTGAGAGCGGGGCTCTATTCCTGGTTCTGTCGCTAACCTGCTGAATATCCTTGGGCAAAGTCATTTCCTCGCTCTGTGCCTCAGTTCTCCCCTCTGTAAAATGGGGAGAATGACCCCCTTTGTAAAATGCTTTGAGATTTACAGATGGAAAGTGCAAGAGAGATTATTATAAATATATATACAGAGAGAGCAAGAGAGAGCACGCATACATAACCATCCAAGTTAAGAGACAATTATTAATGCTGCAAAGTCATTCAGTCTCAAACAAGGAAATGCCTCAATTAAGGTGATCAAAAATGCAAACTCACAAAGGGGCACACTACTAAGGTTGCCCTTGCATATCCGTCTTCTGTGATGCTCATCACTGGGCGTTGCAAACTGTAATGTATTTACTTTCACATCTCTCTGGTGAGTGGTATTGTGATCCTCATTCTACAAATGGGGAAACGGAGGCACACAGAGATGACGGCCAATATGGGCAAAACTGGCGGTTAGGTTTGGGTGCCAAATTTGAGCTCTCTTGAGGCTGAGCCCCCACAGCTTCCTATGACAAACTGTTGCGGTGCAAGTGCTCAGCTCTCTCAAAAACTAGCCCTGTCCGGACAACCATAAAATGGAGAACACGCAATTAATGATCACCGGCAGACATGTTGGTGAAAGTGGCTTGCCCAGCCAGGGAGAATCTTGCAAAGGAGCTGGATTCTCCATTTTCTTCCTGCAGTTCCCTGCCTCGTTCCGGACACACACTCCTACATCTGCAGCAAATGGGGTAGGGTGCTACAGACAACAGTCTCGTTCGCAGCACAGACCTGAATGCAGTCTGTCCTGTGCACTGAATGAGGCAGGAGTCCTGTGGAAAAAACAGCATGCGATCAGGTAATTATAGATGCACAAGGGGGGCAGAGTTAAGGTTGCACAGGCAGGTTTAATTCTGGCATTTCCTAACTGTTCTCCACTTGACTTCGAAGCCTTAGTAATGTTCTTTGAATTTAAAAAATTTTGGGTTCCCTCATTTAAAAAAAAATGAATAATAGAAATTTTATAATGTGCAACTGTAGAAAACCTACCCATGGCTGCTCAGCTGTGTGAGAGCTCAGGGGCCAGGTGGTCTGCTGGTGTAAACTGTCACGGATGTCAGTAGTGCTGCTAGGCAGGTCTGCCAATTTTCAACTGAATTCTACTTTTACAGAGGCAGTGCTGCCTCGCAGCTAGAGCACTGGTCTGAGATTCAGGAGATCTGGGGGGGTCTATTCCTGGCTCTGCCACTGGCCTGACGGGTGACCTTCGGCACGGCACGTCCCCTCTCTGTGCCTCAGTTTCCCCACCTGGGACAATGGGGATAATGAGACTGACCTGCTCTGCAAAGCGCTTTGAAATTTACTGATGAAAAGTGCTGGATAAAAGCTAGGTTTTATTATTAATTATTGTGTGTCCCAGGGTCCCCTCTAATCCAGAAGCTTCTCTCTTCCGCTCCCCAGTTATTCTGTGATGATTCTCAAATGATTCCACTTCACTTTTGCATCAAATGTCATAACTGCTAAAATTTCCCTTTAGCCCTGAATTCTCAGTCAGGTGTTATGTTCCCTTTTGCACCCATTCATTTGGTTTTATTAACAGATCCCCATACAAGTATCACCTTCACTAATTTACTTCAAAAAATGAAATACGTCTTTGTAACCACAGCCCCAAACGATGGAATTTAGCAGGTGTTTCCTGAATCAACTAGGGTTCTCTGAAACAAGCAGGATTTAACAGATATAAAGCAGCCTTTGATTTTCAGTATATTGGCTTTTAACATCTGTTATTTCTAATCTGAAGAACAGGATTAATGTTTCTTATGCAGGATAAATTATAGCAAGGGGCCACTACATCAGCTTCATACAATGAGGTAACTGCTCCTGCAGCAGTTGGGGCAAGTAGTTTGCAACTGTCTATCAATGCGAGTCTCTACTTGAGATTCATTAGTATGCACAATATAATGTCTATGCTGCAATTAAGCAGCCCCTTAGCCCAAGCCCTGTGAGCCTGAGTGAGCTGGAACAGGCCAGTCACGGGTGTCTAAGTGCAGTGTAGACATACCCTGAATGACTTCTCAAGCAGAAGTCTCCCATCTGCACATTTTTGCAGCTCAAAACTGGCTCTGTACAAACTTTGCCAGAATAATCTGTCTCTGGGCAGAGCCCGGGCCTGAGAAGCATCATCCCTCTGGGACAGATTTTATGTGGCTCTCTGCGGCGTTGGGGATGGAGTGTTAATTTCCTCCTGAATTGAGGAGTCTGTGATACCACCTGTAGGCCACAGATGGTTACATACATGCATCCGTACACGTGTGTAATTGGCTCGGGATTTCTTCCTTTGTGCAGAGTCCTGGAGGAGCGGGAGGTTCTGCTGTACTGTGACTTTCATGGGCACAGCCGCAAGAACAATGTCTTCATGTACGGCTGCAACAACAAGAGCGCTCCTTCCCAGTGGCTCCATGAGCGCATCTTCCCACTCATGCTCAGCAAGAACGCCCCTGACAAGGTGGGTGTGGGAGCAGCCCACAGGAAGGGAAGGAGTTCCCCACAGCCCTTCTCTACATGCATCCAGCCCGGAGGAGAAGGATCGTCTTTGCTCTTGGAGCCCCTTCACTGGCCACCATGGGCTGGGTGGGGGCCTGGCTGCGAGGCCTGGGCATCTCCGCATAGGAGTCCCAGTTTTGCCTGGAGTCTCTTGGAGCCAGCTGCTCATGTGCCAACTGTTGGGGGGTGGGGGGTGCACGGGGGGGAATTTAAAAAAAAAATATCACATCATGGAGCCAGGAAGGCTTCGGTGCTGTTCTGGGGCACAACAGAGCTGCCCCTATAGTGCAGAGCGCAGGCTCCCCAAGAGCACAAGGGTGATTCAGGGCTGAAGGGACCTAGGGCCAGGGCCCCTATGGAGAAAGCAGTATGCAATCCCCCGGTACCATGTATGTACAGCCAGGGACTGAATCTGAACTGGCAGCGGGGTGAAGGGTGCACAGGCAACCTTCAATCTGTCATCTCCTACCTTTAGACTTGTTCTCTTTGCAACACAGAATGCCCTGGCCCCACTGACATCAGTGGCAAAGCTCCCCTTGGCTTTGTAGGGGTAGGATCCTCTCCCTAGTGTTTCTGTAGGAAGCGTGTTTGCAACATACGCTAAGGGGAGGTTCCCAAACCCGTCCCATTCCAAGCCCTGGTTTTAAGCTGGGTATAATTTTTCTGGGTTTTAGCCATTGGGGCGGGAACTTGTCCTAGCAGCTTTCTGTCTTGGGTGGAATTTTTTGGATTGTTTCAGCAAAAATTATTCAGCAGTTTCCAAGAATGAGGCTAGGGACAAAGTTGTGCTAAGAGGCTACTGCTGGCAGGGTAGTTACAGTAAATCTTAATGCCGTGTCGCTACGCCAGCCTGCTAGTGTTGGGTGGCTAAAAGGCACAGGAATTAGGAGAAACAGGATGGGGCTGTGTAAGGAATGAGTGGGCTGAGTATCAGGAAAAGCTTCCTAATGCTGAGGGGGCTGTTGACTGTGGAATAGTGTCCCCAAGGGAAATGAGGAAAGCCGCCCAGCTGGGACATGGGGACCCCTGGAAAAGGGGTTGTCTGTCAGGAGCAATCCCACCTTGGGGTAGAGCCAGGATCTCTTTCTGCCCCACCCCCGCACTGACCCACCCAGGGCATTGTAGTTTTCTTTCCACAGCTGTAAGTTTAAGGTCCAGAAGAGTAAAGAAGGGACGGGACGGATTGTGATGTGGAGGATGGGAATCCCCAACAGCTACACCATGGAGTCCACCTTCAGCGGCTCAACTCTGGGTAAGGGCAACACTATCCTAACATGTAGCTGGGCTGGGAGGGAGCTGGGGTGACGGGGAAATAAGAGTTTTGCTGGAACAAGGCTGTCCCCTGCCCTTCAGGAGTTCTGCCTGATTCCCTTCATCAAGCTGGGACAGAGCTCAGTTGGGCTGGCACCACCAGCACCTCTGGGGTGGTACCAGCCTGCAGCCCCTCTTGCTCCCTCCACAGCTTGAGGAGATTTACATGGTAGACTTGCTGTTTCTTTTGCTGTTGGGCTGCTAGATTTTATAGGTGACTGGCCCTACCCAGCAGATAATCTCAGAGGGCCCCTGCCGCTGCACCAGTAGATTTGATTCCACTGAGGCAAGCAAGAGCAGGACCCTCTCGCTGGGTTAGAAAGTTCTCTGTGGGCTCCCTTGTTGTATGTCTGCTCCTGGGCCTTCTGCACGCTGCATGGATTTTCCCTCACTAGGGCCCCTTCTTGCTCCAAGACCTATTGTAGGAGGCCCTGCTATGGGGATAGTACCTGTTCCCCACTCTCCTGCATGAGGTCCAGGAGTCCCCGCAGCTGCTACAATAGTTCAAAGGGGGAGAACTGTGTTGATGACCGGGGGTCCTCCCAGATAGCAAGTAGTAGTGGCGGGATGAGTTGGTCACAAAAGCAGAGCTCCTTTGGGGAAAATTTACACAACATAGCCTTGAGGGTCCTGTGAAGCACTCCGCTAGGCCATCAGTCTGCAGAGGATAGCCAGAGGGCCCAAGTTTTTTAAATCCTTAGTAAATCGCAGACCTGGTGGAGCAGCTATAATGTAAAGTTCTTTGCGTGGTCTGTCAAGATTTCCCCAGGAAGGCCTACTCAGACAACAATCTTGAGCAACTCCAAGGCGATGGTTTGCATTTTAGTGTTCTTGAGGGGAAACTGTCTCCGGGAATCAGGTGGCGTAGTGCAGGACCACCAAGATGTACTTGAACTTAGTGATGCTTTTTATGAGGGGTGCCCACCAAGTCATGGCAACCCTCTCAAAGGGGGCTCTCCATTAATGGGAGTGGGACGAGGCAGGCCTTTGGTACTCCTTGTGGGGTGGCGAGCTGGCACTCTGGACAGGAATTACAGAAGTCTCTAACTTCTTGGTGCACCCGCAGCCAGAAAAACTGGGCCAGAACTTGAGCCATTGTTTTCTCATGGCCCAGATGTCCTGTGGCAGGGACATCACAGGTGAGTCACAGGATGACACCACCAACTGAGCCCTTGGGTCTGTGGGTCATGGTCAATATGTACAGGTGGTCACCCATCAACTCAAACTGGGGGTACTTTCCTGCCCGGTGAGGTTCCATGACTTTCCCCGTTGATGCTGGTTACCTGTTTGTAGGTTTGACTGAGTGTGGGGTCTTCCCATTGATCTTGGGCAAAGCTGGCCCCCAAATTCCACATCTCTTCACTGCTGGGTTGCCTGGGGGTGGCCTCCTCATCCAGGGTGTCAAGCTCACTATCTTGGTGTTCCCCACTTCTGGTGCCAGGGTCAGTGGGTGTCTCCCCTTCCCCTTCAAGAAGGTCTCGTTCAATGGCTGACTCCGGACAGTTGGACTCAGGACTTGCAGCGTGTAGGACCTTCGCAAATCCCCTCCTGTCATGGCCCAGGATAATGGGGTATGCTAGTTTTGAAGCCAGGCCTACACTCAGGGTTCTAGTCTCACCATTCACCATCACAGTGCCCAAGTTACTGTGATAGGGCTTCACATCGCCATGAATGCACTGAACGTGAATCATCCCCTCTGGCAGGCCTGGAGTCTTAATGAGGTCCTGGCGGATGAGTGTCTGCCCACACCCTGAGTCTACGAGTGCGGAAACCCGTACCCCATCAACTTCCACTGGGATCATCAGCTTACCAGAGGGTTGTTTTTGGGCTTGAGCTTTGCCGATCCAGACCTGCCCAAAGCTACCTGCCTTGGACATTCACGGCAGAGATGGCCGAAACGGCCACAGGCGAAACATGGGCCAATTTCAGAGTGTCTGGGCCTGTTCTTGGATTTTGTCGAGTGGGTCGACTTGCCTGGGATTTGGGATTTCCCCACTATGGCTGGGGGCTCTCCTAGATGCCTTGGACGACCGCTGATTATTGGTGATGTCTCTTCCATCAGGGCGTTTTGGGTCAAGGCCAGGCCTGTTTCCCTGACTTCACAGCCGTTCCTCTTTTGTTAGTGAGGTTGCCAGTGTGGAAGTCCAAGGCCGACAGGGATCTCAGCAGCCAAAAAATTTTCCATAAGGAAGAGAGCCTCGTTCAGTGTTGCTGGCTGATAGTGAAGGACCCATGACCTTCCTTGGGATGGAAGGATGTGTACAAATTGCTCGAGAACCACCTGCTCAGCAACCTCAGCTCCTTTACACTGCTTGGGCTGTAGCCACCTCCAGCATGCATCCTACAGCTGCTAAGCCACCATCCTTGGTCTGGCCCCTGGTGGATATGTCCTTCCCCTTAGTCGTTGCCGGAAGGTCTCAGGCGTGATGTCGAGGGCATCGAGGATGGCGCTTTTCAGGCACCCATAGTCTTGGGCGTCAGCCACCGAGAGCCTGCAGTACACGGCCTGAGCTGGACCCGTTAGGTATGGAGCCAAAAGGGTGGCCCATTGCTCGGGGAGCCACTTAGATGCTGAGGCAACCCGCTCGAATGTGACCAGAAAGGCCTCTGGATCATCATCGGGCCCCATCTTAGCTAGGTGAAAGGGCACCACAGAGCTGGTTGGGGTCGCTTCTCCATCAGAACTGGGGCCTGCAAGGGTCGGGAGCGGAGCAGCAAGCTGCTGCAAACACTGCTGCTGCTGCTCTTGGTGCTGGGCCCCCAGCTCTCGGACTAATTGTTGTTGCTGACTGCCCAGCTGCTGAAGAAGCTGCTGCTGCTGCTGGCTCTCTGTGAGCCGCTTTATCAGCATCTCCATATCCACCATGTCATGGCTGGGTACTCGTTCCTTCAATCCCATTTCCATGGGGAGCGTTGTAGTTCACCCTTAGCTCGTCCCCTCGACTCAGGGTGGGGGGGGATGTGTGTAAGGTCTGTGTTCTCCACCAAGTTGTAGGGTTCCTCCCTCTTGGGGTAAGGGCGCCCCCTTCTGGGGGCAAGAAGGAGTCAACAGGCCAGCCAGAAATTCGTCAGGCGGCCTGACCTGCGGCCACGCATCAGCCCAGTGAGCTCTTCTGGCCTGGTCTCCACTAGAGGACCCAGCACACACTGCCAGTCGGTGGGAATCCCCGGTCCCTGGTTGGGGGCACCCCAAACACGCTAGGACTCTGGCCTCTTGGGGTGTGGGGGCTGAGCACTGAAACGGGCTATGGCCTCACTCTCCTGGCTGGGGCAGGGATGCGGGCTGAGCAACAAGCCAGTCACTTGGCTAGGCGTCCCGGCCTAAAGTTTTGTGCCTGGCCAGCCCCCGAGACTGGGGACTCCAGGTCCACGCTGCTGCACCGGGTCCTAGCCCGGGGCCCATGGGGTCAGTGGGGAAACAAGCGGTTGCTACCTTATGCACGACCGGAGCAATGTGTCGCTCTGTGGCTTGCAACCGGGTGACCCTTCCTCCAGCCTCCTCGGGCAATGCAGGGCAGGGCAGGGCAGGGCAGGGCAGGGCTGGGCTGGGCTGGGCTGGGCTGGGCTCGGCTCCCTGGATCGCTGTCTGCCTCCTTCCCGTCTGCTGCAACGCTGCAGGGAGGGCCAGGCTGCTCTTATTCTTCCGCCCCCCTACACTTCCTTCAAGGGGGCAGGGTGGGCTCAGCTGCGCCTCCCCAGGGAATTAACCCCCTTGGCACTGGAGGAAGGCCCCGCCCCTCTGCTCGCTCCAGGTGAGGCAGCCAGAGAGGTGGGAGGAGAACTGGGGAGGGCAGAGCCTGGAACGCCTGGCGGGGCAAGGTGGGGAGGCACCAGGGGAAATGCCTTGGAGACAAAGGGGGATGGGGCCGTAGCAGCCCAGAGACTGGTGGGAGCGGAGTAGAGAGGGCTAGTGGGGGGTCCAGGGGGGAGTGGGAGAAGAGGGTTGCAGGGCTTGAGAGGTGAGGGCTGGCTTTCTGAGCCTGGGGGAGCAGTGTGCTTGAGCTGGGAGGGGAGGATGCGGGGAGGGATGAAAGTGGGGCACAGGGAGGTTAGCAGGGGAGGGGATGGGGTCGAGGGGGCGGTGGGGCTAGGGATGGAGAGCCCGTGAGAAGCCTCTGTGCCAATGAGCAAGGAGATGGAGAAGGGGCAGGGGCAAGCCTCAGCGGGGTGTGTCCATCTTCACTCGGAAAGCTGGCAAGACCCTGCCCAGAGTGGGGGGCAGATGAGGGGAGCCCAAGGGTGCAGGTCAGCGGTGGGGTTGTGGGGAGGGGGTGCAGGCGGTGAGGAAGGTGACAGCACCGAGGAGGGAGAGAAGGGATGTGGAGAGGAGGAGGCTGGACGTTCCAATGGCTGGAAGTTGAAGCGAGACCAATTCCGACTGAAATAAGGGGCACATTTTCAACAGTGGAATTAACCAATGAGACAACTTCCCAAGGGTCCTGGTGGATTCTCCACCCCAGGCAATTTTCAGATCCAGACTGGATGTGTTTCTAAAAGCTCTGCTCTGGTTCAACCAGGAGTTATTCCAGGGCGGTTATCTGGCCTGTGCTATACAGGAGTTCAGATGAGATGATCATAATGGTCCCTTCTGGACTTGGAGTCTAGGGGCTTGTCTACATGGTGCAGCAGGGCGCATGTGGGTGTGAATTCCCAACCCCACTCATGCACTCACTGACTGGTGTGGACCCTACTTGTGCCCAACACGTCAGGGCACCTCAGCATCCACAGCCCACAGTGCGCATTGCTGCATGCATAGACAAGCCCTGAGGCTCTAGGGCTGTGTGGCCCCAATTCCTCCCAAGAAGTGGGAGCAGGAGGTGAGTGTGGGGGCTGACTTGCATGCAGACAGCAGGGGAGAGGTCCGGCAGCAAACTGTGGCCTGAAGGCAGAGCTAAATCCCAGTGCTGCATGGTGCCAGCTAGGCACATTGCTCAGGACAGCCCTATCCTTTCAGTGCCCCGTCGGCCTTGCTGCATGGCATGGAGCCACAGGTCCAGTGCTCTGGAGCAGCTCTGGGACAGTTTGGGAGGACCCCTTCAGGCGCCAGACCCCCTTCAGGTCTTACTCTGTTACCGCCTCCCAGGACTGAAGCTCTAAGCCTCAAACACTCGTTTCACGCTGCAAGCTCCCTTCAGCGAGTTCGCCTGAGCTGGGCACCCGAGGGAGCGGGGCACCCCCCAACTTAGCATGTGCAGTGACTCAGCCAGGGCTGTAAAAGCAGCAGGGTCAGTAGCGTATGGACCAAGGTGTGGCAAGTTCTTGGTTAGCACAGAGAAAAGAAAGTTATGGCTTGGTCCATTCTGGATCCCCAGAGCCCCAGCCACATGGCATGACCCCCTTGGCTCCCCTTCTGTCCCTATGTGCCCCTGTGTCCCAATTCCCAACCTGGCCCCTCTCAGTCCTTTGTTAACCAGCTGGTCTCACACGGCTGGCTGCCTGTGGAGGACTGGGCCATCCATTGTCGTTGCTAGGTACCAAATGTCCTGCCATTTGCCATTGCCTCCATGGACTCTCCAATGGCCTGGGCCCCAAACCTGAGACAGCAAGCACCAGCCACACCTTTCTCATAGCCTGCCCGAGAGTCAACAGCCTGTCCCCACCCCTAGTTAACCATGCAGCATAGAGGGGAAACTGAGGCACACACAGTATTCATACAAAACACAGAAAATCCCCACTTTGTCACACAGCTGCATTGAGATCTAAAGTGCCATGGAGCCAAAGGGCCCCAATAGCAGGGAGAGCAGCCTGGGGAAGGTGGGTTGTGCTGCTTTGTGTGCCCTCTGCTGGGCAAACCCCAAGAATGTGGTGGGGTGGAAAGGCGGGCGCCAGGACCAGACTGGTGTACTGTGAATCCAGGGCCCTCACTCTGTGTCTCTGCCCCTCTTTCAGGCAGGAAGAGCGACTCCCACTTCACCTCAGAGGATCTCAAATCTCTGGGCTATCACATTTGCGACACGCTGCTGGATTTCTGTGACCCCGACCGCACCAAGGTGAGAGCTGGCTCCACACAGCCCTGCTGCAGGGGCTAGGGGTGGGACAGGGGTGGGAGTGAACAGGGGCTGCTCTGGGCTTAATTTGTGCCAGGGCTGAGCCCTGGCACCTCCAGGTCTGGCAGTTCATAGCCCCAGCACCTCTGGGCCTAGCAGTTCATAGCCCCAGCACCTCTTTCATTACAAATTAAGCCCTGGGCTGCTGTCTGTGGGTCCGAGCACTCGCTGGATTCCAAGTTTCCCATTAGTGGGAAACGGTGTCGAAAGGCCCGAGTGCTGCGCCCAGGGAATTTACACCCACCGGTGCTGCTGCTCCTCCATGGGCTCCGTCCCTCATCTCAGCCACCTCTCTGGCATCTCGGTCACCCAGCCTAGGAGCCTGCTGAAGCCCCAACCCCTCCTCAGCTTTCCAGAGCTGCCAGCCTCTTCCCTGCCTTGTGCCTGCAGGCTGAGCCACACAAACATACATGGAGGGGTCCACCCTGGGCGTCTTGTGACTGTAGTGATGAGTGCTAGGCTCCACAGTTGCCCCAGCTCTGGGCTTGCTGCAAGCCTGGGGATGTGCTCAGGGCATGGGAGAACACAGACCGGGGTGGGAACACACTGAGAAAAGGCAAGCGGGGCAGAGGGAGTGTCAGACATTAGGTCCAGGCACAGTGCAGACTGAGGGACACATGGAGATACTAGGACCTACACCAGCCGTGACCACACCAGGGGTGTAGGGACGCAGGGGAGGAACAGTGTTATACCACGCGTGGGCACACTGCGGGATAGGGATGCCGGCGGAGGAGCAGTGTTATGCCAGCTGTGGGCACACCAGGGGCATAGGGACCCAGGCAGAGGAGCAGGGTTATACCAGGTGTGGGCACACCAGGGGCATAGGAAGCCAGGCAGAGGAGCAGGATTATACCAGCTGTGGGCACACCAGGGGCGTAGGGACGCAGAGGGAGGAGCAGTGTTATACCAGCCATGGGCACACCAGGGGGGGTAGGGACGCAGGGGTAGGAGCAGTGTTATACCAGCCGTGGGCACACCAGGGGTGTAGGGATAGAGGTGGAGGAGCTGTGTTATACCAGCCATGGGCACACCAGGGTGTAGGGAGGCAGGCAGAGGAGCAGTATTATACTAGCCGTGGGCACACCAGGGGCGTAGGGACTCAGGAGAGATGGCACCTTAACATATGTCTTTGCAATCACTGTGTTCCTTTGTGCACTCTGGAATTACTCTGCATTCCAGGGATGCTAGCGCTCTTCCTGCAGTGCCCTGGCCACTTGCCAGCCCCTGCCAAGGATCTCCGTGTTGTTGACTCAGCAGTGTGCCCTTGTTGCCAAGAAGGCCAATGGCATTTTGGGGTGTATAAGTAGGGGCATTGCCAGCAGATCGAGGGATGTGATCGTTCCCCTCTATTCGACACTGGTGAGGCCTCATCTGGAGTACTGTGTCCAGTTTTGGGCCCCACACTACAGGAAGGATGTCCGTCCAGCGGAGGGCAACAAAAATGATTAGGGGACTGGAACACATGACTTATGAGGAACGGCTGAGGGAACTGGGATTGTTTAGTCTACGGAAGAGAAGAATGAGGGGGGATTTGATAGCTGCTTTTAACTACCTGAAAGGTGGATCCAAAGAGGATGGATCTAGACTATTCTCAGTGATAGCAGATGACAGGACAAGGAGTAATGGTCTCAAGTTGCAGTGGGGGAGATTTAGGTTGGATATTAGGAAAAACTTTTTCACTAGGAGGGTGGTGAAACACTGGAATGCGTTACCTAGGGAGGTGGTGGAATCCCCTTCCTTAGAGGTTTTTAAGGTCAGGCTTGACAAAGCCCTGGCTGGGATGATTTAGTTGGGATTGGTCCTGCTCTGGGCAGGGGGTTGGACTAGATGGCCTCCAGAGCTCCCTTCCAACTCTGTTATTCTATGATTCTATGACTCTCCGTACTGGACATCCCAGTCATGGAATCTTTGTCAGCTCATCCAAGTGTCTGAGCCTGGCTGCCATGTTCCAGAGTCACTGCACGTGGGAGCCAGGTTGCCCCTCTGGCCCAAGCAGTTTGTCAGTACTCAGGGCCTTGCAGGTTTGTTTCTGTTAGGAGAAGAAACGGATACTTTGAGTTGGGGATATTCTAGGTATAATCCCGTTCAGCTGAAAAGTATGCAAGCAGAGTTCTGTTCCACTGAGCACAGAAGGAACAAACAGCAGCAGGCAGTGTTCTTGCTCAGAAATCCCCCAGGTCTGTGCCCAAAGAGCTGTGTCTCTGCTTCCTACCAGGGCCATGCTCTCGACTGCTTGTCTTGCTGTCTGTGGCTTTTCTTTCTCTTACACACAGCTTGCCATGCCATCCCCTAGCCCATGTGTTCGCAGCCAGCCCTGGGTTGCCCTCACACCACACAGTTTAACTCTGCCATGTGGCTGAGTGCCTTGGGCAGTAGCTTCTATTGTATTTGTCTCTCTCCATAAAGGGGCTTAATTGCTCCTTCCCTTTAGACTGTGTGTGCTGCAGGGGATGGGTTTGGCCAAGCAGAGACTCATGGAGTGCTCCCAAAAGTGAAACTCCTTCCATTGGAGGTGTGTGTGAGCTCTTGCGTCTCTACTCTCAGTTCCTGCAGTGTCTGTCCGAGCTCCAGGAGCTGCTTCAGCATCAAATCCATCAAAAGCTCAAGGATCTGGGCCGTGGGCAGGACTCAGACGGTGCCTGGAGCGACATCTCCCTGTCAGACATTGAGTCCAGGTACCGCCGCCCTGTCACCCTCCAAGGAGAACCCTCCTGAGCTCTGCTGCCCCAGGGACCCCTGGTCCATGGCTGGCCAGGCCCATCTCCGGAGGAGCCTTGGAGGGAGGAGGGTGGGCTGAGCCCTTTGCACTCCTGGCAGAGGGTGTGCTGTGCCTGACTGGGGGAAGGCTGGCTGGCCCCATGAAACTCACTTCTCTGAGCCTAGAGACCCCAGAGCTGCGGGGCTGTGCTCCTGGCCCGCGTTGGGGAACCCCCAAGCGACAGCTGCCCCCAGCTCATTCTGTCCCTAAAGCCCCGGGCCTTGGCTGCGCCCAGCACTCGGGACCTGCCAGGCAGTGTGAGCTCAGCAGGAGCCTCCTGGCTCACGGCAGGGACGAGATTTCTGCTAGCAGGGGGCTCTGAACGCCACAGACACCGGCAGAGTGAGATCCAGTGGCTGGGAGCTGAAGTGACAAGTCCAGAGGAGAGAGAAGGGGCTGGGTTCAGCAAGGAGGGGAATGACCATTGGAACAGCTGGCCTGGGCGAGTCTCCGCCACTTGACATCCGTAAATCCAGACTGGATCGGGGTGGCTGGGGGCTCAGCTGGGGGTTCTGGGCTGGCTGCAGGGATGGCTGGGGGGGGCCTGTCTTTTCTGCAGGGTGGTCCGAATGGGCCCTTGTGGCCTTGGAAGCCAGGAATCTGTGCAAACAGCTAAGGGGCTCTCTTTGCCTGGCGCAGCACCAGCGGCTCCAACAGCTCGCAGTCCGACGGCCTACCTGCTCATTTACTCAGCATGGCAGAGAAGGTGAGAGCCACGCGACTGCGGAGGGATGTAACTATGGGCAGTGCCCAGGGGGCAACGTGAATGAGGGCTAATAGACCCCTGTGCGATGCCCCATGCCCAGCCCCCGGAAGTGAGGCCATTACACTCCACATGGGGTGGCCATTCTCCTGCTAGCTCCCGGCTCCTCAGCTGCCCACCTGCCATTCTAGGAAGGGGCTGCGTGGCGGCTGGAGGCAGACAGGGTGACGCTCTCTCATGGGAGGGGGCCAGGAGCACGTGGGGTGTGAATACAAATGTTTGCAGCACGCTGGAAATGGCGGGGCAGCATAGTCTGGCTGGGCTCCCTGATTCACTGGCGATCCGGGCTGCCCGACTCACCCTTCACCCTCCGCAGTGAGAGCTTTGGGTGTTAGGAAACCAGCTGCAGCACCCGGGGCTGAGCTGGTCCCAGCGATTGCCGCAGTGGGAGCAGCCCAGGGAGGGCTGGGGCTGGGTCCGTCAGGGCTGGGGTCTGCTGCTGTTGGCCAATGCTGGAGGTGTGTGTGTTGCTGAAGCACCGTCGGCGAGCTGCGCACCCCAGGGCCAGGCCTCCTGCGGACGAAGGTAGCGGGATGGGCCGGATGGAGGCCAGTTTTGCAGGTGACGTGTTACCATCCCTTGGCCTTGGCATGGGTTTCTTTGGCTCGATTGAGGGCTGTGGGTGGTGGGGAATGGTGTGTTTCCTGGGGAGCAGGGCTGTCCCCTGGTGGAGCTGTGCTGAGCGCGGGGTCCTTGCTCACCCCACCAGTTCCATCAGAAGAAGAAGAAGCGGCTGCGGACGAGGAAGGAGAGGAACGAGCTGCGTCAGAAGTACGCCTTGAGCCAGGGGCTGACGTGCCAAGACAAGACCCCGGTAAGGAGCACGCCAGATGGGGCACACCACGGAGCTGCCTCCTCCCTGGGACAGTGTGGCAGGGACCTGCAAAGACCTCCCAATGGACGAGTCCTCCATGACGGGCCGGCCTTGGGTAGCTCTCTGGCTGGTTGAAGCGTATTGTGGGTGCATTTCTGCATGTGCCCTTGTTCAGCTTCCTGCCCTGCGGGGAGGGAGGAGCAGCCTGCAGGGAGACTGAGGCCTTGGCCACATACACACATCGCAGAGCGACTCACGCCCTGGCCACATTGGTGGGCTCCGTGACCTGGGGCCCTTCCCAGTGCGTGTAGTTCCTCCCTTGGGGGAGCACCCTGGCTAGTGCTCGCTCTGTCAGCAGCTGGCAGAGGGCGTGTGGGAGGAGAGGGTTGCTTTGCTTTCTTTCAGAAATGCCCCTCTGGGTCTCCTTGCAGGTGGCTGGGGAGAGAAGGTTGGGGAGCCCCACCTGCCGGACCCACCAGCCTGTCAGCGCGGTGGAGGACAACTCTGGCAAACAGGTGCAGTGCAGTTCCCCTCTCCCTCCGCTCACAGCCACAGTACCATCTGCTTGGCCCCACTGCATAGCCAGGGCCAGAGGGTGCTGCTGGTGCTGGGCTCCCAGGGACTGCAATGGGGTCTGCGCCTGCGACACCAAGTTGGGGGCGTTGGAGATCGTCTGTCTCCCTGACCCCTGGCAGAGGATGGAGTCTGAAAGGGCTCCGGGTTGGAGACACTATAACACTCTCGCAGCGGGGATGGACATACACACGTAGGGCTCTTCCCTGGCAGCAGGGGCGGGGCAGCAGAAGGCTCATCCATGCCAGCAGGAGGAAGCAGACACACACACACACACACTGAAAAAACACTGACACTCTCTTAATTATTCTCCGCTGCCCGCCACCCCACGCACCCAGATCTGGTGCAGGGTGGTTCAATTTTTACTCGTTCTTCCTTTAACGTCCCTTCGCCAACTGCCTGTGCCCTGCCTGTCTGAGAGCCGGGCATCCGCTGCCATAACCCCGACTCCCCCATGCAACCTGCTTGTTTGTCTCAATAACCTGTTAGGTCTGCTCTGGGACCCCATGTTCGTACAGCTCCCAGCACGGTGAGGGCTGAGACCTCCAGCCGCGGCTGAGGTAGCAAGGTTTGACCCCAGTGCCAGGGGCCATGGTGAATGAGGGGGGCGCAGAGGTAGAGCAGCTCCTTCCCAGCTCCCGTCACTGCAGGGTCCCTATTTCCATTCTGATAGGGTGGGCAGAGGGAGGAGTATGTGCCCCCCCCCAGCACGACAGGTCTCCTGTGCGTAGCTAAAGGGCTGGAGCAGACCTGCGGCACTGCAGATCAGGGCGCTACTGAAGGAGAATCGCTCCTACAGAATCGGTGTGTTCCAGCTCATACAGTAAAGTCCACGGGGATCAGGTGGGAGGCCCAGGGCAAGAGCCAACTTACCCGCTAGATTCTCATGGCAGATGGGGATTTTACACTGGCCAGAAAGCAGCTGTCAGAGCACCCCATTCTTGCTAGAAAATGGGGCTGGACTTTCAGAAGAGCTGCATACTCTGGTGTGTGCTGGCCCTGAGCTCTCTGGAAACCTGGCCATCTGCGTCGCGTGGGAGAGGCAGAGCCCTTCCAGGTGTGGCCCAAGCAGCTTCACTACAAGCAGTGACATGGCTGCCATGTGCACAGGCCCATGCCTCGTTTCCCGAGCCGGAGCCGTGGCAGGAGGCGTTGAGACAGGCTTACGGTGTCCATGTTTCCCCACACAGGGCAGGACTCCAGAAGCTGGCCTCATTTCAGATCTGCAGAGGAGAAAACCTAATGCCCGCCAGGAGAAGCTACCAGGTCTGGGTGCAAAGTGGTCTTGGCACATGTCGTGTGCTAGAAAGGGTGTGTGTGTACATGGGTGTGTAATTAGGGAGTAACATGAGCTGGTCCATAATTAAAGCTGCTACCAAGTTTCCATTATAAACTCAGTTTTGTCACTCCACCTAAAACCCACAAACCAAAGGAATTGCAGGCTCAGAATTGGGAGACTAGTTCTGGGGCAGAGGTCGAATTTCTCTGCCACACTGGAAATGAATTGCCCAACCTGCTCCTTAGCTATAGATGCTCCAAAATAGTGTTCTTCACAGCCCCAAAAAGCTTCAAACGCTGGTTTGCCCTCCATAGCAACCAAGCCCTGAGAGCAGGAGTAAGATAAAATGTAGCTACCTTGCCCGTGCTGAGATGCAGTGCCCAGCTCCAGGGTCATTCCGTCCAGTCCCCTGATCCAACTCCCATTGTCTTGGAGGGCACCAGATGCCTGCTGGAGACCTTAAGATCCCAGGGTATGTCTACACTATGCAGACTATATTGGCATAGCCCCCTCTTGTAGATGCAGCCTATGCCAATGGAAGGGGTTTTCCAGTCACTGTAGGAACTCCAGTTGTTCTTCGAGCGCTTGTTCATGTCAATTCCAATCAGGTGTGTGCGTGCCACATGCACAGTTGTCGGAAAGTTTTCCCTTAGCAGCTCCCATCGGGTCGGCTGTGGAGCCCCAGGAGTGGCACCTTCATGGCGTTCAATGACTCACAAATATATTTGTGGACAAGTTGGAGAGAGTCCAGCAGTGGGCAACAAAAATGATTAGGGGGTTGCGGCACATGACTTATGAGGAGAGGCTGAGGGAACTGGGGTTATTTAGTCTGCAGAAGAGAAGAGTGAGGGGGGTTTTGATAGCAGCCTTCAACTACCTGAAGAGGGTTCCAAAGAGGATGGAGCTCGGCTGTTCTCAGTGGTGGCAGATGATAGAACAAGGCGCAGTGGTCTCAAGTTGCAGTGGGGGAGATCTGGGTTGGATATTAGGAAACACTATTTCACTAGGAGGGTGGTGAAGCAATGGAATGGGTTACCTAGGTAGGTGGCGGAATCTCCCTCGTAGAATCATAGAATATCAGGATTGGAAGGGAACTCAGGAGGTCTAGTCCAACCCCCTGCTCAAAGCGGGACCAATCCCAATTTTTGCCCAAGATCCCTAAATGGCCCCTAAATGGCCCCCTCAAGGATTGAACTCCCAATCCTGGGCTTAGCAGGCCAATGCTCAAACCACTGAGCTATCCCTCCCCCCCAGAAAGGTTAGTTAAACTAACAGTAATAATTTCTGATAACCCACTACCATCGGACCAGCCATAACCCACTACCATCGACCTGCCTTCTTAGAGGTTTTTAAGGCTCGGCTTTATAAAGCCCTGGCTGGGATGACTTCGTTGGGGTTAGTCCTTCTTTGAGTAGGGGGTTGGACTAGATGACCTCCTGAGGTCTCTTCCAACCCTGATACTCTATGATTCTATGACCCTGATGACCAGCCCTTCCTCAGTTCCTTTTTACCGCCAGTGACAGTCGTTGGAACTGCGCTCGCTTGGTTTGCAAGTGCTTCCCTTAGCATTCTTTCATATAGTTAGCTTAGCCTAGTTTAGTTGTAGTTAGTCTTAGTTGTTAGTGTATATATTGTCTATAGTGAGTTTTGGGAGCGGGGTTTCCTCTAGACTCCGGGACATGCCGCGAGCCCAAGGCTTTAAACCCTGTGGAACCTGCAGCAAGCCTATGCCAGCGAGTGACCCCCACAACTCGTGTCTGGGGGAGATGCACCAGACAGAAAGGTAAAAGATCTGCAGGGCTTTCCGCCCCAGAACTAAAATGGAGCGAGATTTCTGATTGAAGCAGTTGCTCATGGAATCTGCCCTTCATCCCCAGTCTGCTGCGGACCGCCAAGACCCCACACCGAGCGCGTCTGTAGGGAGTGCCCTGGCATCGGTAGGTGACACGCAGGGGCGGCAGGTTTGTAGAAATGTTGGTGGTGCCCAGAACCCGCCCCCCCCAAACTCCGCCCCCTACCTGCCTAAGGCTCTGGGAGGGAGTTTGGGTGGGGGGAGGAGGTCTGGGGTGTAGGTTGGGCTGGGGCAGGGGATTGGGGTGCAGAAGGGGTGAGAGGTTTCGCTCTGGGAGGGAGTTTGGGTGGGGGAGGGAATCTGGGGTGCAGGCTCTGGGATGGAGTTTGGGTGCAGGCTCTGGGAGGGAGTGCGGAGGGTTGGGGTTCAGGCTCTGAGAGGGAGTTTGGGGGCAGGAGAGGGTGTGTGGGAAGGGGGTGGGGGTGCAGGCTCTGGGACGGAGTTTGGGTGCTGGGTGCAGGCTCCGGGCTAGGGCAGGGGGTGGGTGTGCAGGTGGGGGTGAGGGTGCAGGTTCTGGGACAGAGTTTGGGTGCTGGTTCTGGGCTGGGAGTGGGGATGCAGGCTCAGGGAGGGAGTTTGGGGACAGGAGGGGGTGCAGAGGGAGGGGGTGCAGGCTCTGGAACAGAGTTTGGGTGTAGGCTCTGGGCTGGGGCAAGGGGTGGGGGTGTAGGAGGAGGTGAGGGGTGCAAATTCTGGGAGGGAGTTTGGGGCCAGGTGTGGGAAGGGGGTAGGGGTGCAGGCTCTGGGATGGAGTTTGGGTTCTGTGTGCAGGCTCCGGACTGGGGGTGCAGGCCTGGGAGGGGGTGGCGGGGTGCGGTGCTTACCTGGGGCTTCTAGGGTAGGCCGGGAGTCTCCATGTGCTGCTACCCCCAGACACTGCCCCTGCAGCTTCCCATTGGCCTCAGGGGCGCTTGGGGTGGGACACAGACCCACCCTGCCCAGGGGCTGCAGGGAGGGGCCGGCAGGCAGGTGGAGCGAGCAGGCAGGAAGCCGCTCAGCTCTGCTGCGCTGCTGGTGGTGAGTGGGGGCCCTGGGCTGTTTTAAATGGCTCTGGGGATGCGTGGGGGGGGCGCCCATGGCAGAAGGCGGGGCCGAGGGAGAGACCCGGCCTCAGACAGTGCAGGAGCCGGCCCGTGGTGCCTGGGCACCGCGGGCCCATGGAACTCATCGCCCATGGTGACACGGTGCTGAGGAAGCACGCTAGTCTAAGAGACCCAGCACTGGCGCTCTCTGGCACCGCAGCGTGCACAGACAACCCGGCACCACTCGCACTCACTGGTGCCGTACAAGCGGCATAGAAAAGCCGACAGGGGGCGCTCCCCGGTGCAGAAAACAGTGGCACCTGCAGGCGCAGTACTGGGGCGTTCCGTGAAGGAGCCCTCAGCGTCCAGGCAGCAAGAGTCAGCGCCGTCAACTTCGGTTCCCACGGGGGACTGTCAAGTCTGGCGCACGACTCCCAGGATGGGCAGTGCCACGTGGAGGAGTTGGAGTTACCCTCCACCCCAGGACTTAATAGCAATGACAGCTCCTCAGCCCCCCGTGATCAGAGATAAGCCCCCCGGTGCTGCCACGACCTGCACCATCTAGAGGCAAGCTGGCCATGATGCAGCGGTCACCCTCTCCTGCCTGGCACCATTCGCCTTGACACCTCTCCAGATCGCCACCCTCAAGGCACTGCTGTCTGGCACCGGACTCCGCAAGGGGTTCCCTGGCACCAGTGGCACGATGCTCCCCAGCACCAACGAGGGAGCGGCAGTGATCCCCGGCTCTGAGAGAAGATTGGCACTGACCCTCGGTATCATACTGTCAGTACCAGTTCCTGGCATCGGATCCACGATATCGGATTCCCGATTTCAGTCCCCGGCCCAGGTGAGCAGGTGTCTCCACACTGGTCCCCTGCATCATCAACTTGGCACAGGTCCCCGGCGCAGCACCATGCGGCGCCACTGTGATCATCTCGGTCGAGATCCGTGTCTTTGGACTCGGATGGTGACTCGTACTATTCCTGTCACAGCAGGCATAGATCCGACAAGCCATGGAGGAAGGCACCAATGGCATGGCAATCCCAGTGGCAGCCTCTGGCGCAATGGCCTTTTTGGGCTCCCGTTTGGTGGCCTTGGAGCACTGACCACCCAGACAGCCAAGGACCGGCCTATGCCCCATGGTTCTGAGGCAACCGTGGCGCAAGCCCCACGGCCGGCTCAGGTCGCCACCGAGGCAACTCCGAGGCATGACTCATTGCAAGGCCAGGCTACTGTCACCTCAGCTATGGTCACCATAGAGGTCCCAGATGCTGAACAGGAGGAGGTCAGGGAGCTGGAGGGTCAGAAGGACCTCGTACAACCTTTGGCCTCCTCATCTTTGTCCCCGGATGAAGCAGTGGTAGGAGCTTCAACCTCGGGGCCCCCCACAATTGACCACAGGGCCCACCAGGACCTTCTACGAAGGATTGCCCGTAACATGGGGTTACAGGTGGAGGAGGTGATGGAACCTGAAGACCCCATGGTTGACATCCTTGCGCCAAAGGACGTCCAGGGTAGCTCTGCCACTGATAAAAACTATCCAGAGCAATATTAAGACTCTATGGCAGACTCCTGCCTCTATCCCGCCCACCGTCAGGGGCCTAGAGCGCAAGTACTTCGTTCCCTCCAAGGGGTACGAGTACCTGTTCTCTCACTCACAGCCATGCTCCCTCATAATATCGGCAGTGAATGAGAAAGAGAGACGGGGGCAGCAAGGGCTGGCCCCTAAATCCAAGGAGTCTAAAAGGATGGACCTTTTTGGCAGGAAAATATATGCAACTCGTGGGCCTCCATGTTGAAGTTTAAGTAGCTGATTCCACCAGACTCCAGAGCCAAGTTCTCGGCTATCATTGATGAAGGGAAGGCAGTGGTGCGAACTTCCCTCCAGGCTTCATTGGAGTTGGCGGACTCAGCTTCCCGCACCCTTTCCTCAGGAGTAGCCATGAGGAGAAGCTCACGGCTACAAGCATCTGGGTTGCCCCCAGAGCTGCAGCAAACTCTGCAGGACCTACCATTTAAAGGCACAGGGTTATTTTCGGAGCAAACAGACTCCAAGCTGCACAGTTTAAAAGACTCCTGGGTGACTATGAAGTCATTGGGTATGCATACCCTGGCAACCCTGTTGGATGCCTTTCTCCCGATCCCTCTTGTGCACAAGCCACTTCTCAAGATCCGCAGAGGCAGAGCGAAGGTAATTCTGGTGGCCCGAGCGTAGCCCCGACAACACTGGTACACCATGCTCCTGGAGCTGTCAGTGGACACTCCAATCGAGTTACCACTGCATTCCGATCTGATCACTCAGGACCATGGTCACCTTCACCACCTGGACCTCCAGTCATAGAACCATAGAATATAAGGGTTGGAAGGGACCTCAGGAGGTCATCTAGTCCAACCCCCTGCTCAAAGCAGGACTAATCCCCAACTAAATCATCCCAGCCAGGACTTTGTCAAGCTGAACTTAAAAACCTCTAAGGAAGGAGATTGCACCACCTCCCTAGGTAACCCATTCCAGTGCTTCATCACCCTCCTAGTGAAAAAGTTTTTCCTAATATCCAACTTAAATCTTCCCCACTGCAACTTGAGACCATTACTCCTTGTTCTGTCATCTGCTACCACTGAGAACAGTCTAGATCCATCCTCTTTGGAACCCCCTTTCAGGTAGTTGAAAGCAGCTATCAAATCCCCCCTCATTCTTCTCTTCTGCAGACTAAATAATCCCGGTTCCCTCAGCCTCTCCTCATAAGTCATGTGCTCCAGCCCCCTAATAATTTTTGTTGCCCTCCGCTGGACTCTTTCCAATTTTTCCACATCCTTCTTGTAGTGTGGGGCCCAAAACTAGACACAGTACTCCAGATCAGGCCTCACCAATGCCGAATAGAGGGGAATGATTACTTCCCTCGATCTGCTGGCAATGCTCTTACTTATACAGACCAAAATGCGGTTAGCCTTCTTGGCAACAAGGGCACACTATTGACTCATATCCAGCTTCTCGTCCACTGTAACCCCTAGGTCCTTTTCTGCAGAACTGCTGCCTAGCCACTCGGTCCGTAGTCTGTAGCAGTGAATGGGATTCTTCCGCCCTAAGTGCAGGACTTTGCACTTGTCTTTGTTGAACCTCATTGGATTTCTTTTGGCCCAATCCTCTAATTTGTCTAAGTCCCTTTGTATCCTAGCCGTATCCTCTAGCGTATCTACCACCTCTCCCAGTTTAGTTTCAGAGTAACAGCCGTCTTAGTCTGTATTCGCAAAAAGAAAAGGAGTACTTGTGGCACCTTAGAGACTAACCAATTTATTTGAGCATAAGCTTTTGTGGGCTACAGCTCACTTCATCGGATGAAGTGAGCTGTAGCTCATGAAAGCTTATGCTCAAATAAATTGGTTAGTCTCTAAGGTGCCACAAGTACTCCTTTTCTGAGCTGTAGCTCATGAAAGCTTATGCTCAAATAAATTGGTTAGTCTTTAAGGTGCCACAAGTCCTCCTTTTCTTTTTGCGAATGCAGACTAACACGGCTGTTACTCTGAAACCTGTCATTATGCAAGGCACTGCATTTAGCTGTATGGAGTGGAAATCTATCAACTGCATCCGATGAAGTGAGCTGTAGCTCACGAAAGCTTATGCTCAAATAAATTGGTTAGTCTCTAAGGTGCCACAAGTACTCCTTTTCTTTTTCCCAGTTTAGTGTCATCTGCAAACTTGCTGAGAGTGCAGTCCACGTCATCCTCCAGATCATTAATGAAGATATTGAACAAAACTAGCCCCAGGACTGACCCTTGGGGCACTCTGCTTGATACCGGCTGCCAACTGGACATGGAGCCATTTGATCACTAGCCGTTGAGCCCAACGATCTAGCCAGCTTTCTATCCACCTTATAGTCCATTCATCCAGCCCATACTTCTTTAACTTGCTGGCAAGAATACTGTGGGAGACAGTATCAAAAGCTTTGCTAAAGTTAAGGAATAACACGTCCACTGCTTTCCCATCATCCAGAGAGCCAGTTATCTCAGCATAGAAGGCAATTAGGTTAGTCAGGCATGACTTGCCCTTGGTGAATCCATGCTGACTGTTCCTGATCACTTTTCTTTTGTGTAAGTGCTTCAGAATTGATTCCTTGAGGACCTGCTCCATGATTTTTCCAGGGACTGAGGTGAGGCTGACTGGCCTGTAGTTCCCCGGATCCTCCTTCTTCCCTTTTTTAAAGATGGGCACTACATTAGCCTTTTTCCAGTCATCCAAGATCTCCCCCGATCGCCATGAGTTTTCAAAGATAATGGCCAATGGCTCTGCAATCACATCCGCCAGCTCCTTTAGCACGCTTGGATGCAGCGCATCTGGCCCCGTGGACTTGCGCTCGTCCATCTTTTCTAAATAGTCCTGAACCACTTCTTTCTCCACAGAGGGCTGGTCACCTCCTCCCCATGCTGTGCTGCCCAATGCAGTAGTCTGGGAGCTGACCTTATCTGTGAAGACAGAGGCAAAAAAATCATTGAGTACATTAGCTTTTTCCACATCCTCTGTCCATAGGCGCCAACTTTTCCTGGCACCAGTGGGTGTTTGACCCCCCCCCTCCGCCCCTGGTCCCACCTCGACTCCACCCCTGTCCTGCCTTCTCCCAGCCCAACTCCGCTCCCTCCCTGCCCCTACTGGACTTCTTTCCCAAATCCTCGCCCTGGCCCCACCTCTTCCCTGAGCGCACTGCATTCCCCCTCCTCCCCCCTCCCTCCCAGCGCTTACTGCTGCTAAACAGCTGTTTTGCGGTGCCAAGCACTGGGAGCTAGGGGGAGAGGCGGGGAAGGCATGCTCAGGGGAGGAAGCGGAGGCGGAGGCGGAGGCGAGCTGGGCGAGTAGCTGCCGGTGGGTGCAGAGCACCCACCAGTTTTTCCCCGTGGGTGCTCCAGCCCCGAAGCACCCACAGAGTCGGCGCCTATGCCTCTGCCACTAGATTGCCTCCCACACTTTCCTTGACCTTCTTGTTGCTAACATACCCGTAGAAACCCTTCTTGTTACTCTTAACATCCCTTGCCAGCTGCAACTCCAAGTGTGATTGGCCTTCCTGATTTCACTCCTGCATGCCTGAGCAATATTTATATACTCCTCCCTGGTCATTTGTCCAATCTTCCACTTCTTGTAAGCTTCTTTTTTGTGTTTAAGATCAGCAAGGATTTCACTGTTAAGCCAAGCTGGTCGCCTGCCACATTTACTATTCTTTCTATGCATCGGCATGGTTTGTCCCTGTAACCTCAATAAGGATTCTTTAAAATACAGCCAGCTCTCCTGGACTCCTTTCCCCCTCATGTTATTCTCCCAGGGGATCCTGCCCATCAGTTCCCTGAGGGAGTCAAAGTCTGTCCCTCCATCTCACAGCCTGGAAGCTTCATGGTTAAACCCCATGGAGCTTCTGTGCTCAGAACCAGGAAGGGAGGTCCTACTTGGCAGTAGGAAACCATCTACTAGGACCACATATCTAGCTCAGTGGAAAAGGTCCACTTGCTGGTGTGCCCAGCAGCGTACACCTCCACTCCAGGCATCAGTACCACTCATTCTAGAGCACCTTCTGTACCTGAAACAACAAGGCCTGGCAGTGTCATCCATCAAAGTACATCTTGCTGTTATCTCAGCCTTCCACTCAGGAGCATCTGGCCAATCCGTATTTGCTAACCCCATGGTAAGCTGTTTCCTCGAGGGTTTGGAATGCCTACATCTTCAGACCAGACAGCCTGTCCCAGCATGGGACCTCAATCTTGTCCTCTCCAAATTAATGGGGCCCCTTTTGAGTCAATAGCAACTTGTTGCCTTCTCTATCATGGAAGGTAGCCTTCCTGGTGGCCATCACATCAGCTAGGAGGGTGTCAGAGCTAAAGGCCCTTATCTCCGATCCACCCTACACGGTCTTCCAAAAGCATAAGATGCAACTCAGGCCTCACCCAGCCTTTCTTCCCAAGGTAGTGTCACTCTTTCATACTAGCTAAGAAATTTTTCTACCTATTTTCTAGCCTAAGCCTTATGCCAGTAGTCGAGAGCAGAGGCTACACTCATTGGATGTTCAGCGAGTGCTAACATTCTACATTGAGCACACTTAGCTGTTCAGGAAGTCGAACCAGCTGTACATGGTGGTAGCAGACCGGATGAAAGCACTCCTGCTCTCATCTCAAAGAATATCTTCCTGGATCATGTCCTGCATCCGCACGTGCTACAAGCTGGCCAAGGCCCCAGCCCTAGCTCTTACGGCACACGAGGGCACAGGCCTCGTCAGCGGCGTTCCTGGCCCAGGTCCCAGTACAAGAAATTTGCAGGGCAGCAACATGGTCCTTGGTGCATATTTACCTCTCACTGTGCTATCACCCAACATGCCAGAGATGATGCAGCATTCGGCAGAGTGGTGCTCCAATCAGCAATTCCTTAACTCTGACCCCACCTCCAGGGTAGAACTTGAGAGTCACCTGATTGGGATCGATGTGAACAAGCACTCAAAGTAGAAAAAATGGTTACTCACCTTCTCGTAACTGTTCTTCAAGATGTGTGGTTCACATCCATTCCAATACCCACCCTCCTTCCGCTGTTGGAGTAGTCGGCAAGAAGGAACTGAGGGGGCACCGGGTCGGCAGGGTCATATATTGAGCGCCATGAAGGTGCCACTCCAGGGGGGCTCCATAGCCAACCCGACGGGAGCTGCTAAGGGAAAACTTTCCGACAACTGTGCATGCAGTGCGCGCACACCTGATTGGAATGGACGTGAACAACACATCTCGAAAAACAACAGTTACAAGGTGAGTAACCGTTTTCCCCCCCGAATGATGGTAGCTATGTCCATGGAAGCTGCCTTGCCATAGCTGTGTTTGCTCTGGAGGTTTTGTCAGGAGAGCTACACTGGTCAGGGCTGTGGTTTCTTCACTCCCCTGACCAGCGTTGCTGTATTGATCCAACTTTTCAGTGGAGAAAAAGCCAGCCCCAAACACCAAAGGGAGGGGGTGGCGGCGTGGATGAACCTGAGATGAAGAGAACACGCTTCCCTTTGACAAGGGTAAGAGCTAAGCCTGTCTCTTTGCCAGCAGCGCTCCACACAGCCACTCGCTGCGAGGCCCTCCCTGCATGAAGGAACAGGGCCCACCCAAGTCCGTCAGATGGCCCCATCTCGAGAGAGAGCCTGTGTACTAAGAGGGGATGTCTGCTAGTGTGGCGTGGCCAGGCCCTGGCTGGAGAACTGGGGGAGAGGGGGCATGCCTCTGCTCTGCTGCCTTGGAGTCTCTTGCTAGTCTCAGACCTCCCCTCCCTGCTCCCAGGGGTTCTTAGGAGGGCAGTGCAGAAGGGGAGCTGGGAGGCAGCGGGGGGGGGGGGGGGGGAGAATGGTGAGGGGGGAGCAGCAGACTCTCTGAGACTCTCTGAGCCCCCTGCAGGCCACCCAAGATGGCCCCCATCGTCAGGACACTTGCCCTGTCCCCCACTCCCACACTGGTGCAAGGCATGTGCCCCCCATCGCCTGCTTGCATAGGGTCTACAGTGTCCCTCATGAACCCACCCCTTGGAACTGGGCAGATCCCGATGAAGCCCTCTGTAGGCCAGTTCCCAGTTGTGGCTTGCTAAGGGCATGGGTGGGGGGTGTGTGTGTGAAGGAATGGGTGGACCCCCCTGTCAGAGCAGACCTGCCACAGCTCCAAGGCACTGGACTGTGTCCCTAGGCTCAAACCCTCTGCCCCCACAGTTTGTCTGCTCCCAGAAGAGCGTCTAAGGGGGAGTAAACTGTGTCACCAGCACAGCCCTGGGCCTGAGCGCTTATGGAAGGCCCGGCAGCCCCAGCCCCTGCTTATCACCATGCTGACCCTGCCGCAGCCCCAGAGACCCGCCGGCGTGTCACCCATCAGAGAGCACCCCCCGCCCTTCCATGCCCAGCTGGACGGAGAGCCACACGGCAGCCAGCATGCAGGTGAGGGCGGGGAGTGAGCTGGCGCCACAGTGGGGGAGTGCCCTCCTGCAGGGGGAATGCGCACTCAGGTCAAAGAGACAGGCCAGGCACCTGCCATGGTCCAGAGTGGCCCCCCCAGTCCCACATTCCAGAGCCTGGCAGATCTGGGCTGTTCCTGGGAAATTCCTACCCCCCTCGTCCCCAGTGCCTGGCAGAGCTGGGCTGTTCCTGGAAAATTCCTCCCCCCCACCCCACCAGAGCCTGGCAGAGCTGGGCTGTTCCGGGGAAATTCCTTTCCTCCCACCATGAGGATGGTGGTATTTGGGTCCTATTCATAGGTGCTGAAACAAGGGGTGTGTGTGTGGGGGGGGTGACCGCACCCCTGGCTTGAAGTGGTTTCCATCATGCACAGGGTTTACAGTTTGGTTCAATGGCTCTCAGCACCCCTGGCCCCATCCCTACTGCAAGGTAAACACGGTGACCTCACCCCCATGGGATCCGCGTGGGTCCCACTAGGGGTAGCCAGTGGGTGCAAAGTGTGCGAGAGGACTCTCTCTCCCCCGTCAGAGAGGGAGCTGATGATCTGTGGTGGGGGAAGGGCAGTGGCGGATTAATGATTTTGCCGCCCCCCCCCGAGCAGCTCCCGGCCCCCCCGTCGCAGCTCACCTCCGCTCCAACTCCGACTCCTCCCCTGAGCGCGTCGCCGGGTCCTGCTTCTCCCTGCTAGTGCTTGTGTGCAAAACAGCTTCGCGAAGGGGGGGAAAGTGGCGCGCCCAGGAGAAGAGGCAGGGCTGGGGCGGGGATTTGGGGAAGGGGGCCAACAGGGGCGGGGGGGGGGCGGGGAAGGGGTGGAGATGGGGCGGAGGGCACGAACTGGCACCGGGGGAAGCAGCTTCTGGCTGCTATTATAAATTTGCCGCCCTAGGCCTAGGCCTTGTCGACCTAGGTGTTAATGCGCTGCTGGGGAAGGGAGAGGAATCTCTCCAGTCATGGCTGTACCCTGGAGGGGCACTGGGGTCTCCTCTCGCTCACCTCCCCCACATCGGCCCCTCAGGCCCTGCTCCCGTGGAGCCGCACCTAGAGCCAGAGCAGGTGTTGCTGGATCCTGTTGCTTCTTAGTGCTCTGACCTTTGCCTCTCCTCTGTCTCTAGGCCGCTCAACGCTGGCGCACTCTGCATCCACGGCTGGAGCCAGCCCATGCAGGTACCGTGCTGGGGCCCACGCCCCCTGCCCCAGCCAGGGCTCCCTACCCTGGCAGGGTAGGTGTGCAGAATGGAGGGGAGGGGGGACCTGAGGCGGAGCCCAGCTGTGGGCCTGAGGGGGTCTGACCGCTCAGCACACGCAGTGGCTGCACTCCTGCCCCCAGCTTCCCCAGCCCTAGAGAGCACCCCTGCCTGCTTCGCTCTGCAGGGACCCAGCGCCAGCGGGGCTCCTTCGGCTCCGCAGCTGAGGAGGCAGGACCAGAGCAGTCATTGATCAGGGAATGGGGCACTCTGAGCCTTCGACTGGCATGCGGGCTCCATAAAGAAACAGCCCAGGGATTTCTGTGGGCATACATCCCTCTGAGCGCAAATGTGGGAGGGACAGATAAGTGGCAGGGTCGAGGGGTCGGTCCAGCCAGAGATCCTTCAGGAACCGGAAATCCAGGCCGAGCAAAGCCAGCGAACCTCAGCCAGCAACATGCAAAGGGGAACTTAGCTCTTGGGGGGCTGAGCAGTAGATAGCTGAGGGCATAAAAGCTCCCAAGAGGCAGTCCTCCTTTGAGTGGCTACAGACGTGTTTCCACTCAGGCGCGTGAGTGCCCAGCACACCGAAGCTGGAGAACTTTGTGTAGCAGTACCCGCTGGGGCAGCACATGCGCCCTGTCCCTCCTCAGGGCCCCTCCTGAGGCAATATAAGGGCAGTGCCCACCCCCCGCACTCAGTTCCTTCTCACCACCCACAGCCTGATTTGCAGTTTCTCATGGTTATTGCACCACAGCAAGATCACTCTGTGTGCCTTGTAAATAGTTTTAGCCCCATTAGCTAGCTAGTTAGTGAGGGTTAGTAGTTCCATGAATGGTTGGTTAGTTAGTAAGCCTGGCGCTATGCCTTCACCGAATTTTAAGCACTGTCCTTCATGTGGCTGTCCCGTCTAGTGACCACCACATTTGATGCTCATTGTGCCTGGCAGAGGGGCACAGGAAAGGAAAATGTTTGTTGCTGGACACCTACGCCTGAAGTAACACCTCCAGGAGCAACCCCAGGAGGATCTGGGAGCTTGCATAGCTCACCCGGCCTCACAAACTGTGTTGGAGCTAGTGCCAATTTCTGATAGACAGCCAGACTCAGGTTCTTCTCCATGGAGAAGGGACCATTCTCCTTCCTGTAGTCCCCCAAGGAAAAGGGCTCACAAAACTAATCAGAGCCATTCCGGGGCTCAGAGACTCTTCCTTCTCTTTTAGGAGGAGTGGGGGGGGGCATTAGCAAGTCTCCTTAAGTGTCCAAAATAGAGCAGGACGAGGACCATCTACCCGCTCCCCAGTACTGAAAAGCAAACTGACCAGTACCATACCGTCAATTCTGGCAATATCTTCAGGACATCTGTTGAGTCCGGTGCCAGCACATTGGCACTGACAGTACTGACCACAGGCTTTTCAGGCAGCAGCTGATTTACTCTGCCTCTCTGTCCCAGATTCACCTCTGACACAGGAGTCCTCATCTGTGGGTAAGCCCCCTGCAGTCCTGGGCCAGTGTGGGTCAGTTGCTTTTGACTATGGACAGTTACTGGCTTCTCCCTTGTTACCGGTTAAGAAGCCCACCAAAGAGGTGGATCTGGTCCCATCATCAGCACCAAGACATTCTGCTTGGGTACCAATGCCATTTTCGGCTCCGACGATAGCACTAGTCCCAGTCTCCAAACCTTCAGTACCAAGCCATTCTTCGGCTAGGGTACCGATCTCTGCACAGGACTGACAGCCTTTCCCGTACTGCATTTTAGTGCAGCCTCAACTTCCCAAGCAGTACTCATGGCACTGACTACTGTACCATCCTTGGTACCAGTCCAGTCTCCTCACCGGATCTCAAACAGATTGGGGTACTTAGTGGGCTTGGCAGGTTTAGCTCATCTGTTCACTATTTGGGGTGTTCCTTGCAATCAGACTCAGAATCCTTCTCTCTTTCTTCCATCCCCTTCCTCCAGAAGACCATTACCAAGACAACAGCGTTCCCTCAGCAGGGACATGAGTTCTTGGGCCGGTACATACTGGCTTCCTGTACCACATTAATTTCCTCTCTGGCCTCCTTGGAGTGCCCACCGCTCTTCAAGATCTCAATCATCAGCTCACTCCAGAGCTGTTGTCCTTCTGTTGTCTCACTTCCTGGACCACCGAGACTGGAGACACAAACTGATACAGCTCCCAGTGAGTCTACTACAGCAGAGTGACCCCTTATCATGGGCACAGGCCTTACCATAGGGGAGCCCATCTGTTCCACTTCCTGTCATCCTCCTCACCAGACGATTCCACCAGAAGACTTTAAGTCTCACCAACACTCCTTAAGGAGGATGACTACAGCCTTTCTTCAAGAGCTTCAGACTTTATGCGTTTCAAGGGCCATAGAAGAAGTTCCCCTCCAACACTGGGGGAAAGGGGTTCTACTCAGGTTACTTCTGATCCCCACGTCCAAAGGAGGGCTGACACCTATACTCGACCTCCAAGGTCTCAACAAGTAAACTTTGAGTGATTTACAATGTGCCAAGTTTTTTCTCTCTCACATCAGGGGCACGTCTGTTTATATAAATCCTGACAATACCACTGCAATGTAGTGTGTGAACAAACCAGTTCAACAAACCACTTCAATCAGTTCTGTTGGGAAGTGATAACTTTTTGGCACTTTTGCATCAAGAAATACTTTACCACAGCTGCCTACATTCCAGGTGCCCAGAATCAATTGTCCAATCAGCTCAGCAGGAATTTCTCCAAGAATCATGAGTGCTCTGTGAAGGTCCATCTTCAGGGACTGGGGCTTTCCATCCGTCAACCTGTTTGCAACAAAAGACAAGAAGTGCTGTCAGTTTTGCTCTAGAGCAGGTCACAGTCCAGGCTCTCTGACCAATGCCCTCAACTGAATTGGGGATCAGGCTTCCCCCAATTCTGCTTGTCCCTCAGGTCATTCTCAAAATGAAGCTGGATCAGGCCAAACAGATACTCATTGAACTAGCCTGGCCAAGACAATGTTGGTTCTCCAGCCTTCATAGCCAGTTGGTCCAATGTCCTGTGCCTCTTGCGCTCTTCCTGGACCTACTGTCTCCGCACCATGGTGGCAGTTTGCATCTCATGGTATGAATGCTGCATGCTCAGATTAAGTGGAAAAGAACTGTTCAGAGGCAGTCCAACAGGTTCTGCTAATAGTACGAAGCTATCTACTAGATCAACCTCTTCGGCCAAGTGGAAATGCTTTTTGGGTTTGTCATTGACTCGGGGAATTCGATTGGTACTAGTCCGGATTCAGGACATTTTAGATTACCGGTTACATCGTAAACCATGGGGCCTGCTCTCAGCCATTGAGGGTCAACTTGCACCAATCTCAGTGTTTCATTCCCTGATCCACGGGAAGTCGGTATTTTCCAGCCCCGTGGTTGTTAGATGTCTGCAAGGTGTTGTTTGCCTCTTCCCACCTATAAAGAAGGGGTTCCCCTGTTGGAACTTAACACTGTGCTTGCTGCCCTTACAGGGCCTCTATTTGAGCCTCTAGCAACCTGTACTCTGTCCTTCCTTTGCCAAAAGACAGCCTTTCTTATTGCTATAACATCAGCAAGGAGGGCAAGTGAACTCAGGCCCTAATGACAGGACCTCCAGACATTCAGCTAGTGAAAGACAGAGGAGCCTTAAGGCCACATCCAAAATGTTTGTCTAAAGCTTCACCACGTCACCTGAACCAAACTATACAGTTGCCTGTATTTTTCCTAAGCTGCACTCCAGTGCAGATGACCACCTTCCTATGTTGGATGTAAGACGAACCTGGCTTTCTGTCTGGATGGGACCAAGCCAGTTTTATTATCACCGCGGCGTGATGTCTCCTGTGCAGACCAGACGAGCGGTCAAGTGGTTTCGGCGCAGACAGTTTCCAGACAGATTACTTCCTGCTTTACAATAGGGTGTAGCAAACACCAGACCGCCTTAGTGGCATTTCTCAGGGTTGTTCCCATATTAGATATATTCAGGGCTGCTACTGAATCTTCCGTATCCAACTTTACCAAACTACATGGGGTCAGGACGGCTTCTAGGGCGGAAGTGAGCTGTGGAAGAGCAGTTCTGCAGTCACTATTTAAATAGACGCCGAGCCACTACTGCTTGCAAGTCACCCAAGTGGTCTACACATCTGCAACCACTGGGAGAAGACATGGTTACTCATGGTTACAGTAACTGTTGTTCTTTGAGAGGTGGGTGCAGTCGTGTACTCCCCGGGCTGCCCTCGGGTCCCTCTGCATCGGAGTCTCCAGACAAATGGCTGCCAGTGTGAAGGAACTGACGGGGGCTGGGCTGGGGTCCTGGGGGTGCGTGCGGTACCCCAAGGGGCTTTGCGACACAGAGTTCTCTGGCTTTGGGGCACTGGGCGTGCCCACCTGAGTGGAATGCGTGTCTGCCCCCACCCCTCGCAGAACCATGGTCGGAGTGCAGGTAAGGAACGGTTTTCCCTGTAAGCCAGTCAGAAGCCAGCGGGAGCCGGGAGAGGGATCGGAGTGCCGTGGATACTGGGCTTCGGTTTCCCCTGGCCACTTGCAAAACCCTAAGAACCAACTGACTACAAAATGAGGTCATTTGCAGCAGCTGGATCCTGGGAGCTGCTTAGCCAAATGACACCAAATTTGCAGCACAAACTCTACCCCAGCTCCTCAGTGGGCATAGCAGCTTTCAAGACAATCTGAGCATGTGTGTGGATTGTAGAATAAACGGACCAGGGCTTTTAATTGACCAGCTGTAGCTGTAGGGGTCCCAGCGACTCCTAGTCCAGGCTGTCATGGTGGTGAGGGTGAGCTTGCAGCACCACCTACTGAGCTGCGCTCTAATGGGTGAAATCTGGGGGAGCCCTGCCTGAGGCAGCCCTGGGTTAGGCTAGGGAGCCTTCTCCCTGGGGAGTCTTCTGGGAAGGGGGGGCTGAGCCCTGCCGCTGTGACTTTTGGCTCTAATCTGCCTCCTCCCTCTGCAGTGCACAGTGGGAATGGGGGGGCCTTGTTCCTGGGATCAGAGATGCCCCCTGATGCACCAGTGTAAGGGGGGAGCAGAGAGGCAGCGTTCAGTGGTATGAGCACAGAACAGCTTATTACACTTCCACTCTGAGCCTCAGCTTCCTGCTCCAGGGGGTGCTCACTCTCTGCCCCCCCCCCCCCGCTATCTCCAGAGGGATGGGGCTCTCCCCACAGGAGCCCCTTCCCTCCAGCTCAGCGGCATTGCCAGGTTAACAGCTGGACAGGGCTGGGAAGGGCCAGAGCCTGACCTGAGGCCAAGGACTGGATCCCTGCTGAGCTGGGGCATGTAACAGTGACGCGGACACCTCAGAGTCTTCCTGGAAGCGGGGGGAGTGTTGGGGGGGCATTGGCCATGGGGGCTGTGGGAAGAACGGGCACACAGGGGAGGGGACATGATGGAGAGATGACGACCCAGGGTGTCAAGGGAATGGGGCAGGGATGGGCAGAGCCCCTGGAGTGGTCTGGGAAATGGAGGCAGGGGATGGGGTGGCAAGGGAGCTTGTGGGATGCCCGAGGGAATGGGGACAGCACTTCTTGGGAGAACGAAGCAGGGCCATGATGGAGCTGGGGGAAGGCCCAGAGGGGAGGGGGCACAAGGGACTGGAGAGAGAGCAGCTTACGGTGGGAGGAGAAAGGAGCTTGAAGGTAAGAGGTTGGTGGGTTGGGACAGACGTGGGGGATATGGCAGAGAGGACGGGCTCAGACGCAGCAGCCCCAAGGCCTGAGTGAGCCCAGCTGTGTCTGTCCCTTAGGTCTGTGTGGTGGGGCCCCGAGCAGCCCCCTGTGACTCTACTGCTGAGCAGAAACCTCTTCTCGAGACCCCAAGTCCCTGGCCAGAGCGTGCCCATTGGATCCCACAAGCTGAAGCGGAGCCAATCGCAGCACCTTCTGCCTCCCAGACGAGTCACATGGAGCCTGCTGGAGCTCCAGCCCCCCTGCATGGAGCCAGAGAGACGCAAGAGCCCCTCCTGGCCCCAGTAAGGGGCTGCAGGGCTGGGCCTCTCCCTGCCAGAGCCCCCTCCCGCCTGCATTGGCAGGCTCATTAAAGGGCTTTGGAACAGTCATCCGGGCTCCCTCCCTGAAAGGGGCTGTGAAGATCGGCGTGGGGCAGGACCCCTCGATGACTGGCTCTGAGAGCTGCCGGCGGTGGGCAGAGGAGCCCCACAGGCTGCTCAGGGCTCCAGTGGGGGCCTGGCTGTTCAGAGTGCAGGCCGACTGCGCCATGAGCGTTGCACCGTGGCCTTTCCTTGTGCTGGCACAGAACCCCGGCTGGCTGGCGTGCGGCAGGTACCACGCACACACACTGCTGTTAACAGCCCACAGGCTGGGAGAGCAGCTGTCAGCCCACGGCCCCAGCGCCAACTGGCTGTGTTCGTCTCTCGCTGCACTGTCCCCGCCTTCTGCGGGGTGTTGGCTCCATCTGGCCCAGCCCATCAGCACTATGGCCTTGGGCCCGCCCTTCCCTGTTCTGCCCGTATCCTGGGTCCACCAGGGCCAGGCTTCCGAAGCACAGTTCTCCCTCTCCGCTCCCGAACAGCTCCAGGCGGCCGGGGGGGGGGGGGGCACGTGGCATGGTGCCATCGGGCCGTCCTGATTGTTAAAATATCTCCTATGCTTTCTCAAAGCGATGATGCAGCCAGGGGCAGCCGGGGTCAAAGAGAAAACCTCCCCGGAGAAACCGGGTGCGGGGTGTTATTTCAGCAGGGCCAGGGCATGCCTGGTTGCCAGCAGTAACCTGGTCAGGTACCTTCATTAAAGAGTCTGGAGGTCACTGCAGGCTGGTCATTTCTTGCAGACGGCGGCAAGCTGGGTTCTTCTCAGGGCTGGGGGGAGAAGGGGCGATTGGCCTCCAAAGCCTCTCAGAGGTGCCAAGATGGGGGCTCTGCACCCCCCTGCTGGCTGCATGGGAGGCATTGCAGGGCTCACAAGGAGTGGGACTGTGCCCCCCTCGGGTGGAGGAAAGGGAGGTGGCCCAGGAAGATACCCCTAAGGTCTGTGAGGGGCTGCCCACCTGCAGTGGTGGCAAATGCCCAGGAACCGGGCTCTCCCCTCCCACAGACCTTGAGGAGCAGGAGCGTCCAAGTTCGAGCTCTTCAAAAAGCAAGGAACGTCCTAGACAAACGTGCGAGGTGCAGGCAGGGCAGTAGCTGGGAGGCGTCTCCCAGCAGAGGCGCTGCTGACACGGCGCGACGGAAATGAACAGAACCGGCCTCTGGCAGCTCGGGCCCCCGTTGCTGGGCGTGGCCAGGGCAGAGCTGGGCGGTGTGGCGGGGCTCAGGCTGGGGCAATCTGCAGGGGCAGCAAAGGGACCGCACGTGCTCCTGTGCTGTCAGTGCCGGGGGTAGGGCTGTCTGTGCCCCCAAGGAAAGCGAGGGCTTCCAGGCCCTGCCCCTCCCCTCGAGCAGCTGGAGACACATGGAAGCCAGGCAGTGCCATCACCCCAGGCACTGGGGCTGGGGCGGGGAGGGCAGGGAACTGGGACGCTGAAGTGGAAGCAGCCACCTCAGGGCAGAGCAGCCAGGGGATCTGGCCAGGTGTGATGGAGCCTCCTGCTCAGGGAGAAGCTCCATGAACCGCAACAGGGGCTGATGCGCACAAAGCTTCAGGGGCAGGGGGACTGGCTGCAGGGAAAGGCCTCCCCTCCCCCACGTATCCAACCAGGGCTACAGGGGAGCCAGCCCCCCACCCCATATCACTCTGCCCCCCCACACCCAGCCAGGGCTACAGGGGCACCAGCCCCACCCTACCACTCAGCCAACCCCAGCTAGTGCTATCAGGGAGCCAGCCCCGCCCTGTCACTCTGCCCCTCCCCAGCCAGGGCTACAGGGGAGCCAGCTCCACCCCCCCCCACATGACTCTGCCCCCCACTGGGTTTGCCAACTTTCTAATTACACAAAACCAAACTCCCTTGCCTGAGGTCCCGCCCCACCCCTTCTCTGGGGCCCCGCCCCTCGCTCATTCTATCCCACCCTCACTCAAATTCACTGGACTGGGACAGGAGGTTGGGGTGCAGGAGGAGGTGCAGACTCCGGTGTGGGGCCAGAAATGAGGGGTTCAGGGTGCAGGAGCAGGCTCAATAAACCCTCCTGTTTTACACTGGCTGAGAGTCGCTCCAGACTGGAGAACAGGGGGCATTATTGCCTCTGGGAGTGGAGGTCACGAGGGTCCAGAGTGAGTGGACTCCCTGAGGGGGCCCACGGCAGAGACAGGCTCAGAGAGGTGCGGTTCTAGGAGGTGGTGGGGCCTACGGCTTAACCCCCAAGAAAGAGTGGATGCCTGAGAAGGGCTGTCACACTGAAGGGGGTTCCCCCCAGGCACCATACGGTGCTGGGAGAAAGCACGAGTCCTGTGAGTCCGTGACAACCTGGTAGCAGCAGATGGTTGGTGGTCGCACCCTGTAGACATCTGGCTGCCAGCGCAGGCGCTTTGCAGTGAGTGTCTGCCAGCGATAGAACAAGGGAATTGAAGGAACCAGCAAGGAACGGGCCTACAACCAGTTCCCTACAAGGGGTCTTGCACGTCTGTGCAGGGAGAGAGGGCTGAGCATTGGGAGGCTCACCCAGGAGCTGCTGATTGCCTGGATGGTAGAGAATGACCAGTCCTAGGAGCAGGTTCTAGATCCCAGCGGGGCTCCCGGGATGCCCGGAGAGTCTGGGAGTAGCAGAGGACGCTTGGGGTAGTGGCAGGGGTCCACTGGACCCAGCTCCCCAGCCAGGAGGGGGCTTCCCACCTGGGTTCCCCCCAGTGGATGTGTAGAGTGAAGGAGCTGGAGCCGGAGGAGTGGAGGCTAGCTGACCGCTTGGAGCAGTGAAAACATGAGCTGGAGTTAGAAGAGAGGCAGGCCAAGAGGACCTGCTGTGGGGTAAGTGGGGAAGGACCCCAAGATGCCAATTCGGTAGGAACCCTAGATTCCTCTTCGAGCGCTGTCCCTGTGGGTACTCCACTTCCGGCGCCATCAAGCGGAGATTGTTGCTAGCACAATAGCAGTCTCGCGGCACCGCCGGTGCCTCTTCTAGCACGCACACAGCCCGACCCCTGCAGTTCCTTCTCAACGGCCCCAGCTTGAGACGGAGTCCGTTAGCGGTGTCACTATGAACATTAATATCGAGTTGTTAGATGGCTACTTTAACCCTCTTTATTCACAGTTCTTAGTTTAGTTAGCATTAGTTACGTTTAAAAAAAAACAAAACCCTTTTGCGTCCCAAATTTCCCAATAGGGACGCCTTAAATATGCCTGGATCCCCAGGTTTTAAAAGGTGTGTGTCTTGCAAGTCTGCAATGCCAGTATCTGACGGGCACTCCCTTTGTGACCGATGCTGGGTGAGTCGCACATACCACAGAAGTGCGCTAACTGCAGCAGTCTGAAGGACAGGGCAAAGAGAGATCAGGATCTCCAACTAAAACTCATTTTAATGGAGAAATCCTTAAGCGTCTGGGTGCAGGGAGCTGTGTTCACGCACAAACAGGAGTGAGATGGGGAGCCACAAACCCCGCCCCGTGTGTCTATAACCTGCCGTTAGTGCCCAGCCCCAGGGCTAACAGACACGTCATTGCATGTCCAGGGAACCTGTGAGCTGGGTTCTGATCACACCCCCTGGGATCAATCCGGAGTCACCTCTGACTGCAATGAAATGAAACTGATTACAGGAAAAATCTCACTCTCAGAGATGTTCCAATAAGCTTCTTTCACAGACTAGACTCCTTCCTAGTCTGAGCCCAATCCTTTCCCCTGATACAGTCCTTTGTTAGTTCCAGCAGACATCTTAGGTGTTAACTAGGGGTTTTCACATGACTGGCTGCCCTCTCTGTCCTGCTTCACCCCCCTTTTATAGCTTTGGCACAAGGCGGGAATCTTTTGTCTCTCTGGGTCCCCACCCCTCCTTCTAAATGGAAAAGTACCAGCTTTAAGGTAGATTCCAGTATCATATTACATTGTCTCATAGAATATCAGGGTTGGAAGGGACCTCAGGAGGTCATCTAGTCCAACCCCCTGCTCAAAGCAGGACCAATCCCCAATTAAATGATCCCAGCCAGGGCTTTGTCCTGTGAGACCTCATTCTTCATTACCCGCGGATTGGCCCACAGGTACACAGGAAGGCTTGCAGGTAAATAAACCATTTACAACCAGTTGTCCTAGTCAATGGGAGCCATCAAGATTCTAAGCCACCATTAATGGCCCACACTTTGAATAATTACAATAGGACCTCAGAGTTATAGTTTGTATTTCTAGCTTTAGATACAAGAACGATACATACATACAAATAGGAGGAATATATTCAGTAGGTTATAACCTTTGTAATGATACCTTACAAGAGACCTCTTGCATGAAGCATATTCCAGTTACATCATATTCACACTCACAAGCATATTTCCATAAACAGATGGAGTGCAACGTCACACCCCCTTGGACACAAGCCCTGGCATCAGATTCCCTCCATGGGCACATTCCCCAGTCTCAGATCCACTCCCCACCCCTTCGGACACACACCCTGGCTGTCTCCAATACTCAGTGAGGAAGAGGACAGTGAGAGCAGATGCCATGATGCGGCAGCAAGGGGCCCCACAGCACTGCCACCAACACCCCAGTGCCCAGCTCCACCCAGCCCCGAATAAAGCCCTGAGCCAGGGTCTGCACCTACAGGAAGCCGATGATACCTCATTTCTTCCTGCGTCTCTCACATATTGTCTCTAATATGCAGGGCCAATCTAGCATGGCCAAAGTATGCAGAGGTCCCTGCAACATGCAGAAAACTCTGGGACCTGGGACCCTGGCCAAGTGTCATGCTGTGATGATCTGGGTGTTTCCCCTTGTTACGTTGTACGTGAGCCTATGTGAGTGTTACTGTTTTGCAGGAACACTGTGTTTACCCTCAGTTCACCAATGCCCAGGTGGTGGGAATAAGGGCATGTGACTTTTGCTGAGACCCTCAGGAGCAGGTGAGGCTGCTCCAGCTGCCTGCACCTGCACGTAAGTGATGGCCAATGCCCTTCCTAACCTGAGAATCAGGAGTGAGATGCAACACTTTGCTCGGGAAGCAAGACAAACACCGGAGGAGGGGCAATGGGCATGTCGGAGGTCCCCCACCTCTGCTCATCCTCATAGAATCATAGAATCATAGACTATCAGGGTTGGAAGGGACCTCAGGAGGTCATCTAGTCCAACCCCCTGCTCAAAGCAGGACCAATCCCCAATCAAATCATCCCAGCCAGGGCTTTGTCAAGCCTGACCTTAAAAACTTCCAAGGAAGGAGATTCTACCACCTCCCTAGGTAACGCATTCCAGTGTTTCACCACCCTCCTAGTGAAAAAGTTTTTCCTAATATCCAACCTAAACCTCCCCCACTGCAACTTGAGACCATTACTCCTTGTCCTGTCCTCTTCTACCACTGAGAATAGTCTAGAACCATCCTCTCTGGAACCACCTCTCAGGTAGTTGAAAGCAGCTATCAAATCCCCCCTCCTTCTTCTCTTCTGCAGACTAAACAATCCCAGTTCCCTCAGCCTCTCCTCATAAGTCATGTGTTCCAGACCCCTAATCATTTTTGTTGCCCTTCGCTGGACTCTCTCCAATTTATCCACGTCCTTCTTGTAGTGTGGGGCCCAAAATTGGACACAGTACTCCAGATGAGGCCTCACCAATGTCGAATAGAGGGGAACGATCACGTCCCTCGATCTGCTGGCTATGCCCCTACTTATACATCCCAAAATGCCATTGGCCTTCTTGGCAACAAGGGCACACTGCTGACTCATATCCAGCTTCTCGTCCAACCCCTAGGTCCTTTTCCGCAGAACTGCTGCCTAGCCATTCGGTCCCTAGTCTGTAGCTGTGCATTGGGTTCTTCCGTCCTAAGTGCAGGACCCTGCACTTATCCTTATTGAACCTCATCAGGTTTCTTTTGGCCCAATCCTCCAATTTGTCTAGGTCCCTCTGTATCCAACCCTGCACTCCAGCGTATCTACCACTCCTCCCAGTTTAGTATCATCCGCAAATTTGCTGAGAGTGCAATCCACACCATCCTCCAGATCATTTATGAAGATATTGAACAAAACCGGCCCCAGGACCGACCCCTGGGGCACTCCACTTGACACTGGCTGCCAACTAGACATGGAGCCATTGATCACTACCCATTGAGCCCAACAATCTAGCCAACTTTCTACCCACCTTATAGTGCATTCATCCAGCCCATACTTCTTTAACTTGCTGACAAGAATACTGTGGGAGACCGTGTCAAAAGCTTTGCTAAAGTCAAGAAACAATACATCCACTGCTTTCCCTTCATCCACAGAATCAGTAATCTCATCATAGAAGGCTATTAGATTAGTCAGGCATGACCTACCCTTGGTGAATCCATGCTGACTGTTCCTGATCACTTTTCTTTCGTGTAAGTGCTTCAGGATTGATTCCTTGAGGACCTGCTCCATGATTTTTCCGGGGACTGAGGTGAGGCTGACTGGCCTGTAGATCCCAGGATCCTCCTTCTTCCCTTTTTTAAAGATTGGCACTACATTAGCTTTTTTCCAATCTTCCGGGACTTCCACTGTTCGCCACGAATTTTCAAAGATAATGGCCAATGGCTCTGCAATCACATTCGCCAATTCCTTTAGCACTCTCGGATGCAACTCGTCCGGCCCCATGGACTTGTGCACGTCCAGCTTTTCTAAATAGTTCCTAACCACCTCTTTCTCCACAGAGGGCTGGCCATCTACTCCCCATGTTGTGATGCCCAGCGCAGCAGTCTGGGAGCTGTCCTTGTTAGTGAAGGCAGGGGCAAAAAAAGCATTGAGCACATTAGCTTTTTCCACATCCTCTGTCACTAGGTTGCCTCCCTCATTCAGTAAGGGGCCACACTTTCCTTGGCTTTCTTCTTGTTGCCAACATACCTGAAGAAACCCTTCTTGTTACTCTTGACATCTCTTGCTAGCTGCAGCTCCAGGTGCGATTTGGCCCTCCTGATTTCATTCCTACATGCCCGAGCAATATTTTTATACTCTTCCCTGGTCATATGTCCAACCTTCCACTTCTTGTAAGCTTCTTTTTTATGTTTAAGATCCGCTAGGATTTCACCGTTAAGCCAAGCTGGTCGCCTGCCATATTTACTATTCTTTCGACTCATCGGGATGGTTTGTCCCTGTAACCTCAACAGGGATTCCTTGAAATACAGCCAGCTCTCCTGGACTCCTTTCCCCTTCATGTTAGTCCCCCAGGGGATCCTACCCATCCGCTCCCTGAGGGAGTCGAAGTCTGCTTTCCTGAAGTCCAGGGTCCGTATCCTGCTGCTTACCTTTCTTCCCTGCGTCAGAATCCTGAACTCAACCAACTCATGGTCACTGCCTCCCAGATTCCCGTCCACTTTTGCTTCCCCCACTAATTCTTCTCTGTTTGTGAGGAGCAGGTCAAGAAAAGCTCCCCCCCTAGTTGGCTCGTCTAGCACTTGCACCAGGAAATTGTCCCCTACGCTTTCCAAAAACTTCCTGGATTGTCTATGCACCGCTGTATTGCTCTCCCAGCAAATATCAGGAAAATTAAAGTCACCCATGAGAACCAGGGCGTGCGATCTAGTAGCTTCTGCAAGTTGCCGGAAGAAAGCCTCATCCACCTCATCCCCCTGGTCCGGTGGTCTATAGCAGACTCCCACCACTACATCACTCTTGTTGCTCACACTTCTAAACTTAATCCATAGACACTCAGGTTTTTCTGCAGTTTCGTACCAGAGCTCTGAGCAGTCATACTGCTCCCTTACATACAGTGCCACTCCACCACCTTTTCTGCCCTGCCTGTCCTTCCTGAACAGTTTATAACCATCCATGACAGTACTCCAGTCATGTGAGTTATCCCACCAAGTCTCTGTTATTCCAATCACGTCATAATTCCTTGACATCACCAGGACCTCCAGTTCTCCCTGCTTGTTTCCAAGGCTTTGTGCATTTGTATACGAGCACTTGAGATAACGTGCTGATCGCCCCTCCTTCTCAGTATGAGGCAGGAGCCTGCCCCTCACAGACGTTCCTGCCTGTGTTTCCTCCCGGTATCCTGCTTTCCCACTTACCTCAGGGCTTTGGTCTCCTTCCCCCAGTGAACCTAGTTTAAAGCCCTCCTCCCTAGGTTAGCCAGCCTGCTCGCAAAGATGCTCTTCCCTCTCTTTGTAAGATGGAGCCCGTCTCTCCCCAGCACTCCTCCTTCATGGAACACCATCCCATGGTCAAAGAATCCAAAGCCTTCTCTCCGACACCACCTGCGTAGCCATTCGTTGACTTCCACGATTCGACGGTCCCTGCCCCGTCCTTTTCCTTCCACGGGGAGGATGGACGAGAACACCACTTGCGCCTCAAACTCCTTTATCCTTCTTCCCAGAGCCACGTAGTCCGCAGTGATCCGCTCAAGGTCATTCTTGGCAGTATCATTGGTGCCCACGTGGAGAAGCAGGAAGGGGTAGCGATCCGAGGGCTTGATGAGTCTCGGCAGTCTCTCCGTTGATCTCCTGCAGTTTGCTCTTCAGTTCCTGGCTCAGCTCTTCGTGATCCACCAGGCCAAAGCGGTTCCTGCAGATCCCAGTGTGGGGAACAAGTCCTGCTGGCGGCCAGGTGCTCCATAGCCGAGGCGCTGGAGAGGTGCATGACTTGGACATTAAGGTCCTGCCACTGGCAAGGCGGCCAGAGGGGTGACAGCTGGTGGGGGGCCAGAGGGGTGGTGACAGAGGCTGGGGGGGGTGGCCAGAGGGGCAGCAACAGCTGGTGGGGCGGCCAGAAGGGTGGCGATGGCGATGGCTGGTGGGGGGCCAGAGGGGTGGCAATAGCGATGGCTGGTGGGGGGGCCAAAGGGGTGGTGATGGTGATGGCTGGTGGGGGGGCCAGAGGCGCGGCGATGGCGATGGCTGGCGGGGGGGGCCAGAGGGGTGGCGATGGTGATGGCTGGTGGGGGGCCAGAGGGGCAGCGATGGCTGGTGGGGGGCCAGAGGAGCGGTGATGGCTGGCGGGGGGGCCAGAGGGGTAGTGATAGCTGGAGGGGTGGCCAGAGGGGTAGTGATGGCTGGTGGGGGGCCAGAGGGGTGGCGATGGCGATGGCTGGTGGGGGGCCAGAAGGGTGGCAATAGCGATGGCTGGTGGGGGGCCAGAGGGGCAGCGATGGCTGGTGGGGGGCCAGAGGAGCGGTGATGGCTGGCGGGGGGGCCAGAGGGGTAGTGATAGCTGGAGGGGTGGCCAGAGGGGTAGTGATGGCTGGTGGGGGGGCCAAAGGGGTGGTGATGGTGATGGCTGGCGGGGGGGCCAGAGGGGTGGCGATGGTGATGGCTGGTGGGGGGCCAGAGGGGCAGCGATGGCTGGTGGGGGGCCAGAGGAGCGGTGATGGCTGGCGGGGGGGCCAGAGGGGCGGTGATGGCTGGTGGGGCGGCCAGAGGGGTAGTGATGGCTGATGGGGGTCCAGAGGCACGGCGATGGCAGGCGGGGGGGGTGGCCTATTTTCCGAAGCAAGGCAGCTCTCGAATGGCAGGTAGGACTGTTCACCGGGACCTCTCTGCAAACTATCAGCCCTGCACAAGGCAAAATTATCTTCTGAATACCGTTTACCGAAGGGCGCAAGGCACCTGAGCGGTTCCATGGTTCCCTTTTTGCAGACCTACCAGTGCTGACCCAGCCTGGAGTCCACCTTGCCGGGCAGGAGGAAGCAGGTGCCCCCTTAGGACTCTTCACCGCTTGCAAGAGCACCTCCAGCTGCTTCTCCTTCTGCCTCCTCCTCTTCCCAGCTGGACGCCCGGCTCCTCCGCTCACCCGGCGAGCGCCCGTCGTTTGGTCCTGAACATGCGGGACGCGAGGAAGCTTCCCCGCCCTGGCTAAAAACCAAGCATGTCCTCTGCAAACCATGACGAACACGGGATCCCAGTCCAGGCAGCAAACAAAGCAGCCTGAAATCACAGGGATACAGTTACATTATAGGGGAGGAAAGGGGTGTGTGTGTGTGGGGGGGGGGGGGTTGTGAAAAAGCCACAGTAATCTGTAACATACGCCAGACTCTTAACAGAGTTGGGTTTCTTTCTGTCTCTCTTAAATACTTCAAATCCACTGAAAATCTATACAGGAACTGGGGAAAAAAATAAACTAAAAGAGATGGGAGGGGAAAAAAATCAATGTTCCATGTAACAGAAGAATTGCAGAAAACAGGTTACCGGGGGGGGAGGGGGTGGGGAGGGGAAGGCAGGACTTGAGCTAGTTGTGTGTTGTTTTATTCAAGAAAACCCTAAATATTGAACCAGAGACCGTATCTGGCAGAATGGTTACAACGTACCTTTTGTGTGGACACCTCTACCCTGATATAACGCAGTCCTCGGGAGACAAAAAATCTCACTGCGTATAGGTGAGACCGTGTTATATCGAACTTGCTTTGGCCCCTCCGTTCCTTGTTCCCTGACCACCCCCTCCAGAGACCCTCGTCCCTAATCACCCCCAGGACCCCTCCCCCTACCCAACCCCACCCCCCTGCTCCCTGTCCCCTGACTGCTCCGACCCCTATCCACACCGCCCGCCTCCTGACAGGCCCTCACCGGCAGCAGCGGGAAGCGGAGCAACGTGGCCCCAGTCCGCTCCACTCCGCCACCTCCCAGCCGCGGTGCTCCGCTTCTCGCCGCCGGTGAGTGCAGGGAGGTTGGGGAAAGGACGCCCCCCACACTCACCGGTGGTGGGAAGCAGAGTGATGTGGCCCCAGCCCGCTCCACTTTCCTTGCCCCAGCCCCGAGCGACACGGCTGGGGCCGGGGCGAGGGAAACGGAGCTGGCTGCTCCCGGCCCCCTGCTAATCCCCCAGCCACTCTGGGACTGCAAGGTCCCCAAAGGTGCCCCCCCAGCTCCTGCCTCACAGACCCTGGGGGGGGGTGCCCCGACCGCCCCTGAGACCCTCTGACCCTTCTCCAATGCCATGGCCCGGCCCCCTTAACAGGCTGCTTAGAGCAGTGTGTCGGAGCTTTACCGCTTTCTCTGCAAACCCGCGTTATATCGGGGTAGAGGTGTAATTAGGTTACTACTAAATAATGGAATTTTTATACAAAACCCCCTCTGAAATGGGATTGGCGTGCTCCAGGCTTGGATGTTGGCGGGGGGCGGTGCCTCTGAAATGGGATTGGCCCGTTCCGGGCTCGGCTGTTGGCAGGGGGCGGTGCCTGTGAAATGGAATAGGCATGTTCCAGGCTCGGCTGTTGGCGGGGGGTGGTGCCTGTGAAATGGGATTGGCGCGTTCCGGGCTCGGCTGTTGGCGGGGGGCGGTGCCTGTGAAATAGGATTGGCGCGTTACGGGCTCGGCTGTTGGCGGGGGGCGGTGCTGTGAAATGGGATTGGCGCGTTATGGGCTCGGCTGTTGGCGGGGGGCGGTGCCTGGGAAATAGGATTGGCAGGTTCCGGGCTCGGCTGTTGGCGGGGGGCGGTGCTGTGAAATGGGATTGGCCCGTTCCGGGCTCGGCTGTTGGCGGGGGGCGGTGCCTGGGAAATGGGATTGGCGTGTTCCGGGCTCGGCTGTTGGCGGGGGGCGGTGCCCCTGAAATGGGATTGGCGGGTTCCAGGCTCAGCTGTTGGCGGGGGGCGGTGCCTGTGAAATGGGATAGGCATGTTCCGGGCTCGGCTGTTGGCGGAGGGGCGGTGCTGTGAAATGGGATTGGCGCGTTCCAGGCTCAGCTGTTGGCGGAGGGGCGGTGCTGTGAAATGGGATTGGAGCGTTCCGGGCTCGGCTGTTGGCGGAGGGGCAGTGCCTGTGAAATGGGATTGGCGCGTTCTGGGCTCGGCTGTTGGCGGAGGGGCGGTGCTGTGAAATGGGATTGGCGCATTCCAGGCTCAGCTGTTGGCGGAGGGGCGGTGCTGTGAAATGGGATTGGCGCGTTCCAGGCTCAGCTGTTGGCGGAGGGGCGGTGCTGTGAAATGGGATTGGCGCGTTCCGGGCTCGGCTGTTGGCGGAGGGGCGGTGCTGTGAAATGGGATTGGCGCGTTCCAGGCTCAGCTGTTGGCGGGGGGCGGAGCTGTGAAATGGGATTGGCGTGTCCGGGCTCGGCTGTTGGCGGGGGGCGGAGCTGTGAAATGGGATTGGCGTGTTCCGGGCTCGGCTGTTGGCGGAGGGGCGGTGCTGTGAAATGGGATTGGCGCGTTCCAGGCTCGGCTGTTGGCGGGGGGCGGTGCCTGTGAAATGGGATAGGCATGTTCCGGGCTCGGCTGTTGGCGGAGGGGCGGTGCCTGTGAAATGGGATTGGCGCGTTCCAGGCTCGGCTGTTGGCGGGGGGTGGTGCCTGTGAAATGGGATTGGCGCGTTCCAGGCTCAGCTGTTGGCGGAGGGGCGGTGCTGTGAAATGGGATTGGAGCGTTCCGGGCTCGGCTGTTGGCGGAGGGGCAGTGCCTGTGAAATGGGATTGGCGCGTTCCGGGCTCGGCTGTTGGCGGAGGGGCGGTGCTGTGAAATGGGATTGGCGCGTTCCAGGCTCAGCTGTTGGCGGAAGGGCGGTGCTGTGAAATGGGATTGGCGCGTTCCAGGCTCAGCTGTTGGCGGAGGGGCGGTGCTGTGAAATGGGATTGGCGCGTTCCGGGCTCGGCTGTTGGCGGAGGGGCGGTGCTGTGAAATGGGATTGGCGCGTTCCAGGCTCGGCTGTTGGCGGGGGGCGGTGACTCTGAAATGGGATTGGCGCGTTCCGGGCTCGGCTGTTGGCGGAGGGGCGGTGCTGTGAAATGGGATTGGCGGGTTCCAGGCTCGGCTGTTGGTGGGGGGCGGTGCTGTGAAATGGGATTGGCGCGTTCCGGGCTCGGCTGTTGGCGGGGGGCGGTGCTGTGAAATGGGATTGGCGCGTTCCGGGCTCGGCTGTTGGCGGAGGGGCGGTGCTGTGAAATGGGATTGGAGCGTTCCGGGCTCGGCTGTTGGCGGAGGGGCGGTGCTGTGAAATGGGATTGGCGCGTTCCAGGCTCGGCTGTTGGCGGGGGGCGGTGACTCTGAAATGGGATTGGCGCGTTCCGGGCTCGGCTGTTGGCGGAGGGGCGGTGCTGTGAAATGGGATTGGCGGGTTCCAGGCTCGGCTGTTGGCGGGGGGCGGAGCTGTGAAATGGGATTGGCGTGTTCCGGGCTCGGCTGTTGGCGGAGGGGCGGTGCTGTGAAATGGGATTGGCGGGTTCCAGGCTCGGCTGTTGGCGGGGGGCGGTGACTCTGAAATGGGATTGGCGCGTTCCGGGCTCGGCTGTTGGCGGAGGGGCGGTGCTGTGAAATGGGATTGGAGCGTTCCGGGCTCGGCTGTTGGCGGAGGGGCAGTGCCTGTGAAATGGGATTGGCGCGTTCTGGGCTCGGCTGTTGGCGGAGGGGCGGTGCTGTGAAATGGGATTGGCGCATTCCAGGCTCAGCTGTTGGCGGAGGGGCGGTGCTGTGAAATGGGATTGGCGCGTTCCAGGCTCAGCTGTTGGCGGAGGGGCGGTGCTGTGAAATGGGATTGGCGCGTTCCGGGCTCGGCTGTTGGCGGAGGGGCGGTGCTGTGAAATCGGATTGGCGCGTTCCAGGCTCAGCTGTTGGCGGGGGGCGGAGCTGTGAAATGGGATTGGCGTGTTCCGGGCTCGGCTGTTGGCGGGGGGCGGAGCTGTGAAATGGGATTGGCGTGTTCCGGGCTCGGCTGTTGGCGGAGGGGCGGTGCTGTGAAATGGGATTGGCGCGTTCCAGGCTCGGCTGTTGGCGGGGGGCGGTGCCTGTGAAATGGGATAGGCATGTTCCGGGCTCGGCTGTTGGCGGAGGGGCGGTGCCTGTGAAATGGGATTGGCGCGTTCCAGGCTCGGCTGTTGGCGGGGGGTGGTGCCTGTGAAATGGGATTGGCGCGTTCCAGGCTCAGCTGTTGGCGGAGGGGCGGTGCTGTGAAATGGGATTGGAGCGTTCCGGGCTCGGCTGTTGGCGGAGGGGCAGTGCCTGTGAAATGGGATTGGCGCGTTCCGGGCTCGGCTGTTGGCGGAGGGGCGGTGCTGTGAAATGGGATTGGCGCGTTCCAGGCTCAGCTGTTGGCGGAAGGGCGGTGCTGTGAAATGGGATTGGCGCGTTCCAGGCTCAGCTGTTGGCGGAGGGGCGGTGCTGTGAAATGGGATTGGCGCGTTCCGGGCTCGGCTGTTGGCGGAGGGGCGGTGCTGTGAAATGGGATTGGCGCGTTCCAGGCTCGGCTGTTGGCGGGGGGCGGTGACTCTGAAATGGGATTGGCGCGTTCCGGGCTCGGCTGTTGGCGGAGGGGCGGTGCTGTGAAATGGGATTGGCGGGTTCCAGGCTCGGCTGTTGGTGGGGGGCGGTGCTGTGAAATGGGATTGGCGCGTTCCGGGCTCGGCTGTTGGCGGGGGGCGGTGCTGTGAAATGGGATTGGAGCGTTCCGGGCTCGGCTGTTGGCGGAGGGGCGGTGCTGTGAAATGGGATTGGAGCGTTCCGGGCTCGGCTGTTGGCGGAGGGGCGGTGCTGTGAAATGGGATTGGCGCGTTCCAGGCTCGGCTGTTGGCGGGGGGCGGTGCCTGTGAAATGGGATTGGCGCGTTCCGGGCTCGGCTGTTGGCGGAGGGGCGGTGCTGTGAAATGGGATTGGCGGGTTCCAGGCTCGGCTGTTGGCGGGGGGCGGAGCTGTGAAATGGGATTGGCGTGTTCCGGGCTCGGCTGTTGGCGGAGGGGCGGTGCTGTGAAATGGGATTGGCGGGTTCCAGGCTCGGCTGTTGGCGGGGGGCGGTGACTCTGAAATGGGATTGGCGCGTTCCGGGCTCGGCTGTTGGCGGAGGGGCGGTGCTGTGAAATGGGATTGGCGGGTTCCAGGCTCGGCTGTTGGCGGGGGGCGGAGCTGTGAAATGGGATTGGCGTGTTCCGGGCTCGGCTGTTGGCGGAGGGGCAGTGCTGTGAAATGGGATTGGCGGGTTCCAGGCTCGGCTGTTGGCGGGGGGCGGTGCTGTGAAATGGGATTGGCGTGTTCCGGGCTTGGCTGTTGGCGGAGGGGCGGTGCTGTGAAATGGGATTGGCGGGTTCCAGGCTCGGCTGTTGGTGGGGGGCGGTGCTGTGAAATGGGATTGGCGCGTTCCGGGCTTGCTGTGAAAAGCAGAGCAGCTTTGTTATGTTTTGCAACTTGGCGGCCCCAGGCCCACGACTGCCCCAAGATGGACTTGGCTGAAAGTCACTGATTTCCGTGCTAACAAGTTCTGTTCCACACTGTGTTCCTGTCAACTAATAAGCCTTCTGTTTTACCAGCTGGCTGAGAGTGCGAAGTGGGGGTCCAGCCCAGGGGTCCAGTCCAGCTGGACCCGCTGCAGGAAGTGCATGGACCGGGAGGCTGAATGCTCTGAGGTCAGACCCAGGAAGGCCGTAGCCGAGAAGGTTTCTTGCCCTGGACTGCGTGCCCTGAGGGGAGTCACACTAGTCCTGACTGACTTCATACAGGGCAGTTCCAGAGCATCGGGGCTGTGACTCTGTGACAACTGGTTGCATCTCCCTCCTGGTTCTCAGTAGGGTGACCAGACAACAAGTGTGAAAAATTGGGACAGGGGTGGACGGTAATAGGAGCCTATGTAAGAAAAAGACCCAAAAATTGGGACTGTCCCTATAAAATTGGGACATCTGGTCACCCTAGTTCTCAGGTTAGGAAGGGCATTGGCCATCACTTTCCTGCAGGCAGCTGGAGCAGCTTCACCCGCCCTAAGGGTCTCAGCAAAAGTCTCACACCCTTATTCCCACCACTTAGACATTGATGATTTAGAGAGGCTCACGTACAACGTAACAAGGGGAAAAACCCACCTCATCACACATGCAACTCCCAACTTGTCCATGTCTTTGTGGTGAGGGGACAGGTCACTGTCAGTATACCCTGCAGCATTGGGGAAGGTGCACTGGGGTGGGAGCCACCACGGCGTCTGGTCTTCAATCTTCAACTGACTGCAATTTCCATGCAGAGTCCCCCTCCCTTCTTCACTTACATTCTGAGTTCAAACCCGGCTGGTGACTCATGTAGGTAAAATTAGCACATGATCATGCAATTAAAGGATGGTGTTGTAATGCACTTGGCCAAGTGCGCAGAGTTAAGATTGTTCAGGAAACTAGAACTGTGACAATTGCTGATTCCAGAGGGCTTGACTCTGCAGTCTTCTCTCTCAGCCTACAAACCTGCCCACGTTACACAAACCGTGGCACTGTGGGAGGAGCGGGCATGATGGGGAACGCCTGGGTTTGCTGCCCCTTATGCCATAGCTGAATGGTGAGGACGGCTTTGCACGAAAATGCCTGGTTACAAGGATCTTTTCTCAGTGTGTGAATTAAATCAGCTAGATTCAAAAGAAAATTGGAGCAAGAGAAATTCCATCCCATGCTCCCAATGGGTCACCAGTCAAGAAGGAAGCAGGGACCTTCTAATGCCCCTGCAGGGACTCTCCCCCCCGCTGAAGGAGACACTGTTAGTGGTTATGTGGCCAGGCCACTAGAGAGGGATGTGACACAGGCTTTGTTTATATAAGTGTTGCTAAGAGGGCAGTAGAAAGTTGGGGATCAGGAAGTTTTGGCTCTATCCCTAGCTCTGGGAGGGGAGTGGGGACTAGTGGCTAGAGCAGGGGCCTGGGAGACAGGACTCCTGGTGTCATTGGGTGGCGCCCGTCCATTGTTCTAACACAGCGAGTAGGATTGCCAACTTTCTACTTGCACAAAACAAACACCCTTGCCCCGCCCCCTGCCCTGCCCCGCCCCTTCTCTGAGGGGATGAAGGCTCTGACTGGGGGTGCTGGCTCCGGGGTGGGTCCGGGAATGAGGGGTTTGGGGTGCAGGAGAGGGCTCCGGGCTGGGGATTGGCATGCGGGGGGGGGGGGGAAGGCTCCAGCTTGGGGTGCTGGCTCTGGTGTGGGGCTGGGGATGAGGAATTTGGGGTGCAGGAGGGTGCTCCAGGCTGGGGCTAGGGCTTCAGAGGACGGGAGAGGGATCAGGGCTAGGGCAGGGGTTAGGGCGCGGGAGGGGGTCGGGCGGTAGGCTCTGGGCAGCGCTTAGCCTCCGGCTCTATAATGTGGAGGTAGGGCCAGGCGGCTCTGTGCGCTGCCCCGCCTGCAGGCACCGCCCCCGCAGCTCCCATTGGCCGCGGTTCCCGACCAATGGGAGCTGCAGGGCCGGCGCTTGGGCGGGGGCAGCGCGCGGAGCCCCCTGGCCGCCCCTACACCTGCGAGCCGGAGCGGGGACGTGCCGCTGCTCCTGGGAGCCGCGCGGAGCCAGGGCGGGCAGGGAGCCCAGCTTATCCCCGCTACGCGGCAGACCGGAGCCGCCAGGCCCCTCTTCCCCCGTCAGTCCCGCTCGACCGCGCTGGGAGCCCCGCCCCCCCGCGTCATTCCGAGGTGTCCGCCCCGCCTCCGAAAGCCCCGATTGGAGCATTTAAGAAAGCAGGAAATGACGATGGCCGATGGGGCGGGGGGACCGGAAGTGGAAGAAACGGTACCCGGAAGTGGCCGTCCACCCTTTTGCCCTTTTCGGTGCCGGTCACGTGGGAACGGCGCGGTGACGTACCCGGCTCGGCTCGGCATGGCGGACACGGCCTCGCAGGTGCTGCTGGGCTCCGGCCTCACCGCGCTCTCCCAGCCGCTCATGTACGTCAAGGTGCTGGTGCAGGTGAGAGCGGGCCGGGACCCCGCCCCCCGGGCTGCCCCCCGCCCCCCCCCGCGCAGCGACTCCCCGCCCGCCGCCGCCGCGCGCCGAGCTGCCCGGGGCAGGGCGCGGCTGGGCCGGTCCGCGCCGGGCGGTGACTCCGCGGGGCGCTTGGCCCGCCCCAGCCTCTGCTCCGCCGCTCCCCGGGCCGGCGCCCCAGCCCCCGGGGCTGCGCGGTCCGTGGCCGGCCACCAGCGGCGCCGCCAAGCCTCCGCCCAGCCCCGGGGGTTCAAAGTCCGAGCAGCCAGTCGGGGCCGGGAGGGACGCTGCCCTGCCGAGCAGCCCCGGGCCGATCCGTGCGGCAGGTCCCTGCCGGCTGTGCAGGCCCCGGTGCCCACTCCCAGCCCGGGGAGGAGCCCCGTTCTGTGCTCTCCCTGCCAGCCGGCATGTCTGTGCAGCGCCTAGCACGGCCGGGGGGCGCGGGCTGCGACAGAAATTATCCAGACCCAGGACTCAGCTCCCCGCAGCTGCCTCCCATACGGAGCCTTGAGAATGCCAGAGCCACTGATCCCAGAGTACCCAGGCAGAGTCCATAACTGCCCCCCCTTTGAAGCTACCACGACTCTCTCCTGCCCCCCACCTCCACCCGTCCATGATCCCCGGTTTGCTCAGGTCACAGTGAGAGCACCCAGCAGTTGCTGAAACCATTTACTCCTAGAGAGGGGGAAACCGCGGCACAGAAACCCAGGGACCAGGAGAGCTCCGCACAGCCCCATGAAGCAGAATCCACTCAGTCACAGGGAGGGGTTTCTGTCCCTCGCTCCCAAGGCAGAGTCCTTGCTTGGGGAGCCACTCCCAGGAGGCGGCGGGGAAGGCGTCTTTCTCCAGTGCAGGATATCGGCCTTGCTGGGGAAGGTGGCCGGGCAGGAGCCCTTGGGACCGGTACATAGCTCTCTCCTATTGTAGAAGAAATGCCTCTTTCTGGGCTTTGCTGCTGTCAGACACTCAGCAAACTGCCTGTCGCACTCACAGGCCATCCTGCCGCAGACGCTCTGAGAGCGGCACTCCGTCCCCGATGGGCTACACGCAAACTCATAGGGCTGCCACTTCACTCTCCCCCGGCACTCTAAGGAGACCCTGGCGTGGCGGTAGCAGCAGTCATGGAGGAAGCAACACTGGTCCACTGCGTCTCGGGGTGTCCCGGAGCCCCCGGTTCCACAGTAGCACCCATACAGGTTGAGAGCGAACAGCGGGGTCCGCAGTCTCTGCCGGTAACACCACAGAGTGAGACCCAGCTCCAGAAGGCTGCGTCTCCCTCGCCTGCTGCGTTGAGCCTCATGGGCAGACTGTGACAACAAGGTCACCAGCACTAGCCACATAGCGAATTTCATTGGGTCCGTGGGCATCTGCCTTGGGCACCCGATCGTTCAGGCTCCCCCCAGAGTGGCTGGGTCACTTTCTGCCGCTCTCTCCTCTGGTCTTGTGCTCTGTAGAGCTGCCCAGCTCCCTTGTGCTTTACCTGGTGACACTGGCTGGCTGTCAGGTCTCAGCCCAGGGTAGGAGCCGTCTTGGGCCACCATTGGCTGGAAAGAGGCGACATTCCAGCGGCAGGAGAGCATTTAACCCTTGAGCCCCCAGGGCGGTCCCCTGTATTCCCAGACAGTGGCCTGATGGAAGTATCTTACTCTAGGTCTGCAGGGCATGCGAGTGCCAGTGGAGAAACCCCTTGAAATTGTTGTAAAGCGAAACCCATTTGTGACCCAAGGAGCAGCTGGGAGGTCAGCAGAGCTGCCTGCAAGCCAGATTGCTGGGCATGACCCACGCTTGTCAGGGTCATGCACCAGCTCGTTCTGTGTCTGGCAGGCGCCCCACCCTCAGCAGCGTTGTATCTAATCCAGTGTCTGGGTACCAAGGATAAGTGAGAGCTCCAGAAGTGTGCAGGGCCCTTCACAGATACCGGGTCCCTGGCCAGAGGGACTTGCCACCTACTCTGGGAAGATGGAATGAACGAGGGTGGTATGCTGTGCGCTGGAGGAAGCGGGCCAGGGAGTGGGGGTGTTGGGGAAGGGTATTGCCCAGAGATGGGAGATGATTTAATTCCGGCTTGGTCCTTAATTTTCTTTGGGGGAAAATAATTGAACGTATTTGTGACTCTCCTGTACAATTCTAAAGGGCAGCCACCGGGGCTCGCGGTCTCCCAGTGTCTCGCTGCCAAGGGGTTAACCCCGAGGCCAAGCTGAATCCCTCCCACTGGCAGACTGTGGAGGCATTTGGGTCCACCACTAAATATAGCGTCTTTGGCTTCTGAACCCTTCAATTAGCTGCAGGGCACTGACAGTCCCGGGCCGGAAGGAGGCACCAGAAAATCACCAGGCTTTGATACGGCCCATGGGCAGATTGCTGCAGACTGTCTGTTTGTTTTGAAGGTGGGATATGAGCCGCTTCCTCCGACCCTGGGCAGAAATATATTTGGGCGACAGGTTTACCAGCTACCGGGACTCTTTGCATATGGTGAGTCCCTGTCTCTGGCATGTATGTGGATTTGGGGATGGGGCAGGAAAGGAAGCCCCAAAGGGTGAGGGTTGTAGTTACTGGTGTAAATATGGGGGAGCCCTCTGTGCCTGGGGAGTGAGGCAAACCTCTCTGTTGTTCTGGATTTCCTGGGGGGATGCCACCCTTGGGCTGTGCCACCAAGGCTGGTGTGTTCTGAGAGAAGGAGTCTGATTTCACCTCCAGATACCCTGTTGCCCTGCAGAGAGTGCGCTGAGCCGGGAACCAGGGGACAGGAGTTCAAATCTCACTTCTACTCACAGCTGTCTGTATTTCTATGCACTTCACAGCCCTTATCTCACTGACCATGATCTCGTACCCTGTCCCTAGCAGGCGGACAAGCATTAGCCCTCTCCTAACAAAGGCATTGGTCACAAAGCTGCACAAAGTCATTTCATGAAGGGCTGGGACTAGAGTCCTGGTCTCTAACATTGCAGACCCACTGCCTATCAGAATGAATGTCCCAAACATATGTGCCTTGGTTAGCCTATCGCGAAGTCATATGCTACCCGCCTCCCCACCACGTTCTGCTGCTGTGCGCCCTGCTGGCAAAGCATGTGTCAAGTCCCCTTTGTGGCTGGCCCACAGAGGATGTCCCCATGACCGCTGTAGCCCCCGTGCTGGAAGCCTGCCTCTCTGAGGGCTCACGGGGAGGGCCAGGGCCTGGCAGTTACACGTGAAGGAACAACTCCTGTTCCTTTAATCACACAGCAAGGAAATGTCCTTTAAAATCGGCTGGGGCAGTGGGGTCGGCGCCCCTCATACTTGTGGTGTTTCACAGCTAAGCACATTATGAAGATAGACGGAAGAGCCGGACTCTTCAAAGGGTTGACTCCCAGACTCTGCTCAGGCGCCATCGGCACCATCGTGCACGGCCAGGTGTTACAGGTACGCCGGGCGGGGCTGGAAGGCCGTAGCAAGCCCCTTGCGAGAGGCTGCTGCCCCAGGCTGTCTGCACGGCTGCAACTGGCCCCACCATGAGGGGGTTGGGTAATTGTCCAGGTCCAAAGGGCGTCCCTTGTGCTCTTGCTCCACACAGACGAGGCGTCCGGGGGGCTGAGTTCTGGCCCAGCAGGGTGTCAGCTCCTCTCTCAGGGCTCGCTGTGGTTTCTAGTGGGTCCCGGGGCTGTCTTCCCCTATGGGAGTGTTGGAGGCCACTTGCTGTCAGTCCCCATAACATTCTGACTCAGCCCGGCCTACCCAGGCAGCCGAGGGGCAGTGAAGCCCTGGTGCTTGTGCACCCCTCCCTGGCTGCCTGGGCCCAACGACACCTCCATATCCCAGTGGCCTTTGCTGTGCTAACTCTGTCCCCTTGCTCCCTAGCGGTACCAGGAAGCTGACCAGGAGGAGGTACGTTGGAGCTGGTTTCTGGGTCCTTTCCCTTGTAGGCACCTCTCCAAGCTCTGCCCTGCCCTGGGGAAAGGGGAGGTGGTAGGAATGTGCCCTGTCAGGAGCACAGGGGGTTGGGAGATGTCCACTCATACAAAGCCTGGTGTGGTCAGGGAGGTGGGGGCTGGGTGGATGGGCCCAGCGAGCTGCAGGGTGGGCCTGGACTGAATGGCTTTTAGATGCTACTGCACTGGGAATATCGAATAACAAAGGGGACCAAGGCAGGGCCTGCTGCTCTCCATGCTGGCTCTGTGGGAGGGGGCAATGTCATTTGGGGGGTGGGTAGGGGGGAGCTCTCCTACCTCAACCTCTCTCATGCCCTCTCCGCAGGAGCCTGGGGCCAGCCTTAAGGAGCCCGTGTCCTCGTGGGAGCAGGTCATCAAGGAGGTGAGCGAAGGCCCATGCCCAAGGGAACTTAGTGGCCAGGGCAGCATGTGGGGCTCGCGGATCCTCCGTTGCTGGAGCTGGATCCCTCTGGGGTGAAGTGGGTGTCGCGCTGTCTGGAGGGTTCACGTCCATGAGTGCCTACCTCAAGGCAGACTGTCAGAAATGGGGCAGCCACCCCAGGCTGGGAGTGTGTGCTAGAATTAGATTTCATCAAATGTGAATTCCTGGATCCCTGTAACTGTCTGACTATGGAGTCACAGACAGTCCCATTAGACTCTCCAGCCTGTCTTGCCATGCAGGCAAGCTGGACTTAGTGATACGTGGTCACTTACTCCAAAAATCACACCACATTCACGTTGCTTCCAGTCCCAAGGGACCAGTCACTTATCCTAGATCAGTTGGCACCCTGGGTCTTACGTCAAAGACAATGCCTGTAGCCAGTCCTGTAATAATCTATCTAAAGGTTTATTAACTAGGAAAAAGGAATGAGAGTTTTGTACAGGTTAAAGCAAGCAAATGTACACACCATTGAGTTACCATCTGAATCCCAAGAATGACAGAGCTGTAATGAGCAACAATTCAAAGTGTCTTTCCGGGCAGCCCCTGGTGATCTCTGGCTTCAGTTTAGAGTCCCTGGCCCTTCAGAGTTCAAACAGCCAAAAAAGGGGGGAAATTTTCCTGTGGCTTTGTCTTATTTCCTTCATTCAGCTCCCAAGCCCACAGGACGAGCTTCCTTGCACCTGGCATTTCCCAGGTGCGATAGGGCCATTAACCAGTCCTATGAATCCTTGATGGCCCATCTGATTTTGCTAGTCCTTGTGGTTGGGCGGGGGACAATTCCCGGGCTTGAGTTCACAAGTTCAGGGTGAACGTTTTCAGAGTTCTAAAGCAAAACTTACCTATTTCCTTGCCACCTGGAATACAGACACTACAAGTGAGACGAACATAGGCAGCATTGTATAAGCGTTTCATAGAGTCTAAACACTACATTTTGGAATTTGGGAGGAGCAAGTGTTATAGCAGGGATAAGAGAGAGGCAAGACAGAACTGGGGGGAAGTATCAAATCAGTATCTTAGATGTCTGTATATTAATGCGAGAAGTATGGGGAATAATCAGGAAGAACTTGAAATGCTAGTAAATAAACACAACTGTGACATAGTTGGTATCACAGAGACTTGGTGGGATAATACGCATGGCTGGAATATTGGTATAGAAGGATACAGCTTGCTCAGGAAGGACAGGCAGGGAAAAAAGGGAGGAGGAGTTGCCTTATATATTAAAAAGTATACATTTGGACTGAGGTTGAGATGGAAATAGACTTGTTGAAAGTCTCTGGGTAAGGATAAAAGGGGTGAAAAACAAGGGTGATGTCATGGTAGGGGTCTACTGCAGACCACCTAACGAGGAAGAAGAGATGGTTGAGGCTTTTTTAAAACTTAACAAAATCATCCAAAGCCCAGGACTTGGTGGTGATAGGGGACCTCAACTACTCCGACATCTGTTGGGAAAATGACACAGATTATCCAACAAGTTCTTGGAATGTATTGGAGACAATTTTTTTATCTCAGAAGATGGAGAAAGCTACTGGGGGGGGCTGTTCTAGATTTGATTTTGACAAACGGAGAAACTGGTTGACAAATTGAAAGTGGAAGGCAGCTTTTGTGAAAGTGATCATGAAATGATAAGGAATGGTAGGAGGGAGAACAGCAAAATAAAGACAATGGATTTCACGAAGGCAGACTTTAGCAAACTCAGGGAGTGGGCAGGTAAGATCCTATGGGAAGCAAGTCTAAGAGGAAAAACAACTGAAGACAGTTGGCAGTTTTTCAAAGAGATGTTATTAAGGGCACAAGAGCAAACTATCCCACTGCATAGGAAAGACAGGAAGTATGGCAAGAGACCACCCTGGCTTACCCAGGAGATCTTCAATGATCTGAAACTCAAAAAGAGTCCTACAAAAAGTGGAAACTAGGTCAAATTACAAAGGATGAAAATAAACAAATAACACAAGAATGTTGGGGCACTATTAGAAAGGCCAAGGCATAAAACGAAATCAAACTAGCTAGAGACATAAAGGGTAACAAGAAAACCTTCTACAAATACATTAGAAGCAAGAGGAAGACCAAGGACAGAGTAGGCCCATTACTCAATGGGGGGGAGGGGGGGGAACAATAACAGAAAATGTAGAAATGGCAGAGGTGCTTAATGACTTCTTTGTTTTGGGTTTCACCAAGAAGGCTGGTGGTGACTGGACGTCTAACGTAGTGAATGCCAGTGAAAATGAGGTAGGATCAGAAGCTAAAATCAGGAAAGAACTAGTTAAAACTTACTTAGACAAGTTAGATGTCTTCAAGTCACCAGGACCTGATGAAATGCATCTTAGAATACTCAAGGAGCTGACTGAGGAGCTATCTGAGCCATTAGCGATTTATCTTTGAAAAGTCATGGAAGACTGGAAAAGGGCAATTATAGTGCCCATCTATAAAAAGAGAAATAAGGACAACCCAGGGAATTACAGACCAGTCAGCTTAACTTTTGTACCTGGAAAGATAATGGAGCAAATAATTAAGTAATCAGTTTGCAAACATCTAGAAGAAAATAAGGTGATAAGTAACAGTCAGCATGGATTTGTCAAGAGCAAATCATGTCAAACCAACCTGATAGCTTTCTTTGACAGCGTAACAAACCTTGTGGATGGCGAGAAGTGGTCAAAATGGTCTGTCTCGCTGTTAGTAAAGTTTTTGATACTGTCTCCCATGACCTTCTCATAAACAAACTAGGGAAATGCAACCTAGATGGAGCTACTTACTATAAGGTGGGTGAATAACTGGTTGGAAAACCGTTCCCAGAGAGTAGTTATCAGTCACAGTCATGCTGGAAAGGCATAACAAATGGGGTTTTTCAGGGATCAGTTCTAGGTCTGGTTCTATTCAGTATCTTCATCAATGATTTAGATAATGGCATAGAGAGGACACTTATAAAGTTTGCGGACGATACCAAGCTGGGAGGGGTTCCAAGTGCTTTGGAGGATAGGATTATAATTCAAAATGATCTGGACAAACTGGAGAAATGGTCTGAGGTAAACAGGATGAAATTCAATAAGGACAAATGCAAAGTACTCCACTTAGGAAGGAACAATCAGTTGCACACATACGGAATAGGAAATGAAGGCCTAGGAAGGAGTACTGCAGAAATGGATCTGGGGGTCATAGTGGATCACAAGCTAAATATAGGTCAACTGTGGTAACACTGTTGCAAAAAAAGCAGGCATCAGTCTGGGATGTATTAACAGGAGTGTTGTAAGCAAGACATGAGAAGCAATTCTTACACTCTACTCTGTGCTGATTAGGCCTCAACTGGAGTATTGTCTAATTCTGGGCACCACATTTCAGGAAGGATGTGAACAAATTGGAGAAAGTCCAGATGAAAATGATGAAAAGTCTAGAAAACATGACCTATGAGGGAAGATTAAACAAATCCAATTTTTTCATTCTGGAAAAGAGAAGACTGAGGGGGGACATAACTGTTTTCAAGTACATAAAAGGTTGTTACAAGGAGGAGGGAGAAAATTGTTCTTAACCGCTGAAGACAGGACACAAAGCAATGGGCTTAAATTGCAGCAAGGGAAGCTTAGGTTGGACATTAGGAAAAACTTCCTAACTGGTTAAGCACTGGAATAAATTGCCTAGGGAGGCTGTGGAATCTCCATCATTGGAGATTTTTAAGAGTAGGTTAGACAAACACCTGTCGGGGATGGTCTAGATAATACTTAGTCCTGCCTTGAGTGCAGGGGACTGGACTAGATGACCTCTCGAGGTCTCTTCCAGTCCTAAGATTCTACATAAGCCTTCTTATAAGGCTAATCCCTGTCTTGAGCACAACTACCAGACAAAAAGAACAGGAGGACTTGTGGCATCTTAGAGACTAACCAATTTATTTGAGCATAAGCTTTCATGAGCTACAGCTCACTTCATCGGATGCATACTGTGGAAAATACAGATGTTTTTATACACACAAACCATGAAAAAATGTACTGCCTCCTGCTGCACTCCAGGCGCATCTGGCTGTGTGGGGCAGAGACCCAGGCTTGCTCCTAGAGCTAGGCGTCCAGTCGCCGATGGGCTGTGTTGGCTTTGGCCATGTGCCAGTGGCATGTGTGCTGTGGAGAGTTGGCTCCTGGCACCTCCCATAGCAGGCAGCCTGGGAGTGCTGAGACTCGGCTGCCCCCAAGCGGCTCCCCCGCAGCATTTCCACCAGCCCCCCACTGCCCTGCCTTCTGCCGCCCCTCTCCCACCACCCCAGGGCCACCTCTGCCGCGGCCCTTCCCCTCCTTGTTTGCTCTCCGCTGCGCACGTGTCCTGGCTGAGCCCTAATGGCCTGTGTCTGTTGCAGACTTCCCGAGAGATGGTTGCCCGTTCTGCTGCAACGCTAGTCACCCATCCCTTCCACGGTAGGTCCCCAGCGCTGTGGGGGTGGTTGGGTGGGGCTCACGCCCAGCCCTGCTCCGTGGGATCCACCCGTGGAGACCAGTGCTGGGGTAATGGGCTGGGTACAATTCAGGACCCAGCCGATCCTCAGCAGAGCTCCCGGCTGAGTGAACTTGTGAACCCTTGGTGCTGGGGCCTGTGACCCCGTGCTGATGCCCTGAGTTCAGAGGGCCAAGGTTCCCGGTGTGCCGTGTCGGACCCCACAGAACTGGGGTGGCGGGGGTGCAGCCCGGCTCCCCCATGCTGACCCTGCTGTGTCTGGCTCTGCCCGCAGTGATCACGCTGAGATGCATGGTGCAGTTCATTGGCAGGGAGACCAAGTACAGGTAAGGGCCCAGTGAGAGGGGTTGGGTCCAGGGGTCCTGCAGGCGCTGCCAGGGGAGTGGGTAGCTGGTGTGGTCTGGGGGGGGAGGAGGGGTTGGCACATGGGTGGCTGGCAGGGGACAGTTGAGGACATGGTAACCCGCAGTCCCTTCCCTCGGGAGCCACATGTGACAGCATTTCTCTCCTCTGTCTCTTGTCGGCCCAGTGGCATCTTCAGCCCCTTCGTCACCATCTACCGGGAAGAGGGCATCCTGGGCTTCTTTGCGTGAGTCCTGCAGCCAGGAGGCAGTGGGAGCCCCTGGGAGGCGGGTGTGTGTGCCCTGCGGGGGCGGGAACGGGGGGAGGGCGCCCTTGGGAGGCGGGGGTGTGCGCCCTGCGGGGGTGGGAAAAGGGAGGGCGCCCTTGGGAGGCGGGGGTGTGTGCCCTGCGGGGGTGGGAACGGGGAGGGTGCCCTTGGGAGGTGGGGGAGGGCGCCCTGCGGGGGTGGGAGTGGGGGGAGGGCGCCCTTGGGAGGTGGGAGTGGGGGCAGGTGCCCTTGGGAGGCGGGGGCCCATCCAGCTTGTCAGGGAAAGCAGCAGGGACTCTGCTGGCCAGGCTCCACCCTGTGGCTCAGAGGAAGGGGCCATGAATTTTCGTCCCAGCTCCTCCTCTGGCCACTGCTGTTTCTGGGCCCTGCGTCACAGCCCCGGGGTCTCCCAGTCTCCCCCTGCTGGCGAGGAAGTTAGGGCAAGTCCCTGAATCTCGCTGTGCCGCAGGCCCCACATGCTGTCCGTGGGGAGACTCGCCCAGGATTGTGGGGTGGGGCCCAGCTTATCCCTGCAAGAGAGGGGCTGCCCCTTGTGCTGGAGGAGGCTCCTGCCAGCCTCGGCCCGGGGGGCACCCTCTGCTCACTCACCTGCTGTGTTTCTTTCAGGGGGCTCTTTCCCCGGCTGCTGGGCGACGTGCTGTCGCTGTGGCTCTGTAACATGCTGGCCTACCTCATCAATACCTATGCACTGGAGAACGGGGTAGGCCCCTGCAGCATCGCCCTGGTGGCTGCCCAGGGTGTGGGGCCTGGAGGCAAACGGAGTTCGGGGGGCACTGGGAGGTGACCCGCTCAGCATGGGAAGGTCCCATCTCTGCTGGGTCTGGCCTGCGCTCCCCTTTGTGTGCGGCCCTCCCAGCACCGGGCCGGGGAGCCTGTCCTAGCAGTGGCCGCGACCCGCGTGGGGGTGGTTTGGGTTTCAGGCCCTGGCGGAGCCCAGCGTGCAGACTCGGTGCGGGGAATCGGGACAGAGGCAGCCCCCTGTGTCTGGGGATGGAGGGGCTGGGCTGTGGCAGGGCGCAGGGTCTCCTTGTTCAATGCGGTTCCTTTCCTCTCTAGGTCTCCACCATGAGCGAGATGAAGAGCTACTCACAGGCTGTCACTGGAGTGCGTGTGTAACCCCTACTCTCCTCTTGGGGGTGGGGGGCAAGGGTAGCCCCACAGAGCTGCCCTGGGGTGGGAGGGAACCATGGGGGGGTGAGGTTGGTGCCCTCATGTGAGTCTAAATCACTAGCTGGTGCTTCATGGTGGGTGAACTCTCCACCCTCTGGTGCACCTTGGCCTGGCCCCGCCCGGGGGGCTCTGCCCAGCTGGCCCCCTCCCCTTGGGCATGTTGTGCCCACTGCCCTACCCGTCCAGCCCATGTCTGTCCCGAGCAGGCACTGCTGCCTGGCTCAGACCATGTGCTCTCTGGTGACCTGGGAAGGGAAGGACAAAGACCTCCTCTCCCAGGAGTGAGTCAGTGAGTGCCAGCGAGCTCCCTTTCTGGGCCAGGGCCCCGCTGAGATACCCTCCCTCTCCATTCCTTGTGCTCCTGGGGCTGGGGGGCTCCAGGCGGGGCTGCGAAGCCAGCACCCTGCCCTGCTAACTGTGGTCCATCTCTCGTGCCTGCAGTTCTTCGCCAGTATGCTGACGTACCCCTTCGTGCTCGTCTCCAACCTGATGGCCATTAACAACTGTGGGTGAGTGCCCCGCACGCCGTCCTGAGCCAGCTGCACCCTCCCCCTGCAACGCGAGGGCGCCTGCTCCAGCCCTGAGGAGCGGGGGACGCAGCGGCTCCTGTACAGGAGGCAGGGAAACGCAGCATCTCCCCCCACACATCCTATAGGGTTTGCTCTGGGAATCCAGAGCCAGGCTTCCCAACTGAGCTCCCATGACGATGTTCCGGCCCTTCGGGGGGAGCAGAGTCGCTGGTGTGGAATGTGAACAGCTGGCACCGGCAGGCGAGAGGGCTCTGCCCAGCCCAGACATGGCACCGGGTGGGTGGCTGGGGACGCTGAAGGCTGCGACGTTCAGATACAAGGAGGTGGCTTTTCCCTCAATATGTGAGGGGCCTGTGGAACTCACTGCCACTGGAGGGAGCTGAGGGAGGTTCAAAGAGGGACTGGACCGTTGGAGGGAGAGCACGGCTAGCCAGAGCTGAAGGGCGCTGAACCTCCTGCTTTGAGCTGGAGCCCATCCCCCAGGGAAGCTGAGCTGGAGCAGTGAGTGAAAGTGGCAAAAGCCCCTGTGTGTCCACTGTCAGACCGGGGTAACGGCGCATCCACGGGTCTGGGAAGGGAAAGGAGCCATGCCAGGGAGAGGCACCTTCCCCCAGGGTAGCTGCAGCTCTGCTGGGGCTGGTGCTGGGAACAGATCACCCCACACCTGCAGAGTCACCCCCCCCGTGAAACACCTCTGGGCCTAGCGACTCGACAGCAGAGTGGGACGGGGGGACAGATCATCCCTCCCTGCTGCAGCTGGCAGAGCAGCGATCCTGGGCTCCGGCCCCATCTGTGTGTGTGTGTGTGTGTCGTCCGTCCGTCCCTCCCCCGGCCCCAGCCTGACGTGCAGCTAGTCCTGGCTGCGCTCACAGCTCACTCCCTGTCTGTCACACAGGCTCCTGTGGCTCCCCTCTTCCCCAGATGCTTGGGAGGCTCTTGGGCTCCCTGGCCATGGCCCTGCAGCACCTCCCCTCCCGTGTCACCCTCGGCTGCTTGCCAGGAGCGAAATCGCAGGTTGCAGCCTCCCAGAATAGACCTGAGCCTGTTCGGGTGCGTCCCTGTCCGCCCTGCAGGAGCAGCTGGGACTTGGTGGGGTGGGGGAGGTCTGCACTCCTGAATCAGCTGCGGCCCTTGGCCATCTCACTAGGGAGCATCGGCTCTGGCCCCAGGAGAAAGGCTGCTCTCCTGGTGCCCGTCTGCCCCTCTGTAGTGTTGGGGGCATGGGCAGGAAGCTCTGGCCGTGGGGGAATGGACGGGGGGCAACTGGGGGTCTTGGGGCCTGGCTGAGCTGCCTGGCTCGGGGCCCTGTTAAAGCTACGTGGCTCAGAAGGGCTCAGACAGGAAGTGGTGCTGGGGAGGCCAGGGAGGGCTCTGGGAACAGGCTGCGGTGGGGTGGCCGGCAGGGGGCGACCCAGCTGCCGCCCCCGGGCGACTGGCTGCTGCAGAGGCCTTGGCGGGGCCGTTTGCAGGCTCGGAGCAGGGCTGTCTCTCACTGCCACTCCCTCCCCCCTCTCCTCTCTTGCAGGCTGGCTGGTGGCCTCCCCCCCTACGCACCCAACTACTCCTCCTGGTTAGACTGCTGGAGCCAGCTGCTCAAGGAGGTACGTCCCAGCCTCACCCCAGCCCCCTAGTGTGGGGACGGCGTGTGTGGGGAAGCCGTGCCTGGCACTCATCACAGGGTGGGGGTTATAAAAGGGCTGGGGCGTGCTGGCCCTGCGGCGTGGGTAGGAGGGCTGGCAGACTGGGCCCTGGGTGCCCTGCCTGGGTGGCAGGCAGAGGGAAGCAGGGCAGGCCACCCTGACAGCCCTCTCGTCTCCTCTCCTCTCCTCTCCTCTCCGTACAGGGGAACATGAGCCGAGGCAACAGCCTGTTTTTCCGGAAGGTGCCTGCGGGGAAGCTGTACGTGTGGGAGGAGAAGCGGTTCCGCTGAGGCTGGAGCTGGGCGAGGGGCCCGGGGCCAGGGGCCAGGCCCGGGGCTGGGCCGGATGCACTGAATGATGGGAGAGTGGTGATTTCTATACAGTTTTTTAAATAATGATTCAATCTTGGGAAATGGAGACTGTGTGCAAGTCTGAGAGTCAGTCATGGGGCAGTGCAGGCTGGGTGGGGGGGTCGGCTGCCTGGCTGGGGGTGGGGGCACTGCTCTGGTGGGATAGCTCCCTGGTGGGGGCGCTGTGCCCTGGTAAGACTGTTCCTTGGCTGGGGGTGAGGCTGGCTCTACCCCTGGGTCTGCCTGCAGATGTGCCCACCCACCCTCTGCTGTCGGTTCTGGCTGTGAAGGACACACCCCACACTGGCCTGGTGGACCCACAGCACTGCTCCCTGTCATGGCTCCCCAGGATCAGTACTACGCCCCAGCTTTTAAACCACTTCTTGGAGGAACCCTGTGACGTGCCATCCCCCCAAGGGGATTCTCTCTTCCTCCAGGGCCGACCACACAGCTCCAGCCCTCCTGCTTCACCCCACGACCTCTGCCCAGCATGTCCCACTAAGCGAGACCCCTGGAAAGGCCTGGCTGCTCTTTGGGGACCAGTGTCCCCCCAGCCAGTGTTTGCAGTGACATCCCAAAGCCTTTTCCACACAGCACAAGTTTTATTGGTCCCCTGGATCCTGGCCTGGGAGGTCCCTAGGGCAGCACAGAGGAGTAAAGGTGAAGACCAGGGCCCCATCCAGCCAAGCCAAAAATGACCCAAAGACCCAAAAATGGATCCTGTTTCTATCTCTTTTAGTCCTAGCTGGGAGCTCCTGAGTCCCACCAAAAGCCAACTCTTCTTCTTTGTGGAGCCTCCGTTGATCTGGGTTGGTTTTGATCCTGAACGCCCACTTCTTGCCCCCCAGCCATGTGACACACCCCTTCCTGTCCCTGAGCTGCAAAGTACAGAGGGAAACTGAGGCATACAGACATCAAAACTATTACAGAAAATTCTTTGTCCCACCCGCTGAGAGGAAGGGGATGTATGTCCCTGGGGTCTGCAAGGAGCTGGAGTGCCCCACCCCCTCTCCACACTGCTACTGACCTACCAGCAAGGGAGAGGAGAGCCTACCATGTCTGCTGGGGTGGGGGTGGTCCCCCCCCCCCCCCCACCCCACAGCTCACTGGGGCTGCAGCTGGGCCCAGCCACACAGGGAGGAGCAGCCTGTGCACTAGGACTAGCGGAGGGCAGGTCAGTCCCACGTCGCCTGCCAAGGGCATCTATTCTGGGGGAAAGGGAGAAGAGCGGATGCTCCTCCCTGTGTTCGGGCCCAGCAGGGCTCTTCGATGGGGTCCTACAGCCGCTCCCCTCCCACGTGTAGTGCGCCATCATAAACACAAGCCCTGGCCTGGCTTTCCTGCTGGCCCCGGATCAACCGTCCAAGGCCAGCAACTGCACCCTATCACCACGGGGGAGGTAAGGGGTAGCCCACAGCTGGGACATGTGGTCGCAGCCCAAGGGAGCTTGCACCAAAGCTTTGGCAAGACCAGGCACAGCTCCTGGAAAGGGGACCCCCACCCCCAGCCCTAGCCAAGCAACAAACTGCCTGGGGAAGGGAGCAGGAGAGCGCCCCCTGCTGAGCCCACAGCACAGGGCATGGGGGCAGCACCCTGAGCGGAGAGCGCCCCCTGCCGAGCCCTCACCCTGCTCTCTTTGGAGCCAGCACTGACTGCCGGGGGAGAGCGCCCCCTACTGAGCCTCTGCCCTGCTCCAGGGGATAATGGCCCATGAGCTAGTCTCCTCTACCAGGCCCTGGCTTCCCAAGGGCTGCCAGCTGACTCCCCTGGTGGCTGGTCAGTGTGTCCCCTTCGTGGGGGCGGCAGAGCAGTAGGTCCCTGGAAGTGGCTGGGCCGTGTCCCCGTCCGCTCCCCCAGTGCTACGGGCAGTCAGAGCATGGCTGTCCCCCAGAGCTGGGCGCAGGGCCCTGGCCTGTGTCCCCTTCTCTGCCTCTCCCTGTGCTGCGTGCTATTGGGCGCACGGCCGTCCCCCAGCGCTGGGCGCGGCGTCCTGGGCCGAGTCCAGGGCACGGGCTGGCTGGGACTGGGCGAACCCAGGCCTCACCACCAGCTGGTGGAACACCCCCGGCAGGATGCGGAAGCCGAGGTGTTGCAGGTGGCGCAGGGAAGGCTTGTTGTGGGGCAGCACCCGAGTGTACACAGGGAAGCCGCGGGCGTGCAACTGAGCCGCCAGCGTCCCCACCACGGGCGCCATGTGGTGCTGGCCGCGCTGCTCCGGGAGCGTGTAACCGTGCATCAGGGCAGCCAGCGGGTCGACGAGGGACCAGGCGATGGGGGGCCCCTCAGGGGCCAGCAGGCAGGCGTTGGGGAAGTGGCGGATCAGGAGGCACAAATAGCGCAGGCTCCAGCTGTTCCACCCAAACATCCAGGTGTCGCTGAGTAGCATGGCGTGGGCGGGGGACACGGGGGCCAGCCTGAGCCCCTCTTTAGGCCTGCAACACAGGGCAGGGGGGAGAGAGACACGGGGTGGGGTGAGCACAAAGGAGATTGACCTGGCAAGGGGAGGGGGCAGAATAGAACCAGCCTGGGCAGGGGCAGGGGTAAATCGAGAGGTGGGGAGTGGGGCGTAACCAAACATGGGAGGTGTGAGCATAGGGGGAGATTGACGCAGTTTGGGGGGTGGAGTGCAGGGGGCTGGGGGGTTGACCTGGTACAAGGGCGAGTGAGCCCAGGGAGCAGAAATTGAGCTGGTATGACGTGGCACAGGAGGGGAGCAGGGTCCGGCGACACCATCTTCCCAGTTTTGGGGCTGAGATGGGCTGGACAGAAAATTGAGGGTGGGGGTGTTGCCAAATGTCAAACTGGGGGGCATGGAATGTATTCTGTGGGGGAGGGGTGTGCCACCCAGCTCTGAAGAGGAGCCCTGGGGGGAGGGGATTGAGCCAGGCCCTGGCACATGGCGGGAGGGGATCAATGCACATCGGAGGCCTCGCACAGGGGCTGTCTGACAAGGCCCAGTCCAGCCCCAGCAGAGTCATCACTGCTGATGGGCCTCGGCTAAGCTCAGTTCCCTGAGATGAAAGCACCAGGGCTCAGCGGGCAGCGAACCCCCTGCCTGGGGACCTGCCCACTGACAGGGAAGGGGGGACCAGGGGGTCTGTGCTTGGTGCGCTGTTAGCCTGGGGAACTCATTGTCACCATCTCTAGGGTGCAATGGAGGCCTCTGGCCTGGCACCTCAGGGTCCTTCCCTTCCCCCAGCCCCGCTCCCCCCTCCATCTAGCCCAGGCTGGTTGTGTACGTTGCCCCATTCTCTCACACACACCCCATATCTGGGGGGCACCTACCGGTACTGGGGCATGGCAGGTGGGTCTGGGTGCAGCAGCGGCAGGTACGGATACATCTCCATTTCAAGCCCCCTGGCCCTGGCAATGTCCCTGATGGTCTCGTATACCCCATCCTGCAGCCCTGCAGGGACACCCGTGCACTGTCAGCAGGGTCCCCCTGAAAGGTGCCCATGGACGTGGGGGGCCAAGCCCGGTGGGGGAGAGCAGCAGGGAGGGGCCAAGGGCCACCGTGAGCCGGTATGACCCAATTGGGGGTTCCCAGACTTGGCTCATTCAGGATTCCGGGTCTGGATGGAGAAGAGGCCCAGTCAGGCGCCTTGGGGCTATTGGCCCGTATGTGGGGAGGGGTCCAGATGAGCTCCTTGAGGCTACTGGCTTGGGGGAGAGGGGGAGCAGGCGAGCTCCTCGCGGCTATTGGCCCATGTGGGGGGAGGGGTCCAGGCCAGCTCCTCTGAGTTGTTGGCCTGTGGGAGGGAGGGGTCTAGGTGAATTCTTTGGGGCTATTAGCACATGGGGGGTGGGGAACTCAGGCGGACCCCTCAGGGCTATTGGCCCATGTGGGGAGAGGGGCCTGGGCTGGCTCCTCAAGGCTATTGGCCCATGGGGGGTAGTGTTCCTGCCCCCCGTGTGGCAGGTGCTGGATGGAGCAGGGCTGGAGGGGCTCACCCTGTATCTGGAAGGCCTGGCCCCAGTCCACGGCACGGCTGTTCCCCAGCAGGGCCCGGCAGGCGCCCTCGTCCCGGTAGAAGGCCGTGTACAAGTTGGTGCCGAAATCACTTGGGTCCCACGCCACCTGCAGGGGGACACTGCCTGGGGGTGAGCGCAGCCTCTGCCCCCCCCCCCCATGACCCTCAGGGATGGCAATGGGGGAGCAGGGCACAGCAAGCCCCAAGGCAGAGATTGAGGAGGGGGGAAGGAGCCCTGTGAACAGAGCCAGGGGGCTTAGGGCAGAATGGGCCAGGAGGGGGTCTGGGCAGCAGGAAGGGGAGACAGGCTGTGGGGAGGTGGGGCAGACAGAAGGGGGAGGTTACACCAAGCAGGGAAAGGGGCAAGGAAGTTGGGGAGGGGAGCGGGGCAGTGATGGCGTCAGGCGGGGGAGGGGAGCGGGGCAGGGATGGCGTCAGGCAGGGGAGGGAAGCGGGGCAGATGGGAGGGGCCCAGCAAAGGCCGCACTTCTCTGTTTGGCCGGGTGAGGACGATTTTGAACTCTGGCCATGAATCCACCAGCACCTCCTGGCCGGCCGGGTTCCCGCGGTTCACATGCATCACAGTGCCGTAGACCTGCCAAGACACAGGGTCAGAGTCCGTGGATGTCCTGGATCCCCAGGATCGGTGCTAGGCCCCAGCTTTTACTCTGCCCCTTGGAGGAGCCCTCAAAGTGCCAGCCCCCCAGGGGGCCCCACTCTTCCTGCAGAGCTGGTCACCGCCTCTCAGATGGAGCCTCTGGGCTCCAGCCCTCCCGGTGCCGCCCACTGAGCCAGACCCCTGGAGAGACCTGGCCGCTCTTCGGGGGCTCCGACACCCCAGCCTGTGTTTGCTGTGACACGCGGCAGCATTGTCAAGCCAGGCAGGTTTATGAGTCACGGAGCAGCCTGAGGTCAGCAGAGAGAACTGAGGGTAAAGCAGTGTCCATTGCGGCTAGCCAGCGCCCAGCCAAGCTGGGGTGAAAGACCCTTTCTAGGCTGTCTCTGTCTCTGTCTGACCTCCTTGGCCAGCTCCAGGTGAGAGCCTCCATCTTTGTCCAGCACCCCCCCACTCCCAGTCCTGTGCTCTCGAGCTGGGGTCTCTGCTCAGCCTCCCAGCTGAGAGGCAGGAAAATCCAGGAGTCAGCGGCACTTGCCTTGTTTCTCTGGCCCCCTTGATGATCTGGGTTGATTTCAACAAGTTCCTTAAGGACTCTTCATTCCACCCACACAGGGAGGTGACACCCACCCCTATGTCTCTTAGCCTGCCCTGAGAGCAAACTAAATATTCCCCATCACTTCTGCACCTAGGTAGCCATGCAACACATGGGGGAAACTGGGGCACACATAGTGTTGTAAAAATATTACAGAAAAATCCTACTTTATTACATCTCTTCCCTCTTTGAAGCCAAACTGGGCAGGGTCACTTTAACCAGTGACTGTCCTGGTGAAGTTTGAACACACAAATGCTATCCACAGAAGCCACAGCATCTTCCCCACCCCTGTCCTACCAGGCCCTGTCAGCATGCTGACAGCTGGCTCTCAACAAACTCCCCCTTTCCAATACACAGCTCAGAGCGGGTCTGTTCGCCGACACTAGCAGGGGGCAGTGGGGAGTTTTTATGCAGCCTTAGCACCCTTTTGCCACCCCAAAACCTTTGGGTTTGAAACTGGGATGGGCTCCAGCCACTGCATTCCCGCCCCCCCCCCATCTGCTAGGGAGTGAGGAGGGTCGTGACCCCCCTTCCTCCATGTGTCTGCTATCTTGGCTGCATCCTGGGGTGCCTTGACCCCTAGGCTGAGGTAGGTAGGGACCCACTGAGCATTTGGGAGATCGGTGTAGGTTTGTTCCCCATGTCTCTGGGGCACTGGTGTCTGAGGGTCTGGTGATGGAGCAGGCTCCTCTATGCTGGTTGTGTCCCAACCCCAGGGCTGTGTGTATGCCAGGAATCAATTTCCCCTTCTGGGGCTAACCTGTTGCCCTCACCACAGGCCAGAGCCCCCTGTTGGCGGGCTGCGATTCCAGGTCTTAACCTTGGCCATGCCCTGCCCATGTCTGCCCATGCTCAGCTGGGGCTTCAGTTCCCCCCAGGTTCAGCTCTGACTCGGTTTCCCCAGGGAGAGCAGGCGGTGAGCTGGATCCCTTGGCCACAGTCTCAGGGAAGTTCTGCTGGAGCCCGTGTGACTCACGTCCTTGTGGAGATTGGGGCGGGGGGGATGTTCTTCTGCCCCACTCAAATACAGGGGTCTGCTTCCAGACAGACAGGTGTCCTGGGCTTAACAGCCTTTCCTTAGTGTTACAGGCAAGGGGGGAAACCGCTGCTCCCCCAGGGCCGAGCTATTTGCCTTTTCACTGACACCTCCAGTGTGAGCCTCTGGCTCCTGGGGTTCAAACTCTTGGCTGGGGCAGGATCAGGGACTGGATTTTGTGTTCAGGTGATACAGAAAGTCTCAAAAGGAGGTCAAAGCCGATGTCCAGGACAACCCTGACTACCAGGCCCCCCCAAGTCCTGTGTCTGCGCTGGGATCCGAGCCGTCGGCAGGGCTTCTCCCAGTAGGTGGGTGGCTTCCATTTTGGTCACACCCTGGGTCTTCTGCACACCCCCAAACCCTTTCCTATAAGCCTCAGGTGCCAGGTCAAACATAAGCAGCGGAGCCTTTTCAAACAGTTCCCAGCCCCCAGTATTAAGGCCGTCCATCCGGCTGTACGGCTTTGGGGGACCGCGTATGGGGGTGAGACAGCAGCACCAGTCCGCAGGGCCAGCCAGGTTCAAACCGCAACCCTTCTCAAAGGCAGTGAGGTTGGTGTCTACAGCCCCTCCTCCTCCTCCTCAAACTGGGACAGTTTGGTATCCAGCTCCCTGCAGAATGGGCATCCCTCGAGCCTTTGCCCACTTACTCCTTGGTGGGTTCTCTTGCCCCTCCACATCTCCAGATCATGCTTTTACGCGTTTCTTCACGTTTTTGCTGCTTCTCACAGCCATCTGGTTCCCCCTCATCATCTGCTAGCACCTTTGCTTTCCACGCTAACTCCCACCGCTTCAAATCTATTGGTGGGGAACCGGGCCGTGAGGACGCCCTGCTGCTGCGTCTGTCACGCTCGGACCCGCATCAAACCCCGCCGGGGTCTGGAACCTGCTGCTGAGTCCCGTCACCCTTCTCCAGCCCGCAGTCAGCTGCACCTTGTTGAACTTCCCAACGCTTCGCCCTCTCTCCTTGCACAGGTTTGCGATGTGCTTCCGAGGGTAGTGGTTATACCCCGGGTTCTCGCTGTTTCCTTCGACGGAGTGTGTTTTGCTACGGGCGCATCCAGTTCTCACCCCTGCCACGAACTGAAAGCAAACTGCCTGGGTCACTTAGCACGGAGAGCAAACTTAAGTTGCTTCCCCCACTGGGTAGCCAGGGGAAACTGAGGCACACATAGGGTTCATAAAAATATTATAAAAGCCCATTTTGTCAAGGGTGTAGCTGGACGGGGGCGGGGGGGTGGCGGGTGGTCAGAGCCATGGTGAGGACCAGGAGGCAATTCAGAGCCGGGGGGTGGGGGGTGGGTGTAGTCAGAGCCATACTTGGCTGGCACCCAGCTGTCCCACACTGTGATTGCCTGCCATGGAGCCGCCCACATGTTCATTGGCTTACGCAAAGCCTGCCCATACTGAGGTTGGCTGGCACAGAGCTCGCTTGTGCTCTGATTGGATGGGCAGGTCCTGGCGGCTACGCTGGGTGAGCAGCAGGCATTGGTGCTGGGTTTGGACTTTGGGAGGCAGGGGGGGCGAGTGAGGAGGAGGCCCAGGGGGAGGGCCCCCCCCCCCGCTACCTCTAACCTAGGGGAGGGGCCTTCCCCCCCGCCACCGCTACCTTTAATCTGGGGGACGGGCCTGCCCCCGCTGCTACCGCTAACCTGTGGGATGGGCCTGCCCCCCTGCTACCGCTAACCTGTGGGATGGGCCTCCCCCCCCCCGCTACCTCTAACCTGTGGGAGGGGTGTGCCCTCCTGCTGCTACCCCTAACCCAGGGTGGGGGGCCTGAGTAATGAAGTAGAAGCTTTCCATAGTATCTTTCTAATGCCGATGTGTGCCTCAGTTTCCCTCTGCGTCCTGTACTGCTCTGCACAGCGTGTGAAGGGAAGGGACAGGGGTTGTGAGTCACGTAGCAGCCCGGCTGGAGACCAGCGTCATTAACCAAGGGAATAAAGTCTCCATACATGCAAGGAGGGTCTGGAGAGACCATGGAAATGCCAATGGCTGGGGTGGACGTTCACAGCGAGCGAGTGAGATTCCCCCCTCATGGCTCTGCAGCGGAGAGGCCCCCAGCTGAAGAACAGCGGCCGCGAGGGGTCAGGATACGGGGCTAACAGCCGGCTTTTGGAGGGTCTCAGCGCTTGGCCTTGGCCTAAGAACAAAGGGACAGAGCCAGAGCCAGCCATGGGGCCCATGACGGCTTGGCTGGCTCATTGCCTTGGCTTGGCCAGGCTGGGCTGTGGCTTAACCTTTGATTCCCTGTGCTAACCTGAGGAGTCTGTAGCCAGGTGACTAATGAACTGCTCCCGTGTTTTGCAAAGGCTGCGGGGGGGTCTCTGCCAACACACACTAGGGGCATTGCGCTGGTAGGGACCCGGCCCAAGCCTCCCGCTGGCTTCTGGCTTGGCTGCATTCGCTGCAGGGAGCCACGGAGAGCGACGAGAGGCCTGGTGTCAAAGGCCCAGTGGTGGAGGTCACGGGCCTGTCCCTGTGGAGCTGTGTGCAGCCTCGGGCCCCAGCCCACTACAGGGGTCGCTCCCAGGGAACTGATGACAGGCTGGGGTATGGCACAGCCCCTGTGGATCCATGAGAGCGTGCCCGGTGCCTGAATGCTGCCCCCTGACCTGCAGAAAGGGTCTTCCCCACATACTGCTACCCCCTGACCAGGTGGAGGGATTAGCCCTCCATATACCCCCTGACCCAGGGGATTGCACCCCAGCCCAATATGTGTCCCATCACCCAGGGGACTCCGAAGGACTTTCCCCTGCTCTCTGCCCAGCCCGAGAGTGGGAGAGTTCGGCCCTGCGGGGGTGGGTGAGTCCTGGTCACCGGTAGCGTGTCAGGCAGGCCCTGCCGTAGCATTCCCTCCAGCAGCCGCAACTTGGAGGAACAGCTCAAGATCAGCATCGCTGGCCGGGATGGATCTTCGGAGCTTCCAGCAGGACAGTGCGAGGGGCACCTGCAGGGCAGGAGACCCATCAGTTCCCTGTGACTGTCTTCCAACCCCAGAGACAAGCTGCCAGCTCCCAGCCTTGCCAAAATAGCAAACACTATGTGTAGACCCCACAATAGCTCACCCGTCTGTGCGCGGCCTCCTGTGTGTTCACCAGAGACCCTACAATAACACACCAGTCTGTGTGCAGCCCCCCGTGCTCATCAGAGACCCTACAATAACTCACCAGTCTGTGTGCAGCCCCCGTGCTCCCCAGAGACCCTACAATAACTCACCAGTCTGTGCGCAGCCCCTGTGCTCCCCAGAGACCCCACGAAAAGAAGACTGCTGTAAGGCCATGTGCTGCCAGGACTGTCCGTTCAGGGTTAAGGTGGCCCTAGTGCTCCCACTCACCTGGGGTGACTCCGTGCTAGGGGAAGGAGCAGTTCCTGGATGTCTGTGGAGCTGCGAGGTCCCTGCCTGTCTCTCCTTCAGGGGCTGCTCCAGCCTCTTATCCCTGAGCGAATGAACCATTAACAGAGTCTGTGCCAGTCCTGGAGCCCAGAGCCAGTGACATCCCTGCAGCCGCATGGCACAGTTGATTGGGATTTTGCTCTGGGCAGAGGCGGAGGGGCCTCCAGGGAAATGCAAATGCACCCACAATGCACCAGGGCCAGGGGCACAATGAGAGCAGGGGCTGCCTGCCCTCCTTGTTCACCAATACCCCTCAATCTTGACCTGCAGCCCCCTGCTATCCTAGCCTGGTCTTGGTCACTGTGTGTCCGCGCCACACCCAGCACAAGGGGGCACAATGACCCTGAGTGTGAGCGCCCCACAGCAGGAAATGCATTTCCTATAACATGCCAGGATTCAGCTTGGGCCTTCTCATCAAATTTGAAAGCCCCAGCCTCCTGGAAGACAGTGCCATGGAGAACAGAGCCACTTTGGGTCAGATCAGCCAGGTGGGGGGAAAAAACAACAAAACCAAGGGATTGGTCCCTGTGACAAAGTGGGAATTTTTTTGTAGTATTTTATGACCCCTATATGTGCCTCAGTTTCCCCTATGTGTTGCATTGTTACCCTGTGGGGAGAAAAGGGAGCAAGTTTGCTCTCAGGGCAGGCTACGATACATAGGTGGGTGTCACCTCCCTGTCTGGGTGGAGGAGGGAGTCATTAAGGAACTAGTTGAAATTGACCCACATCAACAAAGTGGCCAGAGAGACAATGCAAGCCCCCATGGTTTATGGATTTCCCCACCTCTCAGCAGGGAAGCTGAGCAAAGACCCCCACCTCGAGAACAAAGGACTGAGAGGGGGAAGGTAGGGGATTGTGACAGAATGGCCACACCCTACCTACTGTTGTAATAATCTTTGTACAACCTTGCAAGGTATCATTTGTAAACATATAATTTGCCGGTCAGTATTGCCCTGATAAAATATGTGTGTGGCAACATTGTACGTGAAGTGATAAGATTCCTCTTTATGGTGTTAACACATGCTCGAACTTGAGGTTGGCAAACAGGCCTGTCTCAACAAAGAAATGGGTGCTCTGCTTAATTTGCATTTAAGCAACAAACAGAGTCATCAAGCAGGAAGGGAAACAAAAGAAACTCCAACCGGGGAGGAAAAAGCAGCAGGGAGCATCCTTCCCTACAGACTCTCTCTCCTGAATCTCAGCTGCAAATGTTTTCCAAGTGTTTCCAGCCCTCTGTGGAGAAAGAAGAGGTTCAGGACTATTTAGAAAGGCTGGACAAGCACAAGTCCATTGCACTGCATCCGAGGGTGCTAAAGGAGTTGGCGGATGTGATTGCAGAGCCATTGGCCATTATCTTTGAAAACTCATGGTGATCGGGGGAAGTCCCGGACGACTGGAAAAAGGCTAATGTAGTGCCCATCTTTAAAAAAGAGAAGAAGGAGGATCTGGGGAATTACAGGCCAGGCAGCCTCATCTCAGTCCCTGGAAAAATCATGGAGCAGGTCCTCAGGAAATCAATTCTGAAGCACTTAGAGGAGAGGAAAGTGATCAGGAACAGGCAGCATGGATTCACCAAGGGCAAGTCATGCCTGACTAATCTAATGGCCTTCTATGACGAGATAACTGGCTCTGTGGATGAGGGGAAAGCGGTGGACGTGTTGTTCCTTGACTTTAGCAAAGCTTTTGATACGGTCTCCCACAGTATTCTTGCCAGCAAGATAAAGAAGTATGGGCTGGATGAATGGACTATAAGGTGGATAGAAATCTGGCGAGATCATGGGGCTCAACGGGTAGTGATCAATGGCTCCATGTCTAGTTGGCAGGCGATATCAAGTGGAGTGCCCCAAGGGCCGGTCCTCGGGCCGTTTTTGTTCAATATCTTCATTAAAGATCTGGGAGATGGCGTGGACTGCACCCTCAGCAAGTCTGCAGATGACACTAAACTGGGAGGAGAGGTAGATACGCTGGAGGGTATGGATAGGATACAGAGGGACCTAGACAAATTGGAGGAGTGGGCCAAAAGAAATCTGATGAGGTTCAACAAGGACAAGTGCAGAGTCCTGCACTTAGGATGGAAGAATCCCATGTGCTGCTACAGATAAGGGACCGAATGGCTCGGCAGCAGTTCTGCAGAGAAGGACCTAGGGGTTACAGTGGACGAGAAGCTGGATATGAGTCAACAGTGTGCCCTTGTTGCCAAGAAGGCCAATGGCATTTTGGGCTGTATAAGTAGGAGGATTGCCAGCAGATCGAGGGATGTGATCATTCCCCGCTATTCGGCATTGGTGAGGCCCCATCTGGAATACTGTGTCCAGTTTTGGGCCCCACACTAGAAGAAGGATGTGGAAAAATTGGAAAGAGTCCAGCGGAGCGCAACAAAAATGATTAGGCGGCTGGAGCACATGACTTATGAGGAGAGGCTTAGGGAACTGGGGTTATTTAGTCTGCAGAAGAGAAGAATGAGGGGGGATTTGATAGCTGCTTTTAACTACCTGAAAGGGGGTTCCAAAGAGGATGGATCTAGACTGTTCTCAGTGGTAGCAGATGACAGAACAAGGAGTAATGGTCTCAAGTTGCAGTGGGGGAGGTTTAGGTTGGATATTAGGAAAAACTATTTCACTAGGAGGGTGGTGAAGCACTGGAATGGGTTACCTAGGGAGGTGGTGGAATCTCCTTCCTTAGAGGTTTTTAAGGTCAGCTTGACAAAGCCCTGGCTGGGATGATTTAGTTGGGGATTGGTCCTGCTTTGAGCAGGGGGTTGGACCTCCCGAGGTCCCTTCCAACCCTGATATTCTTTGATTCTAAGTTGGGGACTGACACTATAAAAAGGAGGGACAAACACCCCAGATGTTGTCAGTGTCGTTAGATGTTGATGGATGTTTGGCTGGGTGTGTGTGTTCTCCCCGTTTGCCATCCCAGCTCTGAGCAGACAGCTGGCACAGCGGACCTCGAGTGAACTGCCCAATGACCACAAGATCTGTCAAGATACGAAGGCACTTGGTCAGGTTTATTGTCAGCAAAGCATGTTGGGTCACAGAAACCCCCTTGGGACTGCCACCTGATGTGCTGAGACTACTTCGAAGCCCATTTTCTTTCCCTGGCAGCTTGAGACTTCAGTATCCTGCCTTGTTGTAGCCTGCTACAAACACAGACCCAGGTCTGAACTACATCCCGCAAAAGCTGCAGGCTTAACTGAAAACAGCTTAAGAAGTGCTCCTGTCTCCAGCACCCAGATACCCAGTTCCCAATGGGATCCAAGCCCCAAATAAATCCATTTTACTCTGTATAAAACTTATACAGGGTAAACTCATGAATTGTTTGCCCTCTATAACACTGATAGAGAAATATGCACAGCTGCTTGCTCCCCCAGGAATTAATTACTTGCTCTGGGTTAATTAATAAGTAAAAAGTGATTTTATTAAATATAAAAAGTAGGATTTAAGTGGTTCCAAGCAATAACAGACAGAACAAAGTAAGTTACCAAGCAAAATAAAATAAAACACACACGTCTAAGCCTAATACAGTAGGAAACTAAATGCAGATAAATCTCACCCTCAGAGATGTTCTAATAAGCTTCTTTGACAGACTAGACTCCTTCCTAGTCTGGGTCCAGCAAACATTCACACCCCCGTAGTTACTGTCCTTTGTTCCAGTTTCTTTCAGGTATCTCTTTGGGGTGGAGAGGCTATCTCTTGAGCCAACTGAAGACAAAATGGAGGGGCTTCCAAGGCCTTATATAGTGTTTCTCTTGTGCCACATCACAGCCACAAGATGGGGTCTCTAGCCACCTGGGCAAGTCACATGTCTATGAATGATTCAGCTTTTTGCAGGCCGACGCCATTGTTTACATGTTAGTTTGAACGTTCCCAGGAAAGCTCAGCTGTGGATTGGCATCTCTCAAAGTCCATTGTTAGTTAAGTACTCCCAATTATTTCACTACCCCCTTCACACTGTGTTGACCAAATCTGCCTTATGTGCTTCCTACAGCAAACACTTTAAATACATGCATAGAGCCAATGCTCATAACTTCAGGTGTAAAAATGATCCATGCATACAAACAGGATGAATATATTCAGTAGATCATAACCTTTGCAAAGATATGTTACATGGCATATCTAGCATAAAACATATTCCAGTTATGTCATATTTACACTCATAAGCATATTTCTATAAAGCATTATGGAGTGCAACATCACAGCATGGTTCTAGCTCCCTGGATCAATGTCTACAGTTATGATAGCACATGTATGCCTGTGACAATGGACCAGCTCAGTTAGTGGTGGGACTTTCCACTATCCCCTAGGCCAGATAAAGACGCTCCCTCTGAGATACATCTTTATACACCAATACAAACAAGTTAGGCATCACGCCTGTGTCCTCGCTTACAGACAGCCCCCCCAACCTGAAGCAAATACTCACCAGCAACTACACACCACACAACAAAAACACCAACCCAGGAACCAAACCCTGCAACAAACCCCAGTGCCAACTCTGTCAGCATATTTATTCAAGGGACACCAACATAGGACCTAACCACATCAGCCACACCATCAGGGGCTCAACCACCTGCACATCTACCAATGTGATATATGCCATCATGTGCCATGTACATTGGCCAAACCAGACAGTCTCTATGCCAAAGAATAAATGGACACAAATCTGACATCAGGAATTATAACATTCAAAAACCAGTAAGAGAACACTTCAATCTCCCTGGTCACTCAATAACAGACCTAAAAGTGGCAATTCTTCAACAAAAAAACTTCAAAAACAGACTCCAACATGAAACTGCAGATCTGGAATTAATTTGCAAACTGGACACCATCAAATTAGGCCTGAATAAAGACTGGGAGTGGTTGGGTCACTACAAAACCTAATTTTCCCCCATACTAATTTCCCCCTACTGTTATTCACACCTTCTTGCCAACTGTTTGAAATGAGCAACTCTCATTACCACTACAAAAGTGATTTTTCCTCCCTTGGTATCCTACTGTTAATTGAATTGTCTCATTAGACTGACCTCCCACTGGGTAAGGCAACTCCCATCTTTTCATGTGCTGTATATTTATACTTGCTACTGTATTTTCCACTCCATGCATCTTATGAAGTGGGTTCTTATGCTCAAATAAATTTGTTAGTCTCTAAGGTGCCACAAGGTCCCCTCGTTGTTTTTGCTGATACAGATTAACATGGCTACCACCCTGAAACCTACCTTATTTAAAGGAACCTCAGCCAGACCTGGTGGAGTAGCAGAGGGTCTAATGATGAACATGTTGTGTGTGTCTGTGCAAGCTCTGTAGCCAGTCCATAGCTGGTACGGGAACAAGACACTGGGGTTTCCTGCCGATCAGGAGTGGACAGGCTGGGACACTGTTCCCACCACACGCCAGTGTCATAAATGGAGATACTATCCCACTCTAGTAACCCTGGCCCTGGACCTGCACCTGCTGCAGCTGTGACACCACTGTCCTGGGGAGAGAGCCGGCCAGCGAGGGCGGGGGCAGCTCGAGCTGGGGAGGGGGCTGGGAATCCGCCCAAAGGGGCAGCTGGAAAGAGCTCTTAGAGAAGAAGGAAAAGAATCGAGATGTGGAGCGAGTGGAGGAACTGGAGCTGGGGTAGGAAGGAAGGTGATAAAATAAAAGAAGAAGAGGAGAATAAAAGCAGGGGACTGGGAAATGAGAAGGAGGAAAGAAGAAAAATAGGAAAGGTTTGGGGTCAGGAGAAGCAGAAAAAAAACAGAGCTGGGTACACAAGCAGGCACTATGAGAGAAGGGAAGCGGAGGGAAATAAACTCTACAGACTTTCTCAGAAAGAGAGGATCAAGGGAAAAACTGGAAGAAAATACAACTGGGGAAAAAGGGAATTGATCAAAAAGCTATTGGAGAAGCAAAGTGGAGAGAAATAAAATCTACAGACTTACCAGAGAGAGAATATCAAGGGGGCAGAAAAAACTGGAAGGAAATAGAACTGGGGGAAAAGGGAATTGACCACAAAGCTGTGTTTAATGCAAACAGATCCTGAAAAGGGTAAACGAGAAGCCTTACACGAGCAGAGAGAATGGCGGTGTGAACATCTATTGATGGAATACAGTTCAAAGGTGCCTAATGGAGAAGTGAGGGCCCACTAGGTGAAGAAACCCCGCTTGTGGATAAACTCGGTGCAAAGATGTACAGCCACAGGAACATCGACTCCACGGAGCACTTCAGGTTGAAGAGAAGCAAAGAACAGGACAGCAAGAGTGGAGCTGGACCTGCCGCCAAGGAGAGGAAAAGTTGATTCTTCTCCAAAGTGACACAGTATATCGGAGAGTCAACTCTTGTTCATAACAATGCATTTGGTACTAACTGCCCAGCACGTACAAGCTCACAAAGGTTAATGAGTTGGTAACCCATGGTTTATTAGTATAAGTAGTAAGTCTTTGGTAATGTTCTATAGTATTTATGCTCCTGGTACAATTTGATATTTTCCCTTATAAAGTTCTAAAAATGTAAAAGGCTCCCTTTTGTCTTGGTTTGCCTCTGCCTCTCCTCCCAGTTAGCCCAGCTGGGTCACCGCAGAAGAAAGCAGACACCAAGCAGTGCATTGTTGTTTTGGTGCTTCACAGCGGGGTCAGTGCATCCCCAGGCCAGCGTGCCTTGTGGGATCTCAAGACTGACACTGATACTTTGTAAAGCTGAGCGTCAGTATCTCAGGAGAGGAACACCTCGGCCTTCAAAAGCTACAGTGAAATGTACATAGACCATGGTGAGTTACAATTCACAATTTTTTGGCATAAAAATTGCAGCGCTCCTTGGTCTGTCTCTGGGGGGCTAGCTGTGGCTTACTACATAAGCCTTCTCCATACTTTCAGGCATTCCACATTCTTGGCGACATAACAATCCTAGAGGTTCCAGAATGGCAATGGCAGATTTTATTCCACGATGCTGGTGCCAAGCCGACTCAGAGGTTTTCACGTCTATGAGCGGCCACATGGGCTGGTGACCTACAGAGCAGGGCCTGGGAAATTTGCCCTTCCCTGAAATGTGACTGCCTGTCTGGAGTTCCTGCTATGGGAGAAGTTGGCCTCTATCCGTGCCTGGGACTGGGTCAGAATTCATGGGAGAAACCTACTGGATGTTGCATTAGCATTGACATGGATGACTGCCTCCCTACGGAGCCGTATGGCACCCGACATAGGCTGCTTTGAACGCATCTATCCAGGGACTACAAGCAAACAGACATGATAATATGGACTCCCAAAGAACTACCTCCCTCCGGCACACTTCTGGACTGCACGCAACTGCTTGGCTGTGCTCTGGACATTGATTTTGTCACCTATGGACTACATTTAACCTCCCCATTAATTGTTTTCATTTACAGGTGGCTGGTTCTGCTGTGGCGTGACCAATTTGTATGACACAGCATGCTAAAAGGGAAGGTAATGTAAGGTTCTTACTTCAAACACCCCAGTTTGTGATGTTGCACTCCATATCATTTTATGAAAATATGCTTATGAGTGTGAATACAATGTAACTGGAATATGCTTCATGCAAAAGGTCTTTTGTAAGGTATCATTACAAAGCTTATAATCTACTGAGTGTGGTCTTGAATTTGTATAAATGTATCATTCTTGTATCTGACACTAGAAATATGAAATATAACTCTGAGGTCCTATTGTAATTATGCAAAGTGTGGGCCATTAATGGTGGTTTGGAATCTTGATGGCTCCCATCAACTAGGACAATTGGTTGTAAATGGCTCTGTTTACTTGCAAGCCTTCCTGTGAGTCAGGCCAGGAAGAATGAAAGCTTGGGGTCTCCCAGGACATGTGACCATGTCACCTGGTACTGGAATCCATCTTAAACCTGGTGCTTTTCCATTAGAAAGAGGGGTGGGCACCCAGAGAGACAAAAGATTCCTGCCTTGTGCCAAAGCTAGATAAGGGGTGGAACAGAACAAAGTGGTCAGTCATGAAAAATCTCCTAGCTACCACCTGAGCTGGAACAAGGACTGTACCAGGGAAAAGGATTGGGCCCAGACTAGGAAGGAGTTCAGTCTGTGAAAGAAGCTTATTGGAACATCTCTGAGGGTGAGATTTTATCTGTAATCAGTTTCTTAATGTATTAGGCTTAGACTTGCGTGTTTTTGTTTTATTTTGCTTGGTAACTTACTTTCTTCTGTCTGTTATTACTTGGAACCAGTTCAATCCTACTTTTTATACTTAATAAAATCACTTTTTGCTTATTAATTAACTTAGGTAGCAATATTAATACCTGGGGGAGCAAACAGCTGTGCATATCTTTCTATCAGTGTTATAGAGGGTGGACAATTTATGAGTTTACCCCGTGTATGCTTTATACAGAGTAAAACAGATTCATTTGGGGTTTGGAACCCATTGGGAACTGGATGTCTGGGTGCTAGAGACAGGAACATTTCTTAAGCTGTTTTCAGTTAAGTCTGCAGCTTTGGGACATGCAGTTCAGACCCTGGGTCTGTGTTGGAGCAGACTGGCGTGTCTGACTCAACAAGACAGGGTTTTGGAGTTCCCAAGCTGGCAGGGCAAATGGGTTCAGAGTTGTCTCAGCACATCAGGTGACAGTCTCAATGGGGTCTCTGTGACTGAACCCGTCACAGTTCATTTAGGGTTGCCAACCCTCCAGGAATTAAAGGTTAATCTTTTATGTCATGTGATGAAACTTTCAGGAATACATCCAACCAAAACTGGCAACCCTAGGCACAGCTCTGTAAGAATGTGCGAGTTTCTAGTCCAAGTTTAATGTTAAATGCTTGTTTCAGTTTTGTTTGCGCTCCCAATCTCCATTTTGAACTCCGGTTCGTGCCAGCAATTTGCCATTACTGGCTACATGCGGCTGCCTGCGACTTACAATACATTCTGCTTTGGGTAATAAATTGGAAATCCCTCCCATTCCTAGATTAATAACAGACATGCAGCCAGAAACTGACCAGGCTCAGGGGCTACCTCTGCCTCTTGTGTTTCTGATGCTGGTTCCGCAGCGGGCAGCCCCTCTTGGGGGGCATCAGAAAGCCCCTCCAAGTAGGGACCCAGGATGTGCTGCAGCTGCTCTGGCAGCAAAGCTGCCTTGGAGACCACAGTGAGCCCGAGAATCACTTTGGCCACCTCATCCAGTGCTTGATGGCTCCCCGCTGGCCCCGTGCTGGGTTCAGGGGTGAGAAGGTCGCTATCCAGGCTGGTGCGGCTGTTGTGAAGCGCTGGGGGTGCAGTGCAGCACCCAGCACCTGGTCAAACTCCTCGTAAAAAGGGGCAAGTTCCCAGAGGGGCGGTTCCCATCCCTGGCTTTCTGGTATCTGCTCTCTGCGCTGATCACCGGTCCAGTGAATCCCCAGCGCTGCCAGCTGCTTTGCTATCAGCGGGTATGTGTGGGCATTCCTGGAACTCTGGCTGACCTCGAAGTGTTTGCTCACCTGGCCCTGGAGATTAACCAGACTCTGTGTGTGCTCTTGTGACCAGCTCACGGCATGCTTGGCAAAGAACGCCTCCATCTCGGGGGGCCATCACTAATGCAGGAGCCGGTTTGTTCCGCTTGCAGCTCAGCGGTCAGAACAACATGGAAGGGATAAACGCTGAGCAGCTGCACTTGCACTGGGGCGTTACTTCCATTTTCTGGGAGTCGCTTGGCCAGTCTTGGGATAGCAAGAACAAAGGACGCTGTCTCACGGGATTGTGGGATAGCACTGGTGCATTTTCTTGACCTGAGTCGGGGGGTCGGGGGAGGCTCAATCTGCATCCACACTTAAAACAGTGGAGTTTGGGCCCAACCCCCCCACGGGGCTCGGCCTTGAACCCTCCACCTGCAAGGGGGCCTGGGCCCCAGCCCAACCTAATGTAAACTGGGTCTGAATGAGCTCTCCCCTGACATCTAGTGATGAGCTGGGGAAGAGGACTTCAGGAGCCAACCTTGTTTGCATGGGCACACCCACTCTGCCTAGGTGCGCAGAATGATGGAGCTACTTTGCCAAACATCACTTTTGGCTGGTGTTGGATTGCAAGTCACTTTGGTATTGGGTGCAGGGGTAATAAATGGTTGTTATCCTCATGTGAATCAAGGACAGCAGAACTGTGCTTGGCATGCCCTGGTTGAGGGGTTCGCCCTTAACTGAACTGTACTCGCTAAGCAGGGGATAGGGGTGCCAAAGGCCAGTAGAGATGAGAGAGGGTGGGGACAGGTGTTTGTACCTGGCAGTGAGGGTGCTGCCCATTTGATCCTTCCCCTCTCCACTGTGTAATGATACAGCCGATTAAGATTCAATTGAAAGGTTTTTTTGTTGTGCATCAACAGAGCTGAAATCACTGAGTCTCTGGTGAAAGAGAGTGCCTAGCCTGCACAAGCAGAGAGGCTCCCCTGCTAACAGCTGAAATCACTGAGAGCTGTATTAAGTGATGAGATCTCAAGACATCCCAGAGGGTGTGGTGGAGTGAGCAGAGCAGCCAGCAGAGTGGCTGGGGGAATGAACAAGGTGCCTTCTCCTTCCCCGATCCCGGGTAGGAGGTGAACTCACATGAATGCACCTCTGAACTCTGGATCTTCACTGATCCAGGACAGCAACTGTGAGTGGGGTGTGGTGGAGGGAGAAGGGAGGGGTGTCTTAAAGGAACATTTGGTTGTTGGACTCAAGAACCTGAGGCAAAAGACACTGCTCAGCGTACTCTGGGATGGTTTTATGGCTCATGGTTTTATGCTTCTGAATCCTGCTCACGGCATTTTCCCAAGTCAATGCTGGGTTACTTTCCTCCTTTTTATTTAAAGTCTCTTTTCTACACTCAAACTCTGTGCTTGTGAGAGGGGAAGTATTGCCCCCTAGAGGCACCCAGGGGTGCTGTGCAATTTTCCCAGGTTACAGGGTGGGGGTTCTGTGTTGTATTGTTGAAGAGGAACCCCTAGCTATTGAACCCGGCCCTTGTCGCTGCCGGCTCCACCTGGCCGAAGGGTTACATTAGACAGAATTGTGTGCAGACAGAACGGGGTTGGCCTTGAGCCTGAGCCCAGGCTTACACTGCAGTGTAGACATACCCTTTGAATTTAGGACCCGTCATTCTTGGGGCAAGGGGGAAAGTGACACTACTCTGGGAGAGGGAGCCCTATATGAATAGTCCCCATGCCCCACCCCAGAGGCTGCCCCATCCCCACCCCATGCCCCACTCCAGAGGCTGCCGCATCTCAAAGCTAGGGAAGGAAAGGCCCATGGAACGCTGTGGGAGGGGGCACTGGATCCAGCACAGACGGGGGCACACGGGCAGGGGGGTTGGAGCAATGTCTGTAATTCACTGTGTGGCCGGAGAGGGGCAGCGTCAGCTCAGAGCAGGCAGGAGCAATGCCCATGCCTCTCCCCCTCCAGGTATGAGGGGTCCCCGTGAAGCAGCTCACCTGGCAGCTTCCCACTGAATCCCCACTCGCCAGTTGGCCCCCCCCAGCTCTGGGCCTGGCAGCTGCAGGGGGTCAGCCCCACGCATCCCCGCAGTGGGCCAGGGGTTGGGCCACATCCAGGGAGGGGGTATCACGGCGTCACGGGGCCTGTGCTCTGCCCGGCCTTTACCCTGTCTCTTGAAGAACCCTGACCTCGCTGGCCCTGGGCGAGCACCGCAGCTCCCCCGTGCCCAGATGGGGTCTTCAGGTCCGGCTTCCCTGTTCTCACCAGATCCAGCCAGATCCGACCTCTGGGAGCCTGCTCCGCCTTCAGGGAGCACCGCAGCTTGGGAACACCCGTAGGGAGGCTGGGCAGCCTGTCCAAACCGAGGCAGCGTTTACTCGCCCCCTGGAGCGCGGCATCAGTGGGGCCCTAAGGCAGCCGGAGGACGCACGGCTTGAGACAGGGTCCGTCTTGGCAGACTCGATGGGCCCAACAGGGATCTCGGCTCTGGCTGTCTCTGGGTCGGTGCCCTGAGTGTCGCCAGCAGCATCCTCAAAACCCCACCCCCTGGCACCTCCTGTCTTGGATCCCCACGGCAGCCCCGTCCAGCCCACCCAACCGGGAGTGCTGGCCACTGGCTCCATTCCCGGGGGCTGGCGCCCGCTGTCCTTGTTACAGTGTCCGGTCCAGACCCAGATGGTGTAGCTGGCTCTCGGCCAGGCCGCGTTCTCTTTCCTCAGGGGGAATCCAGGCAGCCGTAGCCAGTGCGTCTGGGGCCAAGCAGAGTGGGAGGGGAAACCCGCTGTGGCCTCTCCTTCATGAAAACCTTACAAGTGTTTCCCTGTTCACCACAAGGGGGAAGCGGGGGGCTCTCCCTGCACAGCCCCCTGGCCTGGGCACTCTGCCATGGGAGGGGAGAGGCATGGGGAGAGAGGCAGGGTGGAGGCTGCTATGCCCCAGAGCAGAAGGGGGCATGGGGGGCGGGGGCGGGAGACACTCTGCCCCAAGTGGAGGCATTCTGCCCGGCATGGCTCTATGACTCAAATATCTGGGCTGATCTCCCACGTCCTAGGGACAAATCAGTTTCCCCCATCCCCCGCCAGGGGTGCTGATGCCAAGGTGACAGGCAGTTCACCAGGTAGTTCGGATAGTTCATAAAAACATTACAGGCAGTTCCCACGTTGAGCCCCTCGCTCGCCCCTTGGACACTGCACTGACCAGGGTCACGGTAACCAGTGACCTGGAGCGGTTTGAATGGTTGTCCAGAGATGCCAAGACCCATTTCCCATCCACTTTGTAGCTGTCACCAGGCACATCCTAGATGCTTGCAACACAATTTTGAGTCAGCCTCGCTCTTTCCAATACACAGCTCAGAGCAGTCTCACATATGCCCTCGGGCGGGTCTGTTTGCCGACACTGGCAGGGGGCACACAGGGAGTTTTCAGGCAGCCTCAGTGCCCTTTTGCCACCCCAAAACCTTTGGGTTTGAAAGTGGGATGGGATCCAGCCCCTGCATCCCCCCTCCCCTCGTCCGCCAGGCAGTGAGGAGGGCAGTGACCCCCTCACCTTCCTCCATGTATCGCCATCTTGGCTACACCCTGGGGTGCCCTGACCCCTCCCCTGGGGTAAGAAGTGACCCCTTGAGCATTTGGGGGATCAGTGTAGATTTGTCCCCCTGCAAGGCAGGTCTTCACCCAGCCATATCCCTGGGGCGCTGGTGTGCCAGGGTCTGGTGAGGCAGGGATGCAGGGGGCTCCCCCAAACTGGCAGCTCCCCTCTGAAGTTGTGTCTCCGCCCCAGGGCTATGCATGTGCCAGGAACCCATTTTCCTTCTCGGGGCTAACCTGTTGCCCTCACCCCCAGGACAGAGCCCCTCTCGGCCCCTGTGACCCTTTCTGGGGTTACCCGAGCAAGGTGTCTGGGGTGAATAGCTGCCAACTGTTTGCAGCGGGGAGGAGCCTTGCCTCTGCCTTCCAGGGGAAACTCTCCACCGCTGCCAGCTGTTGGCAACACAAATGGGCCACTGTCGCTAGCAATTTACACACCCGCTGTGGTACGTGCGGGTGCCCGTCCTTTATCTTCTGGTCACCCACAGTGTGCACCCGTCTGCTGCCTCTGTGGAAGCAGTGCATGCCCATTCCCTGGCCTTACCGCTGTTCTGCACCAGCCTTCGCACCAGGCATTTGGGCAGGTTTACCGGGAAACCAAGCTGAAGTTTATTTAACAAAGGTTGAGATAAAGATTCAAATAAAAGCAAGTAGAAGGGTTTGGAAACATAAGATTATGGGCAAAAGAAAAACGTAAGATGCTATCGATAGCCTGTACTTATTAATGGGTTTCTTGTATTGCGCACCCAAAGCTCATTCCTTGCAGTGCTTGTTCACGACAAAGAACTGGGATCCACCTTTCATGAGACGTGCATGCTGCCAGACAGAGTTTCTTCTGTAATGGATCACAACTTGGCCCATTTCTTCTGCTCTGACACAGTTTCAAGCTATTGTCTTAGCTCAGGGCGCTCCCCTCTTCAGGAGTTCATTTCTCTTTGTGAAAACTCAAGTCTCCTCTTGGCCCGGACAGTAAACAAAGTGCTGACTCCAGGGATGTTCAGGATTTTCAGTGTTGATTGAGTGAGCTCTGAGACCCAGCCCACCTCAAGTGACACGTCTCCCTTCAACAGTTGTGCAACCCAGTATTCTACATAGCTTGTAAACTGTTTCCCGTACAAACATCTTGCAATAACCACGATGGTCAGCTCGCTTGACAGCTATTTCTTGGCTCTTGGCAGACCATTGTGACACACTGTACCGCCATGTTCACCACTTTTACAAGTCTATAATAAATTTTGTACAAAGTATGCCTTGTGAGGTATCATATGAAAACTCATAATTTGCTGATAATTATTTCCATAGTAAAATATGTGTGGCAACATTGTAGGTAAAGTTATAAGATTCTGATGTATGATGTTTGTGATGTTATTTGATTAAAATATGATCATTGTTGCAACCACTGTTATATATTTGCAACAAATCTTGTACAAAATGTGTCATGTAAGATGTCTATGAAAAGGTTAAGATTTGCTGAATTGAATTATGCTATCTGTATGTACGTATCATTTTTGTATTTGAAGTTATGAGTATTGGCTCTATACCTGGATTTCAACTGTTTGCTCCTGGGGTAACACCCACAAGGTATTTAGCCTGCACATCTTGGAGGGACTATTCAAATTAAGTCGTTCATCAAAAAACACTTAACTGACAATGGACCATGGGAGACCATCTACACTGAATGGACTGTCCTGCAAACACATTGTCTGAGATAAGTAATGATTTCCTGCTGTGACTAAACACAATTATGCATGGACATGTGACTTGCCCATGTGATTCCAAACCCCATCTTTTACCTGTAATTTTCTACTAGCTGTGCTGGGGGCTTTGTTTGAAACAATGGGTTTCCCTCCACATGGCAGAAGCTAGAAAAGGCCCCGGAAACACCTCCATTTTGCCTCTTTCCAGCTCAGACCTCTGGATTATGGATTTATACTAATGGGAGCATTCTAACTGAGGGCCTTCCAATGATTTGGAAGCAACCAGAGATGTATCAAGCCAGCAGTTTATTCCATCACTGCTACAAGCCTGAAACAAGAACTTTGCAGTTATTGTATGTATTTGATTCCTTTAACCAATTTTAACTTCTTTCTTTCTTTCTATGAATAAACATTTAGATTTTAGATACTAAAGGATTGGCAACAGCGTGATTATTTGGGTAAGATCTGAGTTATATATTGACCTGGGCATCTGGCCGGTCCTTTGGATCAGAAGAACCTGTTATTTGATTAAATTGGTTTTAAAGAACCACTCATCTATAAGTCTCTAGTGTTTTTGGTGATGATACAAGGACTGGAATGCTTAAGGAAAATGCTGTTCTGACTTCTTGTTAGCCAGTGTGGTGAAACAGAAATTTACTTTTGTCGCTGGCTTGCTATATCTCATGAGAGAATAGCTGCCAGCTTTGGGGCGTGTATGCCCTATTTCTCAGCAGTTAGTCCTGAGTTTGGTATTCTCAGTTGTGTGTCATGAAGGCATAGTTACAATGTTCTTAAGGCATATTTCAAATCTGGGGAAGCAGCCCAAACCAGTTCCTCAGAGAAAACAGGGAAACTGACACGTCAGTCAGGTGTCAACAAAATCAGCTGGACTATCACTTAGTTAAGTGCCCATTCTTTGACCGGAAGAAGGATGTGAGCGAGAAATTTACATCTTGGCAAACAGACTCATTGTTGCCTGAACCCCAGCTGGAGGTGATTCTCAAAGAGGAGCTAAAGGCATAAAAATGAGGAACAGAGGCCCCAAATCACCTCTCTCTCTCCTCATCTCTACTCACGGCATCAACAACGTTCGAAAGACAAAGGAAGCATCATTGAACTGGGGGAATGGTCCTGGCTGAAAGAATCCAGCTAGACAGTTGTGAATACATGGTGAGAGAAATCCATTTGCTTTAAGTTCACTGAGCTTGTAAAGTTTGCATTTTACCTTTTATTTCTTTGTAACCGATTCTGACTTTTATGCCTCATTACTTGTAATCACTTAAAATCTCTCTCTCTCTCTCTCTCTCTGTATTTAATAAACTTGTTTTGTTGTTTTATCTAAGCCAGTGTGTTTGGATTGAAGTGTTTGGGACCCTCCACTTGAGATAACAAGATTTGTGCATATCATTTTCTATTAATGAAATGATGGATTTCTATGAGCTTGTATTGTCCAGAAGGAGAGAGCTGGGCAGTACAAGATGCATATTTCTGGAGACAAGTCTAGGACCGGGAGTTTGCTAGTGTCGCTCTGCAACATAATTCAGGAGTGGCTGGCTCAAAGCCCTCATGTATCAGCTGGGAGTGATTTTGCATGCTAGAGGTCATATGTGAACAGACCAGGAGTGGTTGTTCTCAGAGTAAAGTAGTGTAAAAGGCTCTCTAGATTGGAGAGCTGAGGACACACAGCTGTCCATCGGTCCAGATTGTACCCTGAGGAATGTCACGATCGCACACGACTCCATCAGTGTAATAGTGAGAAAATGGTTGTTGGACATGTAACATACCTGTCTGGGTGTGTTTGGGCACATCTGTGTCTCGTTGCCCCCTGACACTGATGCCCTAGGCCTAGCCACTGGCTATGCCGAACACATCTGCTCTGGGCCCTCTTGTCTGGATAGCGTGTCTGCACCCATGACATGCTGAGTCTCCATCTCATACCCTTGGAGGGCAATACTCCAGTGTACCAACCAAGAGTTGGTGCCTTTGGTTCTGTGTAGCCATGCTAAAGGGGGGCAGGCAGTCAGTAGCCAGCACCTCCGGTTGAACAGGTAGGGTCTTAGCTGTCGGACATCCTACAGTTGCCGAGCATTCATGTTCTATAACGGCATCATGGAGTCCGTTTTCTGCTCAGAAAGGCAATGGGATGCTGCTCGGTACCCTCCCCTGCTTGCATCAGCAGTGCTCCCAAGCCTGTGTTGGATGCGTCAGTGCACAATTCAAACACCTGGCCAGAGTCTGGCTTCACCTTTCCTGACAGAATTTGTTTTACATCTTCAATGCCCCATCTTGCACTTTGACACCTTTACACTTAGACCTGCACTTTTGAGTCTCTTCAGCACCATTCCCATGCGATCCTTATGCTCTGGCAAGGAATTGCTGAAGATTGCAATATCCTCGATGTAGGCATGAACAAAGTCCTGTCACCCAGCCACTTGATTCGCAAGCCTTTGAAAGGTGGCTCCTGCATTCATTAACCCAAATGGTAACACTTTAAGCTCAGAAAGTCCCAAATTGGTTAGGTAGATATTTTTTTTTCTGCGTATCACTGTTCTAAGGTGATGTGCCAGTATCTCTTTGCTAAATCCAGGATGCTCGGGTCTCTGCCAGAACCCACCTGCTCCTGCACTATGATTCCGGGTCTCTGGCAAGGGTACTCCTTGTCACGGACCTACAGGGTCTGGTCTATGCTCCAGCCTGTAACCAGTCTTCTGGGAGCAACCCCTTTAATGTGTGTGCTGAGCCTCAGGGACGCACACAGTTCCACAGGGGCAGGTCTGTGGCCTCCACAACTCTGAAAGTGGGCCTTCGGCACCAGCAATCTCTGTCTCCCTGCAGCAAATCCAGCCAAAGCCAGACTCCTGCAGGAGACTTGTACTGGGCACCTTCAGGACATGATGCTCCCAGTGAGGATTTGCGGCGACAGCAGGCAGCCTGTGCAAAACGAGGATTAGTCACCTGGTGGCAGGAGGTGAGCGTCCTTAGGTCAGTGCAGAGATACAGGGTCTCAGCCAGCATTCAGTCCACTCAGTGTGAGGGGTCTACCCAGCCAAGCTGCTGTCTCCATCTGTCAGTCCCAGGGCAGAGCTTCTGAGTCTCTGTGAGCCGAGGTTTTATCACCCCTCCTGTCTCCTCTCGGTCCGTCGTCCTCCCCAAGCAAAGCACGCTGGGTTCACACGGTCAGCCAACTGGTGCTTCCACTATGCCTTAATTGGTCAGTCCTGGGGCTTCCCATTGTCCTCTCGGCTCCTCCATTGACGCGGGTTGGTTTCCGCCAGTCCGGTAACGCCCACGCGCACTACCCCAGACAGGTCCATGACACACACAGCTCATGTCTCCTGCTCTGCCCCAGGAGCAGCATTTGAACCCTTCTGCACCCACTGGGGAGGGGCACCAAACTGGTAAGTACTGAGTCATACTGAGTTCATTAAACTATTTATTACAGTTTCCACTTGTCAGCCCCTCGATACATGGCCAAGGAGTGGGGGACCCGGGTCCATGGGTTCTGCAGCATTTGGCTGCTCAGGGAACTGGGATGTGGGTTTGCTTAGTAGGGGCTGGGCTTGTACCACCCCTCCCAACCTTGGGCCATAGAGGAGCTGTCACCAGGCAGGGACGGGCATCATGCAGGAGCTGTCACCAGGCAGGAGGCAAGATTCTGCTGCCTCTCTGAATTGTACAGACAAGGTCAGATCTGCTTGGAGGGCACTTCAGAGTAGAGGGGTTGGGTTTGACTCATGGGACCCCTGGGTGGTTCATGAGTGTCAGCAGCTCTTGTCAGACCCGACATACTGACTGCACCTAACACATTGCTGGCATAATCTGCATCTAAAAGGTGTCACATGAGAGACTGTTGGAAAGCAAATACCGCACTGACCATTAGCATCCTTGTGTGGGGTATGTACAAGGAGTGTACCAAGTTATGGACACGTGCTAGAATTATGTTCTTCAAATGTGTTTGGTAAGCAATGATTAAGCCCGCTATACCCTAGACAAAGAAGTGTATTTGTTTGTCTCACCAGCCTGCTCGTCATGCAGAGACAATGAAGGTTCAGTTCCACAAAAGTGAAACAAAGCCATCAAACTGCAGGCAGGGGAGAGGGGGGAGATGGCCTTTCGCAGGGGGCTGAGCTTCAAGCGATAGGCAATTTACTCAAGGGCTTGTCTACAATATTAGTGTATTAGAAAAGCAGAAAGAGTGAGGCCTTTCATGAAAGCCTGGGACACACAGGTGATGAGTGTCACTGTGAAATGTCTGTAGTCACATGACTGGGAGTGGTCACCCCACTAGTACAGACTAAGGCGGGCTGAGATGGGGCCGGGGGTTGCTGTGTGGTAGGCAGGCTGCTGGGGTCAGAGAGCTGACCTAGGGCTGCACAGCAGACAGACACTCAGGGGACTGTGTGATTGTCCGCTGGCCGTTGGTGTCCAGGCCCAGAGGCATAGCAGCAGAGTATCCAAGGCACCCCGGTCTGGATTGCACCCTAAATTGTGACAATGGTCTGAGGGGCAAACTGGAGCATATTTGAGCAGGGCGTGTCAGAGCCTGGGATGTGGGCAGTTAGTTGTGCCAGGTGGTCAGAGCAGGAGTTGGTTGCCAGGAATTGATGCTCAGGGGCAGAGCCAGAGTCAGGGCTGGGTTACCTGGAGTGGGGCAAGGGGTGGGGGGCAGTGCACCGCTGGGAACAAGCAGGTGCAGGAGCTACCACAGCCAGACTGCAGCTGCTGCTGGGGTTAAGAGACGGTCAGCTGACTCTTCCCACCAACGAGGCGTGTAGCCACTCAGGCAGCCTGCTCCCGGCCAGCTGTGCTTGTTGGGGTGCCCAGAACCTGGCTCTGCTCCTGAGATGCAGCCCCTGCCCCTCACACAACTGCTTATTAAGATTTCAAAAGTCCTCTGATACAGGGCCATAGCAGGCTCAATGACCCAGATTCAACCTTTAGAGACATATTAGTAGATAACGATTTGTGTTTTTTGTGTGTTTATATATATATATATATATATATATATATATATATATTGTTAGAGGTTAACAATGTAACCAAACGGTTCCTATCACTGTATTCTGTTAATTGAGAGATCAAAAGGAGATGTTAACATTTAGATCACTGCCTTCATTTCTCTTTGAAGTATGTAGTAAGCTACCTGTAAATAGTGGGAGATGGACAGTTGAATCCGATGAAGTGAGCTGTAGCTCACGAAAGCTTATGCTCAAATAAATTTGTTAGTCTCTAAAGTGCCACAAGTACTCCTTTTCTTTTTGCGAATACAGACTAACACGGCTGCTACTCTGAAAGTTGCCTTATACTAATCCATGTAGCTAATTATTGGTGGTACTAGGAAATAGGTTAGTTCACAGACACTATTCTTCACCCAAGGACTGCACGCTGTCAGGAGGCTGCCAGGCAACTATAAAAGAACACCTAGGGCCCTGATCCTGTTATCTCAGATCTGCTTAAGTTTCATCAGTGGAATTTGGAGTCACAAGACTGAGGTCTCCAGTCCTTCCTGGTATTAGGATATAGATATTCAGGCCTGTCTGCAAAGGCCTGCACTTTAAGAATTTAGGTGTATTCTTATCACTTGGCTAGTTAGAGGTATAAAAGAAAGAATCAAAATCACTGTCTGCCAGTCTGAGGCCCTGTTCTTAGGCTAAGGCCTTTTGCTAAGCAGCAGAGGCAGCCATGAGCTGGGAAGCGACCAGTCACATCCTCACATTCCAAACTAGTCACATTGAAAGAAGGTGCTATTGGGCTGTTAGGAACACAGTCCTGTCCTGATAGTGCCCGTCACCTCCAGAGAAAGGGAAGTGCCTAGAAGATGTAAAAGGAAACTTAGTTTGGTAGCATCCTGTCTGGCAAGAACTCACTTATCAATAGCTGGGATGTGAAATCCTCATTTCTGTGTTTGTTCTATCACTGTAGTCCCCATTTTCCTATTGTTTGTCTGAATAATCCCTGTCTGGTTCTGTGATTGTTTCTGTCTGCTGTATAATTAATTTTGCTGGGTGTAAACTAATTAAGGTGGTGGGATATAATTCATTACATAATCATGTTACAATATGTTAGGATTGGTGAGTTAAATTTCAGGAAAATGATTGGTTAAGGTATAGCTAAGCAGAACTCAAGTTTTACTACGTAGTCTGCAGTCAATCAGGAAGTGAGTGAGTGGGTGGATGGGTGTGTGTGTGGGGGGGAAATGGGAACAGGGAATGGGGGTGGGGAAATTGGAATCATGTTTGGCTAAGGGCAGGAATGGGAACAGGGACACAGGTGTAAGGCTCTGTGGTGTCAGAGATGGGAAGGGGGACACTAAGGAAGGAAACTGGAATCATGCTTGCTGGAAGTTCACCCCAATAAACATCAAATTGTTTGCACCTTTGGACTTCGGGTATTGTTGCTCTCTGTTCATGCGAGAAGGACCAGGGAAGTAAGTGGATGAAGGAATAAGCCCCCTAACACCTGGATTGCCCTGTTATTGGACTGTAATCTACGGACTAATTCTGAAAGAACTTTTTACAGCTCTAAAGCTCTCCATCTCTACTATGAAACTGATATAAGAACTCTATTCATACCTGTATGTATAATGAGCTTTTAACCAGTTCTCTCTTTTCTTTTTTAATAAATCTTAGTTTATTTAATAAGAATTGGCTGTACGCACGTATTTGGGAAAGATCTGGAATATTCGTTGACCTGGTGGGTGATGTGTCCAATGCTCTGGGATTGATGTAACTTTTTATATGACGAACAAGATTATTAGTAATCCTCAGCATATTTGACTTGTCTGTCTGGGTGGGTGCTCAAGGCTGGGTTGCTTTAAGGGAACTGTGTTTTTGGCTTCTGGGTAACCAATAAGGCATTGTAGAAGTTGTTTTGTTGCTGGATTGGTGAATCTAATTATTAGAATAACCAGCAGTTTGGGGGCTCGTCTGCCCCATTCTTGGCAGTTTAGCCTGATTGAGCAATCTCAGCCTGGCCCCCCTGAGACCCCAGTCACATCCTCCAATTGTGGTTTGCAGAGACAAAGCAAAGCAGCAGTGTTGCCTCAGTGCTGGGGAGCCCATGGACACCCTGTGGGCTGTTTGTCACAGTTTAGAGGTGGTTCTGTAGTGACTTCTGCCATCCTGCACAAAGCCGTGGGCACAATCTCCCCTCCCACTATGCACAACAGAGCCCTGCCCAGGGAGCGAACCCATGGCCTGGCTCCCAAACTACCAGCTCCTCTAGCTGGGAGCACGAGGAGCAAGCTTCTATCTTGCAAAATGCCCCAGGTGGGACTCCTAACCCCACAGACCCAGGGTGGGGTGGGGCAAGACAGCAGGCTCGGTAGGGTGAGCTGGGTGGGGAGGGCTGGCAGAGATCAGGGGCACTAGGCAGAGGCCCTCCGTCAGTAGGATTCAGAGTGAACAACGCTAAGCGCTTCCAGCCCATTCTTCCATTCGCTGCAGCGCGGACCTCCCACTGCCAGGCGCCCGGAGAGCCATTCCGGAAATAACCGAGCGCCCGCCGGCTGTAGCCGAGCGGTTCCGGAAACGGCCGATCAGGTCCGGAAGTACCCGAGCCCTTCCGGAAAGTCCCGGAGCGGTCCGAGTCGGCAGCGTAGGCAGAAGCCGCTGTGCAGGAGCCATCATGGTGGACCAGGTCGCGCAGCTGCGGGCCGACGGGATCGCGAAGCGGCTGGTGCAGGAGGGCCGGGGCCCGATGCCCGACTACCGCGACGGCACCAAGGTAACCAGCCGCCCCACGCCTCGGGACAGAGCGGGGCCGGGTTCTGGCGCGCATGCGCGGCAGGGACAGACCGTTAGAAGGGGCCTAACGGCGCCTGCCTGCCGCAGTCCGTCGGCGCTGACAGGGGTGGGGGTGATGACTGCGCATGCGGCAATGAGCCGGTACTATGGTGACTTGCCCCGCTTTCCAGCGCCGTGTTTCTATTGGTGCTGTGTTCAGCGACGTACAACCGCTCCTGCTTGCTGATTGGCCAGCCACGCTAATGGAGGCGGAGCACGCAGAACGTGTTGGGGCTGTGACGCTCTGTCCCAGGGAGGGGGCGTGGCCCGAGCTGCCCGCAGTGACAGGCCCCGCCTTCTATGGGTGGGGCAGTGACGCGCGGGGCCCGGGAGGGGGGTGGGATATTTTGGTAGGGTCGCTCCGCCTTGACAGTCTCCGGGGCCTGGCAGCGGGAGGGTGGACGGTAGCTGGAGCCCTGGGGCAGCATGGGCCTGGCTGGGCTGGCTCGGTGCCCAGGGCCCGTGGAGACACAGTAGCCCAGGGAAGGGGAGCCCGTTAGGGCTGGCAGAGCTCAGGCGGATCATAGAATCATAGAATATCAGGGTTGGAAGGGACCCCAGAAGGTCATCTAGTCCAACCCCCTGCTCGAAGCAGGACCAAGTCCCAGTTAAATCATCCCAGCCAGGGCTTTGTCAAGCCTGACCTTAAAAACCTCTAAGGAAGGAGATTCTACCACCTCCCTAGGTAACGCATTCCAGTGTTTCACCACCCTCTTAGTGAAAAAGTTTTTCCTAATATCCAATCTAAACCTCCCCCATTGCAATTTGAGACCATTACTCCTCGTTCTGTCATCTGCTACCACTGAGAACAGTCTAGAGCCATCCTCTTTGGAACCCCCTTTCAGGTAGTTGAAAGCAGCTATCAAATCCCCCCTCATTCTTCTCTTCTGCAGACTAAACAATCCCAGCTCCCTCAGCCTCTCCTCATAAGTCATGTGCTCTAGACCCCTAATCATTTTTGTTGCCCTTCGCTGGACTCTCTCCAATTTATCCACATCCTTCTTCTAGTGTGGGGCCCAAAACTGGACACAGTACTCCAGATGAGGCCTCACCAGTGTCGAATAGAGGGAAACGATCACGTCCCTCGATCTGCTCGCTATGCCCCTACTTATACATCCCAAAATGCCATTGGCCTTCTTGGCAACAAGGGCACACTGCTGACTCATATCCAGCTTCTCGTCCACTGTCACCCCTAGGTCCTTTTCCGCAGAACTGCTGCCTAGCCATTCGGTCCCTAGTCTGTAGCGGTGCATTGGATTCTTCCATCCTAAGTGCAGGACCCTGCACTTATCCTTATTGAACCTCATCAGATTTCTTTTGGCCCAATCCTCCAATTTGTCTAGGTCCTTCTGTATCCTATCCCTCCCCTCCAGCGTATCTACCACTCCTCCCAGTTTAGTATCATCCGCAAATTTGCTGAGAGTGCAATCCACACCATCCTCCAGATCATTTATGAAGATATTGAACAAAACCGGCCCCAGGACCAACCCCTGGGGCACTCCACTTGACACCGGCTGCCAACTAGACATGGAGCCATTGATCACTACCCGTTGAGCCCGACAATCTAGCCAGCTTTCTACCCACCTTATAGTGCATTCATCCAGCCCATACTTCCTTAACTTGCTGACAAGAATACTGTGGGAGACCGTGTCAAAAGCTTTGCTAAAGTCAAGAAACAATACATCCACTGCTTTCCCTTCATCCACAGAACCAGTAATCTCATCATAAAAGGCGATTAGATTAGTCAGGCATGACCTTCCCTTGGTGAATCCATGCTGACTGTTCCTGATCACTTTCCTCTCATGTAAGTGCTTCAGGATTGATTCTTTGAGGACCTGCTCCATGATTTTTCCAGGGACTGAGGTGAGGCTGACTGGCCTGTAGGTCCCAGGATCCTCCTTCTTCCCTTTTTTAAAGATTGGCACTACATTAGCCTTTTTCCAGTCATCCGGGACGTCCCCCGTTCGCCACGAGTTTTCAAAGATAATGGCCAAGGGCTCTGCAATCACAGCCGCCAATTCCTTCAGCACTCTCGGATGCAACTCGTCCGGCCCCATGGACTTGTGCACGTCCAGCTTTTCTAAATAGTCCCTCACCACCTCTATCTCCACAGAGGGCTGGCCATCTCTTCCCCATTTTGTGATGCCCAGCGCAGCAGTCTGGGAGCTGACCTTGTTAGTGAAAACAGAGGCAAAAAAAGCATTGAGTACATTAGCTTTTTCCACATCCTCTGTCACTAGGTTGCCTCCCTCATTCAGTAAGGGGCCCACACTTTCCTTGGCTTTCTTCTTGTTGCCAACATACCTGAAGAAACCCTTCTTGTTACTCTTGGCATCTCTTGCTAGCTGCAGCTCCAGGTGCGATTTGGCCCTCCTGATGTCTTTCCTACATGCCCGAGCAATATTTTTATACTCTTCCCTGGTCATATGTCCAACCTTCCACTTCTTGTAAGCTTCTTTTTTATGTTTAAGATCCGCTAGGATTTCACCATTAAGCCAAGCTGGTCGCCTGCCATATTTACAAAAAGAAAAGGAGGACTTGTGGCACCTTAGAGACTAACCAATTTATTTGAGCATGAGCTTTCGTGAGCTACAGCTCACTTCATCGGATGCATGCTGTGGAAATCGCACAAGACATTTTATACACAGACACCATGAAACAATGCCTCCTCCCACCCCACTCTCCTGCTGGTAATAGCCATATTTACTATTCTTTCGACTCATCGGGATGGTTTGTCCCTGTAACCTCAACAGGGATTCCTTGAAATACAGCCAGCTCTCCTGGACTCCCTTCCCCTTCATGTTAGTCCCCCAGGGGATCCTGGCCATCTGTTCCCTGAGGGAGTCGAAGTCTGCTTTCCTGAAGTCCAGGGTCCGTATCCTGCTGCTTACCTTTCTTCCCTGCGTCAGGATCCTGAACTCAACCAACTCATGGTCACTGCCTCCCAGATTCCCATCCACTTTTGCTTCCCCCACTAATTCTACCCGGTTTGTGAGCAGCAGGTCAAGAAAAGCGCCCCCCCCTAGTTGGCTCCCCTAGCACTTGCGCCAGGAAATTGTCCCCTACACTTTCCAAAAACTTCCTGGAGTGTCTATGCACTGCTGTATTGCTCTCCCAGCAGATATCAGGAAAATTAAAGTCACCCATGAGAATCAGGGCATGCGATCTAGTAGCTTCCGTGAGTTGCCGGAAGAAAGCCTCATCCACCTCATCCCCCTGGTCCGGTGGTCTATAGCAGACTCCCACCACTACATCACTCTTGTTGCACACACTTCTAAACTTAATCCAGAGACACTCAGGTTTTTCCACAGTTTCGTACCGGAGCTCTGAGCAGTCATACTGCTCCCTTACATACAGTGCTACTCCCCCACCTTTTCTGCCCTGCCTGTCCTTCCTGAACAGTTTATAACCATCCATGACTGTACTCCAGTCATGTGAGTTATCCCACCAAGTCTCTGTTATTCCAATCACGTCATAGTTCCTTGACATCACCAGGACCTCCAGTTCTCCCTGCTTGTTTCCAAGGCTTTGTGCATTTGTATATAAGCACTTGAGATAACCTGTTGATCGCCCCTCATTCCCAGTATGAGGCAGGAGCCCTCCCCTCACAGACATTCCTGCCTGTGCTTCCTCCCGGTATCCCGCTTTCCCACTTACCTCAGGGCTTTGGTCTCCTTCCCCCGGTGAACCTAGTTTAAAGCCCTCCTCACTAGGTTAGCCAGCCTGCTGGCAAAGATGCTCTTCCCTCTCTTCGTAAGATGGATGCCCCCGTGTCCTGCCCAGGAGGCCAGGGCCGCGCATTGCGCCCCAGTCCAGTGGGTGGGCTGGGCATAGGCACCGACTTCCCCTCTTTCCCCTGGGTGCTCAAGCCCCCCTCTGCCCCACCCCCACTCCACCCCTTCCATGAGGCCCTGCCCCCATTCCAACCCCTTCCCCAAAGGCCCTGCCCCGGCTCCGCCTCCTCCCCTGAGCACACCACGTTCCCGCCAGGCTGCCCCTGGTGCGCTGGGAGGTAGGTGGAGGAGCAGGGACGTGGCGTGCTCAGGAGAGGAGGAGGTGAGGAGGAGGTGGGGCCGGGGCTGGGGTGGGGTGGAGCACCCACTAATTTTTCCCCATGGGTGCTCCAGCCCCGGAGCACACAGAGTCAGCGCTTATGAGGGTGGGCATGGTATGTAGCAGGGGCCTGCCAGGAGCACACATCCCCAAGCTGGGCACACAGGGGTGCTCTGGGTGACCCTGTTCCTGCTAGGGCCCATTTCCTATCTAATGGGCTAGTAGGGGCATGGCTCTGTCACTGGGGCTTGTCAGCAAGAGCTGAGAATCCCAGTACTAGTGCCCACACCTTCCAACGCAAGCCTCCCTGCCCTGTCACGGCCACTGGGTCCTGGCGAGCAGCCACTGGCCCGTGGAGCCCTGTTGTGCGGGGTGGGGTGGGGTGTGGAACAGCCTCAGCCGTGTTTGATCTGCTACCCAGGCCACTTTCCACTACCGCACCATGCTGTCCGACGGGGAGCATCATGTGCTGGATGACAGCCGTGCCCGTGGGAAGCCCATGGAGCTCATTATTGGCAAGAAATTCAAGCTGCCGGTGTGGGAGACCATCCTGAGCACCATGCGGGACGGGGAGCAGGCTGAGTTCCTGTGTGACACCAAGGTATCCTCCCACCACTGCCGGCCCCACAGCTCCCTGCATCCCTCGTCCAAGCACTGTCCCTGGGGGGAGGGATGCAGGCAAAGTTCCTGTGTGACACCAGGACCCCAACATCAGGTATTTCTGTGCTGTAACCTGAGCCTTGAGACAGTCTCTCTGGGGAGCAGCCTTCGATTTCACCAGGCTCTGGGCAGAGCCATCCACAAGGGCAGGCCATATGGCCACAATGGTTCTGAGCCTTCAGACTCACCAGGAGCTAGTCCAGCTGAGATCTGCTGGAGGCTTTTAGCCCTGTGGGGAGCCAAGCACGCAGCGATTCTAGCTGGACCGGCCAGGGCTCTGTACTGTACTGTGTAGAGCACACATCTAGCAGTGTCGGCAGAGCCGCTACTCCAGATGAAAGGCAGCAGGAGAAGATCTGCCACCACACCGACCCCACCTTCCCAGACACCACATGCTCTGCTGACAGCAGCTGCGTCTGCGCCGGGGGTTCTGCCAGCGCACCTCTGCTGGTTGGGGGGCTGATTTTCTCGCTCTCATAGCTGGCAGAGCCTTGCAATGCAGACCAGGCCTGCCTCCCCGCAGCCCCCACTCCTCCCGTCTGTGCCCAGCCCTAGCCAGACGCCTTCCTGGGCTGGTGGTTAGGAGTTACAGCGCTCCCATGTCTCTGCCGGGTCTTCTCCATTTGTGGGTGTTTGATTCCAGCCCATCCTTATTAAGGGGTCTGGTTCCAACCCAGCTGGCGCAGTGATCCCTCCCTCCCCCCCACGCCCCAGGAGGCCACGCAGAGTGGGCAGGTGCCCAGGGTCAGTACCACCAATTCCTGCATTCAGCCTGCGCCCCAGGATCCTCTGTGACACCCCTTTCCCCCGCTGCCCGGTGCTGACACCCTGTCCCCCCAGCACGTGGTGCTGTACCCGCTGGTGGCGAAGAGCCTGCGGAACATTGCTGCGGGGAAGGACCCCCTGGAGGGGCAGAGGCACTGCTGCGGCATCGCCCAGATGCATGAGCACCACTCTCTCGGCTACCCTGACCTGGATGACCTGCAGCAGAACCCCCAGCCCCTGATCTTCGCTATCGACATGCTGAAGGTGACGAGGACCTGGGGACCTTGACCTGGGGATGGCGGGGCTCTGAGGGGTGGGGGACTCCAGCTGGAAAGGGGGTCCCCAAGGGGTGGGGAAGCTGTGGAGAGGAGGTAGTGGGACTGGGGAGTGGTGCTAGGGGCTGGACTGGGCTGGGGCTCTCCCCTTGCCAGGTGTGGTGCCTGGGGATGGGTCCACGGGATGGAGGTGGGGTGATGGATAAGGTGCCCGGGCCCTCTCGGGATGGGCGTGGTACCCCAGGGCTGGGGCGGGGATGGGTTCTCTCTGGATGGGTGTGGTACTCCGGGGCTGGGCTCTCTCTGGATGGGCGTGGTACCCCGTGGCTGGGGCGGGGCTGGGCTCTCTCCGGATGGGCGTGGTACCCCGTGGCTGGGGCGGGGCTGGGCTCTCTCCGGATGGGCGTGGTACCCCGTGGCTGGGGCGGGGCTGGGCTCTCTCCGGATGGGCGTGGTACCCCGTGGCTGGGGCGGGGCTGGGCTCTCTCCGGATGGGCGTGGTACCCTGTGGCTGGGGCGGGGCTGGGCTCTCTCCGGATGGGCGTGGTACCCCGTGGCTGGGGCGGGGCTGGGCTCTCTCCGGATGGGCGTGGTACCCTGTGGCTGGGGCGGGGCTGGGCTCTCTCCGGATGGGCGTGGTACCCCGTGGCTGGGGCGGGGCTGGGCTCTCTCTGGATGGGCGTGGTACCCTGTGGCTGGGGCGGGGCTGGGCTCTCTCTGGATGGGCGTGGTGCCCCGTGGCTGGGGCGGGGCTGGGCTGGGCTCTCTCTGGATGGGCGTGGTACCCCGTGGCTGGGGCGGGGCTGGGCTCTCTCCGGATGGACTGGGATGGGGTGCGGTCCGGGCTCTCAACCACTGACACAGTACTGCAGGTGGAGGCGCCCGGCTCGTACCGGCAGGACCCGTGGGCCATGACGGACGAGGAGAAGATGCAGGCTGTTCCGCTGATCCACGAGGAGGGCAACGAGCTCTATCGCCAGGGCAAGGTGACTGAGGCGGCCGCCAAGTACTACGATGCCATCGCCTGCCTGAAGAACCTGCAGATGAAGGTGAGCGATGCCCCACCTGGGCACTACGTCCCTAGACACTGACCCTGACCACAGGGTGGGGCAGGGAGCTGGCTCGGTGGCTGCTCCAGGCCACTCCCACCCACCTGCTGTCCCCGAGGGGCCTGGCGTGCCTCCGTCCACACGCTCTCCTGGGAGAGCCCCCATTAGCCCTGAGCCCTCTGCAGCTCCGCAGCTCAGGGATGGGGCTTTCGGCTCCAGCTTCCCATTTCCCCGTGAGCTCCGACAGCGAGTCCTGCTGAAATCAGCCTGCTCTGCCTCCAGGGAGCCACGCCCCAGGGCGCACCTGCAGCCGGGGCCCCCCGGTCAGAACACGGCACCATCCACGTGGGGATGGCTCGGGGCAGCCAGGCCTATGTCACATCCAGATGGGCAGAAACTGCTGCCCCTCTGTCAAGGGCCTGCCTGGTGTCCGTCGGGTGCTCTCTGCCCTGGTTCCTAGCCCAGCCTCCTGCTGGGTCTGTCCCCTCTGGGCTGGCCCTCGGCTCTGCAGTTGGTAATGCAGGGGCTCTGGCTGAGGCCTACCGCTGGCCATGTGGCTCCCAGCCATCCTTGTCCCAATGGAGGAATTAACCCCTTCACTCCCATTGCGGAGTGGGTGGGGAAACTGAGTCATGCACATGGTTCATGACAATATTTCCACAATCCCCAACAGCGGGCGCCTCTGCCTCAGTGCCAGCACCAAGCCCACTGTCTTGCCAGGATCCAGCCCCAGGTCTCCCCTTCCTTCCCCCCTCCCCCCAGTGCCTACGCCTCATTCCCCTCCCCCCTCGCAGGAGCAGCCGGGCTCCCCAGACTGGATGCAGCTGGACCTGAAGATCACCCCCTTGCTGCTGAACTACTGCCAGTGCAAGCTGCTGTGCCGTGAGTACTACGAGGTGCTGGACCACTGCTCCTCCATCCTCAATAAGTATGAAGGTGAGGAGCTGTGTGGGGGACAGCTGGGACAGCAGGGACTGAGGGGCACTGGCAGAGCTGTGGGGGGAGCCCAGGGGTGGGCTACAGGGGGTTGTGAGTTGGGTCTGAGGGGCACTGGCAGGGTTGTGGGGGGGAGCCCAGGGCTGGGCTAGCAAGGGGTTGTGGGTCGGGTCTGAGGGGCACTGGCAGGGTTCTGTGTGGGGGGGAGCCCAGGGCTGGGCTAACAGGGGGTTGTGGGTTTGTGGGTCGGGTCTGAGGGGCACTGGCAGGGCTGTGTGGGGGAAGCCCAGGGGTGGGATAGCAGGGGGTTGTGGGTCAGGTCTGAAGGGCACTGGCAGGGTTCTGTGTGGGGAAGCCCAGGGCTGGGCTAGCAGGGGTTGTGAGTCGGGTCTGAGGGGCACTGGCAGGACTGTGGGGCTGGGAGCCCAGGGCTGGGCTAGCAGGGGTTGTGAGTCGGGTCTGAGGGGCACTGCCCCGTGCTCTCTCCCCACAGACAACGTCAAGGCCTATTTCAAGCGGGGGAAGGCGCATGCCGCCGTCTGGAATACGGCCGAGGCCCAGGCCGACTTTGCCAAGGTGCTGGCGCTGGACCCGTCGCTGGCCCCCGTGGTGGCCAAGGAGCTGCGCAGCATGGAGACGCGCCTGCGCCAGAAGGACAATGAGGACAAGATCCGCTTCAAGGGCATCTTCTCCCAGTAGCGGCTGTGCCAGCCCCGCGGCCCGGGGAGCAGCAGGGGCTGTGCAGGGTGAGGGGCTGTGCCGGCCCCGCAAGGCCCGGGCTGGAGTGAGCTGGCAGCTCCCGTCTGTCTGTCCGTCTGTGCTTGGCCCCCCTGTGCTCCTATTCCTCGCTCCCCATGCTCTGTAGCCAATAAACTGATATTTATCCATGGGCTCTGCCCTCCCCGCCTGAGCCAGGCCAAGGAGCCCAGAACCACTGCCATGCCCCCCTCCACCGCTTCCACATCAGTGTGGCCCCGGTACCCCACTGCCCTGGGCACCCTACAGCCCCTGTTACATGGGTTTGTGAGCTGGGTTTGGTGCCTTGTAGCTGGTTTATCCGCAGCTCGCTGCTGATCCACCCCAGGGTTACCCCCGCTCTCCTAATGCCCAGCAAGCAGTTCTCAGCCTGGCACTGCCCCCGGACCATGGCTGCCCAGGGGGGCAAGGGGCGAGATTGGTGCCTGGGCTCAGGGCCCATGGTGGCTGCAGCGCTGTCGCCTGCCTGGGCACTTGGTGCCGAGTTGAGCCCTTCACAGCACAAGAAAGGGGCCCTGGGCCCCACACCCTCTAATTGTGCTGACTTAAGGGGAAGGGGCTGACCCTAAGCTCTGGCCCCAGGCTGCCCTGGCTGGGGACAAGTGACCGGAGAAGTCTCCTGCTACCTGTGTGAGGTGGGGGAAGCTCCCAAGGCAGGGCCTGGGGGTGGGGGCAGCTCCCCCCGGGTGGGCTGCAGAGAGGGTTGGGCGGGGGGGGCAGCAGGGCTGCCTGTTACCAGCTGATGTGTCCCAAGTCTCTAAAGTCCCCTGCAACCTGCGAGCGTCTGGAATTGCTGGGGCGGTGGGGACCGGTGGGTGCTGCAGGCTCAGGCCCTGGCACTGTTCCACCAGGCTGACCTCCCCCAAGGTGCCAGCCTGAGCTGGGGGCTGGCGTCTGCTGCCCTGGGGGGTGTCGTGCCCTCACTCTCAGCAGGGCTGCTTCACTCCGCTTGGGAGCGCTGGTGCTGGGGGGTGCCCAGTCTGGCCACGAGGGGGCTGGGGGAGCAGGCAAGAGGCCCTGAAGTTGACTGCCAAGGGCTGTGCATTCAAGGCCCGAGCGGGGTTAGTCAGGCCCGGTGTGCCCAGGGCCAGGGAGCTCAGCAAGAGCCGTGGCTCCCCCAGTGACGGCTAAGTGGGCCTTTCTGCTTAAGGGCTGATTCTCCAAGTGCCATCAAACCCCTGTGTGCAGCGAGCTGGGCTGCCAAAGTGCTGCCCCCCAGCAGGGACCGGGCAGGTGCAGGGGTGTGAATCCAGCCCTCCCCACTGAGCGGCTTATATCCTGGCCAGATGCCTCCTAGACTTTAAGGCCAGAAGGGACCATTGAGACGATCTAGTCTGACCTGCACATTGCAGGCCACAGAACCTCCCCCACCCGCTCCTGCAATAGACCCAGGGCCTCTGGCTGAGTTACCAAAGTCCTCCAGCCAAGTCCTCCATGCCTCCACTACTGACTCTGTCTGGTTCAAACCAGCAAGTGACCCATGCCCCGATGTGGCAGAGAAAGACAAAAAACCCCAGGGACTCTGCCAATCTGACCAGGGGGAGAATTCCTTCCTGACCCCAAACACGCCCTACCAGCCAGGCACTTAGTTATGGCCCCACCCTGGAGCCTGCACCCCCAGCCGGAGCCTTCACCCCCTCCCGCACCCCAGCCCCCTGGGTCAGCCTGGTGAAAATGAGCAAGTGAGTGAGGTTGGGGAGAGCAAGTGGGGGGGGGGGGGGGGGGATGAAGTGAGCAGGGGGGGGGGGCTTTGGAGAAGAGGCGGGGCATCAGAGGCGGGGAGGGGCAAGGGTGTTTGATTTTGTGCCAATAGAAAGTTGGCAGCCGTAGCAGTGCAGCAGGGGCAGGCTCAGCGCAGGGCGCAGGCGCACAGCGGTGGGATGGCAGGGGCGGGCAGGCAGGCTCAGTGCATGGTTAGCATTGCCAACTTCCTAAGCGTACAAAACCGAACCCCCTAGCCCTGCCCCTGCCACTCCCTTTCTCTGAGGCCACTCACTCCATCCCCCCTCCCCCTCGCTTGCTCTCTCCCACCCTCACTCTGGGCTCACTGGGATGGGGCCAGAAATGAGGGGTTCAGGGTGTGGAAGCGGTGTCCGAGCTGGGGCAGGGTGTGAGGGTGCTGGGATGGGGCTCGGGATGAGGGGTTTGGGGTGTAGGAGGGGTCTTTGGGCTGGGGCCAAGGGGTTTGGAGTGCGGGAACAGGCTCAGGACTGGGGAAGTGGAAGGGGTGCAGGCTCCCGGAGGGGAGCAGGGCTGGGGCAGGAGGTTGGGGTGCGGGATGCAGGCTCTGGGAGGGTGTTTGGGTGTGGGAGGGGTTCAGTGTGTGGGTTCCAGCCAGGTAGCACTTACCTCGGGCGGCTCCTGGTCGGCGGTGCAGTGGGGCTGAGGCAGGTTCCCTGCCGGCCCTGGGTCCGTGTGGCTCCCTGAAGTGGCCGGCGTGTCCCTGCAGCCCTGAGGCGCAGGTACGATCAGGGAGGCTCTGCGCGCTGCCCCCACCCTGAGTGCCAGCTCCACAGCTCCCATTCCCCGGGAACGGCTGGGATGGGCGGGCGTGGGGGAGGCTCAGGGCAGGGCCCAGGCACACAGCGCTGGGATTGGGGTGTGGGGCTCAGTGCATGGCCCAATGGAAGGACTGGGACAGGCATGGTTGAATGGTGACCCTCCCGGTCCCGTCTGGGGCATCCTGGGCCGCTGTGGGTCTGAGGTGCCCTGAAGGGTACAGCCTGCCTGGAGTTGTGCTGTACTCACGCCTGAACTGCAGCCCACCCTGGGAGCGGCCCAACAGCCTTGCACAGCATGAGCCAGGACCCGGCGCAGCCCCCGGGGCTGGCTGCAAGGCGGGTTCGGTGCCCGCCTCGCGCCCTGCAGATGCGTCAGCGGGACTGACCAGAACAGGGCAGTTGTCGAGCGAGCCAGCCCCTATCAGCCAGTCCCAGCTTCTGCAGCGAGAGGCTTAGGGACACCCAGAGTGCAGGGCTGGGTCCCTGACGAGTAGCTTCGGTGGCCCTAGCCTCAAGGTTAGGTGGTTAGGTGGTGACTTGATTACATTCTCTGCATGGGACCAGACCTGTACCAAAGGGCTTGTCAGTCTAGTGGAGAAAGAGCTAACACGAGCCACTGGGTGGAAGTTGCAGACAGCTAAAGGCCAACAGGAAATAAGATGCACATATTAAAAATGAGAGTAATTAACCATTGGACCAATTTACTGAGAACCGTGGCCAATGGGAGCTGTGGGAGTGGAGCCTGTGGGCATGGGCAGCACGCAGAGCCCCCTGCCTGTGCCTCCACCTAGGGGCTGCAGGGACATGCCGCTGCTTCTGGGAGCCGCCGGAGGTAAGCACTGCCTGGAGCCTGCACCCCGCATCCCCTCCTGCACCCCAACCTCTGGCCCTGAGCCCCCTCCCACACCCTAACTCCCTCCCAGAGCTCGCACCTCAACCCCCTGCCTCAACCCTGAGCCCCATCCCACCCTCCAAACCCCTTGGCCTCAGCCCAGAGCCCCAGCCCTTCCACACTCCAAACCCCTCATTCTCAGTGCCACCCCAGAGCCCGGACCCCCCAGCTGGAGTCCTCACCCCCTCCCCCTGCCCCAGCCCGGTGAAAATGAGCAAGTGAGCGGGGGTGGGGGACAGCAAGTGACAGAGGGACTGGGGCTAGAGTGAGCAGGGGAAGGGCCTCAGGGAAGGGGGCGGGGCCTAGGGGGCAGGGCCAGGATGTTCAGTTTTCTGCAATCAGAAAGTTGGCAACCCTACCCCCAGCACATGACATTCAAACTGAAGTCCCCCTCGATCACAGCTCCCCGCCCCCCCACGCACACAGTAGACAAGTGCGTAAGGAGCAGCCATCCCATTCGCTAGTGTGGTTTGGTGGCTGCAGCAGACACCCGCCAATACCCCTCTTTGTTCTACCGGGTAGGGCACTGGGCCATGAGCAGTTGAGATCATTTTCTTCCAAGTGATAATCCTGTCTTGGACAAGGCCTCGCTCCCCGCTGAATAGGTTATAACTCGTGATTTTAATACTCCAGTCACATAAACCTCCCCCCTGCTGCCCTGTATTCCTCTTCCTCGCCCGCAGGAACCAGCCCTTCTTCTTTGTACCATTCTCTGTTTATTTATTTTTACATTTTTATTCCACATTTACACATTTTTTTAAAAAAAACAAAGAACCATGAATCTTTCTGCATCCCCCCCACCAGGCCCCGCCTCCTCTGGGCCTGGCCCCTCCCTTGCTAACTCCGACACCAACAAAAATAAATAATGAACCCCCCTGCCCCTGGGTGGGGGTGTACCGTGCCCAGCCGGGGTGCATGGCCTAAACTCACGCCCAGGCCGTCTGGCCCTGCTTCTGGGATCCAGCATCACACAGGACACAGCCGGGGCTGGGTGCATGGGTGGGGTCTCTGTGCAGGGAGGCAGGGTCATGCAGGCTGTGAGGTACAGGAGCTGCCCAGAGACAGGGGCAGCTACCCCTCCTCCTAGTCGCTGTGATGGGGACAGCAGGGTCCAGGGGCAAATGTGCCAGATCTAGGCCTTGCATGGGGGGCAGGGTGGAGAGGCCCAACCCCCTAATTCCCAGCAGCGACTCACCTTTCCCCGGGAAACCCCGCCACATGGCAGACACTTGCTCCCAGAAAGCAGCATGGGCAACAAGGGGGTCTCAGGGATGGGCTGGCAGAGGTCTGTGGGTCAGGATTGAGGGGCACCAACAGAGGAGGGGGAGGAGGGGGGGTTGGGCCCAGGGCTGGGGGAGCAGGGAGGCTGTGGGTGGGGGAGGGGACCCCAGGGCTGGGAGAGCAGGGGGTTGTGGGTGGCAGGCAGGCCATGCCCAAGAGAGCAGTGGACTGTGGGTGGGGGAGGGGAGCCCAGGGAGATGGGGGGCAGGCCATGCCCAGTGCTGGGGGGCTCCTCTGGCCCCCACGCATAGTTCTTGCCCCGCACCGGCGCTGCGGTGCAGCGCGTGGTCCCGTCGGAGCGCCCTCTCTGTGCTGGACGCCCTCGTCTCCTCGTGCGGGCGCGGCGTGTGCTCCAGGCCGGGAAGCCGCGGGGGGCTCACTCCTCGCTCTCCAGCTTGAGGCTGATGCTGCGGGCCTTGGCGCGGGGCGGAGCCGGGGCGCCCCCCTCGCGCTCCGCCTGGCTCTGCCCCCGCGAGCGCAGCAGCTGGCTCTGCTTCCGCAGGAAGTCGACAGGGGCGGGGCAGCCGTAGGTGCCTTTGCCCAGCGTGGGCCGCGGTGCCCCCTTGGGCGAATGTGCCAGCGATGCCGACTCCAGCTGGGCCAGGTGCGCCACGTAGCCCTCGGACAGGAACTGCGGACAGACGCACAGACCGAGCATAAGGACAGCTGGACGGGGGAGCACTGGGGCCCAGCCCCCACGGTCTCCATGCCATGGGCACCACTGCCTCCCAGCCCAGGCGCTCTGTGCCCTCTGGAAGGGGCTCCCGTGTCCCATTCCCCACCCCCCTGAGCCAGCCAGTCTCCTGCCCTGGGGCCAGACCAGAGCCAGCGCCCCCTAGAGGGGAAAGGCCCCAGGTCCCAGTCCCTGAGCCAGCTAGTCCGCTGCCCGGGGACTGCGACTTGTACCCGCTGGTGTCCGCGTACCTGGCACTGGTTCTGGAACTTCTTGACGGTGCGCCCGACGATGTAGATCTGGGTGGGCGAGAGCCCCAGGGAGCTGTAGACCGAGATGTCCTTCGTGGAGCCATAGCCAGCCACAATGGTGACCTCTGCCTGCAGCACATGGGTACTCAGCCTGGCACACCACCCGAGCCCCGCCCACTCCTGTTGCCCGAGCCCCGCCGCCTAGCACCTCCTGAGCCCTGCCCCCACATCCCCTCAGCCCCGCCTCCTCGTGCCACCTGACCCATGCCCCCTTGTGCCGCTAGAGCCCCACCCCCATACCCCAAGCTCCACCTCCTCGTGCCATCCCAAGTCCCACCCCCTCACACCACCTAAGCCCCACCCCTCATGCTGCACGAGCCCCACCCCCTCGTGCCCCCCAAGCCCCCCCCAAACCCTGCCCCCTTGTGCCACCCCCTGGCACTGACTGAGCCCCGGCCTGGCCTGACCCCCGCCACTCCCAAGCCCTGGCTGTGCCCTGTCCACCGTGGCGCTGGGCGCGGGCCCCACCTCGGTGCGCAGGCTCTGCAGGAAGGCAGCTTTCTGGCGCAGGGGGTCGTGGGTGAGGCCATCGCAGAAGGAGACGACGCCGTGTGGGAAGTTGTGTTGCGACAGCCAGGCCACCACGCGGTGCTTCTGCATGTCAGGCCGCCCTGTCACGTAGATGATCATGTACCCCGAGTCCTGCCAGTGCCTGGGGCAACACAACATGAGCATCACGGGGGGCTGTGGGGAGCTGGGGGGGGGCAGCAGCTGAGAGGAAAGCAGCGGGAAGGTGGTTAGCAGGGTGGTAGGGGGTTGCTGGGCGTAGGGACAGGAGTGGGACGGTTACCCGGGGGGGAGGGGGCGGGTGTCACTGGGGGCACCTACCGCACAACGTCGACGGCGCCTGCCCGCACCTTGGGGTCGCTGCCCATGATGGAGACGCTGGCTGTGAAGGAGCCGTCGATGCTGAACACAACCGCCTCGGTGCTGCTTGCCACCACCGTCAGGAAGGCCTCGGCGTAGCTGTGATCCCCTCTGCACAGGAGCGGGGGCACGTCAGGGACCGAGCGGGAATTGGGAGCCCAGAGGACCCCCCCCCCCCGCCCCTGCACACAGATCTCCCCCTCCTCCGCACACACACTGCTGGGGGCGGGGGCTCCCACAAGTCTTACCCAGAGGGGTCCCTGGGCTCCAACAGCTTCCCCTCACCCCTTCCCAACACTGCTTTCCCCGGGCCTTCCCCTGAGGGCTCTCCCTGCCAAGCTGCTGGTACAGCCCCACTCCCAGTGCATCTCTCCCCAGGATCACATGCACACAGACAGGGCGGGGGTCTCACCTGACCACCATGCGCACAGGGTACATGCCAATGCCCAGTGCCTTCTCGGGCGGGATGAGGAAGGCCAGGCGCCCGCTGCTGCTTGTCACCTCGGTGCCGTAGTGCAGCCACTTCCCCGACAGCGGCTGTGTCATGATGTAGATGTCCACCTGCCGGGAGCCGCGCAGGCGTTAACGTTGGCTCTTAACAGCCACTGCTCTCTCGGCTCCTCGGCCTGCCCGGGATCCGAGATCACCCCTGTGCAGCACCCAAAAGTCCAGCTTCCCCTTGGAGCGGCCGAGACCTCTTGTCTGGAGACCCCGGCTACCTCTCGAGTCTAGAATTAGGCTAAAGCTGAATGACACCGTTCCCAGGAACGTCGAGTGATACCTGCAAGGGATCTCCCAGCTGCTGTCAGACCCTCACCCCAAAGACTGCCCTAGTTCACTCACGGATGAGACGTCCAATTCGCTTAGTCTAGCTAAGAGCCCCTGCCAGGTGACAGAGAGGAGCAGTTGCTCCCAGGCGTGAGCCAAGGGCCAGGGAGAATAGGTAAGTTTAAGGAGCTGGGAACAGCTTGCAGGGTGACCCAGAAATGTTCCTGAGAGCCCAAGAAGTCTCAACCAGCTAGCCCTCGCTGACGCCAGCGTGCAGCTGCCTGCCTTGGGAGACAAAGCCACCCCTCTCCTCGCCAACCCTCCGGCTTGTTCCTCCCTGGGACGTCTCAGACCCTGGGACAAGCCTGAAGGGTGTGGCAGCAAAGGTCTCAGAGATCATCCGGGGCCGGGGCATTGGGCCCACCAGACTGCAGGGATCTGTCGGGGGTGGTGTGCGTGCTTTGGAGGTGACCGGGGCTCTCTAGGAGTGACAGGAATTGCACAGCTCCTCACCAGAACCGGACTCTGGAACAGTAAGAGAAATTGCTCGCGAGGGGGCACTGGGCTCATTATGAACCAGGCCTGGCCATGAATCAAAGCAACACCCCCGCTCTCTGCAATGTGTCACACACCAGCGCCATCTCCTGGACAGCAGAGGAACTCAGAGCTGGAAAGCGGCATATAAAACCGAGGTCACCTTGGGGGACCCCAGAGCTAGCTGCACCCTCTGCAGGCAGCCTCTCCCCTCGGCCACGGTCACAGCACCAAGAGATGAGCGACTCGCCCCCAGCCCAGGGTTCGCAGGAGAAGAAGAAGTGATGAGATTTCATTTCCCCCCTGTTCTTTAACAGAAATATCTGCAGGTTGGCTTGTTGAGTGTACATGCCCTAGCAACACCTCGGGCAGCCATGTGTTGGATTTAACCACCGCGCTTTGCGCGCCCTTCTTTGTAGGCCTGAGCATTGAACCAATCCACTCGGGGACCAATCCACACCCATAGCAGTGTGAGGGGCTCGAAAGACAAGCGCTTCCTTTCTCCCCGGTGAAATACTGGGCAGGAGTGTCCGTGTGTTCGGGGCGGAAGAATTGCTGAGTGATGATTATAAAGAAACCCGGGTGCTCTGCATTGCTCCTTGATCTAACCGCTTGTCCTCAACCCCACGGTACCGCTGGCAAGGCTGTGCAGGACAGAGCTGAAACGGTGGTTGTATCTATGCTCGAGTGGTGCACTGCTGTTGGTATGCTAAGGTGGCTCTGGCCAATTAATGAATGGGTTGGTTGGGAATAACAGAGTGTCCAGCTGTGAGAAATGCCCTCCGAGGTGAGCGCTGACCTGGGAAGAGCCCAGTGTTAATTAGTAGCTAAGGCTCCTTGGGCTCAGTAAAAGGGGTTCTCTTCTTAGCTTCCACTGGAATATTGGCTACGAAGTGAGAGTTTTCTAATGTTTTTATGAGGCCGACGTGTGCCTCAGTTTCCCCCTGTTCTTTGCATTGCTGGCCAGTGGGTGCAGAAGGGTGAAATCTGCTCTTGAGGCGAGCAGGAGGCTTGAGGTGTTTGTGTCACATGACTGCCAGTGTGGTGGGGAGGAATGGGTCATCGGAGGCCTGGGCGAAACCGACCCAGACCAACGGAGGGTGCAAATAGAGAACCCCAATCGGCACCGAGCAGCCGGGAAGGCCAGCGGCGGGGCGCCCATGCGGACTCAGCTGGAGAGACCCAGGAAAGGAGCCAGGAATGGAGTCCACAGCTGCATGGCACCCCAGGGCACTAGTGCCAGGGTTCACGCTCCCAGCCCCCCCCGTGGGACCCCGCCCCTCCCTCACGGTGCCGGTACCTTCTCCCCAGTCAGCGTCACCACGTCCAGGGGGCCGTACATGAAGCGCCCACTCAGCACCTGGGGCCGCCCCTCGCACACGATGATGTCGCTGGCTCGGTGATTGGACGTCACATTCTGCGGGGCAGGGCAGGGGGGTCAGTGGCGGCTGCTCCCCCCCGCCCCACGCCCGCAAGGGCTGTTGGGGTCTCAGCCCCCCACCCCAGGGGGTCCTGCCTGAGCTCAGGCAGCACAGCTGGGGCTGAGTCCAGCGTCCCGTCCAGAGCCCTGTGGCCTAGGAGCCGAGCCCAGCCCAGCTGTGGGGGCCAATGGAGTACTGCTGACTCGGCATCACCCCGCTGACAACCCCTGCCAGCAAACCCAATGACTCAATCCCCACCTCTCCGCTCGCGCCCCCCAGGCCCCTGCCCCTCTCCATTCTGCCTGGGCCCCCACTGCCCTCACCCGACTATCCTCAGCCCACCCACCCCAGCAGCACCATCTCCTGCCCCAACCCCGGTCCCCCCATGCAGCCCCCTGCTCGGGCACAGGCCAGCTGCCCCAGCCTCAGGCCGGTGGAGGCCGCGTACCCGGATCTTCACTTGTGTCCGCTTGCGCTGCCACTTCTCGCGGGGGATGGCGGGGCTGTAGATGGAGCTCTCCTCGCACTCCGCCAGCTGGGGGCGCTCCTTCTCGATCACCTGCAATAGCAGCGCGGCCTCAGCGCCCCCCGCCAGACGGCGACTGCCCGCGCCCCTCCCCGGCGACGGGGCCCGGGCCACTGCACGCTCCCCACCCTGCTCCCGACACCCTCTGTGCCACCGACCCTGCCCCCAGGCCCGCCGGCCCCTCCCTTCCCGGACCCCTCCGGCGCACCTGGCGCAGGATGAAGGCTACCACGTCGGAGGACTCCCAGTAGCTGGCGTGGAAGAGGTGCGGCAGGGTGATGGTGGGGAAGGCGGTCAGCGCGTCAGGGCAGTACAGGGAGTAATCAATGCGCTTTGGGCCCCACCACCGCTCCAGGACTGCGGGGAGAGCGGTGTCAGGAGAACTTGTACCCCGGCCTGGTCCTTCTGCCCGGTACCCACACTCCAGTCTGGACTGGTATCCCCTCCCGAGACTGGACTGATACCCCGCTTCCTCTGCTCGGTACCCCCTCCCCAAAACAACCTGTACCCCGCTTCCTCCGCCCGGTACCTCCCACCCCAGACTGGCCTGTACCCCACTTCCTCCACCCAGTACCTCCCACCCCAGACTGGTCCAGTACCCACTCCCCAGACCGGCCCTGTACCCTGCTTCCTCTGCCAGGTACCCCCTTCCAAGACTGGCCTGTACCCCACTCCTTCTCCCGGGTACCCCCTCCCCAGGCTGGCCCGTACCCCGCTCCTTTCACCTGGTACCCCATCCCCAGATCAGCCCTGTACCCCACTCCCTCCACTCAGTACCCCCACCCCAGAGCAGCCCTGTACTCCGCTTCCTCTGCCCAGTACCCCCTCCCCAGACAAGCCCTGTACCCCGCTCCTTCCACCTGGTACCCCCACCCCAGGCCTGTTCCCTACCCCCTCACCTTCTGCACTGCTCCCCCCTACCCAAGACCTGCCCCATACTCTGCCCCTTCCACCTTGTGCCCCTCATCTCAGACCTGCCCCTACCCCTCATCCCCTGGCCTACACCATCCATCCTTGAGATGCCCCCTACCCCTCATCCCAGACCCGCCCTGTACTCTGTCCCTTCCACCTTGCATCCCCCACCCCAGACCTGCCCCTATCCCCCACCTCCTGCCTACACCCCCTACCCCAGACCTGCAGCCTACTCCTCACACCCTGCCCTGCAGTCCAGCACCCCAGACCTACCCCATATCCCACAGCCTCCTGTCTTGTACCCCCCTCAATGCTCCATCCCCCCGACTCCCTCACGTCACTCTTGCTGGTGCTGGGGGGCGGGGGGGAGGCAACGAGCTAGGTGGGCAGGGGAGGGGTCGCACTCACTCTTGACGACCTCACTGGTGCTGGAGGGGGCGGGAGGCTCTCCTGTCTCGCTGCCTCTCCAGAAGCCTCCAAAACAGCTGGTAGGGGTGGTGGGAGCTGTCAGCTCCAAGTCGCCCAGGAAGAGGGTGGAATGAGTCTGCAGGGCCTCAGCTGAGCCAGGGAGAGAGAGAGAGAGAGAGAGAGAACAGGGTGAGCACAGCAACCCCAGGGACCCTGCCCCCCACAGTCCCCTGGGAGACAACCCAGAGGGGACCCCCCAATCTTCACTGTCCCCCTGAGAGACAACCCAGAGGGGACCCCATATCCCACCACCACCCTGACAACCCAGAGGGGACCCCCAAACCCCACTGTCCCAGCCCCCCCAAGGGACATCCCAGAGAGGCCCCCTTAACCCTCACTGCCCCCGAGGGACCCCTAACCTCCATTGTCACATCCCCCACTTGCCGACCCCAAGGGGACATCCCAGAGGGAACCCCCAAACTCCACTGTCCCCCCCTTTACCCCACAATATTACCCCCAGCCCCTGGGGACCCCCCTGCTCCCAATGAGACTGCCCCAAAGGGATCCTGTCATCCACGCCCCCCGTTCCCAGCCCTTACCCAGCAGTGCCGAGGTGCCGTCGCCCAGCGGGTATTTCTGGTAGCGAGGCACGCCCAGGGGGGGCACGGCGTGGAAGGCCTTGGCCAGCAGGGGCTCCAGGCGCGAGGCGCAGGGGTCGGCTGCGTGGAACAGGTTGTAGATCTGCTCGCAGGCCGGGCGCATCTGGGCCACTGCAGGGACAGGGGGGTTAAAGGCCTGCACTGGGGGGAGGGGGCTAGTGAGCTACGCAGGGGAGGGGTCAGCCCCTGCACCTTGGTTGTGGGGGAAGTGCGGTGTGAGCAAGCAATGCAGGAAGGGTCACCCACTGAGTGAACAATGCAGGGGAGGGGAGCAGTGATGCAGGGGGGCAAGCGATGGGGGGCAGCAGCCCCTGTGCCTAGTGGGGATGTGAGCAATCCAGGGGGAGTGAGCGCAACAGGGGAGAGAGGCTCCTGCACCTAGGGGGTGGGGGTGGAGCAAGGCAGCGGGAACAAATGTTTCAGGGGGTGGGATCGGCACCTAGGGGAATGAGGGGGCCCCCTCTCTGTTGGAGAGCCACGGGGAGAAGCAGGGGTGCCAGATGCCCTGTCTTGGAGCAACGGAGCTGGCCCTAGCTCAATAAAGGGGACACCCCAGAGGTGTCTGTATAAAGGCTGGGGCAAAGCAGAGACCCTGGAAATCTGTGCCAGCTTGGTGGCAGCAGTGGGTGTCATTTCCCACTTTCAGTGGCTCCAGCCACAGAAACAAGCTTAAAACAATTTGCCAAGGGCCGTGGTGGGTTCTCCAGTGTTTAAATCAAGATGGGATGTTTGTTCTAAAAGCTCTGCTCTAGGAATTATTTTGGGGCCGGTCTCTGGCCTGTACTAGACAGGAGGTCAGGCTAGCTGATCACAATGGGCTTTTCTGGCCTGGGAATCTATGAAAAAAGAAATGGCAGGAGAAGTGACATCTAAACGACTCCCCATGAGGGAGATGGCAGAGCAGTGCGGACACTGGGAGGCCTGCTCCAGGACATCTGGCAAAGAACCCTGGTTCCAGCCCAGCCGAGGCTCTGAGCGGCCCAATCCACCAGCCGCAGGGAATGGAGACCCAGACGCCCCAGAGGAGAGGTGAGAGGCCAAGAGTGACAGCCGCAGTGGCCCCAGCCCAGGAACTAGAGCAGGCCAAACTGGAGCTGGAAGCAAAGGGCCGGCGTCTGGGGCTGCAGCGGCAGGAGCTGGCTGAGCAGGGCAAGCAGCCAAAGAGCAGCAGGGGAAGCAGGCCGTGGCAATGGAGGCCTGAGAAGCAAGAGGCTGTGTGGCAGAGAGCTCAGGGGGCCAACTCCACTGGGAGAGAGATGCTGGATTGGTGACCCTGTTCAAGGTGCATCCTTTTCCTCCGAGGCAGCCTGTGAACCGGATCCCCCTTCAGGTGGGCTGCATAGCCTCACTCCCTTCCTGGGCCACGCGGCCAACTGGGAGGGGCCGATGGGGGGATTATGAACAGTCCCTAAAGGAATCTTTTTGGAAGGTGGCTGCCGGCATGGGGCCCACAGCACAGCCCCCGACTCCCTGCTCAGGGAAGAAAAACATTCTGGTGGTGGCATTTGTCACCACTCGCTACCCTGAGCGGTAGGCTTCCCCAGCAAGGCAGTTACCAGCCAGGAGGCTAATTTCATGTCAACCTTTCTCTGGTGCTTGTGGGTCATAAGAACGACCACACTGGGTCAGACCAATGGTCCATCTAGCCCAATATCCCATCTTCTGACAGTGACTGGTGTCAGATGCTTCAGAGGGAATGAACAGAACTGGGCAATTATCATAGAATATCAGGGTTGGAAGGGACCTCAGAAGATCACCTAGTCCAACGCCCTGCTCAAAGCAGGACCAATCCCCAATTTTTGCCCCAGATCTCTAAATGGCCCCCTCAAGGATTGAACTCCCAACCCTGGGTTTAGCAGGCCAATGCTCAAACCACTGAGCTATCCCTCCGCCCTTGTGATCCATCCCCTGTCATCCAGTTCCAGATTCTGGTGGCCAGAAGTTTAGTTGCGTCTCTGACTCGCTTGGCTAATAGCCAGTGATGGACCTACCCTCCATGATCTCATCTCATTCTTTTTTGAACCCACTTATGCTTTTGGCCTTCACAACATCCCCAGCAATGAGTTCCATGGGTTGACCGTGCATTGTGTGAAGTACTTCCTTGTGTTTGTTTCAAACCTGCTGCTTATTAATTTCATTGGATGACCCCTGGTTACGTTATGTTATGTGAAGGGGTAAATAACACTTCCCTATTCACTTTCTCCACACTATTCATGATTTTATAGACCTCTATCACATCCTCCCCTTAGTCAAAACAGTCCCTATCTTTTTAATCTCTCCTTGTTTGGAAGCTGTTCCATACCCCTAAGCATTTTTGTTGCCATTCTCTGTACTTTTTCTAATTCTAATATATCTTTTTTGAGATGGGGCGACCAGAACTGTGCACAGTATTCAAGGTGTGTACGTACCATAGATTCATATACTGGCATTATATTTTCTGTCTATTCCTTTCCTATTGGTTCCTAACATTCAGTTTGCTTTTTTGACTGTCGCTGCACATAGAGTGGATGTTTTCAGAAAACTATCCACACTGACTTCAAGATCTCTTTCTTGAGTGGCAACAGTTAATTTAGACTCATCATTTTGTATGCACAGTTGGGATTAATTAGCTGGTGGCAAGAGATAATTTTCTTGTTTTCTTTCTCAGCTCTTCCCCAGAGCGGGGTGAAAGGGCTTGAGGGTACCCCACAGGGAGGAATTCCCAAGTGCTCCTTCCTGCGTTCAAAGGGGTTTTGTTTTTTTTTTGCATTTGGGTGGTGAAGAAACAGATTGACAGAGCCAGAAGGGTACCCAGAAGTCGCCTTCGACAGGACAGGCCCAATAAAGACAGTAACAGAAAGCCACTAGCCGCCACCTACAGCCCCCAACTAAAACCTCTCCAACGCATCATCAAGGATCTACAACCTATCCTGAAGAACGATCCCTCACTCTCACAGACCTTGGGAGGAACATGTTGTGACAGAGTGGGCATTGTCTATACTATTTGTATGAATCTTGCCCATGTCTCAGTTTCCCTCATATTTTGCAAGGCTACCCAGTGGGAGGATGAAAGAACTGTTTGCTCTCAGGCAGGTGAAGACACATAGGTATGAATAGCGCCTAGCTGTCTGAGCCGCGATGGGTCGCTAAAAAGGACTGGCTGAGGCTGACCCCATATCAACAGAGAATCTATGAAGAAAATGGAAAGCCAACCACCAGGACTGTGACACCTAGCAACCTGAGGGACATGGATTTCCCCACCTCTCAGCAGGGAAGCTGAGCGACCTCCTCCAGCTGGAGAACAAAGGCCTGAAAAGGTGGGAGGTGGGGATAAGAGTCGGCTGCTGGAAGGAGACAGGGCTCTTGCCTGGGATGTGATTAACGAGGTCAGACTCAGAGACATAGCTTGAACCATGGGGTTCACTATAGCTTGGCTGGGCCCTGGGCTGACCAACCTGTGCTAACCTAAGGGCTTCCTATGCTGTGTTCCAGCTGACTAATAAACCCCACTGTTCTGACAATGCTGTGTGAGCGTCACTGTAAATGCTTGGTGAGGTGCATTAATCCCTGGTGACTGGGCAATGGGGGATAGTGGGGGTTTGAGGGGGCCCCCCTCTGAGATGTCCCTCGAGGTGGGCACACTGAAGGGGTTCCCCCAGAGACTCTTCCAAAGCTGGGGATGTAGCACTGAGCCCGTGGCTCCGTGACACATGGCCCAGGAGTGAAGGAGGCAGGAGCGACTGTGCAGGTGGACAAGTGTAAAGTGGGGCTCACAGAGATGTCGTGCCTGGGCCACAAGTGCCTGGGAGCAGCAGCACAAGGCCAGATCTGCCAAGGTGGAGGCGATTAGAGACTGAGCCGCTCCCCAAACCAAGAACGGGCCCAGGCCTTGATTGGGATGGCAGGGCACTACTGGAGGTTTGGGCTCCACCCTAGTGCCCTAGCAACTCCCATAACCAAACTGTACAAGCAGGGGGAGCTGGACAAGGTGGTCTGGCCGAGCAGTGCACTGAAGGAGGCTCTAAGCCCAGACTCAATACGGGTGAACCCAGACTTTGGAAACTAGGATGAGTTACCTCAGACACAGGGCTGGGTGTGGTGCTGATGCAGGCCAGTGCTAAGGGGGAGAGACACCCGATTGTACCCTTGAGCAAGAAACTACTACCCCAGGGGACAGAGCTATGTCACCCCGGAGAAAGGAGGTCTGGCCGGTGGGTGGGCCCTGAAGAAGCTGCAGCCGAATCTGTTTGGGCAGCAGTGTACTTTGTGTACTGACCATTCACGTCTCACCTGGCTACAGCAAATGAAAGGGTTGAACGCTGAGTTGTTAAGATGGAGTCTGACAATCTGGAAGAGAGTCACGTGAAGGGGGAATGTAAATGTTACTGCTGACACATGGTCCTGAAAGGAGAGGGTCCAACTTCCCTTGGTCACTGGGGTGGGGGGGGGTCACCTGGAAAGAGGGTGCAACATGGAGAATGCAGGAACATCTATAATGTCTGCATGAATAATATACATGACTCAGTTTCCCTGCTCACTCTCGATAGCCCCAAACACACTGGCTGTGAAGAGGTTGCCTTTCCCCTCTGGGGACCAGACCGATGAAGGGGTGCTGCTGGAGGCACTATCCCCAACTATCCTCCAATAAGAGGAGGGAGGGTCCAGCAACTGGATGTGGTTCCATGAATGCCAGGCAGCCAACGCGAGGGGACGTGGAACCAGCGCAGCTGTGACCAGGGACAGAGAGTCCCAGTGCATCACAAATTGAATATGAGCCCACACCAGGATGCAGCTGATGGCTAATGTCATTCTGGGGTGTGTATGTGTGACGGAGGGAGAATTTTCCGTAAATATTTTGCATGAATACTATGTGTGCCTCAGTTTCCCCCATATGCGGCATTGTCACCTGGGGTGTGGGGAGGATTGTTTACCGTCTGCAAGGGTGCGGGCTTCAAGATGCAGGTGTGACTGATGCCTACTTGTCTGGGGTCTGGCCCAGCTCAATGGAGAGTCTGTGAAGACAATGGCATATCCAGTCACCGGGATTTGGTACATTTACTAAGTACATACTTAGCAACTCATGACAATGGATGGCCCACCCCTCTGCAGGAAGCCAGCCCTGTTTCACCAGGTGGGGAACAAAGACGGAAGAGGAGCCAGCTGGGACCTGCCAGGAACTTGAACAGAGGACAGAGAGGGAGCCAAGGGGGACACACCGCTTGGCTGGGCCTCTGGGTAACCACAATGCTGTAACTTTCTTTTTGCTATGCTGCGTTCCAGTTGACTCATAATCCCTGCTGTCTTTACAGTCACTGCAGATGCTTAAGGGGTGTGTGTGTGTACGAGTCTCTCTCAGGTGTCCATCCCAGCAGGACTCACTGAACAGAGCTCAGTCAGTTCTGGGCGCCGCACGCAGGACAGATGTGGACAAACTGGAGAGAGTCCAGAGGAGAGCAACGAAAACGGTCAAAGGTTCAGAAACGCTGGCCTGTGAGCGAAGGTTGAAGAAACTGGACATGCTCAGGCTTGAGAAACGAAGACTGAGGGGGGACCTGATAATGCTCCTCAATTCTGCTAAGGGCTGTTATAACCAGGACTGTTCTCCACACCCACTGAAGGTGGGCAAGGAGCAATGGGTTTAACCTGCAGCAAGGGAGATCGAGGCTAGGTATTAGACGGGCCTTTCGAACGCTAGGGCTAGAGAAGCTCTGGAGTAGGCTGATGTGCCGAAGTGGGAATTCTCTGCAGTATTTTGAGGAGTGATCTGCACAGCAGGGACTGATTTGTCATGGGGCCGGTACACAATGGGGGCAACAGGGGTGTGGCTCAGTGGGATGCGCCAGGCAGAGCTCACAGGGTGGAGCAGGAGGGCTGGAGCCCAGAGGCTCTGTCTCGGAGGTGGTGAGGCCGCGTGGCCGGCCCTGGAGGAAGGGTGGGACCCCTGGGGGGCTGCTGCACTCAAGGGTTCCTCCGAGGGACAGTTTACAAGCTGGGGGGCAGCCCACATCCCTGCAGGTGGGACAAACCCCAGCTGTCAGGGATGGTCTAGATTTACCTGGCCTGTCTCAGTGTGAGGGGACAGAGTTGACCTCTCGAGGCCCCTTCCAGCCCGACATTGCTATGATCAGAGCGTGGCCGTCCAGGGCACGGGCAGGGGCAGTGGACCCCAGAGGCTCTGGGCAAGGGCAGGGAATGGGACTGTGATGAAGTTTGGCTTCCTCACGCGGCCCCAAGTGGCCTCCAGGGGCCTGCCAAATGCGGACTGTGGGAGAGGGCATGCTCTCTCCCTGCAGATCCTTGTGGGGCCCATTGCTCTGCCAGGGGCCTGAGCTCACGTGGACCCGCTGGGGACCCCTGGGGAGAAGCAGGGCCCAGTCCCAGGGGCTGAAGCCACAGGCCTCGCCCTTGGAAAAAGCTGAGCCAAGGGCCTGGCGCCCTAAGGGTACGCCGACACCGGCACGGCCGTGGGTTGTGTTACCTTCACGCTGGGTAACAGCCAGGGCATCGAACCCCCTGGAAGTCTGTGCCGGGGGGAGCGCAAGTGTGTGTGTGTAGGGGGTAAGTGCCTGCACCAGAGAAGCGTGGGGGGGTCAGCGCGGGAGGGAGAGAGGAGGCCTGGTGTCGGCCCCGGGGGAGCCCTGTGGGGGTGCAGAGGCCGGGGCAGGCTGGCGCGAGGGACCCTCACCATCCAAGGCTGGCATGACAGTCTTGCGCAGCGCTAGCACCAGCCCCAGCGGCGAGCCGAACAGGAAGAAGCCGGACACCTTGAAGTCGAGGCGGGCGGCCGTGCCCTCGCCCCCGTCCAGCGCTGAGCCCGAGGAGTAACTGCTGGGCCGCAGCTCCCCCTCCCCCTGGGGGACGCTGGCCTGCAGGCTGGAGAGGACAGGAGAGCAGGCTCCAGCAGGCACCGGGACGGACACGGGGCCTTTCCCCTCCAGGGGGCACTGGCTCCTGTCCAGCCCCAGGGCAGGGGGACTGGCAGACTCAGGGAGTGGGGAATGGGACACGGGGCCTTTCCCCTCCGGGGGCACCGGCTCCTGTCCAGCCCCAGGGCAGGGGTCTGGTTCTGTGCATGTCCACATGGTGCTGCTCCCATGGGGTTGGGGTGCAGCTGTCACACGCGGTCAATCTCCTGCCCCCCAACTGGGGTGAGCCGTGCCATGGGGCCCAGAGCCATTGCTCCAGTCCTGCCAGTGACCTCCTCCCCCTTCCCTTCCCCCAATACCCACCGAGGGCAGCCCCCTCCCCACCCCGGGTGCTCTCACCTGCACAGGAAGGTGTGCTGCTGGCGCACAGAGTCCACGTCGCTGTGCTCCGGGGGGGGCGGGAGCACCCCAGGCTCCGGGCTGGCCCGTCCCATCCCCCCTGCCCCCTCGGCCAGCGGGTCCTTCCTGCTGCCCAGCTCCGGGGAGATCGGCTCCAAGTTCTGGGCAGTGGGTGAGCAGTGAGAGAGCAGCACCCGGCTGGGACAGTACCCAACGCGGGCACCCCACCCCCACGGGGCCGGTGCCGCCCACCCCACCGCGGGCACCCCACCCCCACGGGGCCGGTGCCGCCCCCCACCTATCATGGGCACTGTCCCCACCTCAGGAGGCCCTCGGTGCCCTGTACCCCATCACCTCTCAGAGGTTTGTCCCCATCCCAGACCAGGGCTTCCTGAGCTGCTGCTCCCTCCCCACCACGTAAAGGGTCGGGGCCACGGACAGCCCAACAATCTCCAGCGCTCAGGGGGGTGGGTATGGGGCAGTGTAGAGTGATGTGGAAATGGAGGATCCCACAGAGGGGTTGCCAGAGCCACCCCAGCTCCCTTGGCAAAGAGGGGCCCAGGCACTCACCAGGCTGCCCCGGCGGCTGCTGCTCCGGCTCCCCGCAGTGCCTGCCCGGCTCTGGCACAGGGCATCGAAACCCAGGATGCCCCCAACACAGTCACCGATCAGCACCACCTGCTGGAGGGAGGGACCGTCAGATCCGGGAGGGACCCCATGCCCCATAGCCATAGCCCACTTGGCCCTGCCCGACCCCCACAGCTGCTGCCCCCTTCCCCGTCCCACAGCATCCCCCACAGCCACCAACCCCCACTCTTCACAGTGCCCCCCACTCTGCCCCCCACAGCCAGTGCTCCCTCCTCCAGCCCCACAGCCAGAGACCCCCATCCTCACAACTCCCCCATCCCACTCCCCACAGCCAATCGCCACCCTGATCCCCACAGCTTCAGCCCCACCCTCCTCCCATCTGTGCCCCTCTTCACCTCCCCCCAGCGCTGCCCCCCGACCTGGCCGCAGAAGCCGGAGCCCTCAGTGGAGTGCAGGAAGGCGCTGTGGGCCTGGTTGGCGCGGGCGATGGTGGTGGCCACGGCGTGCTGGTAGCTCCCGGAGGACGTGGCCAGCAGGGGCAGGGCGGCCAATGGGATGTGGTCCTGGCTGCTGGACAAGCTGTCCCTATCATGGCTGTAGGGGCTGAGGCTGGGGGTGAGGGGTTAGTGGTGAGAGAGGTGGCTGCTGCCCGGAGATCCCCATACTCCGTGCCATTGCCGGAAGGCAGCCCCTCCCATGCCAGCTGAGGGATGGCACAGGCAGCTGGGCAGGGCCCTGCGCCCATAGGACCACCACCCGCTGTAGCCCATAGAGCCTGTGGTTTAGCTCAGCAGGAACACAAGGAACCCACAGGCCTGTGTCCTGTAAGACACTGGCTTAAGCAAGTTAGCATGAGTGACATGGCCCTCAGCATAGAGAAAATGGCCTGACCGTTACCCGAGGTTTGGGGAGCTGGGAATAGCTTGCTCGAGAGAGAGTTGGGTCATAACAGTACCAGGTGACCGCAGGAGCGCTGGGGTATTTTGGGACAGAATCGCTGGAAGATGTCGAACCACCCACGTGCCTGAACAATAGGTAAGGCTCTACCAAATTCACAGCCAGGAACCGTGAACTCTGGGTTTGTGTGTGCTTTACCCTGTACTATACAGATTTCACGAGGGAGACCAGCGTTTCTCAAATTGGGGGTCCTGCCCCAAAAGGGAGTTGCAGGGGGTCACAAGGTTATTTTAGGGGGAGCCGCGGTATTGCCACCCTTACGCCTGTGCTGCTGTCAGACCTGGGTGGGCAGAGAGTGGCGGCTGTTGGCAAGGCGCCCAGCTCCGAAGGCGGCGCCCCGCTAGGAGCGGGGCAGAAGTAAAGGTGGCAATGCCATACCATGCCACCCTGACTTCTGCGCTGCTGCCGTCAGAGCTGGGCGGCCGGAGAGTGGGGGCTGCCGACTGAGGGCCCGGCTCTGAAGGCAGCAGCCCAGAAGTCAGGGTGGCAACACCACACCAGGGCCATCCTGGCTTCTGGGCTGCTGCTGGGGGTGGCTCTGCCTTCAGAGCTGGGCTCCCGGCCTGCAGCCGCCGCTCTCCAGCCGCCCAGCTCTGCAGGCAGCGCTGCTGCCAGGAGCAGTGCAGAAGTAAGGGTAGCAGAACTGCAACCACCCCCCCCCACACACACTAATCTTGTGACACCCCCCACAACTCCTTTTTGGGTCAGGACCCCCACAATTACAACACCGTGAAATTTCCGATTTTAAGAGCTGAAATCATGACATTTACGATGTTTAAAATCCTACAACCATGAAATTGATCAAAACAGGCCGTGAATTTGGTCGGGCCCTAGCAATAGGTGACCTATATGACAATGAGCTAAAAGGCACTGATGTGTTAACCGACAGGATACGGTCACCCCAATATTACAAGGGTGAGGAAGATAGATTGGACACCGAAGGCTGGGCATCAGAACGAACGGTCGTGATATTGCCCAGGCTCTAGAATAGGCCAAGCCACCATGCAGCGGGGGCTAGCTTTCCATAAGTGACCCTTCAGCTCTCCACGGCTATCTACCACCGACCTTTGGGCGTCGGGGGTCTGGACCATCGGACTCCTTGGGCAGGCCAGGGACATGGCTGGTCCTTTCTCTCTCCCCACCACGTCCCCAAGGAAGGGCGTGAGTAGATGAGCACATGCACGGAATGGCACCAAAGGGGCCCCTAGTACTGTGTCCTGCTATGGGGTTTGGAGCTTTGCTGTCTATGGATTGCATGACTAAAAATCTCCATGACTTTGCTTTGCCCGCAGCGGGAGAGTCTTTGCCATTCACCTGAGGTTCCCTACAAGATATTGAATTGTCAGTTTTAATTCTGCGGAGCCTGGTTCTGGGACAAGACCCCTAGTACCCCCAGCTCGTTACATTAGTATCAACTGGTAATCAATGCAATTATTATTCACCCATCCAAAGGACTGGGCAACACCATACCCAGCAGCCACCTCATCTGCTGATACAGAAGCGCAGCCCCCCTAGTGCCATGTTAGAGCCAGCACTGGCTGAGGGAGAGTGCCCCCATGGAGTCCCCAACCTACTCCCCGCAGCAGAGCACCCTAGCGCCGCACTGGGGCACAGGGGCCAGCCCTGACTGCAGGCAGTGCCCCCTGCAGGAGGGAGGACATACTTGGAGACCAGGGCGTAGGCGGTGGCGCAGATGGGTGGGCAGGGCACCAGGCGCAGCGCCACGTGGCCCAGCGCCTCGGGGAAGTGCACGCGGGCGACGGCATCGAAGGTGGAGGCCAGCGTCTGCACATCAGCCTGCTTGGAGCCTGGTTCGCCCGCACCCTGGTCCAGGATGTTCCCACTGTGCAGGATCAGGAACAGCGCGTGGATTCGGCAGGCCTGTGCCACGCTCTCCACAGAGCCACCCTGCGGAGACACATGCCGTCAGTGGGGCAGGCAGGGACGGGGAGGCGTGGCCCTTGTGGGGCGGGAGGGGAGATAACTGTGCCTCTTGGTGCAGGGGGAAGATGATGCCCACAGTGGGCACTTGGGAAGCATGTCCCTGAGGACCAGGTTAGCCAGCTTACGCAGCTCTGGACTGGGGTCAGAGAGCCCCCACTTGGCCCCACGCAGCTGCCCTAGGGACACTGGACTGTGAGCAGCCAGCTCTGCCCCCAACTGGGGTCGGGGGTGTCTGTGCCAGGGGAGGCCATGGCTGGTGATTCCTAGGGGAAAAGGCAAACTGGCATCTGGGTCGCAAGGAGAGGGCCAGACCAGATGGCGTGGGGCAGGGGCTGGGGCAGGTGAGACAAGACAGGTAGCAGGGCTGGAGTCAGCACCAGGTGGGCCGTGGGTGGGGTGGGGGGTAGGGCTGGGGCCAGGGCAGGGGGCACACACCTCGGCAAAGCTGGCCCCGGTCAGTCCATTGCCACTGGGCTTGGCCACACTGGTTCCATCTCCTGCACAGACAAAGTCCGGGTGAGCCTGCTGGCGTGGGAGGTGCCCCACGGGCCAGGCCCAGCTGCTGGATCCTAACCCCGCTACCCTGGGGTGCTGGGTGGACCACGGGGGCCCTGGCATTCACCCTGCTGTACTCTGACCCACTCCCCCACCTCCCACCCTCTTGCCACCCTCCTCCCATGCCACCTGCCACCTTCACACCACCCTGTTCCTCTACACTATCCCAACACCCACCCTCCTGCCTCCCTGCCCACCTGAAGCCCTGCCTCCCTCAACAGCCCTATCCTCCTACTGTCCTGCCCCACCCTCCTGCCATCCTGTCCCCCTACCCTCTCCTATCCCCCACCCTCCCACTCCCCTGTCCTTTAGGAAGTGTATTTACTCCTTCTATTAACACAAGAACTAGCTAGGGGTCACCAAACGAAATTAATAGGCAGCAGGTTTAAAACAAATAAAAGGAAGTATTTCTTCACCCAACGCACAGTCAACCTGTGGAACTCCTTGCCAGGGGATGTTGTGAAGGCCAAGACTATATCAGGGTTCAACAAAGAACTAGATAAATTCATGGATGATAGGTCCATCAATGGCTATTAGCCAGGATGGGCAGGAATGGTGTCTCTAGCCTCTGTTTGCCAGAAGCTGGGAATGGGCAACAGGGGATGGATCACTTGATGATGACCTGTTCTGTTCATTCCCTCTGGGGCACCTGGCACTGGCCCCTGTCGGAGGACAGGATACTGGGCTAGATGGACCTTTGGTCTGACCCAGTAGGGCCATTCTCATGTTTACCCTGCCCCGACCCTCCCCCTGCCCCATGCTTACCCAGACCCTCGTCCAGCTCTCCTGGCCGGTCCAGCGTGTCCAGCAAGTCGTTGGAGTTCCACTTGGTCATCTCCTTGCCAAAGACCTCGTCACTGTCGGACAGATCCTCTGTGGGGGAGGGTGGGTCATGAGACTGAGACACTCCCCAAAGAGACCCCCCAAGAATGAGGGACCCTCGGGAGAGACACCCGTGGGAATCGGGGACTCTGTTTGCACCTGCCCCTGGGAATGGGGGACCCCCCCGGCATGTGCCCCTGGGAATGGGGGACCTCCCAGCAGAGAGACCCCCAGGAATGCAGGACTCCACTTGCACACCTGCCACTAGGAATAGGGGACTCCCCCAGCAGAGATACTTTCCGAGAAATGGGAGACTCCCCCCAGGCACACCAACCACCAGGAAAGGGAAACCACTCCCCTCCACTCTCTGTACCGTGTGCATCGAAGAATTCCTCCTCTGAGCTGTTCTCCGAGTCCCGTGCGATGTTCTGCATGCGCCACTCTGAGAGACTCTGGGGCGATACCCCCCCTAGAGGATGGGATGGGGGTCAGATACCAGAGACTGGCGAACCTGCCCCACAGCTCTCCCACCAGCAACCCACCCCAGCCCCCCTGCCAGCACCCCACCCCTCCCCCTGAATGCCCCATCCCCCAGCGCCCTGCCAGCACCCCACCCCTTCCCCCCCCGAGCACCCTGTCCCCCAGTGCCTCTGCCAGAACCCCACCCCCCTGTCTGAGCGCCTTTGTACCCCAGTGCTCCTGCTAGCACTTCCACCCATCCCCCCAAAGTGCCACTGTCCCCTAGCGCCCCACCCCACCCTTCCCCGAGTACCTGTCCTCCCACACCTCTGCCAGCACAACTCTGTCCCCCTGAGCACCCCAGCCCCCAGCACCTCTGCAGACCCCACCCCTCCCCCCGAGTGCCCCTACCCACCAGTGCCCCATCCCCCAGTGTCCCCACCCCCTGCGCCCCTGCCAGCAGCCCCACCCTTCCCCCTGAGTATCTCTCTGCCAGCACCATGCAGTCCCCGTGAGCACCCCGGCCCCCAGCACCTCTGCAGACCCCACTGCTCCCCCATGAGAGCCGGCCCTCCTGCCAGCACCCCCCCCCCCCGAGTGCCCTGCCCCCCAGCAGCCCTGCCCTACATCCCCATCACCCCCAGCTCTGCCCAACAGCCCACAGTGCCTTTGCCAGCAGCCCCGCCCTGTTCCTTGCAGCATCCCTTGCAACCCTCCAGCCAGTGCTCCCATCCTGCTCCATGCCAAGGCCTCCACCCCACTCCTCGCAGCACCCCCACCTCCTACCAGCCCGCCCATCCTGCTCGCCGTCACTCCTGCCCCTGCCAGCTCACTCCCCACACGCCCCCAGCACCCACCCCCGCCCTGGCCCCCTCACCTCCATGCTGGGAGGAGTAGGAGGAGCGGGAGGACGTTGACCACTGCTTGGCAAAGGTGTCGTCGGGGGAGGCATCGGGCGGCCCCTGCCCCTCAGCTCGGTCCTGCCCATCGACACCGCCCAGCTCGGCCCGGTCCTCGGCGCTGGGGGCAGTCGCCGCCTCCTCGGCCTCGGTGCACTTGGCCATCTTCTGGGCCAGCATGCGGGCCGTCTCTTCCTCCAGTTGCCGGATGTCCTCCATGGTCAGCTCCGTCCACTCGTCCTGCCAGCACCAGGCCTGGCGGTGTGCCCGCAGCATCACCTTGCGCAGCCCTGGGGGGGAGGGGGGGGGAGGGTCAGGGGAGTGCGGCACAGCCAGAGCACCCCTCCCCCCCTCCAGAGCATCCCTCCACCACCGGGCCTCCCAGCTCTCCCCCTGCCTGAGCCAGAGTGGCCCAATGTGCAGCTCCAATGGGGAGATTCCATGGTGGGGATCAAGGAACTGGGGTCCCCTTAAAAGGGCTCTGCTACACCAGTGTGACCCAGCAGGCTGTGTGAGCAGCTCCCCCTCCCCTGGTTGGGTCCCCCAGCCTTATATCAGGAGGCTGGCGAGTCACGGGGAGCAGCATCAGGGGGTCTTCCCGGGTAGGGCTGGGTGGCAAAGCCAGGGGGTCAGGAGTAGGAGGGCCAATGCTAGGAGGGCGGGGGGGGGGGTGGCACAATGCTAAGGGGCAGTGCTGGGTATGGGAGGCAGTGACACTGGCCTGGAGGTTAAGGCGGGTAGGGACTGCACCAGGGGGCAGCACCAGGGCAGCGCTAAGGGGCAATGCAGTGGGGCGCAGTGCTATGGGGCAGCACTGGGGCACAGCTAATGGAGAGCACCGGTGGAGGGGGGGCATCGCTAAGGAGCGGGGAAGCCAGGGGACTGGGGCCAGCGCTCACCTACGTCGTGGATGAACTGCTCGATCTTGGACTGCATGCCCCAGTACCGGAACTCCACCTTGCACAGCTTGTAGGCGCACATGAGGGGCCCGGCAGCCACGGCCCCCTCCAGCCAGTCGTCACCCAGCGGCCCCCGGCCTGTCTTTGCTGAGCGATACAGCTTGGGGTCCTCCTCCACCTTGTACTCGTTGGGCGAGATGGGGTCCCGCACAATGTCAATGGTGTCTGGGGGTAGCAGGGAGTCAAGACCCACACACGGCACCTGCCTGCCCCAGTGCCAGGGGTCTCACCCGCTGCAGCCCCCCATGGACAGGGAAAAAACCGGGCCCATTCCCCAAGGTTTTTGTTGCAGAGCAATGGAACGGGGGGTTGGAGCAGTGTGCGGGGGGGTGCACAGAAGGGAGGGAGATTAGTGGGTGAAGGAGTGGGGAGAACGCCTGCCCTCCCAGCCCCACAGAACTCTGGGCTAGAGCACACTCGGGCAGCAGGGCTCAAGACGACACCTTCTCCCCACTCCAGCAAACCCCAGACTCAGAAGTAGGGAGCGGGAGCTCTCCAGGCTCCAGCCCTCACCCACCGGACTTGCCCCAGCACTGAGCTCCCGTACAACTAAGGCACTTGTGAGGTAGGTCTGTGCCCTGTTCACGGGCTTCCTCCCCTGGGGGCTGGCTCTGTTGCTCACCGTCTTGGTGGAGCAGCACCGGTGCCAGGTGCCCTGAGCGTGAAGGCACAGATTGGCCCACCCAGTATGGGGCTGGAGGACCCCGTGGGAGCTGTCCCCGCGAGCACGCTTACCCAGAATCCGCTGCCTCTTCTCGGCCGCCGTGAGGTTGAAGACATTGGTCTGTTTGCCAGAGTCGGGCCGGTAATAGGTCTCAATCTCGATGGAGAACTTCTCCACGAAGGGGCAGGTGTATCTGGGAGACGGGAGAGATGGGGGAACAGGGGGGTGAAAATGGGCAGCTTCTGCCCTGCCCCAGCTCTGACCAGCCCCACCCCAACCCTGCTCCAGCCCTTGCCCCAACCCCACCCACCTCCCTCTCTGCCTCACTCTCCCCAAACCCCACCCCCTGGGGCCTGTACCAGCCCCACCCCCAGCTTCTCCCTTGGTCTTGCCCACCCCACATCCCACCCCCTGGGGCCATCAGTGCAGCATGAGGTGGGGCCCCACAGCGCTGCAGGCTGTCCCCTACTCTGTGCCGGTCCCCTGGCCCTGCAAGGGACTTTGGGGTGGCTCCAAGACGAGTGCTCCCGACCAACCACACAGCAGGGGCAAGGGGACAGGGCAAGGAGGCAGCCCCCTGAACACTGCTTCCAATGTTCCTCAGCTGCCTGCCCTCCACCCTGCATGCCGCTCAGCTGGCCTCACACACCCTGTTGTCGTTCCCCCACCCCATGCCATGCTGCACCTGGTGCGTGTGTAGGGATAGGCATTCCATGACTCCTCCTCCACCTGCAGGGCAGCCTTGGGCAGCAGGGCACGGAACCAGCTGGGGATGTGAGAGCCCACGTGGTAGATCTTGTGGGTGTACTGGCCGCTGCCTCCCGGGCCGTCACTGTAGGGCTGGTTGGCCAGGATCTCGACCCCGCTGCCCTCCCCGCTGGATTCCTCCCGGCTCTTCTTCTGGAGGGGAGACACTGACCCATTGGCTCCAACCTGGGTCCTGGAGCCAGTCCCACCCCAACTGCCCCCCGGTGCCGACCCTCCCAGACAGACAGATCCAGTCCCTGCTGTCCACCCAGAGTCCACCCTGCACCCAGACAGACAGACAGACCTCACCCCGCCCGGCACCCACACACAGACCCCTCCCCTCACCTGGATCATATAGAGCTGGGCCACCTGGTACTCCTCGAGGCTCATGGGCAGCAGGATGTGATACTCCTTGATGAGCATGGTGACTGGCAGGGCCTGTAGACAGGGACAAGGAGTTAGATCCCCACTGCCCCCCGGCACAGACCTCCGCCCCAGGGGGCCATCCCTGCCCCAACCCTCCTCCCTCCCTTCTGGCTGCTTGGCCCACAGGATGGGGGATGGGGACCCAGAAGCAAATCCCCGTGTGACCTGCTTAAAAATCCATCCTGCCTGATGCGTTTCCATAGCAATGTGCAGGGAAGGGGGGGGCAACAGGCTGGGGGGCCATCTCCCCTCCACCCCCCTCTCCCCCACACACGCTGTCAGGTCCTCTCGTATCCACCCTGCCCAGCTCTGCATCATCAAGGGACAGGTCTGGACTCCTGGGTCCCAACCCAGGCAAGGTTGGGCCCCTGCCCAGTTCCAACCCCCAAACTAGCTGGATGCTACTGGCAGCCCAGGGCTGGTGGGGGGGCTGCTCCCGGAGCCAAGGGAACACAGCAATGTGGGCACCGCAGCCCCATGGCCGGGGCCACCAAACCTGCCCCACACAACTCCCTGCCTGGGCCTAGGCCACCAAACCTCCCCACCCAGCCCCTGCCTGGGCCCAGTGCACCAACCCCCCTAAAAAAACCCTGCCTGGGGCACCAAACCTCCCCCCACCACACAACCCTCGCCTGGGTCCGGGGCCCCAGATCTTCCCCCCCACAACTCCTGCCTGGGCCTAGGGCACCAAACTTCCCTCCGCACATTCCCCCCACCTGGAGCCGGGGTACCAAACCTCCCCGCACAGCCCCTGCCTGGGCCCAGGACACCAAACCCCTCCCCCAACCCCTGCCTGGGGAACCACCCCCACACCCTCAAAAACCCCTGCCTGGGGCACCAAACTTCCCCCCCCCACACCCCCTTCGTCTGGGTCTGGGTCCCCAAACCTTCCCCGCCCCCCTCAAACTCCTGCCTGGGGCACCAACCTCCCCACAACCCTCACCTGGGCCTGGGTCCCCAAACCTTCCCCCACAGCCCCTGCTTGAGGCACCAGACCTCCCTGCCCCAACTCCCACCTGGGCCTGGGGCACCAAACCTCACCCTTCCCCACAACTCCCACCTGGACCCAGGACAGAAAACCTTCCCTCCCACGCGAACTCTTGCCTGGGCCATTAAATCTCCCCTCCCATAACCCTCGCCCCGGGCACCAAACTTCCCCCGCCCCCACAGCCCCTGCCTGGGCCTGCGCCACCAAACCTCCCCCACTCAGCCCCTTCATGACCCCAGGGCACCAAACCTCCTCCCCACACAGCCCACCTCTGCCTGGGCCGATGGCACCAAGCCTCCCACCCGGGCCACCAAACCTCCCCCCACAGACCCTGCCTGGGCCCGGGGCACCAAACCTCCCCCCCCCAACACACTCACTCCCCCTCCGCCTGGGGCATTAAACCTCCCGCCCCACATTCCCCCCACCCGGGCTTGGGCACAAAACCTCCTCTCCACTCCACCCAGGCCACCAATCCTTCTCCCCCCAACAGCAAACATGTGGGTCTGGGATACCAACACCCCCCACCCAGCCTGAACCCCCCTTCCCAGTTTCACCACAGGCAGCTACTGACTAGAGCCCAGCAATGGGACACCCAGACTTTTCTTGGGGGACAATGCCCAGCCAGCTCCCCTAGAGGAGAAAGGCCCGATGTCCCATTTTCTACCCCCTGAGCCAGCCAGGCCCTTGCCCTGGGGCTGGATCAGAGCCAGCAGCCCATAGAGGGGAAAGGTCTCTGCCCCATCCCTTCACCCCCACCAGGTCAGGTCCCAGCCAGTGCCCCCTAGAGGGGAAAGGTCCCTTCTCCATCCCCCCGCCCCCAGATCAGGTTGCAGCCAGTGCACCCTAGAGGGGAAAGGTCCCTGCCCCACCCCACCCCCAGTCAAGTTGCAGCTGGCACCACCTAGAGGGAAAAGTCCATGCCCCCCTCCCTGGGGTGAAGTCACAGCCAGCACCCCCTAGAGAGGAAAGGTCCCTGTCCCATCCCTGCCCCTGGTCAGGTTGCAGCCAATGCCCCTGAGAGGGGAAAGGTCCCTTCCCCATCTCCCGCCTGAGTTTGCAGCCAGTGCCCGCTAGTGGGGAAAGGTCCCTGCCCCATTCCCCCCCCCCCCCCCGGTGAGGTTGCAGGCGCTGCCCCCTGGTCCCTGCCCCATTCCCCCCCCCGTGAGGTTGCAGGCGCTGCCCCCTGGAGGGGAAAGGTCCCTGCCCCATTCCCCCCCGTGAGGTTGCAGGCACTGCCCCCCTGGTCCCTGCCCCCGTTAGGTTGCAGGCGCTGCCCCCTGGTCCCTGCCCCATTCCCCCCCCGTGAGGTTGCAGGCGCTGCCCCCTGGTCCCTGCCCCATGCCCAACCCCCGTGAGGTTGCAGGCGCTGCCCCCTGGAGGGGAAAGGTCCCTTCCCCATGCCTCCCCCTTCCGATCATGTCGCAGTCGGCGCCCCCTGGAGGCCAAGGCCCCGCGCTCCGCTCCGGCCCGGGTCGCAGCCGCCCCCTGGCGGTCCCGTCCCACCTGCTGGCGGCGCGGGCTGCTCTCACTGCACCAGCCGGGCCCTCGCCGTCCCGCGGCCGCTGCAGCGCGGCCCCCTCCGCGCCGCGCAGTGGAGCATCCCGCGGGGCCCGGCGGCTGCAGCCCGGCCGCTGCGCTCGGCTCGGCTCGGCTCGCTGCCTGCCCGCGTCACCGCCGCCCCCCACCTCCCTCCGGCGGCCGGCTCCGTGCGGGGGGAGCGAGGGGCGGGAGGAGCGGAGCGAGCGCGAGGGGGGATCGAAGGGAAGGGAAGGGAAGGGGAGGGAGCCGTGCGGGGCGGGGACCGAGGGGAGGGCTGGGGGTGGAAGGAGGAAACCGTAGGGGGCAGGGGAGGGCAAGGCAGGGCGGGAACTGAGGGGCGGAAGGAAGGGGAGGGGAAGCGGAGGGCCAGGCTGGAGCGGGGCCGAGGAGGGAGCCGTGGGGGAGCGGGGGGCAGGGGGAGCTGTTCCAGGCTAAGTTGCTGGTGATGGAGCTGTCGCTGCTCCCTGGCTGGCGGCCTGGGCTGGGTTCTGATTCTCCCTGTGAGGGGGAGACTCGCTCAGCGCAGGGACAGCACCCAGGGGCCCGGGGCAGGGGGACTCCCCCTCCCCACATTCCAAGCAGCCGACACGTGGGGCTCTTTAAGAAATCAACACGCCATCCTCTCTGCCTGTGACATCACAGCTAGTTGCCATGGAAACAGCTGTGACATCAGAGGCCAATGACATCAAGCCCCAAAAGGGAATAAACTGCTGCGGGGAGAGAGCGGGGGTCGAGTGTGACTCACTTAAAGGGTCAGCTGTCATCCTTCACTCCGCAGCCAGGGACTGGCCCCACACTCTCAGCTCTGCCCCCCGCCCCCCCCCAGTTCTGCCAGTACCCCTCAGTCCCGACCCGCAGCCCCTGTGATCCTAACCCTTGGCTCCCCCACCATAGCTCTGCTATTGCCCCTCAAGCCTGACTCCCACCACTTGCTGCTGTTAGGCGTGTTGTGGCACACAGCCCAGCTCATTTCCTGTCTCAGTGCCACATGCCAGCTGCTTGCGGGGAAGGCTCAGGAGCAGTGACTGGGTAATTAGGCACCCTTGTGCCAGGGGTCAGTCCCAGCTGCAGAAGCAAAGCCCGCTCCCTGCGCACAGGAATCTGGTGGCTCTAGCCCTCTGCAGCACCCAGACCCACCTGGGGTCTGGTTCAGTGGGACATGCTGGGTAGAGCTCTCAGGGTGAAGCAGGAGGCGATGAGGCTGCATGGCCAGCCCTGCAGGAGGAATGGGAACCCTCGTGGGCCTGGCACACTGAAGGTTTCCTCCACAGGACAGTTTAAAAGCTTGCATCTACCACAGACCCTCTGGATCTATGACACCAGGCATCAAGCCTGCCCACCCCCAGCTTCCTCCCGCCCAGCTCCAGCTCCGTGTGCCTGGGCCAGGCACTGGGCCTGCCCATCACCAGTGCCCGGCTCAGACTCAGCCCAACATGTCTAGCCCTGTTCAGCAGGACCCCAGCAGAAACTGATTGGTGCTGGCTGCAACTCTTGCACTGGTATCACTGGTGCCATTCTCCATGCATCAGCCAGGACCCCCAACCCATCCCAGCCACACCAGGTGTCACAGGCCTGGCAGGTGGGTAGGTGGCAGGGGCCAGAACTTCTCAAAAAGCACACTCCCACCCCAAGAGCCTGGCTGTGGCCCAGACACTGGGCACAAAGGCTGGGAGTGTCCTATCATGCCCAGCATCCAGGAGAGGGCTGCAATGCACAGGCCATGGGCTGCTGGTACAGCACTTGATCCATCAACCAGAGCGGGAGCACACGTCTCACACACAGCTGCTGGGGAGCAATCGCTGGCAGAGATGCCAACCATCCACAAGCAAATCGACCCAAGCTCGTGTAGCTCAGCAGTTTCTGAGCTGGCCCTTGGTGCCACTGAATAGCTGAGCTCACGACAGGCTGTCCCATACCTGGCACCAAATAAAAGGTATCTGGAAATGACAAAATTAGCTATTTGAGGGAGGGTTGGATCTCAGGACCCCTTGACCGAAGGACCTCAGATTTTCCTCACAAAATCTACTCCAGTCCCTGCTGTGTTGCAGCAGTTTTCAAGACAATCTCCCTCTGTATAGGAATTTTAAGCTCTTTGATTATTAAAGTCAGCTCTTTATTGGGGTATGGAGTAAATAAAGTAGTATTATTTACTCCTCATAACACAAGAATGAGGGGTCACCAAATGACAGGGAGCAGGTTTAAAAACAAAACAAAAGGAAGCATTTCTTCACACAATGCAGTCAACCTGTGGAACTCTTTGCCAGAGGATGTTGTGAAGGCCAAGACTATAACAGGGTTCAAAAACTAACCAGATAAGTTCATGGAGGATAGGTCCATCAATGACTATTAGCCAGGATGGGCAGGGATGGTGTCACTAGCCTGTTAGCCAGAAGCTGGAAATAGTGACAGGGGATGTCACGCTCTGGGGCACCTGGTATTGGAAGCCAGGACAATGGGCTAGATGGACCTTTGGTCTGACCCAGTATGGTCATTCTTACGAGGGGAGGCAATAGCTGAGAAACCCCTTTGAGCAGATGATGGTGGCTGGCACTTCAAACTACTGTTGGCCTGAACATGGAAGCATACACTTTGTGCAAAGCATTTCATTTTTCCATCAAAATGACTCCCACCTTTGGAGGCCCTTGTCAGAGTCCTAGAGGAAGGAACCACCAGGCAGATCTGGTCTAACCTGAATATCACAGGCCACCAGCATCGCCCAGCCTTGCTCAAACAACCCCAAATTTTGACCAATACCCTACCCCAGGCTTCCACAGGCACAGCAAGATTCAAACCAATCCAGGTACAAACATGGATTCTAGAGCTCTTATAAGTATCGGCTGTTATCCGGTGAGTGAGCCTAACTCTTAGCTGTAGTGGCCCTGCCACCCCACCCTAACCCCCTTCAGTAACAGCTGTGTGTTCCCCCCTCCGCTCCACTGGAACATGCCCTTGATCCAGGATTCTAACCCTGCAGGGCTCCAAGGATGAGGCCAGGCTTGAGTGCTGGACCCATTCATACTGCCAGCTGACTGGTCATGCTGAGTCAGTAGGATGCTTGGCTAAGATAGTGGGGAGGCAGTGCCAGGCTACTGCGCAGGCAGAACACACTTGGAACGCAGGGGGTTGAGCAGGGCAGGTGTGACTAGAGTAGGGCCAGCACAGCCCCGCCCAGGTGCAATCCCAGCACCACCATGCTGCTTTCCCATCAGCCGCGGTGACTAAGCCATATGCCCCAGGCACACTCCCAACCACCAGCTGGGGAGTGTAGCAGGTGGCATGGCTCCGCATGATGCAGTTCCAGGCTCCAGGTGCTGTGGGCTCTCTCCAGCTAGCCCAGGGAATACAGCATTCTGCCCCTGGTGCAAGGCAGCCTCCCTCCTGTGAGCTGCTGCTGCTTCCAAGGCCCTGGGAGGCCCCAGGAACCTGCTGTGGGAGGGACCCACTCCTTCCTCGTCACTGGGGGCAGCACAAACCACAAGGGCCAGAGGCAGGTCAGAATCCCAATGCTTTCTTTTATTGAGTTATAAAAACAAACATGTTATAAAGATGCGAGAAAAGCCGCTGGCTCCTCTCCCTGGAGATCTCTGCAGCATGGTCCAAGCGCCAGCTTCCCCAGCGCTGACTGCTGGCAACAGCTGCACTCCAGCAGGACCCGCTCCAGATCCTCGGCTGATGAATGCTGAAAGGTCCGTGTGGGGTATGGCAGAGCCGGGTCTCAGGTGGGAAGGTCCATGGGAGGGCAGATCTCCAGGTTCTCAGATCCTCATTGGTGGGAAGGTCCATGGGGCAGGGCAGCAGCTGTTACGTACGGGCATTGCGCTCTGTCTCTGCCAGACACTCTCTCACCAGCGCCCGGGCGTGAATAATGCCTGGAAGGGGAAAACCCAAGGGAGCCTCAGACCTGCTGAACGGCTTCCGAACCCAGCCCAGCAGGACACAGTGCCAGGGCCACACCTAGGCCACTGCAGGGATCCAAGCACTTTTGGAGCTCTAGGAGGTCTGGCACCAGCTCATAGCCAGGAGCAGAATGCCCACAAGCAGAGCTGAAAGGGTAGCATCAGCCTTGCGGGAGAGGCACCAGCCAGCCCTCTGACCCCCCTGTCCAGGAAAGACGGAGTGGATCCCGACTCCTCAGGCTCCACTCACATGGCACTGAGCCATCGGCACTGCAGGCACTGGCAGGGAGCTGTAGCTTTAAGTGGCTGCACGGGGGCACTTTCAGCTTTAGCCTGTGAGGGATGTTTCTCCTCTTTGCCTCCTTGTTGGGCAGGGATAGAGGGGACCTTACACTGGGCAGAGGGGTGAACTCCTCCTTCCCATCCGGGAACTAGCTGCCCCACAGCCCCTCACCCCAATATCTGCCATTGCACCTGACAGCAATGGATACACGCTCACAGGATGGTGCTGCCAATGCCACTGCCAGGAAACAACGCGAACAGAGCAATTGTCTTCATGGGGTTCGGCAAGAACTGCCACTGAGATGCCTGGGGCAGCCCCTGCCCCCTCCCAGTGATTGGTTCAGGCTCACTGCAGATTCAGGCAGTGTCGGTCACACCCAGGGCAGCTCCCGACCCCCAGCACCAGCAACGGGCTCAGACTCAGGCAGCGTTGCTGTGTCAGTCACGCCCAGGGCAGCTTCCTCACCCCGCACGACCCACCAATGGGCCCAGGCTCTCTGCAGCCTCAGTCAGCCTCACTGCACTGATCACATCTGGGGCAGCTCCTCCTCTCTCCCCCAGCAATGGGCTCAGGCTCTCTGAAGACTCAGGCCGCAACAGTCACACCTGAGGTAGCTCAGGCTCTCAGCAGATGGCTCAGACTCTGTGCACAGTCACTGAGTCAGTCACACCCAGACTGACCCCCCAGGGCCTCGTACCTCGTTTCAGCCGCTCCATGGCACTCTTGCTACCTGCATAGGTGGGTCGAATCTCTTTGCCCATCTCCTCAATGACTGAGAGTAGGTCAGTGTACGTGCTCTGGGAGCCCTGGGAACCTGGTGGCTTCATGGCCTGCAAGGGGCAGAAAGAGCATGAGAGAGCCAGCCCTCCCCAGGCCGTGCTGGAGCAGGCAGCAGAGGTGGGGGCAGCAGCTCACCTGCACGTAGCCCATGGACGGGGGGCCAAAGTCGTTGAAGAGGGGCCGGAAGGGGGCAGAGGCTCCAGGGACAGATCCAGATGGCGATGGGACACTCGTGGCTGAAAGAGATGAGAAAGGAGAGGGGAGGTCACCCAGGAAATAGCAGCCCTGTTCCTGCCCCAGTGCCCTGTGGCCAGCACCATCCAGCACACAGGCCCCTCCCAACCCTGCTGTGGGCTGCAGTGATGCTAGAGGCACTGCACTATCCCGCTCACAGCACACGGTGTTCCTTCCCCCTGCTGTGCGGAGTGGGTGAGGGAGTGGATTGGATCTGCTGGGCTTCGGTTGGGGCAGGGCTCTAGCCCTGGTGCTGTTCAGTGATCTCTGGCCTGTGCCATTCGCTGTCACCACAAACCGGAGGGAAGAATCTGCTGCTTCCTCCCTTTGCTTCAATATCCCCTGTAGTTCCCCCCGACCTATCGCCACCTGCCTATATAATAGCACCCAGGCTGTGCCTCACTGCTAGAGCTACAGGACACGCCTCACCAACCCCTACATGCTTGTCTAGCTGGGCTCCTACACTGGCACCGTCAGCATGGTAACCAGGGCTTCTGAGGGACTGCCTTGCCTCTGACAACAATCAGGGACTAGTACAGGCCCATGGCCTGAGAAGCACCACCAGCACGCAGCCCATTTCCCTTCCTTTGGACTTAATGCAGCCTGTGACACTATGGCTCTTCCCTGTGGTGCTCCCGCCCCATGGAGGGCTCAGTTCCACTCTCAGCCCTCGCCACCTTCCTGGGGCCGAGAGGCTGGGCACAGGGCTGGGAGGAGACCAGAGCTCTCGCCCGCTCATTGTGCAATCCTACTTGCCCGCTGTGCCATGGGCAGAGTGCCACTGACTGAGCTCTGCCAGGTGCTGGGAGCATTAACCCCAGCTCACAGCAGCACCACAGGCTCCTCTCCCCACACCCTCTGCTGGCCTTGGCCACAGGAGCTGACGGGTTTAGCTCAGCTTCCTGCAGCCAAGTGTTGCAAAGGAACAAAAGCCTATCTTGGGCAAGAGCTGCCTCCGCCCCACAACCCCATCTCCACACTGCCCCTCCTACTCCCAGCCTGCACTTGCTCCACTGTCTGTAAGCTGGGCATCATCCGTGATGCTTAATTCTCTCCTTCCCCAGCCTTGGGTCTGCAGCTCAGCCCACCACCCCAGTGCTGCCTCCCCAAGTCCCTGCTCTAGCATGCTGCAGCTGCCTTCCTCTGGGCACAAAGCAGCATGGGTATCTCCATGCATGCAGCTCACTTGCCTCCCTCCAGATCCCAACAAGTCACCCTGCTCTCCAGAGGCTTCTCAACACCACTCCAGCCTCCCTCACTGGCCTGCTGTCTCACTCAGACCTTCCACGTCTAGCCTCCTGCATAGCACAGGCCAGGGAACCCACCCAGCCCAGATATCTCCTGCCTCCCCTGCTTCCTCCACTTGGCTGGCACCAGCTCCTCACAAAAGAATCAATGTCAGAGCTTCCCCCACGTCCTCCCTCATCTGCTTCACCAACTTCTCTCTCACTTCAAGTCTCAGCTACAAGCATCTCTCCATTTGCCTCAAGTCACCTGCAGTATCAATCCTGGCTTAGAGAACTCCTTGTTGGACCAGAGAAGTGGGAGACTCCTGGGTCCCTCATGCAATGGTTTGGCACAAAATATCTTTTCTCCCAGCTGTATGCCAGACATTGACATCAGACAAAGTCCAGATGTTTAAACCTGCTGACTAAGGCCTTGTCTACACAGGGTGGTATTGCAGAATAGCTGTTCCCTGTGTGGATGCTCTTACTCCAAATCAGTTTAATCCACTTCCCATGTGGTTTAAACTAACTCAAAACAAGGCACTCTTGTTCTGGAATAAAAGCATTCACACATGCAGTTAATCAGGAAGAGTTAATCCACTTTTGATTCATATGCCAGCTTCTTCCAGGTTGACTTTCTCGTGTAGACACGGTCTAAGCTTCCCTTCCAAGCTCCACAAATGAGGATTCACTTTTTTGGTGAGGTCACAAGCCTATGGACTGTCCCAGGGGTCAGAGAGTCTTACAGGAGAAAAATGGAAGACAAGATCTGAATATCTAACATGAGTCACACAAGCAGATCAAACCACTACCACAGTACAGCTTTCTTTACACATCACACACATTGGCAGAAAAAGCCAATACCCCTCCTCCCCCCAGCTGTGACATTTCCTGATTTTTGCATGCTTAAAATATGCAGCATCTACTTCAAAGGAAGGTGCAAGATACTCTGCAGCACAGTTATGGGAGAGCCTGCCCCATGGCAGAGAGAATATTAAATAATAAGAACTGGTTCTGGCTGGATGAAAGGAATCCCCTGTTAGATATCTGACCCTTTTCTGTATCCAGCTAAGGTCTTGGCCTCGGTGATGTCCTAGGGCAGTGAGTTCAACAAGCTAATTGTGTAAAAAAGTATTTCCCTTTACCATAGATTCCTGGAGTTAAAAGCAGTGAGCCTGATGTGCCACATTCCAATGGCATCGAATGCCCTTGTTCCTTGCATTATGACAAGGAAAATACACAGTTCTGCTCTACAGTCTCTAGGAGTCCATTCAGTGTTTTGTATCCTTTTGTCAAATCCCCTCTCTGCCAGGCTGAGCTATCCCAACCTCCTTCCAGGGCTGAGAGTTTCTTGTCACTCTCATCTCTGAAGCCCCTCCAATTCTGAAGTGACCAGTATTGCACATCATCTCCAAGGGAGGATGCCCCACTGATTTACAGAAGGGCATGCCGAGGATTTCAGTAGTATTCCCCAGCCCATTTCTCAGGCAAACACAGCGCTGCATTTGCCTGTTCTCACAGTTGTTGCACAGCAAGCAGAGGAATCACAGAGTGGTACACAGCAGTGCTGTGAGTGGTGATGGTTAATTTACAGCCCAGTAAAGTGGACGGTGAGTTCAGATTAGTCCCTTTAATGTGCATTACTATGCATCTGTCCCTCTGGAATCCCACCTACCATGGTGCTGCTTTTTTTCCCATACCGTGATTAGGTCCCTCAGAAGTGCCCTATCAGCATGAGTTTCCCACTCCAGGAACAGAATTGACACTTCTATCACCAGCTACAAATGCAGCTTTTCTGCATTTAGCCTCCTAATTCCTTAGGAGGGAGTGTACAAGATTGCAGAGTTAACTGATCTGAAGTCAGGAACGCCCAAGTCCCAGCTGCATGCACTACCCTGTCCCCGTAGGCAGCATTACAATAACAAGTCGGACTTCACAATCCGAGGTTATTTCTCAAACAAACTGCTCTTCCAGCTCAGAGGCTACAAAGCAGCATCTGCTACAGACAAGCAGGCTCTCCAAGTCACTGAATGGAAGAAGACACAGTAATCAGCTGAATGACCCACACAGCCAAGAAGAGCAGTGGGGACAGGCCAGCTCACTTCACTGCCAAGGGATGGCCCCTTCCTCTGAGCTGCACTCCAGGAAGGCCATCTTGTGGTTTGAAAAGCAAATGCCTGGCCTGGGGCATAGCTCTCATGGCAGGCTGATCCAGGGGAAAAAGCACTGAAGTGGGTGTCAGATTTGAGTTCCACTCCTTGCTATGCCATAGACTCTGGAGAAGCAAACTCCCCCCACCTCCCAGTCCCCCATTTGTAAGATGGGGCACCTGTACTTTACTTTCTTAATAATGTGCTCTGAGGCCTCAGAATGAGAAGTGTTACCTAGGTGCTGAGCTGACAGATCACGGTGAGAGAAGAATATACAGTGTCAAAGCTCAAAGGCAGCAGAGACAAACCTGCCAGCGACCACATTAGCTTCTCTGATGCACAGTGCCCACGCATCTACCCAAGGGGAAGCGGAAAAAGTCCCCAACCAGTGTAATACTGAAGAAACAGTGTGAGCCACAAGCAGCCTGTGCCAATGGCACAGGGCAGGGGAAGGCCTGCGGGCAACAGAGCCATGGTACTGTCTGGCAGGGGGGGAAAATCAGGATGTTGATGTGGACCAAAGTTACTGTGAAGGGGTTCTGGCCAGGGGGGCCCCCCAGCAGGTGGTGCCCTCGGCCCTTGGAGATTTGGTTCAGGGGCTGGGAAGCCAGGTAGGGCTGTGGGGGCGGGGATAGTCCTGTGCATGGGTCTGTCAATGGCAAGTGGGGGGGGGGTGTCAGTTGGGGAGCTGGGCTCCTGGGGGAAGGAGGAAGATCTACAATAAAGTTACTCGTGGGGGGGTAAGGCTGGGAGGGGGCTGGTCCCAAGGGGGTTCCTTGGCAAGGGGAGGGCTGTTCTCTGCAGGGGTTAGTCTCTCACTGGTGAAGGGAAACAAGGTCAGACACAAGGGGAGCAGACTTCTGGGTTGGCGGGGGGGGGGGGGGGGTTGGTTTTTCACCGGTGGGTGGGGGAAATCACTGGCTCCCGTGGGGGGAGGGAAAAGGTCTCCGCTCCCAGGAGAGGGGCTGTTCTGGGGGGAAGTAACTTGTGGGGGGTGGGTCACTCCCAGGAGAAGGGCTGTTCTGTGGAAGAGTCATGAGGGGGAGAGAAGGGGTGCTCCCGGGTGAAGGGGTGTTCCGGGGGAGGGACTCAGGGGGTGGGGTCGCTCCCAGGGCAGGGGCTGTTCGGGGGGGGAGTCACTCGGGGAGGGGGGGATCACTCCTGGGGGAGCAGCTGTTCTGAGGGGCAGGGGTGTTTCTCGGGGAGGGTGGGGGTTGTTCCCGGGGTCCAGGCTGCTCTGGGGGGTGGTCACTTCCAGGGTAGGAGCTGTTCTGCGGGGGGTGGGGGTCGCTCCCAGGGGAGAGGCTGTTCCCGGGTGAGTCACTCAGGGAGGGGGGTCACTCTGGGGGGGTCCCTCTCTCCCTCACCGGCAGGCGGGGCACTGGGGGCAGGGGTGGCGGGGGAAGGAGGGATCGCTTCTGGGGGAGGAGTGTTCTGGGGGGACTCACTCGCGGGGGGGTCGCTCCCGGGGAGTCACCGCGGGGGGGGGTTGCTCCCAGGGCAGGGGCTGCCCCAGGACGAGTCACTGGGGGGGGGTCCCTGTCTTGCTCGCCGGCGGGCGGGGCACCAGGGGTCGCTCCCAGGACAGGGGCTGTTCCGGAGGGAGTCACTCGGGCGGGGGGGTCGCTCCCGGTGGAGGCGCCGTTGCGGGGGGGGTCCCTCTCTCCCTCACCGGCGGGCGGGGCACTGGGGGCAGGGGTGGGTGCCGGGGGGAGTCGCTCGCGGGGAGGGGCTGTTCCGGGGGGGGTCGCTCGGACAGGGGGAGGTCGTTCCCCGGGGAGGGGGGGGTCGCTCCCGGGGGAGGCGCTGTTCCGGGGGGGGGGGTTCCTCTCTTGCTCACCGGCGGGCGGGGCCCCGGGGGCGGGGCTGGCGCTGCTGCTGGTGCCGGCTGCTCCGGAGCTGGCGGGGGCGGGCGCGATGGGCTTGTAGGACATCCCCGAGTCCCCTCCCTGACGCGGCGCGCGACTCCTGGGCGCTGATTGGCTGCGGCTCCGGCGCGGGGCGCCTCGGTTCCCGGGCTAGCGGGAGGATCCCGCACGCTGCCGCTGATTGGCCGGCTGGCGAGGCTCCTCGCGCCGATTGGCCGGCCCCGCTCACCCCTCGCGGTTGATTGGCCGCAGCCTCACCGTCCCGCTGGGTCCCGACGCCGCTCTCGGCTCTGTCCTCACGCTGGGTGGGCGCGCGGCCCCTTCCCGGCCCCTCGAGCGCGCGCGCTCTGGCGCTCACCCCTCCTGCTCGCGGCCCGTCCCCACAGGCCTGGGCCCGCCAGGCCCGGCGCGCGCCTCTGCCGCCTGGCTCGCTCCGCTCGGTCCCCTCAGCGCCCGCTCGCGATGACGCCTTTCCCCCCCGCGCCTGCGTCTTCCGCCCCCTCTGTGACGTACGCCTCATACGTAATGGCGCCCGCGCGCTCTCTCCCGTCTCCATGGAGAGCAGTGGGACGCCCGGCTGCGGCCTAGGCGCCCTCGGCCAGCCCGGGCCCGGAGGGTCGGCCCCGGTCCCGGACCCGCGGCAGCAGCAGCAGCGCGGCCCGCCAGGCCGGGTCCGGGTGCCCCCGCCCGCAGCTGCCCCCGGCCCGGCTCTCGGCCCCTCCGGCGCCTGCTGCCGGGCCGCCGCGCCACGAGGCTGGGGCGGTTCCAGCCTCGGCCCCGGGCAGGGCGGGCTCTGAGTCGGCGCTACCGGCACCGGGCCGCTCGGCTGGAGCCGAACCCGTGCCGTGGCCTGGGGTCCCTCCGATCAGACCGCCGGGCCCCTCGGAGGTTGCTCTACAGCCCGTTTGCCCGGGGCTGGACCAGCCTGGCCCCGGGGCGTGGATGGGGCGCCCCCGTCAGGAGGAGGGCGCCATCGCCTGGCTCCTCGCCGCCCATCGGCCGCAGCTGGGGAGCAGGGAGGGCAGCTTTGGCTGGCTGCATGGGGGCACTCGGGGCGGGGGGCATCTCCTCTTTGCCTCCCTGTTGGGCTGGGGTGGCACTTTCACTGAGTGCCGGGATGGATTCCCCCCCCCCCCCCCCCCGGAGCTAGCTGCCCCACAGCCCCTGACCCCAGGAACAGACTCTGCAGCGGATGCACGCTCCCAGGATGGCACTGCCGCCGCCACTGGTGGGAAACAACGCTGACCGCGCGATTGTCCTCATGGGGGTCGGCAGGAGCAGCGGCTGTGATGCCTGAGGCAGTTCCCCCCTTGCACAGCAATGGGCTCAGGCTCTCTGCAGACTCAGGCAGCATCACTGGGTTGGGCATGCCTGGGGCAGCTCCCCCTACCTCAGCGATGGGTCAGGCTCTTTGGAGACAGGCAGCGTTACTGCATGAGTCGCACCCAGGGTACATGAGAACAGCTAGAAGGTGAATGTTACGAAGCCAAGGGCACCACCGTGCAGCAACTGCTGTCTGAGTGCAGGACCCAGAGGGCCCTCCAAGCACGAGCTTGGCCTTGAAATCTGATGTCCCAGTGATCCCAGTGTCAAATATTAGCACAGACTATCCATGGCTGCGACACAGCCAAACCCAGTGGTTGCTGGGAACTCACCAGAGCAAGCCCAAAAAGGGGGCAGCTGGGCCGTACAGCTCTCCCCCAGCACCCTGCAGGAATGGCTGCAGCCTATAGGGGGCACCAGTACTTCCAACCAGAACCCTGTCCTGTGACAAAGTGGGAATATTTTGTAATAGTTTTATGACCCCTGTGTGTGCCTCGTTTCCCCTATATGTTGCATAGCTATCCAGTGTGGGGGGAAGGATTAAGTTTACTCTCAGGGCAGACTCGGAGACAAAGGGGTGGGTGACACCCTCCCTGTGTCGGTGGAACAAAGAGTCATTAACGTACTGACTGAAACTGACCCAGACTGTCAAGGGGGCCAAAGAGAAAACACAAGCTCCATGACTCACACATCGACACTCAACAGCAGGATGCTCCGGCCAGGGGGGCTGTGGCCTCAGCATGGCCCTGCCTGGAGAACAAAGGACAGATGGGTCCAGCAGGGAACACATACGAGCTCTGGAAGAAGCTGGGGACTCTCACCTGGGAACTGATGATGGAAGGAAATCAGAGAGATCCAGAGCCTGAACATGGAGTTTGGGCTACGTTCTTTGGGGAGGTGGGGGATAGCTTTATGGGCAGGGGCAGGCTTGGCTGGTAAATTGTGGCTCAACCAGAATGGTTGATTTTTTAACCCTCAGTTCTGTTTGCTGACCTAAGGCCTCCCTGGGCTGTGTAAAAGGCGACTAATAAACCCAACTGTTTTGAAAACGCTGGCAGGAGTCTGGCTCAATGGGACGTGTCGGGCAGAGCTCTCAGGGTGAAGCAGAAGGCCTGGAGCTGAGAGGCTCCGTCTTGGAGGCAGTGAGGCTGCAAGGCCAGCCCTGGAGGAAGAGTGGGACCTTTGGGGGGCTGGCACACTGAGGGACTCCTCCAACGGCCTGTTTAAAAGCGGGGGCCTAGCACTGATCCTGACCCCCCCCCCAATCTCTGACCTTCACAAAATCTAGATCCCAACCCCATCTCTGACCCTAACTGCCCCCCCACACACACACGTAGCCCAGACCCCACTCGCACCAGAGTTGGCAGCAGCACCTAGGGGTTGGTGATGAGAGCTTGAGAAGGGCTGCCCTTCCCCGGTGCCACCTCCTCCCCACTCAGGTGTGAAGAACAACACTTTATTAAATCATTAGTTGAGCTCACAAGCAGAACACCTGGGGGGACAAGCAAGGGGCACAGGCTGGGTGGGCTCAGGGGGACACACACTCTAAACCTACTGGGAACATGTCTGGAGAACTGGACAGGGTTGGGGAGTGGGGCCATGGTGTGGAAGGCAGCATTGGGGTTGGAGTGCAAGGGTCAGCATCAGAGGCAGGGTGCAGGAGGCACGGCCAGCATGCAGGGGTCCACATTACGGGTCAGGGTCAAGGTGCAAGAGGCTGAATTGGGGTGCAGCGGTCAGCATTAGGGGCAGGGCAAGGTCAGGATGCAGAGGGCAGCATTAGGATTGTGGTGTGGGGGTCTGTGCTGGGGTGCCAGGGCAAGGTCAGAGTGTGGGGGTCAGCATTAGGGGCAGTTTATAGGGCAAGGTCAGGGGACAGCATTGGGGTGAAGGCAGATTGCCAGGGTGGCATGCTGGGGACAGCCCTAGGTCAGGGGCAGGTTCGGGATGTTGGGGACAGTGTTAGAAGCTGGGGTGGGGGCAGGGTTGGGTTGCAGTGTTTAGGGGGAGGGCTTGGGGTGGGAGGAGCAGGGGCAAGGTCAGGATGGGGGGGCAGCGTAAAGAGTGGGATCAGGAGCAGGGCGGAGGTGAGAGGGGCAGCACTGGGGGACCAGGGAGAAGCACTTTGCTATAGGGTACGTGCCTGGCTGAGTCCGTGTTCCGGGGCGCTGGCCTGCTCCGGGGGTTGGAGGTGCAGGCCAAGCTCAGCAGCAAGGGATGGCATGGTCTGAGGTGCAGGCGGAGCCATCTGGGGTGTGGGTGGAGCAGGCTGGGGGTGCAGACAGAGTGGACCAGGAGTCAGTGTGGGGTCGGAGTGTGGGTGGAGCAGGCTGAGCTCAGCAGCAGGGCCGGCATGGGGGGTCGGGGTGCACTGTGGCAGGGCTGGCACTGGAGAGGTGAGCTCCTAGCTCAGTGCTTGCACGTTGCGCTGCTCTGGTGTCCAGACCCTCCAAGCTGCCGCCGGAGCCAGCTCTCTGCAGCCCCCTCCTCTCCGTAAGGCACAGCAGGGCTCTTGTCCCGCACCCTGCACGGCACTTGTTGCCTCAGCGTGACATCATTCGCACAAACTCTGCCAGAGCAACCCAGGGACACTGTTAGGGCAGTGAAGGCAAACAACCCAGGAGTCCTGGTACCTCCCCCAACCCATTAGGCCCCCTTCCCTTCCCAGAGCTGGGGATGGAACCCAGGAGTCCTGGTTCCCAGCCCCCCAGCTCTAACCATTAGACCTCACTGCCTTGCCCACACAGTACCTTCGAAATCCACCAGGCCGTCCCCATTGAGATCCACATCCTTGAGGATTTCGTCCACCTCGCGGTAGTTGAGTTGCTGGCCCAACAGCTTGCGCATGGCCTCGCGCAGCTCGGCTGTGCTGATCCGCCCGTCCCCATTGGTGTCAAACTGCGGGGAGAGTGCTAGGCAGATGGCTGGGCTGGGCGCAGACCCCTCTTGTCCCTGAACCGCCCAGGGCATCTCTGCCCATACCTGGACCTGGCCCCCACCTAACCCTCAGGCCCTACCCACCCTGCTACACCCTCAGGACAGCCCTGCCCGCATCTGGCCCTGCCCGTCCCTGGGACTGCCCTGCCCTGTCTGTCCCTGGGACTGCCCTGCCCCCCCCATACCCCCCGATCCATAGGCCTGTCCTGCCCACTCACACAGCCATCCCCCACACCGGCCTCCTGGGCCCACTGCCCTCCTACTCCCTGTCACACCCCCAGAGCTGCCCCCTCCCGGACCCCTGGGCCGCCTGCCCTGCCCCAACTGCCTAACCCTGTTCCCTCAGGCACCCACCCCTTGCCCTGGCTCCCCTCCTCATGCCCGGCCCGACTGTCCAACTCCCTCTCTTTGCCAGGAGCCAGTTCAGCTGCCTTGTGTCTGCCCCCTGCTCTGCCCTGTGGGCTGTGGCATCAATGGAGCAGTGCCATTGGGGGTACAAAACTGGGCACCACCAGAAGCTCATGGCTGGGCCACACAGAGCGTATAGGGCGCATGGGGCCAGGCCGGGCTCTCACCTCGCGGAAGGCGTCCCGTAGCTCCTTCATCCCAATCATATCGGCAGTCTCTGCCAGCATCTTGGGGCCCATCAGCTCCACAAAGTCATCGAAATCCACCTTCCCCCCAGCTGTGAGACATGGACGCTGTTATGCGGGATGGGTGGGGACGGGGAACTGCGCCTAGTGTGGGGTCCTGGTGGGGGACTCTGCCCCATGGGAGGCGGGGGTGACGAGGGACCACGTCCTGGAGGTGAGGTGCCTGACGGAGTCTGTACCCCATGGGAGGGGAAGCCTGTGGGGTCTGTGACCCATGGGAGAGAGGTCTGATGCGGTCTCTGTTCTGGGGCAGCTGATGGGGTGTGTGTGAGGGTGCAACCTCACGAGGTCTGGGACCCGCAGGAAGGAGGCCTGATTGGGTCTGTGACCCAGGGGGTGGGGGGGCTGACAGGGTCTTTGACCCAGGGCTACAGGGGGCCTGATGGGATCTGTGACCCACAGGAAGGGGGCCTGATGGGATCTGTGAACTGGGGCGACGGGGCACCCGAAGGACGCAGGGCAGTGGGCGGGTGCAGGTGGAAGGGGGTCTGTGACCTACAGGAAGGGGGCCTGATGGGGGGTTGTGCCAAGGGCGAGGGGTCTGCAGCCCTGCAGGGCCTGGGCCATGCCCAGCAGGGAGCTCCCTGGCAGGGGCGCTGTGCCTCCCCCAGCGGGGGCGGGGGTGGGCACATACTGATCTGCTGCGACAGCTCGATGAGCTCCATCTCGGTGGGCATGTAGCCCATGGTGCGCATGCACTCGCCCAGGTCTTTGTAGCTGATGTACCCGTCACGGTCCTTGTCGAATTCCCGGAAGGCTTCCTTCAGCTCTGGGCAGGGGAGACACCGTGACAGTGCACCCTGACACCATAGCCTGCCCCTCAACGAGGGCTCCCCATGCACCAGCCACTGACAGGGACATGGATCCATAGGAATCTGGGTTGAGACCCACCAAACTCGTTACATATCCCACAGTGCTCCATGGGGGTGGGATAGCTGAAGGAGACCCCTAGAGGGGAAAAGCCCTGTGCCCCACTCCCCATCCCCCCTGAGCCAGCCAGTCGCCCGCCCTGGAGCTGGATCAGAGCCAGCACCGCCTAGAGGGGCACAGCCCCATGTCCCTGGGCATGGTGGGTGGGTGCAGCACTTGCAGGTGGCTGGGGGGTGGATCCCCAGTGGGGCAGGCTGGCCCCGTCCCATGGTCCCGCTCCCTCCTTTACCTTCTATCTCCTCCGGCCGCAGCTCTCGGTCCTGGGGAGGAAGGAGAATTGGGAGTGGTCAGAGGGTAGCAGCTGCTGCGGATCCTTCCCCCAGCCAGGTCCTGGCCGAGCCTGCCCAAGGACTCCCCTGAGCTCAGCCTCTGGGACCCCTCTGCTAGACCCTGGGTCCACGTGATGGGTGGCCTAGGTGGCCTTTCCATGGCTGCATGAAGCAGGTGCTGGCAGCTCCGTGGGCAGGGCTGGCATGGGGCGCTGCAGGGCAAGTGCTGGATGGAGGGGGTGAGTGGGTTGGAGTGGCCGGTGGAGGGGGGCATAGGAAAGAGGGCATGGGGGGAGGAACCGGCGAGGGTGGGCATACATACCTTTGAGCTGGGCAACGGGGCGGATGCATGGGAGCAGGGCATGGTGCAGAGGGGAGGCTGGGGCAGGTACAAGCTGTGAGGAATGTGGGATAAACTATCCATAGGACTCTGTCCCTGCCCCTTGGCATACTCGTTCACTCCCTGGCCATGGGAGATCAGGCCAGGGATTTGCGACAGAGCCGCTGGGACTGTCTGGGGCAACGGCAGACCCTGAGGAGACCAGGGGATCTCCCGTGGCAGGGAGAAGGGGCCAGGCTGGCTTCTCCAGCAGCATGGCTCAAGTGGGCTCTGACATTGGCCAGGCTGAACCCTGGCTTCACCTTTGGCTCCCTGTGCCAGCCTAAGGCCTCTCAGCCAGGTGGCTAATACCTCATTCTGCCAAGGCCGCTGGGGGTCGCTGCACTCTGCAGGGCTCTGGCTCGGCTGCATTCCCTGCAGGGTGCTATGGAGGTGCTATGGTGGGAGACAGGGTGGCTGGCGCCTGCAGGCCCAGGTTCAGAGATAAGCCATGGGAGATGGGCACAGGGCAGTGGCTGTGGAGAGGTGGCCGTGTGGAGGTGGGCGCAGGTGGTGGGTGTGAGAGGTGGGCACAAGGAGGGTGGGCATGGGGCAGTGGGCGTGGGGTGGTGGGTGTGGAAGGTGGGCACAGGGCGGTGGTGCAAGTGGTGGGTGCAAGTGGTGGGTGTGGGAGATGGGTATAGGGCAGTGCCTGTGTGGATATGGGTGCGGGATGGTGTCCGTGGGGAGGAGGCACAGAGTGGTGGGTGTGGGAGGTGGCACAGGGCGGTAAGCATGGGAGGTGGGTATGGGGTGGTGGGCATTTGGATGTGGGCATGGGGTGGTGGGCATGCAGAGGTGGGCATGGGGTGGTGGGTGTGTGGAGGTGGGTGGTGGGCGTGTGGAGGAGGGCACAGGGCAGTGGTCGTGCAGAGGTGGGCATGGTGGTTGTGGGAGGGAGTGCAGGGCGGCGGGAGATGGGTACAGGGTGGTGGGAGATGGGCACGGGGAAGTGGCTGTGGGGAGATGGGTGCAGGGCAGTGGCTGTTTGGAAGTGGGTGTGGGGTGGTGGCCATGTGGAGTTGGGCGTGGGGCGGTGGCCGTGGGGAGGTGGGTGCTGGATGGTGGAAGATGGGCACGGGGCGGTGGCTGTGGGGCGGTGGGCGCAGGCGGCGGGTGTTGGGAGGTGGCCGTGGGGAGGTGGGCGCAGGCGGTGGGTGTCGGGAGGTGGCTGTGGGCGCTGGGCGGTGGGCAGAGGGAGGTGGGCACGGGGCAGTGTCCGTGTAGAAGTGAGTGCCTGGCGGTAGCTGTGGGGAGGTGGGCGCAGGCGGTGGGTGTTGGGAGGTGGCGGTGGGGAGGTGGGCGCAGGCGGTGGGTGTGAGGAGGTGGCCATGGGGAGGTGGGCGCAGGTGGTGGCCGTGGGGAGGTGGGCGCAGGTGGTGGGTGTGGGAGGTGGGCACAAGGAGGGGGCCGTGGGGAGGTGGGTGCGGGGCAGAGGGCGTGGGAGGGGTGCGGGTACGTACGAGCTGGGTGATGGCGATGCTCTGGCGCAGGAAGATGCAGGCCGGCCCCACCAGCCCATGCAGCACCGAGTAGCTCTGCAGCGGCGGGGTCTGCGGGGCGGCGTCCGGGTCGTCGGGGTTGTGCCTGCCGGAGGCCGGGGAGCCCGGGGCGCCTGAGCGCTGCTTGCCGTCCTACGGCAGAGCGGGCAGTTAGCAGCGAGCGGGGCCCACGCCTCCCCAGCCCGGCAGGCGCTTGGGACCCACATTGGGGGTGGGCTGTATTGACAAGTCACACACAGGGGAGAGGGTAGTCCTGAGCGAGAGACAGCTGGACAGAGGAACATGGACGGGTCCGAGCGAGGCTCCCAGATGCCTCACCCACCAGTGCCCCGCTCACTGCATTGGGACACCCACGTGGCACCAACACACCTGCCTAGCAACCACACACCTGCATGGCACTGACTAATTCGCCTGGCAGTGACACACCTGCCTGTCACCAACACATCCATGAGCCCCGCTGACACCCCCATCCGTCCCCTTACTCCCCATAGGCCAGCACTGACAGCACACGCCCACGGCAAAGTCCCTGCTGGCCCCCACCCCCATCTCACATCCCCTGCGCCCACGTGCACGACACAAACCCGCCGACACTGCAGCCCCCAGTCACACAGATGGTTACACAAACCCAGAGACCCACAGTCCCATCCTCAGCTGCTGAGATGGCAGAGCTTGGGGGGGGGCGGGGGAGGGATGTATACGCCACCTCACTGCCACTGGGGGCCTGATACACTGGCACTGGTGTGTGTGTGTGTGTACTGGGGCCCCGTGGGGGGGTGCTGTGGGGGGGACCATGCACAGGCGGTCTTGGGGGGGATGGGCCTGTTGGCAGGATATCAGAGGCCTATCAGCAGGCAGGCATGAGGCGGGGCCTGGAGGTGGGAGTGAAGTGGGGCCCTGTGGGCACAAGTGGGGCAGGAGCCGATGGGCAAATGGGGGTGGCATAGTGGGCATGGAAGAGGGACCTGGCAGCAGGAGTGTGGGGTGTTTTGGGGACTGGGCCCCAGAAGCAGCTTTAAGGGGGGCATGGGGAGACCGTCGCCCATTGGCAGGTGTGGGGCAGAGGCCCACAGCTGGGCATGGGAGTCTTGCATGCTCCTGCCCCATTCCCACTGGGATGGCTCGTTGCCCCTAAGCAAACCACTCAGGGCAGCCCCAGGCTGTGCATCCCGCAGGGCCGGGCCCCCATCCCCATCACATCCTGCTGACATCAACAGGCCCCACTGAGGGGTCAGTGGACATCAGGGACCCAGGACCCCCCACTCCCTGCAGCAGAGATCCAGTCAGGGCCCTAACACACAGGAGGAGCCGACTGACACCAGGGAGTGGGTCAGGATGAGAGCCCCTCGTAGATGCTGCCACCTGGTACCCATGGCCCTGGGGTGGACGTGTCTCCGGCCCCACCAGCGTGGGCAGTGTGGGGGGCGAGTGAAGGGCAGGGCAGGCAGGGGTGAGCCACAGGCTCTGGGTGCTGACACAGACATAGGAACAGACAGAGGGATCAGTGCCCATGCTCCCCTGCCCGCCCCGCTCCACCCTGGCCTTACCTTCGAGACCCTCCTCTCAGGGGTCTTGGTGCAGTTGCCCATGGCTTGTGGGCCCCCCCTTGCCAGAGAGCATGCCTGTGCGGGGCTGGCGCTGGCCCCGGCCCTGGCGCTGTGCCTGGCGTTCTGGCCAGGGTGGGATTTTTTATAGTAACAGGGGCCGGTGGCTGCGTGGGGATTTGAGGTTTTTATTGAATATCTCTGGATATGCAGGGCGCGGGGGGGGCTCTCTCCCACACACACGTAATCCCAGGATTACTCCCCTCTCAGTCACGCCGCTCCGGGCATGGGGACAGTCCCAGCTGGTCCCCACATGGCCCCTCTCCCCCCCCCACCCTGCACCTGAGGGGCTCACGGCCCCTCTTGCTCCCCCAAGGGCAGCCGGCTGGCCTGCTGCCACTTGGGCACCTGCCAAAGGGGCGCTGCTCCCCCAGCTGGCATGCAGCCCTAATCTCCAATGACAATCACCAGGGATTTACAAATCTCTCCCAGCGGCGGGCCGTGCTGCCCCGAGCCCTGTACACCGTCCCTCGTGATTGCTTGGGGGGGACACCAGAGGCGACATGTGGGAGGCACATGGGGTCATGCCCCCCCTCAAATTTCTGCCTTCCATTTAGCAACAGCTAAATATTCTGAGGGGACCCATCCAGCGGGGGTGCTGCAGACTCTGCCCCACAGGGCACTGGGGGTGGGCAAGGCTTCCGGCAGCCTCTTGGGGATGCCCAGCAGCAAGGAGGCAGCGGCTCTCCCTGGTGGCACTCACCATGTGTCCGTGCAGCATGGGGAGGGAAGGAGCAGCGGGGCGGCGGGCTGAGCACCCCCATACATAGGGCTGCTTCTCCTTCCCTGCTGCTGAAGTCCCAGCACTTCTCGCTGCCTGCTTTGCAGGCTGCCTTGGGGCGAACGCCACGGGGCAGGGCAGGGGCCGCTCTCCCACTCCTATAGCAGGGGCTCTGCCCAGGGGAAACTGCTCCCCTCGGGCTGCGGCGGGGCTGGCTCTGCCTTGCGTTTAGCAACAGCTTCTATCTGAGGCTGTTGGTGTCTGCAAATGCTCACTGGGGGCATCGTGCCAGCAGGGACCTGGTCCCAGCAAGCCTCTGGCAGGCGTCTGACTTGGCTGCATTCGCTGCAGGGAGCCACAGAGAGAGACGGGGTGGCTGGTGCCTGCACAGGCCCAGTGGAGGCCGTGGGCCTGCCCCTGTGGAGCGGTGTCACAGCCCAGAGCCCACTGATCCATGAGGGTGCTGGTGGGTCTCACCATGCTGCCTGGCTGCCAGCCTGCTTCTGCTCCAGCCTGCGGCATGGCCCAGCTCCCGTGCGGCTGCTGTGCTGAGGGGAAGTCAGGGCTAAGCCTGGGGCATCACAAGGCACCTGTGCAGGTGCTGGGGCCCAGAGCTCCCCAAGGCGGCACCATAGGGATTGGCGGAGAGACAACCCTCAACTCTGAGAGCCCAGCCCAGCCCAGCCCGGCTCTCCCCACCGGCAGGGCCAGGGAGCATCCCCCAGCTTTGGCCTACCCCACCCCACTGCCCAGTCCAACCCACCTCACCAGCAGGCTCTTGGACCTTTCCCCCTGCAGCACTGCAGCCTGACCATGCTGCCCGCAGGAGGCCCCACTGGGGAGCCTGACCCTACCTGGCTGGCTCAGGGTAACTCCACCAGGGCAGGGCCTGGCCTGGGCAACTGGCTGGGGGCATTACTGGGATATCACTCCAGGGACCCCCACCCCTGTCCCAGGCAGCCCCTTCCCTGGTGTCTCTCATCCTGCCCCCGCCATTGCCCCAGCTCCCTCCCCGCCACCCCATCTTTTCCACTGTTCCCCAATCCCGCCCCATTCCTGCTGCCACCCTGCTCCCCAATCTTGCCCCACCCTGCCCAATCACCTGCCCAAAGATGGAGCTGAGCAGGGGCACCAGGTCCTCGGCACCCTGGGGCCCCTCCGCAGGGGCCAAGCTGGCCTTGCCCGACGACGCCTCCTCCTCCGGGCTGCGGGCTCTGTGCCTGTCCCAGCAGGGCATGGCCCCCCTCCCCGTGTGCCCTGCGGGGCCTGGCGGCTCTTCGACCCGCTGGCTGCGGCCACTCCTCCTGCGCGAGCCCTGCCTGCTGGCTGGCCGCTGGCGGGAGATGCTCCGGGGGGCCGGGCAGGGGAGCCGGGGCTCGGGCATCTCGCCACACAGGCGCTGTGACTCACGGAGGAAAAGGAACATGCCAGGGATGCTGAGCTCCCTCCTCCTCTTCTTCCTCCCGCCTCTTCCCACTGTGCTCCCTCTGTCTCTCCTCTTCCTCCTCCCCCTGCCACTGCCACACTCCCTCCTCTTCCTCCCACCTCTGCCACACTCCCTCCTTCCCTCCTCTTCTTCCTTCTCCCGCCACTGGGCTCCCTCCTCCACTCCTCCTGCCACAGGCCTTCCCTTTCTCCCTCCTATGCTCCCTCCCTTCTCCCCCTTCCACACTCCTTTGCTCCCTCCGTCCTTCCCTGGGCCTGCCGCACTCTCTCCCACCCTGGCACCCTCCCTCTGGCTGTGCTGGGTGGCTCCCGGCTCCCTTCTCTCTGCGACTTGAATGCAGGCTCCCAGAAGAGCCAGCTCCAGCTGGCAGCTCTGTCCACCCCCACCCCCCTTGCTCGGGTCCCCTTCCTGCTGCCTCTCTGAATCAGGTTCCCTCATTGCCAGGAGTGAGATTGCAGGGGGGTGGAGGGGGAAATTGGATCTGAGGGGTCAGACACGCGACCCGGCCCCTTCTCCGCCGGGTAAAACTACCCGTGCGGCCCGAAACCGGAGAGTGCCTGGGGCTGCCAAGGGGATGGTGAGAGTGGGGCATCCTGGCTACAGCACCTGGCCTCTCCCAGCAGGGGGCACTGTGGGGAGTGGGGCAGGAGTGCTGGCTAGGGGGAGAGCAGTGGAGAGGGTAGGGTTTGGAGGGGTAGGCTGACTGTGGGGTTTGGGGAGGTGGGAGGGCTTTCTCCTTTCTTGTGGTAGTGGCTGTGAGGCTGGTTGCAGGAAGCGGGGGGTCCCTGGCTGCAGCCGGGTGGGGTTGCGAGACCAGTGCAGTCCCAGCCAGCTTCCTTGTGCATCCGTAACTGGATGCCACCTGCCCAGCACCATGAAATCTGAGACAGTGGGCACTAGCCCAGCTCCCCCCGCCAGCTCCCCAGCCGCTCCCTGCCTACAGCCCGCTCCCATATTCCCCCACAGCTCTCCCAGCCTGTTTAGCTCTGTCCCCAGCCCGCACCCCCCACACTTCTATTCCCAAATCCCCCTATAGCCCCCCGCACAGGTCTCCACCCCCCCAGTGCAGCCCTGCGGCCCCCCTAGTCCTTGGACCAGCTCCCGCACACAACCCCACTCATAGCACCATCCCCATACTCCCTTCCCTGTGGCCTGCGTAGCCTCCCCCAGCCCCTCCTCCACCCCCCTGCCAGCCACCGTGCTCTCACCCAGCCCGCCCCCCACAACTACCTCCAGATCACCCAACCCTTACCTGTCCCCCCACAGGCTACACCCAACCCCTTCCATCCCCCCAGCCTTCACACAAACCTTGCCCAGGCCCCCCACAGGCCTCCCAACCCACACCATCTAACCTAACCCCCACTCTGCCCCCCAACCCCTACCTGCCACCCCAGCCCTCCCCAACCTCATCAGATGTGCCCTAGCTGTGAAGTGTGGGGGAAGGCTCCTGGGGAAAGGCAGTGTCTCTCTGTGCGGCACAGAGCTCTCTCCAGCCCTGGGGGGTTGCATGTGGGGTGTAGGGCTTGTGTCAGAGAAGCCACCTGTTAGCTTTGGGGGCGTTGGAAGAAGAAGGGGTGATTCAGGACCCCCCCCCACTACGCCTGCCTGCATTAGCCGCAATGCATGTGGGGTGGCTGCCAGGGAAGGGCACGGACCCCTCCCTCCCCCCAGTATCTGCGAGAAATCAGGTCACCTCCCAGGGTGTGGAAACTAATACCAGGGAGGCAGCCTGGGGGAATGACCAAGGTAATTACAGCCAGGAAGGAGGACGACCCCCCCCGCCCCGACTGCCTGATGGACTATGAAGACATCTCACACACACACACACACACACACACACACACACTGGGTGGGGGAGGGGAGCCCCTGGACTTGGTATGTGGGAACAAAAGGCTGCCCCAGGGGGCTGGGAGATCAGTTCTCTTCCTCCAGAGAAGCTGAGGTAAAGCCACAGGAGTCCCAGCCCCCTTTGTGCCCCCCCTCCCCCAGAGGGGTCCTGCCCTTCTCCTCAGCCCCTGACACCTTTTCCCCTGTGTTCCCCAACTCGGTTCCCACCAGTGTTTTCCCCAGGAATTGAAATGGGGGGGGTGTTTAAATTTACAGGGGTGTGTGTGTGTGTGTGTCAGGGCCGATGAGGGGGGAGACTATGAGGGGTGAATGGGGGCTGTATGGCACCATAGTAAAAACTGAAAAATGGTTCATGACCATTTTATTAGATTTTAAAATCATCACACAAATTAAAGCTGGCTACTCAAGCCTTCTGTGAAGCACGATGTCTACATCCTTCTTGGTTTCTTGTTATAATTTTGCACAACTCTCTTAATGAACTTCTTGAATGCAACACATTCATCTTTGGTGGCTTCTCGTGTGTCCGGTACTTCCATTCCTTCAATGGATATGCTCATTAGTTCATTCACATGATCAGGCAGAAGGCGATTTCTTTCAAGACACAAAGTTCTATTCAGTGATGAAAAAGAATGCTCGACTGTAGCTGTTGTGACTGGGAGTAGCAAGAGATGAATTCCTACTTCTTTCAGCCCCGGAAACACAGCAAGAAGATCGGGTCGAGCCACTAGTGATGACAAAAAAGAAGTTGAAGACAAATCTTCATTCGTTCGTCATAGGATATTCCACTCTGTGTTCAAATTCTCTATTCTGTCCTGAGCACATGGCAGCCGCATTGCTGGTAGTGCCTCACTCCACTCAACTGTCGGTGTTTTATAGGACAGGGATCTATAAAAGCTACGTAGAGGTTGAGTAGAATCTAGAAGTTGCTGTTGTAGATTTTTAAGAATCAAGTTTGTGTACTTTTTCAGTTGTCTTAACAAACACTTCTTGTCCTCTTCACTTAAGGATTCAATATAAATGCCTTCATTAGTCAACTTCTGGACTGAAGTCTTTACTTCTTCCAGTACTTTTTCAGTGGATAGCTCTCTGATTGATCCAAATGTAGCTTCTGGACCAGCTTTGCTGGACAAAGATCTACTACTATTGTAGCAGATGCCTGGATGGCATTGTTTAATGATCTAAGTGGTGTCAACAGTAGACTTAGGAGAGAAAATGGCAATAGTCTCCTCTGAACGTAGTAGCAAAAGTAATCCACCAGCCTCACGACTTAGATCCATCCCATCTTGGTAGATACTTTCCAAAGCCAGTAATAATGGCTGGAGTAATTTTAAGACAACAGCCAGGGCTCGCTCATGAGAAAGCCAGCAGGTTTTCCCAGGTTGGACTAATTGGAACTTCAGTCCCAGTGTATCTTCTATATTTGCCAAGATATTCAGTCTTTTTGGACTCTTGCTGAAAAAAGAATATAATGAAGACATTAAATTTATAGCTTTTTAAATGCCTTTTGAAGAGTCTGCAGCTCGTACTAGTGCTAGTTGGAGAAGATGGCCTCTGCAGTGTGTATAGGAGAGACGAGGGTTACACTTTTCTGTGAGTAAAGCTTGTGCTCCACCATGTCTTCCAGAGAAGTTTGCAGCTCCATCAAATGCACAAGCAGCCATCTGTTTGGGGTCCAATTGACAAGCATTTAACTCTTCTAAGATGTGGGTTGTCACCGATGCAGCCAATCTGTCTTCTATAACTTGACCATCTAGAAATCCATCGACTGGCCTACCACTGACATCAAGATAACGTACACAATGCCTTAGTACTTGATGACCATTTGCATTGATGCATTCATCAGCCATGTATGCAAATTTTTTGATTGTGGTGAGAGAGTTCTTCACTTTTTCAACTGTTGACTCTTTCACTGTTGCACCACATGCGTCTAGCCAGTCTGTTGAGTTTCTTGCAGAAAGATAGTGAGCATTTGCTGGTCTTGTTCGGAACCAGTGTTCAACTTCAGGATGAACAAGTGACAATGCCCTGAACATTGGCCTCCAGTTTGCAGTGTGTGGTATCTCTTCCTTAAATAGAAAGTACGATGCCACGGCCACGTTTGTTCGCATGAACTGTGTTGTGTAACAGCCTCATTAACACTCACCGGTGTTGTCCTTGGTCAGTGGAGACTCAGAGTTCAGAGGTGCTTTCACATCAGTTCACCTCCCAGGTGTGGGGCAAGAAGGCACCTTGCTCGTTCCTCCAGCTGCTCACTGTTCGCTCTGGCCACTGTTGTTTGTTGTGCCACCGTTCACTCCATCGACCTGTTGCCAGTGGCCCTGCGCCGTCACCTTCTGCTGCCACCTGCCACTGTGACCTCTGCTAGTTGGTCTCTCGAGGTACCAACTAGCTCTCAGTGATTTCAGCTGAGCTCTCAGTGAGGGAACCTTGCGGCTAGTGCAGCCTGGGCCGTCTCTTCCATAGAAACACTGTCCCACAGCAGCTCTAAGCACTTAGACCTGATTATCAGGGATTTCAGCTGTAGCGGTCACTTAACACAACAAAAGACTATCTATGGAGCCTAATCAGCTCTGTCTTTAAACAGTGGAGAGGGGCAGGTCAAATCGTACTTGTGACTCAGGAAGATCATCAAGCAAAACACCTGCCCCCACCCTCTCTCTTGACGCCCTCAATCAGCACAGGCTAAGTACAGTTCTACTGCCCTTTACTCATACAATAAGAACAACATTTCTTTACCCCCCGCATTCAAGTGATTTGTACCCCAACCCCAACCAATACTTATTATTAGGTTGGCCAACATCGAAATGAATGCACTGACATGGTCATAAAAACAACAGCTGTATAAGGAAGCTAGTCTATGTTCTTACTTTTCAAATCTATTATAATTTTTCAGATAAAATATGTGTATCATACCCTTTATATGCTTTTAAAGTGTGTATTAATATTTCAATTTCAATTCAAATTTCCAAACAATCATTAAATTGACAACACTGAAGGTAACTAGTTCACAAAATTGGGGAGGATGTTGGGGAAATTCAGGGGGGAAACACCCCATAGGGGGGTGTCAAGGTTCCTTCCCCACTCTGAACTCTAGGGTACAGATATGGGGACCAGCATGAAAACCCCCCTAAGCTTATTTTTACCAGCTTAGGTTAAAACTTTCCCAAGGTACAAACTATTTTACCTTTTGTCCTTGGACCTTATTGCTGCCACCACCAAGCATCTAACAAAAATAACAGGGAAAAAGCCCACTTGGAAACGTCTTTCCCCAAAAAATCCTCCCCAAACCCTACACCCCCTTTTCTGGGGAAGGCTTGATAAAAATCCTCACCAATTTGCATAGGTGAACACAGACCCAAACCCTTGGATCTTAAGAACAATGAAAAACCATTCAGGTTCTTAAAAGAAGAATTTTAATTGAAGAAAAAATAAAAGAATCACCTCTGTAAAATCAGGATGGTAAATACCTTACAGGGTAATCAGATTCAAAACACAGAGAACCCCTCTAGGCAAAACCTTAAGTTACAAAAAGACACAAAAACAGGAATATCCATTCCATTCAGCACAGCTTATTTTATCAGCCATTTAAACAAAACAGAATCTAACGCATATCTAATTAGATTGCTTATTAACCCTTTACAGGAGTTCTGACCTGCATTGCTGCTCTGGTCCTGGCAAAAGCATCACACAGACAGACAGACAGACCCTTTGTTCCCCCCCACTCCAGCTTTGAAAGTATCTTGTCTCCTCAATGGTCATTTTGGTCAGCTGCCAGCGAGGTTATCTTAGCTTCTTAACCCTTTACAGGTGAAACGGTTTTGCCTCTGGCCAGGAGGGATTTTATAATTCTGTATACAGAAAGGTGGTTACCCTTCCCTTTATATTTATGACAGGGGGTGTAGGGAAATCCCTGCTTCCCACCTCACAGCTGGCCTTGATGTGGATTTCTCAGCCTTGGGGCCTCTTTGGCTGGCTGGCCCCTCTGTGAATTTGGGTTGGGTTCAGCTTTTCTTTAATGGCCCAGACAGGGAGGTGACACCTGTCCACCTGAGAGCAGATCGAAATGCCCCCCCTCCCACTGGGTACCCATACAAGGCATTGGAGGAAACTGAGGCACGCATTGGTCATCATAAAAATATTACAGAACCATCCCTCTTCATGACAGATGGGCATTGGCAGAGGGCTGGTTCTGTGCATGGGTGAAGTATGAAATTATGCAAGATCACAGCAGAAATGCCATCCAGGGACTAAACCAGGAAATAAATCAAATGTACCTTGCCCCTCCCCACCCCAGAGAAGGGGGAATGGCCAGGGGCATGGAGCCCAATGTGACCCAGAGAAGGGCAAGTGATGGGGTTGGGTGTGTGTGAGGGGAAACGAGGCAGTGAGCAGGGCATCACCTGATGTGGGAAGGAGCCGGGGCGGGGTGGGGGGAGGCAGTGAGCCTAGCATCCCCTCATGGGGGGAGGGGCGGGGGTGTGGCCAAAGAGCCCGGCGTGACCCACAGTGGGGCAAGGGCGAGTGGGAGCCCCTAGCCCAGTCTGACCCAGTTGTGGTGGGCAAGAGTGGGTGGGAGCCCCGAGCCCAGTCTGACCCGGTTGCAGGGGCACTGAGCCCAGCCCGAGCCAGTGGGGGCAGAAGGGCCGGGGGTGCAGCGCAAGCCGTGTTGCGGGGTTCGGCAGGTGCTGGTCACAGACCCAAGGATCAGCCAGTCCATGGGGCAAGGTCCTGGCTGGGGCTGGAATGTTAGAAACTGCTACCAGCACAATGTGCTACTGGCAGCTATGACTGACGCCTAGCAGCTCTCTTAGAGGCCCTGTCACCATCTGCTACCTCTCCCCTTTCCCTATCTCCTGGTCTGGGCATGGCCTGTTGGGATGGTTAGGGGCACTGCTCACCCCCTTTGCTACTGTGGTGAAATCTCCCATTTAAATGTGGACACAAATAAAGAACAGTATTTCTGTAAGCTGGAGAAGCAGTGTGCAAAACTGCTCTACGTAAAACTCTGACTGAAGGGCTTTGTCCTCTATTGGTCCCTCTCCATAGTAGATTAGAGGTTTATTTGCCGCTGGCTATACAATTTCTAATGTAGGCCAAACATTAACTAGCGGGAAGCATTGTAAACAGTATTTGAAATACTTATGAATAACTTTTCAACGCAAGCAGTTAGGGGGTGCTGCCGGTGGGTGCCTGCCTATCAATGCCTCTCCCACCCCCAGTGCCTCCTGCCCGCTAGGGGGCCCCACCAATCAGTGCCTCCCACCTGCCATGGATCAGCTGTTTCGTGGCATCCGGAGGCACTGGAGGGGAGGGCGAGGGTGCAGCGCGCTCTGGGGAGGGGGCAGAATGGGATGGGAAGAGGTGGAGTGGGGGCAGTGTCTGGGCAGAGCTGGGGGGGGAGCAACCCCTGCAGCAGATTAGAAACTCGGTGCCTAAGGTAATGAGGCATAAAAGTCAGAAATGGTTACAAGAAAAATAGAGATAAAAACTTACTAGTATCTGCTTAAGAAACTCTCTCAATTGCAAAGCAAATTTTCTTACCACATGCTCCAGTAGACTACTGACAAAACTTTCATAGAATCATAGAATCATAGACTATCAGGGTTGGAAGGGACCTCAGGAGGTCATCTAGTCCAACCCCCTGCTCAAAGCAGGACCTATCCCCAATCAAATCATCCCAGCCAGGGCTTTGTCAAGCCTGACCTTAAAAACTTCCACCACCTCCCTAGGTAACGCATTCCAGTGTTTCACCACGCTCCTAGTGAAAAAGTTTTTCCTAATATCCAACCTAAACCTCCCCCACTGCAACTTGAGACCATTACTCCTTGTCCTGTCCTCCTCTACCATTGAGAATAGTCTAGAACCATCCTCTCTGGAACCACCTCTCAGGTAGTTGAAAGCAGCTATCAAATCCCCCCTCATTCTTCTCTTCTGCAGACTAAACAATCCCAGTTCCCTCAGCCTCTCCTCATAAGTCATGTGTTCCAGACCCCTAATCATTTTTGTTGCCCTTCGCTGGACTCTCTCCAATTTATCCACATCCTTCTTCTAGTGTGGGGCCCAAAACTGGACACAGTACTCCAGATGAGGCCTCACCAATGTCGAATAGAGGGGAACGATCATGTCCCTCGATCTGCTCGCTATGCCCCTACTTGTCAGGGCCCCTCCCCTAGTGTCCAATGGCTATTTCAATTGTCTTAGGTGCAGCGAATGAGGTGGGCAGAGAGGGAGGGTGTCTCAGGGTGTTTGAGTTTCCTTTGTTTCCCTTCCTGCTTCATGACTCTGTTATAAAGGCAAGTATACATTCTTTTGTTTAGGACAGACCTCTTTGCTGACTTTTGTTCGGACAGGTCTGTGGGATTTGGAACATCTCTTAAAACCAGAACACAGGAAAATCTTATGTAAGCAGTGTCAGGATGAGCTCCACCCTGACATCTGGTGATGAGGTGTGGCAAGTTGTGGAAAAGAACTTCAGGAGCTGGTCTCATTTGCATAGGCACACCCACGCCGCCTAGAATGAGGCCATAGCTGCCCAAATGGTCACTTTGGCTGCTGTGGGATCCCCAGTGTCTCTGTTATTGGGGCAGGAAGAATAAATTGTTATTACCCTGATTATGGGAACTGTGCTTGGAACTATACTTGGCCTTTTGTTATGATGGAGGGATTCACCATCAACTAAGTAGCACTCGCTAGGCAAGGGTCATGGGTTCCAAAACTCTGTGAATTGAGAGAAATTGGGGACAAGTATTAATACTTGGTGGCATGGGCCCCTGGGTGAGGGACTTACATGCTAATTGCACTTCCTCCTCTCTCCATGGTGGAATATCAGAGCTAATTTTGATTTCATTAGGAGTCTAGTTACAGGCTGCTGAGCTCACTTTGGGCTAATGGTGCACCAGCACTGAGGCTCCCCTACTACAAGCTGAATTCACTGAGTGTTGTGTTAAGTAGTGGGAGAGCCTGAAGATATATTGTGGAGCAGTTTGCGGGACAGCTGGAGTGCCTTGTGGACAGGCTGGTGGAGCAGTTTGTGGGACAGCGGGAGCTGCTTGTGGGCAGCGGAGCTGAGCGAAGCAGTTCATGGGGCGGCTGGTGGAGTGGAGCAAAGGCCTATGGAGCTGTGGGGTGGTCAGCTTCAGATCACGTAAGGTGCCCCTTACCTCTCTTTCCCCCCCCATCTCCACCCAGGTTGGGAGGTAAAGCTCTGCAGATAAACTTTCGAAGTCTGGGGCTCCCCTGACCAGGGACAGAGACTTTTGGGCCATTGGACTTTTGGGACTTTGGGTGATTTGGGGATGTTGGACTCAAGAACAAAAGGGAAAGGGCATGCCCCAATTTGCTCGGGTTGGGTTTTTGCTCATGGGTTGTGTTATGAATCCTGTTCGTGGTGTTTCCCCAACATAATGCCACATTGTTTCTCTCTGTTATTAAAAGGCTTTTGCTATGCTCAGACTATGTGCTTGCGAGAGGGGAAGTATTGCCTCTTGGAGGCGCCCAGCGGGGGTGGTATATATTTGTCCCAGGTCACTGGGTGGGGGCTCGAGCCGGTTTGCCTTGTGTTATTGGAATGAATCCCCTAGATATTGAACCCGGCCCTTGTTACTGCCAACTCTGACGGGCAGAAGGGTTACACTTATAATTTCCCATACAATGTTGTCACACCTATTTTATCAGGACAATACTGACCAGAAAATATGAGTTTTCATAAAGTTCACCCCCTCCCTCAGTTTGGAGGGGAATATATCACGGCCTTTGCCCCTTGAGCTAAGATTCACATACACTTCACTCCAACTCACTGGTTTAGATAAAGCAAAAAACAAGTTTATTAACTACAAAAGATAGATTATAAGGGCTAGCAAACAGATCAAAGCAGATTACCTAGCAGATAAACAAAAAATGCAAACTAAGCTTAGTATACGAAATAGACTGGATATGAATAGCAGATTCTCACACTAACTGATGGTACAAGCAGGCTGCAGATTCTTAAGGAGCAAGCTGCCCTTTCTTTACAGCCTGGAAGCCCCAGGTCTTTCATGCACAGGCTAGAAACCCCTTCCCCCAGTTCAGTCTTTGTTCCTCAGGTGTTTCCAGGAGTCTTCTTAGGTGGGGAGAGCAGAACCACAAATTATGTCACTCCCTGCCTTATATAGCTTTAGCATCTCGTGGAAACCCTTTGTCCCAAATTCAGTTTGTGGAAAAACACTGACATCCCAAAATGGAGTCTGGAATCATGTGACCTGGTCACAGGTCCTTGCATACCTTGCTGAGTCATCACAGCCATTACTCACATGTTGTCTGGAGTGTCCTCAGAGAGGCTCAGGTGGTGGATAAACATCTCCTAAGACCTCTTGTTTTCCCTAATGGCCCATTACCAGGAATGGGCCCTTCCCATCCAGCTATCTAGGCTGAAAGCATCTTGTCTAGTGGCTGTTACCCAGGTAAAACTACATCTGAAATACAGATACATAGTCACTATTCATAACTTCAGATACAAAACTGATACATGCGCACAAATAGGATAATCATATTTGGCAAATCATAACTTTTCCAATGACACCTCACATGACTTATCTTGTACAAGATGGCATCATAATTATGCCATAATCATATATTAATAATATCACTGTGAAGACTATGGGGCGTGGTGTCACACCTCCCCCATTAGATTACTGCCAGAGGGTTAGTCACTGACTAATGCGGAGGCAGATGCTTAATGCCCGCTTTAGGTTTTGGCTCTATGACTCCCAAGTGTTACCAAACATTCTACCGTCACCCAGTTTCTTTTCTGTGTTTCTTTTCCCAGGTTGCCTGAAAACATTCTTGTGTGTAGCATTGTTAACATAATGCAGATATCAATTTATTTTAGAGTGTCGGTGTCTTGGCATTTAGCCACCAATGCCATGAGATGGTGTGCCTCAGTTTCCCCTTCCACACAGCAGACTGGGTTTGTTATGCTTTTTCTGCTGTGCCAAGCTCTAATCCTGTTTACAGGTATTAGTTGAGAAGCAGTATCCTTATAGGACTTCCCTGATACCACTCCTAGCATGTTCAAAAGTTCTTCCCAACAATCATGCATGTTACACCTTTTCAAAGGATTTACCTTCAATATAACCAACAAACGGTGTATTATGAGACTTAACAGTACCAGCAAATTCATGACACGGAGGCGTTTCCAAGTGCCATGCCTTCTGTTTAGACAGTCTGGTTTGTTTAATATTCATTGTTTTTTTCTACTCCTCCCTGAACCATAGCAGGTGTTCAGATACTGGTCTCTCTTCCCTGTTAGTGTTTTTTTCCAGTGTCCCCTTCAGTAAGGGTGTGATGGGATCCCCAGGGTGCATCCTGGGACTGTGGGACTGCTGTGCCCCCTTAAACTCTCTCCAGCCTGGGCTGTCTCTCACAATGCTTTGCTAGTGACAAGCAGCAAGCCCCGCCAGATGCTGTGATCACTCAGCACAACAGCAAGTGGAGACTCACACCCAGCTAGATTGCATGAATGCTCCCAGAGCCACGCATGAATCACACAGAGAAAGGCACCAGAGCCAAATCCCCCCAGCTCCCAGCACTGTATCTCAGGAAAATACTGTCTTGCACTGCTCAAGACGAGCAGTGCAAATTTATTATTTGGTTCACCGCTTCGTCAATGGAAAGCGGATATGCACCAGCCTTTGCAAAACCTGAGCAGATTTGCCACACACTTCCTACAAACTCACTGGTAAAGATAAACAGTAAAACAAATTTATTGACTACAAAATATAGATAGGCAAAAAGTCAGCGTTAGTTACCAAAAGAAATAAAATATAACCACGCAGTCTGAACTCTCAACCCTATTAGACTGGGCAACAACTAGATTCAGCAGGTTTTCCTCACCCCACGGGATATTGCAGTTCAGATTTAAAAATTTTATTAAAGCGAATGTTTAATCAAATGTACACAAGTTAAGAAGGAAGGTACTGTACATCTGGGGTCAGGCTTAAGTTATGGGAGGTTACAAGTGTAACCCTTCTGCCCTTCAGAGTTGGCAGCAACAAGGGCCAGGTTCAATATCTAGGGGTTCCATTCCAATAACACAATGCAAAACCGGCTCGAGCCCCCACCCAGTGACCTGGGACAAATATATACACCCCCACCCCCACCCCCGCTGGGCGCCTCCAAGAGGCAATACTTCACCTCTCACAAGCACGGAGTCTGAGTGTAGCAAAAGCCTTTTAATAACAGAGAGAAACAATGTGGCATTATGTTGGGGAAACACCACAAACAGGATTCATAACACAACCCATGAGCAAAAACCCACCCCAAGCAAATTGGGGCATGTCCTTTCCCTTTGGTTCTTGAGTCCAGCAACCCCAAATCACCCAAAGTCCCAAAAGTCCAATGGCCCAAAAGTCTCTGTCCCTGGTCAGGGCAGCCCCAGAGTTCGAAAGTTTATCTGTAGAGTTTTACCTCCCAACCTGGGTGGAGATGGGGGGGAGGGAAAGAGGTAAGGGGCACCTTACGTGATCTGAAGCTGACTGCCCCACAGCTCCATAGGGCTTCACTCTGCTCCGCTCCGCTCCACCAGCCGGTCCATAAACTGCTCCGCTTGGCTCGCAGTCCCACAAGCAGCTCCTGCCGTCCCACGAACTGCTCTGCTCAGCTCAGCATCCCACAAGCAGCTCCCGCCATCCCACGAACTGCTCTGCTCGGCGTCCCACAAGCAGCTCCCGCCATCCCATGACTGCTCCACCAGCCAGTCCACAAGCCGCTCCAGCCGTCCTGCAAACTGCTCCACAATATATCTTCAGGCTCCCCCCACTACTTAACACAACACTCAGTGATTTCAGCTCTTAGTCAGTTTTTAGCTCTTTTGTGATTTCAGCTGGTAGTAGGGGAGCCTTAGTACTGGTGCACCATTAGCCCAAAGCAACTTCAGCTCAGCAGCCTGTAACTAGACTCCTGATAGACTCAACATTAGCTCTGATAGTCCACAGTGGAGAGAGGAGGAAGTACAATTAGCATGTGAGACCCATACCACCAAGTATTAATACCTGTCCCCAGCCTCTTTCCATGCACATTGTTTTGGAACCCATGTCCCTTGCCTAGCGAGTGCTACTTAGTTGATGGTGAATCCCTCCATCATGACAAAAGGCCCAGTACAGTTCCAAGCACAGTTCCCATAATCAGGGTAATAACAATTTATTCTTCCTGCCCCAATAACAGAGACACTGGGGATCCCACAGCAGCCAAAGTGACCATTTGGGCAGCTATGGCCTCATTCTAGGTGGGGTGGGTGTGCCTATGCAAATGAGACCAGCCCCTGAAGTTCTTTTCCACAACTTGCCACACCTCACCACCAGATGTCAGGGTGGAGCTCATCCTGACTCTGCTTACACAAGTATCGGTAACAAGGTTCACAAGATACATACATAGCACATAACCAGCATAGAGCCAGATTGGGGTGCAGGAGTTTTTAAAGTGTCAGTGAATAAGTGATCTCGGGTAAGCCACCCATAGAATGTATTTAGAGTCTAATTCAGTGTTGTTATAGCAAATAGGTGTATAGTACTGTACACAGATTTCACCCTTGAAATCTGGACCAGACCTCTCAGTTGGAGTCTTCAGAGTGTCCTTGTTGCTTGCAGCATAGGTGGGGGCGGAAGAAAGGCCAAGCATGCGCCCCCTGTGTTCGATTTTATACTCTGAGTCCTATGTGCTTGGGGATCACAAGTCCAGGCACGTCTGGGGGACACTGCTGAGTCCCCAGGCAATGTTAAGCAATTCCCCTGGTGTGGCCTCTTGCAGGTGAGTCATTGAATTGTAGCTCCCTTGCTGGACAATAGCTGTTGTTGGATTGTTTGACACCCCGCCAGGGTGTTGGTTTCTTTCCTTGCTGTTGCCTCTAGGGAGCTAATATCTGGCTGATTCCCCAATTTACGGCATGTTTTAATGACATGTTTAAATAATCCTACAACACAATTCTCGTAACTTCATATGCATTCATGATACACATATATAGAGAGAGAAACGACTTTCAGCAGATCATAACCTTTCCCTGGATACCGTACAAGGCAGGCTTTATACGTAAGATCATGATTATATAAAAAAAATGAGGAATATGGGGGTTCCAGGATGCTCCCCCAAGATACAGAATGTCACAAAGGGTTCTCAGTTTATGTAGGTCTTTGGGGTTTTGGTGAGGCAAGGATGTGAGGGGACCTTGCATGGTGTCTGGCTCTCTGTGGAGCTGCATTTGGTCTCCAGGGTTATGCCCATGCAAAAAATCCTCCCCATTCCCAACCCACCCCCCTGCTCCTAGGATTTTGTGATTTACCCTCCCGGCACTGGGACTTTCCCCACCCCCTTTTTCATAGAGGGCTGTGATCCTCCAGCAGCTTTTCCTTAGCTGTTTGCTGTATCTTATCCACCCTGGAAATTGCTTCCTCCTCCCCTTTCTCAGGTGAGTCATTAGCATTTTCACCGACATTCAAGTCTTTAGTAGGATTCTCATCCCATCTTAAAGAGACAGAGTTCGTTTCCACAAGTACATTACGAACAGCATTTTTCCAAAAGTGGGACCTGGATTGGGGTATCCTCACTTAAGTCCCCAGCAAAATCATGGAGCAGGTCCTCAAGGAATCCATTTTGAAGCACTTGGAGGAGACGAAGGTGATCAGGAACAGTCAGCATGGATTCACCAAGGGCAAAGTCATGACTGACCAACCTGATTGCCTTCTATGACGAGATAACTGGCCCTGTGGATATGGGGAAAGCAGCGGATGTGAAATATCTTGACTTTAGCAAAGCTTTTGATATGGTCTCCCACAGTATTCTTGCCAGCAAGTTAAAGAAGTATGGGCTGGATGAATGGACTATAAGGTGGATAGAAAGCTGGCTAGGTTGTCGGGCTCAACAGGTAGAGATCAATGGCTCGATGTCTAGTTGGCAGCTGGTATCAAGCGGGGTGGCCCAGGGGTCAGTCCTGGGGCCGGTTTTGTTCAACATCTTTATCAATGATCTGGGTAATGGGATGAATTGCACCCTCAGCAAGTTCACAGATGACACTAAGCTGGGGGGAGAGGTAGATATGCTGGAGGATAGGGATAGGGTCCAGAGTGACCTAGACAAATTGGAGGATTGGGCCAAAAAAAAAAATCTGATGAGGTTCAACAAGGACAAATGCAGAGTCCTGCACTTAGGACGGAAGAATCCCATGCACTGCTACAGGCTGGGGACCGACTGGCTAAGCAGCAGTTCTGCCGAAAAGGACCTGGGGATTACAGTGGACGAGAAGACGGATATGAGTCAGCAGTGTGCCCTTGTTGCCAAGAAGGCTAACGGCATATTGGGCTGTATAAATAGGAGCATTGCCAGCAGATTGAGGGAAGTGATTATTCCCCTCTATTTGGCACTGGTGAGGCCACACCTGGAGTATTGCATCCAGTTTTGGTCCCCCCACTACAGAAAGGATGTGGAGAAATTGGAGAGAGTCCAGTGGAGGGTAACAAAAATGATTAGGGGACTGGAACACATGACTTATGAGGAGAGGCTGAGGGGACTGGGATTGTTTAGTCTGCAGAAGAGAAGAATGAGGGAGGATTTGATAGCTGCTTTCAACTACCTGAAAGGGGGTTCCAAAGAGGATGGATCTAGATGGATCTGTTCTCAGTGGTGGCAGATGACAGAACGAGGAGCAATAGTCTCAAGTTGCAGTGGGGGAGGTCTAGGCTGGATATTAGGAAAAACTTTTTCACTAGGAGGGTGGTGAAGCACTGGAATGGGTTACCTAGGGAGGTGGTGGAATCTCCATCCTTAGAGGTTTTTAAGGCCTGGCTTGACAAAGCCCTGGCTGGGATGATTTAGTTGGTGTTGGTCCTGCTTTGAGCAGGGGGTCGGACTAGATGACCTCCTGAGGTCTCTTCCAACCCTAATCTTCTATGATTCTAAGATTCTATGATCCTCTGTCATCCCTCTCTCTATCCCAAAGAGGTCAGTTGTGTGACTGCTCCCCTCTGGGAGGTCAGTTACACAGTTCCCTCTTAAAACCTGAGCTACAGGTTGGGTGCCTGGCTGCACAGAAACTGACCCAGCGTTTCAGTCCTGGGTGAACCCCTCCCCACATGTGATCAGTGAGGAGACATCCCTGTACTCCCACTAATTCCTTTTCAGTTTCCTCCTCTGATCCCCGCTCTAAGACACACACCTAGAGTGGAATCTGTCCCCTGTCCAGCTGTGATGAGCTCGCAGCTAACAGCCTGAACAGTTCTTTCCCTGGCAGGCACTACACCCTCCTCCCTCTCGGAGTTGGGTTTGCCTCCAGCTACAGAGTCAATGGAACCCTCACCCAGTGATCTCTACTCTCTGGACTATCATCCTCCTCTGGACTTCCCTCTAGGACACATCTCCCTATGTACGTGAGGTCTGTCACTTGCTTATCTGCAACCTGCTGGCAGCCAGCAACCTGGACAGTTTTCTCACTGGCGGGCAACACCCCCCGCCCCTGCCCTTTCTGGGGGAAATGCTGCCTTCAGCTACTGGGCGAGAGCTGGTCTCAACCACACACCCCTGGAAGCATACCATTTTCCACTGCTGCAGAGGAATTAAAGAGACACTCTCCCCTTACTCCAGCAGTACCTGAGACCTTATTGTTTTCCTCTGGGGTTTCAGCTTAATACTCAACAGGGTTAAAAAATTTTTTTTAAACTTACAATCCTTTTTTTCCAATAAATCTTTTATCTGGTTCTGCTTCTTTCGCAAGTTTAGTTGGTGGTTTCTTTCTTTTTCTTTCCCCTCCATGGCCAATTTCTGGATCTTAATTTCTTTATCTTCCTCTATCTGTTTCAGTTGCAAAACTCTCTGGTGTGCTGTTTCTTGCCTTGCATTCTCTGCTTTCATGACTTGCTTCTGGGCTTCAATTACTTTTTTTCTGAAATTCTTTTATCTCCAACAGTCTTTGGGGTTCTCTTTTTCTTCTGCCTGCACTCTGCACAGTTCCAAATTCACAATGGTTTCACTATTTTCACTCATCTTGCTGCTTTTCTGTCCCTAACTCCCTTGCCTGAAATAAGCAAACAGAAAATAACAAACCGGTAACCTCTTTGACTGATCTCAAGCCACTACACTTAAAATCACCACCAGCCTATGAAGTGCAAATCTCACTCAGAGCAACAAGTTGTGCATATAACCCTGCTCGACCATGCCATTGTGATGGGTTCCCACAGGGGTGCCACCTGGAACTGAGGTACCACTGAGCCCTCTGACCAACCATCCTGGGCTCCCTCTCTCACTATGCTGCTGTGAAAAGCTGCAAAGCCCTCCAGACTGCCCTTTCACTAGCTTCAGAACATGCAGGCTCTCTATCCAGGCCCTGCAATGAACCAACAACAGAAAGGCTACAGCTAAGGCAACTCCCAGCTCTCCAGGCACGCACCCCCTCAGGAGTCAAAACCCAAAGTAATATCATCTTGTGCTGCACAGGGAACTGCACAGTGTAAGCTCATAAAGTTCACCCCCTCCCTCAATGTGGAGAGGGATATGCAACAGCCTTTGCCCCTTGAGATAAGATTCTCATACACTTCACTCCAACTCACTGGTTTAGATAAAGCAAAAACAAGTTTATTAACTACAAAAGATAGATTTTAAGTGATTATAAGGGATAGCAAACAGATCAAAACAGATTACCTAGCAGATAAACAAAAAATACAAACTAAGCTTAGTATACGAAATAGATTGGATATGAATAGCAGATTCTCACACTAACTGATGGTACAAGCAGGCTGCAGATTCTTAAGGAGCAAGCTGCCCTTTCTTTAGCTTGGAATCCCCAGGTTTTTCATTCACAGGCTAGAAATCCCTTTAGCCTGGGTCCAGCACTTCCCCCAGTTCAGTCTTTGTTCCTCAGGTGTTTTCAGGAGTCTTCTTAGGTGGGGAGAGCAGAACCACAAATTATGTCACTCCCTGCCTTATATAGCTTTAGCATCTGGTGGAAACCCTTTGTTCCAAATTCAGTTTGTGGAAAAACACTGACATCCCAAAGTGGAGTCTGGAATCATGTGACTTGGTCACAGGCCCTTGCATACCTTGCTGAGTCATCACAGCCATTACTCACATGTTGTCTGGAGTGTCCTCAGAGAGGCTCAGGTGGTGGATAAACATCTCCTAAGACCTCTTGTTTTCCCTAATGGCCCATTACCAGGAATGGGCCCTTCTCATCCAGCTATCTAGGCTGAAAGCATCTTGTCTAGTGGCCGTTACCTAGGTGTAACTACATCTGAAAAACAGATACATAGTCACTATTCATAACTTCAGATACAAAATTGATACATGCGCACAAATAGGATAATCATATTTGGCAAATCATAACTTTTCCAATGACACCTCACATGACTTATTTTGTATAAAATGCATCATAATTATACCTTAATCATATCATAATAATATCACTGTGAAGAATATGGGGTGCACTGTCAGTCAGCACTTATGCCCGCTGCCCGACCAATGCAAAGGAGTAACAGGATAATTAATTTTTTTTAAAATCCTTGATTTTGGCAGTACAAAAGAGTAAACTTGTCAGAATGAAGGGCATCATGTGTCATGTTGAAATGTATCAAAATAAAACATGTAGCATAAAAAAAGTCTATGAAAATATGCAATCAGAAGTAATTCAGTAGAAAATCCACATCTAGGTATGCAACAAATGAAGTCACAGAAGAGTGAAATCTGCACTTCAGCGTTTGCAGGGTGGGGATTACCTACACAAAGGGAATTTTTAATAAGTTTTCAATTACAAAGTGTGTGGGGAGGAGGAATCACATGTTACTGGAAGTCCAAAACAGTACAGGATTTATAGGAATGCGCAGCTGTTTTAGGGATATGGATTCTTGGGGAGAGGTAACTGCAAAAGTACCAACCTAGCACACCCTAAAGGCTCAAAAAGAAAAATGCAAATTAAAAGAACCCAGAATGAATTTGTTTATTTAAATCTCATGTCTTTTGGGGTGTAGAACTCATTATTTTTGAATGCTTGTGACTGTCAATCTATCTTGGGGCTGTATACCTATATTTGGTAAAAATTACAGTAGAAATTTGCCTTTGAGAAGGATTTCATACAAGCTAGTATAGTGCCTAAATAAAGGTGCCTAGTGGGATTTTCAAAAGTATTCATAGAATCATAGAATACCAGGGTTGGAAGGGACCTCAGGAAGTCATCTAGTACAACCCCCTGCTCAAAGCAGGACCAAACCCCAACTTTTGCCACAAATGGCTCCCTTGAGGATTGAACTCACACCCTTGATTTAGCAGGTCAATGCTCAAACCACTGAGCTATCCCAAAGTATCAAGGTGCTTTCAACCTTTACACATCTGGCCTGTGTTGAATATTTGGGAACCGACTTCTGCACACAAATGGTGAGGTGAAAAAGCAGGAGGGTGCTCGATAGGGAGGCAACAGTTGACAAAGGCAATCCCCATTGGTAGCTCAAAGGAAACGGAAAAAGTTTGGACACCAAGCTAGAAAATCACTCAGCCTGGACGTCATATGATCCCCAAGAATAACCCCAGGTATTAAAAAAAGAGGAAGAAAAAAAAGGAACAAAAATGTAGAACGAGACAGGAATGATGCAAGGCAAGCCGGAAGCGCTGCACTAGAAACACCGTGATTGCATGGGGCACTGGGGGGCCGAAGGAGCAGCATGAGGGGCTCAGGGCAGTAAAAAGCACGTTCTCTGGATCGGCGTGAAGCCGCAGGGACGGGGTCGCAGTCAGAGCCGCGGCTAGGACAGACCTGCGCTGAGGTTCTGCAGACCCGGAAACTGAGTGGGGAGTTTTAAATGTCTGACAAGGGTATTATTTTTGGAGCGGGGGGGGGGGCACACACTATGTCACTGACTCAAGTCTCCTTGAGCCGCTCAATGCACTGGCCAGGCAGGTGCCTGTAAGAACCGAGCCCTGGGAAGCGGGTTGGGAGCTGCGCGCTCCCACCCCAGCAGCAAATTCCGCCCCGCTGGCTGGGGGCGGGGGCGGGGGTGGGGCCTGTCCCTCTGCTTTTAAGGCACCGGAGGGGCGGGTGACTCAGCACTTTCCAGGCTCCGTGTAACCAGAGCAGGACCTGTCCGGCTCCGCAGCTGCACAGAGCGAGCGAGACCAAGAGTGAGTCCGGGCGAGGGGCCCTGGTGCGCCCCCCCCCCCCCCCCCTCCCCGCCGCGTCCCAGACCCCGCTAACTCCGCTCCCTTCTCTGTTCTCTCCGCAGTGCCCGGGCCCTTCACCATCACCTACTTCCCCGTGCGCGGTGAGTGACGGGGGGGGGGGGGGTGCCCCCGGATCCTGACCGGCAGCCCCCGCCGGTGCCCCGCACTCCCGACCCCCAGCCCCCGCTAGCCCGGCCCTGGGCTCCCCCAACAACCCCCGTCCCCTCAGCGGGTGTCTGTTCTGCCCCGCCTGTGCCCTGCGGGGGCTGGGCAGCGAGGGGGGCGTGGGGCAGGGGTGCCCATGGCCGCGGGGGATGGGTGGCGAGGAGCATGGGCCTGCCCGTGCCCGTGGGGGGCTGCGGGAGGGGGGCCGGCGGGGCGTGCCCGTGCCCGGGGGGAGCTGCGGGAGGGGGGCCGGCGGGGCGTGCCCGTGCCCGGGGGGAGCTGCGGGAGGGGGGCCGGCGGGGCGTGCCCGTGCCCGGGGGGGGGCTGCGGGAGGGGGGCCGGCGGGGCGTGCCCGTGCCCGGGGGGGGGCTGCGGGAGGGGGGCCGGCGGGGCGTGCCCGTGCCCGGGGGGGGGCTGCGGGAGGGGGGCCGGCGGGGCGTGCCCGTGCCCGGGGGGGGGCTGCGGGAGGGGGGCCGGCGGGGCGTGCCCGTGCCCGGGGGGGGGCTGCGGGAGGGGGGCCGGCGGGGCGTGCCCGTGCCCGGGGGGGGCTGCGGGAGGGGGGCCGGCGGGGCGTGCCCGTGCCCGGGGGCAGCGAGTGAGGGTCTGCCCGTCCCGTGGCGCAGGGCGCTGCGAGGCCATGCGGATGCTGCTGGCCGACCAGGGGCAGGAGTGGCAGGAGGACGTGGTGACCATTGATCTGTGGCAGAAGGGAGAGCTCAAGAAATCCTGTGTGAGTGAAACCCCGTGGGCGGGGGGGCTGGCACTGAGCGGCGGGGGGTCCCTGAGCGGAGTGGGCGAGGTGGGGGGAGTGACCCTGTGGGGGAGAGGGGATCCCCTGCCGGGGGAGTGGAGGGGAGTGACCCTGTGGGGCGGGAGGAATCCCGGGGGGGGGGGGCATCTCGGGGGAGGTTGGGGATATGACCCCATGGGGGTGGGGAGGGGGTGGGGGAACCCTTGGGGGAGATGGGGGGGCATGACCTGGGGTGGGTTGAAGAGGGGGATTGGGCACTGGTTCAGAGTGCCCTCCCCCAGTGGTTTTCTGGCCCATCTTGCTGTTGCCCCACTGAGGTGGCTGCTTTGCCCCATGTCCCTGTGTGTGTGTCCCATGGCCTCACCCTGTTGGCCCAATCTGGGGCTTGTGACTCCTCACCTTGTGCTCCTTGCAGCTGTTTGGGCAGCTGCCCAAGTTTCAGGATGGAGACTTAACCCTGTACCAGTCCAACGCCATCCTGCGGCACCTGGCCAGGACCTATGGTACGGCTGGGGGAGGGAGGGGCTGGGCAGCTGCGGGGGGAGGAGGGGCTGGGTGTAGGGGGGGCTCCCTGTGCTGACCACGGCTCTCCTCTGGCAGTGCTATGTGGGAAGGAGCTTGGGGAGGCTGGGCTGGGTGTAGGGAGCAGGTGTAGGGTGGGGGGAAGGTCTCTCCCTGCTGATGGCAGCTTTCACTCTGGCAGGGCTATACGGAAAGGACCAGCGGGAGGCGGGGTTGCTGGACATGGTGAATGATGGAGTGGAAGATCTGCGCCTCAAATACGTCCAGCTCATCTACCAGAACTACGTGAGCCAAGGGCAGAGTCTGTGTCGGGGGAGGTGGGGGCGCGGGGGGGCAGCTCCAGCACTGAGAGAGAGGTCTGGTCGGGGTCAGTTGGGTGTGGCTCCAGCACTTGGAGGCAGGAGTGGGCCCCAGTGCAGTGAGGGCAGGATTGACTTTGGTGCTAGGATGAAGAGCAAGGGGGTGGGCCCATCGTTGGGGACAGGGCCCATTGTGGTGTGGGTGGGTCTGGTGCTAGGACAAGTCAGGGTGAGGGGAGGGTTTAGCTGGGGGTGGACCTTGTCATGTTGGGGATGGGTACAGCAGCAGGAAAGGTTGTGGTGGGAGTGGGCTCCTGGGGAGGCGGCTGGGCCCTGACTCCTATCTCCCACAGGAGAGCGGGAAGGCGGCCTATGTGGAGGCACTGCCAGGGCATCTGCGCCCCTTTGAGACCCTACTGTCCCAGAACCGCGGTGGCCAGGCCTTCATCGTTGGAGATAAGGTGAGTGTGTTGGGGTGGGGGGGCTGTCTCTCCACTCTTACCCCAGCCACTTTAGGGGGGCATCTGTCCATCAGTCTCCTCCTCAGGTGACCAGGGTCTCACTGTCCCTGGCCCCAAAACAGATGGGTCTCATCAGCTGCCCGGGGGCATGGCCATGGGCTGACTCCACCCCCTCTCCCCAGATCTCTTTTGTAGACTATAACCTGGTGGAACTGGTGCGGAACCACCTGGTGCTAGCACCTGGCTGCCTGGCCTCCTGCCCTCTGCTGGCCGCTTATGTGGAGCGGGTGAGTGCCCGGCCCCGCCTGCACACCTTCCTGCAGTCGGCTGCCCACCGCAACCGGCCCATCAACGGCAACGGCAAGCAGTGATCCCATGGACGGACGGAGGGGACGCTCCCGTGGCACAATAAACAGCTACCAGACCAGGCCCCTTTGTGTTGTTGTTATGGGGCACGGTGGGCAGGGGAACTTGGTGCTTAATGCAAGAGAGAGGAAACCCGTTTCCAGTCCCAGAAGCAGCCCCCCACACAGCTCCAGCAGGTGCCCGCTGCCCAGAACTCGAGGACCGTGGCAGGAGCTGGGTCCCGTGGGGCTGCTGTTTTGTGCAGCTGGGGGGCAGGAGTTGGGCAGTGGTAGCCAGGCATACGGGCTACCTCCTCACAGGGCCCCAGTGCTACTCAATTTGGTGGCTATACCCAAGATGGGGCATTGCCCAGGGGGGAGATACAGCCACCTCTGGGGTGGCATAGGCAGGAGCCACAGGGGACAGTGCCCTGACCCAGAGTGGTGCCCACAATATGCACTGCATTTATCCTGCCCTGTTCCATCAAGCCAGGCTCTGCTGGGGGCAGCATGAGGCATGGCAAACTCACCTCCTCAGGGATCCTTGATGGGGTGGGGCTAAGCACGCCCTACGGCAGTTCACCCTGTGCTGGGGCTGGGGTGCTTCATTAGGTCCTCAGCCCATAAAATCCAATTCTCTTCCAGTCTAAATGAAAAGGCCGTTCGTCTGCCTCTCCCAGCCCCCTGGTGCTAGCATGGCAATCTGCAATGTAGAGGGAAGGGGTGGAACCTAGCTGTCCGGGGTCCTGGCCCCCTATCCTAACCCACTGGACCTCACCCACCCTTCGAGGGCTGGGGATTGAATCCAGGCATCCCTAGCATGGGTGTGAGATTCCTTCATGGGACCCACTCTTGGCCTGGCCCCTTGGGGGGTTGGCAGCACCTGCATCACAGATCCCCAGGATCAGTGCTAGGCCCTAGCATTTACACTGTCCCATGGAGGAGCCCTTCGGTGCACCAGCCCTCCAGGGGGCCCTACTCTTCCTCCAGGGCCGGCCACTGGCCTCAGCACCAGAGCCTCTGGGCTCCAGCCCTCCTTCACCCTGCAAGCCCTGCCTAGCATGTCCCACTGAACCAGACTCCAGGGAGAGACCTGGTTGCTCTTCGGGGCCTCCGACACCCCAGTCCATGTTTGCAGTGACAGTGGGCAGCCTTTTCAAACCCGTTCCGCAGCCCAGCAAGGCCCTATGTCAGCAGGAGAAACTGAGGGTTAAAGCATCATCCATTCTGGCTGAGCCACAATTCACCAGCCAAGCCCAACCCTGCCCCTAAAGCTGTCCCCAACCTCCCGAACCTGCCCCCGACCTAGCCCAAACTCCATGTTCAGACTGTGTCTCTGACTTCCTTCTTTCCTCAGTTCCCAGAAGAGAGCCCCAGTTTCCTCCAGCAGCCAACCTTTCTCCACCACCTCCCAGCACAGTCTGTCCTTCAGCCTCCCTGCTGAGAGGTGGCAAAATCCTCCTGCTGGGGCCCTGGGTGCTAGGGGTCCGTGGCCTGGTGACTGGATTTCCCATTGTCTCCTCACATTCTCTGCTGATATGGGTCGGCCTTACCGGTCCTTCTTTAATGATCCACTCAGACAGCTAGGCGACCCTCCACCACGTGTCTCTTAGCCTGCCTTGAGAGCAAACTGCAGGGGAAACTGAGGCACACATAGGATTCATAAAAAAATATTACAAAGAATTCCCCCTTTGTCAGAGCATGTCTCCCTGCTTTCACCCACTGCTGCCCCTGGGCATGTCAGATCCAGGCTGGCTGCCAAGGGGAGGGGCTTTTTGAAGCATAGGCAGTGGGGGAGCTGATGCCCTCTGTAACCTGGGCACAGACACGTGACCCCAGCACTGTAGCTGCATTGGGATTGGGCCTCTCGCTGGGACAGGCTCCCCAGCACATGGTCAGTACTGCCCTATGAGCAGGTCTGGTTTAGGGGGGGAAATTTCCATAGCAGGACTGGCACCTCCCATCCAGGGGTCCCATCAGCCCTGCTGTGCCCTGTCACCCAGTGTGGTGAGGGAATTGTTATTGTGGATGTGTTGTGGTGCTGGGATCCCCCTCCCCCTGCATCCGTTCCCACTGCTCCATCTCACCGCACAGGGCACAGACCCTCTCCCCACCACTGCCCTTTCCCTAAGGAGGGTCCTTGGTCACAGCCAGCCTAGAGGGATCTGAGAGGCGTGGTGGTGTTTCTTCTCCCCATCCATGTGGAAGGGGGTTGCCACAGCCATGGAACAGCTGCAGGAACCTGCCATGGTGGGAGGGGATGCAGCCACCCTGGAGACTCCCCATGGGGACCCCAAGGCCAGGGGATCTTCACTCCAATGGGAAAAGGTGGTAGGAGGAGCTGCTGCGGGACACGCACAGGGACCAAACCAGCCCCGGGGACAGGGCTAGGGGACTGAGAGATGGAGAGGCCAGATGGGCCTATTGGCTCACCCAGTCTGACCTCCCGTAGGCCACAGGGCAGAGACTCTCACCCGCTTCCCCTGTACTGAGCCCTGTCACTGGTGTTTGACCAACGTCCGGAAAGGCTCCAGTCTGGCTCTGAAGACAGCAGCGATGGAGCCTCCGCCCTGGCCCTCAGGAGTTTGCTCCAGGGGTTCCTCAACTGCACTGTTAGACGGTTGTGCCTCCCTTCTAACTGGAATGTGCCTGGCTCCATTTCCCAGCCACTGGGTCTTGCCCCACCTTTCTCTGCTAGACCTAAGAGCCCTTTTGTACCTGGTGTTATCTCTCCCGGAAGATACTTTAACCCGGTTATCAAGTCACCTCTCAGGTGTGGGCTGGAGAAGCTAGACAGACGGAGCTCTGTCAGGCATTTTCTCCAGCCCTCGAATCATTTAGGTGGCTCTTCTCTGCACCCGCTCCAATTTTTTCAACATTTGTTGTAAAACCTACCCCCCAGAACTGGATGCAGCATTCCAGTATGGGTCTCCCCAGTGCCGGAGGCAGAGGTAAATCCAACTCCCTGCTCCTGCTCACCACTCCCCTGTTTATATAGCCCTGGGACGCACCAGCCCTTTTTGCCACAGCATGGCACCGGGAGTGGACGACAAGTCGTTTGGCCCTGTGATCATTCTGGGGCCTTGTCTGGACAGTTGATGGACAGGTGATGGTGGGAAGCTGTTGCTATGGAAAGCATAAATACCTCCTGTCTGTGCCCCACCGGCTAGCAGAACTGCGTTCCAGCCCAGGACAATGGGGAATGCTCAGATCATAACAGGACTTACTAATGGGATTGCTGGACAAAGACACTTCCTCCCTCCCTGGCTGGGCTGGGCTGGGAGCAGTGGGAAATGACTGAAAAGACCCAAGTGTTGGTGTGGGGTACATTAAACAGTCCCCCGGGGAGCTTGGGCAAGACACAGGAAGTTTGGGCAGGACAGAGGGTGCAGACAGCCACGCACACAGGAAGTTTGGCCAGGACAGAGGGTGCAGACAGCCACGCAAGGGGAGCTGAGCTGGGGGAGAAAGCTCCAGATGGCAGCAGACAAACTCTGCTCCGCAGCACAAGGGCCTGGCTGGCCCAGAGGACTTTGACCCCAGCCCAGGAATGTGCCCGAGTGGGGAGGATGCTGAGGCAGGGAAATGCTCGGCAAGCTTGTTGCCTTGCATGGGTCTGACTATTGTGCTATTAAAAGGCAGCCATGGGGGGAGACTCAAAGGGGCTGCATGTTTCTCTGTTTCTCATACTGCAGGCCTCTGGAGAGAGCTAACCAGGAACCTAGCCGGCTCACCCCTTCGGTAGAGTGCCAGGAGAGTAGAGTTGCCAGGCGTCCGATTTTCAGCCGGAATGCCCAGTCGAAAAGGGACCCTGGCAGCTCTGGTTGGCACCACTGACTGGGCTGTCAAAAGTCTGGTCGATGCCACAGCAGGGCTAAGGCAGGCTCCCTGCCTGCCCTGGCTCCAGCGCAGCTCCCGGAAGCTGACAGCATGTCTGGCCCCTAGGCACAGGGGTGATCAGGGAAGCTCTGCGTGCTGCCCCCACCCTGAGAAGCCACCCCTACAGCTCCCATTGGCCGGGAACCACAGCCAATGGGAGCTGTGGGGGTGATGCCTGTAGGCATGGGCAGTGTGGGGCCAGAGCCGGACATGCTGGCCACTTGTGGGAGTAGCGTGAGGCCAGGGCCGGCAGGGAGCCTGCCTTAGCCCTTCAGCGCTGCTGAATGGGAGCTGCCTGAGATAAGTGTTGCCCGGCCAGAGCCCACACCCCAAACTCCCTGCCCCAGGTTGGAAACCCCTCCTCCACCATAGGTGCTGACTCCGTGGATGCTCCAGGGCTGGAGCTCCCTGCCCCAGCTCACCTCCGCCTTGCCTCCTCCCCTGAGCACGCCGCGTCCTGCTTCTCCCCCATCCCTCCCAGCGCTTGCCGCCACAAACCAGCTGTTTCGCGCAGCAAGCGTTGGGGGTGGGGGGGTTAGAATATAGATATTCAGGCCTGTCTGCAAAGGCCTGTACTTTAAGAATTTAGGTATATGTTTATCATTTAGCTAGTTATAGAGATATAAAAGAAAGAAAGAATCAAAATCACTGTCTGCCTGTATAAGGCCTTCTCTCACTGTGACAGTCTGTTCTTAGGCTAAGGCCTCTGGCTAAGCAGCAGAGAAAGCCATAAGCTGGGAAGTGAATGGTCACATCCTCACATGCCAAACTAGTCACATTGAAGTAACGTGCTAGTGGGCTGTTAGGAATACAATCCTGTCCTGATAATCATAGAATCATAGAATATCAGGGTTGGAAGAGACCTCAGGAGGTCATCTAGTCCAACCCTCTGCTCAAAGCAGGACCAACCCCAACTAAATCATCCCAGCCAGGGCTTTGTCAAACCTGACCTTAAAAACCGCGAAGGATGGAGATTCCACCACCTCCCTAGGTAACCCATTCCAGTGCTTCACCACCCTCCTAGTGAAAAAGTTTTTCCTAATATCCAACCTAAACCTCCCCCACTGCAACTTGAGACCATTACTCCTTGTTCTGTCATCAGCTACCACTGAGAACAGTCTAGATCCATCCTCTTTGGAACCACCCTTCGGGTAGTTGAAAGCAGCTATCAAATCCCCCCTCATTCTTCTCTTCCGTAGGCTAAACAATCCCAGTTCCCGCAGCCTCTCCTCATAAGTCATGTGCTCCAGTCCCCTAATAATTTTTGTTGCCCTCTGCTGGACGTTTTCCAATTTTCCCCCATCCTTCTTGTAGTGTGGGGCCCAAAACTAGACACAGTACTCCAGATGAGGTCTATCACCTCCAGAGAAAGGGAAATGCCTAGAAGATGTAAAAGGAAACTTAGTTTGATAGCATCCTGTCTGGCAAGAACTCACTTATCAATAGCTGGGATGTGAAATCCTCATTTCTGTGTTGTTCTATCACTGTAGTCCCCATTTCCCTATTGTTTGTCTGTATAATCTCTGTCTGGTTCTGTGATTGTTTCTGTCTGCTATATAATTAATTTTGCTGGGTGTAAACTAATTAAGATGGTGGGATATAATTGGTTAAATAATCATGTTACAATATGTTAGGATTGGTTAGTTAAATTTCAGTAAAATGATTGGTTAAGGTATAGCTAAGCAGACCTCAAGTTTTACTATATAGTCTGCAGTCAATCAGGAAGAAAAGGGGGGAATGGGGGTGGGGAAATTGGAGTCATGTTTTGCTAAGGGCAGGAATGGGAATAGGGCCGCAGGTAAGGCTCTGTGGTGTCAGAGCTGGGAAGGGGGACACTAAGGAAGGAAATTGGAATAATTGCTTGCTGGAAGTTCACCCCAATAAACATTGAATTGTTTGCACCTTTGGACTTCGGGTATTGTTGCTCTCTGTTCATGAGAGAAGGACCAGGGAAGTGAGCGGGTGAAGGAATAAGCCCCCTAACAGGGGGGAGGAGGGGGAACGCAGTGCGCTCGGGGAAAAGGCGGGGCTGGGGTGGGGATTTGGGGAGGGGTCCAATAGGGGCAGAGAGGGAGCAGAGTTGGGGCGGGGACTTTGGAGAAGGGGTTGAAATGGGGGTGGGGCAGGGGCAGGGGTGGAGTCGGGGTGGTGGGGCGCGAGCACCCTCCGGCACCAGGGAAAGTTGGTGCCTATGTTCTGCACCACCCCACAGCTCACACCCCCAGCTGGAGCTCCCACACTCTAAACCCCTTTGCTGCAGCCCAGAGCCTGCACCCCGAGCTGGAGCCCTCACCCCTTCCCAACCCGAAACCCCTGCCACAGCCTGGAGCCCCCTCCGCCCCTTGAATCCTTCACCCCCAGCTGGAGCCCTCACCCCCTTCTGCACTCCAACGCCCTGCCCCAGCCCAGTGAAAGTCAGTGAGGGTGTGGGAGAGTGAGCGACAGAGGGAGGAGGGCTGGAGTGAGTGGGAGGCAGGGCTTCAGAGAAGGGGTGGGGGAATGGACAGGTCCTCGGGAAAGGGGCAGGGCAGGGGTTGGGGCAAAGGTTTTCGGTTTTGTGCAATTAGAAAGTTGGCAACCCTATGGGAGAGGGGATTTAAACTACAGTGTGGAGGGGGAAGGGTCAGTTCTGAGCCCAGGGGCTGGACTCCTGGACAGGAGGGGGTGCTAGCCAGAGGGTCTTCACCCCAAGCGTTGGCCTAGGGACCCCAAGACTGAGACAGAGGCTTAAAATACCTGGGAACCCAGCAACTGGATCCCACCCCAACAGTCTAGTGAGCAGCGGAGAGAGGGCGCTTGTCTGAGACCTGTGCTACCCCCTAAATCCTCTTCAGACTCCCTGCTCTCCAGAACTAGCCCCCCGATCTGTAGGTGTGGGTTGCAGTCCTTGCTCTTGCACCGGTGACTTTGAATCTGGCCGTGTTAAAATGCATTTGGTTCGAATGCACCCAGCTTACCAAGCGCTCCCGATGGTGCTGTCTGACTGCCCCAGCCACCTCACTCTTTCCCACACCCCCAGTGGTGCCAGCTGCTGTTAAGGAAAAGTTAGCATATGTGACTCCATTTTGTTTTGGGGCCCACCATTGTCTAAAAGCAAGCACATCATGCACCAGGAGGAGTGTTCCTTCTATACTGCATTCCTGTGAAACCGCCCCCCTGCCTCTGGCCTGTCTTGACTCCCCGGTTTCTGTTCTTTGTCTGTTCCTAACTCCCTACCTCCTGGCCTTTTTCCTGTGGGCCTCCCATCCTGATAAGAAAAGTTACTGATGCATTGCTTCAAGGCCATGGTGGGGAGGTGGGATAACAGTTTAGCACGGGGAATGAACCTAGCAGGGATAGGTGGGAGATAAGAAAGAGGTTTGTCTATTGGCTAAGGTTTCCGATGCATGAGGGCAACATGCTTTGCTAAAAGGTATATAATCTTTGCTTAATCTGCATTCGGGGTCCGCTCCTGACTAGCAGGGGGGCACCACGCTTGAGCGTAATAAACTTAGTATCTTTGGGAACTCTGCAGTTGTGGACTTGGTTCGTGTGCCTCAGCCTAGACTCGAACTGCGCATGACCTATCAGGTATAATTCGCAACACTGCGCAGCTCCTCAGCAGTGGTTTAATATTTGCTGCCGGGTCGATGGAAACATTAAGTAGGGTCAGGCCCTGCAGAAGTGCCTATTGGATGGTGATTCCCCATTGACTATGCCTTTGAGCTCCCTCCATTAGCCACTTCTTAATCCATTTAATGGGGGTTTAGCACGGCCGGATAGTGCTAATTAGTTAATCTGGAGCCAGAGGAAAGCAAGGCTCTGGAGCAGAGAAGCAAAAGAGAGGGGGAGGATTAGGAGGGATGGGAGGAGATTAGCGTGGCGGGGCTGGCGGAGGGAGATGGAAGGGGATTAGCACAGCCTGGCCAGGAGGTGGGCAGGGATATCTCGTCAGGAGATGTTCCCAGAGCCCTGGATTGTTATTTACGAGTTCTGCCCCAGCACCAGGCTGGCCCCATACATGCCAATGCCCACCCCGGTCCCCCTCACCGTGCAGAGGCAGCCTATGAAACAGGAGTGGCAATCAGCACTCCCAGTTCCGCATCTTCACAGGCGCCATCCCGCTCCATCTCCCAGCGCTCTCCGGCTGTGGCCAGGCAGTGCCGGATTAACGCATAAAATAACTAAACGACTGCTTAGGGCCTCACAATATGAGGGGCCTCTAAAAAAGAAAATACTGACTCCATTTCAAATTTTACCAAAATCGGTTGCTAAATAAAGGAGATATGAGAAAAAGAAGATTCTCTCTAAATATAGGCATTTTCGTTCAAATCTGACAAAAATATACACATCTGGCTACACACATACCCTTACCCTCCCATTACCCTTCACTAATTGTTCAGGCGGGAGGCCAGGGCTGAGAAAAGAACCATAATTGCACTCATAAAATTACTATTTCTATGAGTATGTCTGCTATCAGTCTCCTGAGGCAGCGTTTTGTTGGCCAGCTGCTACTGGTAAAATTCTGACTGTGCCTTCGTCATGTATTTAAATAAATAAATAAATAATCTCACTGCCGATAAATTCAGGAACGATGTGAGGTGGGAGACGGCCACGTCGTGAAGCCGCCCTGCCACGCTCCTACTCGTAGGGGACTCGTCTGAGGAGTGACGTCAGGCATAGCCTCCCCCTTGGCAGGTCAGAGCCGGAAGGCTGCCATCTTTTGTTTACGGTCCAGCACGCTAAGTCGTACAGTGCCTTTGCTCCTATTATCCTTCGTTTTCCCAAGTGTTTGTGGGTTCTTTCTTCTTTGGATCTGTACATACGGACAATTGTGTATTTTAGTGCACATGCCGCTTTCTGTTTCATGCGCTACCCATGCTTCACATGATTGAGTGTGCAGATGATCGTCTTATGGGCTTGGGTCAAGTGGATCTTGAGGAGGACGAATTTGTGTTGGCTTCCTGCCGTCAGTTTTGGGAACCTTCACAGTAAATATCAGAGAGTGCTGACAAAAGGATAAATAGAGGGTTTTGAGAGAAGTGAAGGAAGATATACGTATATATAGAAATATTCTGAGTACTTGATGAGCAAGTTATTTCAAACTACATGCAAATATGATTTATAGGCTATTAAATATTCATTATATTTGCTTGAATATAGGCTAGTTTTTCTCACTTTCTCAATGCCTGTCTAGAGATTATCAGTCTTTTTTCTGGTAAATTCTTTCTTTCTCTTTCGCGCTTGTTGACACTCTGTGTGTCCAAGCTGTTTACTCGAGATTAATTAGTGGTCCTGGGGGAGACAGAGGATAGAGAAGTGAATTTGAAGAGAGATGTCTGCCTAGAAAAAGAGACTGGGATTTTCTGCTTGGTGGGTTTGGAGCACGCAAGATAATATTTTATGATAGGTAGTATGCTATGTAAAGAATTCTTATATAGACTTATAAACCACATATCATATGCATAATACATTGTATTTTTATAGTACGGCAAAAGAAAACCCCAACAATTCATTGTTTCGTAGCGAAAGTTAACCCTAACCCTAACCCTGCCTGGGGAGGCGCTGTCCATTCCAGATCTCTGTCCCCCTCTCTGCGGTGAGTCGCACGCAGTCTGGCTGCTCTGTCGTATATCCTACAGCCCTGTGTAAGATCCACGTGAGGGCCATGGGCAGCCCTTGCGCCACCACGACAGCAAGCTATTCCCTGCCAGTGAATACTGGGGCTGCTCCACTGAATGTACCCACATGCTCCCCTGGCCAGTTGTGCTGAAGTGGGGATTTTCTGTAATATGTTGATCAATCCTAGGTGTGCCTCAGTTTCCCTCTGTACTGTGTATTGCTGCCCAGTGGGGGGAGGGGGGAAAGGGTTAAGCCTGCTCTTGGGGCAGCGCAGGAGATGTGAGGGTGTATCGCGCCTTGCTCTCTGGGCAGCAGTGAATAGGTCATTAAGTAACTAGCTAGAACCTGCTGAAAGCCACCCCGTATCAACGCAGAATCCCAGAATCTGAAATAGACAATGGGAACCTCTCCTCCCCGCACTGGAACATTCACACCCAACAATCAATGATCAAGAGGAAAGAAGTGCCCCTAGGGTGACCAGACAGCAAATGTGAAAAATTGGCACAGGGGTTGGGAGGGTAGTAGGAGCCTATATAAGAAAAAGACCCAAAAATCAGACTGTCCCTATAAAATCGGGACATCTGGTCACCCTAGGTGCCCCCAGCAGGGAAGCTGATCAGACACCAGCTGGAGAACAAAGGACTGAGAGGTGACATTAGAGACACAAGGTCGGGAAGGTAATATATTTTATTGGGCCAACTTTTGCTGGTGAGGGAGACAAGCTTTCAAGCTACACCGAACTCTTCTTCAGGTCTGTGATGCTGTTGGGGTGTCGTGCAGTGTCCATGTGGTGGGGCTGGGTGCCATGGTTTCTCCCGGAGGTGGTGTCCCATGGGTTGCGGAATTGGCTCCACTTTTTGTTTTTGTGGTGAATGGGTCATCAGGTTTTGTGACAGTTGTGTTGGGTTTCTTGCATGATTTCCAGGTAAGTTTCCTGTGGCTTTCTTTGAGTCTCAGAGCCCAGGCTCCAGCCTGAGCCCAAAAATCTACCCTGTTATTTTTCGCCCCACACTGATCCAGGCTCCCAGTGCCCTGGGTTTTAGTTTGCAGTGTAAACATACTCTAGGAGTCTATCTCTGTTGGACTTGCTGGGCACAGCTCATAGTGTGAAGGAGGCATGCTGGAGCCCAGGGGCTCAGTCTCGGAGGCAGGGAGGCTGCATGAAGGAAGAGTGGGACCCCTTGGAGGTCTGGCACACTGAAGGGTTCCTTCAAGGTACTGTTGAAAAGTTGGGGCCTAGCACAGAGTTTGTGGATCTGTGTTAGAGATAGGTTACTGAATGCACTGGTGGTATTTTGCAATAAGTGACTTGCAGCAGGAAAACAAGGTTAGTCAAAGGAAAATGGTGTATAACCAGCTCCCTCAGAGCAGAAGCACAGAACTGGTCAGGAAGAGAGGGATAAGTGTTGGAAAGTTCAACGAGACGCAATTGATTGCAGGCCGGAGAAGCTTGATTGAACCAAGAAGCAGGGTCCAGACCCGGGCAGGGTTCCTAAAGAGTCTGAGAACAACAGAAGTTGCAGCCGCAGCAGCAGCAAGGCACGCTGGCGAGGCCTGTTCTCCTTGCAGCAGGGCGTGCTCGTGACCCGGTTCCCCTTTGCTAGGGCTGAAGCAGTGGGAGCTGGACCTGAGAGTGAAGGAGCTTCAGTTAGAGAGACAGAGATTAGGGGCAGGCCTACATTTAAATCGCTGCAGCTCTGCTGCTGTAGCACTTCAGTGTAGACACTACCTATCCCAACAGGAGACGGACCCCTCCTGCCAGCCGAGGTAATCCACCACCCCGAGAGCCAGGTCGATGGGAGAATTCTCCTATCGATGTAGTGCTGTCTATACTGGGCGTACGCTGTCTACGCTGAAAAATCCACACCCCTGAGCGACGCAGTTAAACCAACCTGATTTCCTAAGACCTGGCCTAGATGACCGTGAGAGGCAGTGAAATCATGAGGAAGAACAATGGAAAAACCAGGAAAAGCAGCGAAAGCATGAGCTGGAGATGAAGAAACGGAGGGGCAAGTGAACCTACACGGGGTAAATGGTGAAGGACCATGGGTTACCTATTCCACAGGGAGCCGAGATACCAAAGTGTTGCCCCAGTTTGGGGGGGAGGATATAGATGCCGACCTCACTGCTTTTGAGAAGGGTTGGAATTTGAACCTGGTTGACCCTGCACACTGGCTCTGCTGTCTCACCCCCCATGCTCGGTCCCCCAAAGCCATAGAGCCGTACAGCCAGATGGACGGCGTTAATACTGGGGGCTGGGAACTGTTCAAAAAGGCTCCACTGCTTAAGTTTGACCTGACACCTGAGGCTTATAGGAAAAGTTTTGGGGTGTGCAAAAGACCCAGGATGTGACCTAAATGGAAGCCTGCTGGGGGAATTCTATCTCCACAGCTGGAGTAAAGGTGCAGGCATCACCGCGCTGGGGGATTTGTATAACCTGGGTGGGTTGGAACAACTCTCTGAGATATCTCCCCATGAGCTTAAAACGTGGCTAGTGAACAGAAAGCCTAGAGAGCTGCATAGGGGTGGGGGGCAGATGCATTTAAGGCAGTAGGTCTGGGTATGAAAAGAGACCCTAAGGAGACTGGCCTAAGCATGAGTCCTAGGAAAGGGGATTAATTAAAGCCAAAGTAGGGGGAGCAGCCAGCTCCATTAGACCCCTGCCAAGGGATTGCAAGGAAACTGAGGCACAAATGCTGAAAGGAAGGACAACCTGGTTCCACATGTGATGCTGTGTGCCCTGTCTATGACACAGATCTCAGTGCAGACACAGGAAGAATTGGGATGGCTCGTACCTGGGGTTCTCCAGGACATCAGCTTTGGCCACGTCCTTGGGAATGACTGTATCACTTTTAAGACAAAATCCAGTCTTTTTCTGAAACAACCAAGAGTTTGAACCAAGAGAACCAGAAAGCTCAGACTGGAGGTGTCAGTGAAAAGGCAAATAGCTCAGTTGGCAGGGAGCAGGGCATTTCCCCCCTTGCCTGTAACACTAAGGAAAGGCTGTTAAGCTCAGGACACCTGTCTGTCTGTCAGCAGGCCCCTATATCTGAGTGGGGCAGAGGAACATTCCCCATCTCCACAAGGGACATGTGAGTCACACGGGCTCCGGCAGAACTTCCCTGAGGCTGTGGCCAAGGGAGCCAGCTCACAGCCTGCTCTCCCTGGGGAAACAGAGTCAGAGCTGAGCCCAGTGGGAGCTGAGACCCCAGCTGAGTGTGGGCCGACATGGGCAGGACAGGAGAACGCCAGGCAGGTTTGCCTTCTCCAGTGGGGAGAGAAGTCTCAGAGAAGGGTAAAGCAGCCGGACGGCTGCTGCTATTAACACAGACACTTTGTCAGTGGGTGGCCATGGCCATGGTGGGCTCTCTTAACCAAGAGGCCTCAAATTACAGCCCACCAGCAGGTGGGACGGCAGGGCAAGAGGGGTCTCTGTCCTGGGGGCAACGGCAACAGGTTAGACCCAAAAGGGAAATTGGGTTGCTGGAATACACACAGCCCTGGGATTGGGACACAGCTCTGTTGCAAAGTGTTGAAGGCTGGAATGTCGTTGCCTTAGGAATACAGTTCAGACTGCCCAGTGCATCTGTCCTTGGAGCGCCGATGTTATCGTATGAGCAGGGGATCAGGCACCCTGCTCGTTCAGCAGATCTCAATGTTACTCATGAAGAAAGACCACTGACACAGGTCGGTGACAAAGGCACCCATCCAGGTTTATTGCCCTCAAGACACAGTTTTAGTGCCCTGGCTCCATGGTTACAGGTACACTCACACATGAGTGCCCTGTAGCAAGGAATAGCTCAGTCATCAGCAGGAATCTCTGTTGTCCCCATGGCTACACAAAGGGTTAAGGTCAGGGACCCCAAAAATGATAGACTGAGACAAACAACCGGAATAAACACCTTACGTACCACCTTACGTGTTTGTTACCTCCCCTTGTTCCTCATATCTTGGACAGAACACTCTTATTCATTATTTTGTCAAACCATCTTATCTCGTACTAGATTGGGATGTATCCGTACAAGCTAGGATATATTTATGTAACTATCTAGTGCATAGTACACCAGCAACAACTTTGCCAAGTTCATGTACTGGATAGTGAACTTGTGAGCATCTGCTTTAATACATGGCCTGACTTGGGTTCACAGCCTCTGGTTCAGGTCTCAGATTTGGCACCAGGCCCACTGCTCTAAGCTCTCTCTCTCTACTACAAACTCCAGAGGGGGCCCGCTAGTGTGCGGGAGCCCCCTGCCTCACCAGACCCTCGGACACCAGAGACATGGGTGGGTTAAGACCAGCCTTGCAGGGGGACAAACCTACACTGACCCCCCAAATGCTCAAGGGGTCACTCCCTATCCCAGCCTAGGGGGCAGGACACCCCAGGCTGCAGCCAAGATGGCCGACACATGGAGGAACCTGGAGTCATGGCAGGATCCTATCTCAGTTTCTAACCCAAAGGATTTGCGGTGGCAGGAGAGCACAGAGCTGCATGAAAATTCCCCACTGCCCCCTGCCAGTGTCATCGAACAGACCTGCCCTAAGGGAGGGGATCTAAGACTGCTCTGAGCTGTGTATTGGAAACTGTAAGTTTGATTGATCAGAAACTGCTGTAAGAATCTAAAAAGAGCCTGGTAGGACAGCTACGAAGGGGATGGGAAATGTGAAGTAGCAGCTCTGCATAACAGTTGTGGGTTTGAACTTCCACAGGTCACTGGTTAAAGTGACCCTGCTCACTTCAGTCTCAAAGGGGGAAGAAATGTGACAAAGTGGAAATTTCCTGAAATATTTTGATAAATCCCACAAAAGTCTCGGTTTCCCTCCATACTTTGCATGGCTACCCGGTGGAGGCAAAAGGGAGCTCCTGGGGCAGTGCAGGAGACATGAGGTGTGTGTGTCTGGGCCCCAATGAACAGGGTCATTAAGGAACTGGCTGAAGCCAACCCATTTAAAGAAGAATCTGAAGGAGACAATGGGAAGCCCCAGTGACCAGAACATTGACACACTGAGCAGAGACCAGCTGGAGAACAGAGGACAGAGGGCGAGTCCATAGGTGCTGACTTCTAATGGCGCCGGTGGGTGCTCGACACCTCTCTGCCCCCAGCCTCGTTTCGACTCCACCCCAGCCCCGCCCCCTTCTGCCCCCATTCCAACCCCTTCCCCAAAGTGCCCGCCCCAACTCCGCCTCCTCCCTGCCCCTATTCGACTCCTTCCCCAAAGTCCCCGCCCCGGCCCCGCCTCTTCCCTGCCTCCTCCCCTGAGCGTGCCACGTTCCCGCTCCTCCCTGCTCCCTCCCGGAGCTTGCTACAGCTGTTTGGCAGTGGCAAGCACAGGGAGGGAGGCGGGAGGAGCAGGGATGCGGCGTGCTCAGGGGAGGAGGCGGAGGTGAGGCGGGGCGAGGCAGGGCGGGGAGCTTGGCTGCCGGTGGGTGCAGAGCACCCACTAATTTTTCCCCGTGGTGCTCCAGCCCCGGAGCACCCACAGAGTCGGTGCCTATGGGTCAGTCTACGCTAGAAGCACAACATGGGCTCAGCTGCACAATGCAGCTGCCCTGCTGTAGCGTGTCTGGGGAAGATGCTCTTCCATCAGCATCACAACTCCAGCTCTGTGAGGGTGGTAGTTATGGCGGCGGGAGAAGCTCTCCCAGTGACATAGCGCTGTGCACATGGGTGCTTAGGTCAGTGTGACTTACGTCGCTTGGGAGGGTGGCTTACTCACACCCCCGAGAGACATAAGTTATACTGACAGAAGTGGTAGTGTGTACAAGCCCTGAGGCATGACAAGCGTGGGCTTTGGGGAGACGCTGGGCTGCTCTCACCTGGGACTGGGCAGAGACCGTGACAGAGCTTGAGTTGGGGAGTCCGTTTCAGCTTGGCTGGGTGAAGCCGTGGCCTGGCCAGACAGACTGTATCTACCTTCACTTCTCTCTGCTCCCATAAGGATTTCCAATGCTGTGTGCTAGGTGACTGATAAAGCCGCCTGATTTGAAACACTGCCGGGTGTCACTGCAAACGCCTGCTGGGGTGTCAGAGCCCCCGAAGAGCAGCCAGGTCTCTCCCTGGAGTCTGGCTCAGTGGGAAACACTGAGCAGAGCTCATGGGGTGAAGCAGGAGGGCTGGAGTCCAGAGGCTCCATCTCAGAGGCAGTGAGGTCACATGGCCGGCCCTGCAGGAAGAGTGGGCAGGGGCACCATTTCAGATTTTGGTGTGCATGGGGCAACTTTAACCATGATTCCAGGGGCTACTAAGACACCTGAAAACGCTAGGTTTTTGGCAGATAATAGGGGTGGGGGAGCACAACCACAAATTATAACTCAAAGGGGGGACTCAGCTCAAAAAGTTTAAAAACCGCTCAGGGTGCAGTGAGGGGGTAGCTAGGGGCTGTGTGCCAGGAGAGGGGTAACTCAGGAGGCAGGGAGGGGCTGTGGCTGCAGGGCCAGGTGCTCAGTCCCTAGTTGGCACAGTGGGGGCAGCTCTGCTCCATGTGGTCATGTGCACACCAGCCTGGGCCACGCCGTCCTACGTGGTCACCTTGGCCACCGGCCCCAGTGGTTCATGGGCACTGAGAACTACGCCTACCTTAGCCTGTAGATCACAGCAGCCGTTATCCAGCCCACGTGGGGAAACTGATTGGGACATACAGAGGTGCCTGGCATCACCGTTCGCCTTGCGCCCAATGTTTCTCTGTACCGTCCCGAGCCCCCTAGCAGGGCTCAGGGCCAGCCCTGCACAGCAGGGCTCGGGGAGGGAGCAGGGCCAAATGGAAGGCAGAAATCTGGGTGACACCCCCCTCCCATGCATCACCTCTGCGATATAGCCAGTTGTGGGGGAACCCAATCTCTGTTCATGCGGGGGGGCAGGTGCCCTCCCTAAATTGCACCTCTGAGAGTGGGATCAGCTGAGGGGCTGGCGCACTGAAGGGGCTTCTCCAAGGAACCATTTAAAAGCTGGGGCATAGCACCAATCCTGTGCGTCCCTGACACCAACCAACACTAGGGCAGCACAAGGATCATCATCATCCCTAATCACATCAGCCATGCCATCAGGGGCTCGTTCACCTGCACATCTACCAATGTGATAGATGCCATCATGTGCCAGCAATGCCCCTCTGCCATGTACATTGGCCAAACCGGACAGTGTCTACGCAAAAGGATAAATGGACACAAATCTGACATCAGGAATCATAACATTCAAAAACTGGTAGGAGAACACTTCAACCTCTCTGGCCACTCAGGAACAGACTTAAGGGTGGCAATTTTGCAACAGAAAAGCTTCAAAAACAGACTCCAGCAAGAAACTGCTGAGCTTGAATTAATATGCAAACTAGATACCATTAACTTGGGTTTGAATAGAGATTGGGAGTGGCTGGATCATTCCACATATTGAATCTATTTCCCCATGTTAAGTATCCTCACACCTTCTTGTCAACTGTCTAAATGGGCCATCTTGATTATCACTACAATTTTTTTTTCTCCTGCTGATAATAGCTCATCTTAATTAATTAGCTTCTTACAGTTTGTATGGCAACTTCCACCTTCTCTGTATGTATATCTATATCTTCTTACTATATGTTCCATTCTATGCATCTGATGAAGTGGGCTGTAGCCCACGAAAGTTTATGTTCTAATAAATGTGTTAGTCTCTAAGGTGCCACAAGTACTCCTGTTCTTCTTTCATCATCCTGTCTGTAGATGCTCTGTCTCAAAGGCAGAAATTCCCTTGCAAGCAGTGTTGCCAATTTAGACTTAGTGACTGTTTGGTTTCCTTAGCGAGAAAATAAGTGTCAAAGTCACCAGTGACAAATCTAGTGACTTTCACTGCCAACTACAGTGACATTCAGAGAAAGGTTTCAGAGTAACAGCCGTGTTAGTCTGTATTCGGATGAAGTGAGCTGTAGCTCACGAAAGCTCATGCTCAAATAAATTGGTTAGTCTCTAAGGTGCCACAAGTACTCCTTTTCTTTTATTCAGAGAAAGAAGTCACCAATATCTATAGTGACAAAATCATTCACAAGCAGCTCAATAGTGTTAATAAAATCCATTCCATGCTCCATTCTGCTGCACAGGAAGTCAATGTCATTACATCTCAATTGAGCACGTCCTTGGAAGGAATCCCATTCCAGGACTTCTTGGGCTGAGATCACTATAATTTGCAGGTGAGGAACTTGGATTTATGCTGGAAATGGCCCACCTTGATTGTCATGCACATTGTGGGTAGAGTGGTCACTTTCGATGAGCTATTACCAGCAGGAGAGTGAGTTTGTGTGGGGGGGGGGGTGGGGGGGTGAGAAAACCTGGATTTGTGCTGGAAATGGCCCACCTTGATTTTCATGCACGTTGTAAGGAGAGTGGTCATTTTGGATGAGCTATTACCAGCAGGAGAGTGAGTTTGTGTGTGGGGTGGGGGGTGGGGGGGGGTGAGAAAACCTGGATTTGTGCTGGAAATGGCCCACCTTGATTATCATACACATTGTGAAGAGAGTGGTCACTTTGGATGGGCTATTACCAGCAGGAGAGTGAGTTTGTGTGGGGGGGGGGCGGAGGGTGAGAAAACCTGGATTTGTGCTGGAAATGGCCCAACTTGATGATCACAAGCTATTACCAGCAGGAGAGTGGGGTGGGAGGAGGTATTGTTTCATGGTCTCTGTGTATATAATGTCTTCTGCAGTTTCCACAGTATGCAGCCGATGAAGTGAGCTGTAGCTCATGAAAGCTCATGCTCAAATAAATTGGTTAGTCTCTAAGGTGCCACAAGTCCTCCTTTTCTTTTTGCGAATACAGACTAACATGGCTGTTACTCTGAAAACAAGTTTGTGGAGGCTAATTAAACAGTTTGCTAAAGCCAGGCACACTTTGGAGTGAGCAGCCCATTAGCCAGGCCTTGTTTTTACCCATATGTGTTCTTTCTCGCCACTCCATAGTAGGTAGCGCCCCCTGTAATGCAGGGAAAGATGGCTAATGAAGTGCGCAGGCTTGGGGAGGCAGTAAGCCAGCGAGGCAAGCCACACGGGTGGACGGCGGGGTGGGAGGAGACAGGGCCATGGGCCCCAATGGGATGGGGGGCACCCTGCCTCCAGGAATGAAGCCCTTACTACAGGATCAAAGGTGGAGCGAGCTTGATTTCAGTTCCTCTTTTCTCCTTCCCCTGGCTTGGCCACGGGTTAGCTGCCTGGCTGATTTCAGAAATCAAACCCTGGAAGCGGGGGGAAGGGGGTCCAGGTGGCGGATTTTTGGTTTCAGATCTACTCTCTTGGCTCCCTGCAGCGCCGAGCTCGGGTCGGGTGAACGCCTCTTGCCCCGCAGGGCTCAGCCCCGCGTCCGGACACGGCCTGCGGTGACACGCTTTGAGGTCTATGGTAATTGCTCACAAAACGGGGGCGGGGCTGGGCTGACTGACGTAACGCCCCGCCCCCGCCCCCGCCCCCGCCTCCGCCTGTCCCGACAAGCGGCCACTCGGGCCACTGGCCCCTGGCGCCGCATGGTGGGGCGGACCCTGCTCTCGGGACTCTCCCATTCGCTGCCAAGAAAGGGAGGCGCGGCTGAAACTAACCAACCCCAGCGCGGCCGGCTGCAGGGTACCGCGCGCCCTGGCCAATGAACAGCCGGAGGAGAGAGGCGAGAGCGCGCGCGCCCAGCGCGTGTCCGTGCTCTGGGCGCGGCTTACGGGACTCCCCGCAGCCCCGCCCCCGGACTTCGGCTCCCAGCAGGCTCCGCCCCACTCCTGAGGACGTGACGCCCGACCTGACGCGCCGGAAGTGGGTCCCGGCGACATGACGTTGTTTGCGCGCGACGCCGCCCCTCCGACGGCTGGGTGAAGGTGACGGGTCGGAGCGCGCGGCCCAGACGGACCCGATCCCCGGCCTCGCCCGCCATGGCCGCGCGGCAGCTGCTGAGCCCTCGCGGGGCTGCCGCCCTGCGCCGCTTCTCCGCCGCGGTGAGTGGGGGGCGGGGCCTGGGGCCTTCTTCTCCCCGCCCGCCCGCCCCCGGCGATGACTCTGGAGCCGAGTGACGCCGGCTCCGCCCCTCCCCCCCGCCCCCGGGACACCCCGCCCCAGGGCCGCAGCTGGGCAGCGGCTTGGCCTCAGCCTTCCTGCTGCTCTGGCCCAGCCTGACCCCCCCCCACCCCGCATTGTCCCTCCTCTGCCCCCGCGCAGGGCCTCCCCGCTGGGGGCCAGGGCAGCGCTGGGTAGGACGGGGGTAGTGCTGGGGGGTGGGTGGTCCCAGGTTAATGCCTGGCCATGAGGGAGAGGTGCTGCTTGCTGTGGGGCTGGTACCAATTCACCTTGGCCATGTGCTTTCCGCAGACAGCTCCTAAGAAAACCCAGTTTGGCTCTTTAAAGGACGAGGACCGGATCTTCACGAATCTCTACGGACGCCATGACTGGAGGTGAGAGCCAAGCTGCACAGCCTACAGTATGACTCCTCACTCCTGGACCGCTCGATACTGCCCTGTACTTCTACTCTGATTACAGCTGGAGTGTGGACCAGTGGGCACTGGGAGCCCTGTGGCGGGTGGGAAGAGATCCTATGTTCTGGTCAGCCGTAGGGCTGGATGGGTGCTGGCACCTGTTAGGGGGCTTATTCCTTCACCCACTTACTTCCCTGGTCCTTCTTGCATGAACAGAGAGCAACAATATCCGAAGTCCAAAGGTGCAAACAATTCGATGTTTATTGGGGTGAACTTCCAGCAAGCATGATTCCAGTTTCCTTCCTTAGTGTCCTCCTTCCCAGCTCTGACACCACAGAGCCTTACACCTGTGTCCCTGTTCCCATTCCTGCCCTTAGCCAAACATTATTCCAGTTTCCTTACTCCCATTCCCTGTTCCCATTTCCCCCTTTAGCAAAACATGATTCCAATTTCCTTACCCCATTCCCATCTCCCCCCGACACACGCACCCCCTCCCACCCACGCCCACTCACTTCCTCATTGACTACAGATTATATAGTAAAACTTGAGTTCTGCTTAGCTATACCTTAACCAATCATTTTCCTGAAATTTAACTAATCAATCCTAACATATTGTAACATGATTATGTAACCAATTATATCCCACCACCTTAATTAGTTTACACCCAGCAAAATTAATTATACAGCAGACAGGAACAATCACGGAACCAGACAGAGATTATACAGACAGACAAACAATAACAAAGTGGGAACTATAATGACAAAACAATACAGAAGTAAGGATTTCACATCCCAGTATTGATAAGTGAGTTCTTGCCGGACAGGATGCTGTTTCCTTTTACGTTTTCTAGGCACTTCCCTTTCTCTGGAGGTGATAGGCATTATCAGGACAGGATTGTATTCCTAACAGCCCAATAGCACCTTCTTTCAATGTGACTAGTTTGGAATGTGAGGATGTGACCTGTCGCTTCCTAGCTTATGGCTGCCTCTGCTGCTTAGCCAAAGGCCTTAGCCTAAGCACAGGGCCTCAGACTGTCACAGTAAGAAAAGGCCCTTACACCGGCAGACAGTGATTTTGATTCTCTTTTGTACCTCTATAACTAGTCAAGTGATAAGAATACAACTAAATTCTTAGAGTATAGGCCTTTACAGACAGGTCTGAATATCTATATCCTAACAGCACCCTTCAGAGAGGAAAAGCCCCATGTCCCATTCTCCAGCCCCCTGAGCCTGCTGGGCCTCCTCCTCCTCCCTGGGGGTGGATTGGAGCTGGCACTTCCTAGAGGTGAAAGACCCTGCACGTTCCCCACCCCTCTGAGCCAACCAGTTCCCCCGCCCTGGGATCAGATTACTGTCAACACCCCCTGGATGGGAAAGGTCTTGCATTCCATTCCCCAACCCTGAGCCTGCCAGTCCCCCTTCCCTGTCCTGGGGCTGGGTTGGAGCTGGTGCCCCACGGAGGTAAAAGAGCCTGTATCTGTTTGGTTTGTGCTCTAGGTTTGGTACTACTGATCCCCATAATGTATCCAGCTACTTTGCCTTCTCTCTTGTCCAGGCTGAAGGGGGCTCTGAGCCGGGGTGACTGGTACAAAACCAAGGAGATCTTACTGAAGGGGATCGACTGGATCTTGAATGAGATCAAGACCTCGGGCCTGCGAGGTCGGGGCGGGGCTGGCTTCCCCACAGGCCTCAAATGGAGCTTCATGAACAAGCCTTCAGATGGCAGGTGGGTGGGGCAGGGCTGCTACTGTTGAGCCCTCTGCAGCATGGGGTGGACAATGGCCCAGAGCGATACAGCTCCTTCTCCTAGTCTGAAACATCGCTGTGGGGCAGGGCTTGGGCCTGCATAGAACCTAGACATCCTGGCTGCAAGCTCCCCGCACTAACAAGCGTTCCTGGAGTACCTCCACCCCAGGGGCAGTCCCAATGCAGGGCATGGGGCTGCTGAGCTGCAGTGTGTCTGGGCCCCGTTGGCTCCCTAGGGTGGGGACAGCTGGCAGTACAGGCCAAACGGGCTTTGCTCGCTGGCAGCAAGGTGGTGGAGCTGGGTCTGTTGTGGGATGGTAGCTCACGCAGGAGGGCTGCTGCGGTCGGTCCGACGGGGTCTGTGTTCCAGGCCCAAGTACCTGGTGGTGAATGCAGATGAAGGGGAGCCAGGCACCTGTAAGGACCGCGAGATCATGCGCCATGACCCACACAAGCTGGTGGAGGGCTGCCTGGTGGCAGGGCGCTCCATGGGGGCCCGGGCTGCCTACATCTACATCCGTGGGGAGTTCTACAATGAAGCCTCCAACCTGCAGGTAAGCAAGAGCTATATGGGGAGCAGGCGCACTAACCCATAGAGCCTGGGGAGTTGTGGGGTGGGGCAGCAGCCACCACTTTGACCCATTTCCCCATGTGGCAGAGAGAGCAGGGCTGCGGGTGTGACGGCAGGAGCAGCTGTACTGACTGGTCTCTCTACAGGGCACAGAGGGCAAGGCAGGCCAGGGAGCCAGGCCAGGCGGGTGTGGAGCAGCAGGGCCGGGGGAGCAACTGTGCTGACCTGTCTCCCTGCAGGTGGCGATCCGTGAGGCCTATGAGGCCGGCCTGCTGGGCAAAGATGCCTGCAACTCAGGCTACGACTTCGATGTGTTTGTGGTGAGAGGCGCTGGGGCCTACATCTGTGGGGAGGAGACAGCGCTGATTGAATCCATTGAGGGCAAGCAGGGCAAGCCACGCCTCAAACCACCCTTCCCGGCTGACGTTGGTACGACCCACCGGGGAACTGTGCTGTTGGGGGGAGACGGGGGGTGCCTTAGTGGGGGTTCACTTGCCCTCTTTAGGCTACTGAGGGATTGTGGGGTGTCCTATCTGGGTCCCCCTGTCCTGCTGCTTGTGGGGCGGAGTTGGGGGGTCACGTTGTTTTGGAGCACTGGGACCCCCAGCCTGCTCTGCGTCCATGTCACTGCTCTCTCCTTCCCCAGGCGTGTTCGGCTGCCCCACTACCGTGGCCAATGTGGAGACGGTGGCTGTGGCGCCCACCATCTGCCGGCGTGGGGGAGCCTGGTTTGCGAGCTTCGGGCGCGAGCGCAACTCGGGCACCAAGCTCTTCAACATCTCTGGGCACGTGAACACGCCCTGCACCGTGGAGGAGGAGATGTCGGTGCCGCTCAAGGAGCTGATTGAGAAGCATGCAGGTGAGATGCCAAACCCCAGCCCTCTCCTGACTGCTGGGTGAGCAACAGGGCTGGACACCCGCCCGTCCCCCCTTCCCCTCTTAGGCCACTTTGTCTCAGGGCTGCCCCACAGGTCTAGCTCCAGCTGTTGCGGCTGTGGGTAGCTCACCCTACAGAAGTAGGCAGGTGTGTGGGGGGAGTGATGGGGGAGACAAGTGCTGGCCTGCTAACCCTGCTTGTGGCCTGTGCGCAGGGGCTGATCCGTCACTTCCACCCAGAGCCTGGAGTAGCAGGTGGCACTAGGAGGAGGCTTGGGCAGAAGGAAGGGGACAGCACTGGGCATCATGGATCTGGTTTGCCGTGGGGAGGGGGAGTGCTAGGCCTAACCCTGCCCCCTCTGTGCACAGGAGGTGTGCGCGGTGGCTGGGACAACCTCTTGGCGGTGATCCCAGGAGGCTCCTCCACCCCCCTCATCCCCAAGTCAGTGTGTGAGACGGTGCCCATGGACTTCGACGGGCTGGTGCAGGCGCAGACTGGGCTTGGCACAGCTGCCGTCATCGTCATGGACAAATCGGTAAGGCCTTGCCCCTTGGCCTGCCGGTGGCACACTCCCCCCGCGCCCCCCCTCTCCCCCCCCCCCACCCCCCGCAGTGTGGCACTCACCCTCTCTTCCTCCCCCAGACAGACATTGTCCGAGCCATCGCCCGCCTCATCGAGTTCTACAAGCACGAAAGCTGTGGGCAGTGCACCCCCTGCAGGGAGGGTGAGTGCTGGGAGCTGGGCTGCTGCTGATCTGGGTACGACTGGGGGAGATATGCCAGACTGCCCATTGGTGGGATCGGAGTTGGTGGTGGGGGAGGATGCTGGGAGGGCTGGGGTCACTGGGTGTGGTGGGGAGGATGCTGGGCTGGCTGGGGTCACTGGGGTTAGGATGGGGCGGGGAGGATGTCTGACTAGCTGGGACCATGGGTGGAATTGGAGTGAGGATGCTGGACTGGCTGGATCTGTGGGTGTGGGGGGGGATGCCCAGCTGTCAGGGCCTATGGGTGGGATCGGGGGAGGGCAGTTCTGCTGATGCAGCCTCGCCCCCCACCCCAGGTGTGGATTGGATGAACAAGGTGATGTGGCGGTTCGTGCAAGGCAATGCGCAGGCAGCTGAGATCGACGCGCTCTGGGAGATCAGCAAGCAGATTGAGGGCCATACCATCTGCGCCCTGGGCGATGGGGCCGCCTGGCCTGTGCAGGTAGTGGGCGGCTGGGCACCAGGGCAGGGGTGGCCTGGCAGAGGGAGGGGGTGTGGGTAGGTGGTGGGTGTGTGCATAAACTAGCCTGACACAAGGGCTGTGTGTGTGTGTGTGAGAGAGGCTCCTGCAGATGGGGGGGGGGGTACATCTGGGGGCTACTCTGCGTGTGGTGAGGGGTGGGTGGCAGATGCAGGATGGGGGGGGGTGATACCTTGCCAGCCCTGCACACTCATTCCTTGCTTGCAGGGGTTGATCCGTCACTTTCGCCCAGAGCTGGAGCAGCGGATGCGGCATCATGAGGAGACCCAGGCTCGGCAAGCGTCCGCGTGAGGGCTGGGTGCCCGGTGATGGAGGGGGCTGGATCCCGCCTCTCTGTGCGTGGTCAGCGCCCCTCCCCCATGACAGCAGGTGGAGGGGCTGAGCACTTGATCTGCATGGGGGCAGCCCTCGGTGCCTCTGGGTGTTGATAGGTTTCTCTGGCATGTGCGGGGCGGGTGACTTACCTGTGTGTATATTGGGGTTCCTCTTGCATGAAGGGGAGACCCCCTGGCTGTGCTGTCTCCTCACCCGCCCACTGGGTGAGCTCCTCAATAAATGTGCTGTGGTGGCAGCTGGTATCTCCTTCCTGTGTGAATGCGCATCTGTGTAACGCCAGGGAGCAGCTGGGCACGGAGCCCCAGGCTGCTGTCCCTCGCATGGGCACCCCCTCTCTTCCAGAAGAGGGGCGGGTTGGGTTCCACTACAGCTGTGGCGATCTGGCTATTCTTGGGGGTGATCTGGTACCAGTTGATCTCTGCTTGGGTCTAATTTGAAAGCCCGACCTGACACTTCCCCAAGTCTGAGCCAGTGCTGCTGCTGCCTCCGCGTCCTCGGGGCTTCCTGCCCTCAGGCCCCTGCGATCTGTCTGGGCCGCCTCTTGCCTGGGAACTTGGAGGTGCCGCGACTCGTTGGCGTGCTCACTCTGCAGCACAGGCCGTGTGGCCGGGCAGTGGTGACTGGCAAGAGACTAGCAGGTGGCTGCTGCTGTGCCATCCCCAAGGGCAGCAGGTGGTCAGATCCGACCGGAGCCCACGGGGTTGGGCTGTTTTCTGACCTCACTTCACCCAAACTGGCCCCTAGTGAACAGGTTGCGGGGGTGGGGGGTTGTGGAGCGGTGCTGTGGGAGTGGGGGAGAGCATGGGCAGTGGGTGGTGAGGACTGGTCACAGAGAGCCTGGCCAGGGCCCACATGTGGGTGGAAGAGTGGCCCTGTGGGAGGGGGCCAGGCTGGGGCACCAGGGGTTCCTCCAGTCCCCGTTGCTCGCAGGGGTGGGGTAAAGGGGGGGGCTGTTCATGAGTTCCTGTTGGTGTTTCCCGCAGGGGCAGGAGCTGAGGCCCAGCAGGGGGCAGCACTTGGCCCTGGGCCACTGCTCCCCCTCCACCCTCCCCAGCACTGAGGTGGCACACTGAACTCAGGGAGGTTTGTTTATGCGTAGGCCCCACATGAAATACAGCAGGCTTCAGCATCACGGCTCACGCAGGTCTCACCAGTATCCCCCCTCCCGACACCATGTAACTCTTCTCCCCCGCAGCATTATCAGGGGCTGGGGATTCCCTCCTGGGGTCACCCCCTCAGCTCTGTCCCACGCTCCTGGGGCAGGCATGCCCAGCCTGCTCCCCTTGTTCTTTCTGCCCTTGAGGTGAGGGGACACCTCACCCAGCCTGCCCCCGCTGGCTCTCTCTGCCTCCAGGGGGACCTCACCCAGACCGGCCAGCTGGCTCTCTCCATGCTGCGGGGCTGGGGCAGTCCATAGCGCAGGTGGGCTGGGGGCTCAGCGGGAGCTGGGTGGGCGTGTTCTCCGGCGGTAGGCGCTGGGCGCCAGCAGCTCCAGCGTGAGGTCCGTGATGATGGCCGTCAGCCCCCACACCCGGTAGCGGCTGTTGAGGAAGATGGGCAGCGTGTGGCTGTAGCGACCCTGGTGGCGGAAGTGGGTGTAACCGTGGTTCTGGGCCTGCAGCAGGTGAGACAGAGGGATGGTGAAAACATCCTCGACCTGGGGGCGGAGAGAGACACAAACAGCATGTTGGTGTTGCGCTGCCCGGCAGGGTCCCCTTACCCCCGTGCCTGGCCCTCGGCCCCCGGGCTGGCTAGGGAAGCAGCACACCCGAGTGCCCTACGGGGGGGGCTGTGTTCCATGGCCCCAGCAGACAGTACCTCCTACAGTAGAGTAGGGCCCGGGAGAGGAGCAGCTGGGACCACGGCTGCTCCCTCCTTGACAAGCCTCCCTCCCCACTAGGGGAGTGTATTCTCGAGCACAGATACTCCTGCAGCATGACAGCATCTTGCTGTTCCTCCCCCACACAGGAGATGCAGGCTGGGCGGGGCTCATCCCCTGTCCCCCTGGGAGCTCCCCACTGGGCCGTTCCCCTCTGGAGCTGATGGAGACCTTTACAGGGTGACCTCTAGGAACTGTGTTTGGCCCCCTGCTGTTCAGCTTTAGGAGGGATGGCTGCTGGCAAAGCAGGCAGGCGGCACAAAGGTGATCTCTATCCTCTTAAAACCTCGCGGTAGCGAGCCTCAGAGCCATATAGATGTTGTGGCTTGGGCTGGAGCTTCAGAGCCCACCCCCCTGTCCCTGCTTCAGGCCTCGAACCCGCACGCCTACACGGCTGTTTTCAGAGCTCCAGCACAAGCCCAGGGCTGTAGAGCCGGGCTCACTACCGGCTGCAAGTTTTAAAACGCAGCGTAGACATCCCCAAAGGTGGCAGGGACGCATCAGACCTGGCCCCTGGGTAAACCTGGCTCCTTCCATCCTGCCTAGTGCCAGCTCCTGTGGCTGGGAATGGAGCCTGCAGGTCAGGCTGAAGGGTAGGGCTGTCCTTGGCAAGCTGGGACCCTGATTAGCCCCTAGGGGTCCTGGTGAATGCAGTCCTTGGTGTACAAGTGGAGACAGCGAGCAGGGGAGGGGGAGTAGCTGTGTGCATGTGGGTGGGGAAGGGCCCATCACTGGTTACCGCATCCAGTGCTGGGATTGGCCCTGCCCAGAGAACACCATCTCACGGCTCTGTCCAGGAGGCGTCATGCATCCATGGGATCGGTGCTGCACCCCAGCTTTGAGAGTTGCTTAGAGGAGCCCTTCAGTGTGCCAACCCCCCAAGGGGTCCCACTCTTCCTCCAGGGCAGGCCATGTGGCCTCACTGCCTCTGAGAGTGAGCCACTAGGTTCCATCCCTCCTGCTCCACCCCATGAGCTCTGCCCAGTGCATCCCACTGAGCCAGGCCCCTGCTCAGAGACTTGTACACTCTTCGGGGACTAATGCACCCCAGCCAGTGTTTGCAGTGACACCAGGCAGCCTTTCCCATACACAGCAGGGTTTATTAGTCACCTGGAACCAATCTGGGGAGGGTCTTAGGGCAGCAGAGAGAAATAAAGGTTAAGACACTGTCCATCTGGCCAAGCCAGTGCCATCTACCAGCCAAGCTGCTTGGCCTCCATTTCAGGCTCCGTCTGTCCCATTCTCAGTCTCAGATGAGCACGCTGTCTCTCTCAGATGCCCTCTTCTATCCCTTCCCGGCCTCTCTGTCATCGGTTCTCGAGCTGGCCTCGGCTCTGTTTCCCTGCCGTGAGGTGGGGGGAACCTCCTTCCTCAGGTCTCCTGGTTGCTATGTGTGCGTGTTCTCGTCACTGTGGCTTCCTATCATCTTTTTTGGCTTAGGCATTGATATGGCTCGGTTTCAGCAGGTTCTAGCCAGTTCCTTGTTCGCTGCACCCCACACAGCAAAACGCCACCCACACCTCATGTCTCCTGTGCTGCCCCAGAAGCAAACTTAACTCTTCTTGCATAGCTTCCAAGGCCAGAAAGTACCGCTGCCGTCATCTGGTGTGACCTCCTGTCTAACCCAGGCCAGGGAACTGCCCCAAAACAATCCCTAGAGCAGAGGTTTTAGCAAAACATCCAGTCTTGATTTAAACATTGCCAGGGATGGAGAATCCACCCTGACCCTTGGTAAATTGTTCCAATGGTTAATTACTCTCTCTGTTAAACATTTACACCTTATTTCCAGTCTGAATTTGTCTAGCTTCAACTTCCAGCCATGGGATCCTGTTAGACCTTTCTCTGCTAGTCTGAAGAGCCCATTATTAACTATTTGTTTCCCATGTATGTACTTATGGACTCTGATTGAGTTGCCCCTTAATCTTCTCTTTAAGATAAACAGACTGAGCACCTTGAGTCTATCACTATAGGGCAGGTAATCATTTTCATAGATCTTCCCTGAACCCTCTCCAATGTATCCAAATCTTTCTTGAACTGTGGGCTCCAGGACTGGACACAGCAGTGGTCACACCAGTAGCAACTACAGGGGTAATATAACCTCCCTTTCCCTACTCAAGATTAGTCAGCATCACATTAGCTCTTTTGGCCTCACCGTTACACTGGGAGCTCATGTTCAGCTAACTACCCACGACTCCCAAAATCTTTTTCAGAGTCACTGCTTCTGAGGATACAGTCCCTCACCCTGTAAACACGACCTACCTTTTTTGTCCCTAGATGTATACATTTACCCATATTCAAATACATAGTTTGCTTGTGCCCAATTTCCCCAGTGTTCCAGATCACGTGGTATCTGTGCTCCTGTCCTCTTCATTATTTACCACTCCCTGACCTTTGTGTCATCTTCAAACTTTATCAGTGATGATTCTGTGTTTTCTTCCAGGTCACTGACAAAAATGTTAAATAGTGCAGGGCCAAGGGCCAAGGACCAATTCCCATGGGACCTCACTGGAAATGCACCTTCTCAATGCAATTTCCCATTTAAAATTTTCCACCACTGGGTGGCACTGCAAAGTATGTGGGGGAGGAACTGAGGCACACATAGCATTCATAGACCTAGTACAAACAAATCCCACAGTCACAGAAGATGAAGAGGTGACTGAGTCTGGTGCATAAGGATCGCCAAAGGAGAGCATTTCTGAGAGCAGGTGACTCTAACTTCAGACACAGGGCTGGGGTCAGACTGGAAATAAGGCACAAATGGCTAATAGGGAGAGAAAATAATGCTTGGAACAAGGTGCCCAGGCAGGGCGGATTCCCCATCATTCTTCCTTGAACTCTCAGGCCACGTCTACGCTAAGGGTGCTGCAGCTACACTGCTGAAGCAAAGACGCTTCTTACAAGGATGGAAGGGATTTTTCCATCGCTGCAGGAACTGCACCTCTCTGAGAAGCAGCAGCTAGGTCCTCCGAAGCGTTCTTCTGTCGACCTAGCCCTGTCCGCTCCAGGGGCTAGGCTGGTGCAGCTGTAGCGCTCGGGGCGGGTGGAGAATTCTTCACACCCCTGAGAGCCGTAGCCGGGTCACCCTAACATTTAAATGTAGACCAGCAGGCCTCAGGGTCTCTTTGCAGGAGATGGGCTCTCCCCCAAGCCAGGACACCACTGCCTGAGTGGGTTGCTAGGTGGGGGGCTCCAGTTGCTGCAGGAGGGGAGCTGCTGGGCAGGGCAGGGGAGAGGTGCCCCAGCAAGGGGCACTGGGGTGGTCTTGGGTTGCTGGATTGGGGCAGGAACTCAGCCAGGGTGATTGGGAAGGTCCACTCTGGCCAGACCATGAGTCACTCCAGGTAGGGGGAGCCTGATGCAGGCAGCCAGGTCCATGGTGACACTGGTCCCAGCTGCCCATAGGCCAGGGGCTCTGCTGATCTCCCTCCCTGCAGGAGGCCAGCGCGCTAACCAGGCTGGGGTGCCACCCTCCGGCCAGGGACCTGAAGGATGTGGGGGGCCCTGCACGTGCTAAGGGCAGCCGCAAACAGCACAGCCATGGCGGGGTGGGGAATGCGTGGGGCTCACCTCTTGTGGGTTGGGGCTCAGACACACACACTCCAAGGGGCCCAGATGTGCCAGGACGGGAGCAACAGTCAGTCCCCTCTGGAAGGAAACCAGAGTGAGACCTCACTGACACTGGCTTCCCTAGGAACCTCTCCCCATCCCGGGACCCACCTTTGCCTCACAGAGGTATCCCCTGCCCGCAGGACCCACCTCCACCTTGCAGCATCGCCCCCCTGCAATCCTCCCTAAGAGACCCCTTGGCCTCACAACACTGCTGCAACAGAACCCACCCCTACTGGGAGAGCCCCCATGGACCCTCCACCTTGCAGTGCCACCCTCCTCCTCAGAGAGACCTCCCCCGCCATGGACCCTCCTCCTGACAGCACTGTCCCCCAGAATCTCCCTCTCCTCAGAGAGGGCCCCCTCCGATAGCCTCTCTGCCTCACCACCCCCACACCATGGGACTCACCCTGCCTCAGAGGGATCCCCCCACCAGCCTTCCACCTTAGCATCTCCCTCCTCTGAGACCCCCCCCCATGGCCCACTATCTCACAGCGCCCCCACCCCAGGACACACCCCACCTCAGAGAGAGAGACTCCCAATGGGAAATCCCCACCTTACAGTGCACCTCCCCCCCATAGGACCCTTCCCTGTCACACAGTACACACACCCCAAAAGACCCCTTCAACAGGACCCTCCTGCCTCACAGCACCTCCCCTCACATTGCCACGCGCAGTGGACCCCAGCCTCAAGAGGATCCCAACTCACATGGCTGCCCCCTATGGGACCCTGCTCCAGAGCAACACCCCACCCTTCATGCTGCTCCTCCCACATGATCCCACCCCAGAAGAATCTGCCCTGCCCCAAAGTGATCCCCCGCCCTCAGACTCTGCCCCAGAGAGACCCACCCCCTTCCCTCACACTGCCCTGCCCATGGGACCCTGCCCCAGAGACCCCCCTCCTTCCCTCACACTACCCTGCCCCAGAAAGACACCCCCCCCTTCTCTCACACTGCCCTGCCCCAGAGATTCCCTAACACTGCTAGGGGAGCGGAGTGGTGTTACCCCGGTGGGTAGGGGTCTCATGACTCCCCAGACGCTCTCAGCCCCCAAGTGCAGGCCCAGCTCTTCCTGAGTCTCCCTCAGCGCTGTGGCAATCACATCCTGGTCGGAGCTGTCGCGTTTGCCGCCCGGGAAACTGCAACAAGAAAACCAGAGTCTCCTTAGAGGGGAGGCAAGACCCATTGCCTCAGGCGCTATGGCAGGCAGAAGGGGCATCTTCCACCCTGGCACCAGATGCTCAGGAACTGGCCAAAGGGGCATAGACTTATCACAGGACCGCAGAGAAGAGCTTCCATTAACTATTGAACCAACAGAGGGGTGGAGGGGCACCGGCAGAGCTGTGCGTGAGGAGAGCCCAGGGCTGGGATAGCAGGGGACTGTGAGGTGGGACTGAGTTGCACTGGGAGGTGGGGAGCCCTGGGCTGAGATAATGGGGCTGTGGGTCAGGATTGAGGGGCACCGGCAGAGCTGTGTGGGGGTAGCTCTGGGCTGAGATAACAGGGGGATGTAGGTTGGGATTCAGGGGCACGGGTAGGGTTGTAGAGGGGGGTGGGAGGGAGCCCAAGGCTGGGATAGCAGGAGGTGCAGGCTGGGATTGAGGGGGACCAGCACAGCTGTGGAGGGGTGCGGGAGCCCAGGGCTGGGATAGCCGGGGCTGTGGGTTGGGATTGAGGGGCACCAGCAGAGCTGTGGGAGGGGGGTAGCCCAAAGCTGGGATAGCAGGGGGTGCAGGCTGGGATTGAGGGGGACCAGCACAGCTGTGGAGGGGTGCGGGGAGCCCAGGGCTGGGATAGCCGGGGCTGTGGGTTGGGATTGAGGGGCACCAGCAGAGCTGTGGGAGGGGGGTAGCCCAAAGCTGGGATAGCAGGGGGTGCAGGCTGGGATTGAGGGGGACCAGCACAGCTGTGGAAGGGTGCGGGGAGCCCAGGGCTGGGATAGCCGGGGCTTGGGATTGAGGGGCACCGGCAGAGCTCCGGGGGGAGCCCAGGGCTGGGATAGCCGGGGGTGCCGGCTGGGATTGAGGGGCACCGGCAGAGCTGTGGGAGGGGGGTAGCCCAGGGCTGGGATAGCCGGGGCTCGGGATTGAGGGGCACCGGCAGAGCTCCGGGGGGAGCCCAGGGCTGGGATAGCCGGGGGTGCCGGCTGGGATTGAGGGGCACCGGCAGAGCTGTGGGCGCAGGGAAGGTAGGCTTGGGGAGCAGGGCTGCAGGGCACTCAGTGAGTCGAGGGCCGTGGTACCTGACATCTCCCTTGTGCTGGCCCGTCAGCGTGCTGGAGCGCAGCGTGTACAGCAGCGCAGGGTACCCGCCCACAGAACACAGCGTCACCAGCACAGCCGCTGCCACCGCCTCCTGCCGGTAGCGTCTGGTGGAGGCCTCCAGCAGCCCTCGGCACCGCTGCTCATTCTCCCGGGACAGGTACCCCCCTGCAGAGCCGCCTGCCCTCCTGGCACCAAGTGTGGGGCGGGCGCCCAGGCGGAGGTGGTGCAGGGCAGGGAACATCACACCCTGCGGAGAGAGCGAGAGGACAGCACAACTGAGGCCAGCTGCCCTTCATCGAGCCACGGCCACGTCAGCTCGCAGGGCAGAACTCACTGGGTGGAGTAAGGGGGCTGGAGGCCAGAGGCTCCATCTCGGTGGCAGTGAGGCTGGGTGGCCTGCCCTGAAGGAAGAGTGGGACCCCCTGGAGGCCTGGTGCACTGAAGGGTTCCAAGCACTGTTTAAAAACTGGGGCCTAGCACCGATCCTGTGGATCTATGGCAAATGAGTTCAAGTACTGTGGAGCCTGGAGTGGGCAGGTGGCTGGACAGTGGGTTCCAACACTCACAGGGGGGTGCCAGATAGAAGGTCTGTGCTCTGGGTGCGTGCCTAGGGACCCTGAGATTGGGCAGTAGCTGGACTCTGTTCAGGCTCCAGATGTTTGAAATACCCCAGGGATCCAGAGCACAAAGGCTTGGATTCCATCTCACAGCAGCCCTAGCAGAACCCTTCCACCATCATGCCCACTCACCCATCCCCTCCACCACCATGCACCTCTACCCTCATCCCCGCCCCCCACCATGCTTCCACTCACCCACTGCCATTCCACCCCCCATTGCTACACCCATCCACCACGAGCCCATCCCCTCCACCACCACACTATGCCACCCCTACGAACACCCACCCCTCCACCCACTCATCCCTATGCACTCTCACCCATCTCTCCCCCCATTACTGCTATGTGCAGTCACCCATCCCTTCCTGCACCCCCATGCACACCAGGGATAGCATGGTATTCACCAGAGGTGGTTTTTTTACCAGGTAAAATCATGGTTTTTACTACCCTGGGAAAAACTAGTCAGTCCCAATTTAAGGCATTTAAAAAACTGTTTCAGTAATGCACACCACTTTAGCTACATATTGAAAATGTGGTTCCATAAGGCAGTAGATTCAGTGATTAATTTAGGGTTGTACAAATAAAAAGTAAAACTGCACAGGGCATAATACGAATATATGTAATTAGGAATGTCGGAATGCCTGCGTCCAATTTGGTTTGGTATTTTCCTCAAGGAAATCATACAGGTCATGACTCATTTTCAATATTATACAAATAATCAAAACCATCTGAGGATATGAAAATGACAGTAATGCAGAGGTGCAGGCTTGATGCATTACGCAATCAGAAGCATGCAGCATTGCAGGCGACCAGCCTGGGTCCATCTGGTCATGCAGCATTCTGCAGCAGTAGACCAGCTTTGATGCAGCAGATAGACCGAGCCTATTCCTCAGTTATGAATGGATGTATCCAAAGTTTAAAGATTCGTTCTTTGCTTGCTGCACTTGCTGGGCACTGATGCAATTGCATTACCAGTTCTATGAAGTTAGATGGACTATCAGCATCCTTCAGATTTTCCCATCCTTTTTCTTCATAGTGGATGAAAACGTAGATTTTTGAATCCAGACATCCTTCTGCTTTAAATGCAAGTAAATATTGCGCAACATTCAGATTTATGCCAAGCACCCACTGCTTTGCAATATATTCTTGTTCAGCTGACGGTTTCTTTCCTGAGTATTTTCCTGAGAAGGAGATTGATCAACATGTGTACAGGAGTAATTGCCTCAGGACGTCTCTTTTGTACTTTTGCTTTATGTGGTGCAAGATCTTCATTTATCTGCAGATCCAACCATACTTCACATGTAACAGCAACTGTTGATGTGTGTCCCTTTGGAGTGTGTCAAGTGCCACCGCAACTGGTTTCAATTGAGTGATCAAGTTCTTTGCTTCTTGGTAAATTCCTTGCGTATTAATTATACTGATCGCTCTATCTTCAAATTCTGCCTCATGAGTTCTCACAATCCTGAGATAATGTGGCCGATTTTTAACACGTTTCCAGGCATGTTATTTGATTGTTCCATCGTGTCACTGGGGATTTGGCATTCTTTGAACCAAGCTCTAGGCTGACAGCAATTTACAAAAATATTCTGGCAATCTACGTTTCATCAAAGCACTTAGTGTACGTTCTTGTCCAAGAAGATTGAGTCAATATGATGCACATCCATCGTCTTCCAAATCAATCATACTTTCCATCTTTTTCTTATTTTCTGTCATGTCGCTCTTCACAATGCAACTGTACAGTTCATTTGCTAATGCCTTGGCTTCTCTTGCCAGTGTAGCATAGTACTGTCCAGGCTTCTTATTGCATACCATATCAACCACTGACGCATGAAGCAGTCTTCCCTATTTGCACACAGTGAGCAATCCACACAGTTACGCCGGCCGTAACTGTTTTTCCATGTAATTTGTTGCATGCTTCCACCCCTCAAGCCATCAGTAACTGCATTTCACTGTTCACCTGGTACCCGCTTTTGACTGGGTGCTCGGTAGCCTGGCCGTAGGCAGCTGTTCATTGCTTGAAAAGTTGGATGCTCAATAACAAAAACGGGAATATTACTGCTACAAAAAAAATTAGCAATTTTCCAGTCTCTCTTTTGTTTCAGTTCTGGAGTTGTTTTTGTTACAAAACCATTTGTGATTGAAAACAACAAAACCATTTGTGATTGAAAACAACATGACACTTCCTGCTCGTTGTCTTTGGCTGACCTGGATCCAGCTTCCTTCTGACGTACTTGGCAATGGCAATGCAGTAATATCAGTACCTTCACCCTCAGAGTCTGAGTCTAACGCTCACAGATGTTTAGCCAAAGTCAGTCAGTTCTGGGCATCTCCTTCTTTCCACTGCATTCAGCAAAAAGGTTTCCCGCCTGAGATCTCAGTCGTACCACTCGCTTGTTCTTTGCAATTTCTGTAGCACTGCCTCTCTTCGCCACCTCCGCAAACTTTCTCACAATAGCCGTGACTTGGGTCTAGTGGTTTTTCCACCTTTCGCTCGTGCTGAAATATTTGGACTTGGAGTCACCGTGCGCGCTGAGTCCAGCGGCCACGCTCAAGCCACCCTGGCCAAGGGGCAGAGGCCCGGGCTGGGCAGCTCCCGACCAACAGGAGCCAACAGGCTTCCGCAGCTGCGAGTCCTGTGATGAATTTGCAGAAGGCACATAGGGAATTCTCCACACCCAGCAGGGTAGGGCAGGCCCAGGTCCCTTTCTGCTGGAGGGAGCCAAGGCAACAGTGTATACAGCCCATGCACCCCCCTCCACCTCTCTGCACCCCCCGCCCCATGCACCCCCCTCCACCTCTCTGCACCCCCCGCCCCATGCACCCCCCTCCATCTCTCTGCACCCCCTCCACCTCTCTGCATCCCCCGCCCCATGCACCCCCTTAACCCCCTGCACCCCCTTAACCCCCTGCACCCCCCTCCATCTCTCTGCACCCCCGTAACCCCCTGGACCCCCGGCCCCAACTCCCAGGGGCTCGCGCGGCTGTGTCTGGCCCCACGTGCTCTGGGGTGTCCCTGGCCGCGCACAGCCGGGCACTGGCCCCCGCCGCCCGCAGGGCCGAGTCTCACCAGGCAGCTCCTCGGACACTGCGGGGTCAAAGCGCCCGCGTTGCCCTCAACAAAGATAGCCCCTGAGCCAGCCTCTCCGCCCATTAACAGACCTCTCCCGGTGACTTCCGCCCCAGAAAAACATGGCGGCAGAAGCCCCCGCCTCCCGCCGCTAACAGCCAATCAGATGACGGGAGGGGGAGCTGCGGAGCAGACACGCCCCCTTGCTGGCCCCGCCCTCTGGGCTTGGCACTAGTAGCCTCCTGGCGAGGATGTGGGGAGGGAGCTTGGGGGCAGTGACCGAGCCCTGAAGCACCTGACTATTTAGAGCCCCGCCCCTTTCCAGAGGGGACCGCCCCCCAACCAGCCTCTGGGAATCCTACCCCCAAACCCCTCCCCACAAACCCCCCAGCCCTGCTGCCTGCCCTCTGGGAATCCCACCCCTAACCTCTCTCCACAACCTCCCCAGAGCCCCCTCACCCCCCAGCCCTGCTGCCTGCCCTCTGGGAATCCCACCCCTAACCTCTCCCCACAACCTCCCCAGAGCCCCCTCACCACCCCCCCGCCTGCCCTCTGGGAATCCCACCCCAAACCTCTCCCCACAACCCCCCCCAGAGTCCCCTCAGCCCTGCTGCCTGCCCTCTGGGAATCCTACCCCTAACCTCTCCCCACAACCCCCCAGAGCCCCCTCACCACCCCCCCCGCCTGCCCTCTGGGAATCCTACCCCCAAACCCCTCCCCACAACCCCCCCAAGCCCTCAGCCCTGCTACCTGCCCTCTGGGAATCCCACCCCAAACCTCCCCCACAACCCCCCCAGAGCCCCCTCACCCTCCTCCCCGCCTGCCCTCTGGGAATCCTACCCCCAAACCCCTCCCCACAACCCCCACAAACCCCCCAGCCCTGCTACCTGCCCTCTGGGAAACCTACCCCCAAACCCCTCCCCACAAACCCCCCAGCCCTGCTGCCTGCCCTCTGGGAATCCCACCCCTAACCTCTCCCCACAACCTCCCCAGAGCCCCCTCACCACCACCCCGCCTGCCCTCTGGGAATCCTACCCCCAAACCCCTCCCCACAACCCCCCTGAGCCCTCAGCCCTGCTGCCTGCCCTCTGGGAATCCCACCCCAAACCTCTCCCACAACCCCCCAGAGCCTCCTCACCCCCCCCCCCAGCCTGCCCTCTGGGAATCCCACCCCAAACCCCTCCCCACAACCCCCCCAGAGCCACCAGCCCTGCTGCCTGCCCTCTGGGAATCCCACCCCCAAACCCCTCCCCACAACCCCCCCAGAGCCTCCTCACACACCCCCCCCAGCCTGCCCTCTGGGAATCCCACCCCAAATCTCTCCCCACAACCCCCCCAGAGCCCCCTCACGCCCCAGCCTGCTCTCTGGGACTCCCACCCCCAAACCCCTCCCCACAAGCCCCCCAGAGCCTCTCCAGCCCTGCTGCCTGCCCTCTGGGAATCCGACCCCCAAACCCCTCCCCACAAATCCCCCAGAGCCCCCTCACTCCTGCTGCCTGCCCTCTGGGAATCCCACCCCAAACCTCTCCCCACAACGCCCCCAGAGCCCCCTCACCCCTGCTGCTTGCCCTCTGGGAATCCCACCCCCAAACCTCTCCCCACAACCCCCCCCCCCCAGAGCCTCCTCACCACCCCCCCAGCCTGCCTCTGGGAATCCTACCCCCAAACTTCTCCCCACAAACCCCCTAGAGTCCCCTCAGCCCCCAGCCCTGCTGCCTGCCCTCTGGGAATCCCACCCCCAAACCTCTCCCCACAACCCCCCCAGAGTCCCCTCAGCCCTGCTGCCTGTCCTCTGGGAATCCTACCCCCAAACCTCTCCCCACAACCCCCCCAGAGCCTCCTCACCCCCCAGCGCTGCTGCCTGCCCTCTAGGAATCCTACCTCCTAACCTCTCCTCACAAACCCTCTAGAGTCCCCTCACCCTGCAGCCCTGCTGCCTGCCCTCTGCGAATCCCACCCCCAAACCTCTCCCCACAAAGCCCCCCAGAGCCCCCGCACCCCCCCCCCGCCTGCCCTCTGGGAATCCTACCCACAAACCTCTCCCTACAAACTCCCCAGAGTCCCCTCAGCCCTGCTGCCTGCCCTCTGGGAATCCTACCCCCAAACCTCTCCCCACAACCCCCCCCAGAGCCCCCTCACCCCCCCCCCACCTGCCCTCTGGGAATTCTACCCCCAAACCCCTCCCCACAAACCCCCCAGAGCCCCCAGCCCTGCTGCCTGCCCTCTGGGAATCCCACCCCAAACCTCTCCCCACAACCTCCCCCAGAGCCTCCTCACCCCCCCCTCCAGCCTGCCCTCTGGGAATCCCACCCCAAACCCCTCCCCACAACCCCCCCAGAGCCCCCTCACCCCCCCAGCCTGCCCTCTGGGAATCCTACCCCCAAACCCCTCCCCACAACCCTGCCAGAGCCCCCTCACCCTCCCCCGCCTGCCCTCTGGGAATCCCACGCCCAAACCTCTCCCCATAACCCCCCCCCCCCCGAGCCTCCTCACCCCCCCCCCACAGCCTGCCTCTGGGAATCCTACCCCCAAACCTCTCCCCACAAACCCCCTAGAGTCCCCCCAGCCCTGCTGCCTGCCCTCTGGGAATCCCATCCTGGGAGCCCCCCTCCCCCTGTGAACTGTTCTTGCAGGAGCCCCACCTTGAAGAAACCCCACCCCTTCCTGATCAGGCCCTGCAGCTCTCAAGCCTGTGCCACCCACTGCAAGGCCCAGCATGGAAATGGTGGCTGATCCCCCGCCGACAGGGCCTGCTCCCACTGACTCAGCAGGTGCAGCTGACTAGCCACAAACCCTCTGGGCATATGGCATCCTGCTCCTGCCAAATCCCTCCTCTGACCAGCTGCTGCTGGGCTCAGCAGACCCCTGAGAACAAGTTCCTGCCTTCTGGACTGGTTCCTGCTCCTTGTCCCTGCTTCCTCACCCTAACACCAGTTACTGACAGGCTGGGACCCTTGGCATGACTCCTGACTATGACCCTGACTCTACTCTGGGCTCCAGCCCCTAGGTCAGGCTGCTGATATTATGGGCCCTGACACTCCCCCAAGAACCCTGCTGTAGCAGTTCTTGGGGTATCCAGGAGTCTGAGTCATACTGTTACCCCTTTCCCCCCCTCTCCCCCCGGGTGAGAGGGAGTCTTGCCTTTGGTAGGTGGGTGTCAGCCCCCTAACACCACCAGCCTTTCAGGCACTCAAGCCCTCTCCTCTGGGCTATGCCAGCTGCCCTTTCGGTGGAGAAGCACATGGTGATCGCTGTGTGGAAGCTGGCAATTCCAGACTGCTACGGGTTGGTCACGAATCAGTTTAGAGTTGGGAAGTTGACCACCTGGGCTGCGGTATCACAAGTGTGTAGGGCCATTAATTACATCCTGCTACGAAGGACTGTGACTCTTGGCAATGTGCATGAAATATTGGATGGCTTTGCAGAAGGTCTAGATAATATTTGCAAAAAGAAAAGGAGTACTTGTGGCACCTTAGAGACTAACCAATTTATTTGTCTCTAAGGTGCCACAAGTCCTCCTTTTCTTTTTGCGAATACAGACTAACATGGCTGCTACTCTGAAACCTAGATAATATTTAGTCCTGCCGTGAGTGCAGGGGACTGGACTAGATCACCTCTCGAGTTCCCTTCCAGGCCTATTATTCTATGATTTTATGAAATGGGATTCCCTAACTATGGCGGGGTGATAGGTGGCAGGCAAATCCAATTTTGGTCCACAGACCATCTTGCGATGGAGTTCATCAACAGCAGGGGATACTTCTCTATGGTATTGCAGGCTCTTGTAGCTCACTATGAGCATTTCACGGACATCAATGCAGTGCGGTTTGGGAAGGTGCATGATACACACATCTTCAGGAACACTGGCCTGTACAGAAAGCTCCAAGCAGGGCCTTTCTTTCCAGACCAGAAGAGTCCAGCAGGGAATATTGAAATGCACATAGTGATCATGGGACACCCAGTGTACCCCTTGCTCCCGTGGTTCATGAAGCCTTACATGGGAAACCTGGACAGCAGCAAGGAGAGCTTCAACAATAAGTTGAGCAGGTGCAGACTGACTGTAGAATGTGCCTTTGGCAGATTAAAAGCACACTAGTGCTGCCTTTATGACAGGTTAGACCTAAATGAAGAAAATATTCCTGTGGTCATAGCAGCCTGCTGCATGCTCCACAATGTTTGCAAAGTGGACTGGGGGATATAAACAGCAGCTAATAGAGGTAAAATCTGAACAGCTAGACTCATTGGTGTTAGTTCAGGGAAGTGGCTACTGGGCTAAAAGGGTGGTCAATTTATGCCTTATTGCATGTGGTGGCGTAGTGTTTTATTGAAATCGCCTCTCCAGAGTAATCACATGCTCCAAGGTAACCACAACCCAGCATGGATTATTTTTTCAAGCGCATGGGTGGTGGTGGGGGGGGGGGGGTTGTGTGTGTGGGTGCGTGTATATATATATAGAAGGACAGGCACAGGATTTTTGAATGTTTGTTTGTGTGATGCTGGCTGTGTATCCCTGATTTGGGGGGAAGTTGCCAAGTGCAATTCCAGAGCAGTTTCAATTTCTTCCAAAGGGGCTCTGGAAAAGACATGTGAGACAAGCCACTGAAGAAACTGCCCAAAGGGGCAGAGGAGGGAATGTTTCTTAGGTTCCCTGCAAAACTCCATTTCTCACTGCTTGGGCTCTGCGAGCCAGTTCGTGCCATTCCTGAAACTTGTATGCTAGAAGCTTGAACCTGAAATCTGCAACACGACCTGACCAACAGCTCCAGCATGCTCCAGATACTGCGTTTGTGTACTGCTCCACTTAGCACCCTGCCTGGTTAGGGGTGTGTATATGGGCCTTGGCTCCACCCACTTATTGACATAACCCGGCCCATGGGCGGGGCTCGCCGTATACATAAATGGCCCTTCCAGCAGTGGCACTGCTTGATCCAAACAATCCCAGGTGCAGGTGAGTTTATAATCTAGTGGAGGTGCTGGTGCTGGGCCCATGATCAGGGGAGACTTGGAGGATGCCCCCAGCTGTGCCCCAGAGTTGCTGAGATGCAGTGGTTCAGACCCCTAGTTCCTTCCCATTTACTAGTCTCCCCGGGCTCCTCCCCATAGACCGTCAGCCCCTGCTCAGAGCCCCCTCACCTCTCTCTGTGGTTTCTCCTGCTGCTGTGCTGCTCCTTCCCTTGGCTCACCCCCTTGGTGTGTGTGGGAGGAGCTGCCCCACGGGGAAGGCCTGTGCTTGCCCTGTTCCTTGACCCCCTGCCTCCTGGTGTGGCCAGGTTACTAAGGGCTATTGCTAGCTGGTATCAGTGACTCCTTACTCAGAGAGCTGGGGTGTGTGTCTGTGCCCTGAGTATGTGGGGTGCCTAAATTCACAAGGCTGTACCCTCCCCCTCCTGTGTGCAGGGAGCCATGCCTGCCCCCCCCCCCAGGTGTAATGTAGCCACTTGCGCGAAACCCTTCTCCCTCCCTGCACTCCTGATCGCCTGCTGCCCCTCTCTCCCTCCATGTGCCCACAGCTCCAGCTGGTGGTAAGAGCCTGTATCAGGCACTGTGCTGTGTTCTCGCTCCCATCCTGCTGCCTGGAGGGTGGTTGAGGGGGATGACAGCTGGATCCTTGAGCTGCTTGGCGTGGAGGCCTGGGGGACCCTGATGGGTGCCCATGCAGATGAGGAATGGGTTAAAGCAAGGGAGGTCCCCCAGGATTTGCTGACCATGCTGTGAGATGGGGAGGCAGAGCTGGTGTCCTACCCACAGGGGCTGCTGTCCAGTGGGATTGGTGTCTGGCATGTGGGGCTGGGACTCAGGACCCCTGGGTTCTGTTATTGGCTCCACCCCTGCAAAACAGGGGAAATAATCCCTTGCCTCTGTAACCCGCAAGGAGATGACCTAGATTCCTGGGGCTCTGTCCGCTGGCAGCTCAGGGAGAGGCACACTGTCCCTGGTAGGGAGGGGGAGCTAAGGCAGACTCAGAGTCTGCCTGGCAACCACTAGGGAGTGAGATACCCTTCCCAGGGAGCTCAGGAAAGCAGAGAAGCCATTTTTTGAAGCAGTCTGGAGCCAGCCAGGGCAAGGGCAGGACTGGCTGTGCCCTGGTCTACACTAGGACTTTAGGTCGAATTTAGCAGCGTTAAATCGATGTAAACCCGTACCTGTCCACACGATGAAGCCATTTATTTCGACTTAAAGGGCTCTTAAAATCGATTTCCTTACTCCACCCCTGACAAGTGGATTAGCGCTTAAATCGGCCTTGCCGGGTCGAATTTGGGGTACTGTGGACACAATTCGACGGTATTGGCCTCCGGGAGCTATCCCAGAGTGCTCCATTTTGACCGCTCTGGACAGCACTCTCAACTCAGATGCACTGGCCAGGTAGACAGGAAAAGAACCGCGAACTTTTGAATCTCATTTCCTGTTTGGCCAGCGTGGCAAGCTGCAGGTGACCATGCAGAGCTCATCAGCAGAGGTGACCATGATGGAGTCTCAGAATCGCAAAAGAGCTCCAGCATGGACCGAACGGGAGGTACGGGATCTGATCGCTGTATGGGGAGAGGAATCCGTGCTATCAGAACTCCGTTCCAGTTTTCGAAATGCCAAAACCTTTGTCAAAATCTCCCAGGGCATGAAGGACAGAGGCCATAACAGGGACCCGAAGCAGTGCCGCGTGAAACTGAAGGAGCTGAGGCAAGCCTACCAGAAAACCAGAGAGGCGAACGGCCGCTCCGGGTCAGAGCCCCAAACATGCCGCTTCTATGATGAGCTGCATGCCATTTTAGGGGGTTCAGCCACCACTACCCCAGCCGTGTTGTTTGACTCCTTCAATGGAGATGGAGGCAATACGGAAGCAGGTTTTGGGGATGAAGAAGATGATAGCTCACAGCAAGCAAGCGGAGAAACCGGTTTTCCCGACAGCCAGGAACTGTTTCTCACCCTGGACCTGGAGCCAGTACCCCCCGAACCCACCCAAGGCTGCCTCCTGGACCCAGCAGGCGGAGAAGGGACCTCCGGTGAGTGTACCTTTTAAAATACTATACATGGTGTAAAAGCAAGCATGTGAAAGGATTACTTTGCCCTGGCATTCGCGGCTCTCCTGGATATACTCCCAAACCCTTTGCAAAAGGTTTCTGGGGAGGGCAGACTTATTGCGTCCTTCATGGTAGGACACTTTACCACTCCAGGCCAGTAACACGTACTCGGGAATCATTGTACAACAAAGCATTGCAGTGTATGTTTGCTGGCGTTCAAGCACCATCCGTTCTTTATCTCTCTGTGTTATCCTCAGGAGAGTGAGATATAATCCATGGTCACCTGGTTGAAATAGGGTGCTTTTCTTCAGGGGACACTCAGAGGAGCCCATTCCTGCTGGGCTGTTTGCCTGCGGCTGAACAGAAATGTTCCCCGCTGTTAGCCACAGGGAGGGGGGAGGGTTGAGGGGGTAGCCACGCGGTGGGGGGAGGCAAAATGCGACCTTGTAACGAAAGCACATGTGCTATGTATGTAATGTTAACAGCAAGGTTTACCCTGAAAGAGTGTAGCCAGTGTTTTATAAAATGTGTCTTTTTAAATACGGCTGTCCCTTTTTTTTTCTCCACCAGCTGCATGTGTTTCAATGATCACAGGATCTTCTCCTTCCCAGAGGCTAGTGAAGATTAGAAAGAAAAAAAAAACGCACTCGAGATGAAATGTTCTCCGAGCTGATGCTGTCCTCCCACACTGACAGAGCACAGACGAATGCGTGGAGGCAAATAATGTCAGACTGCAGGAAAGCACAAAATGACCGGGAGGAGAGGTGGCGGGCTGAAGAGAGTAAGTGGAGGGCTGAAGCTCGAATGTGGCGGCAGCGTGATGAGAGGAGGCAGGATTCAATGCTGAGGCTGCTGGAGGACCAAACCAGTATGCTCCAGTGTATGGTTGAGCTGCAGCAAAGGCAGCTGGAGAACAGACTGCCACTACAGCCCCTGTGTAACCAACCGCCCTCCTCCCCAAGTTCCATAGCCTCCACACCCAGACGCCCAAGAACGCGGTGGGGGGGCCTCCGGCCAACCAGCCACTCCACCACAGAGGATTGCCCAAAAAAAAGAAGGCTGTCATTCAATAAATTTTAAAGTTGTAAACTTTTAAAGTGCTGTGTGGCATTTTCCTTCCCTCCTCCACCACCCCTCCTGGGCTACCTTGGTAGTCATCCCCCTGTTTGTGTGATGAATGAATGAAGAATGCATGAATGTGAAGCAACAATGACTTTATTGCCTCTGCAAGCGGTGATCGAAGGGAGGAGGGGAGGGTGGTTAGCTTACAGGGAAGTAGAGTGAACCAAGGGGCGGGGGGTTTCATCAAGGAGAAACAAACAGAACTTTCACACCGTAGCCTGGCCAGTCATGAAACTGGTTTTCAAAGCCTCTCTGATGCGTACCGCGCCCTCCTGTGCTCTTCTAACCGCCCTGGTGTCTGGCTGCGCGTAACCAGCAGCCAGGCGATTTGCCTCAACCTCCCACCCCGCCATAAACGTCTTCCCCCTTACTCTCACAGATATTGTGGAGCACACAGCAAGCAGTAATAACAGTGGGAATATTGGTTTCGCTGAGGTCTAAGCGAGTCAGTAAACTGCGCCAGCGCGCCTTTAAACGTCCAAATGCACATTCTACCACCATTCTCCACTTGCTCAGCCTGTAGTTGAACAGCTCCTGACTACTGTCCAGGCTGCCTGTGTACGGCTTCATGAGCCATGGCATTAAGGGGTAGGCTGGGTCCCCAAGGATACATATAGGCATTTCGACATCCCCAACAGTTATTTTCTGGTCTGGGAATAAAGTCCCTTCTTGCAGCTTTTGAAACAGACCAGAGTTCCTGAAGATGCGAGCGTCATGTACCTTTCCCGGCCATCCCACGTTGATATTGGTGAAACGTCCCTTGTGATCCACCAGAGCTTGCAGCACTATTGAAAAGTACCCCTTGCGGTTTATGTACTCGCCGGCTTGGTGCTCCGGTGCCAAGATAGGGATATGGGTTCCGTCTATGGCCCCACCACAGTTAGGGAATCCCATTGCAGCAAAGCCATCCACTATGACCTGCACATTTCCCAGGGTCACTACCCTTGATATCAGCAGATCTTTGATTGCGTGGGCTACTTGCATCACAGCAGCCCCCACAGTAGATTTGCCCACTCCAAATTGATTCCCAACTGACCGGTAGCTGTCTGGCGTTGCAAGCTTCCACAGGGCTATCGCCACTCGCTTCTCAACTGTGAGGGCTGCTCTCATCTTGGTATTCATGCGCTTCAGGGCAGGGGAAAGCAAGTCACAGAGTTCCATGAAAGTGCCCTTACGCATGCAAAAGTTTCGCAGCCACTGGGAATCGTCCCAGACCTGCAACACTATGCGGTCCCACCAGTCTGTGCTTGTTTCCCGAGCCCAGAATCGGCGTTCCACAGCATGAACCTGCCCCATTAGCACCATGATGCATGCATTGGCAGGGCCCATGCTTTCAGAGAAATCTGTGTCCATGTCCTGATCACTCACGTGACCGCGCTGACGTCGCCTCCTCGCCCGGTAGCGCTTTGCCAGGTTCTGGTGCTGCATATACTGCTGGATAATGCGTGTGGTGTTTAATGTGCTCCTAATTGCCAAAGTGAGCTGAGCGGACTCCATGCTTGCCTTGGTATGGCGTCCGCACAGAAAAAAGGCGCGGAATGATTGTCTGCCGTTGCTCTGATGGAGGGAGGGGCGACTGACGACACGGCTTACAGGGTTGGCTTCAGGGAGCTAAAATCCACAAAGGGGGTGGCTTTAAATCAAGGAGTAGTTCAGGCAGGAGTTCATGGAGGGTTCCAATAAGAAATGGTGCACCTAAGTTATTGTTCTTATTGGAACAAGGAGGTTAGCCTGGCCTCTGATTGATACATGGCTAGATTTAGCTCGCTGCACCTTCTTTGTGAGTGACTGCAGTGTGACCTAGAGGAATGAGTCCCCTAGACAGGAGAGGAGGCAAATGAGTACAAAACAAATCTGGTCTATTTCTTGTTTTGATCCACTCCATCTATCTTTTACATCTTTGGCTGGCAGCAGACGGTGCAGAAGGACATATTGCCTACCTGCTCACCATAAGACGGTTCAATAGGACTGACTGCCGGACTTAAGAGAATGACCTGGTCAAGTCACCAAAAATTTAGTCTCCCTGAGCCCATGTCTGCCCAGGCGCTCCCAGCCGACGTGGCCAGGAGCACCTCGGACATGACGAGGACGGCTACCAGTCGTATTGTACCGTCTGCTGCCACAAGGCAAGGGGTTGCTGCTACTGTGTAGCAATGCAGAACCGCATCTGCCAGCACCCAGGAGACATATGGTGACGGTTACCTGAGCGGGCTCCATGCTTGCGGTGGTATGGCGTCCGCACAGGTAACTCAGGAAAAAAGGCGCGAAACGATTGTCTGCCCTTGCTTTCACGGAGGGAGGGAGGGAAGGGGGGACTGACGATATGTACCCAGAACCACCCGCGACAATGTTTCAGCCCCATCAGGCATTGGGATCTCAACCCAGAATTCCAATGGGCAGCGGAGACTGTGGGAACTGTGGGATAGCTACCCACAGTGCAACGCTCCGGAAGTCGACTCTAGCCTCGGTACTGTGGAAGCACTCCGCCGAGTTAATGCACTTAATGCACTTCTGTGGGGACACACACACTCGAATATATAAAACCGATTTCTAAAAAACCGACTTCTATAAATTCGACCTTATTCCGTAGTGTAGACATACCCTGTGTGGGGAGCTGGTGAGTCCCAGGTCTGCATGCAGGGTTCCCCCTGAGAACTGGCCTCCGGGGACCTGACAGCCAGAGCCCGCAGCTGGGCTTTTCCCTCTCCACTGATGACTCCCAGTTTGTAGAGTTTTGCTGGGAAGCTTCCCCAGCCAGGGTGAGTTCCCCCTCCAGCTCCATAGGTGAGACCAGTCACCACATGGTCAGCTCTGCTCTGGCTGCTGGTCCAGGGCTGCTGCCTGCTGTGAGTGTCTGGGCGCTGGGCTAGGAGACGACCATTTGGATTTTAGTGTACTTGTGTAATCTGCACCTTGACCCCTGCACCCCTTTGTGGGGAGGGGAAATCCTGGGACCAGAAGCAGCCTGACTCCTGCCTGAAGAGGATCTCTGCCTGAAGAGATCAGCCCCTGTGTAGTGACAGAGGAGTCCAGAGTCATTTCTGAACCTAAGGATCAATCATGGAGTTTGTGAGTGCACCATCTTTTAGTTAGGCAGGGAAATTGTTTTGGGGACCCCCTACTCCCTGAACTGTGTCCTCAAGCCAGGGAGTAAGGGTTTGGGGATTTTATAACCTGCTGCGTATTAAAATTGTGGAGGGACTTACCACCTCCTCCCACTTGTGAGTTCTTTAGGCTGTGCTGAACTGAGTCAGCCACCCTTCTAAACCACGGCAGAGTAGATATTGTGGTCATAGGTCATCAAGGAGCCCACCAAAGTACGTATACCAACGGGACACTGATCTTACATTTGCTACATCAGGTCATGTGACTGGGAAAAGTCACGGGTATTATCAGTGTGGGCACCGGTGACCCTAAGAATAGTGTTTTACCCTGTTATGTTATCTTTGTCTCCTGTTTAATATAATTACTGTGTTAAATATATTGTATGTATTGGTGTTATTTCTTGGGAGTCTCAAACTATCTGGCAAGTAAGTGGGGGTTACCCTGTGGTTAGAATTTTCCTCCCAAGCTGCCCAGGAAGAAGAGAGGGGGGTGGAGGCACTGCCAAATAAATTGATAGGAAAAAGTAAAGAAGATACAGCCTGCTAAGTGGGTGGCAGAATCCAGAAGAACCCAGACCTGTCCATCAAACCCTTTAAGCAGATTGGCATTAAAAAGTAACAGGGTGGAAAGGGGACACTACACCTCTTTAATGCCTATTTAGATTGTGAGAGATCCTAGGGGCAGAGAGTGTTTTTCACTGGGTGCCTAGGCAGTGTCCAGCACGCCGGGGCACTGGTCTCGGTGGCTGGGTGCCCGGGCAGTGTTCCAATGGTCAGTCACCCTCGCTGTTAGAAATGTGTGCTTCATTTCTGATTTGAATTTGTCCGGCTTCAGCTTCCAGCCTTTGGTTCTTCTACTCACTACTCCCCTGTTTATACACCCACAACTGCATCAGCCCTTTTGCCACATCACAGTAGGCGCTTGTGTTCAAGTTGTCTGTCCACCACGACCCTTAGAGCCTTGTCAGAGTCACTGCTTTCCAGGTTGCAGCCCATCTTGTAGGTTTGGTCTGCATTCCTTATTCCTAGATGGATGTTGATGCATTTGGCTGTATTGAAAGGCATCTGGTTTGAATGGGCCCAGCTTACCAAGCCATCCAGATCCCGCTGAGTGACAGCCCTGACCTCATCATTATTTACCACTCCACCAGTCTCGTTGTCATCCGCAAATGTTATCAGCCGTGATTTTGTATTTACTTCCAGATCATTGCTGAAAATGCTGAATAGCGTCAGGCCTAGAGCCTGCCTGGCCACGCCTCCGCCTAGGAGTGGAGGGATGTCGCCACTTCCGGGAAGGCCTGGAACCAGGTAGGGAGCCTGCCAGCCCGATTAACACCCCCTCCCCGAGCACCCGCAGTGCCCTCTGGGCTGCCTCCCCCCCAAGATTTAGTCAGGGGTATATAGTACAAGTCATGGACAGGTCACAGGCGATGAATTTTTGTTTACTGCCTGTGACTTGTCCATGACTTTTACTAAAAATACCCGTGACTAAAACGTAGCCTTAGCTATGAGTAGCCTAGGGAGGGAGAGAATAACCGCAGCCCACTCCAGGAATTTTAAGCACAATCGAGTGTGTTAAAGAATTTTAAGGACATGAAGTATGTTGAAACCAATTAAGAAATTTAAGAATAAAGTTAAGAAAATTGTGGGAAGGATTCCACCGAGCGATGTGTAAAAGGCTTAAAATCAGTTGTTATTTATACTACAGCCAAAGATAAATAAAGAAGAAATGGAGTCAGCAGAGTATGACCAGGCAAACAAATGGCCTAACAAGTTTTTGTGTTGAAGTATATTAAGGATGCAGGGAGGAGGTAAGAAAAGGTGGGGGAGAAACTCAGGGGAGGTGGAGCAGCAGGAGGAACGGCAAGTAGTCGTAGAGATAGAAATATTTATGTAAAATGTGTGTGAAATAAATGTTCTTTTAAAAGGATTCATAAAAATCTGTCATCTTAATAATAATAATGGAAAATAATTTAAAGTCAAGGATAGTAAGGCATTAATTGTCCACTGTGCCTTTAAGCTGTAATGCCTGTGTCTGTTCTTTAGTCAAAGTTGACAGAAACCAGTCAAAAGTTAACACTTCTTGGCCAGTAGCCAACATGTTGCTGCAGACACAAAGGGGAAGTGACTTCCCTAGCCTGTGTTTGTGAAAAGGGGAAACAGGCGAAGCGATTTGCTTTTAACCTAAATTTGGCTTAATGACATTACAAATTTATTGCCCATAAACGAGTGGTAATTCAACTGACTCTGTTCAAAATACATTATTAAAATAAGGGAAAGTGTTTTAGTCCTATAGGAGCATCTAATTTAGTATCCTTTAAAAATATTAGTAAGTTGTAAGGTTCAGCATCTTCTTTAAATGAGGCTATGCCAGATATAAAGCAAACCCGCCCCCACTAATCTTCTAAACTGCAAAATATGGTGGGGGAAGGGGAAAAGGCAGAAAAAAGGAACAAAGGGAAAACCTTAGGTACAATTAAAATATTAAGTATTTATATTGTTCTGTTGCTTGAACATCTGTATTGGCTGGACTGCTAGCTACAGAACTAGCTGGGTTCAAATTTTTGGTTGTTAATAAACATATCCTTGATTTTACTAATTGGTTATTGTGTATCATTATCCCAGAGATAAGTATCCGGTCAGTTGTAGTTCAGGACACACCCCCTGTGGTCGTGATAAAGGAAATGAACAATGTAGAACTTTTCTGTTTTACACAGGGATCATTCTTTTAAGGAAGTATTGAAGACTCACTGAAGCCTCTAGCAAAAACCAAAAAAAAAAAATATAAAAATAAAAGGTAGTAGCCCCTGCTACCCACAATATAACAGTCATTCATCAAAATAGAAATATCCAGACTTATTCCTTGCAATTTTTCTTTTAGGGCTCCTAAGTGAATAAAGCATGTGTTAATATCCCTTTAAAAATAATTTTTATATAGGATATGAATAGTCAGGGAAGACACTTTTTGGCTCTTAACTAAACTATTTAATTTTTATAGGTAAATTAAGGTGCAATCTAGCTAAAAGGAGGTTGTTAACTCAAGTAGGTTTTTCTTGATATCATTCTGTTTAAAAATGGACAAATTTCCAGTGCCTGTTTTCCTTATTGATCAATGCTGCTGTGAACTAAGTCAAGGGTAAATAACGATTTTAAGCCTGAGGTTTATTGGCTGTGTCCTAAACCAGGAGTTCTCAAATTTATTTGCTTGTGCCCCTCTTTGTGTCTGTAGTCATTTTTACACACGCTCTCTCTCTCTCTCCCCAGCCAGGTGCCGGGCCAGCAGCAGCCACTCTCTGGCTGTCCAGCTCTGAAGGCAGAGTGGAGAGCAGCGGCTGGTGCCCTGGTGCCCAGCTCTGAAGGCAGCGCTGCCAGCAGCAGCAGCGCAGAAGTCAGGGTAGCAATACCATGCCACCCTTACTTCTCCGATGCTGCTGGTGGTGGGTGCTGCCTTCTGAGCTGGGTGCCCGGCCAGCAGCTGCTGCTCTCCAGCCACCCAGCTCTGAATGTGCTCAGTAATTTCACACATTCCCAGAATACATTCTGTGCCCGCCCGTTTGAGAACCTCCGCCCTAAACAGCAATGTTTAATCCATTGATTGTGGTTTGTTTTGTGTTTTTAACTCTTTGTTTTCTAATATATTTTGTTTATGTATAATAATGTTGGGATAATTTGTTCCTTGGTTATATGTTTTATGTCATGTGACTGTTGGGTTTGTTTTTTTTTTTAATTGTGGGTTTTGTGTTTCAGCAAACATTTTTGTGTGCGAAACTATGAAAGAAAAATATTGAAAACATTTTTTTGTGGTACCACTCTATTTCAGTATTCTAATCAGGTTGTAACCACCATTGGTGGATTATTATAATGCACTAGTGGTAGTTCAGTTCCTTTGCAAATGCTAGTAATAAATACAGGTCTATTTGCCTCAATAAATAATGTAATTATAACTTTGTTTCCATGGGCGGCAGGTAGGGGAGGCTGGGGGACGCTGTGCCTCCCCAAACAGCCAGGCGTGGCCCTGCCCACACTCTGCCCCCAAGGCCCTGCTTTGGTGGTACCACTGGGCTCCAGGGGCTTGGCCACGCTGCCCACCTTCCTGGGGCTGGCGGGGGGGCTGCGGGCACTAGCCAGCCTGGGGCAGGGGCCAGTGGCCTTGGGGGGGCTCTGGGTTCTGGGGTGCATGGAAGGGACGGGGCCGCGGGTGGAAGGGGCAGGGCTGGGGGGGTAGCCTCCCCCAGCCAGCGGTTCACATGCTGCCTATGTTTGTTTCTAATGTTGATGTGGGACTTGTTAAATAATGTGGCAGAACCCAGGCTAGAATGTGTAAGATCATTAAAAGCAAACTACGGCAACGTTAATGTAGTATTGATAGCGACAGTGTTTTACAATGTCACCATGTGTCTCAGTTGGTTATCTGTGTTATAAATTGTTAAACGTAATCAAATGAATGCAAATATAAAAAATCAGGTCCCAGCTAAGTACAATAATGAGTCAAAAGAACCCAAAGTCACTTTGTTTTATTGCGTTACAGCCTGTGTGGCAATATTGTTGTATCAACAGAGCAGTAAGGGCAATGTACATCATTACTATGAATAGATCATTCTGATGTTTTAAGCCTGGAATCCTAATTTTAAAACAAACCAAATGAAAGTGGAGGAAGGTTCCCCCCGAGTTCACTGTGTGCCTGCGAGAGGAGGACAGCATCTCTGAAAGGGCACCATCCTGGGTGACCTGTGAAGAGAGAAATAACGCCATGGGCTTTTTTCTTCCTGCTCCTTCAGACGTGGGAAGAAGATGTTAGAGGGCTTCCCCTTTTGTTGAGTTAGAGCTTTTCTCTGCTTGTTCTTTTAATCTGACCAGTTGGGTGCTAGTTGGAAAATCTGAGCCCTGGCGATCAATCCTTGCCTTCCCAGATTTTTGGCAGACTGCTAGGAGAAAACTGGAGTGGGTGATTCCTCAGCTAGCAGGGGGTGAATCTCTTACACAGACAGCTCTTCTGCCAAGCCTGAGTTAGAGCTTTGAACAAAATAGGCTATTGATGCAACCAGCCTGCAATGAGAATCAGCTCGGCAGCCCCTTTGGCATTGCAGATAGAGACAGGTACCTCGGCATGTGATTGAAATCTGAGGCCAAAGTGTAGAAGTCCCAGTCTGTGCTTTCCTGTGGTATAATCCTGCTAAATTCTCCGCCTCCCCATGGGACCCCCTAGCAAAATTGGAAGTCAGGAATCAATATTTCTAATGGAAAAAATGAAAAAAATCAAGCATCATAAACAAACAGCCAATTTTCCCTTTCCAGTCACCTTTCATTTTCCATCCCAAGCAGACCTTCAGCTGTGCTCCCTTCACTTCCAGTGAAATGCTTTTCCTATAAAACACAGACAATTTCCATTGGGAACGTCCCATGTGTGGTTTCCTGCCCACCGGCTTGCCTTGGTGAAGTCTGAGGTCAGTGGGCTCGCATGGCGCGCTGTGGCGGTGAGGAGCTGAAACAGGAAATGTTTTCCCCACTCAGATATCTTAGTGATGTTGTAAAACGTGCCTCCAAAAATGACTCAATGCATCAACTCCAGTGCCAGCTTATTTGGAGTTATTCACTTCTGGGAATGGGACCTTTCAAAATATATATATTTTTTTGAGGGAGTGGGCGGGGTGCAGGGAGAAAGGCTAGTTTTGGAGCTCCAGGCAGAGCTGCTCAAAATGGGTCTCCCCCTCCCACCCCCAATAGAAAATTTCCAGTGACAAGATTGTTGTTTTTGTTCAAACTGCTTTCAACTCTGAAATATTTTTTTTGATGGAAAAGTGCAATTTTTCCTTTATTTTGATCGGGAAAAATCCCAGTGTCTTTTAAAATGTTTTATCTTTCCACTGGGAGGAAGGAATTTTGTTGACTAAATGGGGAGTCTAAACTTTCTCACTTTTTTTTTTTAATTGGAAAAAACAGTAAATTGCTACTTTGCTATTTGATGTCAATTAAAGAGAATTAAAATGGAAGTGGTACTTTAAAACTTTCATTCTTTCACTTTTTAAACATTCTCTCACTTTTTAAGTTTAAAAATAAAATCTAGAGAAAATGGGCCAGTTAATGATGGGGAATTTAAAAACAAAGTGTGCATTTTCTGACTATTTTGAAAGGAAATTTTTTTTAAATACTGAAAATATTGCTTTCCCCCCTAAAAGTATCAGAGGGGTAGCCGTGTTAGTCTGAAATCACAAAAACAACGAGGAGTCTGGTGGCACCTTAAAGACTAACATATTTATTTGGGCATAAGCTTTTGTGGGTAAAAAATCCTGGTTTTTTACCCCTGAAAGCTTATGCCCAAATAAATTTGTTAGTCTTTAAAGTGCCACAGGACTCCCCCTGAAAGTGTTATTTTGACAATTTTTTTTATTTTTTAATTCTAAACTATTTTTTGTGCGTGTGAAAGGTTTAGTTGGATGAAAACTTTTGTGTGTGTGGCAAGAGGTGTGGGAGCAGTTCTAGGTGTCGGCCTTAGTTCGCCCAGCAGCAGAGTGTCTGTGCTGGGATGTGCTCTTGGGAGAGGTCTGTGCCATGGTTACTGTAAGCCCATCAGCCACGCTCTGCTGGGACAGGCAAGTTACAGACTCTGCCGATTCGACTAGTATGTTGTCTTGTGTTTCAGAGACTCTGTCTTCACTGCTCTTACCCCCTGTCCATACACACAAAATCCTCTCTCCTGAGCTCTGTAGGGGGTTTTAAACCCAGGTGGGTTAAAGTCCTGGTGCTGCTTTCATTCAGGCTGCTAACCTGCCCCCTTTGCAGTGAGGACGCAGGTTAACCCACTGCAGTGCTGATAGTCCTCCAGTGCCTTTCCACAATGCCCCCATGGGCCCAGAAGGTCAGAAAAATTCTCTCTCAGTGCACTGGGGGGAAAAAATCCTAGAGCAGCTCAGTTTGCTGCAGCACAAAGCACCATGGGATATGTCTCCTGTAGTCCTAACGCTTGTGGGGGAGGGCGGCACCTATCAGGACACAGTAACTCAAGTCAGGCTTTGCATTGTGGTGGCTAACACTGGGGCTAGGCTAACTCCAAGAGCTCAGACCTTGGGGCTCACCCTGCTGTCAAGACGCACCCCTTGACCAACGTGTTCCAGCGTGTCACGACACCTAGAGCTACGGGCAAAGGTAGGAGCCAGGCGTGCAAAGCCTCACGCATGGGGGTCGTCTCATTGCACACACTGAGACTACAGGTCTGTCCAAAGCTCTGTTAAATCTTTCCAGCAACCTTCAGTAGCTACTCACTGGATTCAGAAGCTGGCTCCAGCTGGTAATCTCGCTCTTGAGGGAGATAAAATCATATACAGCCCGTTGTCACACGTGTTTTTTAAAAATGTTTTCTTAAAAAAACAACTCAGGAAATTCCTAGCCTGCTCTTTAGTCACAAGACCCTCACAGCATCCCTGTGAGACTGGGAACAATATGGGAATGACATGTATTCATCCCCTGGAGCGTAGCCTATGTCATAAAGATTTCGTCTGTTGGTTACGTCCCTGGGGTAGCCCAGTGAAGCACTTTTATTGCTGAACCGAGTTGTTTTAAGACTGGCTCAGAGAAAGGGGCAGTGAAAGGCCCAAGGAGCACAATATAGTCAGCTAATATAGCTTATAAATAGGGCCCTACCACATTCACAGCTGTAAAAAATGTATCACGGACCGTGAAATCTGGTCTTTTGTGTACTTTTACCTATATTATAAAAGTACCCTATACAGAAGTACGCAGCTTTTCCCAAACTGGGGGCCGAAACCCAAAAGGGGGTTGCAAGGCTATTGTAGGGGGGTCACAGTGTTGTCACCCTTACTGCTGTGCTCTGGCTGGCGGCAGCGCTGCTTTCAGAGCTGGGTGCATAGCCAGCACCTGCTGCTCTGTGGCCACCCTCTACAACAGCCTTGCGACCCCCTTTAGGTAGGGACCTCCAGTTTGAGAAACGCTGAATCTTAAGGGCTTTGCATGTTTATATTTTGCTGTTTTTAAATACATATTCATGTTTGTTACAGCACCGTGAAATTTAAGATTTAAATACCTGAAAACATGATATTCAAGATTTTTTAAAATGCGATAATTGTGCAAGTTATGAAAATGGACTGTGAATTTGGTAGGGTCCTAGCTATTGGGCTTGAAGCAGCATTTAATTAATGGAAGGCCTATGGACGGTGGTACGCAGGAGATCAGACTACACCGTTACAATGATCTGACCTAAAACGCTATGAAAGGGGCACTGTCCATTTAAAAATTAGGCCGACAGTTTTTTTTTAAACTTCTTCCAATGGGCTGTGGCCACAACAATTTGCTAAGAACAATCCCAACAGCGTTCTACAGGTGTAAGAGTGCACAATGCATCTACCCCTTGAGAATGGGGCTGCCACTTCTCGACCATTTCCCCATTAGGGCTCGCCTGGGATGCAGCATGGGGGTGGCAATGGACGTGGAGGATACATTCACTGTGCTTCTAAAACTGCCTCCTGGGGCTTTACCAGCCCCTCCTCCCCCAAAAGCCCCAGGCCTTCAAAGAAACATGGAGTCAGACCCAAAATATCACAAAATCGGTTTAAAAACTCATTAGATTTAATAAAATAAAATAAATTAAGACAGAGTGATTTGCCCTCTGGCATTGTAGCCAATAGGGTTTGAGTTTCCTTGATTTTTCATAGAATCATAGAATATCAGGGTTGGAAGGGACCCCAGAAGGTCATCTAGTCCAACCCCCTGCTCAAAGCAGGACCAAGTCCCAGTTAAATCATCCCAGCCAGGGCTTTGTCAAGCCTGACCTTAAAAACCTGTAAGGAAGGAGATTCTACCACCTCCCTAGGTAACGCATTCCAGTGTTTCACCACCCTCTTAGTGAAAAAGTTTTTCCTAATATCCAATCTAAACCTCCCCCATTGCAACTTGAGACCATTACTCCTCGTTCTGTCATCTGCTACCATTGAGAACAGTCTAGAGCCATCCTCTTTGGAACCCCCTTTCAGGTAGTTGAAAGCAGCTATCAAATCCCCCCTCATTCTTCTCTTCTGCAGACTAAACAATCCCAGCTCCCTCAGCCTCTCCTCATAAGTCATGTGCTCTAGACCCCTAATCATTTTTGTTGCCAGACCCCTAAAATTTTTTCTCTCCGGTCATTGGACTAGACCCAGATTTTCTTTTTATCTATAAAAGCAGAGCTGGGGCTTTAAGAGACAAGACCACAGATCACGAGTTGGTCACACCAGAACCTTTCTTCTCATTTTAATTCCACACAGAGGGAGATTTCTAGAGCTTTTTTTACACTCCCTCAGCTCAGGGCCCAATCTGAGAGTTTAAAATTCACCCAACTCTCCCTTCCTGTTGCCTGCCAAGATTTCAGCCTCCTCTCTCCCCCCACCCTGAGAGAGAGAGAGGTCTGTGCTTGCATTTTACACGCCAGCCACTTGCTCTGCCAGCTCCGGTCCCGCGGTGCCAGAAGTGCCTTCGTGCTGCCCGTCCTCTCTGTGCTGTTCATGCATCCCACGCCAGGCCAGCTTCTCCACTGCTGCCTAAGTGCGAGCCTATGGCCTTGGCATTACTTCCCTCCTGCACATTGATGGGGTTTCACACCCAGTCAGTGGAAAACCAGCTGAATGCATGTTCAGAGAAGCCAGCCAGGACCCTACCGTGCAGTGATGGGGCTCCTCACAGTCTGTTCCCCCCGTGAGCCATCCCTGCCCCTATCACGCAGTGACATGAGAGGATTCCCCTGCTGTCTGCGCTCCCGTGTGCCTGATACGTGTTTGGGGCTGGCTCTCCCCTTCCCCGTGGCCAGCACGTGTTTGGGGGCATCTCCCCCCTTCCCTGTGGCAAGTGCGTGTTTGGAGCCGGCTCCCTCCTTCCCCGTGGCAAGTGCGTGTTTGGGGCCGGCTCCCCCCTTCCCCGGGGCAAGTGCGTGTTTGGGGCCGGCTCCCCCCTTCCCCGGGGCAAGTGCGTGTTTGGGGCCGGCTCCCCCCTTCCCCGGGGCAAGTGCGTGTTTGGGGCCGGCTCCCCCCTTCCCCGGGGCAAGTGCGTGTTTGGGGCCGGCTCCCCCCTTCCCCGGGGCAAGTGCGTGTTTGGGGCCGGCTCCCCCCTTCCCGGGGCAAGTGCGTGTTTGGGGCCGGCTCCCCCCTTCCCCGGGGCAAGTGCGTGTTTGGGGCCGGCTCCCCCCTTCCCCGGGGCAAGTGCGTGTTTGGGGCCGGCTCCCCCCTTCCCCGGGGCAAGTGCGTGTTTGGGGCTGGCTCTCCCTTTCCCCGTGGCCAGTGCGTGTTCAGGGTTGGCTCTCCCCTTTCCTGTGGCCAGTGTGTGCTTGGGGCTGGCTCTTCCCTGCCTCATGGCCAGCGTGCGTTTGGGGGCGATGCTCCCCTTCTCCGCAGCTGATGTGTGGTTTGTTGCTACTTTGTCCTTCCCTGCCCTCAGTGCATCTTTCAGAGCGGCTCGCTCCTCATGCAGAGCCGGTGCAGCTGGAGTCGGTGCTCTCTTCTCCCCCACAGCTGGCATGTCTCTGTCCTTTCCTGTGCTCAGCCTGTTTATGAGGGCAGCTCTCAACTCACCCAGCCCAAGTGTGGGAGTTACCCTTTCCTTCCCTGCGGCCAGCGTGTCCTTTGTTGCCAGCATGCGTTTGGGGGCAGCTATCTTTTCCCTGGCCAAAGCAACTTTCTGAGCTGCTTTGTCCTTCTCCCCCTCTGAAACCACTTCCTGGGTGGCTCTGTCCTTCCCCACTGTGGGTGCATCTTTCCGGGCTGCTCTTTCCTCCCCTGGAGCTGCTCCATTTTGAGGCGTGGCAATCCTCTCTCTCAGCCCAGCAGTAGGGGCAGCTCTCTCCTCCCCCATGGCTGCCCCATTTTTAGGGCTGGTTCTCTCCGCTGCTGTGACTGGTGTTTTTCTGGGGGCAGCTCTATTCTTGGTGCAGGGGCTTGCGTGGGTGCGTCGGTGTTTGACCAGGTGTGAGGCCTGGCTGAAGCACTTGCCGCACTCGGAGCAGGCGTAGGGGCGCTCACCCGTGTGGACGCGCCGGTGCTGCACCAGGGTGGAGCGGTCGCTGAAGCGCTTGGTGCAGACGCTGCACTCGTAGGGCCGCTCGCCGGTGTGGGTGCGCTGGTGGATGATGAGGTTGGAGCTGTGGTGGAAGCTCTTGCCGCACTCGAAGCAGGCGTAGGGCTTCTGGCCCAGGTGGATCTTGCTGTGGGTCAGGAGGTTGGAGCTCTGCGAGAAGGCCCGGCCGCACTCCCCGCACTGGTAGGGCCGCTCCCCGGTGTGCGTGCGCTGGTGCACGATCAGGTTGGACTGCAGCCGGAAGCTCTTCTCACACACCAGGCAGTGGAAAGGCTTCTCTCCCGTGTGGACGCGCCGGTGCCGCTGCAGGTCCGAGCTCTGCCTGAAGTTCTGACTACACAAGGGGCACTGGTAGGACTTCTCAGAGGGGGGCGGGCTCTTGCTGGGAGGGGAATCTTGCTCTGCTGGCTCCTTGCTGCAGGACTTAGCCAGGGATGGCAGATGGGGCAGCTGGATAGGGGGCGGCTGTTCCCTGCGTACAGGAGGGGGTGGCTGTTCCCTGTGCATGGGGGAGACAGGCTGTTCTCTGCTCAGGGGAGGGGGCAGCTGTTCCCTTTGCATGGGAGGGACAGGCTGTACCCTGTGCATGGGAGGGGCAGGCTGTTCTCTGCTCAGGGGAGGGGGCAGCTGTTCCCTATGCACGGGAGGGACAGGCTGTTCCCGGCGCAGGGGTGGGGGTGGCTGTTTCCTGCGTACTGGACGGAAAGGCTTTTGCATGCGCACAGAAGGAAGCGGCTGTTGCATGGACATGGGACAGGTGGGGAGCTGCTCTTTCCCACCCTCAGAGGGTGCTTCTGGCTCTTCTCCGTCCAGAGAGGGTTTCTTTCTCTTCCGGCCAGGGCTCTGGGGCGCTTTCCTCTTGGGCCATCTTGGTGAGGCCTTGGGTGTTGGAGCTGCTTTGACAGGTGCCTCTGCCTCCCCGTGGTGCAGCACAGCCAGCTCCTCAGCGTCCAGCCCCCTCCTGGTGTCTGCGGGGACCAAGGGAGAAGTGGTGTGTGAGCCGGGCCCCAGGTGCAGGGGGAAGCCAGCAGAGGGATCTAAACTAACACTGCCTGGAAAGTGGAATTCAAAGTTCACAAAAATATTCGAGTTTTTGGAGAAAAGTCTGTCCCGAATTGGGACAAAAAACCAAAAACTGGAAATTTCCCCCACAACTTGGACCCCGCAGTACTTCCTTTGGGACACACCGAGCTGCAGGAACGTTTGTGTGTGTGAAATGAAATGTGCTCCCTGGGATTCCCGACTGCACGTCCAGGCAGGTGCCGTGGAGTCAGGAGTGCCTGGGAGCCCCGGCTCCAGGGCAGCCACCAGGCCAGCTGCTGATGGCCCTGGGAGCTTGGGAGCCGGGTATCCCAGTGCTTCCAGACTCCTGGCGCCTCTGTAGCTAAGAAACCCCAGGCCAGGGGCAGCCCTCCTGGTGAGCTGCTGAAGCGCTGGGGAGGGGCTAGCTGGCGAGACACCAGGCAGGTTTCTGTCAGTTCCCGGCCTGCTTTCAGCCCAAATTCTGTCAGAACTGAGATGTTTCAAATTCGGCAAATCGTCATTTTGTGGTGGAAAAAATCTCCAGCCAGCTCCAAAGTAACCCTGTTATCTAAACGAGGGCAAACTGCCACCTGGAGGTGCCTACTTTGGTTTACCCTTAACCTGTTACCATGTGCATGGAACTGAACCAAAACAAGCCTGGTTAAAACCAGAACAAGGAGGTCCACACAGCCCAGTGCAGCTGTTTAACAGACACAGGTTATATTAAAGTGTCTGTCTATCTCTGGTATTGACAGGCCCCAGCACCATAGTATGCAAGTGCCTCACAATCCTGAATGTGTTTATCCACATGCATGCCTGGGAGGCAGGGCAGGGCTGTTATCCCCAGTGTACAGATGGGAACCGACACACACAGTATCTAAGTGACTTGCCCAAGGTCACACAGGGAGTCTGTGGCAGAACCCAAATTGGACAGAGTGCGGCTTGGGGAACCAGGAATTCATGGCTCTGCCTCCCCCATGGTTCAGTGGATCTGACGGTGGGCATTGTGGGAGCTCCTGGCTCTGTGGCTAAGCTCTGCCTACCCCATGGCTCAGCAGACGCAGCCAGGGGGCATTGTCCTGGGAGCTTGTGGCTGGGATCCCAGGATTTTGCTTTCTGAGCTGGCTGATTCATCCCTCACCTGTTGGGACGTCCCTCTGGGTCTCCTGCTGCTCAGGGGCTGAGGGATCTGGGACGCATGGCTCCTCCTCTCGCTCCAGCTGAGAGATCAGGGCGGGTTTGCGAACTGGAAAACCTGCCCATAGGGAAGAGAAAAGAAGCCATCAGGGCACAGTCAACGAGCCCCAGGGCTTGGTACAAAGGTCCCTCTCTGCTGGGGAGAGGACGATGGGGAAGTTGTATGGCCAGTGGGAGGAGGGGCAGGCACAACCCCAATGGTGACAACTCTGAACCCACAGAGACAGACCAGAGCACTGTCCACTGGAGCAGGAACCCCAAGCTCACACACGCAGAAAATACAGACAATGCATGCGGATGTACTCGGACAGGGACTAGGCCCTTTTAGGAACTCTGGGGTGGAGTCACAGGTTTGAAGGCCAACAGGGCCCACTCTGACCAGACAGTTTGGCCTCCTGCACTGAGCTGGTTGGGAAAAATTCTACAAAGAAAAGTTTCCTTTGGAAAATGTCATTTCAACTTAAGGAAATTTTTCACAAAAACAAATAATTTTCAAAATGAAAACTTTTTGGAAAATGTAATTTAGGAAAATTCAAAACAGAAATTTGTTTTGTTTTTCATTTTCACATTCTTTTCACATTCTTTCATGACAGGTCACTCGGCGAGGCGCCTCATAGGACATAGATCAGAGTCTCTTCTGTTTGTGCTGTGGTTGTTTATTTATTTATTTATTCTATTACTGTAGTGCCCTAGGAGCCCCAGTTATGGGGCAGGACCCTATTGCGCCAAGCACTGAACACCACACAACAAATAGACAATTTGTACGTGAAAAAGCTCGCAGTCTAGTACATGACAAGAGACAACAGATCTATGCAGATAGACAGAGGAATACAAGGAAACAAGGAGGCAACATTATCTAAATAGACAAGACACAAGGTTGGGGAAGGGGTAAAACTGAGAGAACAACGTGATGGCAGGCAATGTCATGATAGTTCTATGATAGATTCATCACAGGCCCTGGTTTCCATGCGGGGAATTCAATCACCCTGACGTCTGCTGAGAGAGCAATACAGCAGTGCACAGACAGTCCAGGAAGTTTTTGGAGAGTGTTGAGGACAGCTTCCTGGTGCAAGTGCTGGAGGAACCGACTAGGGGCCATGCTCCTCTTGACCTGCTGCTCACAAACAGGGAAGAATTGGTAGGGGAAGTAGAAGTGGGTGGCAACCTGGGCAGCAGTGATCATGAGATGGTTGAGTTCAGGATCCTGACAAAAAGAAGAAAGGAGAGCAGAGGAATACAGACCCTGGACTTCAGAAAAGCAGGCTTAGACTGCCTTAGGGAACTGATGGGCAGGATCCCCTGGGAAGCTAATATGAGAGGGAAAGGAGTCCAGGAGAGCTGGCTGTATTTTAAAGATGCCTGTTTGAGGGCGCAGGAACAAACCATCTCCTCATCTTTCTTTTTTAGGTATTACTTTGTTTTAAGGAGGTCAAACATCAGCCCAACACAAGGCAGATGCAATTTGAGACTTATCGACGCCTACTGATATAACTTCTTTATGATCTTTTCTAGGGTTGGTATGACACCATCAAGACTTCATTCCTAACTTTGCTTTCATTGCAGGTCCACTGTATAACTTCTGAAAGAAAAGGGATTGCTTGGGCCAGGACAGATCAGATCAGTTCAATTGGTAAAACTGAAGCGAGCAGTAATTCAAGCATCTGTGCTGATCACTCCAGATCCCAGCAAACCGCATTACTTAAAAGGTCTCTGAGTGCAATTGCACTTGCAACAGTAGCTTCTAAAGAGAGTCATGGAAAAATTTAGGCCAATAGCCTATGCTCTAAAAGAATGAGCCTAGTGGAACTTAAATACTCCACTTGTGAAAAATATTTATTGGTCACCAGCTGGACAACCAAGCATTTTGCATTTTTAATTGGTTTAAACCCAATAGCTCTACATTTCACACACACACCCCTCTCCAGTTCTTGCTTTCTGATCGAATCAAGGATGGACAGGTGTCTAATGCTCACCTAGCACACTGGACTTTGCTATTGCATGACAGAGGTATAAAAATAACTCCAGCATGGACTCTATCTCCCCTGCTGGATGCCCTGTTGTATTCTGGGAACCCTCATGTGTGCCTGTCAAGGTTCCTCCCCCACTCTGAACTCTAGGGTACAGATGTGGGGACCTGCATGAAAAAAACCTCCTAAGCTTATCTTTACCAGCTTAGGTCAAAACTTCCCAAGGTACAAAATATTCCACCCTTTGTCCTTGGATTGGCCGCTACCACCACCAAACAAATACTGGTTACTGGGGAAGAGCTGTTTGGACACGTCTTTCCCCCCAAAATACTTCCCAAAACCTTGCACCCCACTTCCTGGACAAGGTTTGGTAAAAAGCCTCACCGATTTACCTAGGTGACTACAGACCCAGACCCTTGGATCTTAAGAACAATGAACAATCCTCCCAACACTTGCACCCCCCCTTTCCAGGGAAATGTTGGATAAAAAGCCTCACCAATTTGCATAGGTGACCACAGACCCAAACCCTTGGATCTGAGAACAATGAAAAAGCATTCAGTTTTCTTACAAAAAGACTTTTAATAGAAATAGAAGTAAATAGAAATAAAAAAAAAATCCCCCCTGTAAAATCAGGATGGTAGATACCTTACAGGGTAATTAGATTCAAAACATAGAGAACCCCTCTAGGCAAAAACCTTAAGTTACAAAAAAGATACACAGACAGAAATAGTTATTCTATTCAGCACAATACTTTTCTCAGCCATTTAAAGAAATCATAATCTAACACATACCTAGCTAGATTACTTACTAAAAGTTCTAAGGCTTCATTTCTGGTCTATCTCTGGCAAAGACAGAATATAGACAGACACACATACCCTTTGTTTCTCTCCCTCCTCCCAGCTTTTGAAAGTATCTTGTCTCCTCATTGGTCATTTTGGTCAGGTGCCAGCGAGGTTACCTTTAGCTTCTTAACCCTTTACAGGTGAGAGGAGATTTCCTCTGGCCAGGAGGGATTTTAAAGGGGTTTACCCTTCCCTTTATATTTATGACAGTGCCCAGATGTTAATCCAGGGAAAATCTGAACCCAGATTTTCACATCAATACCTCCCAAAATAAAAATCACAGAAACTTATTATGATCAGAAGAAACCAATATCTTCTTGTTATTGATCCACTCTCCAAATGGGTGAAAGCATTTCCCCTTAAGGCAAATGCTGCTTTAGCCACAACAACAAAACGTGGTGAAACAAGTCTTCTCTCATTGGAAACTCCCTGCTACGTTAGAGTCCGGCAGAGGAACACATTTTACTGGGCAAGTGTTCCAAAGATGTTTACAGTTGTTGGGAGTGCCACAAAATTGCACATTTCATATAGACCTCAATCATCAGGGATGCTAACGAGAACAAGTTGCACCATCAAACGAATGCTGCGGAAACTGGTAGATGCCAATGGATGCAGTTGGAATACCCTGATTCCACTCATTTTAATGGCACTCAGGGCAACTCCCACTGCTTCCACAGATCATACACCCTTTGAGGTGATGACTGGGCAAACCACATGAATGCCAAAGCATCTTTTGTGGCATACCAGTGGCACACAGCTAGAGGAAGTCAAACTGAAAACCTATGTGCAAGCATTAAAAAACATTTAAATCAGGTTCTCTTGCAGGTAGCTATCAAATTGGGAAAATCCAAACAGAAGGCAAAGGTTTATTTTAATAAAGGAGAAAGAGAGAATGCTTGGAAAATTGGAGATCAGGTGGTAATATGCTGTATCAGAACACAATTTATGTAACCAGTGAACTGGGCCACATTATATTATAAAGGGACTCCGTTTCCTCTGTATAAAGAATCAGAACCAAAAAAAGGTAGATAAATTCTATCATGTTAATAGAATTAAAGTTGTACCTGAAAAGAAATATTTCTCCACAGGCAGAAGAACCAGAGATGTTGACAACAAAAGAGGAAGTAAAGGATCAGAGAAAGCCAGGCCAGTAGAGGGAAAAGAAAAAAATGCATGTCTTAACAACTTTGATGCTGTATTATTGCCTTAACACTGCACTTCAAACCAAACAGACGCTTCCAGTACAACAAGAACCAAGAATAGTCAAGGCAAATCAAAATTTTATGTTGGAACTAAGCTCAAACTTGTCTGTTGTGCAGGATGCAATTATAACAGTGATCTCGGCTCAAGAACGGATAAAACCAGATTAAGATGTGAAAGATCAACGCTTTTCAACTGAAATTTTCTTCAAATGGAATTATCAGCCAGCACAAGGACAATTTATAATTACGACTTGGGTTAAAATATTGTTTTCAGCATGAACTAATAGTACAACTTTGAAAATACATAAAGGTACAAAGTCATACATCAGGTCTGTATAGATTGGGGTATGGTTAGCGTTGAAGGATAAGTGAAAGTTTGTATTGTGGAAAGGATTTTCCACTGGAGATACAAAAACAAAGAAATTTAGTTAGTCAAATACTTCTTCCAACCACTCATAACAAATCTTATCAAAAGGTAAAAAAGTAATAGATAAGAAACTTGTTCTTAAATACAACATAAAAGGTAATGAACACATGCCTTATGTAGATAAGGGAGAGATGTTTTTCCCCTAATTAAGAAATCCAGGGGGGAGGATATAAAACATATTACAAGTGAAGGTAAATCTTCATCAATAAGTGATGGAATCCCATATGGATTATGGAAAAACAAAACCAAATGTCAAAGCTCAGTAAAAACTGAAGCATCGACCAGATACATATATATAACCTAAATTATAAAGGAGAATATGAAGCTTGTAGCCAAATTAAGTCTTCGGGTATTGTAAAAGTTATTAATAAATATTTTAAAGTAAAGGTACAAGCCACAGTAATGGAAAAGACCATTATTCACAGAACCTTGTGAAGTGTTCAGTTCGCAAGAAGGCCCTGTTAGTGGTCTCACAGCTACGTCTATACCAGGGGTATTAATTAATCAAGTTCAGTTTATTCATATCCCTGTTGTATGAAATTTATCTAAATTGGTAAATAAGTGAATTTAGTTATTGTAAAGATATTAAGGTTGCAACTTTCTTTTCAGTACTTCTCATTGATAAAGGTTAGTTTTGAACAGTATCACAGGTTTATTAATTCAGAGGTGCTAATTTGAAATAAGGTTAATGTTAAAAGAATCATAAGGCATATCAATTATGTGATTAAAAAAAGCTAAAAAAGTAATCAACCCCATGTTAAAGGAATTAAAGGTTTAGCAAAATAAAAAAAAATTATTTATGGTGTATAATATGCAGGAAATAACCAAATTGTTTAATGAAACTCAAAATAAGATTGATCAATTGATAAAATATAATAATGATCAGGGAAAAATCATTAACTTGGAAAAGAAATTATTTGTTCATTATATAGTGAATATGTAATAGACACTATTAATAATACCTATTAATTCTTGGAACTAAGAAAAGTACCCAAATTAATCAGAGATCAACAAATTTTGAATTGGTATTGTCCACATTGTATTCAAAACATGGAGAAGAGAAAGTCGAATGCCAAACCAAATATATTTAAAGAAAACAAAACAAATCTTTTGGTTCAAATAGAAACTTGGGATCTGTGAAACCACATCCAAATTATGACACATTATTTAAATGAAACCTGTGACATTTTATGATCCATATGCCTCGTTCACAGTATCATTGGTCGTATTCGATCCAGATAAGGATGTATGTGATCAACTGGCTTTCCATTCCGTAGGCCACCTAGAAGATGATATCTATAAGAAACAAATGCAAATACCTCCACTGGTGGTGTATCACCAAAATGCCCAGACATGGAAAGTCCCATGGATTGCTTCCTGCTCTCAAAAGGTGCATCAGTGGATCTGTAGGTATAATGTGTTTGATGTAACAACTCCACTGTGTCACCAGCTGGAAAGGTACCAACGCAATGCACACTGGTATCATGCGCAGTGCAACTAACCAAATAGAAATCTTTTACGAAATGTGTGGCCTATAGCAAAAAGGAATAATATTGTGTAGTAACTAAATCACAAGAAATTCTATTATGGTCATCTTGGATGTATGGTAACAAATCCAAATTTTTGTGTTACGCAACAAGTACCCACAGTTATTGGGCACACGACAATATCTCCAATGTTTTCGAAAATGAAACGGTTATTCTTAGCAACCCAGATCACCGGGATCTCATTGAACGGAGCACTCCAGTGTTTCATGCATATAAACCATTAAACTTTACAGCTAAAACAATCGTTAAAGAAAAAAAATGTGCAATTAATTAAAATTAGGAATAACATAAATAAGACAAACCAAGCACTGTCTGAAATTTTTGACAATAGCAGCTCATAAGGTATTCATTGTATCAAGAGAGATGAAAATTGGATGGAAAAAAAGGATTATTGTCTATAGTATTGTTACTATGTGTACTATTATATTAATCATGGCTGGATACTGTCATGTAATATGTATGTGACAGGGCTCTTATTGTCCAATCATCAATTATAATGAGATAACACTCACCCTGTCGGGGGGAGGGGGGAGGGAAGAAATGTAGGCAATGATTTTAGTTTATTATCCATTTATTGTGTGATGTTATGATTAATCAATGTTATATTACATATATTCATTGGAAATTAATTTGTAGGATTATAAAAGTATAAAATCGATCAGTATTTAGAGGAACCAAGTAAGTAAGTAAGTAAGACAGACAAACTGAAACACAAGAACCTGTAGGTTGAGGCCTGCAAGACTTTAGCTTAACCATTTTGGGCCTTGGAGACAAGAAATGATGACTCAGGCCAATGACCGAGAAATAACGTAATGCCCTAAGGTTATGGGAAAAGGGGCACCAAGTGGTAACATTGTGCAAAATTACCCAGAAGGTTAATATTAGATCATAAAAATACTATAAAGGCGCATCAGTCTCAAACGTGTGTCTTAACCATGGGATTCAGGTTGTGAGTCGATGCTAATGAGAACAAAGGGAACCTACCCAGCCTATAGAAAATTGGGGTCCCTTAAGTTTCCAGGGGACACAGACCAATAAGAGAAAAGATCGTTGACACTTTTATGGACATGCGCAGAATGTAGGTATAGACAGAATCACATTATAAAAAGGGGATGCCCCGAACGGGAAAATTAAGCTCCCTCTGGGAGGCTCCAGCAGGAACCATCCCTCTACTGATGACTAAGCCATGAGAGACCCATCAGACCCTGCAGGCTTGGCTAAACTTGCGAGTTACAGCTCAATAAAGGAGACCCGGGCGCACTAGCTCACTACCTGGCCACACTGGCGAGGCACGTAGAGTGCTCTGACTCCGCGGCTACAGCGCTGCTGAGGTGGTACTCCACCTCGGCGAGTGGAATAATGTTTGCTGTGCCCCCTCTGGAGTGCCGCAGCACCAGTGTGGACACCTTGGTCCTATAGTGCGCTCTGATCGGCCTCCAGAAGCTTCCCACAATGCCTGTTCTGGCCACTCTGGTCATCACTTTGAACTCTACTGCCCTGCCCTCAGATGACCAACCATCAGACCTGCCCTTTAAATTCTTTAGGCATTTTGAAAATCCCCTTCCTGTTTGCTCAGCCAGGCGTGGAGTGCTCTCAGCGAATCTGTCCAGGTGACTATGCCTCCAGAAGCCAGGCAGTCCCCAATATGGAGCAATGGTGAGGTGCTGGACCTCATCAGTGTTTGAGGGGAGGAAGCTGTCCAGTCCCAGCTGCGCTCCAGCCGCAGGAATTACGATACCTTTGGGCAGATATCAAGGGCCCTGATGGAAAGGGGCCGTGACCGGGACGCACTGCAGTGCAGGGTTAAAGTGAAGGAGCTGCGGAGTGCCTACCGCAAAGCCTGTGAGGCAAACAGCCGCTCCGGTGCTGCCCCTGCGACCTGCCATTTCTACAAAGAGCTGGACGCGGTACTTGCGGGCGACCCCACCTCCACTCCAAGCACCACCATGGACACCTCAGAGCCCAGTGCAACAAGCCGGGAGGAGGAGGAGGAGGAGGAGGAGCAGCAGCAAAGCGGGAGCGAGGGTGCTCCAGCGGAGGAAGACACCCCAGCATCCCTAGATGCATGCAGCCAGGAGCTGTTCTCAAGCCAGGAGGAAGGTAGCCAGTTGCGGCAGCCAGTGCTTGGGGAAGGACAAACACCAAAGGAGGTTCCCGGTAAGCGGCTTTTATTTTGGGAAGGAAGTTATTCGGTTCGGGCTCTTGGGGAGAGGAGGGTTTCGGCTGCATGCATGCCTAGATGCGGAATAGGGCGTTGATGTGCTCTCTCACATCGTGGTAATCGGTCTCGGTGATCTCTTCAAAGGTCTCAGCCAGAACCTGGGCAATGCTCTTGCGCAGGTTTCTTGGGAGAGCCACTGTGTTCCTTGTCCCAGTAACGCTAACTTGTCCATGCCACTGTGCCGTGAGGGGCGGAGGGACCATTGCTGCACACAGGCAAGCTGCATATGGGCCAGGGCGGAATCTGCATTGCAGTAGAAGACCCTCCCTTGCTTCCCTGGTCACCCTCAGCAGTGAGATATCTTCCAGGATGAACTCTGTGGAAAATGTGGGGACAGTGTTCAGTAGAGAGGGCCCCTGCCACTGTTGGCTCTCCCCAAGGCACAGAAACCCAGAGGACAGTACAGCCGTGAAACAATCATTCACGCTTGACCCTGTGCTTACTCACCATTTTGGGGCTCCTGTGGGTTATGTGCGCTCGCTTTGGGATGGGCAAATTATACTATTGTATAGACTGTGCTTGCCCTTAAGTATGGGGGAATCATTGCTCTGTCTGGTGTGAACAATGCTGCCTCTGTTAAGTGTTGCATTTTGCATTTACAGATGCAACCTTGAGATCTCAGCTATCCGTGTTATCGCTGGCTGAAAGACTCCAAAGAATCAGAAAGAGGCCACTGTGACAGGGTCGGTCCAGATGGCTATAGGAGAGTAACAGAAGGCAGATATATTAGCCCCAGGCTAAGTAGGTCCCTTTTCCCTGGGTAAGGTAACAGGGAAGGTTTCAGAACAATCAGGAACCTTTGAGACAATTAAGACAGGCTGATTAGAACACCTGCAGCCAATCAAGAAGCTGCTAGAATCAATTAAGGCAGGCTAATCAGGGCACCTGGGTTTTAAAAAGGAGCTCATTTCAGTTTGTGGTGTGCATGTGAGGAGCTGGGAGCAAGGGGCACTAGGAGCCGAGAGTGAGAACGCGGACTGTTGGAGGACTGAGGAGTACAAGCATTATCAGACACCAGGAGGAAGGTCCTATGGTGATGATAAAGAAGGTGTTGGGAGGAGGCCATGGGGAAGTAGCCCAGGGAGTTGTAGCTGTCGCACAGCTGTTCCAGGAGGCACTCTAGACAGCTGCATTCCACAGGGCCCTGGGCTGGAACCCGGAGTAGAGGGCGGGCCCGGGTTCCCCCCCAAACCTCCCAACTTCTGGTCAGACACAGGAGGAGTCGACCTGGACTGTGGGTTCAGAAAAACGGTCAAGCTGAGGGCTGCCATGAAGCTCCAAGGCGAGCAAATCCGCCAATAAGCACAAGACCCACCAAGGTAGAGCAGGAACTTTGTCACACCATGTAGAAGCAAGGAAGACGTGTTGCATGAAGTAATGCAGCATTCAAGTAATGAAAATCGAAAAGTGCAGGAGTGGTGGGACAGTGAAAGGAGGATCCACCAGCAGAATGAGGAATGCTGGCACAAAAGCGTGGTGCTCCGCCAGCAAAGCACGGATCAGCTGATAAGCATAATGGAACGCCAAGCAGACTCGATCCAGGCGCTCGTAGCCATGCAGGCGGAACGCTACCGTGCCCGACCCCGCCTGCAACCCTTGTCCCAAAACTCTTTCCCTTGTGCCCTCATGTCACCTTCAACCCACTTTCCCCAACATCTGGGTTCTTACCACCATCAGCTGCCTCCAACACCTGTAGCTTCACCACCCAGCCCTGAAAACTAAGACCCTTTCCCTCTGCACTCAACCCCCATCACCATGCAGTAGAGCCAGCCAGAAGTGCAGCACTCATTGCACAGCACTCCAGACAGGAAGGCTGAGTATGATTACAGGACATACACAAATCTGTGATTGTACCATTCCCCACCCCACCCCCTTGCCCTTTCGGTTTCCCAAGCAGTTGTGTTTCTTTTCAATAAATGGATTTTTTTTTGCTTTGGAAACATTCTTTATTATTGCATAAAGTAAAAGATACCTTAGCCCAGGAAAGAAACAGGCACTGCAAGTCAGCATAGCAAACACAGATTCCTACTAATACTGGAACCTCTGCACTTCACTCCCGTGAAGGGCACCAGACATTACTGGTGGCTTTCAGCCTCAAACTGCTCCCTCAAAACATCCCTAATCCCTGCAGCCCCGCGCTGGGCCCCTCTAATAGCCCGGCTCTCTGGCTGTTCAAATTCAGCCTCCGGGTGTTGAACCTCCGAGTTCCATGCCTGAGTGAATCGTTCACCCTTCCCTTCACAAATGTTATGGAGGGTAGAGCACGCGGATATAACCGTGGGGATGCCGTCATCAGCCAGATCCAGCTTCCCATACAGAGAGCACCAGCGGCCCTTTAAACAGCCAAAAGCACACTCCACAGTCATTCTTCACCGGCTCAGCCTGTTGTTGAACCGCTCCTTGCTGCTGTCAAGGCTCCCTGTGTAGGGTTTCATGAGCCACGGCATTAAAGGGTAAGCGGGGTCTCCAAGGATCACAATGGGCATTTCGATTTCCCCTACGGTGATCTTATGGTCTGGGAAAAAAGTCCCAGCTTGCAGCTTCCTGAACAGGCCAGTGTTCCGAAAGATGCACCTTTCCAGGCCAGTCTGCCTTAATGTCAATGAAACGCCCACGGTGATCCACAAGCGCCTGGAGAACCATAGAGAAATAGCCCTTCCAATTAACGTACTCTGAGGCTAGGTGGGCTGGTGCCAGAATTGGAATGTGTGTGCCATCTATCGCCCCTCCACAGTTAGGGAAAGCCATTTGTGCAAAGCCAGCCACAATGTCATGCACATTACCCGGAGTCACGGTTCTTCTGAGCAGGATGCGATTAATGGCCCTGCACACTTGCATCAACATGATTCCAACAGTCGACTTCCCCACTCCAAACTGGTTAGCGACCAATCGGTAGCTGTCTGGAGTTGCTAGCATCCAGATTGCAATAGCCACCCGCTTCTCCACCATCAGGGTAGCTCTCAATCTCGTGTCTTTGCGCCACAGGGTGAGGGCAAGCTCCTCACACAGTCCCATGAAAGTGGCGTTTCTCATCCAAAAGTTCTGCAGCCACTGCTCATCATCCCAGACTTGCGTGACGATGTGATCCCACCACTCAGTGCTTGTCTCCCGAGCCCAAAAGCAGCGTTCCACGGTGGTGAGCATGTCCATGAATGCCACAAGCAAACTCATGTCGTTTGCGTTATTCGAGTCGATATCATCGTCAGAGTCCTCACTGTCATTTTGGATCATAAGGAATAACTCGACTGCCAAACGTGAGATGCTGGCGAGACTCGTCAGCATATTCCTCAGCAGTTTGGGCTCCATTCCCGCAGACCGAAACGGAAGACAGAGCGCGCAGTACAAAAAACTTTGAAAGATGGTGCCAAATGTGAACGGAAGCATAGGGTTTGCTGGGATGCAAAGCGATGCATCACGGGGGGTTGGGACAGGACCCAGAATGCCCCCCTGCTCCCTTCCCACAAGCCACAGCTCCAGAATGGGAAGAGGTGCTCTATGGGATAGCTGCCCATAATTCACCGCTCCCAATGCTGCTGCAAGTGCCACAAATGTGGCCACGCCAGTGCACTTGTTCCTGTCAGTGTGGACAGACCGCAGTGCTTTCCCTGCTGCGCTCTCCGAAGGTGGGTTTAACTCACAGCGCTCTACATCTGCAAGTGTAGCCATGCCCTAACACTATTGTTAAGGATGCGAGTATAACTGTATTTGTAACTTGTGCATAACTCTGTATAGAATTTCTATATGCTTGGGTAATCATAACTTTAATAAAACCTGTAAAATAGACTAGACTTTGTACTGAATGTATGTGTGGCCACCACCCTTGGTCTTTATGTGTTCCTAGAAACTAACTCTGAAGCAAGGAGCAGAGGTAACTTTCACTCTGATAAGCTTGAAACTGTAGCCGCCAGAGCCGAACCCATGGTGGTGTAACACCACATTACAAAATTCACTTTAAATAAAATAAAAGGCTTATGACGAAGCGGGACTGTTCTTAATGTTTCCTCTGAATATTGTGGGGGTGCCTCAGTTTCCCCTATGCAGTTCTTAAGCATCTAGGTGGTGGGATAAGGGTGTATGATCATTGCAGAGCCCTAGAGGGCAGGTGTGTGAAGGGGTCTGGACACAGAGAATGGCCAACACCCTGTTTCCTGGCAACTGATCGCCTGGCCCTTCCCTCCTGCAAGGTGAGAGCTAAAGGGTTGGACAACAAAGGAATCAGGTGACCTCCTGGCCCTCGAAAGGGACAAAGCCCAGAGGAGGGGCTGGAGAGAGTTTCAGCGAGGGGCTGGCTGGGGACATGGAGTGAAGTGCAGACGTGGTTGTCTGGCTCACTGCCTCCCAAAATGGACCCAGCTGAGGGGTCCTGTTCTCTGCACCTACAAGTTCTGTTTTAGACCATGTTCCTGTCGTCTAATAAACCTCTGTTTTACTGGCTGGCTGAGAGTCACGTCTGACTGCAAAGTTGGGGTGCAGGACCCTCTGGCTTCCCCAGGAGCCTGCCTGGGTGGACTCGCTGTGGGAAGCGCACGGAGGGGCAGAGGATGCTGAATGCTCCGAGGTCAGACCCAGGAAGGTGGAAGTTGTGTCCTGAAGACAGGCTGCTCACAGAAAGGAGACTTCCCCAGAGTCCTGACTGGCTTCGTAGGGAGCAGTTCCAGAGCATCGTCTGGGAACTCCGTGACAAGGCTACATTGGTAGGAGCATTGCCAGCAGATCTAGGGAAGTGATTATTCCCCTCTATTTGGTACTAGTGAGGCCACATCTGGAGTATTGCATCCAGTTTGAGCTCCCCCACTACAGAAAGGATGTGGACAAATTGGAGAGTCCAGTGGAGGGCAATGAAAATAATTAGGGGGCTGGGGCACATGACTTATGAGGAGAGAAGAGAAGAGAGAGAAGAGAAAAGTGAGGGGGGATTTGATAGCAGCCTTCAACTACCTGAAGGGGGTCCAAAGAGGATGGAGCTCGGCTGTTCTCAGTGGTGGCAGATGCCAGAACGAGGAGCAATGGTCTCAAGTTGCAGTGGGGAAGGTCTAGATTGGATATTAGGAAAAAATTTCACTAGGAGGGTGGTGAAGCACTGGAATGGGTTACCTAGGGAGGTGGTGGAATCTCCATCCTTAGAGGTTTTTAAGGCCCGGCTTGACAAAGCCCTGGCTGGGATGATTTAGTTGGTGTTGGTCCTGCTTTGAGCAGGGGGTTGGACTAGATGACCTCCTGAGGTCTCTTCCAACCCTAATCTTCTATGATTCATGTCATGTTAGTTTTACAGGTGTTAAATGTTTTCACTACAACATAAACAGGAGACACTTTGATCTAGAAAATAAGATGTTTCAATCTGTACTAAGCAGCTACTGCCCTTAATATTTTTCAAAATAAAGTTAAAATATTTTGAATGTTATGTCATACTATGCCATATTATGATATGACTTGACATGAGAGGCCATGTTGTATGCAGTGGTGTTGTAACCTGCAGTCCTGAAGAAGAGCTCTGTGTAAGCTCAAAAGCTTGTCTTTCTCTCCAACAGAAGTTGTTCCAATAAAAGAAATTCCCTCACCCACTTTGTCTCTCACAAGAGGACATGCCATAGTGTGCACTGCAAGTCATGAAATAAGGTAAAAATAATCCAAATCGTACAACATTGACAAGAAAAAAGAAATAAAATAAATGCCTAAACAATTTAAGAATTTGTGTTTCATTTCAAGAATGTTTGGTTTTGTTCCAATGCAGAATGAAAACAAATTTTGAAATGTCAAGTGAAATGGAAATTCAGTGTTTTGACTGGACCTGCTCCTGCATAACCCAGGCCAGAGAGTCTCACCCCATGATTCCTGCATCCAGCCCATCACAGAGCTGCTCAGGACATAGGCACTGATTCCATGGGTGCTCCAGTGCTGGGGTGATACTCAGGAAAACAGCTCAGCGCACTGAGGGGGCAGAGGGCCAGGCTACGGCCAAGGCAGCTGGACTCACTAGCTGGGGCTGGCTGATCCAGTGCTGGTTGTTCCCAGCCTGGGCCGGGCCCCCACCCCCAGGCACAAAGCTCTCTGCGTCTCCAAGCCCCACACACCGGGCCTGGGGCAGTTTTGCCTGGCAAAGCACCTGGGCCAAGCTGGAATTTTGGTGGGTGTCCCAGCCAGTGACTTCTGAACCGCCCCACTGGAGAACTGACCCTGGCCCTCCGAGCTGCCACCAGCGCCTGGCAGAGGGTCATGCTTCCCGAGGGGTGAATTTCACCAGCACAGCAGCAATTGCAAGAGCTGCTCCCCCTGTAGCTGAAACCCGCTGGGTTATTTGCTGGGAGAAGCTGGAGGCAGGAGGCCCTGGATGGGGGAGGAGAAGGAGTGGGGTGCACTTGGGGGAGTGGGTGGAAGAGGTGGGGCCTTGGTGGAAGAAGTGGAGTGGGGGCGGGGCCTGAGGCAGAGCAGGGGGTCAAGCACCCCCAGGAAAATCAGAAAGTCGGCGCCTCTGGCTCAGGAAATTATTTTTTTTTCCCCACTGTGAAATTTTTTGTAAGGGCGGGGCGGTGTTTAGAACTTTCCGGTTTTTGTTGGAAAAAAAACACCACACCACACATATTTGAGGGTTTTCAGTGACAAAAATATTTGGTGAAAAGGTTTTGTGAAAATTAAAAATAAAAATCCTATTTCCAGCCAGAAATGTTTATAAAATTCCATTTCAGTTCTTTCATATACAGAATTTTCCAAACATTTTGGTTCCATGGGAAATTTCTAATTTCATGTTTCTGAAATTTGAATAAAAAAAGTCAGAAATTTCTCACAGGTAAAAAATTCTAGTTGATCATGAAGCTCCGTGCAGCCTGCCAGGTTTGGGGGTAGCAGAGACTTCAGAGTGAGAGTTGCTCAAAAACTATCCAGACTCTTTCTGTGACAGAAAATTGGGGGTTTGATGGAACAAAAATTTTAGCAGAGAGTGTGTGCTTTAGTCAATTGTTTAATTTTTTTTTTTTTTTAAACATTAAAGTCCCCCAAATTTAAAATTTTCAGCCAAAACCCAGATTTTGGCTATTTTTTAAATTCTATTGATTTTTAATTTTTTTTTTGGCAGTTTTTGAACCAAAAGTGTTGGTGTTACATTGAAAAGTATAAATTTTCCACTGAAAACTTCAACAAAAACTAGAACAAATATTAGTTTCCACTGAAATTTTCTATTGAAAAAAATTGCCATTTTCTGTCCAGCTCTGCTCAAAGCCAGCCCAGAGGTGGTCAAAATTTTTTGTTCCGCAACATCTTTGGATGAAAAACAGACTATTTTTTCAACAAAAGAAGTTTCCAGTTTTTGTTTTTTCTCTCCAGTTTTTCCTTTTTTTCCCCAGTAGCAAAATAGTAAATGGGGGAAAGCGGGAGCAGGAGGAGAGAGGAGAGGATGGGAAAAAGCAGAGTGAGGAGGGGGCAAAAGAAAAGGCAAAGATTTAGATTTTCAGTTTGGGTTTTGTTGGACAATTTGGAATACTTTTGCAAAAAGAATTTTTTTTTTAAAATATTTTCAGTTTCTTTAAAAAATAAAATTCAGTGGAAAAGATTTATGATTTTCTGGACAGCTCTGCCCAGAGCTTCCACAGTGGGCAGGAAGTTTGGATAATAATGCAACTCACCCAGCGAGCTGATGCTCTGGTAATTCTCGTACATGATGTCCCTGTAGAGCTGCTGCTTCTCCTCATCCAGCAACAACCACTCTGCCTCACTCAGAGTCACAGCCACATCCTCAAACTGTACTGGCTCCTGCAACCACAAAAACATCCACCTTAGCACAGGCCACTCCAAGGATACCCCCTGCTCACTAATGCTTGTGCCAGACGCCAGCCCTTCCCTCCCAACCTCTGCCATCCTCCTGCATCCCACTTAGCGCCAGCTTTTCCAGGGCCAATCCCTGAAATCAGGGGATCAGGCACAAAAGCAGGTCAGGGCCAAGTGACGAGGAAACAGGACCCACAGAATTTGGGTGTGCATGTTGGGGTTGAATCCTGACAATAGTACTGGTCCATTACTAGATGGAAATGGTAGAATTATCAATAATAATGTAGAAAAGGCAGAAGTGTTCAATATTTCTGTGCTTTATTGGGAAAAGAAAAACAGATGATTTAGTCTCATCATACGATGATAATACTCTTTCCATTAGTATCCCTGGAGGATGTTAAACAGAAGCTATTTGTAAGACATTTGTAAATCAGCAGGCCCAGATAATTTGCATCCAAGAGTTTTAAAAGAAGTGGCTGAGGAGCTCACTGGACCATTAGTGTTGATATTCCATAAGTCTTGAAGCATTGGGGAAGTTCCAGAAGACTGGAAGACAGCTAATGTGCCAATTTATAGAACAGGTAAATGGGATGACCTGAATAATTACAGGCATGTCAGCCTGACATCAGTCCTGGGCAAGATAATAGAGGAGCTGATATAGGATAATACATAATTAAAACAGGATAATGTAATTCATGCCAATCAACATGGGTTTATGGAAAATAGGTCTGGTCAAATTATCTTGTTTTTTGTTTTATGAGAGTTCAGGTTTGGATGACAAAGGTAATAGTGTTGACATAATATACTTAGACTTTTGTAAGGCATTTGACTTAGTACCACACAACATTTTGATTAAAGAACTAGAATGGTACAAAATTTACATGGCATACATTAAACGAATTAAAAACTGTCTAACTGCTAGGTCTCAAAATGTAACTGTAAATGGAGAATCATCATCGAGCGGGCGTGTTTTCAGTGGGGCCCACAAGGATCGGTTCCTGGCCCTACGTTATTTAACATTTTTACCAATGACCCGGAAGAAAACAAAAAATCATCACTAATAAAATTTGCAGATGATGCAAAAATTGGGGGAGTGGTAAATAATGAAGAGGACAGGTCACTGATACAGAGCGATCTAGATCACTTGGTAAACTGGGTTCAGGCAAACAATATGCATTTTAATACAGATAAATGTAAATATATACAACTAGGAACAAAAAATGGAGGCCATATTTATAGGAGTGGGGACTGTATCCTCAGAAGCAGTGACTGAGAAAGATTTTGGAGTCGTGATGGGTATTCAGCTGAACACGAGCTCCAAGTGTCACGCTGTGGCCAAAAGAGCTAATGTGATCCTGAGATGCACAAACAGGAATCTCGAGTAGGAGTAGAGAGGTTATTTTACCTCTGTATTTGGCACTGGTGCGACCATTGCTGCAATACTCTGTTCAGTTCTAGTGCCCACAGATCATGAAGGATGTTTGGAGAGGGTTCAGAGAAGATCCGTGAACATGATTAAAAGATAAAAAAAACGTTCCTTATAGTGATAGATTCAAGGAGCTCAATCTACTTAGCTTAACAAAAAGAAGAGATGACTTGACCACAGTCTATAAGTATTGACATAGGGAAGAAATATTTAATAATGGACTTTTCAGTCTAGCAGAGAAAGGTCTAACATGATCCAATGGCTGGAAGTTGAAGCTAGACTAATTCAGATTGGAAATACAGTGCAAATTTTTAATAGTGAGGGTAATTAACCATTGGAATAAATTTACCAAGCGTGAGGAGTGGATTCTCCATCACTGACAAATTTTAAATCAAGACTGGATGTTTTTCCTACAAGTTCTGCTCTAGGAATTATTTCAGGGACGTTCTCTGGCCTGTTAGACAGGAGGTCAGACTAGATGATCACAATGGTCCCTTCTGGTCTTGGAATTTATGAATCTTAGTGTGGGGGGAGATGGTGTTCGTAGCCACATCAAATTACCGTGTTGTTTTCTGTGCCCTACAAAGTAACTCTGGTGAGGAGGTGACTTGCATGTTAGCTTGAGGCCCTCCAATTTGGAGGGCACATTCTCTGGGAGACAGCCACCCTTACACAGTGAATTTAAAGAGCAGGCTGGCTTGTTTCCATGAGGCCCATAATTTTGTAGAGCACCTTCACTACAAGATAGCCACCCTTGCAGAGTGAATCACAAACTTTCATAGAAAATCAACACCAGGTGGGGTTTAACTCAAACCAGTCACGATACTGCAGGAGAGAACCCTGAGATATCACTATTATAAGGGAGACTTTAAATGAGAGCAGACCGTCTCCAACTCTCCCTCAGGGTATCTCAGACACACCTGTGTTAAGATGCCCCATGTGTGGGGAATTCACTCCTTCAGAATTCCCTGACTAGCAGCACTGGCAGCTCTCGCTAGCCAAGGTCTCTCCCCTTGACGCTTCTAAGTTGTCAGGGCCACATGAGTCTCCAAGCACTCAGATGTCCATGAGTGGCCACTAACTTGGGGAATGACAGTTTTTAGTTGTCCAGCTGGGAGACGGGTGGGGCCTGGTTTCCAGGGGCGATGTGCTAAAGATAACACAACTGTAGCTGGGGCGGTTGACTCATGTTGGGCACCCAAATTCTGAAGCACCCACTCTCCATGAACATACTGGACATGAACACTCTTGAACATGTTGGACAAAGACTTTACAGGGACAAATACAGGAACCCTGGCTCCCCTGTGGCTTCCACGGTTTATCTCCCCTTCCCACCCTGGTCTCTCACTGAGATAACTGGAGTTAAACTCTCACCTGTAGCCCTGGCCATTCGATCTCTGGCTGCCCCACCTGGAACCCCTCTGCCAGGGCCACTGCTTGGGCGCCGGTCTCGGGACCACTTTCCCAGATCCAGCTCTGCATTTCCTCCGGCAGGATGGTCAGGAACTGCTCCAGGATCAGCAGCTCCAGGATCTGCTCCTTGGTGTGGCTCTGCGGCTCCAGCCAGCGATGGCAGAGCTCCCGGAGGCGGCTGTAAACCTCCTGGGGCCCCTCAGCCTCCTGGTAGCAGAATTCCCTGAAGCACCTGCGCTGTGTCTCTGGGCTGATGCCATAGCGACGCAGGATGGTCGCCTTCACCTTCCCATAGTCACTTGTCTCTGTGATGTCTAGGCTACCATAGGCCAGCTGGGCTTTCCCGGTGAGGTACGGCTCCAGTCGGTTTGTCCACTCCCCTCTCGGCCACTGGCAGGCATCAGCCACCTGCTCAAAGGTGGCCAGATAGGCCTCGATATCGTCCTCTGGCGCCAGCTGGGGCAGCTGCAGGGATCCCCATGTAGGTGCTGGAGTTGGATTAACCTCGGCAGGGGTCTGCGGGGCTGACAGCTGCTCCTCTCGGCACAGTGCCGTCTCCTCCTTCAGCTCGATCCCAGCCTGCTCCAGACCCCTGGGTGACTCTCTGCCCCCCTGGGAGGTGGGGTTTTCACACCCACGTGCACAAGTCGGTGCTGGCACAACTCTGGGAGGGGGCGGCAGTTCTGGCTCTCCGTGCCCGAGGGCGCAGGCCGGAGCCGGCCCCACCTCCGGAAGGATGCGCAGGGCCTGCAGCACCTCCTGCCAGACGTCCTCCCAGTGCTGCAGCATCTCCTTCTGCGACGCATACCGGGCCTGCTGCGGTGCCACCCATCTCAGCAGCTCCCCAATGGTGCCGGACTGCACCACAATAGGCAGCCCGCCCGCCCGCTCCAGTCCCGCATCTGGCTCGGGCCCAGCTGAGGCCTGCTGCTCCGTCAGCCCAGCGGAGCACACCGACTGCTCCACCTGGATCTGAAACTGCAGGTCCAGGGCCCCCTCTGCCCCCTGCCCTGCAGCCATGGCTGCTCCCTGGGGTGTCCTTATCCCAGCAGGGGATGAGCCCAGACCCCAGGCCTTTCTGGCTCATTCATGCCCCTGGCAGGAAGCATCCAGCCTCTGGCTTCCTACCTCAGTGTCCCGTTTTTGACACCACATAAGCCGGATGGGGGATCAGGTGCGAGGGCCCAGAAGCATAAACTGTCTTGCGAAACCAGAGCGACCTCCTGGAGCTGGCAATGCTGCTGTCTGGAAAGAGGGGCTTCTCCCGCAGCTCCTGAGAGGGCAAGGGAAACACAGACAGTGAGGGGGCAATTCCATAGTGCCGAGGGATTTGAGCGCTTAGCTCACCCTGCTAACTCCTGGTAAAAACGACAACGGCCGAGTCGTCCCTGGGATTGTGCCTCGTCTTCGCTAACACTCCTGTCTTCCTAGTGCGGACGCACCCTTCCCTGCCAGAAAAGCTGTGTGTTCTTACAGCCAGCTAGTGACCACCTCTCCTTGTTAGAGAATCGTCCCAGAGGGGGGGATAGGGCAATGAGGGGCATGAGCCAGGGACCTGGGAAAGCCGAGTTCAGTTCCCTGCTCTGTCAGACTCTGACCCTGGGACAGTCACTCTAGCTTCGTCTACATGAGGTAGGGTTTGTGGTATGATTACATCAGCATAGCTACACCGCCAATACCCTGTCGTGGGGATGCAGTTATGTTGGTATAAAAGTGCTTACACTGATATAGCTTATGCTGGTTTGGTGTGTGGTCTAAACTCTATCAGTGTAACTGCATCTACACTAGGGCATTTACTGGTATAGCTCTGTCGGTAATAGTATCACACCCTCCATCCCCCTCCCAAGCTGTGCTAGTAAAGCTTTGAAGGCTAGACCAGACCTTGGTCTCTCTGTGCCTCAATTTCCCCACCTGTACCACGGGGACAGTCGGACTGGCCTGGTTCACAAGCGTATGTGAGGATAAATACATGAAGGCCTGTGGGATGCTCACACACTATGTTAACAGGGAGCATATTTCCTCCTCACTTATCTTTGAACAAGGGAGTGAGTGAAAGTTCCCAATACCGGCAGAATTTGCATGGTTCATACCACATATGCAGAGCTTCCAGAGAAAGAGTCATAACTGAAAGACCCGTGCCCACCTCCCCCACTCATACCCTCTGCTCTCTGCCCCGATCCCGCACAGACAGGCCCCTGTCTAACCTCCCCATCCACCTCCCATTCCCTCAGATCCCTGCCCCACCCAGCACAGACATGCTCCTCCATGCCCAGTGCTGGGTGACATGGGGTTATGTCTAGGTTATTAGGGTGTATCTCCATGTGGAAATTGGCTGGTGGGAATGACAACAACCCCTCCTTGTACAAGGACCCAGCAGAGGGGTATGCACCTGCTCTAACAGCATTCAACAGATCTGAACCCACAGGTGAGGAGAACGGGATCCCAGCATCCGTGCCTCCCTCCGCCACTTCCCTGCTGTACTCACGCACATCCCCTCATGAGCCTTTTTCTCCTCACATATGAGCCCGCCTCCCACTGTATCCCTTCTGACGCACACACATGTTCCCTCACCCACGTGGCCACCCCTCACCCAAACACGCTTCTCATGTGCACCTTGTTTTAGTGTCACCCCCACGTGTTCTTTGCCTTCACCTGTCTGGCATGTCCTCCACACATGCTCCTGCCCCTCACAGACCCTCTCCCCACTAAAATATTGTCTTTGTAGTCACATGCTCTCTTCCCATTTTTCTCTCTCTCTCTTTCTCTCTCTCTCACACACACACACACTCTGCCCATCTGGCACTAGGGTGACCAGATAGCAACTGTGAAAAATTGGGACAGAGGGCGGGCGGGGGGGGGGGGGGGGTAATAGGGGCCTATATAAGACAAAGACCCAAATATTGGCACTGTCCCTATAAAATTGGGACATCTGGTCACCCTGTCACACACACACAAACGCACACTCCCTGCCTGTCACACACACACTGTTGGAACAATTGGGGCCTAACTGTGAAAAAGTAAACAAAAGTTTTACAAACATGTTACTATAACTTCTAACAATATATGATGGTGGGAAAAGGTGCAAAAAGGGGGACAGAAAGCTTGAATTAATCTAAACCAAAAGGCCTACTGATATAATTCAAATCTGTGTTACAATCATTCCTGGGACCAGAAGTCAATGAACCAAAATCGGTGTGTCAGATATTGGGCCTATTGGTGGACAAAATAATGAGGGGATGGGCTATTCCACCCACCACTCCCCTTTTGGGGTCTGTGACAGGGTGTGCATACCCTGCACTAGGCAAGAAAGGGTTAACCCCAAACTGTGGGCGAAAGAAGTCCCACCCCTCAGACCTTTCTAGGCATGCTCCGACTGCCACTTTAGTATAAAAGGGAGCAGCCCAGCTCATTCTAGGCTGACCACTGAGGGGGATGGATGCTTGGTGGAGGCTCCAGTCCAGAAGCTGCTTCAGCACCTAACTGCAGGATCCCGAGGACCAGATCAGAGACCTGTTGTTGACGGTGGGCTGACTGGAGTCAGAATCCCAGGGAGTGACCTGTGCCAGGAGCCCGGAGACCCTGAGACGTACAGATCCCGGTTTCAAGAGACACAGTAGAAAGTGGCCCGGGGGGCTGGAGTGAATGGTATCTCCCACCTGAGGAAGGTCAGCGTGTTGCAGTAGGATCTCTGCTGACTAGGTGTCGTCCACACTCATTGCTGACAGGACCCTGGCCAGGACCTGGTGGAGCAGGGAGGGCCTGGGCCTCTTACCCCAGCTGTCAACCTCCCCTCCCGAGTGGCCCCTGACTCTGGTCATTAGGCTGTACAGCCTTGCACCTGAGGGCAGCCATATTGACTCTAACCTGTGAGCCGTGCTGTCTTAAGCATGAGGACAGTCTGGTGGACTGTAACTGCAGTGCCCCCTCACCCAAGATCCACCCCAAAAGGGGGATGGGGTGTGCATACACTGCAACAAGGTCCTTTTAAAAAAAAAAAAAAAAAAGAGATTTTTGGAGGAAAATTGGCAAAGGGGGATGCAGGCAGACTGCAAGAGAGAAGATCAGGAAGGAGCAAGCTTTATCATGACTGCCTGACCACATTGTCTCCTGGATGACCAGGCTCCTCCATGACACTGTTGGGCCTTTGTCATCCTGATCCTAAGAGATTTTTCTGAGCAGACTCAGGCAAAAAAAGGGACTCAGATGATATCACCTCCCCTGGGATGTAAGACTTTGTCCCCCCACCCCTAGGTGTTCTTTTCCTTCCCCATCTTATTTCTTCTCTTTCCTATCCCTCTTCTTTTGCCTTCTGTTTAATAAGAGTCTGGCTTAGTCAGCCAAGGCCGTATATTTTGCAATATGGCTGTAAACCTCTGACCAAAAAGGCAGCTAAAAGCAATGCCCTAAACAGCCCAATACTGGTACAAGTTTGCGAAGTCTTAGTGTGACTGATCAGATGTGTGACTGGCAACGTGTTTTTTCCAACAGTGAAACTGCAAGTAAAAGTCGACAAAGACAGAAACTGCACTTTCTATCTCTGCTGTCCTTTTCTGTCCCCTGATGTGTGCACGTCTTGCTTTGCCTTTTAAATAACAAAGACTTCACTAACAATAGCTCCAGCCCATTTCTCTTAACTTTTTGACAGTTATTACTATCTTTAATACCATCTAAATATCTGTCAAATGATAAGGGGGAGGGAGCATTCCTTTTAGAAACTCCCTCCTGCTTTTTTTAAAAAAAGAAACAATGTTAAAAGCCTTATTTGGTACTTTACATGTCAAACCTTTAACTATATTGTCCCTTTTTTTTTTTGTATCTTTATTAAAGGATTAAAAGAATGTTTAATGGGGTATTTGCCAGGGTACTAAATACTATTACTACCAAAACCCTGAACCTTGTTTTAAGATGTTTACTATTGGACACCTGTGAGCCTTTAAATCCATATATTCCAATAAATTAATGTAACACATACGGTCTCTGCTGGCTGGCTGTCTCTCTCTAACACACACATAGCCTGGCACATGTTCTCTCCCTGTCAGAGGCGATGCACACGCACACGTGCTCTTCTGCCCATTGCACAAACACACACAAGTCGCCTGGCGTGCACACATGTGCTCTCTCTCCTGATCACATGAGCACACATATGCTCTCTGCACAGCACACGGCCACACACTGCCTGACACGCACACAGGCAACTCCCTGTCACATGCGCACACATGCTCTCTACCAGACACACACACACACACAAACACTCTGCCCATGACTCACACATTCTCTCCCTGTTACATGTGTGCACATACACACACATTCTGCCCGTCACACAAGGACCCACACGTGTTCTCTCCCTGTTACGTGTGTGCGCACACACATTCTGCCCATCACACAAGGACACATGCTCTCTGGCTGTCACATGGCGCACACACACGCTCTCTCCCTCACACACACACACACACACACGCTCTCCCCCTGTCTCTCTCTCTCTCTCCCTCACACACACACACACGCTCTCCCCCTGTCTCTCTCTCTCTCTCTCTCCCTCCCTCACACACACACACACACTCTCTCAGTCACAGGTGCCCGGTCTCTCTCTCACAGGTGGGGGCTCTCCTACCCCTCCTACTGTCCCTGTGCCACCAGGAATATTTTGGGCCCCCATTTCCCCCTCAAAATACTATTGGCTTTATTTCCACAAACCAGATCTCCCCCCGCCCCCGCCCCGGCTCCGGCTCCCACGGAGCCCCCTGTGAACGCTTCTGCTTCGGCCGGCCGCCAGCGCTGCTCCCACCCTCCACCCGTCCCTCTCGCTGCCTGCGCGCCCCTGCCCCGTCCGCATTCACCCGCCCCGGCCGGGACCCCCCGGGCTGCCTCCCTGCCCTGCCGGAGCGCTGCCGCGGGGGGCTGGGAGCAGAGGTCGCTTTCAGCTCCCAGACAAAGGCAGAGCCAGACCCACAGGCTGAGAGCGGGTGGGAGACCCGCCCAGGCTGGGACTAGGGGGCCCGCGGTTACCTGGGCTGGGGAGTCACGCTGGGAACCGCGCCCCTAGGGCTGTGGGGGGTGTCTGTCTGTCCGCCTCTTTCCCCAGGCTAAGCTCCAGCTCAGCCCGAAGTTATTGGACCGGATGCGGAGGGTGGAGGTGGGGTTGGGGGGAGGAGACTTTTTCCCACCATGCAACTGCAGGGTGGTGCTGCTCCTCCCCCACTCGCTCGCTCACCCCCCAGCTCGCTCTCAGGACCTGCTGCCCAGAGGCGTCCCTTGCTCAGCTCTTATGGGGTGGGGTCAGCATGGAGGGTGTGCCGGGAGCTGAGGTGCAGCTGACTCTGGTGGCTCTTTACACAGGTTCTTTCAATCCATCCTAAGGTAAAGATACCCCTGGGCTGGGGTGCAGGGGCTGTTTATATGGGGGTCCTTCAGCCAAAGCTGAGATGTTGCTAGCTCTGGGATGGAAGGTGGGGTCTGTTTATACAAGGATCCCTTGCCCAGTTTTGTGACGCAGCTTATTCTGGGGTGCTGGGGGCCCTTTAGCCAGGGATCCCTTGTCGGGCATTGAGATGCAGCTGATTCTGGGGTGGGGCATTAGGGATGTTTGCACAGGGTCCCTCATCCCATAATAAGATGCGGCTGCCTCCAGGGTGGGCTGCAGGGGCTGTTTAACCGGGGATCTTTTGTCCACTGTTGAGTTGCAGCCATCTCTGGGGCATGGCAGCTGTTTATACAGGAATGCCTTGCATGGTGCAGAGTTGATTCTGGGGTGGGATGTGGGGGCTGTTTAGGCCTGGGCTAAGATACAGACACTCTGGGATGCTGGGGCAGGCCTGGGGGCAGCCTAGTGCACCGTTGCACCGACTCCAGCATTTGTGTTTGTATTGGCAGTATATGACCAGGAGGCACCTCCACTCACCCCCTAGGGTGAATAGCCAGGTCTAAATTGGCAGATGAATTGCGACCAGGTCTCCTTGACGGCTAAAGGCTGGAGTGGTGCCAACTGCTCCCAGCCACTGTGGTTGGGAATAAAACCATCCTCACAGTTAATAGCAGCTGGACTGTGCTGCGACTGAGTCATCCCATCCTCAGGGACTAGCACAGACTAGGCTGCGGGAGGGGGTCAGGGCCCCATGAGTGCAGGGGCTGCCTCTGCCACCCCGCCCCTCCCCCACTGGCTGATTGCAGACCCAGGGCAGCACCAGGTGCCCAGTTCAGATCCCTGGCTCCCCAGCACCATGGCTCAGTGGCTGTCGCTGGCTCTGGAGCTCTCCTCACATTGATGGGGTCTCTCCATCATCGCAGAGGGGGGCTACTGGGGCTAAGTGATCTGCCCTCATGCCCCCTCCTCCACGCAGACATTGATAGGGTTTCTGCCCCCGTAGGCTGGCTCTGCCCTACTGCCAGCACATTAGCGGGGTCTCTCCCCAGCACAGGGGGCTGTTACAATTGTATGATAGGATCCTCATATAGGGTAATGCTTAGGAATGCAGAGAACTCTACGGTCAGTGGTTGCTTGATGAGAGAGGACTGTAGATGTGGCAGAAGGAATAAAACCAGACTGTCGCACTACCTTGGCTCTTTCTCTTATGCTAGAACACTGAGCATGGTGTCAGGAGTTAGTCTGCTCCTGCAGGTACCTGAGATTCAAAAGTAAGAATATTGCAGAAAAACAAAACTCGAAGAGGAAACAATAATTAGACTTGTCAGGACTGAATTTTCTTTTTTCTAATTTCACTGGGTAATATCTATGTTTATTTTAAAGCTTTTTAGATTTTTGTCCATTTACGTTTCCACAATTGCACAAATGTGTGGGTTTTAAACTTTTTTTTTTCTATTTTTATCAATTTACATTTTTGCAATTGCAGGAAATGGCATGTGTTTCAGACAATACTTATTTAATGACAGATGCTGAAATGCAAAAAATTAAAGTTTTATAACCATTAAAACACAAATTGTCTGTGTTACATAAGAATGGCCCTACTGGGTCAGATCAAAGGTCCATCTAGCCCAGTATCCTGTCTTCTGACAGTGGCCAGTGCCAGGTGCCCCAGAGGGAATGAACAGAACGGGTAATTATCAAGTGATCCATCCCCTGTCACTCATTCCCAGCTTCTGTCAAACAGAGGATAGGGACACCATTCCTGCCAATCCTGGCTAATAGCCATTGATGGACCTATCCTCCATGAACTTATCCAGGTCTTTTTTGAACCCTGTTATAGTCTTGGCCTTCACAACATCCTCTGGCAAGGAGTTCCACAGGTTGACTGTGTGTTGTGTGAAGAAATACTTCCTTCTATTTGTTTTAAACCTGCTGCCTATTAATTTCATTTGGTGACCCCTAGTTCTTGTGTTATGAGAAGTAGTAAACAACACTTATCTCCTTTCTCTACACCAGTCATGATTTTATAGACCTCAGTCATATCTCCACTTAACTGTCTCTTTTCCAAGCTGAAAAGTCCCAGTCTTAATAATCTCTCCTCATATGGAAGCTGTTCCATACCCCTAATCATTTTTCTTGCCCTTTTCTGAACCTTTTCCAATTCCAATATATCTTTTCTGAGATGGGGCGACCACATCTGCACACAGTATTCAAGATGTGGGTGTACGATGGATTTATATAGAGGCAACATGATATTTTCTCTCCTATTATCTGTCCCTTTCTTAATTATTCCCAACATTCTGTTTGCTTTTTTGACTGCTGCTGCACATTGAGTGGATGTTTTCAGAGAACTATCCACAATGACTCCAAGATCTCTTTCTTGAGTGGTACCAGCTAATTTAGACACCACCATGTTATATGTATAGTTGGGATTATGCTTTCCAGTGTGCATTTCTTTGCATTTATCGACATTAAATTTCATCTGCCATTTTGTTGCCCGGTCACCCAGTTTTGAGAGATCCTTTTGTAGCTCTTTGCAGTCTGCCTGGGTCTTAACTATCTTTAGTAATTTTGTATCATTTGCAAATTTTGCCACCTCACTGTTTACTCCTTTTCCCAGATCATTTATAAATATGTTGAATAGGACTGGTCAAAATATACAAAGTAAATATCCTTAAATTGAATTCTGAGGGGTTCTCCAGCAGCATTTTTCTTATTTTGCCTATCTGTAAATTTCAGTTATAACCAGTGGCAATAATTTTTCATTGGTTTGTGTGCGTTGGGAGAAATTGACGTTTACTGACATTTACCAATTAAAAATCTCATCCTCCCAACCCTAACAAAAATCCTGGTGACATGTCAAATCCCTTTCCCTGAACAAGCAGACACAAAAGGAGGTGTGTTCAGCCACTGGACATTCTTTAGATCACAACAGGAAAACTACAAAATTACAAAGGGGCTGGATAATCGTACAATCTTAATTCTGCCCCTTTTCAGTTGGGCAACTTTGTTTTTTCCTTTTTGTCCTTTAATAGTGTCAGATGGAATCCTGTGAATGAGCTGTAAAAAGAGCTTTTACATTTCAGCAATTGTGGGTTTGGCCAAGTAAAAAGATATATCTGTTAACATGGTATATTGAGGCATTGCTAAAAGAGGGCAGGGCTGGTTAGACTGTCTGATGACTATTCTACTGCGTGCACAGTAACTCTCCCCATAAAATAAAAACATATATTCTCACAGACAACTTGAGTTGTTAAATCTTTATTGCACAGGTGTACAAAGGTTTGGACTACAATAATTAGTGGCAGGTGTTCACCTGGGGCATGGCATCAGCACAAATTGCATTTTCTGGTTTTCAGAAGTTTGAGTTTTGCTCAATTCAGCGTTCTGCAAAGGTCCGATATACCACCAAGCAATCATAACTCTGTGTTAACGTCATTTTCTGTCATTGAATTTCCTAGTTTTTTGAACTGTAAAATATATTGTTTTGGTAGGAGTTAGTAGTCATTTAGGCAGTTGTACATATCATGTCCTGCAATTTGCATACTGAGCCAGCCAGCCCCTCGCTACACATCAGCTGGGCCCCTCTATATCTCTGACCCACTGTTTTCCCCACTCCAACCTAGCTGCCTCCCCACTACTGTTTCCAGGCTCTCCTCTCCCCCCTGCCCCTTGCAAGGAGGAAATGCATCTCCCTGAACTCCTCATTCCCTGATATAAAATGTTTCTATTGGCATTACTTATTCCCTCTGATAACCCAACTCACATGCAGTGCCTGGAATGAAGGTCAGCTGTGTTACAGTGCAGTGGTGTTTGTGGTTGTGCCTCAGAGTGGTTGAAGGGTGGAGTTTATAGCAGGGCCAGTGAGAAAAATCCGAGACGGGGTTTCTGTTCCAAAATATTGACAGTTTTATGGTTGAGAGAGAGAGCCTCTGTCCCCTGCTCAATAGATGGACTCCATCTTTGAGAAACACTGCAGGGTCAGAGCTCGTAATGGTTCTGTGACAAACACTACACCTTGTCCAGTCAGCCATGAACCTGTAGCGCTTAGTGAGGATGCTACCTATGCCAATGGGAGAGCTTCTCCTATCAGCGTAGGTTCTCCGCGTCCCCGAGAGGCATTAGCTATGTCAACAGGAGAAGCGCTTTCTGCACTGGGGGTTAGGTTTCCACACTGCTGAGCGTTATAGTTATACCAGCATAAATTGGTAGTGTAGGCGAAGCCTTAGCCAGACTATCAGAGGTCCTGGACACAAATCTGTGATGCAGACCAAATCTGCGGTCCTCCATTGAAGGAGCCCAGATCATTTCTGCCTGAGTGAATCACGACAATGTCCGGTAGATTACAAGACATTAGTTAGGCCTTCTCTACACTGCAAAGTTTTGTCGGCAAAAGCTGTTTTTTGCCGACAAAACAGGGGAGGTGTACATGCTGCAAAGCTGCCTTTGGCAACAAAACTCTGCTGTTTTGCCGACAAAATAAAACCACCTCAATGAGAGCATAAAAACTTTTTGCAGCCAAGTTAAAGTGACAAAGCCTCAGGGTAGACACTGCTGTTTGTTTTGTCAACAGAACCGGCTTCCAGAATCCGCCAGTATCCCACAATGCCTGCCGTGACCGCTCTGCTCACTGTTTTGATCTCTGCTGCCCGGCAGGCATCATGCGCCCCTCCCCTTTCAGAGCTCCGGGAAGTAGCTGACAGCTGAGCGGGCTGCTCCCTTTGGGGCACAAAGAGCAAATCATTAGTGCGCCCGGCACCAGGCACACAGCGGCAGGCAGACTGCTGCTGCGGGGGGGACTGCTGTGCTGCTTTGACATTCCTCAGCATGGAGAGCTCACAGAGCTGCTCTGGATGCCGCTGTGGAGGCTGTGGGGGAACTCGGAGGGAATCACAAACTTGCAGGCAGAGCGGGCTGCTTTGGGAGAGACTGCTGTGCTGAGCAGAGCCGGGGGCTGATGTGGGGGGTTATCCCCCTCCCTCTGCCTCAGGATAGGTCAGTCAGCCTGCTGTCTCCCCTGCCCCAGACACGCCACTCACCTCTCCTCCTCACACACTGAAAAAGCGACTGACCAAAACCTGCATCATGTGACTCTGTACCTGCCCCATGAGCCATTGCAAGCAGCAAACCCTTCCCAAAGCACCCTGTGGCCAGTTGCTTAGTGAGATAGCTACCCACAGTGCACTGCTCTCTGAGTCGAGGCAAGAGCTGTTAGTGTGGATGCGCTCTGCCGACACAAGGAGCTAGTGTGGACACGCAACAGCCGTTTTAATTAAAGCAGCATAACCTTTGCCAACAAAACTTTGTAGTGTAGTCAAGGCCTTAGATGCTGCAGAGTGGGCAAAACATGCCGGGAACACAGGCTACCTCTGTCCACCCAAATCTGCCTATAGTCAGCAACCCCTGTGTCGCAGTGCACTCCTTGCTCTCCCAAAAACTTCTGCAAATTCCTGGGTCAGGGATCACCCAGAATTCACATGTTGGCAACCCTGGCAGCACACATATTTATCTTCCACCCAGTATAACAAAAAATGTGGTTAGATCACCTGCTGACTATTCTGTTGTGTTCACAGTAAACCGCCCCATAAAATAAAAGCATGTTATATTATAACAAAGACAACTTGAGTTATTAGGTCTTTATTGCACAGTTGTATAAATCTTGGTTTATTAAAAACCTATGAAGGGACAGAGCTTCCTCCTGGAGAGAGAGAGAGAGAGTCATAGCTGGAATTGTAACCTTTGTTAGGGGGTGAACAAGAAGGGACATGATCAATGTCTATAAAATATTGACTGGTCTAGAGAAAGGAGATCTGGGAGAAAGGCGTGTCTGTTCTCCTTATCCATTAACGCAAGAGCAAGGGGACACACTATGAAACTTAAAGTTGGGAAATTGAAAACTGATCAAAGTAAATACTTTTCCACACAGCACATAATTATCCTCTGGAACTCACTGCCCCAGGATTCCACTGAAAGCAAGAACTTAGCAAGATTCAAAGAGGGAACATCCAGAACTAGAGTAGTTAATGCAAAAAATGCCTGGCAACCCCTCCTGCTTAAGGGCTCGGGGAGCAGATTATCCCCCATCTGCTTCTGCTGGGTTCTTATATCTTCTTCTGCAGCGTCTTGTGTTGGAGATGGGACACTGGACTGGATGGAACTTGGCTCTGACCTAGTCTGACAATGCCTATGTTACTGTCTGTTGCTACCCGCACCAGGAAGTCAAAGTGCCTTCTGGGGGGGGGGGGGGAATATTGGGTGCTAAAGGGCTCTTTAATCTAGCAGAGAAAAGCAGAACAAGAACCGATGGCTGGGAGCTGAAGCCAGGCAAAGTTAAATGAGAGACGAGGCACATGTTTGCCACTGTGAGGGTCATTACCCACTGGAACAAACTCCCAAGGGAAGTGGTGGATTCTTCATCTCCTGATGTCTTCAGATCCTGACTGGGAGCCTTCCTGGATGATGGTTTAGCTGAACATAAGTTACTGGGCTTGATACAGTGGGAACTGGATGGAATTTAGTGGTCTGTGCTATACAGGGGTCAGACTAATGATCTAATGGTCCCTCCGGGCTTTAATTCTTCCAGTCTATGAATACTCAGTCACCAGAGACAACTGATTCCATTGTCCATGGGACAGGGTTATATTCAGGTCTCTGTGTGACCCTTGCTCCACAGCAGTCAGTGGGAAGTTCCCACTGAGACACCATTGCCAACCCAAAGTGATCACCGACCAGGAGACTAAAAATACACCTTGGGTTCTTTGTATTAGTTTTCTAGTGTCTCTGCATTGGTCCTACCCAGGACAGCTCCCTCTCAGGCTCCCTGCAGATGCAGGCAGGTGTTGCTACACTGGTTACATTAGGGGCTGTTTGCCCCAGAGATTGGCCCATGGCACATACCTAAGAGTCCCTTTCTCTCATGTGGAGCAGAGAACCCGTCGGTCCCTGGAGCATGGGGGCCATTTTTCTCTCAGCTCAACTCTCAGCTGCCACCCACCAGGGACCCCCTTGCCCACACTGGGGAGATACACTGCTACATGTGCCCCTGTAACTCACACCGCCGCTGGGTGGGGTGCTCTGTCCCATCTAGCATAGGCGCCTACTTCTAATGGCGTCGGTGGGTGCTCAACTCCCCTCTGTCCCCGGCCCCGCCCCGACTCCACTCCTGTCCCGGCCTCTCTCGCCCCCATTCCAACCCCTTCCCCAAAGTCCCCGCCCCAACTCCGCCCCCTCACTGCCCCGATCGGACTCCTTCCCCAAATCCCCGCCCCAGCCCTGCCTCCTCCCCTGAGTGTGCCACGTTCCCACTCCTTAGGGTGACCAGATGTCCCGATTTTATAGGGACAGTCCCGATTTTGGGGGATTTTTCTTATATAGGCTCCTATTACCCCCCACCCTCTGTCCTGATTTTTCACACTTGCCCTCTGGTCACCCTACCGCTCCTCCCTGCTCCCTCCCAGAGCTTGCTACAGCTGTTTGGTGGTGGCAAGTGCTGGGAGGGAGGGAGGAGCGGGGAGGAGGCGGAGGAGGAGGTGAGCAGGGCAGGGAGCTTGGCTGCCAGCGGGTGCAGAGCACCCACTAATTTTTCCCCAAGGGTGCTCCAGCCCTGGAGCACCCACAGAGTCGGTGTCTATGCCTTCTAGTGGCACCGAGACCCCATGTACAGGGGACAGTGTACAGAGCACAGAGCCAGCCTGTGGGGCAGAGACCCCATCAATGTCCCACTAGTGGGGCAGTTCACTCAGTCCCCAAAAGCCCCCCTTTGTGGTGGTGGAGAGACCCCATCAATGTGGGAAGAGCTCCAGAGCCAGCGATGGCTGTTGAGTTGTGACACCAGAGAGCCAGGGATCAGCTCTGGGAACCTAGCACTATCCTGTCCCTGCAGGATGCTGATGGGGAAGATGGGGTATCAGGGGCAGCCCCTGCACCTATGAGGGCCTGACCCTCTAGTCCCATCAGAGCCAGGCCCTGCATTTGGGATGGCTCAGTCCCAGCTCTGCCCAACCGCTGTTAATTGTCGGGATGGTTTTATTCCTAAACACAATGATTGGGGGCAGCCAGCAGCTCTCCAGCCTCTACTTCCCAGGGAGTCCTGGTCCCCCACCACATCTCACCTGCTGGGGGCAGTTGGGTGCTGGCTATTCACTGTGGTAGGGGAGTGGAGATGCCTCCTAGTCAGACACTACCAATATGGACACAAGCTGTGGGTGCTGGAGTCAATGCAACAGTGACACCCAGCCTGGGAGATCCCAGCAGAGAGGGCACATGCCCCCAGGCCTGCCCCCAAAGTCAGCTGTAGCTCATTGCCAGGTGAAGGACACCTGTATAAACAGGCTCCAAGCCCCGCTTCAGAGTCAGCTGAATCTCAGCACCGGGAAATGCTGGGCAGGGGATGGGCAGGAGAGCAGCGCCCTGTGCTGAAAGATGGGAACAATCCTTCTCAAAGATGCCTGCCCTCTGCTCTGGATGGAGCCCCCACTTACCCCCCAGTTGAGTGGGTATGTAACGCCGACAGGCCCCCCCCATCAGCGGCAGGCAGGATCAAACCTGGGACCTCTGGAGCTAAATGCATGACCCTCTACCACATGAGCGAAAAGCTACATGGCTCTTAGCTAAGGCTGTAGCAGACTCTTTAATCTCTAAGTGGTCTCAGTGCCGCTAGAGGGCAAAGGCGCCGACTCTGTGGGTGCTCCAGGGCTGGAGCACCCATGGGGAAAAATTAATGGGTGCTCTGCAGCCAAGCTCCCTGCCCTGCCTCACCTTCTCCTCCTCCTCCCCTGAGTGGTCACGTCCCCGCTCCTCCCTCCCTCCCAGCACTTGCTGCCACCAAACAGCTGTAGCAAGCTCCGGGAGGGAGGAGCGGGAACGTGGCGCGCTCAGGGGAGGAGGTGGGTCCGGGGTGGAGATTTGGGGAAGGAGTCGGATAGGGGCAGTGAGGGGGCAGAGTTGGGGCTTTGGGGAAGGAGTTGGAATGGGGGCGAGAGGAGCCGGGACAGGAGTGGAGTAGGGGCGGGGCCGGGGGTAGAGGGGGGTTGAGCACCCACCGGCGCCATTAGAAGTCGGCGCCTATGCTAGATGGGACAGAGCACCCCACCCGGGGGGGTGTGAGTTACAGGGGCATGTGTAGCACAGCCAGGCCTTGATGGAGGGAGCAGGACCAAGTCCAGCAGCAGAGCAGGGGCCAGGCCTCATGGTGGGCTGTGTGGTGCGGGTGGCTCCTGGAGGTGTGGGGGAATCACATGGGCATGTACCTCTCCACTCCCCCTAGCTCTGGGCCCTCTCGCCACCAAAGTGAAGCAGGAGGGACCCCAACACTCTGACTGGGGTATGAGTGGGGAGCCATCCCCCAGCCCTAGAGCCACACTTTTCTGGGGCTGGGGTGCACAGAGGCACTGCTAGCCTTTGCCACAGCGGGGTCTGTGCTGCAGGAGGGATGTCCTGGCTGTGGATCAGATGGGGGGATCTAAGGGAGAGTCTGTCTGTTTGGGACAGACACAGGGGGCGTGGGTGTGATACGTGCAGAGCTGTCAGGGGCAGGGTGTCCTAGCGCCTCGGCGTTTTGGGGGTAAGTTCTGCTTTCCCTTCAATAATGTGGGTGGTGGGGTGAGCCGTGTTGTGAACAGCAGTGTGAGTCTGGGGGCATCATGAGGGGCACCGCTGCTGCTGTTGTCTCTACAGGGCCCGCCTTGTGAGTGGGCGATATGGGTGATCAGTAGGACCCTGCCAAATCCACAGCCATGAAAAATGCATCAAGGACCATGAAATCTGGTCTTTTGTGTACCTTTACCCTATATTATACAGATTTCACAGAGGAGACCAGCATTTCTCAAACTGGGGGTCCCGACCTGGCCAGCAGCCGCCACTCTCCATCCGTCCAGCTCTGAAGGCAGTGCAGAAGGAAGGATGGCAGTACTGCAATCCCTCTACAATAACCTTGCGACCCCCACCCCACTGCCCACTGGTGGGTCCGGACCCCTACAGTTACACCAGGAAATTTCAGATTTAAATATCTGAAATGATGAAAATTAAATTAAATCCTATGACTGTGAAATTGACCAAAATGGACTGTGAGTTTGGTAGGGCCCTAGTGATCACCCACGGTGCTGTGGCTGGTGGGGGAGGTGCTGGGCTTGGAGCTGGGGAGGAGCAAGGCTGGGGGAACCCCAGATGGGGCTCCTACCATGAGCTGGGCTCCAGCTGCTAGTCCCAGCTGGGCTGGGGAAGGATGGGACTTCCTCTTTCTGTGGGTGGGCTGCTTCTTGGCTGGGTCAGACCCACCACCCCTGGGAACGGGGCCATCCTTACCCATACACAAAGTACGCAGCTGCGTTGGGCACCAGGAAATTTGGGGCACCAAATTTCCTGGTGCCCTGCACAGCTGCGTGCTGCTCCAGCCCTGGCTCTGGCTCTTCCCCAGGGTCCCCGGCCCTGCCTGGGAACCTCACCTGCCTGCAGGAAGCTCTACACCCCTCCCTGGATTCCTGCCCCATCGCTCCCCAGCCATGGGGGGACGGGTCACTGCACGGGGAACTGCCCCCTTCCATCCACCCGACCCCCCATATCCAGATTCAAAGAAAGGGCACCAAAAGTTCACTCAGGATGCCATTTTACTTAAGGCCAGTCCTGTGTCTCTAGGCAGCTTGGGAAAGTGCCTGTCCACAAACATCTCCCCCACAGCCAGACTCCAGGAGCCTTAAATTGCCATTGGCAAAAACGTTCATCCAGATCTCAATGTGCTTCTGCCCATTGACAGCAGGATTGGGGCCCTGGGGAGTGGGAGAGCAATTTCTTCCCTCACAATCCAAAGAGAGGGCATCCCTTGTTGTGTAGCCTTTGTACTGAGCAGTGCCTGAGGCTGGGTATAGCCCTGCCCTTAGCACAAAGTACAGGACACAGAGGAGTCAACGGATGGGGAAGCAGAGTATTCCTCTCTCCTTTAAAATATTTTCCATTTTTGTCATAACATTTTGGTTTCCCTTGAAAAACTGAAAGTTCTTTACTTTTCTGAAACCAAAATGATTTTGTTTTTAAAGCTGAAACTCTGTTGGGCTTCGATTACTGGAAACTGAACATTTGTTGGGTTTCGGGATTTGGAGTTTTCTCCAGTGAAAATCAAGGAATTTGACAAAAAAAAATTAAAACATATTTGCAAAAATGTCCATTTTGATGAAAAGCTGTTTCCTTTCAAAACCCCTCCCGCATTTTGATGAAGGATGAAAATTCACCAGCTCTGCCGCAGTCTAAATATTTTCCAGTCTCACAAGAGGCAGCACATGAAATTGTCTCCTCTGAGTTCATTCCACGCCAGTGTCAGTAATTCAGATCTACATCTCCTCTTCTGATCTAGTAAAAACTCTGTGCTCAGTGAGAGATTCCTGTATCATCAGCCCCCTGCTGCCTCCAACCCCAGAGGTGGCTCAGATTAATGGGAGACATTAAAACAAGTTGCTTTTGGAGGTGATGTCTATCTTTTTAATCAGAAAGGAAACTCCATCCCATTCCACTGAAAAAAACCAACAAATGCTACACAGGGACATTCGCATACAGCTCATCTGGTTATAAACTGAACTGGGAAACAAGCCCTCTTATTTTGCTAGAAGAGTATCTACATGGAGAGTTTAATAATCATACTGCTATTGTTATGCCTGTACATTTCCTATATGACCATCCCTAGAGGTCTCTCTCTAGGTCAGGGGCGGGCAAACTTTTTGGCCTGAGGGCTGCATCGGGTTTCTGAAATTGTAAGGAGGGCCGGTTAGGGGAGGCTGTGCCTCCCCAAACAGCCAGGCATGGCCCGGCCTCGCCCCCTGACCACCCCCCCAGGACTCCTGCCCCATCCACCCCACCCGCTCTTGGTCCCCTGACCGCTCTCGGAACCCCGCCCCTAACTGCCCCCCACCACCCCATCCAACCCCCCCCTCCTTCCTGACTGCTCCCCTGGGATCCTTGCCCCATCCAACCACCCCTTCTCCCTGACCGCCTCCGGACCCCTCGCCCCTAACTGCCTCCTGCCCCTAACTGTCCCCCACACCCCATTCAACCACCCCTCCTTCCTGACTGCCCCCCCAGGACATCTGCCCCCATTCAACCCCTGTTCCCTGCCTTCTGACCGCCCTGACCCCTATCCATGCCCCTGATCACCCCCCCCGAACTCCCCTGCCCTCTATCCAACCCTCCCACTCCCTGCCCCCTTACCGCACTGTCTGGAGCACTGGTGGCTGGCAGCGCAGCTGCACCAGGACAGGAACTGTGCTGCGCAGCACAGAGCACCGGGTCAGGCTGGGCTCTGCAGTCCCACCGACCAGAGCATTGCGCCGTGCAGCGGCGTGGCTGCGGGGGAGGGGGACAGCCTCCCAGGCCAGGAGCTCAGGGGCCGGGCAGGACAGTCCTGTGGGCCGGATGTGGCCCCTGGTCCATAGTTTGCCCACCTCTGCTCTAGGTGTTTATCAGTCCCTTGTCCCATCGTGTGCGAGCCCTAGTGCAATGGGACTCTGGTCTGTAAGACTCCAGCCCCTGTGGCTGGGGAGAAAAGCTGATAAACATGACACCTAATGGCTCCCACACCAGCAGGAGAGTAAACAGGCTCTAAAATTGTTTTTTTATATATATAGAAATGACAAGATATTTAAGATAATCTCAAGATTTTGGGGACCTGGCTCCTGAGCAACAGGGTTTGGCACTACTTCAGTGATTAATGGATTTTATCCTGACACAGGCCCGTGAGGTAAGAGAGCATTATCTCCACTTTATAGATGGGGAAACTGAGGCCCCCAGAGATTCAGTCACTTGCCCAAGGTCATGCAGGGAATCCCTGGCAGAGCTGGGCCTTGAACCCACGTCTGTCTGCCTGTGCGGGTCTGTCGGGAGGGAGTGTCTTGGGAAGAGCACCCGCAGGGACCTGGCTCGCTAAAGGGGCTGTGTCAGGGTCTGGGATATGGTAACTCCCCGTCCCCAAGCAGGGAGAGAGCTCAGCTGTGGTGGCTGAGCCCGGCCTGGGCTTTGCAGTGGCGATCACTGTGGGAAGGCCAGGCTCCCCATTGCTAGAAGCTCTGTACAGGGCTGGCGGAGGAAGCCATGGGTGGTGTGCAGCCACAAGAAGACTGATAGCTCCCACAGACCTCAGGGACAAAGCTATGTATCCTCGGGCACCTTCTCCTGGCACCTCATCCGGTGCTGAGTGGGGGAGGGAGCTGGGATTATGGGTCCAGAGAGATGGGCCAGAGAGGGTCAGGATAGGGCCTGTCTGTGCTGAGCGGGGGCAGGGAGCTGTGTTGGGTGGAGATTGGCAAATTTCCATGTACACAGACATCTCTCTCCAATGGAGCACTCAGAGCCCTTTCCCTACCCACTGGGATCTCATTTTATGGCCATCAAGCCCAGCCTCCTGCAGAACCCAGCTAGTTAACCCATCATCTCCCCCAGCAATTCCTGCCCCCTGGCCCAGTAACTCCTGGCTGAGCTAGAGCGGAGCTTTGAGAGAGAGACGCCCCATCTCCACTGACAGACTCCCAGGGATGGAGAATCCACCCATCCTGAGGGGAGCTCTCCCAATGGTTCATTCCCCTCCCTGATAAACACAGGCCCCTTATTTCCAGTCTGAATTTATCTCCCTTCTACTCCCAGCCAGTGGATCGTGCTCTGCCTTTGTCTGGTGGTTAAAGGTCCCTCTGCTCTCAGCCATCCTCTCCCCAGGTCAGTGTCACAGCCTGGAATCCCAGCACCACACAAAGGGTCTTTCTTCACTGCAGAGTTAGCCTGGGCCTGGAAACTCTCGCTACTAAGCACTACCCATGCCAGACCCATGTAACTGCACCCTAATATTACTGCACTAGCCGTGTACTGGAGTGGGTTTCTGGTGGGATATGTCCTGGTGCTGAGCAGTACGTTAATCTGGGCTGCTCTCTCATTTCATTCACAGGCTGCTCTCTCTCTCCTAGCACAGAGCTGCTATCTGTGCAGTGACAAGGGAAAAGCAGTGCATGTACATAACTCACAGGTGAAGTGCCTCATGATCAATGGAGGCCATCCTGGAGGTGAAAGCTAACAGCTTTTGGCAACAAGAACTCTAATGGGAATGCCTGTCAGCCATTCGGTCTGCAAACCACACAGCGTTTTGTAGCACGCTCAGCTGACAGTTCTGCCTCTCTGGGTTATAGGACCACAGGGCTAGAAGGGACCGCAGGGGTCATCTAGTCCTGTGGGTCTCAACCAGGGGCATGCGCACCCCTGGGGGTATGCAGAGGTCTTTCAGGGGGTACATCAACTCATCTAGATCAGTGGTCATGGGACAGGTTAAAGGCAGTTATAGACAGGTACCCCTGTGAAGCTAAGTTACATACTTCAGCTCTATGTGGTAGGGCTTGGACTTCAGCCCCACTGCCTGTGGCTCCGGCTTCAGACAAGGCTCACAAGTGAAAAACGGACTCAAGTATCACCCTGAAATGTAAGAACAATATTTATATTCCAATTGATGAATTGTATAATTATATGGCAAAAATGAGAAAACAAGCAAATTTGTCAGTGCTAGTGTGCTGTGACACTTTTGTATTTTTATGTCTGATTTTGTAAGCAAGTAGTTTTTAAGTGAGGTGAAACTTGGGGACACGCAAAACAAATCAGACTCCTGAAAGGGGTACAGTAGTCTGCAACAGGTTGAGAACCACTGATCTAGTCTAACCCCCTGCAAGATGCAGGATTTGTTGTGTCTAACTGTGACCGGGGTCCTAGCTGTGGTCACTCAATTAGGGTGAACTGCAAAGAATAGGGCAGACAATCCCCATAAAGCTGGTGGATATTCTAATACTTAGATTCACCAAGCCAGCATAAAACAGCTTCTTTATTACCTTACTGGTTATTCAGAAGTCCAAACAACACAGTTCCCTGAAAGAGATCCAGCCTCAGGCCCTCATCCAGGTACCCACGTCAAATATGATGAAAATTTCTGTAAATCTTATTTCATCATATAAAAAAAAAGGTTCTGCCAATCCCAAAGGATCAGACACATTACCTCCCAGGTTATTGAATATTTCAGATCTTACCCAAATACACACTACAGCCAATTCTTATTAACTAAATTAAACTTTATTAAAAAATGAAAGAGAGAGAGTATGGTTAAAAGATCAATAGACATACAGACATAAGTTCGATTCATTGAGTTTCAGATTCATACCAGAGATGAAGTGAGCTGTAGCTCACGAAAGCTTATGCTCAAATAAATTGGTTAGTCTCTAAGGTGCCACAAGTACTCCTTTTCTTTTTGTGAATACAGACTAACACGGCTGTTACTCTGATACCAGAGATGGTGAGTTTTGTAGCTGCAAAGAGTTCTTTCAGAAATAGTTCATAGTTTATAGTCCAATGTCCAAATCTCATATTCAGGGCGTACCAGCATAACTGGGACCTCAGTCTTGCGACTCAAACTTCCCCTGAGGAAGCCTAAGCAGATCTGAGATGACAGAATCAGGACCCAAGGATCTTTTATACAATTTTATGTCTTTTGACAAGTTGGAGTTCCACAGGGAACAAAAGGTAATTATGATGACTTTGAAGGAGGTCCATCACCAGTACTTAGCTATACGAATTAACATAAGGCCATTTGCTTGTTCCTCCACCATTCACAATACATTACAACTAATTTAAATGATATCAGAATACAGCATAGACAGGGACTGTTGATTACATTGTGGACCCTACTCATACATATGTAAATACACAAAAACACAAACATTATCTCCCCACATGTCTTTTGAGGGTTATTTATTTTCCAGGATGTTTAACCCTTTCTAGCCATGCGTCACACTAACCCATCCAAGACAGATGGCTCCAGCCTCCTTTTGAAAACCTCCAGTGAAGGAGCTTCCTCGGCCGCCCTAGGCAGGTCTGTTCCATTGTCCTCCTGTTCTTACCATTAGGAAGTTTTTCCAGAGATTTACTCTTAGGCTTTGACTACACTACACAGCTTTTAGTGACATGGCCTTGTTGACACAGCCGTGTCGCTAAAAGTCGGGCAGTGTTGCCGTGGTTTGTCAGCACTTTTGCCGACAAAATACTTGCACCCCCAATGAACAGATCACTCCTGCCGACAACACTCTGTTCACAATGACACTTGCCATGGCAAAACTTTTGTTTTGTTCACACCCCTGAAAGACAAAAGTTTTGTCGCTCAGTTGCCAATATAGACATAAATCTTCTGAGCTGTAGTTTGAACCCATTGCCTCTTGCCTCTTTTCTCCATCTTTTTTCAAGTATTTGAAGACCGCTATCACATCCCCCTTTAATCTCCTCTTTTCCAAACTAAACGTACCCAGTTCCTTCAGCCTTTGCTCTTCTGACTCGCATTCCATCCCTTTGGTCATCTTTGTTGTTCACTTCTGGGTCCTTTCCAGTTTCTCTCTACATCCTTTATATACATTGGTGACCAAAATTGGACACACGACTCCAGCTGAGGCCTAACCAGCGCCGAGGAGACCGGTACTATCACCTCCCGAGACCTGCAGACTCTGCCTCTGTTAATGCAACCTACACTTGCATTTGCTTTTTTTGCAACAGCATCGCAGTGCTGGCTCATGCTATGGTTGTGATCCGCCACCACTCCCAGATCCTTCTCAGCAGCACTGCTGCCAGGACCGTTTCCCCCATTCTGTATCGGTGCATTTGGTTTTTCTTCCCTCAGTGCAGCACCTCACACTTGTCTATGTTGAATTTCATTTTTTTTTTGGCTGTAGCCCAGTTCTCCAATTTATCAAGATCCCTCTGAATTTTAGCTCTATCTTCCGAAGTGTTGGTAACTCCCCCACCCAGCTTAGTGTCATCTGCAAACGTAATCATTGGGAAATCCTGCCCATAAAACCTTTCCCCCATGATCCAGGAGGCTTCTGTCCAACTGGCAGGAGGGAGGAGGAGTTCTCTGTCCAAACGCTGTGGAAGCTCTAAGCACAGCGGAAACGGAGCAGGCTAATGTGGGGTTAAAATGCAGGGCACAAGTAGGGAGGAGTTAGACACTGCAGGGAAGCCCAGCCCAAAGGCGGAACTGGAGAGAACAACAGCGGGTTTAATCAGCCTGCAGCTTTCTCCCTGCATACAGACAGCAGGGGCTTGCCAGCGAGGCTGAACAAAACCCCAGCACTTGCCGGTGGGGAGGGTTGGGGCCAAGTGCAGGGGGAGGATGCACGTGGGGGCCATGGGCATGTGGAGAGTGATGCTAACAGAAGGAATTGGGGGGTGTTTGTATAAGAGGAGGTGAAGGATTACAAAGTGTGTGAGCTGAGGGGGGAACCGACCCACCCAGCATCCCATTCGCCTCCTCTGGGGGTCAGGCCAGCTGGACATTTGTCAGAGCCAGCTTGGGCCCCATGCTGGGTGGGCGGCAGATTCAGCCCAACTAACCCATGGTTATTTCCAGCCAATTTCCCTATGTAGACAAACCCTAATAACGCAGCTGCAACTCCATATCACCCTACATGGGGCAAGGAGGGGGCTGGCTGTGCTGGGGGGGGCAGGGCCCTGGAGGTACATGTGGAGGGATGGACAAGGGACCTGTCTGTGCTGGGAGGGGGCAGAAAGCTGTGGGTAGGAGTGGGAGAGGTGAGCAGGGGTCTTTCTGTTATGATTTTTTTCTCTGGAAGCTCTGCATGTGACTGTCCTAGGGCCACACACAGAGTCTGACAGAGCAGGGAACTGAACTCGGCTTTCCCAGGTCCCTGGCTCGTGCCCCTCATTGCCCTATCCCCCCTCTGGGACGATTCTCTAACAAGGAGAGGTGGTCACTAGCTGGCTGTAAGAACACACAGCTTTTCTGGCAGGGAAGGGTGCGTCCGCACTAGTAGGACAGGAGTGTTAGCGAACACGAGGCACAATCCCAGGGACGACTCGGCCGTTGTCGTTTTTACCAGGAGTTAGCAGGGTGAGCTAAGCACTCAAATCCCTTGGTACCATGGAATTGCTCCCTCACTGTCTGTGTTTCCCTTGCCCTCTCAGGACCTGCGGGAGAAGCCCCTCTTTCCAGACAGCAGCATTGCCAGCTCCAGGAGGTCGCTCTGGTTTCTCAAGACAGTTTGTGCTTCTGGGCCCTCGCACCTGATCCCCCATCCGGCTTATGTGGTGTCAAAAACGGGACACTGAGGTAGGAAGCCAGAGGCCGGATGCTTTCTGCCAGGGGCATGAATGAGCCAGAAAGGCCTGGGGTCTGGGCTCATCCCCTGCTGGGATAAGGACACCCCAGGGAGCAGCCATGGCTGCAGGGCAGGTGACAGAGGGGGCCCTGGACCTGCAGTTTCAGATCCAGGTGGAGCAGTCGGTGTGCCCCGCTGGGCTGACGGAGCAGAAGGCCTCAGCTGGGCCCGAGCCAGATGCGGGATTGGAGCGAGCGGGTGGGCTGCCTATTGTGGTGCAGTCCGGCACCATTGGGGAGCTGCTGAGATGGGTGGCACCGCAGCAGGCCCGGTATGCGTCGCAGAAGGAGATGCTGCAGCACTGGGAGGACGTCTGGCAGGAGGTGCTGCAGGCCCTGCGCGTCCTTCCGGAGGTGGGGCCGGCTCCGGCCTGCGCCCTCAGGCACGGAGAGCCAGAACTGCCGCCCCCTCCCAGAGTTGTGCCAGCACCGACTTGTGCACATGGGTGTGAAAACCCCACCTCCCAGGGGGGCAGAGAGTCATCCAGGGGTCTGGAGCAGGCTGGGATCGAGCTGAAGGAGGAGACGGCACTGTGCCGAGAGGAGCAGCTGTCAGCCTCGCAGACCCCTGCCGAGGTTAATCCAACTCCAGCACCTACATGGGGATCCCTGCAGCTGCCCCAGCTGGCGCCAGAGGACGATATCGAGGCCTATCTGGCCACCTTTGAGCAAGTGGCTGATGCCTGCCAGTGGCCGAGAGGGGAGTGGACAACCCGACTGGAGCCGTACCTCACCGGGAAAGCCCAGCTGGCCTATGGTAGCCTAGACATCACAGAGACAAGTGACTATGGGAAGGTGAAGGCGACCATCCTGCGTCGCTATGGCATCAGCCCAGAGACACAGCGCAGGCACTTCAGGGAATTCTGCTACCAGGAGGCTGAGGGGCCCCAGGAGGTTTACAGCCGCCTCCGGGAGCTCTGCCATCACTGGCTGGAGCCGCAGAGCCACACCAAGGAGCAGATCCTGGAGCTGCTGATCCTGGAGCAGTTCCTGACCATCCTGCCGGAGGAAATGCAGAGCTGGATCTGGGAATGTGGCCCTGAGACCGGTGCCCAGGCAGTGGCCCTGGCAGAGGGGTTCCAGGTGGGGCAGCCAGAGATCAAGTGGCCGGGGCTACAGGTGAGAGTGATCATCTCAGTGAGGGACCAGGATGGGAAGGGGAGACAGACTGTGGAAGCCATAGGGGAGCCAGGGTTCCTGTATGTGTCTCCGTAAAGCCTTGCTTAAGAGTCTCCGTAGTGTGTGGGTGCTTTAGAGTTTGGGTTCCCAACATGAGTCAACTGGGGCCTGATGGTTCAGATGCTGCGCAGCTACAGTTGTGTTATCTTTAGCACATCCCCCTGGAAACCTGGCCCCACTCGTCTCCCAGCTGGGTAACTAAAAACTGCCCCAAGTTAGCGGCCACTCGTGGGCATCGGAGCACTTGTGGGCTCATGTGGCCCCAATAACTTAGAAGGTGTCATAAATATAAAGGGAAGGGTAACCACCTTTCTGTATACAGTGCTGTAAAATCCCTCCTGTATATTTATGACAGAAGGGACAACGGGAGAGATCTCGGCTAGCGAGAGCTGCCAGTGCTGCTAATCAGGGGATTTTGAGGGAGTGAATCTGCCACACGTGGCATCACCTGTGCTAAGACGTTCCGAGAGGCCGGAAAATATACCACTGGGGAGAGCGGGAGATGGTTTAAAGTCTCATTTAAAGTCTCCCTTAGAGCAGTGACATCTCAGCACTCTCTCCCGCAGTTCCTTGAGTTCCCAAGTACGCAGCCCAGCTTTGGATCTGAACAGGTTTGGTTTGAGCTGAAAAGGCCCAGTGTTGAGTCTCCGTGAGAGTCTGAGAGTCACTCTGTGAGGGTGGCCATTTTGAAGGGAACGTGCTTCCCAGAATGGAGGAGGGCCTCAAGCTGTCGTGCCAGCCTGGTCCTCAGATTCGCTGTGTGAGGGTATTTGTCTTGCAGGGAACGTGCTCTCCAAATTGGAGCACTTCACGCTGACAGGCAGGCCACCTCCTCACCAGAGATACTGTCCAGGGTACAATGTGGTTATTGTTTGATGTGGTTGTGAACACCACTCCCCACACTAATCCCCTCTGTGCACACCCCATTTCTGTGCGTCTTGTTTCCTTTGACATTGGCCCTGTGTCATGGAGTCACCGGGACGATGCTCTGGAACTACTCCCTATGAAATGAGCCAGGACTCTGGGGGAGCCTCCTCTCTCTGAGCATACTGTCTCCAGGGCAAGAAGCTTACACAGCTTCGACCTTCTGGGTCTGACCTCGGAGCATTCAGCATCCCCTTCCACACTGTACGTTTCCCGCAGCGAGTCCGCCCGGGCGGGGCTCCTGGGGAAGCCAGAGGGTCCTGCACCCCAACTCCGCAGTCAGACGTGACTCTCAGCCAGCCAGTAAAACAGAAGGTTTTTTAGTTGACAGGAACACAGCATAGGGCAGAACTTGTTAGCACAGAAATCAGTGACTTTCAGCCAAGTCTATCTTGTGGGGAGGAGAGCCCAGAGCCAGGGCTCTGGTCCTCTCCCCTGCGCCCCAAGCCAGCCGAGACTGACTCGCTTCCAGCTGGAGCAGCCCCCGCAAAAGTCACACACCCTTATTCCCACCACCTAGACATTGGTGCAATACACAGGGAAACTGAGGCACACACCGCATTCATGCAAAACAGTAAGACTCACAAAGGCTCACATACAACCTAACAAGGGAAAATCCCCACTACGTCGCACCCTACCCTGCTTTCGTGCATGATCTCCTAATTCCAGGGGTAGGCCCCAGAGCAGCTGGCCCTGAGCGGGGCAGGGGAGGACTGGCACGAGCGTAGTGCAGGGGAGGAGTTGTCCCTGGCACAGCTAGCTCGCAGCAGGGAGTTATGCCGGGAGTGGTCAGTGCTGAGGTGGATGTTTTTGTGGTTGCAGGTGCCAGTGCAGTTCAAGGATGTGGCTGTGACTCTGGCTGAGGCAGAGTGGTTGCTGTTGGATGAGGAGCAGAGGCAGCTGTATGGGACTGTCATGCAGGAGACTTACCGGAGCATTAGCTCACTGGGTTAGTTGGGTGATTATCCAAACTTCTCGCCTCATGTGGAAGCTCTGGGCAGAGCTGACTGGAAAATCGTAAATCTTTTCCACCGAAAAATTGTTTTGAAAGAAACTAAAAATATTTTTTTCACAAATATTTCAAGTTTTCCAACAAGAACCAAATTGTCTGTCTCTGTTTTTTTTCTCCCCATTCTTTACTTTCTCTCCCGCATGACTTTTACTGTTTTGGTACTGGGGGAATAAAGGAAAAATGAGAGAGGAAAAAACAAAAACTGGAAACTCTTTTGTTGAAAAGTAGATTTTTTTTACATGGAAATAAAGTCTGTTTTTCATCCGAAAATTTTGACAAACAAAAAAATGTTGACCAGCTCTGGCTGTGGGTAGAGCTGGACTGAAAATGGAGATTTTTGTCCATGGAAAGTTTCAGTGGAAACTAATTTTTGTTTTGGGTTTTGTATAAATTTTCAGTGAAAAAAACAAAAAATGTTCAGCAAAGCAGAAAATTTCCGCTCATTTTTTTTGTTCAATGTCCCAGTTTTAGTTGAAAATAAAGTTTGGATGGCTAGTCTTTGAGCAGTTCCCTTGGTGAGTTCTCTGCTATGTCCAGGTCTGGTGGGCTCCTGGTAGCACAGTGAGGAACCAGAATTTTTGGCTTGTGAGACATTTCTCTTTTCTAAAATTCAGACAACAAAGTCAGAAATTAGAAATTTCCCATGGAACTGAAATATTTGAAAAATTCTGTGTCAGAAGAACCAAAATTGAATTTATAAACATCTCTCAGAGAGCCAGCCAATCTTGCAGCTTCATGATTTTCACTGAAACTGTTGTGTTGGAAAATTTTTTACCCATCTCTAGTTGCAGGCTATTCCCTGGTCTCTTGGGGTCCTGGTGGGAGGTGACGTGAGAATCCCAGACTAACCTTTGCACCCCTTGTTTTCAAGGAGACTGAGAAACACAGTACATGCACATAAAGCATAGGTCTGCTCCAAACTTTCCCATCAAAATTATTTTCTATGGAAACTGGATTTTTCAACAAAACTGACATTTTCACAAAAACTTTCCATCAAATATGTTGTGTGTCAACTGCTGAAAACCCCCAATGTGTGTGTATGCATCAAAAGCCTGAACTGGTTAAAAAAAAAAAAAAGACACCTCCCCCCCTTTTAATCAAAATTTTTTTTAAAAGTAATTTCCTGAGCACCTCTGTGATGGGCTAGAAGCAAGAATCGCTGGGTGGCCTGGGTTATGCAGGAGCAAGTCTGGTCAAAACTCCAAATTTCTGTTTCGTTTCGACATTTAAAAATTTGTTTTCACCCTGAATCAGAACAAAACCAAATATTCTTGTAATTTCCCATGAAACAGAAATTCTGAAAATTATTGTTTTAAAATGTGTTTTATTTTCATTTCTATATTATTTGTACATTATTTCATGACATACGGTGCACACTAGGACGTGCCCTCTCATGTCATGATTTGTAATCTCATGACATAATAGTCAAAATATTTATTTATTTAATAGACTAAGGCAGGGGTCCCCAATGCTCTGCCCGCGGGCGCAATGGCGCCCCCTGGGGCAGTTGTGTGCGCTGCCGAAATGCTGCCGCCGAGCGCGGCCTCCGGAGAACCACCCACTGAAATGCCGCCGAGAAGTGTTGCCACTTCTCGGCGGCATTTCGGCGGCGAGGCTTCTTTCCGCTGCCGCTTCTTGGCGGCATTTCAACAGTGGGGTGTTTGGCGCCCACCACAGTCTTTTGGGAATAGGAATGTGCTATTCCCACAGAAAGATTGGGGACCACTGCACTAAGGGCTGTGGCTGCTTAGTACAGATTAAAACATCTTGACTTATTTTCTAGATCAAAATGTCTATTTATGTTGCAGGGAAACGGTTTGATACCTGTGGAACTAACATGATGTAAATCTTGGAACTATCATGGCGTTCTCTCTGTTCTACCCCTTCCCCCACCCTATGTTTTGTCTATTTAGATAATGTTACCTCATTGTTTCCTTGTATTCCTCCGTCTGTCTGTATAGATCTGTTGTCTCTTGTCATGTACTAGACTGTGAGCTTTTTCAGGTACAGACTGTTTATTTGTTGTGTGTTTGTACAGCGCCTGGCGCAATAGGGTCCTGCTCCACGACTGGGTCTCCACCATAACACAAATAATAAATAAATAAGAAACCGCAGCACAAACCGGAGACACTTTGAACTATGTCCTGTGATGCACTGCTCATAATGTAAACAATGTAATTTAGAAAATATTCAAAACAACATTTATTTTGCAGTATTTGCATTTTTATATTTTCCAAAGAATGTTCATTTTGAAAATTATTTGCTTGTGTGAAAAATTTCCTTTAGTTGAAATGGCATTCTACATTTTTTTGTAGAATTTTACCCAACCGGCTCAGTGCAGGAGGCCAAACTGTCTGGATAGAATGGGTCTTGCTGGGCTTTGAACCTGTGATGCCGTCCTGGGGTTCTCTATCTAAGTACACGCATGCCCACACACACTCACTGCCTGTACTCCCTGGCTGCCTGAGCTGGGGTTCGAACCTGTGACTCCACCCCAGAGTTCCTAAAAGGGCCTAGTCCCTGTCCGAGTACATCCGCATGCATTGTCTGTATTTTCTGGGTGTGTGAGCTTGGGGTTCCTGCTCCAGGGGAGAGTGCTCCTATCTGTCTTTGGGGGTTCAGAGTTGTCACCGTTGGGTTGTGACTGCCCCTCATCCCACTGGTTGTCCCACTTCCCCATCGTCCCCTCCCCAGCAGAGAGGGACCTTTGTACCAAGCTCTGGGGCTCGCTGATTGCGCCCTCATTGCTTCTTTTCTTTTCCCCATTGGCAGGTTGTCCGGTTCGCAAGCCCGCTCTGATCTCTCAGTTGGAGCGAGGGGAGGAGCCATGCATCCCAGATCCCCCAGCCCCTGAGGAGCAGGAGACCCAGAGGGACGTCCCAACAGGTGAGGGATGAATCAGTCAGCTCAGAAAGCAAAATCCTGGAATCCCAGGCACGAGTTCCCATGGCAGTGCCTCCTGGTTGTGTCCGCTGAGCCATGGGGTAGGCAGAGCTTAGCCACAGAGCCAGGAGCTCCTGCAGCCCTGCCCCACGACCAGATCCACTGAGCCTTGGGGGAGGCAGAATCAAGACATGCTCTGCCTTTCCTTTCCACTCCTCACCACGGTGAATCCAGGCGTGAGACACTCACCGTCACCACTTCCAAGCTACTGTTACTCTGACATCCACCAGGCTTGGCTGCGCACAGAGATTCAGCAGTGCAGATAGCTGCATGATCGGGAAGTGTGGCCTGGTGCTTAATTGCTGGCCTTGATGCTGAAGACCTGGCTTCTGTTTGACCTCTGACACAGACTCCCCGTGTGACATTGGGCAAGTCATTTAGTCCCTGTGTGTGTCAGTTCCCATCTGTACACTGGGGATAACAGCCTTGCTCTGCCTCCCAGCCATGCATGTGGATAAACACATTAAGGATTGTGAGGTGCCTGCATACTATGGTGCTGGGGCCTGTCAACGCCAGAGACAGATAGACATTTAGAATCTTAGGATTGGAAGAGACCTCAGGAGGTCATCTATTCCAACCCCCTGCTCAAAGCAGGACCAATCCCCAACTAAATCATCCCAGACAGGGCTTTGTCAAGCCTGCCCTTAAAAACCTCAAAGGATAGAGATTCCACCACCTCCCTAGGTGACCCATTCCAGTGCTTCACCACCCTCCTAGTGAAAAAGTTTTTCCGAATATCCAACCTAGACCTCCCCCACTGCAACTTGAGACCATTGCTCCTCGTTCTGTCATCTGCCACCACTGAGAACAGTCTAGATCTTTCCTCTTTGGAACCCCTTTCAGGTAGTTGAAAGCAGCTATCAAATCCCCCCTCATTCTTCTCTTCTTCAGATTAAACAATCCCAGTTCCCTCAGTCTCTCCTCATAAGTCATGTGTTCCAGTCCCCTAATCATTTTTGTTACCCTCAGCTGGACTCTTTCCAATTCCTTCTTGTAGTGTGGGGCCCAAAACTGGACACAGTACTCCAGATGAGGCCTCACCAATGCCGAATAGAGGGGAATGATCACATCCCTCGATCTGCTGGCAATGCCCCTACATATACAGTCCAAAATGCCCTTAGCCTTCTTGGCAACAAGGGCACACTGTTGACTCATATCCAGCTTCTTGTCCACTGTAACCCCTAGGTCCTTTTCTGCAGAACTGCTGCCTAACTATTCGGTCCCTAGTCTGTAGCAAAGCGTGGGATTCTTCCGTCCTAAGTGGAGGACCCTGCACTTATCCTTGTTGAACCTCATCAGATTTCTTTTGGCCCAATCCTCCAATTTGTCTAGGTCCCTCTGTATCCTATCCCTATCCTCCAGCGTATCCACCACTCCTCCCAGTTTAGTGTCATCTGCAAACTTGCTGAGGGTGCAATCCACGCCCTCCTCCAGATCATTAATGAAGATATTGAACAAAATCGGCCCCAGGACTGACCCTTGGGGCGCTCCACTTGATACTGGCTGCCAACTAGACATGGAGCCATTGGTCACTACCTGTTGAGCCCCATGATCTAGCCAGATTTCTATCAACCTTATAGTCCATTCATCCAGCCCATACTTCTTTAACTTGCTGGCAAGAATACTGTGGGAGACCATATCAAAAGCTTTGCTAAAGTCAAGGAATAACACGTCCACTGCTTTCCCCTCATCCACAGAGCCAGTTATCTCAGCATAGAAGGCAATTAGGTTAGTCAGGCATGACTTGCCCTTGGTGAATCCATGCTGACTGTTCTTGATCACTTTCCTCTCCTCTAAGTGCTTCAAAATTGATTCCCTGAGGACCTGCTCCATGATTTTTCCAGGGACCGAGGTGAGGCTGACTGGCCTGTAGTTTCCCGGATCCTCCTCCTTCCCTTTTTTAAAGATGGGCACTACATTAGCCTTTTTCCAGTCATCCGGGACTTCCCCCGATTGCCATGAGTTTTCAAAGATAATGGCCAATGGCTCTGCAATCACAGCCGCCAACTCCTTTAGCACCCTTGGATGCAGCGCATCCGGCCCCAGGACTTGTGCACGTCCAGCTTTTCTAAATAGTCCCGAACCACTTCTTTCTCCATAGAGGGCTGGTCACCTCCTCCCCATGCTGTGCTGCCCAGTGCTGTAGTCTGGGAGCTGACCTTGTTCGTGAAGGCAGAGGTGAAAAAAAAATCATTGAGTACATTAGCTTTTTCCACATCCTCTGTCACTAGGTTGCCTCCCTCATTCAGTAAGGGGCCCACACTTTCCTTGACCACCTTCTTGTTGCTAACATAGCTGAAGAAACCCTTCTTGTTACTCTTAACATCCCTTGCTAGCTGCAACTCCAAGTGTGATTTGGCCTTCCTGATTTCACTCCTGCATGCCCGAACAATATTTTTATACACCTCTCTGGTCATTTATCCAATCTTCCACTTCTTGTAAGCTTCTTTTTTGTGTTTAAGTTCAGCAAGGATTTCATTGTTAAGCCAAGCTGGTCGCCTGCCATATTTGCTATTCTTTCTACACATCAGGATGGTTTGTTCCTCCAACCTCAATAAGGATTCTTTAAAATACAATCAGCTCTCCTAGACTCCTTTCCCCTTCATTTTATTCTCCCAGGGGATCCTGCCCATCAGTTCCCTGAGGGAGTCAAAGTCTGCTTTTCTGAAGTCCAGGGTCCATATTCTGCTGCTCTCCTTTCTTCCTTGTGTCAGGATCCTGAACTCGACCATCTCATGGTCACTGCCTCCCAGGTTCCCATCCACTTTTGCTTCCCCTACTAATTCTTCCCTGTTTGTGAGCAGCAGGTCAAGAAGAGCTCTGCCCCAGCTGGTTCCTCCAGACCAGGGGTGGCCAACCTGAGCCTGAGAAGGAGCTAGAATTTACCAATGTACATTGCCAAAGAGCCACAGTAATACGTCAGCAGCCCCCTTCAGCTCCAGCACCTCCCACCCACTGGCAGCCCCACTAATCAGCGCCTCTCCCTCCCTCCCCGCACCACCCGATCAGCTGTTTCGTGGTGTGCAGGAGGCTCTGGAGGGGAAGGGGGGAGGAGCGAGGGCATGGCAGGCTCAGAGAAGGGGGTGGGAAGGGGTGGAGCGGGGGCAGGGCCACCACCTTTCAGTTCTCCCTGCTTGTTTCCCAGGCTTCTTGCATTTGTGTATACTATAATATAACCTGTGTCTGTTAAACAGCTGCACTGGGCCGTGTGGACGTCATTGTTCTGGTTTTAACCAAGTTTGTTTTGGTTCAGTTCCATGCAAGTGGAAATAGGTTAAGGGTAAACCAAAGTAGGCACCTCCAGGTGGCAGTTTGCCCTGGTTTAGATAACGGGGTTACTTTGGAGCTGGCTGGAGATTTTTTCCATAACAAAGTGACGATTTGCCGAATTTGAAACGTTCCATAGAAACATCTCAGTTCTGACAGAATTTGGGCTGAAAGCAGGCCGAGGACTGACAGAAACCTGCCTGGTGTCTTGCCAGCTCGCCCCTCCCCAGCGCTTCAGCAGCTCACCAGGAGGGCTGCCCCTGGCCTGGGGTTTCTGAACTACAGAGGCACCAGGAGCCTGGAAGCACTGGGATACCTGGCTCCCAAGCTCCCAGTGCCATCAACAGCTGGCCTGGTGGCTGCCCTGGAGCCAGGGCTCCCAGGCGCTCCTGACTCCACGGCACCTGCCTGGACGGGCAGTCCGGAATCCCAGGGATCTCATTTCATTTCACACACAGAAACATTCCTGCAGCTCGGTGTGTCCCAAAGGAAGTACTGCGGGGTCCAAGTTGTGGGGAAAATTTCCAGTGTTTGTTTTTTTGTCCCAATTCGGGACTAACTTTTCTCCAAAAACTTGAATATTTTTGTGAACTTTGAATTCCACTTTCCAGCCAGTGTTAGTTTAGATCCCTCTGCTGGCTTCCCCCTGCACCTGGGGCCCGGCTCACGCACCACTTCTCCCTTGGTCCCCACAGACACCAGGAGGGGGCTGGACGCTGAGGACCTGGCTGTGCTGCACCACGGGGAGGCGGAGGCACCTGTCAAAGCAGCTCCAACACCCAAGGCCTCACCAAGATGGCCCAAGAGGAAAGCGCCCCAGAGCCCTGGCCGGAAGAGAAAGAAACCCTCTCTGGACGGAGAAGAGCCAGAAGCCCCCTCTGAGGGTGGGAAAGAGCAGCTCCCCACCTGTCCCATGTCCATGCAACAGCCACTTCCTTCTGTGCGCATGCAAAAGCCTTTCCGTCCTGTACGCAGGAAACAGCCGCCCCCACCCCTGCGCTGGGAACAGCCTGTCCCTCCCGTGCACAGGGAACAGCAGCCCTCCACTCCCGGCAGGGAACAGCCTGTCCCTCCCCTGAGCAGGGAACAGCCTGTCCCTCCCCTGAGCAGGGAACAGCCTGTCCCTCCACTCCTGGCAGGGAACATCCATCCCCTCCTATGCACAAGGAACAGCCACTGTCTCCTCTGTGCATTGAACAGCTGCTTCCTGCCCTGCACAGGACACAGCCACACCCCACTCTCAGGCAGGCACAGCAGCCCCCTCTGTCATCGCCCGTTAATTCCTGCTGCAGGAACCTGTTCATGGGAGGCTCCCCCACTAGTAAGAGCCTGCCCCAGGCTGAGAGGTGCAACCAGTGCCCTGAGTGTGGCCGGGGCTTCAGGCAGAGCTCAGACCTGCAACGGCACCGGCGCATCCACACAGGAGAGAAGCCTTTCCACTGCCCAGTGTGTGAGAAGAGCTTCCGGCTGCAGTCCAACCTGATCGTGCACCACCGCACGCACACCGGGGAGCGGCCCTACCAGTGCGGGGAGTGCGGCCGGGCCTTCTCGCAGAGCTCCAGCCTCCGGACCCACAGCAAGATCCACCTGGGCCAGAAACCCTATGTTTGCTCTGTGTGCGGCAAGAGCTTCCACCACAACTCCAACCTCGTCCTCCACCAGCGCACCCACACCGGCGAGCGGCCCTACGAGTGCAGCGTCTGCACCAAGCGCTTCAGCGACCGCTCCACCCTGGTGCAGCACCGGCGCGTCCACACGGGTGAGCGCCCCTACGCCTGCTCGGAGTGCGGCAAGTGCTTCAGCCAGGCCTCACACCTGGTCAAACACCGACGCACCCACGTGGGCACCTGCACCGTGCTGGCCAGGGACACAGCTGTCCCCCAAAACAGGCCTGGCACAGGGGAGAAGAGAGATGCTCCTAGACACAGACCAGACCGTGGGGTGGTAATAGCCCCCCCCAGAGACCGGCCAGCCGAGGACAGAGCTCCTCCCAGACATGGGCTGGGAATGGGGGATGAGAGAGCCACTCCCCAAAATGGCCCTGGCACCAGGGAGGAGAGAGACACTCCCAGACATGGGCTTGGCACAGAGCAGGAAAAACAGCATGGAAAGATGTGCTGTCTCTGAAAGATGTTTTGGCAGGGGAGAAGGAGAGAGAGGCCTCAAAAGAGACATCAGCCACAAGGAAGGACACAGCTACCTCCAGTCACACACCGGGCATAGGTACGGAGAAAGCAGCAACAAAAAATCATGTTGGCCACGGGGGAGGAAAGGTTGACCCCCAAACCTCGGGCCGATGAGAGGAGACCTGCCCCTCAAAATGGGCTGGGCACGGGGGAGGACAGAGCCACCCCAGACAATACCCCAAAAAGCTACAACAAAAGAGGCACCAGCTGTGGATGAGGAGAGAGCTGCCTTGGAAGGTGCACTGAGGGCGGCGAAGAACAAAGCAGCAACAAAGGATGCTTCAGCAGAGGGGGAGAAGAGAGAGGCCTCAAGAGAGACACTGGCCACGGGGAAGGGGAGATCCACCCCCAAACCTGCACTGGCCACGGGGAAGGGGAGAGCCTCCTTGAAACGTGCTCCAGGTACACAAGAGCCCAGACTTCAGTGGAGCCTTCTCATGTCACTGCATGGTATGGACAGGGATGATTCATGGGGGGCAGAGACTGTGGGGAGCCCTGTCACTGAGCAGTAGGGTTGGGGATGGCTTATAGGAAAGTGCATTAAGCTGGGGGTTCTCAGATCAGGTGTGAAACCCCATCAATGTGCAGGAGGGAAGTAATGCCAATGCCATAGGCTCACACTTAAGCAGCGACGGAGAAGCTGGCCTGGCATGGGATGCACTCACAGCTCGGAGAGGACGGGCAGCACGAAGGCACTTCTGGCACCACCGAGAGGCCGCGCTGGACCCGGAGCTGGTGGAGCGAATGGCTGGCACTTAACATGCAACCACAGAAATATGTTCAGGTTCTTGCGAAAAATGGTCTGCTATCAGATGTTTGGTTTTCCGACAGAAAGTAGCTCTGTAGTGCAGTGAGTGGATGTCCCCTCCCCGAGTCCCCCAGAGCACAATTGTAGAGGCCTCCAGGATGAGTGGGGACAATGTTACAGAGGTGGCAAAAAGGACTGTCATGAGGTCACTCACCACACTGGCGCCTCCTGCTGGGCGTTTTGGGAATTAGCTCAGTCCCAGCGGGTGCGCCCTTTGGTGGTGGTGGGTCTCTTGCCCTCGTCTCCGCCTGCAGGCCCCTTATGACCCGTTATGCTCTACTTTGTGGCACAGCTCTCCGGCTGTGTCACCATCCGGTTCCCCCATTCCGGGGAACTCCTCCAACAAGAGTTCAGCCACTCCTCCCAGTGGCTTGGCAGTCCACAGCTGGGGCGCTCCCTCTGCAGCTAGTGATGGGGGCGGGCCCAGGCCCACCCACTGCTCTGGGCCCCAGCCCAGGGACCCTGCAAACAGCAGCTTCCTGCGGACTTGTCCTTCCAACCCATTGTCTCTAGTCCCAGGGCCACTTCCCCACAGCCTCAGTTCCTTCTGCTCCTGCCTGGCTCCAGCTCCTTTGCCTTCTTCCCAGGGCCTCGAGCCTATAAGTCCTGGCAGCCCATCAGGAGCTCTCCCTAGCTCCCCCGGTCCCTGCTAGCACCTGCCCTTCCCCAGGTGCTGGTCTCTCTGTAGCCCTCTAGGAAACCAGTCTTCTCCCTAGGGCTCCCTGCAGCAGACTCCTTCACTGTGGTCTACAGCTTCCTTTTATATGGGCCAGCTGGGCCCTGATTGGTTGGTCCAGCCACCGCCCTAATTGTCTGCAGCTGCTGCCCTAATTGGCTGTTTCCTCTGCAGCCATTCCTTTGGCTGCCTGCCGCTCAGCCTCCCTAGGCTGGTTTTAACCCTCACAGGGCCAGTGCAGGGCAGGCGCCCTGTCACAGGGACATACAGAGAATATACCATCTTTCTCCTGCTCTTAAGCAGAGGGGACCACTGGGCCCCCCTAAGATACTTCATAGGCATCCACATCACCAGCATCAGCAGAGCTTCCCAGTTACAAGAGCAAGCAAACCATTTGCTTTCTAAATAAATTCATAACCTAGGCTCCACAATAACCTTAACTCTGACCCCAACCCAACTCATGAGACTATGGCACCATGTGTCATGACATACTAGTGGCTTATGAGGCTTCAGGAAGTAAGCAGGGCTGTTCTCATGCTGCTTCTGCATGTGCCTGAATTGAGAGGGGACGTGTTTGAGTTTGTTGCTGTCTCTGAGGCTGAAGTGGACGCAGTGTCCATTCAGAGGCCGGTGAATCAGGCTAGGGATAACGAGATTAGTTCAATCAGGGAGGATGAGGACCAGAACTCCACTGGCCATCACATACAGTCCTCAGCTAAAACCTCTCCAACGCATCATCAGTGATTTACAACCCATCCTGGACAACAATCCCTCACTTTCACAGGCAGTGGGAGGCAGGCCAGTCCTCGCCCACAGACAGCCTGCCAACCTGAAGCATATTCTCACCAGCAACTACACCCCGCACCATAGTAACTCTAACTCAGGAACTAATCCATGCAACAAACCTCGATGCCAACTCTGCCAACATATCTACACCAGCAACACCATCCCAGGACCTAACCAGATCAGCCACACCATCACCGCTTCATTCACCTGCACGTCCACCAATGTAATCTACGCCATCATGTGCCAGCAATGCCCCTCTGCTATGTACATCGGCCAAACTGGACAGTCCCTACGTAAAAGGATAAATGGACACAAATCAGATATTAGGAATGGCAATATACAAAAACCTGCAGGAGAACATTTCAACCTCCCTGGACACACAATAGCAGATGTAAAGGTAGCCATCCTGCAGCAAAAAAACTTCAGGACCAGATTTCGAAGAGAAACTGCTGAGCTGCAGTTCATTTGCAAATTTGACACCATCAGCTCAGGATTAAACAAAGACTGAATGGCTCGCCAACTCCAAAAGCAGTTTCTCCTCCCTTGGTGTTCACACCTCGACTGCTAGAAGAGGGCCTCATCCTCCCTGATTGAACTAACCTCTTTATCCCTAGCCTGATTCTTGCTTGCATATTTATACCTGCCTCTGGAAATTTCCACTACATGCATCCGACGAAGTGGGTATTCACCCACGAAAGCTTATGCTCCAATACGTCTGTTAGTCTATAAGGTGCCACAGGATTCTTTGCCTGTATTTGGTGTTTGTTTTTTGTTGGCTTTTGAAAAAGAATTGTAAAACACATGTGTGACAATTTACTGTAGATGATTATATCTCCCCAATAATGAGATTATGGGATGGAGCCAGCTTCTGGAAACCCTGACTCCGGTGAGTAGATCCCACTCAGAGGACCTGATCCAAAACCTTTTTGAAGGTCAATGGAAAGACTTAACTGGGCTTTGCCATCAACAGGCCTAAGGGTTTGTCCAATGAGATGACTCAGATAGAATCATAGAAATGTAGGACTGGAAGGGACCTTGAGAAGTCATCAAGTCCAGCTCCCTGCCCTGAGACAGGACAGGAGACAGGCCATCCTTGACAGGTGTTTGTCCAACCTGTTCTTATAAACCTCCAGTGATGGGAATTCCACAAACTCCCTTGGAAGCCTATTCCAAAGCTTAACTCCCCTTATAGTTAAAAAGTTTTCCCTAATATCTAACCTAGATCTTCTTTGCTGCAGATTGCTGCACACTCCTTTACTTCTTGTCCTGGCCTGAGTGTACATGTGCATGAGTTAAGTAAGATTTACTGGGTTTTTCCAGCATCATTTAATTCTCTCTGTATATATTACAGAGCATCAGTAATTGCACCGGTTAGAGTGCAACATGATTTCATAGAATCATAGAATATCAGGGTTGGAAGGGACCTCAGGAGGTCATCTAGTCCAACCCTCTGCTCAAAGCAGGACCAATCCCCAACTAAATCATCCCAGACAGGGCTTTGTCAAGCCTGACCTTAAAAACCTCTAAGGAAGGAGATTCCACCACCTCCCTAGGTAACCCATTCCAGTGCTTCACCACCCTCCTAGTGAAGAAGTTTTTCCTAATATTCAATCTAAACCTCCCCCACTGCAACTTGAGACCATTACTCCTTGTTCCATCATCTGGTACCACTGAGAACAGTCTAGATCCATCCTCTTTGGAACCCCCTTTCAGGTAGTTGAAAGCAGCTATCAAATCCCCCCTCATTCTTCTCTTCCATAGACTAAACAATCCCAGTTCCCTCAGCCTCTCCTCATAAGTCATGTGTTCCTGTCCCTTAATCATTTTTGTTGCCCTACGCTGGACGCTTTCCAATTTTTCCACATCCTTCTTGTAGTGTGGGGCCCAAAACTGGACACTGTACTCCAGATGAGGCCTCACCAATATCAAATAGAGGGGAACGATCACGTCCCCCGATCTGCTGGCAATGCCCTTACTTATACAGCCCAAAATGCTTACGAAAGGCTGTCAGTCAGGACCCTGTCCTTTCCTCCCCAGCAGGAGCTGTCAGTCAGGGTTGCATTCCCCAGCCGCCCTCCCCTGCCTACTCTCATGACCCCCACCTCACCAGGGCCAACCTGTACTATGCGGATACTTTTTGGCCTGCCCGGTGCCATCTCTAGTGGGTGTGAAGGTGCTCAGTACTGCCAAAGGCCCTGTCACAGTCCTGGCTGGGGTAGGGCAATCCTTTGTGTGGACTTGCTGGTGCTCAGTAAGTGTGCAGTGTTGTTGGAAGCGCTGGACACACTGGTGGGGCCAGTCCCAGGGGCAGGCCCTGTGGGGGGCCATGTTGTCCTTCAGTTCCCCTTTTGCCACAGACCCTGTGGCACCTTCACCCCGGCCTACCCCAGGGGGGAACTCTCCAGCCAGTGCTGGCATTCAAAGCTGTTTGTCCTGGTGGAAGTCTACAATAAGCCCCCTCTGCAATTCCGTGAGAATGACCCATGTAGGCCCATGGATGTTGCCTCCTTGTTCTCATCCAGGAGACCTTGATACCTGCTGGGATAAAGAGGGGAGCTGTTCAAAGGGTCCACTCTAGCTCAGCCATAGGTCAGAGGGCCAGATGCAGGAATTGCTGGGTGCGATTCTTTGACCAGTTTACGCAAGAGGTCAGACTGAATGGTGAGAATGGCCTTGTGGCCTTCACATCTATGGGACATGAGCTCTTTGGGGCAGACGCTGTATCTCACTGCATATCTATGCAGCCATAGGCGCTGACTCTGTGTGGGTTCTCCGGGGCTGAAGCACCCACGGGGAAAAATTAGTGGGTGCTCTGCACCCACCGGCAGCCAAGCTCCCCGCCCCCCCGCCTCACCTTCTTCTCCACCTCCTCCGATCATGCTGTGTCTCTGCTCCTCCCTCCCTCCCAGCGCTTGAAGCTGCCAAACAGCTGTAGCAAGCTCTGAGATGGGGTGGGGAGGAGCGGGAACGTGGCATGCTCAGGGGAGGAGGCGGGGAAGAGGCGGGGCCAGGTGGGGATTTGGGGAAGGAGTCGAATAGGGGCAGGGAGGGGGCAGAGTTGGGGTGGGGACTCTGGGGAAGGGGTGGGAATGGGGGCAGGAAAGGGAGGAGTAGGGGTGGAGTCAGGGCGGGGGCAGGGGCAGACCGGGGTCGAGCACCCACCGGCGCCAGAAGAAGTCGGCACCTATGTATTCAGCGCCCAACACAACAGGGCTCCGATCTTGGTCACTGTGTGTCTGTGCAGTGCCTGGCCCAACGGGGCCTGGAGCTAAGCTGGGGCCTGTAGGCACCACCATAACATAAATAATAGACTGAATAAGGCCAGGGAAATGTGTGCAGAATGCACTGTAGCAAGGTAACCTTTGGCTAAAAACCATATGGCAGAGCCCAACAAAAAATGACAAATTAGTTTTGGTAAAAATGCTGAAGTTGTTTTCAGTTCACAGGTTTTCAAACAGACTCATTTTTTGTTTTCCCTAAATTCTTTGTGGAACATTTTTATAAGAAATATTATAAAAAATGTTAGTGACTCAACTTTTGCTAAATAAAATTTTTCCATTTACCTTAAACAGTTTCAATGACCATTTTAATGACATTTTCAATAATTTTTCAATTTAAAAAAATGTGAAAATTAGCTTGAGACATAAAAAAAAAGTTTTTAATGGAAAAAAACCTTTTCTTTTGAAAAATTATCATCAGCTCTCCTCTCTCAAGGACTTGGGGAGCAATGCAGAAAGGTGTGGAGTCTTAGATGTGTTCAGAGCTGAGGTCCTGGCAAGTTAGTGGTCTCTGAGACCAGTTAAAAATTAGCCCAGTGACACATTTCCAAGGGTTGTAGGGCTCTGCACTAAGCTTTGACTCTCTGTTACCATGACTAGGGCCTCGTTAACTTCCCCTCCATTCCAGATTGGGCCTAGTGTCACACCAATCCAAATTACAAGCTGTCCAGCAACAATGGAAACCTGAGGGTTTGATTTACACTGAACAGGGCTACTGTTGTGGCTACTTTTCCAATGTGTACATAATTTCTCTCATCTACCTCGAGGCTCTCACTGAACCCAAGCAACACCCAAAATGACCCCCTACTCCAGAGCCCATCACAACCTCCTCCCAGCCCAGTCATTCATCTACCACCATAGCACACCCAGAGAGACGCACACCAAACCATACACACCCAGACACAGAGACATGCATCACACCACTGAGAAAAATTTCTGGATTCACACACTGCGCAATCCAGAATGGATCTTCCCACGACCTCAGTGGAGTGGACACACTCGCTGCCCAGGGCTCCCATCCCCACCTCGGGCACAGCCTCTGAAGTGGTGCAAAGGCCATCTTATGCTCTGCGGGCTGGCTGGGCCACTCTTCCCACCCTGTGGATCACATGATCTGCCCCCTAGCTGGGGCGCTTCCCACCCCCAGCACCACCATAGAGTCAATCCTCACGTGACCGGGGGAGTATGCTGTGGGAAGCTTCCCTGGCAGGGTCTCCTGTTGTTCTGTGGTCTCAATTGCTGTCTCCCCTTTGTACTATCCTGAGAACCTCCCAAATAGTTCCCCATCCTGCTCCAGAGTCCCTCTCCCCCATCCACCCTTGCACAGGGCCCTGGTGCCCTGCCGGCATGGAAAGAACCCAGATGTAGGCCAGTCCCTGAGCTGTGGGGACTGGATTTCTTTTTTTAAAAGATATGTTCTAGTTCAAAAAGAATTATTCTGGGGGTGTTTTATGGCCGATGTTATATAGGAGCTCAGATTATATGATCACAATGGTCCCCTTCTGGCCTTGGAATCTATGAAGCTATTAACAAAATTGGAAATGGTGCAGAGAAGAACTACAAAAAATGATTTGAGAGCTGGAAAAGCTGCCTTACAATGAGAAAATTAAAGAGCGCAATCTGTTAACTTGATTACAATATACCTTCACAGGAGAACATACTGGGTAGTAAAGGGCTGTTTAATCTGGTGGAGAATGGCAGAACAAGAAGCAATGACTGGAAGAGGAAGCCAGATACATTTGAATTTGAAATAAATCACCACTTTAACAGTGAGAAGGATTAGCCAGTGGGATAAACTCCCAAGGGAAAAGATGGATTCTGCATGGAATTTTCATGTCTTTAAATCCAGACTGGGTGCCTTTCTGGAAGAGGCATTAACCAAACACAGGTAATTGGGCTCAATATAGGGGTAACTAAGTGGAATTCTATGGCCTGTGACATACAGGAGGTCAGACTGGAGGATCTAATGGTCTCTTCTGGTCTTAACCTCTATGATAATCCACATATCTCCACTTCAAGAGAGGATGGATCCTAAATCAGAGCCTGCACAGAAGCTTACCTAACAGCCAGGACATTGATGAAGTCTTTTCCTCCTTGGGGAAGGCTGTTGGAGCCTGAGTTCCAGCTAATGCTCACCCCACAGCCAGGATGTTGATGGGGTCTTTCCCACCCTGGGGGATTCTCTGCTTATTGGTTTATCAATTTATCAACAGCCTTCTTGAATTGTGGGCACCAGAACTGGACGCAGCATTTCAGCAGCAGTCGCACCAGGGCCAAGTCATTTTCCAATTTTCAACGATTTCTATGTTTAGTTTTCACGAAAACTCAGGCTCACAGAAATAAAGCAAATGTAAGCAACATGTTCACAGCTTTATTATTGAGTTCTTCATACTCTCCTTTAACTGAAATCCTGGTTTGGTAGCATGTGATCACTTGACAATTTAAGAGATTTTCTTGAGCTGAGATACTTAAAGTTGGAATGGAGTCAGCTGTTCCCAAGAACCAGTTTAGAATCCATTTGGTATCTGGAGATTCATGTTCAACTCCAGGAATATATTAATCAAAATGAAAATACAATCCATAGAAATGAGTTAATATTTGGTCTTTAGTAGCATTTTGATCACTTTCACTCTTTAAAAAGCTGGACTGGAAACAACAGAACTATTTCAGTAATTTCCTTTTCAATGTGGCTTCTTCCTGAGTCTCCTGACTTGCTCTTTCATATTGAGTATATTTGTATTCCTCCCTTGAAGTGTTCGGTTCCGCGCATTCAATTTGCCAAATACGTCCACCAGGTAAGTGATCATAGTCAAGAAATCCATATTACACACATACCTGCAAGATGCGAAGATGCATTGTAACACTTTCCCATGTGACCACTCCACTGTGAAACAGAAGCAAAGTGTGGTCAGAACTCATCTCCACACAGCATACTAGGGAGATATGATTGCTCTCTATAAATACATCAGAGGTATAAATGCCAGGGAAGGAGAGGAGTTATTTAAGTTAAGCACCAGAGTGGACACAAGAGCAAATGGATATAAACGGGCCATCATCAAGTTTAGGCTTGAAATTAGGTGAAGATTTCTAACCATCTGAGGAGTGAAGTTCTGGAACAGCCTTCCAAGGGGAGCAGTGGGGGCAAAAAACCCTAACTGGCTTCACAACTGAGCTTGATCAGTTTATGGAGGGCATGGTATGATGAAACTGCCTACAATGGCATGTAGCTGATGTGCGACTGCTAGTAGAAAATATCTCCAATGGCCAGTGATGGGACGCTAGATGGGGAGGGCTCTGAGTTACTTACAGAGAATTCTTTCCCAGGTGTCAGGCTGCTGGATCTTGCCCACATGGTCAGGGGTCAGGAAGGGATTTTCCCCCGGTCAGATTGGCGGAGGCTCTGGGTTGGGTTTTTTTTTTCCTTCCTCTGCAGCATGGGGCACAGGTCACTTGCAGGTTTAAACTAGTGTAAATGGTGGATTCTCTGTAACTTGAAGTCTTTAAATCATGATTTGAGGCCTTCAGTAACTCAGCCAGGGGTTAGGGGTCTATTACAGAAGTGGGTGGGTGAGGTTCTGTGGCCTGCAAGGTGCAGGAGGTCAGGCTAGATGATCATGATGGTCCCTTCTGACATTACAGTCTATGAGTCTATCCACTATGAATTTATCAAGGATCTTGACTATTTCCTCATTGGTTGTTCAGGTTGGGATTTCTTTGCAAAACAAAACTTATTCAGCTATTGTACTTGCTGTGACAAATCTCATATATGACAGAAGCTGAGCCATGTTGGCTGTGGATGTGGATTCATCAAGCGGCAGTGCAAAATATTTATTCTTCTTAACTTGCTCTATTGACTGGTCCTGACATTTTCTGCAAAGCCATCAGTGCATTGACAGATGATATCACTTGAAATAGGAATGGTTTTCAGTGCCATGGCTGCTTGTTCCCAATCTTAATTCGACACATCTATTGCTGCTGGGAGTACAAGGGTCTCGCCAATGGTGTGTGCTTGTTTGTATTTTGCAATTCACATACTGTCAAGGTTCCTTCCCCACTCTGAACTCTAGGGTACAGATGTGGGGACCTGCGTGAAAACCTCCTAAGTTTACTTTTACCAGCTTAGGTTAAAACTTCCCCAAGGTACAAACTATTTTACCTTTTGCCCTTGGACTTTATTGCTGCCACCACCAAACGTCTAACCAGTATATTACTGGGAAAGAGTCCATTTGGAAACGTCTTTCCTCCCAAAATCCTCCCAACCCTTACACCCCCTTTCCTGGAGAAGGCTTGATAAAAATCCTCACCAATTTGTACAGGTGAACACAGACCGAAACCCTTGGATCTTAAGAACAATGAAAAAGCAATCAGATTCTTAAAAGAAGAATTTTAATAGAAGAAAAAGTAAAAAGAATCACCTCTATAAAATCAGGACGGTAAATACCTTACAGGGTAATTAGATTCAAAACATAGAGAATCCCTCTAGGCAAAACCTTAAGTTACAAAGAGACACAAAAACAGGAATCTACATTCCATTCAGCACAGCTTATTTTCTCAGCCATTTAAAGGAATCACAATCTAATGCATATCTAGCTAGATTACTTACTAAATTCTAAGACTCCATTCCTGTTCTGTCCCCGGCAAAAGCATCACACAGACAGAGAGAGACGCTTTGTTTCTCCCTCCCCCCAGCTTTTGAAAGTATCTTGTCTCCTCATTGGTCATTTTGGTCAGGTGCCAGCGAGGTTATCCTAGCTTCTTAACCCTTTACAGGTGAAAGGGTTTTTCCTCTGGCCAGGAGGGATTTTAAAGGTGTTTACCCTTCCCTTTATATTTATGACACATGCCCACAATGTAAGAATCTTCTAAGGCTCTTTGAAAGGCAGTTGCTTCTTTAGACTCACCCCACCCACCCACCTTCCACTTTAATTCTTCTTATTTCTGAAGGGGAAAAAATCACAACTCTCCTTCCTGTTCTGTTCATTATCATCTTCAGTCGAATGTTTGCTGTGTGTAGCCTTAGCACTTGGTAAAAATCATTCCTTTGTAAAGTCACAGATTCCAAGGCCAGAAAGGATCATTATGATAATCTAGTCTGACCTGTGTAACACAGGCCATGGAACTTCCCCAAAATATTTCCGAGAGAATATCTCATAGAAAACATCCAATCTTGATTTAAAAAATTGTCAGCGATGGGGAATCCACCACGAACAACCCTTGGTAAATTGGTTAATTATGTTCACTTTAAAAATTACACCTTATTTCCCGTCTGAATTTGTCTAGCTTCAACTTCCAGCCATTGTTATACCTTTCTCTGCTATATTGAAGAGCTCATTATTAAATATTTGTTCTCCATGTAGATACTTATAGACTGTGTGACAGGGTATGCATAACCCACACTAGGCAAGAAAGGGTTAATCCCACACTATGGGGAGAGGAAGTCCCACCCACCAGACCATGCTGGGCATGGTCCAACTGCTGTGCTAGTATACAGGAGAGCAGCCCAGCTCACTCTGGGCTGGCTGCCAAGGAGGAAGGATGTTTGGTGGAGGCTCCAGCCCAGGAGCCGCTACAGCTCTTGCCTGCAGGAGCTGGAGATCCTGAGACCCAGAACAGAGACCTGTTACCTAACAACTAACCGGCTGGAGTCAGTGTCCCAGGGAGTTACCTGCGCCAAGGAGCCCGGAGACCCCGATGTCACATGGATCACAGCTTCAAGAAGCATGGTAGGAAGTGGCCCAGGGAGGGGAAATGAGTGGTATCTCCTACCTGTGTAAGGTCAGCATGTTTCAGTAGGAGCCACACTGAATGGGTGATGAATGCACTCACTGCTGACAGGGTCCTGGGCTGGGACCCCAGTGGAGTCAGGTGGGCCCACTACCCCGGGACTCTCTACCCTAGCTGCCACCCCCACTGGATGGTGGTCCCCGGATCCGGCCACTAGGCCACACAGCCCTGCGCTTGAGGGCCACTATATTGACTCCAGTTACTAGGCTGCACAGCCCTGAACCCAAGGGCAGCCACTTTGACTCTGACCATTGAGCTGCACTGCCTTGAGTCTCAGGACCCTAGTCTGGCAGACTGTAACCACAGTGCCACCACATCCACAATCCACCCCACAGGGGGACAGGGTGCACACACATTGCCACAGACTGTAACCAAGTCACCCTTTTACCTTCTCTTTGTTAGACTCAAGGAGCTCAATCTATTTAGTGTGACAGGGTCGGGCCAGATGGCTATAGGAGAGTAACAGAAGGCAGATATAGTAGCCCCAGGCTAAGCAGGTCCCTTTTCCCTGGGTAAAATAACAGGGAAGGTTCCAGAACAATCAGGAACCTTCTGGAGACAATTAAGGCAGGCTGATTAGAACACCTGCAGCTGATCAAGAAGCTGCTAGAATCAATTAAGGTAGGCTAATCAGGGCACCTGGGTTTTAAAAAGGAGCTCACTTCAGTTTGTGGTGTGCGTGTGAGGAGGTGGGAGCAAGAGGCACTAGGAGCTGAGGGTGAGAATGCGGACTGAGGTGTACAAGCATTATCAGACATCAGGAGAAAGGTCCTATGGTGAGGCTAAAGAAGGTGTTGGGAGGAGGCCATGGGGAAGTAGCCCAGGGAGTTGTTGCTGTCGCACAGCTGTTCCAGAATGCACTCTAGACAGCTGCATTGCACAGGGCCCTGGGCTGGAACCCGGAGTAGACGGCCGGCCCAGGTTCCCCCCAAATCCTCCCAACTCCTGGTCAGACACAGGAGGAGTCAACCTGGACTGTGAATTCAGAAAAACGGCCAAGCTGAGGGCTGCCGTGAAGCTCCAAGGCGAGCCAATCTGCCAATAAGCGCAAGACCCACCAAGGTAGAGCAGGAACTTTGTCACATTAGCTTATCACTCTAAGGCCTGGTCAACAGTAGAAAATTAGGTCAACATAACTATGTTTTTCAGGGGTGTGAAAAACACACATTCTGAGCGGCATAGTTGAGCTGACCTAAGTCCCTATGTAGACAGTGCTAAGTTGATGGTAGAGTTTTTCTGTCAAGCTAGATACTGCCTTTCAGAGAAGTAGATTACCTACATCCATGGGAGAACCCCTTCAGTTGGCGTAGATAATATCTAAAGTGCTACAGTGGCACAGCTGCTGTGCTGCAGTTGTGCGGCTGTTGCGTTTCAAGTGTATACAACCCCTAAGGCAGGTTTTCTATCCCTTAAGCCTTCTTGTGGCTCTTCTCTGAAACCTCTCCAATTTATCCACATCCTTCTTGAACTGTGGACACCAGAACTGGACACGCTATTCCAGCAGTACTCGCACCAGGGCTAGATAAGAAAAGATGCATGATTCTCTTCCCTCAGCCCCTTTCTCCTGTCTGCTTGTGCTTCTGCTTCTGCTAATGATGACAGCGCTGGAACCCTCTCTTTGCCCTCTGCTCCAGCAGGGGGCTTTTAGCCAAGGGACTTCCTGCTGAATGCTTCTATCCACATGGAATCTCTCTGCTGAAAGCCCCCTGCTGGAGCAGAAGCCACAGAGAGGTTCCCACTCAGCCCTTGCAGCAGCAAAAGTCGCAGATCCAAAGATAAGATGCAGGTAATTTTTAAGCCTTGTTTAATAATGTCATAATAATAATAATAATTAATAAAAAAGGGCCTATCAAAAAATTTCCCCCAAACATTTGTGGCTGGCTCTCCCAAGAACTGGCTCCCCAAAGAAGCCCATGGCTCACAGTTTGGGACACATTCCAGGATGGTGATTTCAATCTCTGCTTACATAACAACAGTTGCACATCCTTGTCACATGGCCACTGCAGCCATGCCCAACCCCCTGAGCATGATGGGAATAATAGGCCAAGATGTTATTCACTTGGCCCTTCCCTAGTCAACGTCACTTATAGGGTCTCCGTCATGCGTGGATTTTCTGATGGCCAATGCAGGCTGAGAACTGACTGTAGCTTTTCCAAAAAGAAAAGGAGGACTTGTGGCACCTTAGAGACTATCAAATTTATTTGAGCATAAGCTTTCGTGCACTACAGCTCACTTCATCGGATGCATTCAGTGGAAAATACAGTGGGGAGATTTATATACATAGAGAACATGAAACAATGGGTGTTACCATACACACTGTAACCAGAGTGATCACTTAAGGTGAGCTATTACCAGCAGGAGAGCGGGGGTGGGGGGGATGGGGGGACCTTTTGTAGTGATAATCAAGATGGGCCATTTCCAGCAGTTGACAAGAACGTCTGAGGAACGGTGTGTGTGTGGGGGGGGGGGAATAAACATGGGGAAATAGTTTTACTTTATGTAATGACCCATCCACTCCCAGTCTCTATTCAAGTCTAAGTTAATTGTATCCAGTTTGCAAATTAATTCCAATTCAGCAGTCTCTCGTTGGAGTCTGTTTCTGAAGTTTTTTTGTTGAAGAATTGTAACTTTTAGGTCTGTAATCGAGTGACCAAAGAGATTGAAGTGTTCTCCGACTGGTTTTTGAATGTTATAATTCTTGACGTCTGATTTGTGTCCATTTATTCTTTTACGTAGAGACTGTCCAGTTTGACCAATGTACATGGCAGAGGGGCATTGCTGGCACATGATGGCATATATCACATTGGTAGATGCGCAGGTGAACGAGCCTCTGATAGTGTGGCTGATGTGATTAGGCCCTATGGTAGTGTCCCCTGAATAGATATGTGGACACAGTTGGCAATGGGCTTTGTTGCAAGGATAGGTTCCTGGGTTAGTGTTTTTGTTGTGTGGTGTGTGGTTGCTGGTGAGTATTTGCTTCAGGTTGGGGGGCTGTCTGTAAGCAAGGACTGACCTGTCTCCCAAGATCTGTGAGAGTGATGGGTCGTCCTTCAGGATAGGTTGTAGATCCTTAATGATGCGCTGGAGAGGTTTTAGTTGGGGGCTGAAAGTGACAGCTAGTGGCGTTCTGTTATTTTCTTTGTTGGGCCTGTCCTGTAGTAGGTGACTTCTGGGTACTCTTCTGGCTCTGTCAATCTGTTTCTTCACTTCAGCAGGTGGGTATTGTAGTTGTAAGAATGCTTGATAGAGATCTTGTAGGTGTTTGTCTCTGTCTGAGGGGTTGGAGCAAATCATAGAATCATAGAATCATAGAATATCAGGGTTGGAAGGGACCCCAGAAGGTCATCTAGTCCAACCCCCTGCTCGAAGCAGGACCAAGTCCCAGTTAAATCATCCCAGCCAGGGCTTTATATGGTTGTATCTTAGAGTTTGGCTGTAGACAATGGATCGTGTGGTGTGGTCTGGATGAAAGCTGGTGCATGAAGGTAGGAATAGCGGTCAGTAGGTTTCCGGTATAGGGTGGTGTTTATATGACCATTGCTTTTTAGCACCATAGTGTCCAGGAAGTGGATCTCTTGTGTGGACTGGTCCAGGCTGAGGTTGATGGTGGGATGGAAATTGTTGAAATCATAGTGGAATTCCTCAAGGGCTTCTTTTCCATGGGTCCAGATGATGAAGATGTCATCAATGTAGCACAAGTAGAGTAGGGGTATTAGGGGACGAGAGCTTTTCCCACACTCAGAATATTTGTAGGGTCTTTCTCCAATGTGCAACCAAAGATATTCCCACGGTCAGGCATTGGCAGGATCGCTCTCCCGTGTGGATTCTCTGGTGTTCAGTAAGGGGTGCCCTCTGGTGGATGCTCTTCCCACATTCAGGGCACATGTAGAGCATCTCTCTCATGTAGCTTCTCTGATGAGAAGTAAGGCTCCAGCTCATACTGAAGCTTTACCTACACTCTGGGCAGTTATAGGGTCTCTCTCCTGTGTGGATTCTCTCATGTCTGAGAATGCATGAGCTGCCGCTGATGCTTTTCCCACATTGGGGGAACTGGTGCGGTCTTTCTCTTCCATGTGGATTCACTGGTGTTCAATAAGGTGTGCATGGTGTAGCTTTTCCCACAGTCACTGCATGTGTTGGGTTTCCCTCCAGTGGGGATTCTCTGAGTCGTTCCTTTCATTTTCTTGACCACTCTGCTCCTGTGAGTGGATTTATTCCCTCTCTTTCCTGGCTGGTTTCCCTGCGTGCCTCTCTACCCTGTGTTGACTCTCATGGGCTTCTCCCTGCTTAGGACTGTGGGAAATGTTCCCCTTGGCTCTTCCCAATATCATCCCATGCAGTTCCACTTGCTCAGTGCCTTCCTGATGAGGATTCTTCTCCTTGTTCTCACTCACTGCCCAACCTGGTGCTGGGACAGCGAGAGAGAATCCGGACAGGATTCATTCTTTCCCTGTGCCGGGCGAAAGTAAACCTCAGAGAGGGGAATGGCAAAGACAGGATCTGTGACCCAGGGATGCATTGGTGCCAGCTGGCAAAGAAAAAGAGTGCACAGGGTTTTACCAGGGATCTTCTTGGTTGGATATATACATAATAGTTCACCAAAAGGTGGCATGTTGAGGTTTCTAACGAGAGCCAGTAGCCCACTGGTTTTCATAATCATTGCAAAATGTATATATGGATAATATTTAAGGAGTTATGTATCTATACTGAGAATTATGGTCTTAAGGTCTTAGAGATAAGATAGGTCGCCAGGAGGTGACATACTTCAGAGATGTTCCTTTCAGGCAGGAGGTGAACTGACACTTATCTCCCTGTCTGGCCATTTATGTATTGTAGGCCTAGTTGCATACTGAGCCAAGTGTGAATTGAGTGACTGCGAAATCTACAAGGGAAGAAATCTACAGGAAGAAACAAACTGCAGAGGGGTGTCCTGTTCTTGAATAAAGACAAAGAGTTGGTCTGGTATACCCTAGAGTGCAAAAAGACACTGAAACACTCACCTAGGGGGCAAACCGACAGTGTGATTGTCTCACAAAAGGAGGGTCACAGCCAGCCTGGCTGGAAAGCACTGCAGGGATTTTGGGTGAGCAATAACTTTATTAGACATGAGAATATCTTTTTAATTAAATCTAGGCTCTAGATTGTGAGTTATGGTTTTATTTTATATGTACCCATTTGGTCCCAACACTTCTACTTGCTACTAGTTGGATCTCTGTGCTTTGTTAAATAAACTCATGCTTGATTTCACTCTAAACAAATCTGAGTGCTGTGATTTAAGCAGAGCAGTGACCTGAGGTGAAACTGGTAAGATGGAGTATACTGCTTCTTTGGAAGCAACAGATCAGTGAACACTGTGCATGTCCAGTGGACTCGGGGGACTCTCGGAGGACATTGCGGGGCTTTCTGCCTATTGCTAACCTGCAGAGTGATAGTGGGGCCTGTGAAGCCAAGAAGGGAGTGCTTGTGTTACTTGGGGCTGATAGAGTTGGGGAGCTGGCTCCTGGCAGGCACAGACAAAGCTTCCTCACGCTAAGGGCGGGTGGAGCAAGCTGCCTCACAACCCAGGGTGCCCCCAGGAAGTGTCAAAGCATCAGACCCAAATGATTGCTGTGGAAATTGCGATATCAGGCACTGAAACCCAGTCCCTTTCCAATGGGAGATGGAGCCAGGGATCAATTCTGCTTCCATGTCCCACCTGAATATAGATATGGGGAGGGACTATAGCAGGGGTGACCAAACTTACTGACCCTTCGAGCCACATATGACAATCTTCAGACGTCTGAGACCCGGGGCACAGCGGCAGGAGTGGAGAGGCTTTCAGCAGCTGCAGCAGCAGCAATGTAAGACGCAGGCCCATAGACAAAACCCAGATTATTTTTAAATCTAGTTTGATAGCCTCTGAGGAGGTTAAAAACAGGGGCATATCTATTAAACAATTTCCCCCAACACTCGTGGCTGGCTCCCCCAGGAACCCGTCAAGGCTCCCCGTTTGCCAAGGCTCACACAGAGGCTCTACACGATTCTAGTCCAGGATGGTGATTTTGTTCTCTGCTCACATAACTACTACATGCCCTTGTTACGTGGCCTCTCCAGCCTTGCCAAACCCTGTGAGCAGACATTAGGGACATTAGAAACTCGGCGCCTATCTGCCAGGGGGGTGCTCCCACCACTTCCCCCCAGGCCCTACCCCCACTCCACCTCTTCCCCCAAAGCCCCACCTCTGCCCCACCTCTTCCCCTCCTCTTCCCTGCCCAGTTCCGCCCCATCCCCTGAGCGCGCTAGGCCCTTGCTCCTCCCCCCTCCCTCCCAGCGCCTCCTGACAGCTGATCCGTGGCAGGCGCTGGGAGGAAGGGGGAGGCGCTGATCGGTGGGGCCCGCTGTTGGGCAGGAGGCACTGGGGGGGAGGGGGAGGTTCTGGTAGGGGGGCTCCTCCTCGCTCCCCCCCACCTGCCTGCCCACCTGCTGCTCACCTCCTCTTCGCCTCCTCACCCCGCTCACCCACACATCTCCCGCCTCACCTCCCCACCCGTGGGGGGCCCCCCAAAGTGCGAGGCTGTCACCCTGATTCGCCGTATCCAAGGGACGGCCCTGCCTGTGGGCTTGGTGCAAATCAGCCATGGTGCTGTTCACTTGGCTCATCTCTAGTCAGGTCACTTATGGGGTTTCTGTCTTGGGTGGATTTTCTGATGCCTAATACAAACTGAGAAGTGACTGAGGCATTTGCCATATTCAGGAGATTTGCAGGGTCTCTCTCTTGTGTGGATTCTCTGGTGTTCAGTAAGGTGTGACTTCTTGTGGAAGTCATGCATCTGATGAAGTGAGCTGTAGCTCACGAAAGCTTATGCTCAAATAAATTGGTTAGTCTCTAAGGTGCCACAAGTACTCCTTTTCTTTTTGCGAATACAGACCAACACGGCTGCTACTCTGAAACCTGTTCTTGTGGGAGCTTTCCCCAAACCCTGGACCGTTAAAGGGTCTCTCTCTCTCATGTGGATTCTCTCATACCTGAGAATGTATGAGCTGCTGCTGCTTTCCTCACATTCGGGGCACTTGTGGAATCTCTCTTCCTTGTCGATTCCTGGGTACTCAATAAGGTGTGTGTGGGGATTGTAGCTTTCCCTACACTCACTGCATTTGTAGGGGTTCCCGCCCATGTGAATCCTCTGAAGTCTGAGCTGAGACTGAAACATCTCTCACACTCATTGCATTTGTAAGGTCTCTCCCCCGTGTGGAGTCCCTGGTGTGACACATGGCCAGAAAGGGTTAAGGAGCTCACAGGCTAAATGACCAGATTCAACCTTTAGAGACATGTTAGAAAAGTATAAAGAAAAGGGGTACTTGTGGCACCTTAGAGACAAACCAATTTATTTGAGCATAAGCTTTCGTGAGCTACAGCTCACTTCATCGGATGCATACTGTGGAAAATACAGAAGACGTTTTTATACACACAAACCATGAAAAAATGGGTGATTAACACTACAAAAGGTTTTCTCTCCCCCCACCCCACTCTCCTGCTGGTAATAGCTTATGTAAAGTGATCACTCTCCTTACAATGTGTATGATAATCAAGGTGGGCCATTTCCAGCACAAATCCAGGTTTTCTCTCCCCCCTCCCCCCCCCCCCCCCGCCACAAACCCACTCTCCTGTTGGTAATAGCTTATCTAAAGTGATCACTCTCCTTACAATGTGTATGATAATCAAGGTGGGCAATTTCCAGCACAAATCCAGGGTTTAACAAGAACGTCTGGGGGGTGGCGTAGGAAAAAACAAGGGGAAATAGGTTACCTTGCATAATGACTTAGCCACTCCCAGTCTCTATTCAAGCCTAAATTAATTGTATCCAATTTGCAAATGAATTCCAATTCAGCAGTCTCTCCCTGGAATCTGGATTTGAAGTTTTTCTGTTCTAATATCGCAACTTTCATGTCTGTAATTGCGTGACCAGAGAGATTGAAGTGTTCTCCGACTGGTTTATGAATGTTATAATTCTTGACATCTGATTTGTGTCCATTTATTCTTTTACGTAGAGACTGTCCAGTTTGACCAATGTACATGGCAGAGGGGCATTGCTGGCACATGATGGCATATATCACATTGGTAGATGTGCAGGTGAACGAGCCTCTGATAGTGTGGCTGATGTTATTAGGCCCTGTGATGGTGTCCCCTGAATAGATATGTGGGCACAGTTGGCAACGGGCTTTGTTGCAAGGATAGGTTCCTGGGTTAGTGGTTCTGTTGTGTGGTATGTGGTTGCTGGTGAGTATTCGCTTCAGGTTGGGGGGCTGTCTGTAGGCAAGGACTGGCCTGTCTCCCAAGATTTGTGAGAGTGTTGGGTCATCCTTCAGGATAGGTTGTAGATCCTTGATAATGCGTTGGAGGGGTTTTAGTTGGGGGCTGAAGGTGACGGCTAGTGGCGTTCTGTTATTTTCTTTGTTAGGCCTGTCCTGTAGTAGGTGACTTCTGGGAACTCTTCTGGCTCTATCAATCTGTTTCTTCACTTCTGCAGGTGGGTATTGTAGTTGTAAGAATGCTTGATAGAGATCTTGTAGGTGTTTGTCTCTGTCTGAGGGGTTGGAGCAAATGCGGTTGTATCGCAGAGCTTGGCTGTAGACAATGGATCGTGTGGTGTGGTCAGGGTGAAAGCTGGAGGCATGTAGGTAGGAATAGCGGTCAGTAGGTTTCCGGTATAGGGTGGTGTTTATGTGACCATCATTTATTAGCACTGTAGTGTCCAGGAAGTGGATCTCTTGTGTGGACTGGACCAGGCTGAGGTTGATGGTGGGATGGAAATTGTTGAAATCATGGTGGAATTCCTCAAGGGCTTCTTTTCCATGGGTCCAGATGATGAATATGTCATCAATGTAGCGCAAGTAGTTATAGTTATGGGTAAGGACAAAGTTACAAAGTTCAGCCACCAGGTTAGCCGTGACATTATCAGGGATAGTGTTCTTGACGGCTTGTAGTCCATCTTTGTGTGGAATGTTGGCATAGAGAGCTTCTACATCCATAGTGGCCAGGATGGTGTTTTCAGGAAGATCACTGATGGATTGTAGTTTCCTCAGGACGTCAGTGGTGTCTCGAAGATAGCTGGGAGTGCTGGTAGCGTAGGGCCTGAGGAGGGCGTCTACATAGCCAGACAATCCTGCTGTCAGGGTGCCAATGCCTGAGATGATGGGGCGCCCAGGATTTCCAGGTTTATGGATCTTGGGTAGTAGATAGAATATCCCAGGTCGGGGTGCCAGGGGTGTGCATGTGCGGATTTGATCTTGTGCTTTTTCAGGGAGTTTCTTGAGCAAATGCTGTAGTTTCTTTTGGTAACTCTCAGTGGGATCAGAGGGTAATGGTTTGTAGAAAGTGGTGTTGGAGAGCTGCCGAGCAGCCTCTTGTTCATATTCCGACCTATTCATGATGACAACAGCACCTCCTTTGTCAGCCTTTTTGATTATGATGTCAGAGTTGTTTCTGAGGCTGTGGATGGCATTGTGTTCTGCATGGCTGAGGTTATGGGGCAAGTGATGCTGCTTTTCCACAATTTCAGCCCGTGCATGTCGGCGGAAGCACTCTATGTACAAGTCCAGTCTGCTGTCTCGACCTTCAGGAGGAGTCCACCTAGAATCCTTCTTTTTGTAGTGTTGGTAGGGAGGTCTCTGTGGATTAGTATGTTGTTCAGAGGTGTGTTGGAAATATTCCTTGAGTCGGAGACGTCAAAAATAGGATTCTAGGTCACCACAGAACTGTATCATGTTCGTGGAGGTGGAGGGGCAGAAGGAGAGGCCCCGAGATAGCCCAGCAGAAGCAGCTGTCCTAAGAGTATAGTTGGATAGGTTAACAATATTGCTGGGTGGGTTGAGGGAACCATTGCTGTGGCCTCTTGTGGCATGTAGTAGTTTAGAAAGTTTAGTGTCCTTTTTCTTTTGTAGAGAAGCAAAGTGTGTGTTGTAAATGGCTTGTCTAGTTTTAGTAAAGTCCAGCCACTAGGAAGTTTGTGTGATCTTGATCCTTGATAATCCGGTAGATCCTTGATGATCCATTATCAAGGATCTACAACCTATCCTGAAGGATGACCCAACACTCTCACAAATCTTGGGAGACAGGCCAGTCCTTGCCTACAGACAGCCCCCCAACCTGAAGCGAATACTCACCAGCAACCACATACCACACAACAGAACCACTAACCCAGGAACCTATCTTTGCAACAAAGCCCGTTGCCAACTGTGCCCACATATCTATTCAGGGGACACCATCACAGGGCCTAACAACATCAGCCACACTATCAGAGGATCGTTCACCTGCATATCTACCAAAATATATATGCCATCATGTGCCAGCAATGCCCCTCTGCCATGTACATTGGTCAAACTGGACAGTCTCTACGTAAAAGAATAAATGGACACAAATCAGATGTCAAGAATTATAACATTCATAAACCAGTCGGAGAACACTTCAATCTCTCTGGTCACGCAATTACAGACATGAAAGTTGCGATATTAGAACAGAAAAACTTCAAATCCAGACTCCAGCGAGAGACTGCTGAATTGGAATTCATTTGCAAATTGGATACAATTAACTTAGGCTTGAATAGAGACTGGGAGTGGCTAAGTCATTATGCAAGGTAACCTATTTCCCCTTGTTTTTCCTACCCCCCCCCTCCCCCCAGACGTTCTTGTTAAACCCTGGATTTGTGCTGGAAATGGCCCACCTTGATTATCATACACATTGTAAGGAGAGTGATCACTTTAGATAAGCTATTACCAACAGGAGAGTGGGTTTGTGGCGGGGGGGGGGGGGGGGGGGGGGGAGAGAAAACCTGGATTTGTGCTGGAAATGGCCCACCTTGATTATCATACACATTGTAAGGAGAGTGATCACTTTACATAAGCTATTACCAGCAGGAGAGTGGGGTGGGGGGAGAGAAAACCTTTTGTAGTGTTAATCACCCATTTTTTCATGGTTTGTGTGTATAAAAACGTCTTCTGTATTTTCCACAGTATGCATCCGATGAAGTGAGCTGTAGCTCACGAAAGCTTATGCTCAAATAAATTGGTTAGTCTCTAAGGTGCCACAAGTACTCCTTTTCTTTTTGCAAATACAGACTAACAAGGCTGTTACTCTGAAACCTGTTAGAAAAGTATGTAAATGGTCATTAGGGCTGTTCCATGTTAGATAGGCTAGAACATTGAAATGCAAACCTGTATTGTCAGAGAACAGAGGTAATACTAATTGTATGTGTTTACTCCTATATTGTTAGATGTTAACCATGTAAACAGACAATTCCTGTCTATTACTATAGCTTTGATTCAGAGATCAAAAGGGACAATTAACATTTAGATGAAATGTGAGTGTGATAATATCATTGTCTATATGTCTCTTTAAAGTTTGTGATGAACTGCTTAATGGATAAATTACCTTATGTTAATCCATGTAGTTAATTACCAGTAATGTTTGGGAAACAGAAAGTTACATCAAAGGCCTATTGTTCATTCAAGAACTCTGTGCTGTCCAGGACGTGTAAAAAGAATTCTTGGGACCTGATCCTTTCTATTCAAATTTGCTTATGCTTTATCCGGGGAAGTATTGAGCTGGAAGATTGAGATCTCCAGTCCCATTTGGAATACCCTGGTATGGAACATTGGACTCAAACGATGGACTAATTCTAAGAACTCTTTTGCAACTCCAAAGCTCACCAGCTCTACTAATCTGCTGTTTCTCTCCCTTCCTGGGGCCACCTCTGGCTGCAACTCTCTGCGTCTCCCCTGCACCTCATGCCCCCACTTACTGCCTAGCTAGGGAGATCCTCCGGGGCTGCAGACGGGAACTCACCCTGCTCACACATGGGCCACAGCCAGGCTCAGGACCCAGATGTCGTGGGGTGGAACAGGAAGGCCCCTCCCTTAGCCCAGTCCTACAGGACTGGCAGGGTTTGGAGACTGGGAACACGCTGGGTCCATGTCCAATCCCCAGATTTGCAATAAAATCTCATGCCAACACTGCGTGCTCCACGGAGGCTAGAACACTCCCGTAATGGAACAATTTCCAGATTTAAAAAAAAAGTGTATTAATAATTATTATTTACAGCCTATGGACTCGTAGCAGGAGCATCAGGATCACTGCAGGGTTGATAGCTACATGTAGCCACCTGCATGCAAACTAGAATAAGAAAAGTACAGCAAAGGGTGGGATTTACACCAAGCAGGGCTAGCATTTACACCCAGTTGTGTTATTTATCTCCACAATGAATAAAATTGTTCTCCGTTGCCATGGCCCTGTCCCTTACCCGACAATAAGCAATTTCCAGACCAGCGCACTGACGACTGTCTGGGCTCCTTCTTCTGTCTGTCTGGATCCACCGGTTGTCTCTTGTCTTATGTTTAGACTGTCACATCTGTGAGGCAGGATTTTTTTGTTCTGTTTGTACAGTGCCTGGCACAATGGAGTCTTGGTCCTTGACTTAGACTCCGAGGTGCTACCATGATACAATAAATAAATAATATAATTGTAATAAGTTACTGGAAGTTCTTTCCTTCCAGTAGCAATCCCAGCCCAGCTACTTCACTCCCCATCCAGAGATTCACGGAAACCAGTCTGAGCCAGGCACCGCCTCACAAGTCTGTTAATTCCACACAGCAATCCGGCCTGGCAGCCAAAACACTCACATTGCCCTGGGTTATTTCTACTGAGCTCTGGAGCTCCCGCATTGGTTTTGCATTGTCCTAACACAGATACAGCACTCTCCAATCAGGGGGCACAGGGCCCCCCAAAATAATGAAAACAACGAGGAGTCCTTGTGGCATCTTAGAGACTAACACATTTATTTGGGCATAAGCTTTCGTGCCCAAATAAATGTGTCAGTCTCTAAGATGCCACAAGGACTCCTCGTTGTTTTTGCTGCTGCAGACTAACACGGCTGCCACTCTGAAACCTGTCACCAAAATAGCGAGTGACTGGATTTTAAAAAAATAATACATTTGGGAGTTCTGTTTATTCACCTTCTGGCTTTGGAGCCTTTAGGGGTCATATTTTAGGGGAGGGATAGCTCACTGGTTTGACCATTGACCCGCTAAACCCAGGGTTGTGAGTCAATCCTTGAGGAGGCCATTTAGGGATGTGGGGCAAAAACTGGGCGTTGGTCCTGCTTTGAGCAGGGGGTTGGACTAGATGACTTCCTGAGGTCCCTTCCAACCCTGATATTCTATGATTTTCCAATTTCAATCCCCATGAGGACTAGAAACTAGAGCTGGACCACAGTCCCACAAGAGTTTGAGCTTTCGAAAAATTTTCCCTGTCCCAAATTGGGATAAAAAGTCCAAATCTTGAACACTTTCACATATTTATATCTCAACATTGGTTTGGACCTAGTCAATCAACATGTTTTGTTTCAATGGTTTTAAAATCTTTTGTTTAGATTTTTGACTTTTGAGTAATAAATTAACTAAAATTTGGAAGTGAAAAGTCATTTCGGACCACAAAATGAAACTTTTCATTTCAAAAATGTGGACAACTCCAAATTGTTTATTCAATTTTTTTTTCAAATTGGGAGATTTGTTGAAATCAGCCCTTTCCCGCGAACAGGTGCATTATCGACGAACTGGCATTTTCCAGCAAAGAAGCCTTTACCTGGAAAATTCCCAACCAGCTCTACCAGAAACTGATTTTTTTTTTTAAAAAAATGCCAGTTGACCCTAAGAAAGAAAAGGGGGTGTGTGTAATGTGGGGATGGATATATCTATAACTAGAGAGAGGGGGATAGGTGGATCGATGCACAGACGGATTTCTCCTATCATTACGTGACTCTGGGAACGGGTGGCTTAAAAAACCAACACAACCCACCACACATTGCACGGTGGGGAATAAAAATGGCAAGAGGTGGTAATGCAGCAACACAAACACTGCCTGTTATTTCCACCCAGATCATTAGCTCCTACCACGGGTATAACTTGGGGTGATCTGACCATAGGTTGGTCCTTTTCCTCAAAGCCACAGGGGCTAGAAAGAGACAATTTGTTTTGAAATGGAAGCTGAGGTTCCGCCATAACCACATCAATTCAGGAGCTTCCACCTTTACATGACAAGGCAATGCACCGAAAATGGCAAGAGCAGCCAGCGCTGCTGCATAGACATGGCCCTGGTCTTCAGTTAGGGCCCAACGCTGGTTTTGCTCGAGGTCTGCAGTGCAGCTATGAGTCAGTGACAGGCTCTCTCTCTTTGGGAGGCACCTCCCTGGGACCGTCCTGCCCCCGTGGGTCCAGCAGTGCACCGGGAGGCCAGCACTGTGGGCAAAACCCTTCCTGCACTGGGCACAGAGGTAGGGCCACTCCCCGGTGCGGATGCGCTGGTGCCGGAGCAGGTCCGAGCTTTGGCTGAAGCCTTTGCGCAGCTGGCGCAGGAAAGGGCCAGTAGGTGGCATGGCTGGCTCTGTGCCGGGTCAGCACCAAGCTGTTGTGGAAGCCCTTGCCGTAGTCAGGGCAGCGGCAGGGCCGCTCGCCGGTGTGCCAGCGCCCAGCCAGGTGGGCACGGCGGGCAAAGGCCCTCCCGCAGGAACCACAAATGTGGGGCTTGTCCCTAGAGTGGGTGAGCAGGTGGGAGCGCAGCACTGAGCCAGAGAAGAATCCATGGGCGCAGAGAGGGCGACAGTATGGGCTCCACTAGCCCCATGCTCCGGCTGAAGGCTTTGCCACACGCCCCCACATTGGTAGGGCAACACCCCAGTGTGGCCATGCCGGTGCTTAGCCAGTGCCATGCTGGAGCTCAGCTCGTGGCCACAGTCAGGGCAGTGGTTGGGTGCCTCCGTGCCATGGGATGCCTGGTCCGGACTGCCAGGGAGGTGCAGGCCTCCCCGCACTGCGGCAGGGCCCCGGGCCAGCATGAGTGGAGTGCAGGTGTTTGGCCAGGATGGAGCTGGAGGTGTAGGCCTTGGGACACTGGGGGCAGCAGAAGGGGCGCTCCCCGGTGTGCAGCCGCCGATGCTCTGCCAGGCTGGAGCTCCCCCAGAAGCTCTTGCCGCAGTCAGTGCAGTGGAAAGGGCGCTCACCGGTGTGGACCCGCTGGTGCGTGGCCAGCACTGGGCAGGAGGCGAAGCTCTTGCCGCACCAGGCGCAGGGGAAGGGGTGCAGGCCGGCATGGGCGCTCTGGTGCTTGGCCAGCATGGAGCTGTAGGTGAAGCTCTCCCCGCCCTTTCCACAGCAGTAGGGCCGCTTCCCGGTGTGAATGCGCCGGTGCGCTGCCAGCGTGGAGCTGTGGTTGAAGCGCTTGCCGCAGGCGGCGCACTGGTAGGGACGCTCCCCCGTCTGCACACGGCAGACGGCACGCGTATCCCTAGTTGGGAGGGGCAGACTGAGAGACCAGAGCAGACAGACACACTGGAGCAGGAGCTCAGGTATGTCCCTCTTCAGGAGCCCCAGGGGAGAGATGCTGCCCCCCCCCCGGCCCTTATGCTCAGGGGGACATGTCCCACAAGAGAGAACTTCCCCTCCCAGCTCCCTCTGAGACCTAACATGCTCATTGCACCAATGAGTGCAACAGCCCCCATGGCACGGGGGAGGGGAGTCAGGGAGTGCCTGTTTATGCTGAGTGGGGGCAGGGAGCTGGGGTTATGGGTCAGGGGGATGAGGGGGGACGTTAGAGGGGGATAGACTGTGTTATGTCTGGGTAGGGGCACAGGGTGTGGGCGCTGAGCCTAGTGGCCTGCTAGGCAAGGCTGAGAACTGAAAGCTTCTTAACGAAGCTTTGATCCCTAAGCCCTTTAGCACCCATCAACCCTTAAGCAGGGGCCGGGGCTACTCAGGAAGACCAGGGCTTTAAAAAGCCTGCTCCTAAGCGACCAGAGCAGCTAGCAAACAGGAGCGACTAACGGGAGTTTTGCAAGGAAGTTTACAGAGAGAGAGTGAGGGGGGGGAGCTACATACACTTACCATTCCTTAAACTTCTTTAAACTTAAAGCCCAAACCACCCCCTGATACAAACAAAACAACAACAAAGGAACAAGCTTCAGGAGTAAAAAGAGAATGCAGGCAGAAGTCCAGCAACAGAGTGGGGACTACCCAGTTTATTGCACCCAACGCAGCAGGTATGATTACCTGCCCTATGGGCAGGTGGCATGTGTGTGCATTCGGTGCAAGGAGCTCCTGGCCCTCAGAGACTGTGTACGGGCTCTGGAGACCAGGGTGGCTGAGCTGGAGGAGCTAAGGGAGACAGAGAGGTACATAGAGGAGACTTTCCGGGACACACTAGAACGGTCCCACCCCCAGTCTGACAGCCTCTGTGCTGTGGAGGAGGATGAAAGCCTTAGGACAGGAGAACATCCAACTAGAGCAGAGGGAAATGATCCCATAGTTGGGACCCTCCTTCCAGATGATGTTGGGGTATCCTCTCACACTGAGGATACCTCTCTGGGGGAGGGAACTCCAGTTATTAGGAAGAGACAGGAATTAGTAATGGGCGATTCAATCATTAGAAACATAGATCGCTGGGTTTGCGATGACCAGGAGAACCGCATGGTGACTTGCCTGCCTGGTGCGAAGGTTGCGGACCTCTCAAGACATCTAGATAGGCCTATGTGTGGTGCTGGGCAGGAGCTGGTGATCATGGTACATGTAGGTACTGTGATACAGCATGGCCAGAGGGCAGCAGGAGAGTGTTAGAAGGGAGCCTTATTCCCTGTAGAGGGAAGAAAGTTTGCTATAAATTAATTAAAGCACCTGAAGCCAGTCACATGATAAAGCCCCCCTGCTTCAATCAGCCAAGAGGAGGAGTTGAAGCAGAGTGGATTGATGTGGGAGTAGAGAGCAGTTTGGAGGAGTTGAAGCAGAGTGCATTGATGTGGGAGTAGAGAGCAGTTTGGAGGAGTTGAAGCAGAGTGGATTGGTTGAAGCAGAGAGCAGTTTGGAGAGAAGCAGAGGAGAGTTTGGAGAAGTGCTGCGGTGGGCTAAGAAGACCAAGACCCTGGGTAAAGGGACACCTGGTTTGTGCAGAGGGAGGGCAGGAAGCCCCACAAGCTGAAGGGCAGGAGAGGGACGTAGCCCAGGGGAAGGAACCGCTAGTTCTAGTGGTTTACTGCTATCCCTAGGGCCCCTGGGCTGGGACCCGCAGTAGACGGTGGGCCCAGGTCCCTCCCTCTCCTCTCCACTCCCCTCCTCTAGGACACTAGTGGGGCAGTTAATAGGAGCAAGAAATGGTGCCCTGAACCCCCCCCGCCCCAGAAGAGAAAGCGTGAGACCCATCGTAGTAGTGCCGGCAATCTGCCACAGTACCAATGACATAGGGAAGGATAGGAGAGAGGTCCTGGAGGCCAAATTTAGGCTGCTAGGTAAGAGACTGAAGTCCAGGACCCCCATAGTAGCATTCTCTGAGATGCTCCCAGTTCCGCGCACAGGGACAGTCAGACAGGCAGAACTGCAGGGTCTCAGTGCGTGGATGAGACGATAGTGTAGGGAGGAGGAGGGGTTTAGATTTATTAGGAACTGGGGAAACGTTTGGGAAAGGGGGAGCCTGTACAGGAAGGGTGGGCTCCACGTAAACCAAAATGGAACCAGATGGCTGGCACTTAAAACGAAAAAGGTTGTAGAACAGTTTTTAAACTAAGGGCTAAGGCAAAGCTGCCAGGTTCAGAAGAGCACGTGGTTGGGACACAGACATCCCTTAGGGGAGGATATCCACCGCACTGCAGCTGGGTGCCTGGCCAGCAGCCTCTGCGCTCTCTGCTCAGCCTTTACAGCTGGGCGGTGGGAGAATGCCCAATGCTAAGGGGTGGCTATGGGGGGACTAAAGCAAGTTTTGGGGTGGCTATGGCCCCCGCAACCCTCCCCCGCCCTTGGGGAGGGGGCATTCTCCTTGCGCACAAAGAGCACAGCCAATTCGGATTCACTCTGGTGCGGTTTCTTCTCACCTAATGCCCTCGCCTGTGTGCTGCTTTCCCGCAGGCACTTGGGGAGTGCGTGGGAATTGCAGGTTTTCTTGTAATGGGGAAACCTAGGCCCTGGTTCCCGCAGGAAAGCACCACGTGGGTGAGGGCATCGCAGCCTGGGAAGAAAAGGAGCCCACAGGTCTCTGCAGAATTGGAGGGGGGAATCAGTGGTCCAGACTTTCCATACGTCCAGGTCTATGCTAAAAACTTAAGTTGACCTATGTTAGCTCCCAGCCGGCCTGCCCGCTGGGGTCTCAACTCCCTGCTCCCAGTCAGGCCCAGCTGCCCCTCTGGTTCTCCACTCCCAGCCAGGTTGTCGCTTGGGCTACCCGCAAGGAGCCTGGTTGCTACCTGCACTCTCGGCTCCCTGTTTCCTGCTGGGAGCCCATCTTCACTGAGGCTCCCTGCTGGGAGCATGGCTGGCCCCCGGACTCTTGGCTGCACGCTCTTCACCGGGAACCCAGCAGCAGCCCTGACTCTGGGCACAAAGCTCCCCGCCCAGAGTAAAAAAATCCCAAAAAGAACAGAAATGTCCTCAGAGGCAGCTATTCCACGATAGTTATTTCATTCAATTTCCCAATTAATTGATTATAAGGACAGAAGGGACCACTGTCATCTTCTAGTCTGATCTGAATAAATTTAAACCTGGTTTGTATTGTTTTCGTTTGCACTTGCAATGGCTGGCCTAGATGCAGCTTGGGTACCGATTTAAGTATTGTGGGAAGGGATACAATCTACACCAGTGTAGCTAAAGCGGGTACAATGCTTGGTGTGGATACAGTTATACTGGTATAAAGGTGCCTTACACTGGTTTATGGTATTCCCAGTTTAAACACTTTTATAACAGTACAGCAGCATCCTCACTTGGGGGTGGGCGGGAATTGACCGTTTTCACCATAGCAGTATAGTAATGGTAACGTCTGTGTGTTGACAAAGCCTGAGAGGGGCAAGCTAACCCCATGTAGCCAGACTGAAAGCCGACAGCAGCGTCCATGCACATGGACTTGTCTTCACTAGGTTTTTTTTTAAATTGTCTGTTTTTTCACCTTGAGTTAATTGGTTGCCAGTTAAGTCGAGGCCATTAATCCCCCTTTGGACCCAATGCTGAAAAATGTTTCCTCAGAATGTCCTTTTCAGTGCTTGTTTTGTGTCTCTGAATTATTATTTACGTTTAAGCCTCAGATTTTGTCATGGATATTTTTAGAAAGTCATGGACAGGTCACCGGCAATATTGAAAAATTCGCGGAAGTCCATGACCTGTCCCTGACTTTTACTAAAAATATCCTTGACAAAATGGACTGGCTGGCCAGCTGCGTGTGGCTGGGAGCTCCAGGGTCCCCCTCTGAGCTGCGGGGGTCCCACTGCCTCCTGCGGTGGCCCAGAGCTGTGGGGGTTCCCCTTGCTGCCCACGGTGGGCAGCAGCCAGGAGCTGGGGGGGGGGGTGCCCCTGTGCTGCTCGCGGCAGAGGGGAGCATCGGGGGTGCCCCTGTGCTGCCCGCGGCGGAGGTGGCAGGGAACCCTGCAGCTCCCAGCCGGCGCTGGCTGAAGTCATGGAGGTCTTTGGAAGACACGGCTCCTTTGACTTCCCTAACCTCTGTGACTCAATCCCAGCTTTATTTATGATCAATAATTACTGGGTTATTAGTGCCCCGATCTTGCCAGCAGCTTCTGCCCATGCTTAGCATTACAGCTGTGAGTATCCATCCCCCATCGAAAGCAATACCCCTCCTTGATCTCTTGCTAACCCTCAAAGAGCTCCTTCAACCTTCGTCCATACCCCCACCCACAACCACCTCAGCACCTCTACTGCCCCCCTCCCCAGATACCCCCTTAATACCCTCTCCAGCACCCCTGGAGACTCCTAACATCCAAGAGTCTGCCCTACAGGACCCCCCCAAACCACCCAGCTATGAAAGCACGCAACTACTCCCCCAGCACCTGACAAAGCCCTGGCTGGGATGATTTAACTGGGACTTGGTCCTGCTTCGAGCAGGGGGTTGGACTAGATGACCTTCTGAGGTCCCTTCCAACCCTGATATTCTATGAGCACCTCTCAACCCTCCCCCAAAGCCATCTATCTCCAAGTAGCCACCAGCTCTCCCACAAGCACCCTGTACCCATCCAATCCCCCCTACTTAGCACCCACCTACCTTCTAGCTTCCCCAACCCCTCCTCACCACCCAGGAGCCCTAGCACCCACCTACCCTCCAGTATCTGAAGTCAGTGCTGCCCATGGAATATTTCTTTAAAGTGATGCTTTATTTTATTTTCACTTTGAAGGGCAGGCTCATGGGCAGACCCACGCAACACAGAGCTGCCCATTTCAGTTTGCCAGGGTTGTGTGTTTGTTCTTCTTCTAAACCGTGTCTGATGTCTGTGAGCAGTGAGTGCCGTCCCACGCCGGCCACCCAGCACCACCTGGGCCATCAGGGCACATGGACTCTCCTGTGCTGGGCGAGGTGCGAGTTCTGGCTGAAGCCCCTCCCACGCTCGTGGTATGTGAAGGGGTGCTCGCCCGTGTGCATGCGCTGATGCCCGATGAGCTTGGAGAGAGCTCGGATGAAGCTTTTCCCACATTGGGGGCATTTGTTGGGCCTCGCTCCTCTGTGGCTGAGGCAGTGCACCTGCAGGTTGGACCTGGAGACGAAGCTCTTCCCACATTGGTGGCAAAGATGCGGCCGGCAGACTGTGCGGGCCCCGCGCTTGAGAACATTGGAGCTTCCGGTGACGCTCTTGGCGGTCTCGGTGCAGGCATGGGCCATGCAGCGGTGCATGATGGAGTTGCTCTGACAGCGAAACTGGCTGCAGTCAGGGGACCAGTAGGGGCGCTCCCCCCATGTGCGGGGCCTGGTGCTTGATCAGATTGTAACCCTGGCTGAACTGCAGCCTGCAGGAACTGCACTGGAATGGCTTCTCTACAGAACGGTTCCTCCGATGCATCTGCAGGGCCGAGGTGGTGAGGAAGCTTTTACCGCATTTGGGGCAGCGGTGGCACTGCTCCCATGTGCTCAGCAGCTGTGGGGAGGGGACATGGGGCAGCGCCACCCTCTCGGGAGCTTCCTACTGCCACCACCTCAGCTCCTTGCCACCTCTCGTGGCCCTGACGCTGGCTGGAACACAGGAAAGCCAGCCATGAGGGGTTGTCTAACTCGGCCTAGGAACCTTCCACCATTATAATAGCCATCTTTGTAGTCTTGCCTGTGGCAAGGCATTCTGGGAAGCTTCATCCACCATGGCAGCCATTTTACGAGCCCTACCTGTGACAAGGCATGCTGGGAAATACAATCCACCATGACAGCCATCTAAACAGCCTTGTCTGTGGCAAAGCATGCTGGGAGAATATAGTATAAAAAGAAATCCCCTTTCGGCTGCCTACGAAGAAGACTGAACTGAAGTGCCCAGGGTGGAAGTCATAGTTTTGGAGCGAAATCCAGCCATTTTATAGCCAGCTATCAGAGCAGGGGCAGGACTCATCAGGGAAGGGGAGCACAATTTGGACCTTCTCAGTGGGCCAGAGAAACCCACTCCTGTCCCTTATTTAACCTTCCATTCTACTTGGGTCAATCACACATAAACCCCTGAGCCCTCTGGACTCAGCCAAACAGCCCGGATTGCCCTAAACCAATGGAAAAAACATGGAATGGGGCATTCGGGAATTACAGCTGCTAGACCAATATATTTGATGCCATTCCAACCCTTCCCCCCCGGCACCATTCCTGTAGTGGTATTTTTAGACTACAGTTCTTAGGGCAGCGCTTTGTCTTCTGGTCCAGTATTTGTGCAATGTCTGGAGTGACAGGGCCCTGCAATGACACCACATGCAAAATATCACAATAATAAGTAAATAACTTGCCAGCACAAGTTACTTTCTTTTAATGCACCTAGTGAGCCAGGGCACTGACTCTCTCTCTGAGGCTCAGTTCCCCACCTATAAAACAACCAAAATAATCCTTCCTTTTGTATTGTCTATTTAGAGGGTAAACTCTGTGACAGGGACCGTCTCTCACTGTGTGTCTGGGCAGCGCCCAGTGCAATGGGGCCCCGATCTCAGGCACTGTATGTCTATGCAGCACCCGGGCACAATGGGGCCCTGATCTGAAGTTAACCATACTATAATAATTTGAAGGGGATGTGGCACGCCATTTTTGTGGGGGACAGAGATTGAGCTGTTAGACACAGCTTAGAAATCCCCATCGAGTAGCTGCTTCCTGGCTTTGTGCTCAGACAGTCCCCGATACTCTCCAAACTGTGTAGAAAAATTTTCCTGCAAATTTGCCTGCCCAACCGTGGAACCAAAGCTGTTAGACTATAATTAGAGCTGAGTGAATAACTGATTTTGTAGTTCACAGGCTCAACCAAAAAATCCCCTCCCCACAAAAAAGTGTGTGTTAGTTTTGAACCAAAACTGTTTTTTTTTTCCAAATTTTTTGATCAAACTGGAGAACTTGAAAAAATTTGGTTTCAAATCTACAGAAACCTTTTGGCTGGCATAACACTGATTTTTTTAAAAAGTGTTTTGTTTCAGTTGTTTTTGGGTGTTTTTCACCCTTTTCTTTTTTTAAATTGGACAAACTTCAGAAAAGTAGAAACGAAACATTTCAAAATGGTCACCTCAACACCTTGAGAGGTTGTTTTTGTTTTTGTTTTAAGTGTTTCCCATGGTTTTTTTTTCCAGCTGAAACTACTAATTGAATTCAACCCAAATTCAGGAATAGTTTCGGAGCCACAAAAAATGCATTTTTAGTGAAAATTGTATTTGTCCAAAAAATGTCACCCTGATCTAGTTACAACACCCCTTGGCAGAGGGGCTGGCGCTGCTAGCTACGGAAAGGCAGCTGGGGACATGACGGTCTCTCCGGAGGGACCGGCTGGGAACAGAATACGAGTGGGAGAGCTGCATCCCAGTTCTGTGTTCGGGATTATGGTGGGTCCGAGTTGATCCAATGTTTCTTACCTGTAGTATGGCACCTTTTAGGGGTGGGCAGGGGATCCGGGACCCACGGCGCCTGCCCTTGCTCCATGCAGGAGATTACATCTGGCTTGGGAATGTGGAACCCTGTGCGTGGGGGAGAGAAAGGACAGAGGTGACATGGGTGGGGTTCTCGGCACAGGGGGAGGTGTGATCCCCATGGGAGGGAAGCAGCGGCTGGGACTCACTGGGAATAGTGGGAAGGGTGACCCCTGCTGGAGAGCCTGAGATCAGGGCATGCACAGGGAAGCCACGTTCTCAGGGAGGCTGTGGGTGTGTAGTAGCAGCAGGGGGTGGGCAGGGTAGTGCCTCCTTTCTCCCCTACCCTGACGGCAGCCTGGCCAAGGGCCGGTACCAGAGCCCATCCCCAAGAACAAGGACAGGCAGATGTGGCAGCCCCCAGGAAGGGATTTACACCAGGCAGGTCCATTCCTGGATCTTCTTTTAGATAGGAAGTGACAGCGTCTCTGTGACAGGCGCTGCACACTAGGCACCAGGGGGCTGACCCCATAGAAATAAAGGGAATCGAAGAATGTGCCCATCCAGCCCGGCCTCCTGCCTAACCCAGCCAAAGAATCTCTCCCAGTGATTCCTGCCTCTGGCTCAGTAAACTCCTGGCTGAGCTGGAGCGGGGCTTTGGGACAGAGACGCCCCATCTCCACTGACAGACTCCCAGTGAGGGAGAATCCACCCTGTCCCGAGGGGAGCTCTCCCAATGTTCATTCCCCTCCCAGATAAACACTGGTCCCCAATTCCCAGCCAGAATTCATCTCCCATCTGCTCCCAGTCAGACCCTGCCTTTGTCTGGATGTTAAACAGCCCTCTCTTCCCAGCTGTCCCCTCCCTGTGTTGGTGCTTACAGGATAGGATCACATCACCTCTTAACTCCTCTGGGACAAACTAAAACATACCGAGCTCCTTCAGATTCTCCCTGGGCTGTGGCTTCCCGGGGCCGAATCCCAGGCACCAGGAGCTGGCCCAGACCTTCCCCCGAGACACACAGCCCCTTACCCAGCGACTGGAGGCTCCAATAGTTCTCCAGCATGACGTCCCTGTACAGCTCCCTCTGGTCCTCATCCAGCAGCTCCCACTCCGCCTCCGTGAAGGTCACAGCCACGTCCTCAAACTGCACCGGCCCCTGCAGCCCCCAGGACTCTCCTCTCAGTGCTGGCTGCTCCAGGGACCCTTGCCCCTCCTCCGTCGCGGGTCGGGGAGAGGAGTTGAGCTCAGGCAGCAGCGCTGGAAATGCTGACGGAAGGAAACAGAGCTGGGTATGGCTCAGCTGGAGGCTGACGAGGGCGAGCGGTCCCGGCACCCAGGACTCCACTCTGCAGCGAGGGCAGAATCCAGGGTGGCTGGGGACAAGGATGGGCTGTGAGAGGACGGGGCCACATAGGGGTAGTTGGGAGGGAAGGCAGGGCAGATGCAGATGCAGCCTGGGATAACGTGGCAGGTAGTGGGGTGGGACTCAGGACGCCTGGATTCAATTCCTGGCTCCACCACCATGGAGCTGCTGTGTGACCCTGGGTACCTCACTGCGCCTCTGTTTCCCCTCCCAACTTTTGTCTGTTTAGACATGAGTTTTTCAGGGCAGGGACTGTGTGCGGTGCCTGGCACGACGGGGCCCCAATCTTCGTCGTATGTGTCCGTGCAATGCCTGGCGCAACAAGGTCCCCAGTCATTGTGTATCTGTGCCGTGCCTAACATGACGGGGCCCTGATCCTGTTGGGGGTGCTGCTGTAACTCAGACAAAGGAGGAGACTCCCTGCTCAGGGGTGGGACACGGGGCTGATCAGTTAAATCCCCTCCCTGCACTGACACCAGCAGACCACTGAATTGTCCACAATGTGGCCACAGCATTGCGGCCTGCCTGAACCAGCCTGTGCCCTCCATATGCCCAACTCTGGTCACTCCCCTCCCTGTCCCTTGTCAGCCCCCCGCATTCTGCCCCATACCTATTTCCTGGAGGGGCTGGGGCGCCGCTCTGGGGACATGTGGTGCATTGTTCTGGGGTCCTGGAGGTTCACCCTGTCCTGCATCCTGGGATACACACTCAGGATGGGGCTGCAGCCATTTCAGCTGGAAGCCAGGATATTCCCATAATGCCCCAGGGGATGCCATCTTCTCTGAGTTCTCTTCCTTGACGTTCACACCCACCACGACCTGGGAAAGAGCCAAACATGTCAACGTGGAGCTGGGGCTTGGCACCCTCTAGGAAGAGCTGGGTCTGAGAGGGGAGATGGCAGGGAATATCCCACTGAGATATGGAGGGGACACAGACCCCAGGGCCAGCAGGGGGCGCTGCAGGGGCTCATGGGAGAGAGAGGCCAATAGTCCTGGCTTGAGCCAGTCTGTGTCTGTCAAAGCTTCCCCCAGACACAGCTCTGCCCATGCCCCTCATTCCCGATCTGCAGCCATCCTTCTATCCCAACCCCGGACACAAGTGGATTGAGCTAACTCTGGAATAAGAGTGTCCACACGTAGACTTAATCAATAGTTAATCCGTTTTATGTTCACCCACCCACCCCCCACATATACCACTTTATTCTGGATTATTTACATGTCTAGGCAAGCCCTAACCTCTCACTCGATGGCATTTTTTGCAGCCATTAAATCATTTTTGGAGCTCTTCTCTGCACCCTCTCCAATTTTTTCAACACCCTTTTTAAAAACACTGACACAAGAATTGGCTGCAACATCCCAGTATCAGTCTCACGAATGCCATATACACAGGTGAAACCACTTCCCTGCTCCTCTCCTGTTTATACATCCAAGGGTCACATAAACCCTTTCTGCCACAGCATCACACTGGGAGCTCTTGTTGAGTTGCTCGTCCACTGACCCATAAATCCTTTTCAAAGTCACTGCTTTCCAGGATACAGTTCCTCATTCTGGGGCAAGGCCTGCCTTCCTTGTTCCTAGATGTATAACTTTGCATTTGGCTCGATTGAAATCCAGGTCACTCTGTATAACTATTCTGTCCTCATTATTTATCACTCACCAATCTTTGGGTCACCTGCATATTTTGTCAGCCGTGATTTTGTATTTACTTCCAGATCATTAATGAAATGAAAGCGCTGGACCAATGCCTGCAGAACCCCATGAGGAACACCGTCATTCAGTAAGGATTCTCCATTAATGACTGAGATCTATCAGGTTTCAGAGTAACAGCCGTGTTAGTCTGTATTCGCAAAAAGAAAAGGAGTACTTGTGGCACCTTAGAGACTAACCAATTTATTTGAGCATAAGCTTTCGTGAGCTACAGCTCACTTCATCCACAGTATGCATCCGATGAAGTGAGCTGTAGCTCACGAAAGGTTATGCTCAAATAAATTGGTTAGTCTCTAAGGTGCCACAAGTACTCCTTTTTCTTTTTGAGATCTATCAGTCAACCAGTTTTTAATCCACTTAGTGTGTAATTTACGGATATGGTATAGGCTGAATTTTATGTCAGAACGTTGGACGGCACGAAATCAAATACCTCTTACCGAAGTCTACGTCTATTACATCTACACAGTTAGCTTTTTTGACCAAACTTGCCACCTCATTAAAGAATGAAATCAGATCTGACAAGACCCATTTTCAATAAAAAAACCACGATGACTTGCCTTAGCTATAATCCCATCCTTTAATGCTTTATCTGACATTATTTTCCATTCCATTCCATTATTCTGCCTAGGATTGACGTCAGGGTAACCCAGGTTGTCCAACTTGCCCTTTTTAAATATTGGCAGGACATTAGCTCTCTTGCAGTCTTCTGGGTTTTCCCCAGTATTCCAAGACGTATTAAAAATGAACAGCAGCAGGCCACAGATCTCCTCACTCACCTGTTTCAGGACTTCTGAGTGTAAGCTATCTGGGCCTGCTGACTTTTAAAAGTTTATTCCTACTCATTTTTTTTTTTTAACGTCCTCCTTGGTTACCGACAGTCTAGAAAGTATTCCAGCATTGTCATACGATCAGGGTTGCCAACTTTCCAACTGTTAAAAACCGGACACCCCTGCCCCACCCCCGATGCTCCGCCTCTTCCATGAGGCTCCGCCCCCTACCCCGCCTCTTCCCCCTTGCTCCTCTCCCCCTCCCACCCTCCATGACTCACTCTGCCCCTCCACCCCCCGGGACTCACCTGCCACCCGCAGAGCTGGGCTGGGAGAAGCTCACATGGAGCCTGCCTGTCTGCCCAATCAGGGGACAGCGGCTGGGCTCTGGCTCGGAAAAAAAAGCATAGTTAGCACCCGCAGAGCCTTTTAACACTCCCCTTTCCCATTCTCTCTCTTCAGTGTCCCACTGTACTGAGCTTTTCCTGATTTCACTAAGGCTACACTACACTACCACGTATGTCAGCAAAACTTATGTTGCTCAAGGGTGTGGAAAAAAATCACCCCCCCAAGTGACATAAGTTTCACTGCCATGAGCGGTAGAGTGCTTTATGTTGGCGGGAGAGCTCTCTCCCATCAGCACAGAGCGGCTACACAAGAGATCTTATATGCATTGGTACAGCTGTGCCACTGTAACATCTCAAGTGTGGACATGGCCTTAATCTCCCCACTGACTTATAATGAAATTAGAGTTTGGTAACATAGTACACAGGAAAATGATGGTGAGATTTTATTCTTTGATCTGATCTGTGCAATAGTATTTGCATAAACCCAAGGTAGATGTAAATGTTTCCAGGCATAACAAAAAAACATTATACGTTTATCCATTCTGTTCTACTGGAACCTAATCACTTATCAAGTCTAAAGGACGTACGCAAAACCTTTCAAACCTCACCGTCTAAAATTAGGCACCTCAATTGGACACTTTCATAAAGCTAAGTCGGTTTTCCGTGGTGCTGAGCACCCACAAAACCTCTGAAAACCAGGTTGCTTTTCTGCGTGTGCTTTAATATACGGTTAGGTGCCAAGTTGTACATTTTTGGACGTCACCAGATGCTGTATAATCATTTCATACAACCTTTATATCTTCTTTATACTTCACGAGACATTAAAAAACAAAAACAGTGCAAGGAACTCCCTAGTATAGCCACAAAGAACTTTCATGAGAATAGCGATTTAAAACCTAACTAAATTTATACTTCTGATATTTTCTTGCCGCTCCCACAAGCTCCTTAGCCGCTTCCGTCTTCAAAAATCCAGCAAACTCGGCACATGTCATTTGATAGTTGAAGTGCACGAATAGCTCAGCTTTTGCCACGTCCACTTGGAGCCGATTCCTTTTGTCGGTCCGCAAGTTCTTCATAACCCTGAAAATGCCTTCCACAAACGTGTTGCTGGGTGGGATAGCAAGCACGTGCTGCACAATTTTAAGTAAGTTCGGGGCCTCGCAGCGCTTAAAGAATTCTACCCACACCTCGGAGACATTGTGGGGCTCTTGTGACTGCCGACGCAGTGTCGATTCAGCAGAATTTGTCAAACTCTTTAGGGTCGGTAGCACATCATTCAACGTACACATTTCTGTAAATAGTTCATCTCCGTCCACTTGAATGCCCAAGCTTGTCGTCAAAGCACACAGTTCGTCTAGCTCAAGAGGTCTGTCCAGATTGAGGGGCGCACACAACTTATAGAAAGAGTTTTCACTGAAATCAAACCACTTTTCCAGGTACTGTACCATGCGTGTGTAAGCCCGTTGGGCATCTCCAACAAATTTATTCTGCTTGTTAGGTGGTAGTTTCTTCAAGAACTGTGTCACCTTGTACCCATAGAATCCTCTCTCTTGTCGATTCTGAATCTCTCTCCTCAGCTTGTTGAATTTAGTATACAGTTCAGTTACCTGAACATAATCACTCTCAAGAACCTTTATGGTGTTGTTAAATTGGTTCATAATGTTGTGCACAAAATAGATGTACAGCTCGGGAAGCGTAAGAGTTTCATCGTTGGACACTGCATGCTCTTGCTCAGAAAGGAAGGCCCATATTGCACGGCACACATTTTCCTCTCCTTTGCTCACAAAGTAAGATTTGAGTGCTGGCCAATTCTTCAGTAACCTGTCTACTGCAGTGAAAAGGGTCAGAAAACGTGTAGATATATGGGGTAAGATTTCTGAATATTCTGTCCCCATGAAGTCAAAGAACTCTTTAAGTTCACTAATATTCTTTTCACTGGACGAGAATTCACTGAAAACATTGATGACCAAGTGCTCTACATCATAAGAGAGCATTTTCAAGCCATGTTTCGCCGTATTGTGTAGTATGTGAGCACTGCAATGGCCTGGCACAAGGTTTGGTAAATCCAACATTCGTTTTAGGTGCACGAAAACAGACTTGTGTTTTTCAAAATTAACAGATGCATTGTCTGCTCCATACGCCACAATTCGATTATGTATCAGACCGGCATTTTGAAGACAACTTTTTAAGTTGTTTGCGATTGCCTCTGATGTTTCGTCTGCATCCTCTAAAAAGTCTATGATACACATGCAGCTTCCCTTATCTTTATTAAAGTAGCAGACGGCAACTGGGAATAATTTTGTGTTCCCTTTATTAGAAGCATCCATCGCTATTGAGAACGATGTTGATCCAATGTCTTGCAAAGCCAGTTTCAATGAATGGGGGGCTAATACTTTCTCGATCAAAACCTCCACTTTTGTCCTTCTGCAGTGAATTTTGGAAGCTATCTTGGAATCAGTGAAAATGGAGCAGTACAGCGTACTTCCGCAATCTTGAGAACGGTAGCTGTGCTGGTGTTTAACTCCATGATATGTTAGAAGCAATTCAGCTGTGCACATGTGTTCTTCTTCAGAGGTATCAGCCTTTACGAAGAATTTATCCATAGTACTAGACCGTACCTGTGCTCGTACTTTGATTTTGTGACCCGGTGTCTCCGCATGATGCTTGATAGCTTTTACAGAATCAAACTTAACCGTGAATTGAACACGACAAATAGAACAATACCCCGAGTCTTCACTTGCCTTCATAAGCCAATTCCGATATGCTGGGAGTTGCAACCACTTGTCTTTAAAAGAGCACAGCCTGCGAATCTTTCTCTTTTCGGGTGCCGCCATTTCACCTCGCACTAGTCTGACTGCAGCACAGTTTAGCCACCAGATAAAAGAACATCGACTGCGGATGCTGCGATGTTAACAACGTAGCTGACCGCTGAAGCCTGCTGGCTAGGCACTTAACTCTTTAAAGGCCAGTTGCTCCCCTCTGCTTGTGGTTGCACACTAAAAAAGTTAATTCAAAGAGTCAATCAAATATGTTATTCTGACAGATATATATTCTAATTTCAGGTATGATTTGTTACAGGACACTAGAAGAAGATAGAAAATTGCAGTACCTGGACTTTTGGAGTCTGGTCAATACTTCTGACCAGAGACTGCCCAGGTCCCCTTAATACAGAACTATTATATTATATCATCCTCTATATTTTGTCATAAGCTATTTTTCAGTGGAGCTAAAGTTAACAGAGGTGTTTTGACCAGTTTCTGCAAGGATATCTCTGCATATTTGCATCCTGGCTGGGATGATTTAATTGGTGTTGGTCCTGCTTTGAGCAGGGGGTTGGACTAGATGACCTTCTGAGGTCCCTTCCAACCCTAATCTTCATATGATTCTATGAGCACCACTCTGGGAACAGCACTAACTGGTGCAGCTAGCACATCAAACCTAAGACTGCACGCTTACAGTGTCACCATTTTTCATGTTTGGGAGAGTATTATTAAGCAGTGACAAACTGATGTGAAAACTATAAGATAACAATATAATTTACATTTGATACCAGCTGCTCTCCAGATTAACAAAACAAGACACTACCATGTTGATATATTAAGTCGACTGTATTAAGATAATATATTCTGAAATTTATTTTAACCTTTCAAACAATAAAAAACCCACCCAGAAGAGAGAATGCAAAGAATTTAGTTCATAATCCAACACCACATCCCCATCACAGACAATGTTTATATTTACAAATCAGTTACCTGGCATTCCTTAGAGTACACAGTTCTGTCAAAAAGGTGATTCTCAGGGATCATCTTCATTTTTCTGGACTACATTGACTCTTAACACACGGCATCCATTGTTCAAACCTTTGCTGAGTGTTGTGTCAGAGAAATCAATCGTGGCACAGTGGGGTGGAGGACAGTCCCCAGAGCAAGGGGCTGGGGTGGGGACAATCAGGGCACAGCAGGGTGTGCAGGGGGTGGGGTCGGACCTCAGAGTGAGGGTCTGGGGCTAGGGTTGCCAACTTTCTACTTTCCCTCCCCAGGCCCCATTCCACTTCTTCCCTGAGGCCCTGCTTCTTCCCCAAGCCTCCCCCCATCATTCCTCCCCCCCCCCCCATTGCTTGCCCCCCTCCCCCACTCACCTGCCACCTGCAGAGCCACGCCGGGAGGAGCTGATAGGAAGCCTGGCTGCCCAATCAGGGCACAGCAGTGGCTGCTCTTCCCCTTCTGGGCAGCCCCAGTACCCAGCCTACTTCAGTCTGCTGGAGGCTGGAACCACTTCTCTCCGTCAACAGCTGAGCAGCTCCCCCAGGTAGCAGCAGCTGCTGCTCTTGCCGCCCTGTGCGCGGAGAGGCTGCCTGCGGTTACACCGATAACCGGACGTTGAGTGTCCGGTCCCCTTTTCGACTGGACAAAACGGGACCCCTGGCAGTTCTACATACCGTACAATTACAATACTCCATGGAGCGTCTTTCCAAGGGCAGAGCAGAAATGCCCATTGAGCCCTTCTGCCTTCGCTGCACCATCATCACTCACAATTTCCCCATCTCCAGCCAGCGCCCTGCTTTGCTTCCCGATAGACTGAGCCCCCTGCCCCGGAGCTCTCCTGCGGCCCGGACCTGGCTCAGCTGGGGGGGGGGGTTTCCGGTTCCAGCCCCGGTTGGGCTCCGAGCCCCACCCCCGGCCCTGCAACCCCCGATTTCCTGCCTCTGCGGCTGTTTCTCCTCCTGCGCTCAGAGGGGGACTCGCCCCCGTACGCCCAAGCCAGCCCCGGAGGGACCCAGGTGTCCGGGGGGGGGGGGCGTGGAGGGGTTGGCACAGGAAGGTCCCTCCATTTTCCGTCTCTCTGTAAACACGGCCTGCTTTCCCCAGGCACCGAAAGATTTAGGCGCCTCCTCCACGCTTTTTAACCCTTCAGCTTCCCGATTTGGGGAAAGTGTGCGCCATTGCACCATTGCGGGGGGGTTTGCTGGAATCCCCAGCTCCTGGAGTCACGCGATCACGGGGGACTCCCCCTGCCACCCCCAGCAAAGAGAAAGGGCGTTTTGTAGCCCTGGTGGTTGCAGAGTAAAAATGTGAACATTTCACCCATGCTGCCTGCAAATATACACCATATTTCCCAAAGGGAAAATAGGACACCGCCGTGGGGCTAGTCCTCCCCCTCCCCCAGTGCAGGGCTGGCCCGAGCCCTGCCTGCCCCTTGCCCGAACCCCTGCATGGGGCGGCATGGCCACTTGCATGGGTGGTGGGTGAAATTTCTCCTGGGGTAGGCTCCTGTCCCCTGGCTTTTTCCACCGTTGGCCGCACCCACACTCCTCACCGCCCCCACCCGCACCACTTGCTGTGTCCCTCCTATTCTCCACCCCTCTCCCCTGTGGGCACCGGGGCATTTGTCCCATTTGCTCTTGATGATCAAGTTGGCAAGAGCAAATGGGACAAATGCCCACTTTTGCCGGAGAAGTTGGGACAGCCAGGACAGGGCTTAAAAAATAGACTGTCCCAGTCAAAAAAGTGACATATGGTCACCCTATGTAGATACTCTGAAACCAGCAGATACTGCTAGGCGGGGGACATTATCCCCAGTGCCTCTATTGTTGCCTGGAGTAGCAGCATGGCCAACTCTCTCAATACGATAGGATGTTTTCCTCAAAGTCCCAGCTCCTGGAATCCCGTGATGACAGGAGATGCTGCTTTTTGGAAAAATCAGGTTCTACCAGTGCTGCCTTGGGGTGGCAGGGAGGGGAAAGGGACGGTTTAGTTTGCCCCGGAGAGCCCCTATTTGAGAGGGCATCCAAACCGAGTGGCATTGCGTCCTGGTGCAGGAGGTCACAGTGCTGTCCAGGTTTTGCCCAGCTGCCCCTCGTTCATGACACAGCCCCAGCCCCACAGGATGGGAGCCACCGCTGCAGGATGAGCGCAGAACAGGCTTGCTCCCAAGCCACCCCTCCTCTGGGGCCTCCCTTCAGAGTTCTTCCCATCTCCCCAAAAACCTTTGTGCAGCCCTTGTTTCTAGCTCTCATGGTTGGGGAGAAAAGCTTGGAAACATGACCTGAGTGTGGAAGCCTCAACACTCAGAAACCATAGGCCACAGAAACACCCCACACTTCTTGTTTTTAAGATAATTGCATAATTTGGTGGGGGGCCTGAACGCCTGATTGTTCAGTGTCAGGATTGGCCAGGCCGCCAAAAGGTCCTTGAAAACTGATTTGTCTCTGTGGAACCCCATTCCTTTCTCCTAGAATATCCAGAATGTTCTTTCCTACAGGGGACAGGATTTTCCACTACATACTCAGACTGTGAATGCTTTGGGAAAGACACCTGCTCTTTGTGTTTGTAGCGAGCCTAGCCCTGAACCACACCTGCGGCCTCTAAACCTACTGCAATATCAATAAATATTAATAATAAGACAAGGACTGGCTGGAAAATACCAATTTTTTTCACAAGAAATTTAAAAAAAAGTCAAAATTTCCAGCCATTCCCTCCCTTTCCCGCCCAGTTTTTCAATGCAAACCGCCAAACCTTTTCATTTTTGGAAACCACATTTTGTCGGGTTTTTTTATTTGAAACTGAATATCAAAAAATTTTACCCAACAGTCTTATTACTGGGCACTGAAATTTTCTACCTTTAAAAAAAAATTACTGAAAACTGAAGAGACTTTCCATTTCAAATAGCAATTAATTAACTAGTTTAAAAATCAGTTTTCATTAAAATTTTTTATTACAAATTCCAGTTTTGGGGTATCTGGCCCCATTGATGCCAATGGAGCTATGGATGATTGACACCAGCTGGGGATTTGGCCTTATTGGTTCCAAAGGAGTGATGGCCAATTCACACCCAGTCGGCATCTGGCCCACTGACATCAATGGTGCTACAGCTGATCTGGCCCATTGGCTCCAGTGGAATAACAGCTGATTCACACCAGCAAGGGTTGTGGTTGTGTCTAGGCACTAATAATCCCCGTTCAGGGACACACTCTCTGCCCTTCTTTGTGCCTCCTGCCCCATGCCCCCTCCTCCTGCACAATCTGCCCGCTCCTGGTTGCCAGTTTTGGTTGGACGTATTCCTGGAGGTTTCATCACACGACATGATCTTTAATAATGCCTGGAGGCTCCAGCAGCCCTAACTGGGAACGCCCTCTGCACAGAAAGCTGCAGGAAGGACAAAGTTCACTTTGCTGGCTTCACCTTGTCCTGGGAGCTTTTGCCATAAGCTTGGAGCTCTGACCTGAGCACATGGCCCAGGCTTTCGGGGAGGTAAAGAATTCCATTTCTCCTCCTTGCCCTTCTCTTTCCGTCTGCCTTATTCCTGTCTTCCACCCTTCCCCCTGCCACTCTCAGTCTTCCCCACATTATTTCTGTCTCCCGCCCCGGCTTGTCCCTTTTGTGCTGGTGGGACCCCCTTGCTGGTCACTGTATGTGACAGGTGCGGTCCCCTGCTGGGCCTAATGCACAGCAGATGTGAGCCTGTTACAACCTCAGCTCCAAACTCTGGCCCTTTTGCTCTAGCTGGGGAGGTTGGTGTTTTCAGTTCGGCACAGTCCTGCTCCTTCCCCCCCCGCCCCCAAGCCAGACAAGATGGCCGCGGTTGTGCTTGCTGTCCTGGCAGGTAGGGGAACGATCCTGTATTCTCTGTGGGCACTGCCCCATCCAGCCCCAGGGCTGTACGAGCTGTGTCAGAGGAAGACGGCACTGCTGACTTGAGGAAGGACCCCATAAATCAGGAGACCTCAAAAAAAATAATTAGTCTATTTGTCCTCTAGGGTCAGTGCCATGTAGGGTCATCATGTTTCTGTCAGCTGACTCTTAAACTCTTAACTGACGCTTAAAAACGCAACCGGAGATTCCCCCATAATCCGGGGAGTGCAAGAGTCAGGGTTTGAAAAAAAGCATTCAATCTTGTGAGAGCTGGCAGCGCTGGGAAAGGGCAAGTGCCGTAGCTGGCATCCTGCCCAACCACAGCAGCCTGCAGAGCCAAAAGCATGAGTCTGTTGCACTCCTGTTGGGAGGGGAATGATGGTCCAGTGGTTTGGGTGCTGCTATCTTGGGACCCGCTGACTTGGGTTCAATTCTTGCTCTGCTACAGGTTCCTCGGATGGTCTTGAGCAAGTCAGTGAACTGTTCTGGGGGCAACAGCTGTGCCTTGCCTCACGGGGGGCTGTGAATATCACTACAATGCTGTTTTATAGATTTTAAGGCCAGAAAGGACCATTAGATCATCTAGTCTGACCTCCTGCATAACCCAGCCCTGAGAATCTCACCCAGTTACCCGGTATTGAGCCCAATCACTTAGATTAGACTAAATCATTTCAGTCTTCGGGAGATTAAATAGCTGAGTGTCCCAGGCAGAGAACAGTTGAGACCAAGGGGCCCCTGAGCCCCCTGCAATGGCAGGGAATTGATTAGGTGAGAAATGCCCATGTGGTCTTGGTAGGTGATTCATGCTGCAGAGGAAAGTGAAAACCCCCAAGATCCCTGCTAATCTGACCTGGGGAACAGTCCAGTCAAGGAATCAATCCTGAAGCACTTACACGAGAGGAAAGTGATCAGGAACAGTCAGCATGGATTCACCAAGGGTAGGTCATGCCTGACTAATCTAATCGCCTTCTATGATGAGATTACTGATTCTGTGGATGAAGGGAAAGCAGTGGATGTATTGTTTCTTGACTTTAGCAAAGCTTTTGACACGGTCTCCCACAGTATTCTTGTCAGCAAGTTAAAGAAGTATGGGCTGGATGAATGCACTATAAGGTGGGTAGAAAGTTGGCTAGATTGTCGGGCTCAACGGGTAGTGATCAATGGCTCCATGTCTAGTTGGCAGCCGGTGTCAAGTGGAGTGCCCCAGGGGTCGGTCCTGGGGCCGGTTTTGTTCAATATCTTCATAAATGATCTGGAGGATGGTGTGGATTGCACTCTCAGCAAATTTGCGGATGATACTAAACTGGGAGGAGTGGTAGATATGCTGGAGGGCAGGGATAGGATACAGAGGGACCTAGACAAATTGGAGGATTGGGCCAAAAGAAATCTGATGAGGTTCAATAAGGATAAGTGCAGGGTCCTGCACTTAGGACGGAAGAACCCAATGCACAGCTACAGACTAGGGACCGAATGGCTAGGCAGCAGTTCTGCGGAAAAGGACCTAGGGGTTACAGTGGACGAGAAGCTGGATATGAGTCAGCAGTGTGCCCTTGTTGCCAAGAAGGCCAATGGCATTTTGGGATGTATAAGCAGGGGCATAGCGAGCAGATCGAGGGGCGTGATCGTTCCCCTCTATTCGACATTGATGAGGCCTCATCTGGAGTACTGTGTCCAGTTTTGGGCCCCACACTACAAGAAGGATGTGGATAAATTGGGGAGAGTCCAGCGAAGGGCAACAAAAATGATTAGGGGTCTGGAACACATGACTTATGAGGAGAGGCTGAGGGAACTGGGATTGTTTAGTCTGCAGAAGAGAAGAATGAGGGGGGATTTGATAGCTGCTTTCAACTACCTGAGAGGTGGTTCCAGAGAGGATGGTTCTAGACTATTCTCAGTGGTAGAAGAGGACAGGACAAGGAGTAATGGTCTCAAGTTGCAGTGGGGGAGGTTTAGGTTGGATATTAGGAAAAACTTTTTCACTAGGAGGGTGGTGAAACACTGGAATGCGTTACCTAGGGAGGTGGTAGAATCTCCTTCCTTAGAAGTTTTTAAGGTCAGGCTTGACAAAGCCCTGGCTGGGATGATTTAGTTGGGATTGGTCCTGCTTTGAGCAGGGGGTTGGACTAGATGACCTCCTGAGGTCCCTTCCAACCCTGATATTCTGTGATTCTATGATTCTATTCTATGATTCCTTCCTGCGCATGGGAGCAAGATCCACCAGCCACATAGCTAGATAGCGTTCTTCAGACAGCCTCAGACCACTAGTCTGTCCTGTCTCCAGCTATGGACAATCCCTGATGCTTCAGAGAAAGGGGGATGGAGAGGAAATGAAGAATACATCTGGCCAAACTGTGCATGGAGACAAATAATTCCTTCCTGACCTCCTCAGTAGCTGTAACCCTGAAGCATGATATTTGATTACAGCCATTGTCTTAGTGCAGAGCTGTATGTGTTGTGAACATGTTGAGGGCAGTGCAGGCAATCCTGTTCTCCCCATGGGCCATGAAGGAAGGGGATTAGCACAGGGACTCATAAAGATAGTGAGGCAGCCAACACTGTGGTAATGGGGTCCATATAGCTAGAGCTAAAGTGGCTGGGCTGTAATAGACTCATGCCTTGCACTGACTGGTGGGTTACACATGCAGGATAACACACCTTCAGAGGAAGTTTCCTCTCCCTAGGTAGAATTTGGGTCTCTATAAAGCAAGCTTGATTGGATCCCTAAAATAGCTCTTGGGTTTGTGTGGTATATTGAGGACTGTGTTTTCATTGCAAGCTATCACTTTAAGAATGTTTTTTTTCCTGATCCTGTTTGCAGACTAAGGGGCTCTAGAGGGGAGTGTGTGATCAGTCAGTCTGCAGCCTGCCAGCCAAGAGCAAGGTGGATGAATTGGGCCTCACTGCCTTAGGGAGCAGCCTGCTTTGTCTCTCTCTGCTTTGAGATTCTTGAGGAGTGTTATTCTGAATTCTAGGAATTAAAGTAGCATCACGTTGCAACCTTCCAGCAAGAGAGTTGTATATTTTTATCTCATTTCTGTGCGTGTGCCATGAACATAAGCACTCTGTTTTACAGGGCGTTGCCATATAGCAGCATCATGGCCTCAGCAAACCCTGTGGAGAGACTGAAGGATGAGGCCTTGTGCCCCATCTGCCTGGAGTGCTTCACTGAGCCGGTGAGCATTGACTGTGGGCATAACTTCTGCCGGGTCTGCATCAGCCGATACTGTGAGGCATGTGAGGAGGAAAGCCCTTGTCGCCCCGTCCAGTGCCCCGTCTGCAAAGGGAAATTCAAGAAGGACAACTTCCGGCCCAATTGGCAGCTGGCCAACATGTTAAAGACCATCCTGGAGCTGAGGGCCGCGAGGGGAGAGGAGCGGGCGGGGCGGTTCTGCCAGCATCACCAAGAGCAGCTCAAGTTGTTCTGCGAGGAGGATGGGAAGGCCATCTGCGTGGTGTGCCGGGAGTCCCAAGAGCACCGGGAACACAGGGTGGCACCCATGGAGGAGGCTGCCCAAACATACAGGGTGAGAGTCTGCTGGGTGCAGGGGCTCCTGGGTGCTAATCTGCTGGGGAGCTGGGTGCTAATCACAGGCGCAGCTGGGGGCTCCTCTCCACTGCTGAAAGTTTAGGTGGGGCTACAAGTCTTTTCTTGTGTTTGAGAAAACGCTTTTCCCTCAGCGGGCTGGGCTGCTTGTCCATGCCCAGGGCAGGCCCCCAGGAGGCCGGGTTCAGTTCCCAGCTCTGACACAAATAGACCAAGCAACGGCTTTAGGGTTTCTTCACTGCAACCGAGGGAACTTTTCAGGGAAAAACATGAATATTTTTCACAGCATTGTCCATGTTGAAAAAAACAACAACATTTTTCTTTGTGCGGGAGGGGAACTTCTAAGCAAATCTTTGGACAGGCTTTATTTATAGGGGAGCCTGTGTGTGGCTAATGGCTCACTTTACTGGTACAAAGGGACACCCCTAGTGACTGATCCCAGGCAGGAGCGGTGGAAGAGCCTTAAAAGTGAGGGGGCCCACTGGCTCCCGAACTGTGGGCCCGCCCCCATGTGGCCCATTCCCCCGAGGCCCCGCCCCTACACTGCCCATTCCCCTGAGGCCCCGTCCCCGCACCACCTCTTCCTCCAATGCCCCGCTCCTGCACCACCTTCCCTCAAGACCCCACCCACCGCACACTCCTCTCTGCCCCTTCTCCATCACTTGTTCTTATGGCCAGTAAAGATTGAGGGAGCCATGGCCCCCTGACCTCCCCTGTTCCAGCGCCCTTGATCTCAGACCTCTGGATCTTCAACCACACACCGTTCCTGTTTGAGCTTGCAGACCAGGGGGCATTAGCTGAGATGCAGTAGCAGCCTTACAACCTCCTCTACATGGTCAGGTCACAGGTCTGGTGGAAGCCAGAAGTGGTCAGCACCTCAGTGGCAGGTGCATGGCCCTCCCGGATGCCCTCCTGACCTGTGCTGCTCTTCCCCCTCAGACCAAAGTCCAGCAAGCCCTGACTCAGCTCAGGAAGGAGATGGAAGCTGCCAAGCGGCTGGAGGCCAAGGAGAACAGGAAGATCAAGGAATGGCAGGTGAGTGTCTCCCTGGTGGGAAGGTAGATCCACTCCAGTTCAACCACAACCTATTGAGGCCTCGCTCTTGGTCGCCTTGTGTCAGTGCCGCGCTCGGTGCGACAGGTCCCAACTGCTACCATGATACGAATTAATAATAATAGCAAGATATTAACTGGCGACTCCTTCTGTATTTAGTGATGACCCTGGCTCAGGGATCTGTGGCGACTGAACCCAGGGCACCAAAGCATCCCCCTCTAAAAGATTAAGTTTATTAGTGCAACGACTGTAGATGTCTAAGCCAGCAGGGCCGGCCTCCTGCCTAACCCAGAGAATCTCCCACAGCGATTCCTGCCTCTGGTCCAATAGCTCCTGGCTGAGCTAGAGCGAAGCTTTGAGACAGAGACGCTCCATCTCCACTGACAGACTCCCAGGGGTGGAGCAGACACTACTAGACGCATACATGTGCTGTAGCTGCTGTGGGGATCCGGGACCACATTAGCACAGACGTAGGGGAGCATGGCTGTCACGGCTCAGGGACACTGCTCCTCTCTCCCCCTGTGCTCTCTGAGGACACCCTGCTCTGGCTGTGAGCCTCCATCTCTCTGGGGTGGAATCCTGAGATTCTGCCACTCTCAGACCGGGTCCTGCCCCGCAGTCCCCGGTGTATCATGCACGTGTGGGCTCTCCCTCGGGGAGTGCCCAACCCATGGTCCATTCAGTAGCCAGACTTCTTATAGCAATAGCGGTGTGTCTGTAACCATCTGGACAAAGCACTTCAGAGAGAAGGACCCTGACTCATCAAAAGGTCTCCACGTAGATCTGCTTTACCTGGAATCCTGCCAACTTTCCCCAGTCTAGTTCTCCTTAGCTCTCAAAAACCTTTCTCTCTCCCTTGAGGGTGTGAGCCTCTTTGAGCCCCCCACTCCCAAAGGGACCGAGTCATCCCTGGGCAAACTTGTCTAGCAGGGTGTGAAGGCTGATTCCCCACTCTGGCACTTTGAGTGCAGAAGGTGGGGGCCCACAAGGATTCTAAAAATTAATACTGGCCCCTCCAGGCTTGTATTAAACTCCCAAGGCTACAGCTTCTCTCTGACCTTGGATGGGTAGATGCTCCCACCATCCAAGTGCAAAAAATCCCTTGGGAACCAGGAAGGCGCACTTGGGAATTCCTCCCTGTGGGGTATCCTCAAGCTCTTTCACCCCCCTCCAGGGAAGAGCTGAGAAAGAAAACAAAGGAAATCAGCTGTTGCCACCAGCTAATTAAACAACATATGCACAAACCTCGTAGGACACAAAAACACAATCCTGTTCTTAAAAAAGGTAAATTTTATTAAAAACAAAAAGAAAGAAAATACATCTGGAACTTAGGCTATTGCTAGATTTTAAAAGAGCAAATATAATAATTAAGCATCAAGAATGGTTTTCTTGAGGTCCAGCGTAATGGTTGCAAGCAAAACAAAAGCAGTTGGGGGTTAGCACAGAGGAGTCCACAAGCCAATAAGAAATAAAAGAAATAACCCTAATCATGTCTTCCCAGACATTCTCTGATCTACTTACATATCTGGGGTTTCAGATAAGTAATTCCTAGGTATGATTTGATGATCTTTCATACCTGGTTTAGCTTCTTACAGCATTGCTGCTCTGTGTCTCCTCTCTCCGGAGAACAACAACAGACAGACAAAGGGAAAGTTTTATCCCTAATTTTAAGAAGTTCTAGCCCTTCCATTGGCTCCTTTGGTCAGGAGCCCACTCCCTTCCTTCTACCTATGGGCTTTTTTAACGCTTTACAGGTAAAGCAAGTAGAGAACAGCTACTAACAGGGATTTTGTAGCTAACTGTCTGGCTGGGTGTCCATAAAAGGGAGCTACCCCTCCTCTTCATTCATCACACAGGGGTCAAGCCAGGGCATCAAAACAAATGCATCTTGCATTGTACTTTAAGTGTTTCTGAGAAGCATTTACCTGGATCCATCTCTCCCTTCCCATCTCTCCTTTCCTGATTTTTGATGGGAAATTTCAGAATGAAATGAAGATCTTCTTTACATTCTGAGCCAATGTGAAATTTCCCCTTTGGTTCAAATTATTCAGTGGGAGACTTAAAGAGCGCAATCTCTTTAGCTTCTCAAGAAGAAGACTGAGATGCGACTTGATGGTGGTGTAGAAGTACCTTCATGGGAGAAAATACTGGCTACTAAAAAACTCTTTGATCTAGCAGAGAATGGCAGAACAAGAGCCGATGGCTGGGAGCGGAAGCCAGACAAATTCAAAGTAGTTATAAGGCACAAGTTATTAACACGAGGGGTGATTAACCACTGGAACAAACTCCTAAGGGAAGTGGTGGATGCCTCATCTCTTGATGGCTTTGAATCTAGATGGGACACCTTTCTGGAAAACACTTTGGTCAATCACAAGTTATTGGGCTCAGGACAGGGGTGACTGGGTGAAATTCAATGGCTGGGCTTTGCAGGAGGTGAGACTAGAGTCTAATGGTCCCTTATGGCCTTGGAATCTGTACAGTTATTCAATAAAAAATGCTGGTTTTGTTTCACTTTTCGGAACCTGGATAGTGGAGTGGGGGGGAGGTCAAACAATTTGGAGAAAATGGGGGGAGAGACACCCCCTTCTCCCCACTTTCTCTGTTATTAAAACCATTTTCAATGAGAAAAGTGTAGGGAAAGATTGGCTGGCTGGTTGGTGTGTAAGTAGCACTTAGTTTTCCCTTAGACCTGTTGGATTTTTTTACTTCTCCCGGCAGGAGAAAGTGCAGGTTCAGCGTCAGATCATCGTGTCAGAGTTCGAGAAGATCCGCCAGTTCCTGACCGAGGAGGAGAAGCTGCTGCTAGAGAAGCTGGCAACGGAAGAGAAGGACTTTGTGCAGAGAGTACAGGCCAACCTAGCTGACCTCTCGGAGCAGAGCTCTGCCCTGGGCAAACTCATCGCAGAGCTGGAGGAGAAGTGCCGGAAATCGTCTGTGGAGCTGCTAGAGGTGAGAGTGTGTTGGGTGTGTCAGCAGGTGGCTGGGTGGCCAAGGGGGTAAGGTACAAGGCAGTGATGTGGGACGCCTGGGTTTTAATCCCAGCCTGCCTCTGGGTGACTTTTCCTTCTGTGGGCATCAGTTTTCCCATCTGTTAAATGGGGCTAACTGGTAACATTGGTTGGGAAATGACTTGGGATTTTTCCGTCTGCTGAAAAAGATTTTGTTTTCTTCAAAAATTTGGGCTGGATGGGAGGGAGGTTGGAAAAAACCCCAAATGGAAAATGTTAGGATTCACCAAACAAGCCTTTTTCACAGCAGACACTGATTCTCCTCCGTTTCTTCTCTGCAGGGTGTGAGGCATTCACTGAGCAGGTAGGTGACCATGGTCCATCTCCGTTCCATTTCTGCTATGGATGGGTGTGCTGGGAGCTGAGATAACAAGGCATTTCTCCCCATAGTGCTGAAACTATCAAACTGCGGGAGCCAGAAGCCATCCCCACTGAAGTGAAGAATAAATACAAATTCCCTGAGCATTGCCTAGATATGAAGAAAATGCTACAGAGATTCAAGAGTGAGTGACACCGCACGGGATGGAATTTGCTGAGGATCCCAGGGAGAACAGAAGAATATACACCCCGTGTGTGTTTGGGCGGAGGGGTGGGGGGGAAGTAAAGTGATACTTGGATGCATACACAGGGGAATCTTGAGTAGGAGTAGAGAGGTTATTTTATCTGTGTTTATCACTGGTGCGACTGCAGCTGGAGTCCTGTGTCCACAATTCCAGAACGATGTTGATAAATTGCAGAGGGCTCAGGGAAGAGCCGTGAGAATGGTTGAAGGATTAGAAAATCTGCCTTCTAGTGAGAGACTCAAGGAGCTCAGTCTATTTAGCTTAACAAAGAGAACGTTCAGGGGTGACTTGATCACAATCTATAAGTACTTACATGGGGAACAAATATTTAATAATAGAGGCCTCTTCAAGATAGCCGACGAGGTCTAACAAGATACAGTGGCTGCTAGTTGAAGCTAGGCAAACTCAGACTGTAAATACCGCGTGACTTGTTAACAGCGAGAGTGAGTAGCTACTGGAATAATTTACCAACAACTGTGGCGAATTCTCCATCACTGGCCATTTTTAATTCAAGTTTGGATGTTTTTTTTTTTTCTAAAAGATCTGCTCTAGTTCAAACAGAAATTAATTCAGGGACGTCTTGTGCTGCTGTGTTACACAGGAGGCCAGGCTAGATTGTCACAGTTATCCCTTCTGGCCTTAGAATCTCGTGCAGGTAGGGAGGGCGTGGTTTGTACATGAGGGGAGGTAGGCCCACAGTGCTGAAGTGGGGAGCCATGATGTGTGGGCATGGGGCCATAGTGAGGGGAGGAGCCACAGCATGGGATGAGGCTGCTTTCTGGGAGCCATATTGCAGGGGTAGCACCGACAGACCCTGTTCGTTGGTGGGATCAAACCTGTGACCTCTGGAGCTAAATGCATGAGCCTCTACTGCAGGAGCTAAAAGCCGCATGGCTCTTAGCTAGGGCTGTAGAGCAGACTCATTAATCTCTAAATGGGGGTCTCGGTGCCGCTAGCTGGGGCAGAGGACCACACCCCGGAGGTGTGGCCCTGATACAGAGGCTGCAGCTCCGTTTTGGGGGTAGGACCATGGGGTGGTGTGGGGCTATATTCTGGGGAGCTGGGCCACAGGGCAGGGGTGCAGCCAGGTCCTGTGGGTGGGGCCACGTGGTCCCTGGACCATGGACTGTTTGGCTGCAGGCCTCAACAGCGCTGGTCTGACTCTCTCATCTCTCCATACAGCGGACGTGACTCTGGACCCCGAGACAGCCCACGTGTGCCTGGAGCTGTCCAAGGACCATCGTGGCGTGCGGCTGGCGGAGCCGCAGTTGGCCGTCCCATCCCACCCCAAGCGTTTCGACACGTACCGCTGTGTGCTGGGCGCGGCGGGGCTGCGGACGGGACGGCACTACTGGGAGGTGGAGGTAGAGGCGGGCGACAAGGCCTACTGGACGCTGGGTGTAGCACGGGGCTCGCTGCGCAGGAAGGGCTGGTTCAGCATGGAGCAGGAGGAGGGCATCTGGGCTGTGCGCCTCATCAGGGGCCAGTACCACGCCCACACCTGCCCCGAGACCAGCCTGTCCCCGAGCCGCAGCCCCCAGCTCCTGGGCATCTTCCTGGACTGTGACGGCGGGAGCATCACCTTCTATGAGGCCGAGGGCATGGAGCCCATCTTCTCCTTTGCCGCCGGCACCCCCTTCTCCGAGCCGCTCTTCCCCTTCTTCTGGCTCATGTGCCCCGGCACCAGCCTCAGGGTTCGACCCACGGTGTGAGCGGGGGAAGCAGGCCTGACGGGCTGGGGAATGGCACAGGGGTGGGCAGTGTCCCTGACAGGGCCTCTCGGTGGGACAGTGGCCCCTTCCCCATCACACCAACACCCACCCCAATCGTCCAGTAGCTGGGAACCACTCAAGGCTGTTGGAGCTGGGGGGCTCCCTCACCCTAGCAGCAGCGGGGGTGGGGGGCAGGGAGATGAGGTATGCCAGCCAGCTCCACTCCCCTTACCCAGCTCTCAGGGCCCGGGGGTGGGGGGGCTGCCTCGGGTAAGCGTGTGTATACACGCTCCTATAGAACTCCCCCCCAGCCCTATGTACCTCCCTCGCCTACCACCCCCCGCCCCCCAGATCTGAGACGAAGAGGGGCAGAGATGGCAGGGCCAGGCCTGGTTGCTCAGTGGGATGAGCTCACCCGCACTAGTCAGGCCTCAGTCTGTGCCCCCTGGTGGGATGGCCTCGCTCCCCCTCTCCCCAGGGAGCCCTCGCTCTGCTGGGTTGGTTTGGTCAGGACCCTTTTTTTAGGATAAACTGAATGCAAAGATGAGGCAGGTTGTCAGTTACTGACCTCTCCACTCCACCCCCGCCAGGTGTGTGCGTACGTCGCGCCTACAGCAGCCCCGTGGGGCAGCACCATCTTGTGATTCAAACCCTTAGGAACTAACACGGGAGTTATTCAGAACCCAGAGCTCATCGTCTTCCTAACTAAGGACAATTTGGGGAGAAACCCACCCTAAAGCCCTCGTATTGTCTTCACTGCTGGGTGCTGCACTCCAGGACTTGACTCCAAAACTAGACTGGGGGGGCCATCCGGGCAGGGACAATGTCTGGGATCACAGGAGGGATCCATCAAGAGCCCATTATTATTACTGTGAATCCAACCAGAATTGGGGTCCTGTTGTGCAGGGCACTGCACAGACGCTGGCCCTGCCTGAGTCTGGCGAGAGCCTGAGACAGTTGCTCTGAGGGAATGGGTTTCATGCACTGTGCCCAGGAGGCTGAATCCTGCTGTCCAAGGGCTCTGATAATCAGGGGTTAAATCTATGTGGCTCAGAGTCCTCTGGGAACTAGAGACCCCTAGAAAAATTTTGATGACATTTGATTTGTCAGTTTTTAGCATTTTTTAAAAACCAATCCCCTAGATTTTATGTTTGGAGTCAGGGGGCTTATTTCCCCTCTTTGTTCCAGGTTTCCCTCTTAGGGTTTGTTTTCTCTCACAGTGCTCAACCCTCATCGGAAAAGTTTGCCTTGCGGGGAGCTAGCATGGACCACCTTTGCGCCCCTCTGCCTCCTCCACCCTTTAGTCCCCCCCATAGCCTCACTGCCTCCATCCAACATCCCTCCTGTGCTCCATACCCCTTCATCCCCCTGCCCCCTCCTCTGCCTCCTAACTCTTCATGCCTCTGCCCCCTCCTCCTCAGCCCCCAACTCTGTCCCATAGCCCCTTTCTACCCTTCATCCTTCTGCGCCTTTCTGCCCTGCACCTCCTGTGCCCCTCCACCATGTGCCCTGTGCCCTGCACCCTATGCCCCTCCACCCATTCCCACACAGCAATTACTGGGGAACAAGCCCCCCCCTCCATCCGGGGCAGGATTCCCAGAACGGTGTTGCTCCTGGGAGCATTAGGCACTGTGGGAAAACCTGCCCACATCCTCCTGGGGCATGATGGGAGGCAAGGGCTGAACTCCCACAATTCACTCCTGCCGTGAGTATGGCTGAGGAGTTTTGTGTGCGGGGTGTGTGTGTGTCTGCAGTGCCCCCTGTTGGGTCTTTGCTCCTAGCATCACTGGTATGTGTGTGGGGGGGTGCATGCGCACTCCATTGGTCCATAGGGTTTTAGGCAAGAAGGAAGCACAAGTCTGACTGTGCAGACAGACAGTGTGACGGCTGTACGTTTGGGGCAGCCACTGTGTCGGAATAAACTGGATTCTGCAGCCACAAAAGCTGGTCTCAGTCCAGTGAGTGGAGGAAGCACCCCCACCCCCGCAGGGGAAAGGCCCCGTGTCACATTCCCTGCCCCCAAGACAGACAGACAGCTCATCCCAAACTCTGCCTTCCCCAATAGCTGCAGTCCTTCACTGCAGTCCCCCCGGCACTGCCAGGCTGGGTTGTTATTGTTTATTTGAGTTATGTGGGGCCTATAGGCCAGGTGCCCATTGTGCTGGGCGCCGCACAAACACAGAACAAAGAGAAAGCGCCTGCTCCCAAGAGCTCACAATCTGTGGGGGCAACATCAACCCTGGATCAGCCCAGGGGCCCATCTAGCCAGTCCAGTGCCTAGGAGCAGCCCATTCAGAGGGAGGGGTGTGAGGCCTGCAGTGGGCAGTTGTGGGAGGAGCTGGTTTGCTCCTGGTCGGGGCCAGGAGTAATTAGTGACAATGGATAACTGTGAACATTCTCGCTTCCCACCTGGACGCCGAAGCGCGGCTCCTCTGCAGGTGTGAAGCGCCCTCTTTCCATCTGCCCCCCAATCCCTTCCCTGAGACATGTTCAGTTTTTGGACTCCGAAACACCAGGTGGCAATGAGTTCCACAGGGCATGGCAAAGGGCATTTCCTTTCACTGAAAATGGGCTGTCTCTTGAAGTGTGGACCCCAGGACTGGACACAGGATCCAGGAACCGTCTCCCCAATGCTGCATGCAGCAGTAACACGCCTTCTCCACTCTGACTCTGTATTTCCCTGCTCACACAGCCCAGGAGCAAGTTACCCTCTTACCCACGGCACTGCAGAGTAGATTTGCCTACATCCTTTTCAGGGCCTCTGGTTTCCAGGGTACAGTCCCCATTCTGCAGGTCTGGCCTGCATTCCTTGGTCCTAGAAAGATGACCTTGCATTTGGCTGTATTAAAAAGCACTGTGTTCGAATGATCTCAACTGACCCCAATTGCTCATACACTTTAAGGCCACAAGGGACCATCATGATCGTTTAGTCTGACCTCCTCCACGTCGCAGGCCACAGAACCGCCCCCACCCACTCCCGTAACAGGCCCATAACCGCTGGCTGAGTTACTGAAGTTCTCAAATTACGATTTAAAGACTTCAAGTTACAGGGAATCCACCATTTACTCTAGTTCAGACCCACAAGTGACTCATGCCCCATGCTGCAGAGGAAGGAGAAAAACACCCAGGGTCTCTGCCAATCTGACCCGGGGGGAAATTCCCTCCTGACCCCAAATATGGCAAAAAGTTAGACCCTGAGCATAGGGGTGAAATCCATGAGCCAGCTCTGCCCCCACCTTTATTCCCCACCCACTCACTTTCATGCCACTGCCAAGCTTTGCCCTGATGTGTGTGATACTCTCCGGGGATGCCAAGCAGACTCTACGCTTTACTTCACTTGACCCTCCTGCCCCCGCACCCAGCTCCTTCCCATCCTAGTCCCCAGCCCCACCCCCAAGCTCTCCATCTAGGTGCTAGGTCCTTCCCCCAGAGCCCATCCCCAGCTTCTCAGCACCCACCCCAATCTGACCCCTGTCCTCTGCTCCGCTCGATCTCCAAGCCGGCCCCTGACCCCCAAGGGTGAGGTGTGGCCAGTCCCTAGCCCATGTGAGTCCTCTGGTGTCTGATCAGGGCTGAACTCTGGCGGAAGTCCTTCCCGCACTGGGTGCATTTGAAAGGCTTCTCCCCTGTGTGGGTCCTCAGATGGGCGCTGAGGGCCGAACTGTGCAGGAAGCTTTTCCCACACTGGCAGCAGCTGTGCGATCTCTGCTGGCAGTGAGTCCTCTGGTGCCTGCCGAGGGCAGCAGGGAGCCGGAAGGCTTTCCCGCAAGCTGCGCACCGGTGTGGCATCTTCTCCCCATGGGCGCTGCTCTGGTGGTTCAGGAGTTCAGCGCTGGCACTGAAGCCAGCCCCACAGTCAGGGCACTTGTGGGCTGCAGCCCCAGCGTCGTGGCCCCTCCGGTGGGCGAGGAGATCGGAGCTGACGCTGAAGGCCTTGCCGCACTGTCCGCACTTGTAGGGCTTGTCTCCGGCGTGGAGCCGCTGGTGGATGAGGAAGCCCGAGTTCTGGGTGAAGCCTTTGCCGCATTGGTGGCAGCGGTAGGGCTTCTCACCCGTGTGGGTGCGCCAGTGCACCGTCAGGGTGGAGCTCATGCCAAAGCGCTTGCCGCACACAGTGCACTGGTAGGGGCGCTCCCCGGTATGGGTGCGGCGGTGGGCCACCAGGTCGGAGCGCTGGGTGAAGGCCTTGCCACAGTCGGGGCAGGGGAAGGGGCGCTCACCGGTGTGGATGCGCCTGTGCGTGGCGATGTGGGAGCGCCGGGCAAAGCCTTTCCCGCACTGGGGGCAGCGGTGGGGCTTGTGGCCGGCGTGGCCGCGCAGGTGAGCGGCCAGGTTGGAGGAGTCAGTGAAACCGCGGCCGCAGTCTGGGCAGCGGTAGGGGCGTTCGCCGGTGTGGGTGCCCTGGTGCTTCACTAGGTTGGAGCTGCGGCTGAAGCTCTTGCCACACTCACCGCACTGGAACGGCCGCTCCCCGGTGTGCGTGCGCCGGTGCTGCGCCAGGTGTGAGCTCCAGACAAAGCTCTTCCCGCACTCAGGGCATGTCTTCCGCTCAGCGCTCCCTTCACCCCGTGTTCCATCCGGCTGAGCCTCGGCCCCAGGCTGGCCCTCGGACGCCTCGCCCGACAATGCTTCATCCTGCCACGGACTCCCCTCTTCGTCCCTGTGCAGCATCTCAGCACCTATGGGAAGGAAATGGGAGACAATGAACAGCTGGGAAAGGGGAATCCTGGGAGAGAGAGAGAGATCAGTGACTGAGATCAGGGCCTCGTCATGCCGGGCGCTGCACAGACACACAGCGACTGGGATCAGGGCCCTGTAGCGCTGGACACTGCACAGACACACCGTGACCATAAAAACCATAAAAGATTAGGAGAAAGGTAACCTCAGAGAGCACAACTGGAAAAGGTGGGATCTTTAAAATACAAAGGCAAAGCAAGATCTGCTGGCTGGGAGCAGAAGGGAGACAAATGGAGGCTGGGAACTGGGGGCCAGTGTTTATCTGGGAGGGGAATGAACCATTGGGAGAGCTCCCCTTAGGACGGGGTGAATTCTCCATCCCTGGGAGTCTGTCAGTGGAGGTGGGGCGTCTCTCTCTCAAAGCTCCGCTCTAGCTCAGCCAGGAGTTACTGGGCCAGAGGCAGGAATTGGTGGGGGAGATTCCTGGCCTGGGTTAGGCAGGAGGCTGGGCTGGGTGGGCACAATGGGCTCTGCTGTCTCTGACATCTATGAAATTCTAAGACATTATGACATAGAAAGGGCCAGATTCTGTCCTCATTACCAACTTCCTGCCACTAGAGTTGCTAGTGAGATTAAACAGGGCAGGAGCGAAATCTCTCCTCCTGTGTAGTCTTTGCTCTCCGCTCTCCGCAGAAGGATGGGAGGCAAAGGGCCAGAGCTGCTGTTAGAAATGAGTCAAGGTCAGTGCAATCCATGCATGCCATGGCCAGGAGGGCGTAATGCGGCTATTACCATGAAAAACTAGTTCCACCACAAAAATGTTCCTTTCGCGGCTTCCAGCCTGAAGCATTTTTCATGGCTTCAAAATTCTTGGACCCAGATTTCCATCACGGTCACTAGCTACTTCTTTCATCCACTGAAAACCTGGGTGTTTCACCCACATAAAATTCTCTGGGGCCTGACAACCCGCTTCCCAGGCAATATTGGCTCTGGGCAGTGGACTTTTTGAAAGAGGACATCGCCTGGTACTTCGCAAAAACCAATGTATTTCAAGAGCGTTGCTGATTCCCCCCCCCACCCCCACCCCCCAAAAAAAACCCATTAAGAAGCTATGAGAAAACTCCTCATTTGGAAACCAAGATCTATGGCATGCTATTGAATGAACCGGGATGGGACAGAACTGGGGCTGTGGCAGGGAGGTGGGGAGCTCACCCCAGCCCCACTGGGATATTTACCTGGCTCAGAGATGCTCTCTGAGCACCTTTAATGCATCCCTCACCTCTATGGACGCCTTGTGGCCCATCCGTGTCCTCAGAGCCCTGGAGATCTGGGATGCAGGGTGCTTCCATGGGAATCAGGAATCCTGCCCCTGTGAGGAAGAGCAGGGCAAGCGGGAGATTTTCTCCAGGAGCTGAAATTGGTCAACTACTGAAAGTTCTGAGAAAAAACTCCTCTTGAGTTATTTTGCCAACCAGGAAGGGGGCGGGGGGGGGGGGGGGGGGGGAGGAAAACTGACACAAAAACAGTTTCTTTTCTTTCCAAAATTTCCATGAAAAACAGCCCCCTAAATTGCAGCCAGCTCTAGGGACTAGGCAGCAAACAGCGAGCAGAAAAAGCTCCTCCCAGCTTCAGGGATGATCTGGGTTTAGGGCTCCAGGTCACATGTACAGCAAGGAGTGGGGTCTGCACAGGCTCCGGGGAACGAGTCCACACACCTTGCTTGGCATGTCTCTCACAATCACCGAGCAAGAGCATCCCAGAGGGTGACTAGATAAACCTCACTGGAGCAGAGAGAAGCACAACCACTATGAAGGGCTGCCTCAGGCAAGCACTGACCCCCAGCTGCTATCCCCACCTCTAACCTACCAGACCCCACTCCCCTGCCAGAGCCGGGGACAGAACTCAGGAGTCCTGAGTCCCAGCACCCGCTGGCTGATGCACTCTCCCAGGCACCAGGGGATGCTCAGAGCTGGTTCCCGGGCCCCCATGGCCCCAGGGCGTAGTGCTGCATGGAGGGAGAAAGGAGGCACAATGGGGACTGGGGACTAAGACAGGAGCTGCACAACCAGGAAGTGCTGAAGAGATTGAGAGAGAGAAAAACACGAGCTTTGCCTCCCAGAGCCAGAGCCATCTAGTGGCTCCGGCCCCAGAACCGCATCCCCAGACAGACAGGGGCATGCAGACCCAGACAGACACAGGGCTGAATAATATGGAGGTAGTCAGAGAGCTAGGTACTGCTTTGGGATACCGGGATCAATGCAGTCCCACTCCCTGGACTTTGGGGCTAAGAAGATTAGCCGCAAAATTTCCCACCGTGTTTAAATTGGCACCATTAGGTTTCGCAATCAACAGACACCTGCCTCCGCCCCCCCGAGATGAACGGACACTTTTCAGCCCTCGCAGAGCGATGGGCTCAGACTCTCAGCAGACGCAGGCAGCTGTCATTGCCGTGGCTAAACCACAGTTCATATTCCAAACGTTTCTTTCGGAGCCCTAACCGCTAGGGACTGCGTGTCCGTGTTAAAGGACGCTGAGCTGCTGGATCAAAGTGGGGTGGCTTCTACTGCAGCTACCGAGCCAGGCCAGCACAGAATACAATGAGATGTGCCACCGAATAGAACCCAGGAGTCCAGACTCCCGGCCCCTCCCTCTGCGCTACCCCACCCCCTGCCCTGGCTTGCAGAGTTCACAAGCCCCGTGCATGTGCGTGCACGGGTCTCACTCTACTACCTAGCTATGCAGAGCATCAGCCCCGTGCAGCTCACCCCTCAGCCCAGGGACAGGTGCCTCTCTCCTGCCGCTAGCAGCCCAGGGCTCTAAGTGTGCTGGTGATGGCACCAGAGGGGTGTTTACACCAATGGTCCCAGCTCAGGAAGGGCCATTTCCATTGGGTTGCCAAGGGAGCTAACATAGAATCATAGAATATCAGGGTTGGAAGGGACCTCAGGAGGTCATCTAGTCCAACCCCCTGCTCAAAGCAGGACCAAGCCCCAATTTTTGCCCCAGATCCCTAAGTGGCCCCCTCCAGGATTGAACTCACAACCCTGGGTTTAGCAAGCCAATGCTCAAACCACTGAACTATCCCTCCCCCCGGAGTTATTACCTAGCCCCCCCCCCCCCACCCCCGTTGCCAGGGGCTGTACAGACACAGAACAGAGACAGGCCAAGCCCCGAAGAGCTTGAAAATCTCATTGTCTTTGCACAGAGGTATTCATACATATAACGGGCAGGAGGACCCATTGTGCCCATCCAGCCCAGCCTCTTGCCTAACCCAGGCCAGAGAATCTCCCCCAGTGATTCCTGCCTCCAGACCAGTAACTCCTGACTGAGCTAGAGCAGGGCTTTGAGCAGGGCCCCATCTCCACTGACAGACTCCCAGTGAGGGAGAATCCACCCCTTCCCTCAGGGAGCTGATCCTGTTCCAGTGGTGAATTCCCCTCCCCGGTAAACCCTTATTCGCAGCCTGAATCCATCCCCCTTCATTCAGGGAGGTGGTGTTCCTACCCAGACAGGGAAACTCCTGCCATTATCATATGCTCCGCCTTCACTAGGGGACTGGGCCGGGATATCTAGGCTGGCACAGGCTTGGTAGTATAGACATAGCCTCAGCCTAGCACGATTTATAACTGGAAACTGCTCCCCTACTGCAAAAGTTACAGCGAGAAACCCTGAATGTACGTCTACACTGCAGGCGCTCCAGAGGTACAGGTGCAGTGCTGTAGTGTAGACACGTAGTGTAGCAACGGATTGGGTTTTCCCATCACTGTAGTAAATCTACGCCCTCGAGAGGCAGCAGCTAGGTCAACGGAAGAATCTTGAGTGGACCGAGCTGCTTTTACAGTGGGGGTTAGTTCAATCTCGCGGCATCACATTGAGCATGACATTTTTCACAGCCGTGAATGATGAATCTAGGTCAGGGTTGGGCAAACTTTTTGGCCCAAGGGCCACGTCGGCATGCAAAACTCTATGGAGGGCCGGGTAGGGAAGGCTGTGCCTCCCCAAACAGCCTGCCCCTGCCCCCATCCAAACCCTCCCACTTCCTGCCCCTCTGAACCCCTGCCCCATCCAACCCCCCCTGCTCCTTTTCCCCTGACCACCCCCTCCCAGGACCCCTACCCCTAACCACCCCCCCGGGATGCCACCCCCATCCAACCCCCCCTACTCCTTGTCCCCTGACCACCCCCTCCCGGGACCCCCACCCCTAACTGCCCCCCGGGACTCCACCTCCCCATCCAACCCCCCCTGCTCCTTGTCCCCTGACCACCCCCTCCCAGGACCCCCGCCCTTAACCACCCCCCCCCAGGATGCCACCCCCATCCAACTCCCCCTACACCTTGTGTATTCACCCACAAAATCTTATGCTCCAATACGTCTGATAGTCTATAAGGTGCCACAGGACTCTTTACCACTTAAATAGTCATAATAAATCATGGGGAAGTAAGACAAGTGATAAAAATGGTGTATGCTTAGATTGATTAAAATGCTCTAGTGGTTTTAAAAGATGGCACCTTAACTAGATTTAATGCAGCAGAGGGTAGTTTTTCCCGCTTAGACCCGGGAATTATAACAGCAGATATTGCAAGTAGATGCAACTGGAAAATATATAAGGAAGAAGGAATAGGGTATGATAATTTCCCGATAGTACTTTTACTACTTTTAAGGGCAAGATAAGGTTGAAGGTCATGGAAAATTAAGAAAGCTAACCGGGAGCTATTTACAAGTAAATGTATTGAATTCGTGAATAATAATTGTGTGAGTGATGAGACAGAGAATTTGAATGATTATGTAATAGAGGGATAAACAGCAGCCGCTACTGTAGCCATATGTAGGATACTGAAGTACCCCCAAAATAAAGACTCACTTCTATGGTGGAATGAGGAGTGCAAAATGGCAGTTAAAAATAAGAACAAAGACAATAAAAAAAACAAAAAATACAATGAATAGTGAAGTTTTAAAGAAGTCAGGCAGTAGCACAAAGAATTATAAAAAAAAAATCAAAGAAGGAGCATTGGAGAAAGTACTGTGGGCAGATAAACAAAGATACCAAGACATCCGAAAAATACAGGCAAATTAGAAGAAATATTGGAATTCAGACTAAGACTTCCCAGGTCTTATTGGGACTAACAACATAGTAAGAAATTCTGATAATGAGAAAGCAGAAGTTTTAGCAGACACTCTCTGAGGGGTCAATAATGATGAAAACCCAAGAGAAGTTTTCCTTCAGATTAAAAAACAATTCATTGGGGAGAGTCACGATCCATTATGTAACTGGGGTAAACATGAGGCTACTATACTGAATGAATGGTTTTGTTTGTGAGAACTTGAGAAATCTACTGATATCAGCAAGAATACATCCCCAGGTAAAGATAATAAATGTAACATAACGTTTAAATATCTCTCTGACAGCAGTTTGAGAGTTATCTTGCAATTATTTAACACTCTGTGGGAAAAAGGAGTGATACCAGACCAATAAAACTGAATCATGGAGTAGTAATTCCAATATGAGAACCAGGCAAACTGTTCGCCTAAGTGGATGCCTATAGACCACTTGCCCCCACGTTATGGCAAGAACGGTTAATGACAGATTGGCTGCCTATTTGGAAAACAATGGCATTACAGATAAGGTGCAGAGTGGTTTTGGGAGAGGCAGATGCACCATTGTTCACATTGCTAAATTAGAAACTGAAATACAAAAACCTATGAGGTGCAAGGGTTTCATGACAGCTGTCTTTCTAGGTATTGAAAAGACGTATGACCTGCTATGGAGGGAAGGCTTATTGTACAAAGTAGGTGCACTACGGATAAGGGGAAGAATGTAGGGGTAGATTAGAGAATTATTGAGTAAAAGGACCAGGCAGAGTTGGGAAAGTTATGTTGAATATGTACAATATTAAAAATGGAACACCAAAGGGAAGTGTTATCAACCCAACCTTATTTAATATTATGATACTGTAAATGATCTCCCAACACAAATAAGTGCTGGGGCAGGTGTCATTCTATTCAGAGATGACTGTGCTCTGTGCATGAGGAGCAGGATTACTGAGGTGGCAGAAGAGAGAATCAACAACGTGTTAGGAGAGACCTCTGGCTGGGGATATACGTGGGGCTTCGTGTTCTCCATTGCTAAAACCAAAGAGCTGGTCTTTACAGAAAAAAAAAGTTGCAAAGGAATGTAAACTGTATCTGTATGTAGAACAAACAGATATAGTTACAACGTTCAAATTCTTAGTGTTAATATTTGATACTAAATTACTTTAGAAAGGTCATAAAACCCTATGTTAAAGATCAATGTGCAGGAAGGATTAACCTGCTTAAAAGTCTTGCTGGAGAGCAGATAAGAAAACAATGCTGATGGCCTACGGGGCTTTAATCAGACCAGTTACTGACTTGGCTGCCAAACTTTTGGGTCAGCATCAAAATCAGAATTTAAAAAATTAGATTTAATACAAGTCCAGGCACTATGAATTGCGAACAGTGCATTTATTACAACACCCGTGCACGCTACAGATAGCTTCCAGTGAAATGCCAGCTACATTACAAATGAAACTACTGGCCCTAACTTTCTGGGCCAAAGTTAATGGGAACTGCAATGATGAAAGTACCAAGCAAAATATGAGGCTTGTTGGGAATCTGATAGGTAAACTATATAGCACTGTAGTGGGGCGGTTGGCCCACGCAGGGAGAAGAAGGGGTTAAAAGCAGCACCAAGGAGGCTGCGCAGAACCCACTAATTAGGAAAGGGCTTATTGAGCCCACCAATAGAGGGAAGGCTTACTGGAGCAGCCAATCAGGGCCAGCGAGGGCCATATATAAAGGACTGTTCTGCAGAGCAGAGGGCAGTCTCTCCCTGGAAGGCAAGGATGGAGGACTAGGTGCATGAAGAAGGGCCGGGGCTGCAGTCTGAGCTGCTGGCTGACCACTGCGAGGCTGGGGCCTTGCTGCCAGGGATGAGGGGGTGCTAGGGCTACGGGGGAAGTGGCCCAAGGGAAATAGGCAGCAGGTTGGAGAGCACAGTAGATGGCTGCTGGCTATTGGGTCCTAGGGTTGGGACCCAGAGTAGCGGGCAGGCCTGGGTCCCGTCCCCCACCCCGCTCTCCACTTGCCAATGAAGAGAGTGGCTGGTAACCAGACTGCAGTTTGCCCCTGAGATGAGGGGCTGAACCTTAGACTGCAGCTGGCCATTGAGGCAAGTGGCGGGACTAAGGACTGCTGGTCCCCCGGCAGGGGGGAGATACTGGGGTGGGGCTGGAGCTGGTGCAGCTGGAGGACCGTGCCTAGAAGAGGACGCTGCAGTTCGGGGAGCGACGCAGGTCCAAAGAGTGGAGACAGCAGTGATGGTAGGCGTGACACCACTAGCTGAAGGCAGACTGGAAGGGCCAAGAGCTAATTCCCAGGATGGCCAGCAGGAGGCACTGCAGTGGTGAATCGCGCACCGTAACAAACACACGATGTTAGAACTCCACATGCAGGAGTTGAAAGACAAGGGAAAACCTGAATGAAGTCAAAACTTTTAGTCATGGGAAAATTAGTTAGGGATGGAAAGTCGCATGCCCAAATGTGGATTTAGATTTATTTTATAAATTTGAGGGTAAAAAAGAGACAGTAGGTATTGAAAATGAAGTGTACCAGTCTATAGATGAGGAGTGGAGTCAGTTTTGTCAAATATATTGTAACCGTTCTGCCAGGTGGAGCCAGCAGCAACCAGGGCCAGGTTCAATATCTAGGGGTTCTTTTCCATCAATACAACATAGAACCGGCTCAAGCTCCCACCCAGTAACCTGGGAAAATTATACACCACCCCTGGGTGCCTCTGAGAGGAATACTTCCCCTCTCACAAGCACAGAGTCTGAGTGTAGAAAATAAACTTTTAATAAAAGGAGGGGAGTGACTTGGCATTAATTTGGAAAAACACTGCACACAGGGTTCATAAACATAAACCATGAGTAAAAGACCCACCCTCAAGTAAGTTGGGCAGTGCTCTTTCCCCCTTAGGTTCTTAAATCCGGCAACCCAAAAGTTCCTTTAACATGCCTGTCCCTTCTCTGCACCCCACTCACAGTTGCTGTCCTTGGTCAGTGCAGACCTAGAGTTCAGAAGTGCATCTGTAGAGTTCACCTCCCACCCTGGGTGGAGGAGGGAGTAAAGAGGCACCTCGCTCACTCCACTGCTTGGACACTCGCTTGCCGCCCCTCTCTCTAGGGCCCTGCTAGCCCCTCGCTGTGCCTCTCTGCCTGCTGGCCACTCACTCTGCCACCTGGCCACCCTGCCAGCCACTGCTCCTCACACCTGGCTACCCCGCCAGCCCTGGTTCCTCTCCACTGGCCATCCCACCAGCCACGGTTCTTTGCTTCCTCACGAGCTGATTGTCAGTCACCTTCTGCTGCCACCAGCCTCTCTCCTGTGACCTCTGCACATTAGTCTCTTAGTAATTTTTAGCTCTTTGCAGGCTGCACAGAAACACTGCCCCATCTCAAGTGATTTCAGCTCTAGTGAGTTTTAGCTCTTAGGAGGCTGGGCAGAAACACAGTCCTACCACAACTAATTTCAGCTCTAATTGAGCATTTAAAAGAACAAAGAGGCTCCTAATAAACCCTATTTAGCCCTTTCTTTGAAGAGCGGAGGGGAAGAAGTTAAACTAGTACAGGAAGGACTCTTAGGGAAGGGGCCACATCTGGCTGGAACACCCATCCGCACCCTTTTTACTTCTACAGGGCTCCGGCATTTGAGCCCCTGGCTTAACAAGGTCCTTTCAGCTGAGGGTGACCCCCCCTCACTTGGGACACATTAGGTACAGTTCTGCACCCCTTTATTCACAATAATGCCAACATTGGTAACAGCATTTCACTACCGCTGTATTCAGTACTAAGGTGATTTGTAACCCAACACCAGCCAAAGTTGATCACTTTGAGAACACACTGCTCTATCTGCTGGATATCTAAGCAGAGTAGGTGTGTTCATGTAAATACAGTTTGCTCTTGAAGTCTCTCCCCGTCTCAGGTAGCTGTCAGGGAAGAATTCAGTAGACCCTGTTTACGTATATACAGGTGGGTCCAAAAAAGAAAAAAAAACAGGAATAGTAGGGATGGCGTATTGTATACCAAAATTGGGAATTAGTGCATCCAAAAGCATCTCTGATTATGTAGCAGTCACGACAGCTGAACCAGTAGCAATAATGCTAGCTTTAAACTGGATCTTGGACGTATGCCCAGCAGCAGCAGCAGTCATATTTTTTGATTCAATCTCAGGCGTTATGGGGATAAAAAAAGGGAATCTCAATATGTAGAAGTGATTTAATCAACAAAGTTATATTTCTAACAACAGAGTTACGACAGATGGGGATACAGACAGCATTAGCTTGGATCCCAGTGCTTATTGGGATAACAGGGAACAAAATGGCCAACAAAGCAGCTAAAAAAGCTGTGAGAAATGGAAGGATTAACACAGAAATACCCTTGAGTAAGTAGGGATTCAAAAGCCTGGTGCAGAAAAATGTAAAAGGGGAATGGCAAAAAAAATTGTTCTAATGGAAAAAGAGGAAGCTGATTATCTCAACTGTGCCCTAGAGCTGACATATTTCGGGGCTGGACAGGATGGACGCAGGAAGTGCTTTTGTTTTGTGGCTCAAACAAAAATCTTTTTCAGATGAAGAGAAACAAAGACAGACTCTGTGCGCCCTGTAAGGTAGAAGAAACGTGCAATCACCTTTTATGGGTATGTCAGAGCTTTGATAAAGAAAGGGAAAAGCTTTGTGAGGTGGTTACAGACCCCTCTGCCCCCCCACCCCACCCCATCCTTACTCCTATAATCCTTGCCCCCTTCCCACTGTGCTACTATCCTGCCCCACATTGGTACCTCCTAGAACCTAATCCTCCCGCCGTTCCTCTTCCCTCCCCCTCTGCTGACCCCCCAGCAGTTCCTGTGTCCCCCATCCCCCTCCCCCTCCCCGCACCATCATCCCCCCCACCCTCTGGTCCTGCAACTCTCTCTCCCCAGTGTTCCCCCTGTTCCTCCAGCCTCTGCATCCCAAGTCAGGTTGCTTCATGATACTCATGCCTGTCTCATACAGCACTTTTCATCAGGAGATCTCAAAGCACTGCCCACCCAATGTTTAGTGTATTTATCCTCACAGCCCAGTGCCATTATCCCCATTGTGCCTATGGCAACTGAGGCAGAGATAGGCTAAGTGATTTGGCCAAGGTCACACAGGAAGTCCATAGCGGAGCAGGCAAGTGAACCTGGGTCTCTTGTGGCCTAAGCCAGTGCCCAAGCCCCTGTGCTGGGGCACCAGCAGCAGGGGTACTGGGAACACTATAGAGACAATCACCCTGTTCTCAGTTCTGGGGCCCAAGGAGGCAGCAGCCCAGAGCAGTAATTGCAGAGGAAGTCTGGCTCAGCCCCTGCAGCCCTGGCCTGGAGCATAGAAACATAGAAATGTAGGGCTGGAAGGGACCTTGATAGGTCATCAAGTCCATCCCCGGCACAGAGACAGGGTAAAGACCTAGACTATCCCTGTCCAACATGTCCTTAAAAACCTCCATTACAGGAATTCCACAACCTCCTCAGGGAACCTGTTCCAGTGCCTAATTATCCACAGTACGCCAACTAATTATCCACAGTATGCCAACATTTTTATGGCTGACTTAGAACAACACTTCCTCAGCTCTCATCCCCTAACGCCCCTACTCTACTTGCGCTACATTGATGACATCTTCATCATCTGGACCCATGGAAAAGAAGCCCTTGAGGAATTCCACCATGATTTCAACAATTGCCATCCCACCATCAACCTCAGCCTGGACCAGTCCACACAAGAGATCCACTTCCTGGATACTACAGTGCTAATAAGCGATGGTCACAAAAACACCACCCTATACCAGAAACCTACTGACCGCTATACTTACCTACATGCTTCCAGCTTTCATCCAGACCACACCACACGATCCATTGTCTACAGCCAAGCTCTGCGATACAACCGCATTTGCTCCAACCCCTCAGACAGAGACAAACACATACAAGATCTCTATCAAGCATTCTTACAATACCCACCTGCTGAAGTGAAGAAACAGATTGACAGAGCCAGAAGAGTACCCAGAAGTCACCTACTACAGGACAGGCCCAACAAAGAAAATAACAGAATGCCACTAGCCATCACCTTCAGCCCCCAACTAAAACCTCTTCAACGCATCAAGGATCTACAACCTATCCTGAAGGACAACCTATCACTCTCACAGATCTTGGGAGACAGGCCAGTCCTTGCTTACAGACAGCCCCCCAACCTGAAGCAAATACTCACCAGCAACCACATATCACACAACAGAATCACTAACCCAGGAACCGATACTTGCAGCAAAGCCTGTTGCCAACTGTGCCCACATATCTATTCAGGGGACACCATCATAGGGCCTAATCACATCAGCCACACTATCAGAGGCTCGTTCACCTGCAATGTGATATACGCCATCATGTGCCAGCAATGCCCCTCTGCCACGTACATTGGCCAAACTGGACAGTCTCTACGTAAAAGAATAAATGGACACAAATCAGACATCAAGAATTATAACATTCAAAAACCAGTCGGAGAACACTTCAATCTCTCTGGTCACTCAATTACAGACCTAAAAGTTGTGATTCTTCAACAAAAAAACTTCAAAAACAGACTCCAATGAGAGACTGCTGAATTGGAATTAATTTGCAAACTGGATACAATTAACTTAGGCTTGAATAAAGACTGGGAGTGGATGTGTCATTACACAAAGTAAAACTATTTCCCCTTGTTTATTTCCCCTCCTACTGTTTTTGTAAAGTGCTGGAAATGGCCGACCTTGATTATCACTAGAAAAGGTGTCCCCCCTCACACCCCCTGTTCTCCTGCTGGTAATAGCTCACCTTTCCTGATCACTCTCGTTACAGTGTGGTAACACCCATTGTTTCATGTTCTCTGTGTATATAAAATCTCCCCACTATATTTTTCACTGTATGCATCCGATGAAGTGAGCTGTAGCTCACGAAAGCTTATGCTCTAATAAATTTGTTAGTCTCTAAGGTGCCACAAGTCCTCCTGCTCTTTTTACGGATACAGATTAATACGGCTGCTACTCTGAAACCTGTAATTATCCACAGAGTCAGAAAGTTTTTCCTAAATCTCCCTTGCTCCAAACTAAGCTGATTCCTTTTTGTCCTACCGTGGGTGGGCATGGAGAATACTTGATCACTGTCCTCATTATAATAACCTTTGATATATTTGAAGGCTGTTACCTTATCCACCCTCCATTTTTTGTACTCTAGACTAACCAAGTCCAGTTCTTTCAATCTTGCTTCACAGGCCAGGTTTTCTAACCCTCTGATCATTTTTGTTGCTCTCCTCTGGACTTTCTCCAGTTTGGTCCACATATTTCCTAAAGTATGGCACCGAGAACCGGACACAGTGCTCCAACTAAGGCCTCACCAGCGCTGAGAACAGCAGAACAATTACCTCCCATGTCTTACATACAACACTGCTGTTAATATGCCCCAGAATGACATCTGCCTTTTCCGCAACAGCATCACATTGTTGACCTGTAGTCAACTCGTGATCCAATGTAATCTCCAGATCCTTTTCTGCAGCATGGCTGCCTAGCCAGTCATTGTCCAGTTTGTATTCGTGTATGTTCCATCGCTCGGGTGGGGTGGTGCAGTCCAGTCACATCTCGGAGCTGGTGCAGATGCAGTCTTTGGAGAATTTAGCAGCAGTGAACAAGTCTCCATTGGGCACATGTGAATTGAGATTTTTCAAGGCTCACAACTTGGCTGAATATGGGTGTTTTCCACAGGCACAGCAAAAGGCGCTAGGGTGACCCCATTTGCCAAATTTCAATACCTGCTTCAAAGTATGGAGGTTTTTAAAGTTATTTCATTTCCTTTGATTTATGAAAAAACAATTGAAAACATCTATTAAAAAACCCCAGTGCTTTTGCCGTCCCTCTTACTAACACACCTTTCCATCCCATTAACCCCCCGCGCTCAGCGCCTCTCCCTCCCCGCCATCCCTCCCACTACAGTCCTATGCAGGACTACTTTTTAATCCCGCTCCCGTCCCACCCCGCAATACCCACTCCCACCTGCTCCTGCATTATTTCTTGCATTTTTATCCCACTACCACCCACAAAAACCTTAGATCCCACAAATCCCATCAGAGAGAGAGAGATTTCCCCATACTACTAAAAACAAAACAAGCAAACAACCTCCCCACCCCAATATATTTAAATGGAATTCAGTCACAATTTTTGCCACCAAAAGAATAAAACAAATCTTGCTTAAACCATGTGTAGCGGGGTGGTCACCCCACTCCTGCCCTGTGGGGCTTAAAACAGCCCAGGAGAGGGCTGTGGCTGGGGGCAAGCAGCTCCCAGGCTGATTGGGGAAGCAGCCTTGGCAGGAGCCACACCCCAACCAGGGCCCTGCTGGCCCTTATAAGAGGGCAGTGGGCTAGGAGTAGACAGAGACTCTTTCTTTCTGTCTTTAGAAGGAGAAGGTCCTGGCTGCTGGGGAGCGTACCTGGGTACCTAAGGTGGAGCAGGGCTGGGGGGACGGCCAGAGGAGCTGGAGAGCTCCAGCTTGGAAACCCCCCAGGCTGCAGGCATAGTGGAAGGCCAAAAGGGGTACTGGGGTTGCAGGGGGCAGCCCAGGGGTAGGCAGAGGCAGCAGGTCCAAAGCCCCCTTGCCTGCGATGATTGGCTTATACACTGCAGTCTGCCCCAGTGTGCGGGGGCTCAGTGGTGACTGGCAGTAGCCAAAGACTGAGGCGAGGTGGGGATAGTGGATGGTGGTTCCACAGGGAGGGGAGACTGTGGGAGTACCGCCAGGGGGCAGCCCCCTGGGTAAACGGGGCACCGGGATCCAGGAGGGACATGGTGGTCAGCAGCAAGTGGGACACCAGCCTGCAGAGGGCGCTCCGGAGGCTGGAAGAGCTAATTCCCTGAGAGACCAGCTGGAGGTGCCGCAGGGGTGAGTCCCACCCCGTGAGACCATGTAAAAAAAATACTTTAACTCCTGTTATAACAGACATCAAATCTCTTTCTATCCCTCACTTAAATTTAAGTATTAAAAGTTATAAAGTGTTTTCCTGCAGATTACTGCAGTATGTTGGGGTTTGGGGGGATTTTTTGGCCCACCCAATCCCACCTGCAGCAAAGTACAGCGGGACTGGGATCCTGCTATTATGGCTGCAGGATCCCAGTCCCGCTGCAGGGCTCTGCCTCCCACTTCCATTCGCTCTAGCTCCCCTCATTCCCCCCCCCTTTTTTCCTCCCCCCAACCCCATCTCTCTTCCTCTTTCATTTGGTCAGTGGGTGGGAGCTTCCAGCGTCCCCTGCTGACAGCAGCACTGCTCTGCTCTCAGACCAATTCATCACCAGAGCCGAGTGCAGCCAAACTGAACAAGCTGTAAACAAAATGACGTTTGGGGGAAGGGGTCATTTTAGGGCACTTTTTAACATGAAAGCAATGGAAATGAAAGGCATATGAAACGGGTGGGGGAGGGGGGGAAGTAAGCTCTTACTGCTGTATTCTCATGGTTAGCATATTCACATGTGACGTGGGAGACCCTGGTTCAATTCCCTGCTCTGCTTGACCGGAGAAAGGACTTGAACTTGGGTTTTGCACTGTGCAGAAGAGCGTCCTAACCCCTGGCCTATGGGGGTATTCTGGGACAGCGTTTGCACGGTCTCTCCTGTTGGAGCAGTTCCACTCGGGATACACAGTTAAACAGCCACTAGAGTGGGGACTTGAACTGGGGGCTCTTATAGTACCAGTGCGTGCCCTGAGCCCTGGATTAGGGGCCGTCCTAGACTGGCTCCTTCTCAAGATCTTCTGCAGAAGCTGTTCCACTTTGTATAAAATACCTGAGTAGTCTCTGCGCCAGTCAGAGAAAAATGACTCTGTAGCCTGGCAGGGCACTTACCTGGGCTGTGCCAGCCCCAAGTTCCAGTCTTTGGGCCCATGACTAGTTATTTCGTTATACTGCAAGAAGAAGCTTCAGCAGGAGAGACTGAGGGAGCCATACGCCAGACTATCCCGTAGCCAGGGGCCAGGGCATGCTCCTGAGAGGTGGGAGACCCAAGGGCTCTACATCAGGCCAAGTGGGGAACTGAACGGGCATCTCCCACATCCCAAGTGAGCATGCTACACAGTGGGCAACAGGTATAAGGGAGATCACCATAGTTGGCAGGGGTCTAACCCCATCCCCCAGGGCGGATTAACAGGTAAACCACAGGGGGGGTAGAGGGAGGGAAGTAAAGCCCAGGGCTGGATCCCTTCCCCCACAGCCTGGATTTCACTCCCTTTCCCTTCCCAAGCTCGGTGTCTGACATGGTAGGCTCTCCTCCTGGACTCCTGCCCCTCAGGCCTCTAGAGCGGATGAGACCAGCCTCCGAGTGTCCCCCAATCCTTGGAGAGAGACACATGCCCTTGTCTGTGCCTGTCACACATTGGGGTCTGAGGGTATGTTTACACTGCATCTGGGAGCGAGACTCCCCACCCAGCTCCACAGACTCATGCTAGAGTGCTCGCGGCAGCAGGCTGCAAAATACCTGTGTAGACACGTTGCTTGGATGTTGCTGCTCAGGTTGAAGCTCAGGCTCCCAAGCCGACACCCCTCCTCCTGCCTCCCCCCACACCAGCCTGAACACCAGGGCAAGCTGCAGTGGCTACACAGCCAGTTTTAGCAGGCTACCACGAGCCCTCCTAACAGGGGTGCTGGAACGGAGGGGCCAGGAGATCATGGCCCACACACTTTTACTGGCCGAGCGATGGGGGGAGGGGATGGAGAGGAGCAAGTGGGGGGTAGGGTCTTAGGGGAAGGGGCAGGGCAGAGCCTCTGGGAGTCAGGGTGCTACAGGGGGTTCAGGTGCCCATGGACCCCCACTTTTAAGAGCTTCCGCTGCTCCTGCCTGCTAGCACAAGGCCATGGATCCAGGCACACTCCCAGCTGCACTGATGACACCCCCAAGGGCATCAGCCTTTGCCCTATTTGGGTCGGTTTTGTTTTTTACACAGCGAATACCCAGTCCTGACTCTGCCCCGCCCTCATCCCCTTCCCACACAGCTGGGGCTGGGAAAGTTTAGCTCAGGGTTCCACCCCGCACATCGCAGTCCAAGTGCCCTCTCCCTCCCACCCAGCAGCTGCTGCTTTCTCCCTTGCACCCGCCTCCACCCCCAACCTCCTCCCAAAATCCTCCTTGCCACCATGGCTGGCACTAATGAGCGACTGCCCCACTCTCAGACAGGTACCACCTTCTTTTTAATTTAAATACAAAGGTACAAAAGTTGCTCTATGTTAAAATAATAACAATAACCAGCCCCTATTGGGTTAATGTGAGAATTACAGTGATTTCCCCTTTCAGCAGGCTGGCTGAGAGGCAGCCCCCTCTCCCAACAGGGCCCTGAGGGGTTGATGCTGGTGGGCTTAGATGGACAGCAAAGGCCCAGGGTAGCAGCCAGGTTCTGGCTTGGGGGACGTGTGTGTGTCTGGGGAGAAGCAGAGCAAAGCCTCGTCCTGGCAGCGGTGGAACTGCCTTGCCTGAAGCCCTGATACAAAGGACGAATGGGTCTGTAATGCAAGTGAGAGCGTGGGGGAAGGGCACTGCAGTGTACGAGGCTCTGCAATCCGCTGGAGAAAAACAGAACTGGAACCCGGGACTGGGGAGCTGAAGCCAGACAAGTTCACACTAGAAATCAGGCACCAATTTTTCTCACTCAGGGTGGAACAAACGCCCAAAGGAAGTGGTGAATCCTCCATTTCTTGGTGTCTTCAAATCCTGACCGACTGCCATTGTGGAAGAGGCATTAGTCAAATGCAGGTTATTGGGCACAGTGCAGGGGTAACTGGGTGAAATGTAAGGGCCAGGGCTACACAGGGGGTCAGACTGGATGATCTAATGGTCCCTTCTGGCTTTAAACTCTAGGAGGGCATCTCTGGACTTTTTGTGTCCAAAGGGAGGGATGTGGTGGGACAGAATGTAGCTGTGGGGATTCAGGGCTTTATCTTCCCAGGGACTAGGATAAAATGGAGACGCCCCCCCAGATTTGTGGTCCTCACCAGCCCAGCAGCTGTTCAGTTCAGCCTCCAGCCCTTCACACTCAGCTGCCAACAGAATGCAGCAGCCAGGGGCTGAAGTGGCTGGGAGAGCAAGGCACGGAGAGGGAGCTTCAGTTTGGTTTGGGGCTCTGCTGATGGCAAATGAAAGATTTTTCCACTGACGTTTTAAAACAAAACAAAACCCCCAAACAAAAACAGATCAATAGATTTCATTCGTGTCCAGATTTTTCACTGAAAAGTTCAACTTTTCAGCAAAAACAAACAAAAAAACACAAACACATAAACTAAAACCAAAATATGTTGATTTGGGAATGCTGCCGCAGTTCCAAATGGGAGTTGAAATTTGGGTGCCCCATGACCCCATTCTCTACTGTAGTCTGGGCTCCAGCATGCACCATGGTCTCTCCTTTTGGTGAGGAGGCAGTTGCATCATGGGAATCCTTGGCCATGGTGCATCATGGGAAATGTAGTCCAGCTGAGGGCCCCGGTCCATAGATGAGAACGGGGATGAGGCAAGTGAACTCCACCTCCCATAAGTTATACCCAAATTGAAACATTTCAGGTTTTGGCTGAAATATTTTTGGTTCGGGTGTTTGGTGTTTGGTTTTTCAACAATAAATTTTTTTTCTCAGAAAATAGATATTTTATCTTGTTAAAAACCTGATTTTTCATTGAAAAATAATTCAAGGGAAAGTTTTCATGCAGCCCATGTCTTAATCAGTTGTGACATCTTTGGAAACTTGGGGAAGAGCCAGAAATGGGTTTCCCTCCCTGGAACACACACAGGAAGCAAAGGGAAAGGCAGTGTGTGTAGGGGGGGAAGGGTGTTCATTGCCTTCATTCCCCTTCCAGATCTGCAACAAGAAACTTGCACTTGTCCTTCAGTGCCCAGTAGAGCTGGTCCTTGCAATACCTGTTCCAGCTCAGCATGAATTCATACAGCTTCCGCATTTTCATTGGGTTGGTTTTCTCGGTTGTAATGGTCATGTATTGCTCAGAGTCCAACACGTTACCCAGCAGCTTATCCAGGACACCCTCGACCAGAGTTACTCGCTGGATGAGCTGTTCTCGGTGCCGGTCGACAAAGTGTGTCTCTGAGGGGAGAAAGAGGAACACAAGAGAGTAAAGAAATGGTCTGCCTCATGCTCTCTGCTGCACTCTGATTATCGACACAGTGTATTAGCTGCTCTGTTATCCATGCATTCTATTTGATTATGTGCATGGTCTATTAGCTACTCCAGATGGTCTATATAATAATCCACATAGCCTATTAGCTGCTTCATTATCCACACAGTCTACTCGCTATTCCGTTATCCACACGATCTATTTAATTAGCCACACAATCACCTACCCATCTTGACTGGCTCGGCGCTCAGTCGCTCGCTATTGACCACCCACAGGGCCCTCTGTACTCATCTGAGGCTTCACTGCTCTGTGACCAGGCAGATTTTCTCTGCTCCGTAACCTCCCTCCCATGCATAATTAATCTGGTTTGCCCTGTCATCCAAAACCAATCCCCAACCCCTCCTGCTAAGCCCTGTCTCCCCTTCACCTCCAACTTCATTCAATGTGCCACCAACAACCACCTTTCCAGCTCCACCTCGGTTCCACCCCTCTGATCTGGCTTCCACCATCACCAAGGCCCTCTTCTGGGCCCAGCCTCAGTGCTTTAACCCCATTCTCATCCTTGATTTCTCCACTGCTTCAGACACCATCCATCATACCCCTCCTGCTTGGTACTTTGTCCTGCCTTAGGCTTCAAGACTCCCTCCTCTGCTAACTGTCCTCCTATCACTCTGGTCGCTCCAGTGACTCATCCGGTGGATCTCCTCCCCACCGCTCCCACTTCTCACTGAGAGGATCCCTCCTTTGTGCCCTCCTTTTCTCCCTGCTCTGAACTGTACACATGGCTTTGGCTGCTATCTTCATGCCTATGACTCTCAAATCTCTGCTCTTGTTCCCACTCCAACCCATTCGCTCCTCTCACTCCTGTCTCTCTGAAGCCTCCTCCTGGATACCTTGCTGTCAGCTCACATTCCCTTGACTCCAACCAGATCTCCCCTGCGAGGCCCTCTGTTCTCTGCCTCTATTGACAGCACCACCATCCTCCTTGCCACTCCAGCCTGTGACCTGGCTACATCTTTGACTCAGTCCTTCTCTCGACACCCCCATATCCAGGCAGTGCCAAATCTTGCCTTGTCTTCCTCCTCAGTGTCTCTGAGATCTGCCCTTTCCTCTATCCACAAAAGCTTTCTCCAGGTCTTTATCCCCTTTGGCCTCCTTCACATCCACATCAACCCCTCTCCACTCCATTCCAAACCAAGGTGATATGGGATTTGAGATGCCGCTATCTTGGGGTCCAAAGGTTCAGTTTTGGCTCACAACAACAGTGGTGTTTCTAAAAGTTGGGTCCAAAAGGAATCTTAAGCCTCAGCCGCTTTGGGTTCAAATCCACAGCCAAGATTTGACTCAGATCTAAAACTGGGAGGGGCCTGTTTTCATCACTGGGTTTAGATCTGGCCCAAGATGCAGGTAGAAAATCAAGGGAGAGCCACTGACAAAACTCTGGCACTGTGGAACCTGGCTTCACCCTGATTTGGCCTTTGACGCCAAGCTGCAGCCTAACCCGGAGCTGGACACGCACTCCTGGGCCCATCTACCTTGCGCCACACCCTCCATTCAGCTCTCTTCAATGTAATATAAAGACCTTGCCCAGCTAACCTTGCCACTCACCTTTTCCACCAGCTGCGTTTTCTCTGTCTTCCCTGGAAATGGACTTAAATTCCCTGGAGTCAGGGGTAACTTCTTTGGAAACAGCAGTAACTTCCCTGGAGTCAGGGGCAACTTCTTTGGAAAAAGGAGTAACTCCCCTGGTGTCGGGGGCAACTTCTTTGGAAACAGGAGTAACTTCCTTGGAAACAGGAGTAACTTCCCTGGTGTCGGGGGCAACTTCCTTGGCGTTGGGGGTAGCGATACCTGTTCAGAGACCCCAGGCAACAGAGTTAGAGACCCAGGAGAGGACGTTACAGAAGCTATATCACCAGGGGGAGGTTAGAGTAACAGTCCTTTCTGCTTGTATTGGATTTCTCGTCAGGTACAGAGGTGAAAGGCTCAGCAAAAACACATGTTTGTGCTGTTACTTGCCTGGCACCCTGGCTAAAGCCGGCCATCGCGTTTCTTTGGGGGACCCCAACCCTGCCTGTATTCTTAAAATTAAAAATTTCAGGTCCTTGCTTCCCAATATTTTTCCTGGTCTGGACTTCTGGACTCACCCCAGCTACGCAGCACTTTAGAAGGTCCCAGGAAAAGTCAGGACCTGAGATTATTGTGAATTATTTTGCTCAGGAACGCCACTCATGGACCAAGACCCTTTGCTCTAGGCAATGTACACTCACAGAACAAGAAGATGAGCCCTGCCCCGAAGAGCATGGACCCATGGGTCTGATCCAGGGCAGCAGGGAGAGGTGGGATACTGAGCTAGATGGACCCATGGGTCTGATTCAGGGCAGCAGGAAGAAGCCGAGATACCAGGCTAGATGGGCCCATTGGTTGGATCTGGAGCAGCAGTTCCTATGTCCCTTCATTTTATTCCAGGAGAGCTTGAGGGCTCTCTGGACCCCATTATGGATCTCTGTTGGGGAGGGGAAGGGAAACCAGCCCTCTCTGCTCAGCTCCACATGGGTGTCTGCTGAATCCACCAAGGGAGCTGTGTGACCCTCTGCATCATCCAGCTGCATGGAGTCAGGGTTCTGTGGCAGGTGAATCTGGAGAAAGTGACAGGGGTGGGGGGGTTGGGGGTGTTCTCAAAGAGCCGATCCCAGTTCAGGGCTAGAGTGGGAGGAAACCACAGATACAGGGCCTCATCCTGCAAAACCTCACTGGGGTATCACCTGGCGCAGCACTTGCTGCTGGGAGAAACCTCAGTGAAGGGACTGTGATTGCTCACAGCTGCCAGCAATAGGAGCTCAACGATGAGTGACTTATTTATTTCCAGGGTCAGGTACTAAAGCTACTAAGCGCTACAGTGACTGGCGCCTGATGTATGATCCAGACCAGCAAGCTGGGGTCTAGGAGAATGGGGATGAGGCAAGTGCACTGTAACTCCCGTAAGTTATACCCAAATTGAAATATTTCAGGTTTTGGCTGGCTGGCTAGGGCCTGGGAAGACAGACCAGCGTACTAGGATCTAGGGCTGGAGACAGATACACACATTAGGAGAAGGGAAGCCCCAAACAACCCATGGGCAATCGCTCTCCACCTTTAAACTCAGACTGACCTTTGATCTCCAGTGTCCCAGTGCTCCTCTCAATGGGGGTCTGCAGGGTCACATGTTCCACCTGGCAGATGAACTCTGCCCCTTGGTCTCTCTGCACCGATGGGGTGAAGGAGAGCGTCACCATCTGCTGGTAGGTCTCCCTGTCTTTGGCACAGGTCTCCTTGGGGATGATGGCATAATCAGCGGAGTCCTTGATGGGCGTGGCCACACTCTCTCCACTCTCCCTCCTGAGCCAGGTCACAGTTAGCTCCTGGGGGAAGTACCCTGCGATGAAGCAGCTGAAGGCCACGTGGCTGCCCTCCACCAGTGGCTGAGACTGGAATATTTCTGACACCTCTGGGCGCCGCAGGACAACTGAGAAGTCAAATGGATAGAAAGAGAGGGAAGGAGAAATCTTGCCCCGGAGTGGGGCTTCCATCTGTAGCGTCTGCTAATGGCCACTATTGGTGTTGGGTCCATTGATCTGATTTGGGGTTGTAGGGAAGGGGCAAGATACAGTTTAGACTGGCCCAATGATTTGATCCAGAGTGGCGTGGAGGGGGCAGGATACCAGGGTAGATGGGCCCATCAGGGCAGTTCCTATGTGCCATCATTACATTCCAGGAGGGCTTGGCATCTCTGGACTCCAACACGGATCTCTGTTGGGCGGAGAAGGGGACCCAGCCCTCTCTGCTCAGCCCCACACAGTACCTGCTGAATCCACAAAGGCAGGGCTTAAATTCAGCTGTCCGGAGGGGAGCTCCAGTAAATATTTTCCCTTGACTCCAGCCTGATGCTGTTGGCTCTCAGTCTGGGATCCCGGCTCTCTGGGGGGCCTCAAGCTGGTTTCAGGGGGTCCATGGGGCCCCGCGGTTGAAGCCCAAAGCCACAAGCCCAGGCACCTCCTGTGGAACTGAAACCCCAAGCCCTGAAGCCTTGAGCCCCAAATGGGATGGGGGAATGGGCCTGGTGGACTCCAGGAGAACGTAAGCACTGCAACAAAGGAGCTACTGACCTGTGTGTCCCTCTGCATTGTCCAAAGGGAGAATTTCCAGCTGCTCAGAGTCAGGAATCACAGTGGGAGGGGACTCTGGAGCAAATGAGACAGAGAGGAAGCGTGAATGCTACAGAGCGAGTCGCGGCTCAGAGCTGGAAAGGGCGGAGACCACTCATGGGGAGCCTTATCCCCCCAACACTTGCCATGGTGCTACCAGACACTGAGCTCCCTGCCTGAAGGCACTTACATTACATCTCAGTTCACTAGATAGGAAAAAAATCTTCACCTGGCCTCTTTCTACAGGAGCCAGCGAAGGGCACAGATGAGGAGGGGGGCACTCTGCCGTTTGCCACCAGTGCATGGCAGGAAGAAATGGGGGTGATAGTTCCCCACAAAAATCTAGGGGGCTGGGGAAGAGCCCTGAGCCAAAGCTGCCTCAGATGTCTCCAAGCCTGGGATTTGGAAAGGGAATGATCTGTCCCAGGCTGGGGGGAAGGAATCCTCCTTTCAGAGCCTCTCACGCACGTCTTGATCTGCACCCCACTCACCGGCGGCTCCGGCTGGGGCACGAGCGGGAAGGGGCTCGCTCTGCACAGCAGTGGCTGCAGATCCAGGGGGCACTGGAGAAAAAAGGGGGGAAATCAGTCTCGGACCTGTGGTCAGCTCAAAGCACGGCTCACCTCCTCCCCACACACTCCCTCCTCCCCACACATACACACTGAGGACAAACGTAGTTCTTCGAGGCCAGAACAGGAGTGTGAGAGAGAGATCGGCGTGGGGGAGAGTCAGGGGCAAAGGGAGAAGGATCCATAATGGCAGAGAAACAGGGGTCCAGAGGGCTAAAGCAGATGCTTCTGCCCCTCAGTTAGATTTGCTCCTTGACCTTGTTCGAACTATCACATTTTCTTTCAAGTGAACGCTGCCCAGACCTACTACAAATGGGGCCGGGGGGGGGGGGGGCGGTGTCTGGTCCAGGGAACGGGATGGAAGGAGGACAGATATGGCAGTGGAAAGGAGTCCACTGGGAAGGAATAGGGTTCATTCTGGTGCAGTCTGCAAGGCCTGTGTTGGACACCTGTCATGGAGCACATGGAATGATTCATGATTAATAAAAAAAAACTAAGGAAATTTCCCATCTAAAAACAAACAACTTTGTTAACCTGCAGTTTGGGTGGAGAGATTCTCTCACTTACTTGACCTAAAACACCCCACAGAGCACTCTCGGCCCCATGAAGAGGGGCTGTCCAGGAGTCCCTCCTTGCAGGGCTGAGAACGGGAGCCCAGCCACTTGGGGCTGAAAACAGAATTCTACCGCGAGATCATGAGCGAGGCTTAATTTTACCTAGAAATTACATCTCTCGCAATACATTCATGACTGTTGGCATGTTTGCACGGGGGAGGCCCAGCCACGGACCAAGCCCCCATTGTGCCAGGCACTGTACAAAACCCAGAACAAAAAGAGCCTCCTTGCCTCCAACGAGTGAACAATCAGTGTGAGCTGGTGAGCGCTCAGCTGGTTTGAGGTGGGGGGGTGCTGCAGGTCCCAGGGGCTGAGTTAGTTTTGCTTGGCAAAATGATGTTAAAGGAATAACAGTTTGTGTGTGGGTTTTGGGGGGGGGCTGCAGGGGTTTTTGCCAATGGATCAACAATCCTCTCTTGCTTTTTACACATGAGGTGGGGGTGGGGAGCAGATTCTTCCCAGGTGTAAATGGTCCCACCAGCTCAGGATGTGGCCGGAAAGGAGCAGGGGAGCAGCAGGGCAGGAGGGGAGGGGGGCTGGTATGAGAAGAGAATGAAAGTGAAAGCAGGGGTGGAATCCCAGTCTGGAAAAGACGGGAAAGAAAGGCAGATTGGGGGTTGTTTCCCGCTCCCAGAGACCCCGGGGAGGGGGGGATTTAGTCGTGCCCAGAAATAAGGGGGCCGGGTGGGGAGCAGCAGTGGGGATTCCCCCATCTCTCTGTACCGTCTGTGCCGAGTGCCCCTGCCAGGTCTCTGATGCGGTCCGGGTCTATCAGCGCCTTCACGGCCGCCTCCAGCCCGCCGTGCTCGGCGCTGTCCCTCCGGTCGTTAACCTCCGCGGCCGGCTCGGCCCCTCCCTCCGGCTTGTTCTCGGCCATGAGCTTCTCCCCCTCCCTCACCAGGCACTTCTGCACCCTCTTGCTGAAGCGCTGCAGCTCCCGCTCGCCCTTCTTCTCCAGCCGCTTCAGCAGCTCCTCCATGCCGGTGCCGGTGCCGGTGCCGGCCCTGCCCGCCGCCTCCCGGCCCTTCTGGGAAGCGGTTTCCACATCGGCCTCCCGGCCCAGGTCCCTTCGCCCCACCCCGCGGGCATTTCCCGCTCGTCACTCCCAGGCAGGGACCGAGGGCGGGGCTGTCCGCGGGGGCAGGGCCGGGCTGGGCTCGGGGCTCTCCGAGGGGAAATGGGACACCCCGTGTGGGGCTAGCCCGAGGCCCCCCCCCCATACTTGACTGGCCTGAGCCGCTCGCCCCGCCCCCGGCTCGCCCGAGCACATCCCACTCTCCGCATGGGGCTGGCGTCGCTGCTTGCCTGAGCCCTGCCTGACCCCCCCCCGTGTCCAGCTACCCCTTTTGTTGACAAAAGTGGCCATTTGTCCCATTTGCTCTTGCCAACTGATCGACTGTGGCCAAAAAACAGTCGGGACGGCCAGGACAGGGCTTAAATAAGGGACTGTCCCGGCCAAAACGGGACGTACGGTCACCTGTGACGGTGTGAACTCACCCCGCACTGGACAGGGAAGGGTTAACTCCTCAATGTGGGCGGAGGAAGCCCCGCCCCCACATTCCTACTGGGCATGGTTCAGGTGTAGCGCCAGCATAGGCACCAACTTCCCCTCTGACCCACAGGGGCTCGACCCCCCCCCACCCCCCGGCCCCGACCCTGCCCCACCCCAATTCCACCCCCTTCCCCCAAGTCCCTGCCCCTGCCCCGCCTCTTTACCGCCTCCTCCCCAGAGCGCACCGCGTCCCCACTCTTCACCCTCCCTCCCAGAAAGTCCTAAGTGCCGCCAAACAGCTGTTAGGCGGTGGGTGGGAATCGCTGGGAGGGGGAGGAGCAGGGACACGGCACACTCGGGGGAGGAGGAGGCGAGGAGGGGGTGGGGGCGCAGGGAGCTTGGCTGCTGGTGGGTGCAGAGCACCCACTAATTTTTCCCCATGGGTGCTCCAGCCCCGCCGCACCCACAGAGTCGGCGCCTATGAGCACCAGTGTAAGAGGGCGCAGCTCACCACCAGAGAGGAAGGATGCCCCTTGCCGGCTCCGGCACAGGAACCACGGGAGCCCTGGACTGCAGAAGTCAGAGGCGCTGAGACCCTAGCAGATGCCCAGCCACCTATGGATGCCCCAGGGAGGTCTGAGCTACAGGGAGTTGCACCAGCTGAGGAACCTGGAGACCCCAAAGACGTGCACACCACCACCAGGAGTAACATAGTAGGAAGTAGCCCTGGGCGTGGGGGACTAGCCATTGTCCTGATGATGGTCCGCGTGTTGCTGGCGGATCCGTGCTGACCCAGTGGCGGACACACTCGACACTAAGGGCAGGTCTGCTCTACAGGGTTAAGTCAACCTAAGTTATGCAACTTCAGCTTCGTGAATAACGTAGGTGGAGTCGATGTAGCTTAGGTCGACTTATTGCAGTGTCTACACCGCACTGGGTCAACAGGAGAAACTCTCCCATCAACTTACCTTACACTTCTCATTACGGTGGAGTACTGAAGTTGACAGGAGAGCGGTCTGCAGTTGATTTTGTGGGTAGACCTGCTAAATCGACCCCCAGTGGCTCGATCGCTGCAGCGTCGATCCACAGTAAGCGTAGACATACCCTGACAGGGCTCAGTGCTGGGACCCGATGGAGCAGGGAGGGCCCAGGTCCCCCTACCTGGCCGCCACCACCCCCTGGGTGGTGGCCCGCACACCCCAACTGGCCGCTAGTGTCACAACCGAATGGCCCCCTCCCTCGGGGAGTCCCCTGGGAAGGCAGATCAGCACTGTATATTGCTAATGCTGTTGCAAGCATCGCAAAGCATTTTGGGGAGGGTCAAAGGTGTGCGAGTGGAAGTTTCCTTTGTAGATCACGAGAGGCCGAGGGGGGGAGAGGAAAAAGAGAGCAGAGAACAAGTTAACTCAACCCTGGAGCGCTAGCTCAGTGCGAAGATAAAGATGCTGGCCCCCGCCCAAGGACACTGTTCACAGCCGAGACTTGGCTGATGGCCTAGAAAGACAGGGGCTTGCAGGTGCTCGAGCAGCCGTGAGAACGAAGATTCCAACTGCACAGATCTGCAAGACAGCAAGGCCAGCACAGAAGAAAACAAAGTCTAAGACGGCAGAGGTGGAAAACGCCGGCGAGACGGAGCCAAGCCTTGCGTCCCTGAAGCCAAGGTGTTTTGGGAAGCCGAAGAGCCCACGAACAGCTGGCTTGGACTGGCACAGAGGGCACCAGGAGCAGAGGTCCCCGAACAGAACACCGCCCCCCACCCCCCGAGGAGCCAGGACTTAAAACCCTCTTGAGAGCTGGAGTAACTGGGAGAGCACAGCAGATCCTTGGACGGCCTGTGCCCAGGACAGCACTCCCGTCCACCTCCCCCACCTTTCTTCTTCTTCTTCTGACGTTACACCCAGACTTGGCCAGTCTGGGTCCTGTGTGTGTGTGAGGATGAAAGTGGGTTAGAGCTTGGGGCATTAATGCTTGCTTTCTTCCCCTGCGTGACGTGGGAGCATTCCCAGCGCTCTCTGCTGTAATTTCATTATTTGGTACCATTACTATTGAAATAAAGACGGATCAGAATAAACCCGTTTCATTTAGTTTTGGGAAGGTGATTGTTAAACTGCATTTGCGCCCCAGGAAAGTTGAAGAATGGTGACAATAAAAAACTACGGGGACCCCATTTTGTATAGAAATTACTACAAGGCCCAGGCTGGTTATGCCTTACTGGGATTTCAAGGTGTCATAAATATAAAGGGAAGGGTAAACCCCTTTAAAATCCCTCCTGGCCAGAGGAAAACTCCTCTCACCTGTAAAGGGTTAAGAAGCTAAAGGTAACCTCGCTGGCACCTGACCAAAATGACCAATGAGGAGACAAGATACTTTCAAAAGCTGGGAGGAGGGAGAGAAACAAAGGGTCTCTGTCTGTCTATATGCCGCTTTTGCTGGGGATAGACCAGGAATGGAGTCTTAGAACTTTTAGTAAGTAATCTAGCTAGGTATGTGTTAGATTATGATTTCTTTAAATGGCTGAGAAAAGAATTGTGCTGAATAGAATAACTATTTCTGTCTGTGTATCTTTTTTGTAACTTAAGGTTTTGCCTAGAGGGATTCTCTATGTTTTGAATCTAATTACCCTGTAAGGTATCTACCATCCTGATTTTACAGAGGGGATTTCTTTACTTCTATTTGCTCCTATTTCTTTTAAAAGTCTTCTTGTAAGAAAACTGAATGCTTTTTCATTGTTCTCAGATCCAAGGGTTTGGGTCTGTGGTCACCTATGCAAATTGGTGAAGCTTTTTATCAAACCTTGTCCAGGAAGTGGGGTGCAAGGTTTTGGGAAGTATTGGGGGGGAAAGACGTTTCCAAACAGCTCTTCCCCAGTAACCAGTATTTGTTTGGTGGTGGTAGCGGCCAATCCAAGGACAAAGGGTGGAATATTTTGTACCTTGGGGAAGTTTTGACCTAAGCTGGTAAAGATAAGCTTAGGAGGTTTTTGTGCAGGTCCCCACATCTGTACCCTAGCGTTCAGAGTGGGGGAGGAACCTTGACACAAGGATTACCTGTTATGTACGGGGCCGGTTTAGGAGGGATATTTTGCAGTCTTTTTAGAAAAGCCATGCCGCTTTTGAGAAGAGGATTTGAAATTATTAAACCCCACATGAAAACAGCCTCAAAAAACATAACCAGGGACATAGTGAACCACGTGTCGAGCGCCGTTATAAACAAAATAGGAGCGCACGCGCCACAGGAAGGTTCCGGTTTAGTGGTGATGAGGAGAAAAAGACCAGCGTTGCGCCAGCCGTTGAAAGGGCCTCCTAGGCCCTTTAAAAAAAAAAGCTGTCAAAAGACGTCTTAGCCATAAACCTAAAAGCCGCCCTAAGAAGAGGAAGCGGCGCGTCGCCCATGGTAAAAGGGATATATTTTAAAATGGCTTTTATTCATTGTGGCTCTGACGAATGCACCAAATAGGAACTGGATTTATTTCAAACAGCCCCCACACAAACCAGTATCAAGAATAGCTTTTATGTAGAGGTGCCACCTTTGGCTGCTTTAACGGTGAATGCCCCTCTAGAATTTTTTATTTCGGGGCCCGGGGATCATTACTTAGACCTTAACAACACGCTGCTGTACGTGTGCTGCAAGGTGGTAAAAGAAGACGGGTCAGACATTGGTGACGACGCCAGGATTGCCCTAACAAACTACCCCATTGCCACCCTTTTTAACCAGCTGGATGTTACTCTAGCTGACCATCTCATCAGTCAGAGCAACAATGGTTACCCTTACAGAGCCTTGATAGAGCTGATTTTAAACTACAGCCATGACACCCTCGCTACGCAGTTTTCGACAGGAGGGTTTCATAAAGACACGGCAGGGACCCACGAAAGCACCCCTTTGGTCAACACGACTAATGAGGGGTTTGTGCACAGGGCCAGACTAACGGAAGGCAGCAGGAAGCTGGATCTGTTGGGGCCTCTACACAGCGATTTGTTTTGTCAAGAAAAACGATTGCTGAACAGCGTGGATTTGAAAATTAAACTGATGCGTAGCAAAGATGTCTTTTGCCTCCTGAGAGGGGATGCTGATCAGAATTATAAACTTCACATTATTTCAGTGTCCCTGTTTGTAAAACGGGTAAAAATGACCCCGGGGGTCCGTTTGGGACACGCTGAAGCTCTAATGACCGCCAATGCTAAGTACCTGGTAGACAGGGTGGGCATCAAGGTTTTTAGCATTCCAGCCAGCAGTCATGTCAGTAACCAGGAAAACCTCTTTTTGGGACAGTTACCCAAGCAGCTTGTAATCGGTTTTATAGATAACGATGCCTTCAGTGGCAGCTACATAAAAAACCCTTTTAACTTTAAACACTATAACATTAATTTTGTGGCCTTGTATGTGGATGGCGAACAGGTGCCGGCGAAACCCCTACAATCCGATTTTGAGAATGGAAACTGTGTGAGGGAGTACATGCAGCTGGTGCAGGCGACTGAGAAATATGTAAAAGACCGCTCGCTCTTGATTGACCGTGGTGAATTTGCCCAGGGCTATATGCAGTACGCTTTTGATCTGACCCCGGACCAGAAGTGTGCCGATCATTATTCTCTGATTAAAACTGGAAACCTAAAAGCGGAGATTCGGTTTGCAACAGCAGAATGGCAGAAGGGCTATCATTCGCGGTTTTAAAAAAATTAAACCGGTACATGGCCATGCAAATCGAGGCTAACGTATGGTACTGAAAGGGGTCTATACACTCAGTGACTACCTCCTCATCATCCTGTCCTGGGCTTTTAACAATCTGCTTCTCTGTCATTTTTATGACTTCATTTCTGAACCGGTCGCAAGCCTCTTGCAAAATTTCAACATCTTTTTGACAATAATAGCGCAGTTCTTTCTGGAGATCGAATTTGTTCTGGCGATTGTGTTGGTACCAGTTCAGAAATTCCTTTTTTCTTCAGGCATCATGTATTCTACTCCAAAGTACTTTATCCCGGGCATAGGCCCTACATAGTTCTGATTTTCAACTGTGTTAAAAAATTGTGGAAAGTACCCCTTGACTTCCTCAAACCCCATAGCTTTGGGTAACTTCTTAAGTTTCATGAGAAGAAAATTTAAAGAACCTATAAATCTGATGACTAAGTCCACCACCGTTACGCACATTAGTTTCCCCCCTTGCGTTATGGGGCTGAAGGCCATTTTTTTCTTTAATCAACTGTCTAAGGATAAAATAACAATCGTAACCTTTAGCGTTATGAGTGATAAATGTGTATCCCTTAAAACGTTTGTCTGCAAAGGTTTGAACAAACTCAATGCATTCTTACCCTTAAATTCCCAGCTGGTTTCTTTATCTAGGTGCAAGGCATAAACAGACTTTGGCACGTGTACCCCCATTTCTTGCATGCATTCAAAATCATAAAACACATAATCCTTCCCCACTTCTGGAGACCAAATATTACGCATAGAACATTCGTGACCCTCTATGTTGTCGGTCTTCTGATAGCACTGGGGACATTTTTTGCTTTTACACCTGTGATTTTTAACCTCGTAGAAGCCGCACTTATCACAAAGACTTTTGTTTTTACAATCAACTTTACGATCTTTTGCCAGAGCGCTGTGCCTTTCTAAACAGGCCTCAGACCTGCAAAATAGCTTGCAACTGGGGCATCTCTTTTTTTCAGTGGCCACTTCAAGGCACTCAGCGCTATTACACACATGACAGTGATTTTTACAGGCGTGCTGATGTTTGTGGCTGCACGTGGCGTAACAGCAACTGCACAAATACGGCGCGCCTATAAAGGCTTTAATATTTAGGATGCCACAATAATGTTTGTCATGTAACAGAACAAAAACAGTTTTGGGGCGTTGTACACCAGCTGTTGTAAAAAAAGCGCCAATTTCCATTTTCATGATACATAACGGTAATAGCCGCGCCTAAGCGCTCTTCAAAAGAGCTCATGTCTGTAAAGCTAATCGGTTTTTGGTCCGAAAACCCCAACTCCTGATGGAAATGTCCGGCCCCTTCTAACAGTTGGGCATCTGTAAGTTTTTCATCTGATAAAAGACCCAGCAAAACACAGATTGTTACCTTGGTTATTTAAATCAATTAAATGTTTTCTTTTTTTCCCGATGATTTTACTGTATGTGATAGTTTTCAAGGGTCTTACAACCCCACCTCCACCAGCCCTGTTTCTAATAATTGTAACAACCAGCCTTAGAGTTCCAGACCCCACAATCTCAGCGTTACTTTGCAACACCGTAATGATGTTATTTAAAAAATCTACGGTGTTTAAATCTTCCCAAGGCTTCTGTAAAGAAAAGAGAGGGTGATTTAGCCCCGGGGCATCTAAGCTTAGCTGTACAAAATCTTCAGGGCCCACCTGATTATTAATATCACCTAGCAAATTTTGAATAGCGGTGTCAACGGCCGCCATGGCCTCTGTAAACCCCATTACTCTGCCCAAATTAGCGAAACAAAATTCTTGAAAATATTCATAAGCGTTAAACTCTCTTCAGGGTCTTATCCAGTGTCTTACATGTTCCAAATACACCGGAGGTGGTATATTAGGAGCGGGAGAATCTGGACCTTCAGAAGAGGGGGTCGGGGAGTCTATGTCTATTTCCCTTTCTTGGTTGGGGGATTGTTTTCTTAAAATAACTCTGGCTTTTTTAAGTTTTTTCGCCAAAAGCCTCCTCAATTTTTTAGATCTCTTCCATTTTTTCCTCCAACCCCTCTTTATGTTTTTAGGTTTCAGGTTTAGTCTCACCCTCCCTTCCCCCTTTAACATGCTTTCCAACTTTTCAAGCAGTGCACGGGTCTCTGTTATCTTTTGGTCCCAAACCACCCTTTCTTCTGGAGCATTTTGCTTTTGAAACACCTCAAGAATTAGCTTCGAAAACTTTTTATCTATTAAACGCTTAGGAGACGTACAAACACTAAACAGCTCATTACAAACAACAACTGATGCTGCAAGGCCTACGGGGCGGTTCTTATTTGTAGCAGAGGTTCTGCTTTGCCCAGAAGCCGGGGGGCTGGCCTCTTGACTCTGCTCAAACCCACCGCTCGACACAGCGGCTGCTACAGGATTGTTTGCCTTTACCCTTTTTAAAGCTGGTTCCTTCGGGGCTGTAAAGGCTTGGGGTTGTTGAGAACTAGGGGTTTTAATCCCTTTGGATCGCTTAACCAGTGTCCCTGGAAGCTGCAGAGGTAGATCTTTTGGCCCTGGTGGTGCAGGGCGGTTCAAAATCGGGGGGGTCTAACCCCCTTGCTCCCAACCGCTGCTGTTTCAGTGGTAGATTTTTTGGCCCTCTTTAAAGACAGTTGGTTCTGTGTAACAGTGGAATTGGATGTGCTGGGCTGCTCCAAATCGAAGTGTCTAATACCCTTGCTTCCAGCTGTCGCTGATTCAGAGGGAAATTTCTTGGTCCCCTTCAACGTTTCTTCTTCAGGGATAACACTTGATAAGTCTGTCAATACACATAAACAAAATGTTTTTAGCACATAAACCTGTATGTTCTTTTTACTAACAGCCACAAACATACCCCCTACATATATACATTTCACATAACCCAACCTGTCACACTAAATATAATGTAAAATACGAAAGTGCTATCCCCTCTTATGCCACACGGCGGTAGGATAGCTCCAAAATTCTCAACAACGGCCCGCAAAACATTTTTACAGGGTTCAGAGTAGCAGCCCTGTTAGTCTGTATCCGCAAAAAGAACAGGAGGATTTTGTGGCACCTTAGACCTTATGCTCAAATGAATTTGTTAGTCTCTAAGGTGCCAAAAGTCCTCCTTTTCTTTTTACAGTAAAACCTTTGGGGCAAAGGCAGGGCCGGCTCCAGGCACCAGCGGGCCTGTGTTCAGCGGGCAGGATTCCCCATTCGGCGGCAAGTTGGGGTTTTTTTGCCGCTTGGGGTTTCTTTTTTTACTAATAACAGCAAACCCCTAGAAAAAATGTACACTATTTTAACAGCCGTTATTTCAAACACATATTTAAAAACAAATCATACCGTCTTCTGTAATCTCAGGAAAACCTGTCTGTTGGTTTTGACTTCCATCTTGTTATAAATTTTAAAAAATCTTAAACTCCTTAAAACCATTTCTTTTAAAAATAAACCATAAATGTGTAAGCAGCTTACCAAAATTTAAAACTTCTCGTGCAGAATCTGGTATATCAAGAAAAAAGGCCTTGTCCTATTTAAAATTATATATATATATATATATAATAAACTTTTAACTAAGCACAACACAGGTATAAAACAAGGGTAACACGCACCACAGTCATTTTTCTTACCATGTCGTTGCTTCCCATGATGCCAAAGTCTTGTATCAGCGGTGTTTCTTTAACAGCCTTGTCCAGTTTTCTGTCCTTATTTATAGGTTTAAACCTGTTGAAAAAAGGGCTTGGGGCCCCCTAAAATTTAAAACCAGGGTGTGTAAGGGTCATTTGTTCTAGGAAAAAAGATGGAGAGGAGGGAGTACGGGGGAAGAAAGGGGCTACATACTTTAGCTTCTTTAAACTTTAATGGTTAAAAAGTTCTTATTTTCTATAGTAAGTGTCTTTAAACAGTTAATAAAAAGACACTGTAAATGGTAATATGCCCATTAACATATCTGTAACCAAAAGTCTTTAAAAGCTACAGCCTTTATTCTTTAATTCAATTTATTCAATTGTTTATGGTATGTGTTGGTCAGCATTTGTTACAGGGTCCTGTTTGTTTAGATAAGAGCAGAGCAAGCAGCCTCTAAAGAAAAAAAAAAAGCCAGGAATCCTGGGCTACATTCTTTAGCTTTAATGGTTAAAAAGTTTTTATTTTATATAGTAAGCTTATTTACAGTTAAAGTTACTGTTCTTTTTAGTACAAATCTTTGGTATCATTTTGTTTTAAAAGCAGGCCTTGGGCCTTCTTATCTGATTACAGAGGCTGCTTTTGCTAACAGCCTGGTTTTTTCACATTGGGCTTACTAAAAAATAGCCACGGTAGCCTAAAACTTTTTTGACAGGTTTCAGAGTAGCAGCCGTGTTAGTCTGTATTCGCAAAAAGAAAAGGAGTACTTGTGGCACCTTAGAGACTAACCAATTTATTTGAGCATAAGCTTTCGTGAGCTACAGCTCACTTCATCGGATGCATAAAGTGGAAAGTACAGTGAGGAGATTTTATATACACACAGACCATGAAAAAATATACATTGTATGGAGAGTGATCACTTAAGTGATCACTTAAGATGAGCTATTACCAGCAGGAGAGTGGGGTGGGGGGAGAGAAAACCTTTTGAAGTGATAATCAAGGTGGGCCATTTCCAGGAGTTAACAAGAATGTCTGAGGAAGGGGGGGGGGAATAAACAAGGGGAAATAGTTTCACTTAGTATAACGACTCAACCACTCCCAGTCTCTATTCAAGCCTAAGTTAATTGCATCCAATTTGCAAATTAATTCCAATTCAGCAGTCTCTCGTTGGAGTCTGTTTTCGAAGTTTTTTTGTTGAAGAATAGTCACTTTGAAGTCAGAAATCGAGTGACCAGAGAGATTGAAGTGTTCTCCGACTGGTTTATGAATGTTATAATTCTTGATGTCTGATTTGTGTCCATTTATTCTTTTACGTAGAGACTGTCCAGTTTGGCCAATGTACGTGGCAGAGGGGCATTGCTGGCACATGATGGCGTATATCACATTGCAGGTGAACGAGCCTCTGATAGTGTGGCTGATGTGATTAGGCCCTATGATGGTGTCCTCTGAATAGATATGTGGACACAGTTGGCAACGGGCTTTGTTGCAAGGATAGGTTCCTGGATTAGTGGTTCTGTGGTGTGGTGTGTGGTTGCTGGTGAGGATTTGCTTCAGGTTGGGGGGCTGTCTGTAGGCAAGGACTGGCCTGACTCCCAAGATTTGTGAGAGTGATGGGTCGTCCTTCAGGATAGGTTGTAGATCCTTGATAATGCATTGGAGAGGTTTTAGTTGGGGGCTGAAGGTGATGGCTATTGGCGTTCTGTTATTTTCTTTGTTGGGCCTGTCCTGTAGTAGGTGACTTCTGGGTACTCTTCTGGCTCTGTCAATCTTTTTTGTCACTTTTATAATCAGGTTTTTGTGTTTTTAAACCCTGAACTGTTTTTGCAGGCTTATCTTTTATTAAAACACTTATGACAAGGGGGGGCTAAATGAAGGAATGTGTCTTCAAATAGCCTGTTTTTTAAAGGGGTCTTCTTTTTTAATCACTACCTTCAAAAGGCTGTTTTAAGTGGTTCTTACTAAAAACTTTTTCTTACTCAGGTTTAGGCTCTGGAATGCTTTTTTATTGAAACACCCCTGTAAGTAAAGGGATGTGTCTTTAGGTGGGTTTTTCTTTTAAAGTGTTTATTTAATAAGTTAGAAAAGAGCGGATTTTAGGCATTACTTTACAAGTAAACTCATTTTTAAATCGTTTATAGTGTTTGCCAGTCACCTTTTGTTACAGGGCCCTGTTTGTTTAGATAAGAGTAAAGCAGGCGGCCTCTTAAAAAAAAAAAAAAAAAAAAAAAAAAAAGGGATCCTGGGCTACATACTTTAGCTTCTTTAAACTTTAATGGTTAAAAAGTTTTTATTTTATATAGTAAGCTTATTTACAGTTAAAGTTACTGTTCTTTTTAGTACAAGTCTTTGGTATCATTTTGTTTTAAAAGCAGGCCTTGGGCTTTCTTATTTCTGATCACAATGGCTTCTTTTTTCCCATTGTTCTTACTGACCATGTTAGTCTAAAACTTTTTTGTGTTTTTAATTCCTGAACTGTTTCTGCAGGCTTACCTTTTATTAAAACACTTATGCCCATGGGACTAAATAAAGGAGTGTATCTTTTCGAGGGTTTATTCCTGTACAAGACTTTCATCTCTCTTTGTTAAAAAGTAAAAAAAACAAGCTTCTTCTCTCTGATCCAGGGGTTAACTAAATAAGGGAAATTTAAACTGTCTGTTACTAAAAACCTGGGGTTTTAAACCTGGGGTAATTCTGCCTGCTCTCTTTTATTGAAACACCCCTGTAAATAAAGGGCTGTGTCTTTTCAAGTCAATATAAAGCAGAGCTTTATTCCATTACAAAACTTAATGTAACTAATTTGTGTCTGTTAAAAAGCAGGTAAAAAAGCAGCCTTCTTTCTAATCACAGCTACCAGCTACAAAAGCCTGTTGTTTTATATTGGGCTTACTAAAAAAAAAAAAAAAAAAAACCTAGGAAAAAACTTTTTAAAATTGTTTGTTACTAAAAGTGCATGGTTCTAACTTTTGTGAAAACCCACTTCTAAAAAACTACATGGCAGGAAAAATGCTGGGGGGGAATCTGTTTCTTTAGATAAGAATAAGGCTGTTAAAAGGTGGGGGGGGAAATCTTGGGCCTATAAAATTGGTTCAGGAAAATAAGCTCTATAATGCCGTTGTAGAACAACCTCTGATTGGCCCAATCCAAAGGTGAGGATAACAAGGCTGAAAGTTTCTAAAATGTGCAGCTGCCTCATTTTACAGAAAGACACGCAAGGTAAAAATCTCTCTCTCTTCAATTCAGTCATGTGCTCTCTATCTTCCCCCTGTTCTTGCTTTTAATCTCCCCTGATACTGAGTGCTTTTTTATTCACTATTTTATTATGTGCTTAGTAAATTTCCTTTTTAAGCCTAGCTTTTAATGTTTTTAGACAGTTTTTGGCCATGTGCTTACTAAACAGGTTTTTAAAATTGTTTAATGCTTTTTTATTCACTTTTTTATCGTGTGCTTAGTAAATTTCCTTTTTAATCCTGTTTTTATAGCTTTTAATGTAAGATAAAGATCCTTTCTCTCTCTTTGATTCAAGCATATGCTCTCTATCTTCCCCCTGTTCTTTCTTTTAACCTCCCCTGTTATTGGATGCTTTTTTATTCACTTTTTTATCATGTGCTTACTAAACAGGCTCTGCAACCATGTGCTCTCCATTTTCCCCCTTTTCTTGCTCTGTTTTTTAGGAAAGGTACAGCTCTCTTTCTCTCTCCAATTCACCCATGTGCTCTCGTATTTTCCCCGTTACTGAATGCTTTTTTATTCACTTTTTTATTATGTGCTTACTAAATTCCCTTTTCTTGCCCTGTTTTTTTAACCTTTCTTTTTTTCCTAACCTATCCTGTTACTGGATGCATTTTTATTCACTTTTTTATCATGTGCTTACTAAATTGCCTTTTAAAACCTGTTTTTATAGCTTTTAATGGTTTTTTTTAAGCCATTTTTGGCCATGTGCTTACTAAACAGGTTTTGCCTTAGTTTCTAATATTGTTTAATGCTTTTTTTATCATATGCTTACTAAACAGGCTTTGCCTTACTAAATTTCCTTTTTAAACCTAGTTTTATTTTTTCTTAGCCAGTTTTTGGCCATGTGCTTAGTAAATTTCCTTTTTAAGCCTAGCTTTTAATGGTTTTTCAGCCAGTTTTTGGCCATGTGCTTACTAAACAGGTTTTGCCTTAGTTTTTAATATTGTTTAATGCTTTTTTTATTCCCTTTTTTATCATGTGCTTCCTAAATTTCCTTTTTAATCCTGTTTTTATAGCTTTTAATGTAAGGTAGAGATCCTCTCTAAATCTTGGGACTACAGGATTGGTTCCACAAGTGCATTCTGTGACCGAGCTGTAGAAGAACTGCTGATCCTGATCGGCCCGCCAAAAGGAGGGGCTAGCTCCCTAGGAGCGCCACCCAGAACAGCTATCCTTCCACTACCGGCAATCGGTGGGGTAGGCTGTTTCGCTCTGCATGTGTTCAGTAACACTCTATTCTTTAATAACTTGCCCTTTACCAACAGTTCTCCTTATTCAATCACCTTTTTTCAATAAACCTCACCCAAACGTCTCTCACGCTAATCTTTCAACCTTTTGCTCTCAATGTATCACATTTTCTATTCTTTTCTAGCATACCATCATCTCTCTTTTCTTTAATAACCTGCCCTTTAACAACAGCTCTCCTTACACAATCCCCTTTTTTCAATAAACCTCACCCAAGCTTTAAACTTCTCTCAATGTATCCAAGCACCACACTTCCCCCATTCAAACGCACACAATTTTTTTTCAAAATGGCCGACGGCGCCAAACTTCGGCGCCAACAGAAACAGGGTGGGAGGGCGGGACATAAGCCCCAAAGGGCGCATGGAAACCTGTCCAAAAACGCATGGTGATGAGTGCTATCGACGTTATATTACTGTCCCTTCTGGACTTAAAATTTATGAAAGTAGAAACTCAGTGCTTAATTTGTGCCGAGGCTTGCCAGAGATGAGCCCCGGCACCTCCAGGCTTGGCAGTTCATAGACCCGGCACCTCTGGCCTCTCCTTGTCAGTTATGAAAGTAAAATAAATTGCTCGAGCCCCGGCACCTCTTTCATTACAAACTAAACACTGTAGAAACCCCAGATTCACAGGGTCAAATATACTGTATCGCCAGATTCATGGTGCCACCAATTCCAAAGTCATAGCCACCCAACGCTGCACAATGCCACCACTCCCAAATTCAATATCTCCAAATTCACACGGCCACCAAATTCTTGTATTGCCAGCCCCAAATTCAACAAACAAAAAGCATGTGTCAGGCCCCCAAGAGATCCGTGATACTGGCTTAACAAATCATGAGATTGCCAAATTTATTATATTTTTTAAATCTCTTTACTTCCCATCCACGGTTTGAGCCTTTGCGGAGGGCTACATTTTCTGACTCTTCTTCCCAAGCATGAGGGCTAGGGATGGACCTTCTTTTTTAAATGACAGCGGAAGTTCTAGCATAATCCCCTGACTCTGGGAGTTGGGGCTTTAGGAAAAAAACACCAACCTTCATAAAACTCACAAACAAATCATGAGAGTCTGTGACACTGCCAGTCTAAGACCAGCGGGATGCTCAGAAAGCTGGAGACTATGCACAAGTGACTTAATGCTTCAGTTTCCATATTTGAATATACACAGCTTTATTTGCAGGGAGGAGAGGTCACCAGACCTTAAGCCCGATGAGGCTGCAGCATGGAGCCAGGAGAACTTCCTGGGTGATCATAATGGTGCCTTCTGGCTTTAGACAGCTCTGGATCTTGGTGCTGCTCCCAGCTGGCTCTGACCTCCCCTGAGGCTGGTGTCTGGGGATGTTTCATGGGTTCTTGAGGCTCTGCCGCTGTTCTCCTTGTCCTGGGCTGGGTGGAAGGGAGCTGTGGCCGGGTTGCTGGGCCCCAGTGCTGGCAGTTGCTTGCCAAAGACTAGGAGGGGGCAAATGGCTGCTTCCTGCCATCAGCTGGGTGGATGCTCTGGCTGGGCTGCTCCCAGCTCTGGCTGCCCCTGTGGGGGTGGGTCCGGCTGGCTGCGGCTAGAAGCAGGGGTTGAGCTCTCAGGTCCAGTGTCTCTCTTGCCAAATCGGGGCATTTCAGCTCCTAGGAGCAGTTCAGGCAAGAGCTAAAACTGCCAGTGACTGAAACAGGTTCCCCCGTCTCCCTCTAACCCACCACCACCATCACACTGCCAAGGAGTAGGAGCCAGAGCCCTCAGGCCTGTGACAGGAAGGTACAATATAGGGCTGCACGTTTGGGGTTGGATCCCTGCAGGGGTCCATGTGTCATAGCCCCCACTCCGCTCTTCCACTCCTGGGTGGGCGGGGGGGAAGTCTACCCAGGTCTAGTGTGGAGGGCAGGGACACGGCTCTTCCACACATCAGCCCCTAGGTGTTACTGCTGGCCAGCTGTAAACAAGAGGGACACATCCTAGGTAGAATGATGCCTAGTTAAAGTTGCCTGATGCATTCACTTTAAGACTCTGCCTTCAGTTGCTTATGGCTTTTTCAGACTTGAGCCATTCGGGCTGAAATGCTTCATGCCAGGCGCCTGCCTCAGGCTAAATGTTCTGGAAAGTTTCAGTGGAAATCATAGAAATGCAGGGCCGGAAGGGACCATGAACTTCCAGCCCAGACAGGCTGTTTCACTGTTGATAAACTCACAGGAAGGAACCTTATATACTGGGGAAAACAGGTACTCCTGGAGCTGGTCTGTGTCTCTCACGAGGGTGGTGTTGGGCAGGTTTGATCTCTGTCCGAACTTTCCCCACAGCCAGTTCAGAAACAATTCTGCAATTTGCCTTTTAGCCAGGTTCACCTTGACATGGTCTCTGTGTAAATCTACACCTTCCCTCTCACAGAAACTGTCGGGCATCATGCAATCAGCACTGTAGTCTGCCATGGCCCCGACCTAGTCTTCACTTTTAAAGTGTTAAATGAATGAGGAAAATACCCTTTGTCCCAGGCCAAGCCCAGGGCCTGCATTAGTTGGCTGAGCTTCATAGGTAAGAAGTGGAAAGAGTCAATAAAACAAACATCCAAGCCCTTCACCTTCACAATCAGGACTTTGCCTTCATGTGCGACCAGATCTACATCCCATCTTCTCCTTCAAGAGCTCCCTCAGGATAATGTATCTGTCATCGCCTTCGCCACAGGGAGCGAGGAAGGTGTAGTTCCAAAAGAGCTTAGCCAGAAAGGGCCTAGCAAAGGCTGCACACGTTCCACACCTGTTAATTACCAGCAGATCTTGCTTTGCAAAAATGTAACCAGGGATCTGGTCAGGGGTCCCCTGCACACAACATACACAATGTACTTTTCTGATGCCTTGGTTGCACTGATGTTGAGTTGTTGACCATGAAACACAGATGTCTGTCTTGACCAGTGGTTCTCAACCTGTTTATCATTGTGGGCCGCAGGTTGAGAACCACAATGTCCCCCCACCCTAAAACCATTCACAGTCCCTTATGCCCAGCGCCCCTGCCCAGAGTGGGGCCAGGAGTGGAGCTGGGCAGCAGCGGGGACCTGGACCCACGGGGCCAGGCAGCAGCTAGGACCCCCAGCACCAGCCAGAAGCCTAGCACCTGGTGGGGCTGGCAGCCAGGACTCAAGAAGGGGGTCAGGAGCGGAGGCCCACCTAAAACCTGGGGCAAACCCCTAGTTCTCAGAGCCCCCCCAAAAAACTTACCCACAGACCCACTCTCCTGCCCCCTACCCCACTGCGGCACTCATCAGCCCCCTGCTGGCAGAAGCGCTGGTGCAGGAGGCAAGATGCTGTCTTCCCCTCAGCCAGCCCTGCCCCCTGCCAGACCAGAGCAGCAAATTTTGCATTTTTTTTAGCACACAGTTGGACTGCAGCTATGTGCTAATTGGGCTGCCTGAGGCTCGCGTGTTGAGAACTGCTAGTTTAGATCATCACAGTCTTCAGCATCACCAGAGATCCTAGTTTTCCGTGATAAAAAACTACAGAATTTCTCATAAAAAAACAAAAAAATCCGCATTTTTCAGCGATTAAAATGAAACGCTGAACTCTAGTTTCCCTATAGAATAGAATATCAGGGTTGGAAGGGACCTCAGGAGGTCATCTAGTCCAACCCCCTGCTCAAAGCAGGACCAATCCCCAACTAAATCATCCCAGCCAGGGCTTTGTGAAGCCTGACCTTAAAAATATCTAAGGAAGGGTTTTTGGCATCTTTTCATAACTTTACTTACTCACGTCTGGAGGCTGAAGTGAAATCTGAGATGCATTAAAACATGAACCCCTATATGTCTTTGAATAACCTCTCTATGCTGGAAGCAGTTTATTGGAGTATGCGATGTAAATGTAAAGAGCATTCAAAGATCAAGCAGGATAGGGAGGTCGTGCACACTGAATAACTGACACTGGTACTTTCAGTAACATTTAGTGAATATATGTTTTTATTTTTCCACAAATTTAAAGATTCTCTGTCAACATGCAAATTCTGCATTTTTCTGCGGCAAACGGATTTCTACGATCCCTGAACATCACACAGCTTACAGTCCCGGCCTTTGCAAGGGTGGTCTTTTTCCATGTAGTACCGACACCTGTCACACAGCATCTTGGACTGGCTTTGCTTTGGGTTGTATAGTGGAGCGGCTGCCCCACTCCAGCAGAACAGGGGTTAAAAGCAGCCCTGGAGAGGGCTGTGGCTGGGATAAAAGTAGTGAGAGCAGTTGAGGGAGTAGCTGACCACAGGTGTGGCCAGCTCAATCAGGGCCCAGCTGGCCCTGATAAAAGGGCTGTGGGGCCATGAGCTGAAGGAGCTTCACTCTAGCCCTGGAGTGGGAAGGGCTAGCTGCCTGGGAGCAAGGTACCCAAAGTGGAGCAGTGCTGGGGAAGGGCAAAGGGAGCTCCAGCCTAGTAAACCCCAAGGCTGCAGGCCTTGTGGAAGACCTATGAAAGGTTCTAGGGCTACAGAGGGGCAGCCTGGGGATAGGCAAAGGCAGCAGGTCCTATCCCCTTGCCAATGTTGAGTGGCCACTATAGACTGCAGTCTGCCCCAGGGAAAAGGGGCTAGATGATGACTGGCAGTAGCCACTGAGGCAAGGTGGGCTTAGAGGGTTGGGGGTTCCCCTGGGAGGGGAGACCCAGAGTCTGAGGGCACTGTGGTGGGGCAGCACCCCAGGGTATGGGGCACTGGGGTCTGGGAGGGACATGGGGCCTGAGGTGGGTGAGACACTGGCCAGCAGAGGGTGCTCTGAGGCTTAAGAGCTAATTCCCAAGATGACCAGCAGGAGGCGCTTGGCCAGTGAGTCTACAGTTTGTGAAGGCCCTCTGTGTCTCTAAGCACAATGGGGACCTGCAGAACCCCCTATCAGTGCTGTATCTCTAGCACCCTCCGTACACTTGTAAGGATAAGGCCTTTTCCTGTAGCCATATTGCAAGGCCCAAAGCCTTTGTCGGCACCATATTAGAAGAGCAGCAGCCATTAGCTAAGAAGCAGGAAGTCACATCCTCGCCTTCCATCTAAATTACATTAAAAAAGTAATATCAGGCTGTTAAAAAGGCAATCCTGTTCTAATAGCACCCACCATCACCAGATAAACCGATCTTCAGATGGCTAAAGACAACTCAATTTGGTAGCATTCTGTCTGGCAAGAAACCACTTATCAATAGTTGTGGTTGTGAAATCCTCATTTCTTTGTTTGATCTTTATGGTCCCCACTTCTCTATTGTTTATCTGTATGATCTGTCTGGTTCTTTGACTGTTTCTGTCTATTACATAATTAATTTTGCTAGGTGTAAATCAATGAAGGTGGAGGGGTATGACTGGTTAGAGAATTTTGTTATACTATGTTAGGAGTGGTTAGTAAAATGATTGGTGAAGGTACAGCTAAGCAGGACTCACGTTTCACTATATAAACTGGGGTCCAAAAGGTAATTATTTGGAATCCGCTACAGGACACAGCCCCAAGATCAGAGCTGCCAGACCTCCACACCCTGCCAATAACACCATGCAGAACCTGGAGTCCCCAAGTAACCGAATCCTGAGAGGCCAGCAGGAAAAATTTGTCTGCTTTATTGGGAGTGGTGACCATTGTATGCTTAGCGGGAGCATTCTGGTTTTGTTGATTGTTAATAAAGAGGATAAGGATATTGCTGTGTAAGGCTCTTTCACTGGTAAAAGATCCTGCAAACCCGCAGCATATAAGGTTATGCCTGAACCCTAGGAACGGGTAAAGGGGGTGCCCCTAGCGTGTGTGAGTAACAGAGGTTTGGGCGGGTAAATCACTGTGTGCTCAGACAGAGTCTGCAGCTCTGGGGGCAAACCTGGCTATTGTTAGGGTTAGGGTCATGCAGCAAAGGTCACAGAAATATCTTACCCCACACATTCTTCACATCCAAGACCCCAAAGTAATGATCACTCTGCAAGAGGATAAATGCTGTTTTTAGGGTATACAGGACCCTGGGTTTTAAACTGCCCCAACGCCCCCCGCTTCTCATTGTACATCACCCCACTACGGGTGACCGCTGCACCCCACCTCACTGAGCGTGAGCTTTTTCTGATGGGAAAAGCATGATTTCTCATGGACCTTTCTCACCCCTTCTACCAGCTCAGTGTGGGTGAGCTTCTTCTGGGATAGCACTGCCACCAGGCTGCCGGGGGTCGCCGCATTTTCAGCAGAGGGAGATAGGGTCACCCAACATTAGACATTAGAATCGCTGGCTGAAGATTGTATGGGGGGGGGGGGTTCGTGTGCAATGGTCCTGGGGGTGAACCTGGGGGTGTCTCCAGGCAAGGACATTCGGAACGGAACCGACCTTTGCATAACGAAGCCATGTGTACGGCTGTAATTCCGCTGCGGATTGTTTTGGTCCAGGCCCTGTCCACGCACGCAAGTGGGAGACGGAGGCTGCCTGTCGCCGGAGCTGGCGGCGCGGGCCCCCTCCAGCCTCCGCTCGCTTCCGCGCTAGCCCGGGGCGGGGATTGTACCTGACCCACGTGTCGCCGCGCCCGGACTCCCGGGCCCGCTACTGCCCCGCGCGGCCCCGTTTCCAGCCCCAGGGAGCCCCTTGGAGAAGGGGGGCCGGGCGGCTCCTGCCCCCCGCCCAGCGGGGACAGGCTCCGGCCCGCACAGGTCTGCGCGGCGCGGGGCGGGGCGGGGCGGGTTACTGGCTGGGGCGCTAAATCCGCCCTGGAGCAGGCGGGGCCAAGGAGCCTTCCCGTGCCAGGCCGGACACCTGGGTCCCCAGCCCGGCCCGTGCACAGGGCGGGTCCCCGCTGCAGCCTGGGGGTCGGTCGGTGAGCGGGGCGCAGGGGAGGGGGAGAAACAGCCGCGGAGGCAGGAAATCGCTGCCCGGGGAAAGCGGCCGCCGGGGGAGGGGGGTTCGGAGCCGAAGGGGGCTGGTGACCCCCCACCAGCCAGTGCCAACGAAGGGGGGGGGGTCTGCAACTGAGCTAACCTGGGGCTTCATTCCGACGCCCGTAGTAGGGCAGTGACGGGGGGGGGGGTGTAATCCCAGCCCCCTCCCTCCCTGGGATGTTACTGAGAATGTCACACCTGCCCCAGGCCCAGAATAACGGGGTCCCGCTCTCCTCGGGGGATTCCCTGGGAACTGACTTGGCCCCTTTTCTCCTCTCTCCAGATACGCCCTGTCTGTCCCTTCCCTGCTACCAAGGACCTCGCCTTGCCCCAGACCCCAATAGCCCCAGACCATGGCGATGGCTGCAGCGGGGCCGGCGCAGGTAGGACGCGGGGCGGGGACTCCCCGACCAGGCACTGGCTGGTCCCAAGGGGGGCCGGGACCCGGGTCCCTCCCGCGCTAGTGACCCCGGGGCTGGGGGCTGCAGCAGCTCCCCGGGGGGTGGTGCTGACCCGGGCCAAGCGCTGCCCCAGGGTCGGGAGTGGCTCAGCGTGGCCAGGCAGGGCCTGGGGTCCTGCTTTGCACCACCGCAGCCCGGGGGCCCAGGGCTGCAGCAGCTGGAGCCGGGGAGAGGCTTTGGGGCCCCAGGACCCGCCCACAAAAAGCCAGGACCGTCCCTGGGACTAGGGAGGGGAGGGCCCTGGCCAGGCGGACATGTGGAGATGGGTGCCGTCCCTTTACCCTTAGCGCCCTGGCCTGGCAAAGGAGCCCTGAGGTGACCGAGCCAGGGGCGGGAGTGGGGCTGAGCACAGGCCTGTGGCAGAGGTGCGGACTCCTGTTTCTTGCCCTGGGATTCAGGCCCTTCCCAGGGCCCTGACTCAGAACCCCCTGGGCAGAGATGAAAGTAAGCTGGCACACCCCGGTACGGTGTACCGGGAAGAGCCGGTGCGCCGTACCGGGGTGGATCGGCTTCCCCAGGTGCAATTTAAAGGGCCTACAGCGGCTGGAGCCCCCATCCCTTTAAATTGCTACCAGAGCCCCGCTGCCGGAGTCCTGGGCCCTTTAAATTGTCCCCGGAGCCTGCCAGAGCCCTGGGGTAGCAGCGGCAGGGCTGGGGCGGTGATTTAAAGGGCCCAGGGTGGTTGCCGTGGCCGAGCCACTTCCCCAGGGCTCCGGCAGGCTCTGGGGACAATTTAAAGGGCCCAGGGGCCCTTTAAACCGCTGCCAGAGCCCCCAGCTGCCGGTGCTACCCCGGGGAGGGGGAAGGAGGCACTTGCCGGTACAGGGTGGGCCGGGGCTGGCTCTGACCTCCCCAGCTCCGCCCCTTCCTCCTGGGGCCCCGCCCATTCTGGGGGCCAGAGCCGGCCCCAGCCCAGCCCCATACTGGTAAGTCCCTAGACTTACTTTCACCCCTGCTCCTGTGAAGCCAAAGGCAATTCCTGTCCCCTCAGCAGGGCTCCGAGTCCCTGGGGAGCTGAGCGGGGCGGGGAGTCTCCCTGGGTCACAGCTGCTGGGCTGGGGGTTCCCTGGGAGTCACTCCCCTAGAAACAGCATCCCCTACTGAGAGCCTGGGCTGGGGCTGGAGCGGAGGGTGCTGAGTGTATAACGCTTGTGCCAGCAGCTCCAGGTGGCGTTTGAGGACGTTGCTCTGTATTTCACCCGGGAGGAGTGGGAGCTCTTATCCCAGCCAGAGAAGCAGCTGTATCGGGACCAGATGCTGAGGAATTACCGGGCCCTTGTTTCCCTGGGTAAGGACCAATTTCCCCTCTTTTATTCGCAGCTGTGAAACGTCTGGGTTCCCTTGAAGCCTCAGCTGCCATGTGCCACTGAGTGGCCAAGTGGTGGCAAATGTCAGTACTAGGGCTATCAAGCAATTAAAAAAATCGTGATTAATCGCACTGTTAATAATAGAATACCATATAAATATTTTTGGATGTTTTCTACGTTTTCAGATATACTGATTTCAGTTACAACACAGAATACAAAATGTACAGTGTTCACTTTATATTTTTTATTACAAATATTTGCAGTGTAAAAAAACAAAAGAAATAGTATTTTTCAATTCACCTCCTACAAGTATTGTAGTGCAATCTCTTTATCATGAAAGTTGAACTTACTAATGTAGAATTATGTACAAAAAAACTGCATTCAAGAATAAAACAATGTAAAACTTTAGAGCCTACAAGTCCACTCAGTCCTACTTCTTGTTCAGCCAATCGCTCAGACAAACAAGTTTGTTTACATTTGCAGGAGATAATGCTGCCTGCTTCTTGTTTACAATATCCCCTGAAAGTGAGAACAGGCGTTTGCATGGCACTGTTGTAGCCGGTGTCGCAAGGTATTTACATTCCAGATGCACTAAAGATTCATATGTCCTTTCATGCTTCAACCACCATTCCAGAGGACATGCGTCCATGCTGATGATGGGTTCTGCTTGATAATGATCCAGAGCAGTGCAGACCGACACATTTTCGTTTTCATCATCTGAGTCAGATATCTCAGCAGAAGGTTGATTTTCTTTTTTGGTGATTCGGGTTCTGTAGCTTCCGCATAATATGTTGCTCTTTTAAGACTTCTGAAAGCATGCTTCATACCCCGTCCCTCTCAGATTTTGGGAGGCATTTCCGATTCTTAAACCTTGGGTCGCGTGCTGTAGCTACCGTTAGAAATCTCACATTGGTACCTTTTTTTGTGTTTTAACAAATCTGCAGTGAAAGTGTGCTTAAAACGAACAACATGCTGGATCATCATCCGAGACTGCTATAACATGAAATATATGGCAGAATGTATGTAAAACAGTATAGAAGACATACAATTCTCTCTCTCCCTCCCCGCCCCCCCCCCCCCCCCCCAGGAGTTCAGTCACAAATTTAATTAATGCTTTTTTTTTTTTTTTTTAATGAGCATCATCAGCATGGAAGCATGTCATCTGGAATGGTGGCCAAAGCATGAAGGGGCATACGAATGTTTAGCATATTTGGCATGTAAATACCTTACAATGCCGGCTACAAAAGTGCCATGTGAACGTCTGTTCTCACTTTCAGGTGACACTGTAAATAAGAAGCAGGCAGCTTTATCTCCCGTAAATGTAAACAAACTTGTTTGTCTTAGCAGTTGGCTGAACAAGAAGTAGGACTGATTGGACTTTTACGCTCTAACGTTATTTTGTTTTTGAGTGCAGTTATGTAACAAACATCTACATTTGAAAATTTTCACTTTCACAACAGAGATTGCACTACAGTACTTGTATGAGGTGAATTGAAACATTGCATTGTAAAAATGATAAAAAAATATATATATTTATAATAAAAAATAATATAAAGTGAACACTGTACATTTTGTATTCTGTGCTGTAATTGAAGTCAATATATTTTAAAATGTAGAAAAACATCCAAAAATATTTAATAAATGTCAATTGGGTTTCTGTTGTTTAACAGTGCAATTAAAACTGCGATTAATTGCAAATAATTTTTTGGAGTTAATTGCGTAAGTTTACTGCGATTTAATCTACAACCGTAGTCAGCATCTTTCAGGTCCGCTTCCTGTTGGAGGAGAGCTCAGGTCCATAGAGCCTGGGGTTAATTTTAGTGTAACTTGTTTACTTGCATATTATGTCCCTCAGTCCTGGCACAGCGGTGGTAGCAAACAGCCCATGAGCAACAACCTCTTCCAGGAATCCCAGCCCAGCCACTGATGGCAGCAGCTCTGCTCAAGGCATGGAGAAAATGTTACCCACACACTCTAGGGCACCTACCCTTACCCAGTTCCTAGGGCTCAGGGTGTAACTTTACACTCTGCGCATTTGTGGGTGTTTTTTTACTAGTGAAAGAACCTTATGCCTTATATCCTTAACCTCTGTTTATTAACAGTCACCAAAATGGAAGGCTCACGCTAAGCATACAATGCTCACCACTCCCAATAAGGCAGACGAACTTTTCCTGCTGGCCACTCAGGATCAGGTTGGCCAGGGACTCCAGCTTCTGGGGGTGTTGAGGTCTGGCAGCTCTGATCTTTGGGCTGTGTTCTGGAGCTGGTTCCAAAGAACTTCCTTTTGGACCCCAGTTTATATAGTGAAACTTGAGTCCTGCTTTGCTGTACCTTTTACCAATCATTTTAAAGTACTGCAAAATAATCTTTGACTGATCTTAACATATTGCGAAACCATTCTTTACCCAGTCATACCCCACCACCTTAGTTGATTTAAATATAAAATTAATTATGCAACAGACAGAAACAATCAAAGAACCAGACAGAAACCATACAGATAAACAATAGAGAAGCAGGGACTGTAAAGGTAAAACAAAGTAGCAATTTCACACCCACAACTGTTGATAAGTGATTCCTTACCAGACAGAATGCTATCAAACAAAGTTTTCTTTAACCATCTCAAGATCTGTTTCTGTATCTGATGATGGTGGGTGCTATTAGGATAAGGTCTCCTTCTTAACAGCCTGGTATTACATTGTTTTAATGTAATTTAGATGGAATGTGAGAAGGTGACTTCCTGCTTTTTGGGCTCCTGGCTGCTGCTCTCCTAATATGGCTGCAGAAAAAGGCTTCAGACCCTGCAAAAAAACTCCTGCTGCTTGCACAGCCTCCCACTCCCCCCAGCCCACTCCTCTGGAAAAGAAGATACATCATAAATTTAACAACCATGCAGCTGAACAGTGCTTGCACCCTAAGCAAAAAACCATGCAGGTCTATGTGGTAGTGTTACCTAATGATACCTGCATAACACATTATGGCCGGTCTCTTAATGACATGCTGCAAAGAGCTGTTGAAAACAGCAATAAGACGGCAAAGAAGCAAACACTTCCTTCCTGAAAATTTTTTCAGGAGACAATTGGGTACGTGAAATTATGGCCAGGAGAGAGAAGGTAGGGGGGGACTTTCTGTTCACCCTGTCTCCTAATCTGAGGACAAAGGGATGTTCAATGATATTTCAATGGGTAAAAGGAAATCTGTGTCACACAGTTGTCCTGCGGAACACACTGTGCTAGATAGCACTGAGACAAAGACGGAATTTTTCTCTGGAACATTTAGTTTTATCCTAATGCTTATTTTTAAAATCTTTATCTCTTGCAAATTCAGAAGGATTATAGACCTTGCTGCTTCAGAGTATGACCTAAACTCACCTGGAGGGGTATGGGATGAAATCTCTCCTAAGGAAGGTTTATTCCGTTATTGTCCTGCTTGGGATCTTGTTCACTTTCCTGTAAATCAGTGACCGAGATTAGGGCCCTATTGCGCCACTCGCTGCGCATGCAGTGCCAGAGATCAGGTCCCTGTTGTGCCGGGTGCTGCACAGGCATATTATAAATGTAGCTCTCTGCCCCCAAAAGCTTAGGCCGTGTCTACACTACAGTACTATGACGACAAAAGTTATGTCGACGACCAAAAAATGCTGTAATAACATCACTATTGCGTGTTCACGCTGTGCTCCCTCTGTCGGCAGAATGCATCCACAGTTGGTGCTCTGGCATTCACGGTAAGAGCAGTGCATTGTGGGTAGCTATCCCACGGTGCCACTCGCCACCTTGTGGGCTGGCGGAGTGGATCGCAGCGCATCATGGGTGTGGACTCAACATCCCATGATGCATTGTTTTCCGTCCCAGCATTCTGTGCTCTTCCGAGTGCCTTTCACTGCATTTTACAACGGCCCTTGTTTGCTGTGCACCCACCATCTGTGTGTGAAAGGATGCATCCCACACTGTTCTGTCATTAACACATCGCAGATTTGCAGTGCACTTAAACATGAGGTTCCTATCTGAACATGAGTCAGAGCTGCCTGACCTGCTGTGGGCCGTGGATAGAAACAACACCAGATTACTTCTGGCATTCATGGAGCAGCTGCACATGGTGGACCATCACTTCTGGGCTAGGGAAACCAGCACTGAGTTGTGCAATCGCATCGTTATGCAGGTCTGGGATGATGAGCAGTGGCCGCAGAACTTTTGGATGCGGAAAGCCACCTTCCTGGGACTTTGTGTGGAGCTCACCCCAGCCCCGCGTCGCATGGACATCAAAATGAGAGCTGCCCTCTTGGTGGAGAAGCACCTGGCGATTGCATTTAGGAAGCTGGCGACTCCTGACTGCTACCAGTTGGTCACGAATCAGTTCAGAGTGGGGAAGTTGACCACTGGGGCTGTGTTAGCACAAGTGTGCAGGGCCATTAATCACATCCTGCTACGAAGGACCATGTCTCTTGGCAATGTGCGTGAAATAGTGGATGGCTTTGCGGAAATGGGTTTCCCTAACTGCGGAGGGGCGACAGATGGCATGTGTAGCCCAATTTTGGCACTGGACCACATTGCCACAGAATATGTCAATAGAAAGGGCTAATTCTCCATGGTGTTGTGGGCGTTTCACTGACATTAGTGTGGGGTGGTCCAGAAAAGTGCATGACACATGCATCTTCAGGAACACTGGCCTGTACAGAAAGCTGCAAGCAGAGACTTTCTTTCCAGACCAGAAGAGTCCAGTGGGGGATGTTGAAATGCCCATAGTGATCCTGGGAGACCCAGCCTATCCGTTACTCCCATGGCTCATGAAGCCTTACACAGGAAACCTGGACAGCAGCAAGAAGTGGTTCAACAATAGGCTGAATAGGTGCAGGCAGATCGTGGAGTGTGCGTTTGGCAGATTAAAGGAATATTAATATATAATATTCCCATGGTCATAGCCTCCCGCTGTACATTGCATAATAGTTGTGAAGCTAAGAGTGAAAGGTTTGCTCAGGGGTGGGGCACAGAGGCAGATCGCCTGGCTGCTGATTTTGAGCAGCCTGATGCCAGGGCTATTAGAGAGGCACAGTTTGAGAGGACGTAGTTCGAATCAGGGAGGCTTTGAGGCAACCTTTTGAGAATGAGAACCAGCGATGTATATTTCTATGTAGCGATCTGCCCTGCTTCATTAAATCAAGTTTCGTTACGAAACACTTGCGATGGTTCGTAGACTAGGTTTTCAGTAAGAAAATGACTAAACTGCCTATATATGTTTTACTGCTAGCTGCTATCACAATCTGTAGTACGCAAATAAATATTAGTTATCTTTCAGAGGTTTTGTTTTTATTAAACACACACAAAGGCTTGGTGGGAAGGGAGGTACAGTGAAGGGCAGATTGTCATAGCTGTGCATAAATCCAGTATCATTTTGGAAGCTGTCCAAAGGACTGGAGTGAAGAAGAAACCGAGAAGTCCCAGAAAGTTGAAAGGAATGTGTGGGAGGAGTTTGGGGAGGGCAAGGAAAACAGTTCCGAAGCGGCTGCAGTGGGAGTCGAGCATCCATCTGTTCAGAATGGAGCATGATTAGGGACTTCAGCATCTCTGGTTGCCTCTTCATTACTTTTATCATCCACTCAGTGGCCTTTTGAACAATCTCCTGATATTCTTTTCTGTCCCGCCTTTCCATTTCTATCTACTCCCTGCATTCCCTTTTTTCTGTGTCAGAGAACTGTAGCATCTCCTGGAACATATCCTCTTTGCTCCGTCTTGGTCACTTTTGTGACGTTTCACTCCATATTCTTTATGAAAATATGCTTCTGATATGAATATGACATAACTGTGATAGGTCTTGTAAGATATCCTTGGAAAGGTTATAATTTACTGAATGCGATTATTCAGTTTGAATGCCTGTATCATTTCTGTATCTGAAGTTAGGAATATTGACTATGTATCTGTATTTCAACTATGCTACTTTGGGTGACGCCCACTGCTAACAGTTCAGGTACAACAATGGAAAAGTCAGACAGGGATGATGACCATCAGTGAGGACAATGGACTGTGAAAAGCTTGGCCTTCCTGCGGATGCTCCATACTGCCACTGACTCATGGATGTTGTGATATTACAGAGTCAGGTGGTCTTGTCACCTGATACTAAACATTACCTGGGACTTCTTGTAACTTTCCACTGGAAGGTGGGGGAGGGGGCAAGTTTGGGAAACAAAGGATTCCCGCCTTATGTAAATCCTATTTAAGGGTGGGGAGGAAGGCAAACAAGACTCCTCTCCATGGTCTGTCTGCCCAAGAAGACTGCTAAAGCCACCTGAAGGGAAGGCAAGGGGGGAGACAGGGGTACAGTCTGAAAAGGAATAGAACTGGAACTCTGAACCACAGAAACTTTGCAACCTGCCTAAAATAACATTTATGGTGAGAATTTACATTTTATAACCTGTTTCTTAAGTATATTGAGCTTAGCTTGCGTATTTTGCTTTATTTGGTCAGTAACCTGCTTTGTTCTGTCTGTCATCTCTTATATTTACTTAAAATTCACCTTTTGTAGTTAATAAACTTATTTCTTGTTTATAATATAACCCAGTTTATGTAATTTCTAAGTGGGGGTGGGGGCAAGAGGTTGTGCATAACTCCCTCCACATTGAGGGAGGGGGAAAATTTCATAAAACCTTTGAGTTTGTACCCCTTAAAGGGAGTGGGCCCCAGAGTGCTGGGGCAAGCCCTGAAGGCTGAACCTTTCCAAAGTGGATCTGTGTCTCTCTGTGCAGTTGGGTGTGGACCTTCCTGTGTGCTTGGCTGGAAGAGGCTTGTGAGCCTAACCCAGCAAGGCCAGGTAAAGGGCACCCAGGCTGGCAGAATAGGCTGATTCATTGGCATCCCAGCACCTGGGGTGACACCCCAAAGGGCCCAAACCCGTCACAGCTTTCTTATCTGGGAGAGGCGCTCTGCTGGTGTGTAAGGGTTCCCCTGAAGGCCACATCTGCAGAAGCACAAGACACAATACACAGAATCATGATTGTTTGTTAGTTCACACACCCCATTGAATCATTACAGTAAAATACACCTCTTGTAGCATCCCAAGCAGTTTCTCACTGACCCTAGGCAGGCAGACATCTTTGTGAACAAACACCTCCTAAGCATGATGAGTTCAGCCCAGTGTGTGTGTGTGGGGGGGGGGGGAGGTGGGAGGGGTGTTCCAGCTCGGCAAAAAAGCGATGGTGGTGATTCAAGGGTCACGGTGCAGGTGACTAGGAACAATGTTGTAAATTCTCCCACCCTTTTCCACCGGCGGGGATCATTGAAGCTGACATCTCACTCCTGAGTGTAAGCAAGGATGCAAGGGTGCATCTGCTGCATGCTTGTGGGTTCAGACCTGTTCCCTATGCTGCTCACCTGTGTGCCACTTTGGTCCCTGCACAAGGGATTGCCGAGTGGCACGGGAAGGTTTCCTACAATGGGGGAAGGAACAAAAGCAGCTCTGCCAAGGAACCTTTGGCAAAGGATTGGCAAGTACCTCCAGGAAAGTTTCCTAGAGATCTCTCTGGAAGATTCCCGTGAAATCCCAGTGTGCATCAACACACTGTTCCGCCACACTGCTTAGCTGCACAGGGGAATGTGCAGTGCACAGAAACACAGTAAGTCTTGTAGATTTCTAACCCTTCACCCACTTTCACACTACACAAAGCGAAGGAAAGCTGGAAATCATATAAACGAGAAGCATCAACTCAAGAAAGTCACTTACCAGCGGTCTCCTCTCCTGCTTTCTGCTCCCCATAGAGGGACTGGTGGGACTGGGTAGACACCTCCAGAGTAGAAAAGAGGTCCGCACTCACCACCCCACCTGGAGACTGCCATCTCCACCTCCTCGTCCGTGATCTCATCCTCTGGGTTAGGTACACTGACTCCAGCCCTGCTGAAGTGTCCGCAGGGCTCTTGGCAGTGGAAGTGGGGTCACTGCCAAGGATGGCATCCAGCTCCTTACAGAAGTGGCAGGTCTTTAGTTCAGCACCAGAGCGACAGTTTGCATCCCTTGCCTTCTGGTACTCCTGCCTCAGTTCCTTTATCTTCGCTCTGCACTGCAGCATGTCTCTATCATAGCCCTTTTCACACAAGCCATGAGAAATGTGCCTGTTGGTATCGAACTTCCTACAGCTGGAGCACAGCGGGGACTGGACAGCCTCCTCTCCCTATATACTGAGCAGATCCAACACCTCCGCAGGGTCCAAGCTGGAGAGCGTTTGCCATGTGGAGCCGCTGTGATCAGCTGGGAAAATGCGATGTGAGCTCTCCATGCCGACAAAACAGGAAGTGGAATTTCAAAAATTTGCGGGGCTTTAAGACGGAGGGGTGGATGCCTGTGTACCTGGCTGCAGGGCAGCGGAGTTCAAACTGCTGACCAGAGCGGGCAGGAGGGGCATTGTGGGGCACCTCCTGGAGGCCCTTTATAGCGACATAATCAAGCACAGTGTCTACACTGATACTTTGCCTCAAAAAGCTCCATGCCTCTCATGGAGGTGGTTTTATTTGATCACCAAAACAGTTTTTGTCACCAAATGTTGCATTGTAGTATGTACACCTCCACTGTTTTGTCAACAAATCTGTGTAGTGTAGACAAGACCTTAGTAATAAAACTGATTCTTTCCCCTCAAACAGGCTATTCAGGTTCCATACCAGACTTAATCCACCGGATCGAGGTAGGGGAGGCAGAGCTCTGGATCTGGGATGCCGAGGGCTCCAGGGAAAACTCAGGGCCTGAGAGCCCCTCCTCAGGTGAGTCATAATAATCCAATCCCTTCTGATTTCCCCAGCTGCTAGTGGAGGGCTCCTTAATGTAGAAGGCAAAGGCAGAGCGAGATCCACTGGCTGGGAGCTGAAGGGAGACCAATTGAGGCTGGGAATTAGGGGCCAGTGTTTGAATTCACCACTGTTACAGCTCGCCTAGGGACGGGATGGATTCTCCATCCCTGGGAGTCTGTCAGTGGAGATGGGGCGTCTCTCTCTCAAAGCTCCGCTCTAGCCCAGCCAGGAGTTACTGGGCCAGAGGCAGGAATCCTGGGGGAGATTCTCTGGCCTGGGTGAGGCCGGAGGCTGGGCTGGATGGGCACAGTGGGCTTCTATGGGCTTGATATCTATGACCCGGGATGGGACCTTAGAGAGATGGGGCCTCAAAGCAGTGAAAGGGACATGAATTGGAGATGGGGAGGGGATGAGATGGGATGAGGGGTGGGATAGTGGTATGGAACAGTTTGTGGGGGGGATTTGAGGGGCGCTGAGGGAAAGCGAGAGCTCTCATGGGGGAAGGACATGGGGAGCTGTGTTTACACAGAGGTGCTCTGCTGGTGTGTAAGGGTTTCCCTGAAGGCCACATCTGCAAAAGCACAACAAACAATACACAGAATCATGATGGTTAGTTCACACGCTCCATTGAATCATTAAAGTAAAATGTGGATTCATAAGTTCTTGATTCAATTCCTAAAGCGCCTCACTACAGCGCTCCCTGTGCACCAGTTTCACCCTCTGTGTAATGGAGAGGGCCGTGGAGCCATGAGGATAACATTAATTTGTGTGTGTCGGGATCAGACTCTACAGAGCCGGGGCGGGGGGGGGGGAGACAGGCCTGCTGGTCCATAGTCCACAAAGCTCTCTTCTAGGCTTCCTTGCAGATAGGACTTATTCTAGGGCAAGAGTTTTGAGCCATTTCCCCCTGCCATTTAACCAGGACCCCCAGCAATATGGGAAGGGCACAGTGGCGTTGACCCCAGGTCTAGGATCTACGTGAGGGAGCGCAGTGGGACAATCTTTCTCTCATCCCCCTCTCTTCCTGCTCCCTCCATGGCACAAACCCTTTGTCACTTCAAACTAACATTGCTTCAGTGCTAATGCTTAGCTCGCCCATCAGCCTAAATGAGGCCTGTGCTTGTCTGTAGATCACAGGCCCGCTGTGTAGGAGCCGTGAACACCTTCCCATTTAACAATATCCATTGATTGGCTTGTAAAATAATACAAAAGTGGTTTCAGGTTACATCACCATAAATCCTGAGTAATGTGTTCCCTCCCCCACACCTGCAAGAAAAAACAAACTTCCAATTTAGTTTTGCACAAGGAATGAAACATCAGGTCGAGGCTGAATGACTTCTTTAGAAGGAGTTCCTTGAAAAGGAGTCACTCCCCCACAGGAATAAGCTATGTTGTTCTACATACCTTTATACCGGTCTAACTGTGTCCACATTAGAGGGTTGTAGCCCTTTAACTAAACCGGTTTCAAAGTGGTATAGTTAAAACAGTACCAAACGGGGGAGGAGGCCTCATGCTACAAAACGGGTGGAAAGTGAAGAGCCAACAACATAAAATCCTCTGATTGAAATAAAAACAAAATCAGTTTGAAAAGAAAAACCAGACCTTGTTTGTACTGCATTACCATGTAGGGGCCCTTGTCCTGGATCAGGGCCGCGTTGTGCCAGTCGCTGCCCGTTTCCTGGGCACTCTACAATTCAAGCATAAAATGAGACCCCAGAGGTGCGTGGCTCATGTGGGAGCTGGTGCTAGGTGCTGCATAAACAAGTAAGGGTAGAACCACCATAAGTCAGGCTGCAGATTTGTCACAGCATTTTGTATCCAATGGGCACTGACCATTCACAGCAGCACCCTCCACCCAGCACCGTGACCCTAATCCTGGCCTGGTGTGGAGAGGCTGGGGGTTGGGGGGAGACTCGAGAGTGAACCCGCCCCGTGCTCACCCCACAGTGTTAGTCCCTGAAGCTCTCCTGGCTATAGGGCTTGTCCTGGTTCCCTGCCCTCACCACACAGCAACAGCTCCTATCCTGTGGGGCTCAGGTTTGATCTGTCCTGGGTGGGACAGAGGGGCAAATGTGAGTGGGCACTTTGGCCCTGGATGCCAGGTTACACCACCTGGTGCAGGGCTTCGGGCCCAGCCCCATGGGACAGGAATCACTACTGTGCAGTGAGTTACAGACAAGTCACAGATAAATGGGAAAATCGAGCTATCGATGAGATTATTCTCACTTTAACAAACCTGCAAACTTAACCGTGAGCCAACACCAGGATTCCCTCTGCTCTCTCCAGCAGGGCACAGGATCCGGGGAGGAACGAGTACACAGTCTGAATGTGGGGAGAGTGTGGGAGGAAAGCAGGATCCCGCGGCCCACGGGGGGAGCCATGGACAGGATGGAGTCAATCCTCGTGCCGAGCGTGGGGATGGACTCAGCCCGAGACCGGACCTGGCTCCACACCAGAGGCTTGCCATGGGGCAGCAATCCCACCGCTGCGTCGACTGCAGCAAGAGGTTCAGCAACGCCTCGGCCCTGACCCAGCACCGGCGCACGCACAGCGGGGAGCGGCCGTACCGCTGCGCCGACTGCGGCAAGGGCTTCATCCGAGCCTCCGCCCTGACCCAGCACTGGCGCACGCACACCGGGGAGCGGCCCTACTGCTGCGCCGACTGCGGCAAGGACTTCGCTCAGCTCTCCCACCTGACAGCACATCAGCACACGCACACCGGGGAGCAACGGTACCGCTGCGCCGACTGCGGCCAGAGCTTCTGCTGGGCCAAGTCGCTGCACCGGCACCGGCGCACGCACACCAAGGAGTGGCCGTACCGCTGCGCCGACTGCGGCAAGAACTTCAGCGACGCCGCCTCGCTGAGCCGGCACCGGCGCACGCACACCGGGGAGCGGCCGTACCTCTGCGCCGACTGCGGCAAGAGCTTCGGCAACGCCTGGACGCTGACCCAGCACCAGCGCACGCACACCGGGGAGCGGCCGTACCGCTGCGCCGACTGCGGGAAAGGCTTCAGCAACGCCAGCACGCTGACCCAGCACCGGCGCTCGCACACCGGGGAGCGGCCGTTCCGATGCACCGACTGCGGCAAGAGCTTCGGCAACGCCAGCACCCTGACCCAGCACTGGCGCACGCACACCGGGGAGCGGCCGTTCCGATGCACCGACTGCGGCAAGGGCTTCGGCAACGCCAGCACCCTGACCAAGCACCGGCGCACGCACACCGGGGTGCAGCCGTACCGCTGCGCCGACTGCGGCAAGGACTTCAGCCAACAGGCAAACCTTACCAGGCACCTAGCCACGCATGCTAATACCTCTCTACCACCACCCGGCCCTGAGGGGCTTCCGGGGGCCAGGGGGCTTGGCACAGCTCCAGCAGATGCAGACCAGGCTGTGGTCCTGTCTTCATGATGCCCAGTGGAGAGTCCATGTCGGGGCAAGGAAGGGAATTTGGCTGAGCACTGTGGGGAAAGGGTTGACAGCTGGATTGTGGAGATGCCCATGAGCTTATTGTGCCTTCAGAGCAATTGGTCATGTCCTACTCCATTAGTGTGACCCTCCCACCCCATCTAGCTGGGATCCAGCCAGGACGCTCCCTGCCCTGCCATCTAGCCAGGACCCACCCTTCTCTCTCTGTCTCTCTCTCTTACACACACACACACACACCTCTAACGGGGACCCAGCCAGGAACTCCCCCCCACAAGAGGGGTGGGCAAACTTTTTGGCCTGAGGGCCACATCGGGGTTGGGAAACTGTATGGAGGGCCCGGTAGGGAAGGCTTTGCCTCCCCAAACAGCCTGGCCCCCTGTCTGCCCCTTCCCACCCCCCTCAGAACCCCTGACCCATCCAAGATGCCCCCCTGCTCCTTGTCCCCTGACCGCTCCCTCCTAGGGCCCCCCGTCTCTAACCGCCCCCCCCCCCCCCGGGACCCTACCCCCTATCCAACCACCCCCTGCTCCCTGTGCCCTGAGTGCCCCAATCCCTATCCACACCCCTGGCCCCTGACAGGCCCCCCCCCGGGACTCCCACACCTATCCAACCTCCCCCCACCCCCCTGTTCCCAGTCCCCTCACCGCCCCCCCCGAACCTCCGCCTCCCTGCTCCCTGTCTGCCCCCTTACCAAGCTCCTCAGAGCAGCAAGAGCTTGCAGCCATGGCCCTGGGCTTCCCGGCAGGAGTGGCGGGCCAGAGCGCAGGCGGCGTGCTGAAGCTGCGGGGGAGGAGGGATAGCAGGGGAGGGGCCGGGGCTAGCCGCCCCGACCGGGAGCTCAGGGGCCAGGCATGATGGTTCCACGGGCCGGATGTGGCCTGCGGGACGTAGTTTGCCCACGTCTGCCCCACAACCATCAGCTCCAGCCAGGACACTCCAGAGGTGGGATTTGCCGTCCCATCTCAGCGTGGATTGGTCTGAGGGACAGGGCGGGACAGCCTGGTCCATGTGATTGGAAGAAGACTCGGGAACTGCTCATGCTGTCTGTTTTAAATAGAAATGTGATCAATAAGAAATATGTAACAAATCTTTAACAAAGGTCTGTCTAACTATATTGGATATTAAAGAAGCGGATCCATTCAGTTGGCATGTGGAGAAGCCAATGTGAAATGTTTCAGAGTAGCAGCCGTGTTAGTCTGTATTCACAAAAAGAAAAGGGGGACTTGTGGCACCTTAGAGACTAACCAATTTATTTGAGCATAAGCTTTCGTGAGCTACAGCTCACTTCATCGGATGCTGTAGCTCATGAAAGCTTATGCTCAAATAAATTTGTTCGTCTCTAAGGTGCCACAAGTCCTCCTTTTCTTAATGTGAAGTGTAAACCTTTAAAGTGAACGAACCAAAGTGTTCTCGAAGGCCTAACTGACCATGAGGCCTGATGAACTGTGTGACTGGCAGGTGCCCAGAGAGTGTCACATGTGAAGTGATCCTACTGACCTTGTCACTGAGGTTTAGGAAATAAGTCCTGGTACGGAGGTGCATAGAGCTCTCTTGTGTTATTTCACTAACTGTTCTCTCCTCTTGCTGGTGGACCAAGCAAGTGAATCAAATGACTCTATATGGCTTTGTAATGAACTACTACCCAAGGACAGAGCGATCCAGGAGGGGGAAGAGACTTTCCATAGAGACTTTATTCTAACTTCCAGAACATTGCTGGAGATTGCTGCAGACAGCTAAGATGGAAAGAGCATGGAGTCATGCACAGTGGGCCAAAGGAGCATACCGCAGGGGGCCCGCGGAAAGTAACTTGCAGAAATAGGTTACTGACTGGAGCTGAGCCAGCAGATGTTCAATGCATGGCCCAGCATGTCTGACCTAAGTGGAGATGGCACAAGGTGTTTTACACAAAGACACTGGAGTTTTCCAAAGTTGCAAGAGGCCTTGTTTTCACATTGGACAATGAGAAGGGACATAACTCGTATCCTGGCTGGACATTCCAAGTTTTGCCATGAGTCCGGATCACTTCCTCATTGGACCACATTAGCTTTGCCCATCAGAAAAGGTATAAAATGTCCCGCTCCCTAAAACAGAAACATCTGCATGACAGTGATGGTGAGTGGGAGCATACTTGCCTGGCCAGGTTGAGCGCCCCGTGCTGGGTAACAAGTGAAATCTGGTCGCTGACAAGCACTACTGAGAAATCCACCCAGAGAACAGGCGTCTGGCTGTCACAGCACCTTGAGTGAATCACCTGAATGAACTCCGTCTCCGTCTCTAGATCCAGCCATCGCAGTGGTGAAGCTGAGCTGGAGAAGTCACCTCCATGCCAACTCCAACTTATATATGTAGCAAAATGACGTTTATCATAGAACAGGGGTGGACAAACTTTTTGGCCTGAGTGCCACATCGGGGTTGCAAAATTGTATGGAGGGCTGGGTAGGCAAGGCTGTGCCTCCCCAAACAGCCTGGCCCCGCCCCCTATCCGCCTCCTCCCACTTCCCACCCCCTGACTGCCCCCCTCAGAATCCCTGACCCATCCAAACCCCCCTGGTCCTTGTCCCCTGATGGCCCCCTCAAGAGACCCCCACCCTAACTGCCCCCCCCCAGGACCCCAACCCCCCTGCTCACTGTCCCCTGACTGCCCCAACCCCTATTCACACCCCCGCCCCCTGACAGTCCCCCGGGACTCCCATGCCTATCCACCCCCCTGTTCTCCGTCCCCTGACCGCCCCCCCCCAGAACCTCTGCCCCTTATCCAGCCCCTCGGCCCCCTTACCATGTCACTCAGAGCAGCGTGTCTGGCGACTGCGTGGCCCGCCGGAGCTCACAGCCCCGCCCCCTTACCTTGCCGCTCAGAGCGGCAGGAGCTCAGGCCCCGCTGGAGCCAGACACACCGCCCGCGCTGCCCAGGAGCAGCGGGCCAGAGCGCTGGCGGTGCAGCGAGCTAAGGCTGTGGGGGAGAGGGTAGGGGTAGCCTCCCTGGCCGGGAGCTCAGGAGTCAGGCAGGAAGGTCCCGGGGGCTGGATGTGGCCCACGGGCCATAGTTTGCCCACCCCTGACCTAGGGGCTGATATGTGGAGGAGACACATGGCTGCCTGAGGAGCTGTGTCCCCACCCTCCACACTAGACCTGGGCAGACTTCCCCTTCCCCGTCCCCGCAGGAGTGGAAGAGCAGAGTTGGGGCTATGAAACATGGACCCCCAGCAGGGATCAAACCTCTATTGTACCTGCACTATATTGTACCTTCCTGTCACAGGCCCGAGGGCTCTGGCTCCTGCTCCTTGGCAGTGCGATGGTGGTGGCAGGTTAGAGGGAGACGGGGGAACCTGTTTCAGTCACTGGTAGTTTTAGCTCTTGCCTGAACAGGGTCATAGAATCATAGAAGATTAGGGTTGGAAGAGACCTCAGGTCATCTAGTCCAACCCCCTGCTCAAAGCAGGACCGACCCCAATTAAATCATCCCAGCCAAGGCTTTGTCAAGCCGGGCCTTAAAAACCTCTAAGGATGGAGATTCCACCACCTCCCTAGGTAATGTGCTTCACCACCCTCCTAGTGAAATATCCATGTCTTGTTTACCCAATTGATGTCTTGGTTGTGTTTAAACTAAATGCTTCATACCAGGGTTAAAACCCTCTGGACGACTAAAATCTGTGATGTGTATTTGTATTTCACTAGTCACGAGTTGTCTAGAAGTTACACTAATCACTAACAGGCTAGGTCTACACTATGGAGCCTATGTTGATGGAGCTATTCCAGCATGGTTACCTAGTATAGATGGAGTGTATGCTGACAGAAGATGTTTTTCTGCTGGGGTAGGAACACCTGCTCCCCGAATTTTGAGCATATGCATGCTACTGCGGCGCATCTATGGCTTTGCAGTCATAGCACCATAGTGTAGGGTTTTGCAACATAGACGAAAGGGCTTATTCCATCGATTTGATCTTTAATAGGGCTGTCAAATGATTAAAAAATTTAATCGTGAGATTACAAAAATTAATTGTGATTAATCGTGTGATGAATCGTGCTGTTAATAATAGAATATGATTTATTTAAATATTTTTGGATGTTTTCTACATTTTCAAATATATTGATTTCAGTTACAACCCAGAATACAAAACGTACTTCAGATTTATTTTTTATTACAAATATTTGCACTGTAAAAAAACAAAAGAAATAGTATTTTTCAATTCTCACATTACAAGTACTGTAGTGCAATCTCTTTATCATGAAAGTTGAATTTACAAATTTAGAATTATGCATAAAAATGCATTTAAAAATAAAACAATGTAAAACTTTAGAGCCTACAAGTCCACTCAGTCCTACTTCTTGTTCAGCCAATTGCTCAGACAAACAAGTTTGTTTACATTTTCAGGAGATAATGCTGCCCGCTTCTTATTTACAATGTCACCTGAAAGTGAGAACAGACGTTCAGTAGCCAGCATTGCAGATATTTACGTGCCATAGATCCCTTCATGCTTCAACCACCATTCCAGAGGACATGCGTGCATCCTGATGATGGGTTCTGCTCAATAATGATCCAAAACAGTGTGGACCAACGCATGTTCATTTTCATCATCTGAGTCAGATGCCACCAGCAGGTTGATTTTCTTTTTGGTGGTTCGGTTTCTGTAGTTTCCACAGTGTTGCTCTTTTAAGACATCTGAAAGCATGCTCCACACATCGTCCCTCTCAGATTTTGGAAGGCTCTTCAGGTTCTTAAACCTTGGGTCGAGTATCTATCTTTAGAAATCTCACTTTGGTACCTTCTTTGCGTTTTGTCAAATCTGCAGTGAAAGCGTTCTTTAAATGAACAACATGTCCTGGGTCATCATCCGATATTTCTATAACATGAAATATATGGCAGAATGTAGGTAAAACAAAATAGGAGACATACAATTCTCCCCCTGCCCAAGGAGTTCAGTCACAAATTTTAATTAATGCATTATCTTTTTAATGAGCATCATCAGCATGGAAGCATGTCCTCTGGAATGGTGGCCGAAGCACAGATTCATAGATACTAAGGTCAGAAGGAACCATTATGATCATCTAGTCCGACCTCCTGTACAATGCAGGCCACAGAATCTCACCCACCCACTCCTGCGAAAAACCTCTCACCTATGTCTGAGCTATTGAAATCCTCAAATCGTGGTTTAAAGACTTCAAGGAGCAGAGAATCCTCCAGCAAGAGACCCGTGCCCCATGCTACAGAGGAAGGCGAAAAACCTCCAGGGCCTCTTCCAATCTGCCCTGGAGGAAAATTCCTTCCTGAGCCCAAATATGGCGATCAGCTAAACCCTGAGCATATGGGCAAGATTCACCAGCCAGATACTACAGAAAATTCTTTCCTGGGTAACTCAGATCCCACCCCATCTAACATCCCATCACAGGCCATTAGGCCTATTTACCATGAATATTTAAAGATCAATTAATTACCAAAACCATGTTATCCCATCATACCATCTCCTCCATAAACTTATCGAGTTTAATCTTAAAACCAGATAGATCTTTTGCCCCCACTGCTTCCCTTGGAAGGCTATTCCAAAACTTCCCTCCTCTGATGGTTAGAAACCTTTGTCTAATTTCAAGTCTAAACTTCCCAATGACCAGTTTATATCCATTTGCTCTTGTGTCCACATTGGTACTGAGCTTAAATAATTCCTCTCCCTCTCCGGTATTTATCCCTCTGATATATTTATAGAGAGCAATCATATCTCCCCTCAACCTTCTTTTAGTTAGGCTAAACAAGCCAAGCTCCTTCAGTCTCCTTTCATAAGACAGGTTTCAGAGTAGCAGCCGTGTTAGTCTGTATTCGCAAAAAGAAAAGGAGTACTTGTGGCACCTTAGAGACTAACAAATTTATTTGAGCATAAGCTTTCGTGAGCTACAGCTCACTTCATCGGATGCATCCTATGATCAACCAATACTCCAAGGTCCTTCTCCTCCTCCGTTACTTCTAATTGATGCGTCCCCAGCTTTATAACTAAAATTCTTGTTATTAATCCCTAAATGCATGACTTTACATTTCTCACTATTAAATTTCATCCTATTACTATTACTCCAGTTTACAAGATCATCCAGATCTTCCTGTATGATATCCCAGTCCTTCTCTAAATTGGCAATACCTCCCAGCTTTGTATCATCTGCAAGCTTTATTAGCACACTCCCACTTTTTGTGCTGAGGTCAGTAATAAAAAGATTAAATAAGATTGGTCCCAAAACCGATCCCTGAGGAACTCCACTAGTAACCTCCCTCCAGCCTGACAGTTCACCTTTCAGTAGGACCCGTTGTAGTCTCCCCTTTAACCAATTCCTTATCCACCTTTCAATTTTCATACTGATCCCCATCTTTTCCAATTTATCTAATAATGCCCCATGTGGCACGGTATCAAACGCCTTACTGAAATCTAGGTAAATTAGATCCACTGCGTTTCCTTTGTCTAAAAAATCTGTTACTTTCTCAAAGAAGGAGATCAGGTTGGTTTGGCACGATCTATCTTTTGTAAAACCATGTTGTATTTTGTCCCATTTACCATTGACCTCAATGTCCTTAACTACTTTCTCCTTCAAAATTTTTTCCAAGACCTTGCATACTACAGATGTCAAACTAACAGGCCTGTAGTTACCCGGATCACTTTTTTTCCCTTTCTTAAAAATAGGAACTATGTTAGCAATTCTCCAATCATACGGTACAACCCCTGAGTTTACAGATTCATTAAAAATTCTTGGTAATGGGCTTGCAATTTTGGGTGCCAATTCCTTTAATATTCTTGGATGAAGATTGTCTGGGCCTCCCGATTTAGTCCCATTAGAATCATAGAATCATAGAATATCAGGGTTGGAAGGGACCTCAGGAGGTCATCTAGTCCAACCCCCTGCTCAAAGCAGGACCAATCCCCAATTAAATCATCCCAGCCAGGGCTTTGTCAAGCCTGACCTTAAAAACTTCTAAGGAAGGAGATTCCACCACCTCACTAGGTAACGCATTTCAGTGTTTCACCACCCTCCTAGTGAAAAAGTTTTTCCTAATATCCAACCTAAATCTCCCCCACTGCAACTTGAGACCATTACTCCTTGTCCTGTCATCCACTACCACTGAGAATAGTCTAGATCCATCCTCTTTGGAACCACCTTTCAGGTAGCTGAAAGCAGCTATCAAATCTCCCCTCATTCTTCTCTTCTGTAGACTAAACAATCCCAGCTTCCTCAGCCTCTCCTCGTAAGTCATGTGTTCCAGTCCCCTAATCATTTTTGTTGCCCTCCGCTGGACTCTCTCCAATTTTTCCACATCCTTCTTCTAGTGTGGGGCCCAAAACTGGACACAGCACTCCAGATGAGGCCTCATCAATGTCGAATAGAGGGGAATGATCATGTCCCTCGATCTGCTGGCAATGCCCCTACTTATACATCCCAAAATGCCATTGGCCTTCTTGGCTACACTGTTGACTCATATCCAGCTTCTCGTCCACTGTAACCCCTAGGTCCTTTTCTGCAGAACTGCTGCCTAGCCATTCGGTCCCTAGTCTGTAGCGCTGCATTGGATTCTTCCGTCCTAAGTGCAGGACTCTGCACTTGTCCTTTTTGAACCTCATCAGACTTCTTTTGGCCCAATCCTCCAATTTGTCTAGGTCCCTCTGTATCCTATCCCTACCCTCCAGCGTATCTACCACTCCTCCCAGTTTAGTGTTGTCTGCAAACTTGCTGAGGGTGCAATCCACACCATCCTTCAGATCATTAATGAAGATATTGAACAAAATCAGCCCCAGGACTGACCCTTGGGGCACTCCGCTTGATACTGGCTGCCAACTAGACATGGAGCCATTGATCACTACCCGTTGAGCCCGACAATCTAGCCAATTTTCTACCCACCTTATAGTGCATTCATCCAGCCCATACTTCTTTAACTTGCTGACAAGAATACTGTGGGAGACAGTGTCAAAAGCTTTGCTAAAGTCAAGGAACACCACGTCCACTGCTTTCCCTGCATCCACAGAACCAGTTATCTCATCATAGAAGGCAATTAGATTTGTCAGGCATGACTTGCCCTTGGTGAATCCATGCTGACTGTTCCTGATCACTTTCCTCTCATCTAAGTGCTTCAGAATGATTCCTTGAGGACCAGCTCCATGATTTTTCTGGGGACCGAGGTGAGGCTGACTGGCCTGTAGTTACCAGGATCCTCTTTCTTCCCTTTTTTAAAGATGGGCACTAATTAGCCTTTTTCCAGTCGTCCGGGACTTCCCCGGATTGCCATGAGTTTTCAAAGATAATGGCCAATGGCTCTGCAATCACATCTGCCAATTCCTTTAGCACTCTTGGATGCAACGCATCCGGCCATGGACTTGTGCATGTCCAGCTTTTCTAAATAGTCCCGAACCACTTCTTTCTCCACAGAGGGCTGGTCACCTCCTCCCCATGCTGTGCTGCCCAGTGCAGTAGTCTGGGAGCTGACCTTGTTTGTGAAGACAGAGGCAAAAAAAGCATTGAGTATATTAGCTTTTTCCACATCCTCTGTCACTAGGTTCCCTCCCTCATTCAGTAAGGGGCCCACACTTTCCTTGACTTTCTTCTTGTTGCTAACATACCTGAAGAAACCCTTCTTGTTACTGTGAACATCTCTTGCTAGCTGCAACTCCAGGTGTGATTTGGCCTTCCTGATTTCACTCCTGCATCCCCGAGCAATATTTTTATACTCATCCCTGGTCATTTGTCCAATCTTCCACTTCTTTTAAGCTTCTTTTTTGTGTTTAAGATCAGCAAGAATTTCACTGTTAAGCCAAGCTGGCCGCCTGCCATATTTACTATTCATTCTACACATCGGGATGGTTTGCCCCTTAATGATTTGCCCATTAAGCTATTTGAGTTTCGCTTGTACCTCAGATTTGGTAATATCTACCTCCATATCCTCATTCCCATTTGTCATGCTACCATTATCCCTAAGATCCTCTTTAGCCTTATTAAAGACTGAGGCAAAGTATTCGTTTAGATATTGGGCCATGCCTAGATTATCCTTGACCTCCACTCCATCCTCAGTGTTTAGCGGTCCCACTTCTTCTTTCTTTGTTTTCTTCTTATTTATATGGCTATAGAACCTTTTACTATTGGTTTTAATTCCCTTTGGAAGGTCCAACTCTACTTGACTTTTAGCCTGTCTCAATTAATCTCTACATGTTCTGACCTCAATAAGGTAGCTTTCCTTGCTGATCCCTCCCATCTTCCACTCCCTGTATGCTTTCTGCTTTTTCTTAATCACCTCTCTGAGATGCTTGTTCATCCAGCTTGGTCTACAACTCCTGCCTATGAATTTTTTCCCCTTTCTTGGGATGCAGGCTTCTGATAGCTTCTGCAGCTTTGATTTAAAGTAATCCCAGGCCTGCCTTTAGATCCATAAATTCTTCAGTCCAATCCACTTCCCTAACTAATTTCCTTAATTTTTGAAAGTCAGCCCTTTTGAAATCAAAAACCCTAGTTGCAGATTTATTTTTGTTAATCCTTCCGTTCAGTTTGAACTGAATTAGCTCATGATCACTTGAACCAAGATTATCCCCTACAACCATTTCTTCTATGAGGTCCTCACTACTCACCAAAACCAAATCTAAAATGGCATCCCCTCTAGTCCTTTCTGCAATTACTTGATGAAGGAATCCATCAGCTATCGCATCTGAGCCCTATTATTATTACTAGCACTCGTCCTCCAGTCTATATCTGGGAAGTTAAAGTCTCCCATGATCATGCAGTTTCCATTAGTATTTACTTTATTAAAAACATTAAAAAGGGCTCTATCCATATCCAAATTAGATCCCGGTGGTCTATAGCACACCCCAAGCACTATCCCAGGGGAGGCTCTAATAGTTTTCTTCCCCAGGGTAATTTTTGCCCAGACGGACTCTGTCTTATCCATTCCATCGCTTCTTATTTCTTTACATTCTACCTCATCATTGATATACAATGCTGCTACACCACCTTTACCTTTATTTCGGTCTTTCCTAAACAGCACATACCCTTCAATACCTGTAGTCCAGTCATGACTACTGTTCCACCATGTTTCTGTTATCCCTATAATATCTGGTTTCACTTCCTGCACCAGTAGCTCTAGTTCCTCCATTTTGTTACCTAGGCTCCTCGCATTGGTGTACAAACATCTTAATTTTTGCTGTTTGGCCTCGCTCACATTCTGTACCCTATTAGGCACGGTCATTCTACAGCCAGTATAACTTATTAGACTGGTATCCACACTGCCCTTCCTCCTCATATACATTCTCCTACTCATGGCTGAATCCTTTCTTACTTCATTTTCTTCCCTCTCAATGCTAAAATCCGGCATGGAGATGACCTGGACATCTCCCAACCATCTCCCCCAAATTTCTAGTTTAAAGCTCTCTTAATCAGTTGTGCCAGCCTCCATCCTAGAAGTCTATTTCCTTCCCTACTCAGATGAAGTCCATCCCGAGAGAACTGTCCTCTGCCCATGAATGCCTCACAGTGGCCGTACATCCCAAAGCTCTCCTTATAGCACCACTGCCTAAGCCATCTGTTGATAGTCATAATCTTGTCACACCTTTGTTGCCCTGGTAAGAGTTTTGTCAGCATGAAATGCCATCTGATAGAGCTGATGGAAGAAAAGATCCGAGGTTTGGAGATGCAGGTGGAAAGTTGGTTGAGTTTAGGAAGGGGTTTGAGCAGATTATGGAGCAAAGACATGAGGTATCTGAAGGGAAAAGCTCAGCCTTGCAGATGGAAGCAGGACTGAGGAATTCTGAGGGGAGACTGGGTGAGGAAAGTGGTCAGTGGAAGCATGTGACTAAAAGAACCAGGCATGAAGGGGCATACGAATGTTTAGCATATGTGGCATGTAACTACCTTGCAATGCTGGCTACAAAAGTGCCATGAGAACGCCTGTTCTCACTTTCAGGCGACATTGTAAATAAGAAGTGGGCAGCATTATCTCCTGTAAATGTAAACAAACTTGTTTGTCTTAGCAGTTGGCTGAACGAGAAGTAGGTCTGATTGGACTTGTAGGCTCTAAGGTTTACATTATTTTGTTTTCAAATGCAGTTATGTAACAAAAAAAAAATCTACATTTGTAAGTTTCACTTTCACAACAAAGATTGCACTACAGTACTTGTATGAGGTGAATTGAAAAATGATTTCTTTTATCATTTTTACAGTGCAAATATTTGTAATAAAAAATAATATAAAGTGAGCACTGTACACTTTGTATTCTGTATTGTAATTGAAGTCTATATATTTTAAAATGTAGAAAAACGTCCAAAAATATTTAATAAATTTTAATTGGGATTGTATTGTTTAAATGTGCAGTTAATTGCAATTCATTTTTTTTTAGTTAATTATGTGAGTTAACTGCGATTCATCGACAGCCCTAATTTTTAACTGTAGACCTCTCTGATGTTAGCTTTCCCGACAAAAGTACTCTTCCACTGAGGTAGCTGGGTCTATACAGGGATTTTGTCGGAATAGCTGTGTTGGTCAGGGATATGTTCTTTTTTTTCATACCCCTGACCGATGTAGCTCTATCAACATAACTTTCCAACGTTGACCAAGCCTCACTTGAGATCACTGAGGCTGGAGAAACTCATTACGCTAACTAGAGTGCTTCTGTCAATGTAGCTAACGTCACTGAGGGAGGTGACTTTCCTTCTGTCTTAGCCTCTGTTAGCGTAGCAGACAATGTTCTATTTAGAACAGGAAACAGCTTCCCCATAGCAAAAGTTACTGCAAGAAACCCTGAGCGCATGTCTACTCTACAAGTGCTACAGTAGCAAAGCGTAGCATTGTACTTACCACCGCCATGGAAGGGGTTTTCCTGTCTCTGTAGTAACTCCAGCCCTTTGAGAGGCGGTGGCAAGGTAGATGGAAGAATTCTTCCATTGACTTAGCTGCATTTACAGTGGGACCTAACTAAGTTGTGCAGGGTGTGAAACTTTTATATCTAAGTTTTTGGTGTTGACCACGTCTGAATGTTTCAAAGGGTTCATCTTAGAAATCCTACAGATTTTTGTGGTCAAGAAAATTGACAGCTTCTTAGACAGAGGGGAAGGAGCTTTGAATTAGCTTGTGAGATAAAGATTTTTACTACTATTTAAATGTATGGTTATGGTGGCGTAAGAACTGGTTAAATTCTAGAGAAAGTAGAATAGCTTCAAAATCATTCCCTACATGTTAGGTTTTGGTTTTAACGTGGAGTAGTCTTCTGCCTGTACAAGCTTGGCTCTGAGTATCCCCCGGCATTGTCCTTCTGAAATGAATTGACATTTCTGGATAATGAAGTAATTTGACTAAATTTCTAAATTCGACTGAGAATTGGTGTCAGTTCAACTAAACAAGAAGTCCTGTGAGTCCATTAGCAGATGAGCTTGAGTGGAAGAAGAATCTATATTGAAGGATCCATAGTCCCTTTCTGGTAGCAAAATCACCCACCCAGACTAGGATAGAACCAAAGTTTGTCTTTGTAAGAAGAGTGTGATAAAAAACCTTGCGTAATGGAATGGTACGTTGTAGGCACTGAATCTCACCCACCCACTCCTGCATTCACCTATAATCTCTGGACTGGTCACAATGGACTTTCCTGACAGGATCATTTTTACCTTGTCAAAGCCTTTCTTTTCATGCTACTTCACTGGGTTTTGGTTTTTAATGCTAGCCTGTGATAGCAGCCACAATCTCACTGAACCACTTACACATCTGCAGTAGTAATTAGCCAAGCCTATAAAAAACTGGATTTGCTTTTTAGTTTGGCATATAGGCCAGTTAACCATGGATTCCATCTTCAAGGGATGTAGATAGATGTGGCCTCCTCCTGCCCAACGTCCCAGATAAGAGAGTCTGGCTGCTCCTATTTTGTACCAGGACACTGTGACATTAAGCATAAGTACCCCTCTATTCACACCCTACACACCAGTGTAATAGTCTTTGCACAAAATAGGCCTTGGGAGGTATCATTTGATAATGAATAACAACCTGATCAGTAATGTTCTTGTGTGAGGTATGCACGCAGTGGGTATTCAGAGTTATGGAATATGGTGGAATTATCACTAAAGTGTGAGTAAGCCAGGTATGTCGAGGGAGTTGTTACACAGGTCTGTCCTAAAGTGAGGAATGTGTGTTTACCACAGTTTACATCTAAGCCATAAAGAGGACCATCAAGGCAGCAGGGGGAGGAGATGGCAGGTAACAGAACAGTTTGCATTTCAGCAAGTACAAGTGAGGGAAGAAAGAGCATGGAGCTTTCTTCCCCACCAGACTCCATGTCGCCTTCCTCACAGCTTGAATAAACTTGACTTTGAGGAGTGACCCTCAGCAGAACCCATTTAAAAGATTGACAGGACTATAAAGATATGGGCTCAACCTCAAGTGATGAGCAATTGAATCAACTGAAATGCTACTGTATTATAAAAGTGTACAGAGTGAGGTCTTTTCTTTTCTTCATCTGATGAAGTGAGCTGTAGCTCACGAAAGCTTATGCTCAAATAAATCGGTTAGTCTCTAAGGTGCCACAAGTCCTCCTTTTCTTTTTGCGAATACAGACTAACAAGGCTGCTACTCTGAAACCTGAAAGCTAATGACACCCTGGTGATTAATATCATTATGAAATGTCTGTATTAACACTATATGAGGAAATGTGGGTACTTAACAATACTATGTTTTAAAGTCTGTGGCCAAATAGGGAGAAACGGGTTCTCTCCCAGACAGGTGTCTCCTGTGTAAATTAAACATGGTGGAAAGAAAACAATGAAGCTCCATTTACATACAGAGGAATGGGAAGCTCACAGGAAGGGAAGAACAGTATGAGGTCATCCTGCTTCTTGAAACAAGTTCATTGAACTTTGAAAGATATAAGCAAGGACAGAAGCTACCTTTTGGCATTCATTGCTAGACAAACTCAAAGGGGCAGAGCTCTTGCAAGCTGAGAAAGATGGGTCCTTCAACACCGGGAGGGTTGAAGTCTGGAACTGAATATAGGTAAGAAGCCAGCTTAGGCAAAGATCTTTCACTTTTGTGGAAGATCATGACTAAAGGAAATCAGCCATGGCTGGGCTGAAGGATGACTGGTGAGAGAAACCATCTTGAACAAAGCCTGCTAGATTAAGTTTTAGACTGTTTGAAGCATGTTTGGTTTGGTTTTACTTGTAACTCTTTCTATCTTCATTCCTTATCCTTGAGCTCACATAACCTTGTATATATTTTGTTAATAAATTTAAGTTCACTATAAATGAAGTCCGTGCTGTGTTTTAAAGGGAAGGGTGCATTTTCCCCAGATAAGTTAGATACGATGTGCTTTGGGAGCTTTACAGGAAAAAGCAAACATTATTAGTTCTCTGAACTGTCCAGGAGAGAGCTGGACATTACAGAGCGCACTGTATGGGGAAAATTCAGGACTAGGAGTGTGTTGGGGGCACCTTGGTGTTTGTGAACAAGGCTGGGGAAAGTCAGCATGGGGCTGTAGACAGGCTGTTGGTGTAAGGGACGATTTTAACAGCCCAGCAAAGTACCTAGGCCACTGCCAGTAACTGGAATATTGATTATTATGCTTATTGTTAAAAGCAGCTGCAAGGCGTTTGTAGCAGCCTTAGCATAACTAGGCAGGAGGGGCAAGGGAGTGACCACGAGACTTGAGCATGATCCGGCACCATCCTGTCTTCTTTCAAACTGCTGAAGTAAAGGTTTTGAAAGACAGGGCATCTATCTATATCTGACTTCTGGTGTGTTTGTCTGGATCTACAATATTGCAGACTTTGCAGCAACATATTTGCAACAACATAACTAACGGCTTGAAACTTGTTTAATAAACTGCTTGCTTAGCGGTTATTGGTGATTGACAAGCGATGTGATACTTACTAGCATAAAAAGGTGAAAAGGTCTCAGTTGGGTGGACTCTGCTGTGAACCCATCTTAAAGTCAGTGTAGTGAGGAGGCTGCCCCACTCGGGGGAGAGAAGGGTTAAAGCAGGCCAGAAAGTCTGCACAGATGGGCAGCCAATCAGAAAGGGCCTGTGGGCAGGCAATCAGGGCCAGCCTGGGCCCTATAAAAGGGCTGCTAATCAGATGAGAGATCAGTCTCCCCCTGACCAGCAAGGGAAGAGGACTGGCTCCTGGTAGAAGGAGCAGTACCCTGGATAGAGCAGGAGCTCTGGCTGACCCCTGCCAGACTGCAGGCCTAGATACAAGGGCTGAGTGGGTGCAAGGGGTATGGGAAAGTGACCCAGGGAATGAAGGCAGTAAAGGAGAGTGGAGGAAGGCAGCAAGCAGCTGCCAGTCAAGGGTCCTTGGGCTGGGGCCCAGAGTAGTGGGTGGGCCTGGTCCCCCACCCCCCTTTGCCCGACTGGCTGCTAGAGGGAGTGGCCAGCTAGAAGGACTGCAGCTTGCACCTGTGAGATGGGTTAGACTAAGGGGCCGCAGTTCGGCATGGGGCAAAACTGAGGACAGCTGATTCCCATGGAGAGGGGGAGACCTAGTTGGAGACACAGCCAGAGGGTTGTGCTCTGAAGAGGATGCTGCAAGCTGAGGAGCAACGTGGGTCCCAGATGGTGGAGAAGGCAAGAGCAGGCAAGTCACTACCCACAAAGGGCACTCCAGGGCTGGAGTTGAGCTAATTCCCAGGAGCAACTAGCAGGAGGCGCCACGACGGTGACTCTCGACTTGCTACAGTCAGCAGCAGCAGACGGTAGGCAGGTCACCGGAAGGCTGCTGTTGACCACTCCAGACCTTTGGGGTAACAATTGATTTGGGGTGCTCTATAACCTGTTGTGTTTGTATGTGCTTGTAACTAAATAAAGTAGAAGCTTTAAGTGAAAGCACTCTTGTGTTGTACAGCTGGTGCCAACCATCTGTACCCAGCAACACGTTAGCTCTATCTCTTATCTTCTCTCATTTTGCTAAAAGCCCCATCTGGTTGTAGGACATACAACACACAGTGTCATAAATATAAAGGGAAGGGTAAACCCCTTTAAAATCCCTCCTGGCCAGAGGAAATCTCCTCTCACCTGTAAAGGGTTAAGAAGCTAAAGGTAACCTCGCTGGCACCTGACCAAAATGACCAATGAGGAGACAAGATACTTTCAAAAGCTGGGAGGAGGGAGAGAAACAAAGGGTATGTGTGTCTTTATTCTGTCTTTGCCGGGGATAGACCAGGAATGAAGCCTTAGAACTTTTAGTAAGTAATCTAGCTAGGTACGTGTTAGATTATGATTTCTTTAAATGGCTGAGAAAAGAATTGTGCTGAATAGAATAACTATTTCTGTCTGTGTATCTTTTTTGTAACTTAAGGTTTTGCCTAGAGGGGTTCTCTATGTTTTGAATCTAATTACCCTGTAAGGTATCTACCATCCTGATTTTACAGGGGGAATTTCTTTATCTCTATTTACTTCTATTTTTATTAAAAGTCTTCTTGTAAGAAAACTGAATGCTTTTTCATTGTTCTCAGATCCAAGGGTTTGGGTCTGTGGTCACCTATGCAAATTGGTGAGGCTTGTTATCCAACATTTCCCAGGAAAGGGGGGTGCAAGTGTTGGGAGGATTGTTCATTGTTCTTAAGATCCAAGGGTCTGGGTCTGTAGTCACCTAGGCAAATTGGTGAGGCTTTTTATCAAACCTTGTCCAGGAAGTGGGGTGCAAGGTTTTGGGAAGTATTTTTGGGGGGAAAGACGTGTCCAAACAGCTCTTCCCCAGTAACCAGTATTTGTTTGGTGGTGGTAGCGGCCAATCCAAGGACAAAGGGTGGAATATTTTGTACCTTGGGGAAGTTTTGCCCTAAGCTGGTAAAGATAAGCTTAGGAGGTTTTTCATGCAGGTCCCCACATCTGTACCCTAGAGTTCAGAGTGGGGGAGGAACCTTGACACACAGTGTCTTTCTTTGTTCTTACATATTAGTATATAAGAATATCAAACTGAAACCTCTGTCTCAGGCTAACAAACAAGCCTATATACTAAAAGTAGGCATTTTGGGAAAACTTGCCCCTGAACCACTAGCGGTAGCCTCTGAAAAATGGCTAAAATGACTTTCCCAGCTTCACGCAGGGGGTTAGGATAAGAAAGCTGGTTTCCAGTGGCCACTCCAGAGTGTTAACCACAAAGCCTGCTAACCACAAAGCAGTGCCAACATCCCTCATATAGGTGACCTGTGCAATGTTGCAGGGATGACTCATGCCTCCTGACATGCCTGGATGCCATGGTGAAAAACATTGCAGAAAGTGCTATGTAGGATGTCATCAAGAAGCGAATTGCCAGGACTCCCTCCAACCAACAAATCGCCACCTGCTTGAGCGGCTCCTTGGAAGGTGAATTTGGAAGAGATAGGGGAGACTTTGCTTCGCTCTGGACTCATGCCCACAATGCTACACGATGACTGGAGAAGGATATCGGCTGCCACTGGACATGGTGGGAGGAACGCCAGGAGCTGGGAGTCCTGATGCCCCGGGTGAAGAACATGGAGCACACACTCATGTCTCTGGCTGTTAGAGTAATGTGGGGAGGACTCTGACGGATGCCATCCTCTGCCAGTATTGTATATATGAGCATACACTGGAAGGCTGCCTGGCTCCCCTCTCAAGCCAAGGTCAAGCAACCACTCAGGATGGGTGAGGGGGTGGAAGGTATAAGAGACACTAAAAAGCCAAAGAAATGCCTATCCCTGACCAAAGCATAACCTCACTGCCTACCCTTCCCACAGGGTATAAAAGAGGTGGTACCAAAGCCCCCAGGCCCAAGACCCTCCAAAATGGAACATGACCTTACATTGTAAGGGGTGGGACCAGAGGCGTGCGCTTAAGGTATATTTGGGCTTGTTAAGGAGGAGAAGGTGGGAACAGGAACACTGGGAAAAGGCCCTGTGGTGTCAGAGCTATGGATATGCTTGCCTAATTAACCCCAATAAACATGGCGTTGCCTGCATTTCGGACTTCTGGTCTTCTGCTTTCTGTCTGTGTGACAAGAACCTGGCAAAGGGAAAGCCCTTAACACCCAATTCCCATTTTCAAAAGTGACAAACCCCTGAGGTGCCTGAGTCTCCGTGAAAGCCAATGGGATTTAGGACCCTATGTCATTTTTGAACATTTCACCCCTGCTCTGGCAGTTTCTGTTATCTGACAATGAGCTCAGCTGTAGAACAATCACAAGATACTGGGCTGGAGGCAGGAATTGCGTGGGCGTGGGCGTGTTACTTGTCCTGGGTTACAAAGGAGGCCAGAAGGGATGGGCAAAATGGCCCCTTCCAGCCTCACACTATTTTCAAAGGTTTTATTTGCCTTTAAAAATGAACCTGTGAACTAAAACAAAAGCAGAGTAAATGAGTCCTTCCATCAACAGTAACTAGCACAGCATTGCCCACGGTGCATGCCCGAAAATAGTGAGCCAAGCCTCAAAAAATCAAGGCCGGTGAAAAACCATGAGACCTTACAAAATAGATTGTATTTGCCTTATTGTTTCATAGCCAGTAGGGGGCTGATTTCCAGGATTTTCTCTCAAGCCTTATCCTTTTTTAAAAAGACAAGTGAAGATTTTGGCATAAACAATTCTAGGAGCTGGGAATCTAAGGAATATCACCCAAATATCACAAGGCTCATGCCGCCGCCGCCACCACCCCTTCCACTTTGCAAATGGCTCTGGCGTGAGGACATGGGCTGTCTGGGGCCGTCGCAGTGACTGACCAAATATGTCTTGTTTCAGAGTAACAGCGTGTTAGTCTGTATTCGCAAAAAGAAAAGGAGGACTTGTGGCACCTTAGAGACTAACCAATTTATTTGAGCATAAGGTTTCGTGAGCTACAGCTCACTTCATCGGCTGCATACTGTGGAAAATACATTTTTTCATGGTTTCTGTGTATAAAAACATCTTCTGTATTTTCCACAGTATGCATCCGATGAAGTGAGCTGTAGCTCACGAAACCTTATGCTCAAATAAATTGGTTAGTCTCTAAGGTGCCACAAGTCCTCCTTTTCTTTTTGCAAATATCTCTTGGGTCACCACCTCCCTGAGCTCTTGCCTGTTCTCCGCTGGCCATGCCACTTCTTGCCCCAGCTTTATTCTTGTGCAAGACCCACCAGCTGCTCCAAGCCTGAGCAAGTTAAGCAGCTGCCTAGGTCAGTAGATTCGTGGCAAGCTACGACGTGCTCCGGCCTCAACGAGCTTGCGGGGCGCAGACTGTCGATCCGCGACCTGGTGCACATTCACTGTTCCTTCATGCGCGTTGATCTGGTCCTCTTTGGAAGGGACCGAGCCCAAGGCGCATTTATAGATGTTTCACGTGCAGCTGCAGGGTTCACACGGTGTGCGCCTGGCCTACGCACATTAACACAACGACCCTGATCCCCACCGCAGGGACTGCTGGCTCCGCCGGGTGAAACGGGAAATCCCCCGCCCGGCTGCTGGAGCTGGCGGCGCAGGCGCGGGGCTGGGCGGGAGGCGGCCCGGGGAGGCACCAGCCGCGGGGCGGGAGATCGCTGCCCGGGCGGAGGAAGCGGCCGGGGCCGGAGCCGAGCCCGGCGATGGCTGAAGCGGGGCCGGCGCAGGTAGGACGCGGGGCGGGGACTCCCCGGCCGGGCACTGGCTGGTCCCGGCTGGGGCCGAGGGGGGCCGGGGCCGGGTCCCTCCCGCGCTAGTGACCCCGGGGCTGGGGGCTGCCGCAGCCGGAGCGCTGGGGCCGGGGAGCGGCGCTGGGGGCCCCGGGCCGGGCGGACACGCGGAGCCGGGCCGAGGAGCCCCGAGGCGGCCGAGCCGGGGCCGGGAGCGGGGCCGAGCACAGGCCTGGGGCGGAGGCGGGGACTCCGGCCGGGGGAGGAGCCTGGTCCCTGCCCTGGGATTCGGGCCCTTCCCAGCGACCCGCCCCAGAGCCCCGTGGGGAGCCGAGGGCGACTCCTGTCCCCGGCCAGCAGGGCCCGAGTCCCCGGGGGGCTGTGCGGGGGGGTCTCCCTGGGTCACAGCTGCTGGGCTGGGGGTTCCCCGGGAGCCGCTGCCCTAGAACCCATGTCCCCTGCTGAGAGCCCGGGCTGGGGCTGGAGCGGAGGGTGCTGAGTGTGTAACGCTTGTGCCAGCAGCTGCGGGTGGCGTTTGAGGACGTGGCTCTGTATTTCAGCCGGGAGGAGTGGGAGCTCTTATCCCGGCCAGAGAAGCAGCTGTACCGGGACCAGATGCTGAGGAATTACCGGGCCCTCGTTTCCTTGGGTAAGGACCAATTTATCTCTACTCATAGCTGTCAAATGTCTGGGTTCCCTTGATGCCACCCCTGGCATGTGCCACCCTATGGCTGAGTAGTGGCAAATGACACCCTCTTTCAGTTCGGCTTCTTGTTGAAGAACTCAGGGCTACAGAGCCTGGGGCTAATCTTAGTGTAACTTATTTACTTGCATTACCTACCTCACCTCAGTCGTGTTACAGGGCTGGTTACAAACAGCACAGGAGCAAATAAGGCAGGGAGAAAACTCTTCTTCTCCTTGTAACAGCTCCCCACCTCCCCAAAAAGAACGAACATCACAAACTTAACGACCGTGCAGTTGACCAATACTTGCATCCTAAGCAAAAGAACTGATAAGTCTGTGAAACGGTGACACCCAGTGACACCTGCCGTGTCTAAGTCCCCAAAGCAAATTGAGACGGGTCATAGACATTGCTGCTTCAGAGTATGAACTGAACTTGCCTTGTGGGAGATGGAAGAAATTTCCTCTAAGGAAGGTTTATTTCATTATTCTCCTCTTGGGATCTCCTGCGCTTTCCTCTCAAGCAGCATCCGAGATCCCCCATCATGCCAGGTGCTGTGCAGACACACCTTGACTGAGATCGGGGTCCTGTTGTGCTGTTTAGCTGTTAGCACTCAAGAAAGAGAACTCGGAGTCATGGTGGATAGTTCTCTGAAAACATCCACTCAATGTGCAGTGGCAGTCAAAAAAGCAAACAGAATGTTGGGAATCATTAAGAAAGGGGTAGATAATAAGACAGAAAATATCATTTTACCACTATATAAATCCGTGGGACGCCCATATCTTCAATACTATATGCAGATGTGGTCGCCCTATCTCAAAAAGGATATATTAGTATTGGAAAAGGATCAGTAAAAGGCAACAAAAATTATTAGGGGTATGAAACGGCTTCCGTATGAGCAGAGATTAATAAGACTGGGACTTTTCAGCTTGGAAAAGAGACAGCTAAGGGGAGACTGAGGTCTATAAAATCATGACTGGTGCAGAGAAAGTAGGTAAGGAAGTATTGTTTACTACTTCTCATAACACAAGAACTAGGGGTCACGAAATCAAATGAATAGGCAGCAGGTTTAAAAGAAATAAAAGGAAGTATTTCTTCACACACTGCACAGTCAGCCTGTGGAAGTCCTTGTCAGAGACTGTTGTGAAGGCCAAGACTATAACGGGGTTCAAAAAAGAAGCAGATACATTCATGGAGGATAGGTCTGTCAATGGCTATTAGCCAGGATGGGCAGGGATGGTGTCCCTCGCCTCTGTTTGCCAGAAGCTGTGAATGGGAATCCAGGAAATGGATCACTTGATGATTACCTGTTCTGTTCATTCCCTCTGGGGCACCTGGCACTGGCCACTGTCAGAAGCCAGGACACTGGGCTTTGGTCTGACCCAGTAGGGCCATTCTTTGGTCTGCACCAACATATAAATGAGTCCCTGTCCCCAAAACTTTAGTAATAAAACTGATTCTTTCCCCCCAAACAGGCTATTCAGGTTCCACACCAGATTTAATCCACAGAATTAAGGTAGGGGAGGCAGAGCTCTGGATCCAGGATGCCGAGGACTCCAGGGAAAGCTCAAGGCCTGAGAGCCCCTCCCAAGGTGAGTCATCATAACCCAGTCCCTTCTGATTTACATACCTGCTAGTGGAGAGCTCCTTAATGTAGAAGGCAAAGGCCAAGTGAGATCCACTGGCTGGGAGCAGAAGGGGACAAATGAAGACTGGGAATTAGGGGCCAGTGTTTATCTGGGAGGGGAATGAACCACTGGGAGAGCTCCTCACTGGAAGTCTGTCAGTGGAAATGGAGTGTGACTTTCTCAAAGCTTTGTTCTTCTTCAACCAGGAGGTAGGAATCACGGGGGAGAGATTCTTTGGCTGCAATAGACGGGAAGCCAGGCTGGATGGGCACAATGAGCCTGTCTGGCCTTGATATCTATGAATCCTGGAAATCCTAGAAACACAGAATTAGAAGGCACCTCAGTAAGTCATCTAGTCCAGTCAGTCCCCTGCGCTGAAGCAGGACTAAGTATTATCGAGTCCATGCCTGACATGGTCTTAAAAACTTCCCATGATGGAGATTTCACAACCTCTCCAGGTAATTTGTTCCAGTGCTTAACTACCCTTACAGTTTGGAAGTTTTTCCTTATGTCCAACCTAAATCTCCCTTGCTGCAATTTAAGCCCATTACTTCTTGTCCTGGCCACAGTGGATAAGAACAACAATTTATCACCCTCCTCTTTGTAACAACCTTTTATGTTCTTGAAGATTGTTATCAAACCCTTTCTCCCCCTCCCCCGCCCCTGGCCGTCTTCCCTTCTCCAGACTAAACAAACCCAATTTTTTTCAATCTTACCTCGTAGGTCATGTTTTCTAGACCTTTAATAATTCTTGTTGCTCTCTTCTGATCCTCTCCAGCTTATCCACATCGTTTCTGAAGTGTGGGGCCCAGAACTGGACACAGTATTCCAGTTGAGGATTCACTTTGTTGACTCACTTAGTTTGTGATCCACTATAACCTCCGATGGTTTTCTGCAGTACTCCTTCCTAGGCAATCATTTCAATTCCGACCATTTCTCCATTTTGTCAAGATCATTTTAAATTCTAGTCCTGTCCTCTAAAGGGCTTGCAACCCCTCCCCAGCTTTGAATCATCCATAAACTTTATGAGTGCACTCTCCATGCCATTGTCTAAATCATTAATGAAGATACGGAATAGAACCGGACCCAGGACAGATCCCTTTGGGATGCCACTCAAGATACCCTTTCAGCTCATTAGAGAACGATAAGAACCACTCTCTCAGTGCAGTTTTCCAAGCAGTTGGGAACCCACCTTACAGTAGCTTTGCCTTGGCTATATTTCTCTAGTTTATTTATGGGAAGGTCATGTAAGACAGTATCAAAAGCCTCACTAAATTTGAGGTGTGACATCTACTGCGTCCGCCCAGTCCAAAGCTTGTTACCCGTCAAAGAAGGATGTTAGGTTAGTTTGACATAATTTGTTATTGACAAATCCATGCTGACTGCTAGTTATTACTTTATGTTCTTCTAGGTGCTCACAAATAGAATGTTTGATTACTTGGTCTATAACTCCCTGAGTTGTCCTTATCCCGTTTCTGTACCTAGGTACTATATTTGCCCTTTTCCCATCCTCAGGTCTCTCAACCATCCTCCACACATTCTTAGAGATAATCCCTAATGGCTCAGAGATCTCGTCACCCAGTTCCTTAAGTATTCTAGGATGTATTTCATCAGTCCCTGCCAACTTGAAGACCTCTAACTTGTCTAAGTAATTCATAACTATTTTCCTTGCCTATTTTAGGTGCAGATCCTACCCCATTGACACTGATGTTGACTATATTAGTCAGCCGATCACAGCCAACTTTTTTGGTGAAAACTGAAACAAAAGAGGTGTTTAACTGTTCGGCCATTGCTGCGTTTTCTCTTATTCTCTTTCCCTCCATTTAGGAATGGGCCTAGGCTGTCCTTGTTTTCCTCTGCCTTCCCATGTATTTGTAAAATGCTTTGTTTTTTCCCTTTATATTACTGCCTAGTTTAATTCGCTTTTTTGCCTTGGCCTTTCTAATTTTGTTCCTACATGCTTGTAGGTTTGGTTTTTTGTTTGTTGTTGTTTTTTTAATATTCATCCTTTGTAATTTGACCTAGTTTCCACTTCTTGTATGACTCTTTTTTGAGTTTCCGGTCATTGAAGATCTCCTGGTTCAGCCAGGGGGTCTTACTATCATACTTCCCATCTTTCCTACTCATTGGATATCTGTGACCTACGATGGGACCTAAAAATGATGGGGCCTCAAAGCTGTGACAGAAATGGATCAGAGATGGGGAGGTGATGAACTTGGAAGAGATGTGGGGTGATGGATGTGATGGGTTGGATCACAGAAACCCCCTTGGGGTTGCCAACTGATGTGCCAAGGCTACTTCTGAACCTGCTTTCCCTGCCCTGGCAGCTTGGGACATCAGTGCCCTGCCTGGTTTGAGCCAGACCCGCTAGCCTGCTGCAAACCCAGACCCAGGTCTTAACCATGCCCCCTAACAGCTGTCGGCTTAAACTGAAAGCAGCTTAAGAAGTGTTCCTGTCTTTAACACTCAGATGCCCAACTCCCAATGGGGCCCAAACCCCAAATAAATCAATTTTACCCTGGATAAAGCTTATACAGTAATCACTTATCACTGTAATGCTCTAAAACTGCCCCGTGTGCCAGGCAGCTGCTGCTCGGGGCACAAACGCACATGGGAGCCAGAGGAAATTATCCTGTGTAGCACGACTTGGAGTATCCTGGTGTATGGGCTGGGTATGAGGGAGAGGGGGTGGGATGGCCTTTGTCACATCCCCCTTTCCTCCTGCTCTCTCAGTGGCACAAAATCATTGTCACTTACATTGCTTCAGTGTCAATGCTTAGCACAGCCCTCAGCCTTAACATGGTCTGTGACTGTCTGTAGATCAAGGGCCTGCTGGGTGGCAGCCATTCACCCCTTCCAGCTCAGCAGTGTCACTGATTGGCTTGTGACACAATACAGACCTGTTTTTTAGGTTACATCACACAAACCCTGACTGAGTGGTCATCCCCTCAAACCTCCCCCCAGCCCTCTTGAGGTTTTAGTTTAGTTTTGCACAAAGAGTGAAAGAGGCTCAGGGTAGATGACATCTTTAGAAGGAATTCCTTGAAAAGGACTCACTCCTGCACAGGAATAAGCTACGCTGATGTGAGCAGCTTTATACCGGTCTCAATATGTCAACGAGGGGATTGTAGATCCTAAACTGGTTTCAAACCAATATCGTTTAAACAGAGCAAATACTGGGGAACAAGAGACATGCTGTAAAACAAGAGACAGTACAGAACCAGCAACATGTAAATAAACCCCTCTGATGGAAATAAAACCAAAATCAGTGAAAACAAAACCCGGATCCTGTGTGTTAGCACTTAGAGCCCCTTGTTCTGGGTGAGGGCTCCATTGTGCCAGACGCTGCCTGTATCCTGGGCAGGCTACAATTTAAGCATCGAACAAGACCCAAGAGGTGCATGGCGCACGTGGGAGCAGGTGCTAGGTGCTGCACAAACAGCATAGGGTAGAACCACCCTGAGTCAGGCTGCAGATTTGTGTCAGCATTTCCCATCGGAAATTACGGAGCAGTTGTAGTAAATTTAGTAAAATTTAGGTCACTAAATTTACTGTGACTGCTCCATGATTTTTCACAAAACCTGCCCTCCTCCTCGCCCTGCCCAGGAACCTTCCAATACTGCAACCCTAACCACAGGCTGATGCAGAGGCGTTGAGGCAGGCTGGAGAAGATATGAGTGGCAAGTCCATTCACTGAAGTTTGCCCCACCTCCCCCACCATCATGACTGGGGGCGGGGGCAAATCTGAGCGGCACTGTAAGCCCGCAGGCCAGGTCTCAGTACCCAGAGCGAGGCTTTGGGTCCAGCCCTGTGGGACAGGAGCCACCATTGCTGGGTGAGGCACCCATCCAAAAAACAGTCACAGACAAATGGGGAAATCGCTCCATCCTTGAAATTTTTCCTTCCTTGACAAATCTGTAGCCTTAACTATGAGCTAAGACTGGGATTACCTCTGCTCTCTCCAGCAGGGCTCGGGATACTGGGGGGACCGAGGACACCGTCTGAGTGTGGGGAGAGCACAGCAGGAACGCAGGATCCCACTGCCCACAAAAGGATCCATGCACAGGACGCAGTCCGTCCCCCGAATAAACTCAGCAAGAGACTCCCCATGGGCCAGTGTCCCTATCGCTGTGCTGACTGTGGCAAGAGCTTCAGGCAGTCCTCAATCCTGAGAACACACTGGTTTACGCACACTGGGGAGCGGCCGCACCACTGCTCTGACTGCGGGAAGAGCTTTGCACAGAGCTCAAACCTGAGAGCACACCAGCGCACGCACACCGGGGAGCGACCACACCGCTGTGCTGACTGCGGGAAGGGCTTTGCACAGAGCTCACACCTGAGACTACATCAGTGCACGCACACTGGGGAGTGGCCATACCACTGTGCCAACTGTGGTAAGGGGTTTAGTAGTGCCAACACACTGACGCTGCACCAGCGCACACACACCGGGGAGCGACCGCACCGCTGTGCTGACTGTGGGAAGAGCTTTGCACAGAGCTCAAACCTGAGAACGCACCAGCGCACGCACACTGGGGAGCGGCCGCATCGCTGTGCTGACTGTGGGAAGAAGTTTTCACGGAGCTCAAACCTGAGAACGCACCAGCGCACGCACACTGGGGAGCGGCGGTACTGCTGTGCCAACTGTGGTAAAAAGTTCGGTAGTGCCAACACACTGACACTGCACCAGCGCACGCACACCGGGGAGCGGCCGCACCGCTGTGCTCACTGTGGGAAAAGCTTTGCAGAGAGCTCAAAGCTGAGAATACACCAGCGCACGCACACCGGGGAGCGGCCGCACCGCTGTGCTGACTGTGGGAAAAGCTTTGCAGAGAGCTCAAAGCTGAGAATACACCAGCGCACGCACACCGGGGAGCGGCCGCACTGCTGTGCTGACTGTGGGAAGAGCTTTGCACATAGCTCAAACCTGAGAACACACCAGCGCACGCACACCGGGGTGCAGCCACACCACTGTGCTGACTGCGGGAAGAGTTTTGCACGGAGCTCAAACCTGAGCAGACACCAGCGCACGCACACCGGAGAGCGGCCGTACCGCTGCGCTGACTGCGGGAAGGGCTTTGTACAGAGCTCAAGCCTGAGAACACACCAGCGCACGCATCAGGGAGCAGCCGCACCATTGTAATGATTCTAGTAAAAACTTCAACAAAACCAATGCACTGATCAAGCACCAGGGCACGCACACTGCCGGGGAGGACATTCCGGTGCATTGGCTGAAGCAGGAGCTTTGCACGGGCCTCCTCCTTGCTATCACATCGGTTCATTCACAGCCGAGAGCGGCCATACAGCTGTGCTGGCTGGGGCAAGCACTTTGCTAGATTGGCCAACCTCTCAGCACCCGGTCATGCACCCCAATGCCCTTCTGCCACCTGCAGGGCCTCAAGGGCTTCTGGCAGTCAGTGGGCCTGACACAGCTCCAGCAGATGCAGGTCAGGACATAGTCCTGTCCCCAGGATGCCCAGCAGAGAGATGCGAGGGAGGGGGACAGGGAAGGGGACTTGGCTTAGCAGTGTGTGGAAGAGCAGACAGGTGGAGTGTATTTAGAGCAGATGGTCACAGCCTACTGCATTAGGTGGGATCCAGCCAGGTCTCTCTCTTTCTGTCCCACACTCACTCACCCTCTCCCCCTCCCCGCGTCTCAATGGGACGAAGCTAGGAACTTCCCCCACACGTCTACCTTGGTTCCAGCCAGAGGATTACTCTTGGATGACATCTAGAGGTGGGATTTGCAGTCCTGTCTCAGCATGGATTGGGCTGAGGGGCAGGACAACCTAGTGCAGGGGTGGGCAAACTTTTTGGCCTGAGAGCCACATTGGGGTGTGAAGCTGTATGGAGGGCTGGGTAGGGAAGGCTGTGCCTCCCTAAACAGCCGGGCCCCCACCCCTGAGGGCCCCTCTCAGAACCCCCGACCCATCCAACGCCCCCTGCTCCTTGTCCCCTGACCGCCTCCTCCGGGGACTCCAACCCCTATCCAACCCCCGCTGCTCCCTGTCCCCTGACTGCACTGATTCCACCCACACCCCGAGCCCCTGACAGGCTCCCCAGGACTCCCATGCCTGTCCACCCCCCCCCCCTGCCGTTCCCCATCCCCTGACCGCCCCCAGAACCTCTGCCCCATCCAACCCCCTCTCTCCCTGACTGCCCCCCCCCAAACCTCCGCCCCATCCAACCCCCCTGCTCCCTGCCCCCTTACCATGCTGCTCAGAGCGGCAGGACTAGCAGCCGGACCCCCCGGCCGGAGCCAGCCACGCTGCCCATGCAGCGGCGTGGCTGCGGGGGAAGGGGGGCAGCGGGGGAGGGGCCGGAGACTAGCCTACCTGACCGGGGGCTCAAGGGCCAGGCAGGACAGTCTCGCAGGCCAGATGTGGCCCACAGGCTGTAGTTTGCCCACCTCTGACCTAGTGAGTGTGATTGAAAAAAGACTCAGGAACTGCTCATGCCTTCTATTCTAAATAGAAATGTAACAAAGAAGAATTATGTACCTAATCTGTAACAGAGGTCTGTCTAACCCAGTGTTTCTTTCCTATTAAAGAAGCTGATGCATTCACACAGCATGTGGAGAAGCCAATGTAAACAGTGTAACCAATCAAAATGTTCTCGGGCCCAACTGCCCATGAGGCCTGATGAACTGTGTGACTGGCAGGTGCACAGAGAGAGTTTCCCATTACTCCTGGGGGAATTCTGCGCCTAAAAATTCTCCAAACAAAATTTTAAAACTCTGCATATTCTATTTGTCAAAATAACACAATATAATCACACTGGTTTCAATTATTTTGAGAATTTATTTCAAAATCCCTGTCAGCAAGTATGTCTGTAACAATACAAAAAAGATTCAGTACTTGTGGCACCTTAGAGACCCACAAATTATTTGAGCATAAGCATAAAGTGAGCTGTAGCCCACGAAAGCTTATGCTCTCATAAATTTGTTAGTCTCTACGGTGCCACAAGTCGTCCTTTTCTTTTTGCGGATACAGACTAACACAGCTGCTACTCTGAAAAAAGATTCCGTTAGTGTGTTTTGACGAATAGATTCTTTACGAGGCATATTAACACAGAACTTTGAGTAAGAATTCATGTAAACTACCATACAGAACCTTATTTCCCACGCCCCTCAGAAGCAGTGCAAAGGCTTGGGGGACTCAGGGGTAATGGAGGAGCTTAGGGAAAGGGAAGTAATTGCCGGGAAGGAACCTGGGAGTGAAGCAGGAGGGTTATTGGATGTCTTCCCCCCAGCCCTTCTGAACCCCAGTCTATGTGACCTTGCAGAAGTCCTGTGTGCCCTGCTCTGTCTGTCCCCCCCCCCGCCCCCCATCTTGCATGTTTCCTCACAGGTTGCTGTGAGGAATGCCACTTCTGCTATGGCTGTGAGTTGGCTATCCTCTATTCTGGCACCACAATATCTCCTGGTGGGCAATAGGTGTAACTGCAGCGCCTCTCTGGCAAAATGTATTTTCTGCAGAGGAAAAAAAAAATCTGCGGGGGACATGAATTCTGCGCCTGTGCAATGGTGCACAATTTCCCCAGGCCTATACAGGAGACCACTGTGATCATTCAGCCTGAGCTCCTGTATAACACAGGCCAAAGAACTTCCCTGAGTTAATACCTGTTTGAACTAGAGCAGAGCTTTGATTTTTTTTAAAATCTAAACTTGACTTAAAAATTGCCAGAGATGGAGAATCCACCAGGATGCTTCGGAAATGATAAATTGTACATGCATGGTTAAAAGTAGGGAAAGAGGTTTGGTTTTATTCTACCATCTGCCTGTTTAGAAGAGCCTGAAGTTGCCATTTCCCCCTCTGACAGTTCACACGGCAAATGAATTCTCTTTTGTAAAATCAATTTATACACACAGGGGAGGGAAATGGTTGTGGACATTCTCAGAGGAGAGTCAGACAGCACAATGCCTCTTGCAGGGGAGCAGCCATTGCGCCAGATGTGCAAAGGTGGGCTGAAGGCAGCAGTAGCTGGCTGCAGAGTGTGGGCTTCATCCCCCTAGGGCACCAGCTGCTTTTTTCCTTCCATGAAAATCTGTCTGATGCATTGATGGCTCCACCCCTTACACAATAGCTCCTTGGTTGGATTGACACAGCCCACTCTGACCTGTGCTTTGGGGCTGGAGAAGGAAAACAATGCCTCACAACATATGGAGTTTGGAGGAGGGAGAGTTGTTTGCCTTGGTTTTAGTTGAAATATATTATTGTCTTGAGATAATTTAAAGATGGGGCCTCTGTACATCTTAAAGTGCATTACAAAGCAGCTTAGTGCCTCAATCCCCATTTTACAGATGGGGAAACCAAGGCACAGAGAGCCTCACCCAAGGTAGCAGACCAGACCAGTAGCGAGCTGGGAATGCAACTCTGGTCTCCTGGCTCCCAGCCCATAGCTCAGCCCACTGAACCACACTGCCTTTAAAAACAGCTCTTCAGTGTGTAATGTCTTGCTGTATCTTTGAATGAAAACACTGGGCTTCACACACCCCTTCGTACAGCATGAAAGAGTAACAGCCCCCCACCTCCCAAATGTCAGTGCCAAACTGGGCAAGGAGAGATCTGACCATCCAGAACCCCCCAGCTTTTAATGAGATGAAAGGAGGGGGCAGTTCCACAGTATGTGCTTATTGTATGACTGGTAGGGTTGCCACCGGTCCAGGTTTTGGCTTCTGTGTCCGGGTGCCATTTAGGGTTGCCGGGTGTCTTGTTTTTGGGACCTGGTAACCCTAAATGGTGCCCGAACCTTTTGGTTACAGGACAGGAGAAGGCAGCAGTGCTGAGCAAACGTAAAGGAGCTGAGTATCAGAAGGCAAGGGAAGGAAACATGTGGTCTGGTGTTGCAACTAAGACCTGCTGCTTCTGTAAGGAGTTGGACGCCATCCTTGGCAGTTACCGCACCTGCACTGCCAAGAGCCCCATGGATACTTTGGCGGGGCTGGAGGCAGTGGATGGGGGCTCGAGCCTGAGGACGAAGTCATGGACAAGGAGGTCGAGTTGGAGGATGTTGGGGAGCCCATGGCCGGCTTGTCCGGTGGCGTGGCAAGTCAGGAATTCCTCTCCACTCCAGAGGGGTCTAGACAGTCTCAGAAGTCCATTTGTGGCCCACATGACACAGGAAAAGAAAACCATGGAGTTCATTTTGAAGTTCATGATGCTCGGTTATACAAGGTAGAGCTGTTCTTTCCTATGTGTATTGTGGAAGTGGGTGAAGAGATAGAAATGTACAAGACTAGCTGTGTTTGCGTGTGCTTCACATTCCCCAGGGCAGCTAAGCAGTGGGGTGGAACAGTGTGTTAATGCACACTGGGATTTCACAGGAATCCTCCAGAGAGATCTCTAGGAAACTTTGGCAGAGCTACTTTGTTCCTTCCCCCATTGTAGGAAACTTTCCCGCACCACTCGGCAATCACTTGTGAAGGGACCAAAGTGGCACACAGGGACACGGCATAGGGACCAGGTCTGAACCTGCGCGTGCATGGGGAAAGATGCACCCTTGTATTCTTGCTTACACTCAGGAGTGAGATATCAGCCTCAATGATCCCCACCTGTGGAAAATGGGGGCAGAATTTACAATATTGTTCCTAGATGTCTTCACTGATCCCTGATCTGCTGAAAACATCACCATGAAAGTAAGCGGTAGGCTGGGTCACCCAGCATCGCTATGGGCATTTCAACATCCCCCACTGGACTCTTCTGGTCAGGAAAGAAAGTCCCTGCTTGCAGCTTTCTGTACAGGCCAGTGTTCCTGAAGATGCGTGAGTCATGCACTTTTCTGGACTACCCTGGGTTGATGTAAGCGAAACACAGATGATAATTCACAAGTGCCCACAATACCATAGAGAAGTACCCCTTTCTGTTGATGTACTCCATCGCAAGATGGTCCGGGTCCAAAATTGGAATATGCATGCCATCTATCGCTCCACCACAATTAGGGAATACCATTGCTGCAAAAATCATCCAATATTTCATACACATTGCAAAGTGTCACAGTCCTGCCTAGCAAGATGCAATTAATAGCCCTGCACACATGCATTAACGCGGCCCCAGTGATGGACTTTCCAACTCCAAACTGATTCGCAACTGAGCGGTAGCAGGCTGGAGTCACCAGCTTCCACACTGCGATCACCACATGCTTCTCCACCGAGCGGGCAGCTCGCATTTTGGTGTCCTTGTGCCACAAGTCTGGGGTGAGCTCTGCACATGAGTCCATGACGGTGGTTTTCTGCATACAAAAGTTCTGCAGCCACACCTCATTATCCCAGACCTACATAACAATGCGATCCCACCACTCACTGCTTGTTTCCAGAGCCTAAATGTGACTGTCCACTGTGTAACTGCTCCGTGAAAGCCATAAGTAATCTCGTGTTGTTTCTTTTCATTTGCACACAGCAGGTCAGGCAGCTCTGATTCCCGTTCACTGTGGGAGCTCATGATGTGCATTTGGCCGTTTAAAAGCACGCTGGCGCAGTTTACTGACTAGGTTAGATCTCAGCGAAACCAATATTCCAATTGTAATTGCTGCTTGCTGTGTGCTCCACAATATCTGTGAGAGTAAGGGGGAGATGTTTATGGTGGGGTGGGAGGTCGAGCCAAATCGCCTGGCCGCCAATTTTGCGCAGCCAGACACCAGTGCGATTAGAAGAGCACAGCAGGGTGCACTGCACATCAGAGAAGGTACCTAGCACATGTTCTTTCTGTACAAAGTCTCATTTTGCCTTTTATACTGAGTGCCTGTCAGGTTGGTGTGACTGCATCACACGCAGCTGGGCAACAGCATTCAGCTTGCAGGCAGCCATGGTAAGCCCTAGGGGAATGCGGGGTTCTGCTTCTTCTGAATTCATTACAATGCTTTTGAACTGCGGTGCCCCCCTTTCCCATGCCAAGCAATGCCTGGTGGGTTGGCCATTTAAAAGGAAGGCCTGCGATCTCTCTGGGATAATACACACACACACGCACACACACACAGACACCCCTTTAGGTGACCTCCTGAGGTCCCTTCCAACCCTGATATTCTATGATTCTAGGATTGTGTGGGCGTTCATATTACTCCATAAGGGTTTTGGGGGTGTTGTAATAAATGTAGGAATTTACATGCTAATGTAAATAAAAAGAGTATGATGTAACTAATCCAGTGCTTACTGGACAATTGGGTCCAGGGGAACAAGTACCGCAATAAAGAAGCCCATCTACTCAAATCCGCCCCTGGGTCAGCCTGTTCTTCAACACACCAGCACGCACACTGGGGAGCGGCCACACCGCTGTGCTGACTGCAGGAAGGGCTTTGCACAGTTGGCACACCTGAAAAGACACCAGCTCACACACACTGGGGAACTGCCATACAACTGTACCATCTGTGGCAAGAGTTTTGCAGAGAGCTCAAGCCTGAGAATACACCAGCACGCACACACTGGGGAGCGGCCGTATTGCTGTGCTGACTGCGGCAAGGGCTTTGCACGGGTCACACACCTAGGAATGCACCAGCGCACGCATACGAGGAAGTGGCTGCACCGCTGCACCGACTGTGGCAAGAGTTTTTCACAGAGCTCAAAGCTGAGAAGACACCAGCGCACACACCGGGGAACGGCCTCACCACTGCACTGACTGCAGCAAGGGCTTTTCCCAGAGCTCAACCCTGAAAACACACCAGCGCACGCACACAGGGGAGCGGCCCTACCACTGTGACGACTGCAAGAAAAGCTTCGGCAATGCCAGTACGCTGACCAGACATCTTCGCGCACACACACCGGGAAGCAGCTGTACCGCTGTGCTGACTGGGGTAAGAAGTTCAGTCGTGGCAACAAGCTAATACCTGGGAATACACCAGTGCATTCATGGCGGGGAGCGGCTGTACAGGTGTGCTGACTGTGGCAAATGCTTTGCTCACTTGGGCAACCTCACCTGGCCCCAGTTGACTCACTAACACCGCTCTGCCACCACCAGATCCCGAGGGGCTGCTGGCGGGCCTGGCACAGTGCCAGCAGAATCAGACCAGGGGGTGGTCCTGTCCCCAGGATGCCCAGCAGAGACTGTGTGGAGTTTGGGAATGGGACTTAACTGAGCAGTGTGGGGAAGAGCAGCCAGGTGGGGCGATCTTAGAGTAGGTGGTCACAGCCTTTCCCAGGAACCCTGTGTGTCCCATTCTGTCCATCTCCCCCATACTCCTTGTCTCCACACCTGATCCCACGGGCAGAGCACTGTGATGCACCTCTGACCCCCTCCCTCTCTGTGGCTGGCTGCTCCCGCTGTAAGCCAGTTGCCCTCTCTTCTGGTGCCATAACAGTCCCCAGGGGGGAAAGGTGTAATTGCAGCGCTGCTCCATCCAAATCAATTATTCTGGGGTGACAAATAACTTGTGGGGCACATGAAGTTTGTGCTTGCGCAGGTGGTGCAGAATTCCTCCGTGAGTCTCGCATATGAAGTGACATCACACATGTAATCATTGACGGGTAGGGAAAAATCAAGCCCTGGCACAGAGGTGCATAGAGCTGTTTGTGTTCTTTCCTCAACTGTTCTCTCCTGTTAGCCATGCCCACAGACTACACAAATGAGTCAAATCCCTGTATATGTCTCTGGGATGAACTACTCTCCAAGGACGGAGCCACCCAGGAGTGGAAAGAGACTTTCCATAGAGACTGTTCGAACTTCGAGATGGAAATTTCTGCTAGGGATGTAAATACAATTTTAAAAGTTAACTGTTTAAACCAGCGGTGTCCAATAGCAATTCGATGCTAGCCGCACTTGTGGTTTGAAATTCGATGCTAGCCACACTTTTGGTTTTGAATGTTTCTTACTCACCACATTATAAAAAAGGATTTAAAAACATGTTACAGACGACCTTTCAAATCATTAACAGGTACTACTAACACAAAATTACTGTAGCCTAGCCACGTTAAGCTGTATATCGAAGCCCGCAACCTGTCTTCCAGTGCTGCTGTCTTCAATACACCAACGCATTGCTCATGCATAGCCTATTGAATTGTGGCTAATTTGCCACATGCGGCTAGTGGTGAACGTATTGGACACTGCTGGTTTAAACAATTAAAATATGGCATTTATGGGCCTGCTCTGGCTGGCTGGTGCCGTTCCGGCTGGGCTCGCTCCGGCTCGCTCCGGCTCGCTTAACGGTTAAGGCGGCTAACTGGTAAGACTATGCTTACCGGTTAACCACTTTACCTTTTACATCCCTAATTTCTGCACACAGCTCAGAGTGCTGATGGAAGGAGCATGGAGTCATGCAAAGCTGGCCAAAGGAGCACAGGGCAGGGAGCCCATGGAAAGTAGCTTGTGGAGGTAGGTTACTGACTGGAGCTGAGGTTCACTCCATGACCCCACAGGTCTGACACCAACTGGGATGGCACAAAGTGTTTTACACGGGGATACTGGAGTTTTCCAAAGTCTCAAGAGGCCTCTGGGATGGAATATACCCCTGTATTCAAACCCTACACACTGCTATAATAATCTTTGTACAAATTATGCCTTACATGATAGGTATCATTTGAAAACTTAGAACTTACTAGCCAGTATTATCATAGTGAAATGTATGCAGCAACTTTGTATTAAAAAATTAGGAACAGAAGCTGAAATTGCAACTGAAGTGTGTTGACCAGACACGTCTCGGGAGTGGGTAAAAGTGTTTCTCAAAAACAAAGGAGAAGTTAACACCTCTAGCCGAGCATGAAACCTCTTTCCCACCATGTTCACGTCTTCCCGCTCAGCTGAGAACTTTATTTAGGGGTTGCTTTGAGAAAAGTCTGCATTTCAAAGGGTGATTGAACTATAAAAGAGAGGGGCAGAAACACCTCTTGTTATTTCTCCCTGTTCATCTCTCCTTATCACCTAAAAGGACAAAAAGGAAAAAAAAAAAAAAAAAGCAGCCCTTGGACCTCAGGAACTGATCCTGAACTGGAAACTTGGTCAGCAGTGCTACTGGAAACCTGTGGCAAGGGACTTCACTTTGCACCACGTCTAGTTTGTTCGGTTTAGTACTAGAAAGTGTTTTTATTTTTATTTTTCTTGAAACCATTTCTGACTTTGATGCCACATCACTTGTACTCACTTGAAATCTACCTTTGTGATTAAATAAATTTGTTTTCTTCTTTAATTGAAATGAAGTGAACTGTGTGGGCAGCTCCATTTGGGGTGGGAAAAATGACTGTATATTGATCCCCCTTAGAGGGGCAATGGACCTATTCTATCAGGACTGTCCAGGAGAAGGCTGGACAATACAGGCCACACATTTCTGGGGGAAATCTGGGACGGTGTGTGTTGGGATCACCCTGCAGTAATAACCAAGGCCGTGAAAGCCAGAGTGTGAGCTGAGCATGGCTGGCAGGCAGCAGCTACACACAGACACTCGGGGTACGACCGGATGCTGGAGGCTGTTTGTGAGTGGTCCAGGTTGGGAGCTACAGCAGCAAATCATTACTGGGCACCCCAGGTTACAGGGCAGGCAGTGACATGCCCCCCCACCTCTCCTCACTAGTTTGGGTTACACCCTGGATTGTGATAGCCTCATTGTCTCCTTGGATAGTGAGAATGGACACAACTCATATCCTGGTTGGATGTTCCAGGATTCTGCCATGAGTATGGGTCATTTCCTGATTGGCCCAGGCCAGCTTTGCCCAGCAGCATGACCAGGCTGCACCATCCAACAGAAATGGTATAAAGTGTCCCATGTTGTTCAGCACGTCGCTTCCTCAAGTCAAAATGTCTGTACGAAGGAAACGTGAGTGGGACCAGCATCGCCTGGCCATAGAGGACACCGTCTGCTGGGTAACACCTTTAGTCTGGTTGCTGACAAGCACCCTACTAACTCCCTCCTGTAAAGTCTGATCTTGGACAACCGCTGAGAAATCCACCCAGAGAACAGGCGTCTGGCTGGCACAGCACATTGAGTGAATCGCCGGAATGAACTCCCTCTCCGTCTCTAGAACCAGCCACTGCAACGGTGAAGCTGAGCTAGAGAAGTCACCTCCATGCCAGCTCCAACAGATATGTAAAAAAAAAAAAAGTCATTTTGCTGTATATTGGTTAATGAACCATATTTACACACTGGTTAATGAATTGACAGCGTGGTTGTGTTAATCGAACTGCTTCATACCTGAGTTAACACCCTCTGGGCGACTAAAACGTCTGATGTGCAGAGGTGACTGGTAACGGCTGGCAGTGCGGGGAGGACAATGTAAAGTCTCTGGTGGTGTGCTGCAGGTTCAGGGCAGGTACTCAAGCGACAAAGGAGTTTTCATTTCTAGACCTACTTTTGATGTCATTGTGTCTGGTTGCCGCCCCCACCCTTCAGGGTGCCACCTGATATACTTTGGGTACCACTGAGCCTGCCTGCTCCACCAGCCTGGGCTCCCTTACCCTGTCCTGCTGAGCCAGGCCCTCCAGCCTCCTTCAGCACACACAGGTACGGCCACACCCAGCTGCAGAGAGACACCGACACTGAAACCAGCACTGCGTGGGAAGGCTTCAACTAAGGAATTGCTCAGCACTCAAGAGCACAACTCCTCTGGAGTGTAAACCCAAACTTACATCGTCGTGCACTGCATAGAGAACTCTACGGCATAAGCTCATGAAATTCGCCTCCTTCCTCAGTGTGGAGGAAGATACGTACAGCTTTTGCCCATCAGTTATAAATTTCAGAAACTGGTTTTAGCAAAAACAAAACCAAGTTTATTAACTACAAAAGATCGATTTTAGTGATTATAAGAGAGAGCAAACAGATCAAAACAGATTACCTATCAACTAAAACAAACATGCAAGATAAACTCAATACGCTAAAGAAACTAGTTATCAGCATCAATTTCTCACAGCATCTTGGGCAGGGATTCAGTGAAAAACAAACACTGATTAGGTCGCTCCCCTGCCTTAAATAGGTTTCACATGTGGCCGGAATCCCTTGATTTCCAGTATGAGTCCATCCCCAGTCAGTGGAAAAGTACTAATTTTATCATGGAGTTCGGTATCTGGCGACGTGATCACATGACCCTGCAGCCACAACTCAAAGTCTGTTTGCTGGGTCCACTGGAAGGCTTTCCAAGAAGGTGGGATATTGGAATCTTAAAAGACCTATTGTTTTTCCTCGTAGCCCATCCAGACTGATTGCATTGTCTGGTGGGCATTCCCCAGGTGAAAACCCACTTGTAATTGATTCATAATCAGTATTCCTAACTTCAGATACCAAAATGAGACATGATTACAAATAGGATAATCATATCCAGTAATCATAACCTTTCCAGTGAGACCTCACATAACCCATCTTGCATAAAATACATCTCAGTTATGCTATAATCATGTAATAACAATATTGCTATGAAGAATATGGGGCATAGTGTCACCATCATGTTTTACGAAACTATGTAATAGCAGACAGAGACTGTTCGAAAAGAGAGCTACACATGAAGCAGCTCTGGGTTGCACTGATATAGTGTATCAATTTGAAGAACAGAGATATTTGCAAACTAAACCTTTGATATGGTCTTCTGGAGCTCTTGTGATAATATCAGCACCCAATAATTATGTCAGGAATCAGTTCTAATTTAACCATATACAATTATTTCCCCTCTGCATTTGAATCTGCTCTCTCTGCTGGATTTACAAGGAAAGCTTGGCTCTCCTGGGCATCACAAGTATCAGAAATCTCATGCTAACCCTTCTGGGGACTATGACGTCTCTCTCCTGGTATCTATAGTATCACAGAATGCTGAATATGGGGCGTCAGTAGCAAAGCTGGAAACACAGGTATCATGGCAGCAGGGGAGGGGTTTGAAAGAATTTTTGGAACGTTAATTAAAACAGATTTCTGTGCTCAATCTCCTGTGCCCAGTCCAGTGAGCAGGGACGTTCCAGTCACCTGTCTGAGCTTGCCTACAATTCCATTTTCTCTTTACAGTTCACTTTTAACTAGAGATGGACCCCAAACTAGGACACAGAATCCAGACCACTCAGAAACATGAGGAAAATCAGATGTATGTGCAGATTTCAACTTCACAGCTCAGGTTTCTTTTTATGGTGGCCCATTTCAGAACTCAAATCCCAACACTCTTGTGAAGTGACTTGGGTTTGGATCTGAAGATTAGGAGCTTGAATTTGGATCAAAGCTTCACAACTGATCCACTTGTGCTATTAATGTTACAAAGTTGAATTGTGTGACTTTCCAGTTCTTAATTATTACTCCTTATAATATATTCTAGCATTAAGGCCCTAATCCAGCAAGCTCTTAAGCATATGGTCAATTATAAGCATGTGAGCAGTCCCACTGAAATCAATGGAACCGCTCAAGTGCTTGGATTTAAGTACATTCATGTACTCTGCCGGGTGAGGGCCTTAAGAAAAAATGAAATAAAATATTGTCAGTTTCAGGGGAACTACACTTGTATTCCCCTCATCTTCCCATTGCCCTGGCCCCCACTGCCTCCTCACCCACCTCCCCATTGCCTTGGTCCCACTCCTTCCCCTCCCCCGCCCCCAGGCTCTGGCAATCCCCTCTTACCCCTTCTGTCTTCCCCATACACATCCCCATCATCCTGGTTCCCTGCTGCATCCTCCCATCTCCCCAGCTATCCATTCTGGCCCATGATGCCTCCCGCAGGCTCCCCAGCCATCCCCACATTACCCCTGGCCCGTCCAGCTTCCTGCGGGCTCCCCCCACCCCCAGATTTGCTCAAGCTTCCTTCTGCAGTCAGCCAGCCACACCACCACTGTTCTCACCAGCCTGGATTATCGCAGTGTGACCCCAACACACCCCCAATCCCAGATTTCCCCTCAGAAATGTATGTTCTGTCATGTCCAACCCTCTCCCAGGCAGTCGAGAAATGCTAAACTTGTTATTCCTTTAAAGGGAATAACATACACCAGCTTATTTCCATAAACAAAGTTACTCTGACACTTTATTTAAACACACTGGGTTAGATGAAACCATGAATCAAGTTTCTTAATGACAAAGAGAGATTTTAAGTGAGTACAAGCAATGAGGCATAACAGTCAGAAATGGTTACAAGAATAATAAAAATAAAACACTGTCTTGTGCCTACTTGAGCTATATTAGATTAGATTACTGACCAATCAATTTAGGTCAGGACCCCTCCTCTAGAGTCCAATCGCTGTTTCCTTTGTCTTCTCAGATGCAGAGAATGAGATGGGCAGGGGGAGGGAAGAGTGGTGTCTTGGGGTGTTTGCCCCTCCTTTTTATACTTTCTGTTCCTCTTTGGAAAGCATTTGCAGGTAAGACCAAGAGACAGGTGGACTGGTTAAGGAAGGAGACTTCATGGTATTTCTTTGCTAAAATGAAGATCTATTTGTCCCTGCCCTCCTTTTCTTGCCAAAGAATGGCTGCTTGACAGGTAATGACCCATCAGTGGTTCTCAACCTTTCCAGACTACTGTACCCCTTTCAGCAGTCTGATTTGTCACTAGAAAGTGACCCTCTTAAACTTTGTAACGTTAATAGCACAAGTTTCACCTCACTTAAAAACGTGAATATGCCCAAGTTTTACCTCACTTTAAAACGATACCCTTAGAAAAATCAGACATAAAAATACAAAAGTGTCCCATCACACTAGTACTGAGAAAATGCTTGTTAGGGGGCTTATTCCTTCACCCACTTACTTCCCTGGTCCTTCTCGCATGAACAGAGAGCAACAATACCCGAAGTCCAAAGGTGCAAACAATTCGATGTTTATTGGGGTGAACTTCCAGCAAGCATGATTCCAGTTTCCTTCCTTAGCATCCTCCTTCCCAGCTCTGACACCACAGCGCCTTACACCTGTGTCCTTGTTCCCATTCCTGCCCTTAGCCAAACATGATTCCAATTTCCTTACCCCCATTCCCTGTTCCCATCACCCACACCCACCCACTCACTTCCTCATTGACTACAGATTATATAGTAAAACTTGAGTTCTGCTTAGCTATACCTTAACCAATCATTTTCCTGAAATTTAACTAACCAATCCTAACATATTGTAACATGATTATGTAACCAATTATATCCCACCACCTTAATTAGTTTACACCCAGCAAAATTCATTATACAGCAGACAGGAACAATCACAGAACCAGAGAGATTATACAGACAAACAATAGCAAAGTGGGAACTATAATGACAAAACAATACAGAAGTGAGGATTTCACATCCCAGCTATTGATAAGTGAGTTCTTGCCGGACAGGATGCTATCAAACTAAGTTTCCTTTTACATTTTCTAGGCACTTCCCTTTCTCTGGAGGTGATAGGAATACAATCCTGTCCTGATAGTGCCTAACAGCCCAATAGCACCTTATTTCAATGTGACTGGTTTGGAATGTGAGGATGTGACTGTTCACTTCGTAGCTTATGGCTGCCTCTGCTGCTTAGCCAAAGGCCTTAGCCTAAGAACAGGGCCTCAAACTGCCACAGTAAGAGAAGGCCCTTACACCAGCAGACAGTGATTTTGATTCTTTCTTTTATACCTCTAGAACTAGCCAAGTGATAAGAATACACCTAAATTCTTAAAGTACAGGCCTTTGCAGACAGGCCTGAATATCTTTATCCTAACAATGCTTATTTTCTCATTTTTACCACATAATGATAAAATAAATCAACTTCAATATACATATTGTACTTATATTTCAGTGTATTATAGAGCGGTATAAACTAGTCATTGTCAGTATGAAAGTTTAGTTTGTACTGACTTTGCGAGTGCTTTTTATGTAGCCTGTTGTAAAACTAGACCACTGTCTAGATGAGATGGTGTACCCCTGGTGTACCCCCTCAGCATACTGTACTAATAGACTGTGCAGGAGTGTAACAACATATTCAGGAAACAGAAGGGTGCAGCTGCAGACTTGGGAGTCCCGCAGTCGTGGGCGCTGGCATCCGTGGTGGGTTCTAGACCGGACGTACGGGCATTAGGAAGCACGGACACGGTAGTCCAGCTGCCTGGTCAGCTGGCATCACGGGAGGCTAGTAACCCCAATACCAGAGCCATGGGGGAGGCAGCAAAGAGGGACGGGACCCTTCTGCCTCTTTCCAAGGGGAGGTGAGGACCTCTCCCGGCTGGAGAGGGCTCTCACCAAGGTGGGATACAATCCCTGGGGTTCCATGATGGAGCTTCAGAGAAGTGAGCATTCTTGGCAGGATTCGTTGCACCTATAAACCGAGTATGAAAAGCAGAATGGTAAAAACCTAGGGGCAGCTGTGGGATCAATTTGGACTGCAGCAACTATGTGGTTGTGATGGGTGCACCCCGAGAGGCTTTAAGGGGATATGATTATAAATGGATTTATGACATAAGTGGAATATGTTTTATGCTACATATGCCATGTAACATATCTCTGTAAAGGTTCTGATCTACTGAATATATTCATCCTATTTGTATGCATGTGTCATTTTTGTGTTCAAAGTTATGAATACTGGCTATGTACTTAATTAATTTTAAATAGCCTCAGTGAAGCAGTTGGTCAGCTGCCTAAGCAAAGACTATTCTCAGTAAGTGACCAATCAAGAACCAATTAAGCCAACAATGAACTTGGAGACACCAATCCACATCTGAGCTTTCCCAGGAATGTGGCTTGGCTGGTAAGGAACTCAGTCTTGCAGGGACATGTGACTCCAAAACTCCATTTTGCAACTGGATTCTACATCGGTCCTGCTTTGAGCAGGGGGTTGGACTAGATGACCTCCTGAGGTCCCTTCCAACCCTGATATTCTATCATTCTATGATGGGGGAGGGAGGGGTGTCCACCCACAGGAGAAAGTCTATTTAAACCCCTGGGAGACCCCTCCATTTTGTCTTCAGCTGGCTTAAGGGATAGCCTCTCCACCCCCAAGGATACCTGAAAGAAACTGGAACAAGGGACAATAACTATAGGGGGTGTGAGTGACTGCTAGACGCATGCTAGAAGGAGTCTAGTCTGTACAAGGAAGCTTACTGGCAAGGTTTTTATCTGTATTCAGTTTTTATCACTGTATTAGAAATAGATTTGCATGTTTTGTTTTATTTTATTTGGTAATTCACTTTGTTCTGTCGGTTACTACTTGGAACCACTTAAATCCTACTTTCTGTACTTATTAAAATCACTTTTTACTTCTTAATTAACCTGGAGTCATCTTAGTACCGGGAGGCAAACAGCTGTGCATATCTCTCTATCAGTGTTATAGAGGGCGAACAATCTATGAGTTTTCCCTGTTTACGCTTTATACAAGGTAAAACGGATTTATTTAGGGTTTGGACCCCATTGGGACTTGGGTATCTGAGTGTCAAAGGCAGGAACACTTCTCAACTGGCTTTCATTTAAGCCTGCAGCTTTGAGGCATGTGTTTCAGGCCCTGGGTCTGTGCTGGCGCAGACTGGCATGTGTGGCTCAGTAAGACAGGATGCTGACATCCTAAGCTGGCGGAGAAAGCAGGGGCAGAAGTAGTCTTGGCACATCAGGTGGCAGCCCCAAAGGGGGTTCTGTGATACCAACCCCACACAATAATCACAGTAGTTTCAATTATTTTGATAATTTATTTCAAGCCACCTATCAGCATCTATGTTCGTAACAATACAAACAAAAAAAGATTGAGAAAGTGATTTTTCACAAAGAGATTCGTTACTAGACCTTTTAACACAGAACTTTGAGTAATAATTCATGTAAACTACAATATAGAAATGTATTTCCCGCACCCCTCAGAAGCAGTGCAAAGGCTTGGGAGAGCCAGGGGTAATGAAGGAGCGGAGGGAGAGGGAAGTAATTACTGGGAAGGAGCCTGGAGTGAACTTTGAGAGTTGTTGGGTGTGGGTGGGAGAAGTATGGAAGAGGGGGATTTGGGGGGAGGGGGAAGAGTGATTGATAGAGAGTTGCAGAGCCTCCCGTATGGAACCCTGGCTCACCCTTGGCCTCTCCCATTGAGTAAGGCACATCTGCCCTCTCTCCCCATGTGTCCCTGCATCCCCCCGTCCTCGTGTGTCCCTGCCCCCCCTTCCACTCCTATGTGTCCCTGCATCCCCACTTGCATTCCACTCCTGGATCACTGTTACCTCACTAGCTCCAGTGAGACCCCAGGAGCCCTGTATGCTCCATTCTGTCCATCTCCCCCATACTCCTTGCCTCCACACCTGACCCCACTGTGAAGGATCCTCTGACCCCCTCCCCCTCAGGGGCTGACTGCTCCAGCTGTAAGCCAGCTGCCCTCTCTTCTGGTGCCACAGCAGTCCCTAGTAGGAAAAAGGTGTAATTGCAGAATAAAAGCAATTATTTTGGAGTGAAAAATAATATGTGGAGCACATGAATTTTGTGCTTGCGTAGTGGTGCAGAATTCCTCCGTGAGTATCGCATATGAAGTGACATCACTCATGTAATCATTGATGGGTACGGCAAAATCAAGCCCTGGCACAGAGGTGCGTAGAGCTGTTCGTGTTCTTTCCTCAACTGTTCTCTCCTGTTAGCCACGCCCACAGACTACGCAAATGAGTCAAATCCCTGTATATGTCTCTGGGATGAACTACTCTCCAAGGACGGAGCCATCCAGGAGTGGAAAGAGACTTTCCATAGAGATTGTTCAAACTTCTAGATGGAAATTTCTGCTAGGGATGTGTGACGGGTGTCGGTCGGTCCTCCGAGCCCCAAGGGGTGATGGAGAGCAATGGTCTTTGTAGCAGGCCTTGGCCCCACCTCCCGGGCGTTGGGGAATTAGCGGGAAGGTGCGCCGGCCGGAGTCAATAGCACGCCCCTCGGGCAGGGGAGCGCCGGGGTAGGGGAACGCAGGCCCACCCAACTCCACTGCGTTCCAGCCCAGGGCCCTGACAGTGGCGGGAGGCGAAGGTCCCGCCGCTGGGTCAGCGGGCAATCCGCCTCCGCTGACCAAACACACCCACCCCAAGGTGTAGTTGGGCCCCTGGGCTACTTCCTACCCGGTCTCTCTCAGGCGGGTCGCTCCGGTCCCTCCATCTCCTCCGGGTATTCCACTGCGGGCATCTCCAGTCCCTCCATCTCCTCCGGGTAATCCGCTGCGGGCAGCCCCGGTTCCTCCGGGTATTCAGTGGCCGGCAGCCCCGGTTCCTCCAGGCATTCAGCGGCCGGCAGCCCTGGTTGCCACAGGCCTTCCCCCCGGTCAGGCTCCTCCTTGCCCAGGGCTTCGCCTGGGTCAGCAGCAGGATCGCGAGGGAGCAGCCGGCCACCTGTGTCTGTCTCCCTCCCCGGTGCTCTCTTCACTGGGCAGAGGGCCCCGCCCTTTGTACTTCCTGTCCCACCCCTCCCCTTCCGGGGATTGGCGGAAGCTTGGCCTGGCCCCGCCCACTCAGGCCCAGAGGGTGGCTCTTTACCCTCTGGTTCGGAGGGGAGCCACCCTGGCTCCCTACAGGATGTAAATACTGTTTTAAAAGTTAACCGTTTAAACAAGTAAAATAAGTGGCGGCGAACCAGCTGAGCAGCGGGGGACAGCAGAGCAGCACACAGCAGGAGTTTGCCTGGGAGTTCGCCTGGAGTGAGCCCAGTGAGGCTTACATCTTGCCAACTTCTCTGAGGAAGCTCATAGTAGGAAGGTGATATGGAAGGGGGGGGTTCAGCTGTTGTGACCTGCACTGGATGTGCCATGTTTGTCTTTCTTCCACAGGATAGAAGCGACTTTGTCTGTACAAAGTGCAAGCTGGTCTCCATATTGGAAGAGAAGATTGAAGGTCTGGAGGAACAGATAGCGACCCTGCGTTGCATATGAGAATCTGAGGATTTCCTGGACAAAAGTCAGGATATGCTTCTACGGGCACAAAGCTCTAAAGATTTAGAGCAGGTTGCACAGCGGAGCCAAGAGGCCAGTGAAGAAGCTTGGCAACATGTGACCTCCAGAAGAAGAAGGGGGAATGTCCGGGTTTCAGCAACGCGGACACAGGTAACTAACCGCTTTCATGTTCTCTCCACAGGTGCTAATGCGGAGAGTGGCCCAGATGATACGTATGAGGGAAGGGAGCAGAAAGAGACTCTGCTGGTTGGAAGGCATGAGATGCACTGTCCTGAGATGGAGGGTTCCACGACCACCACTCCCAAGAGAAGGAGGCGGGTGGTGGTGGTCGGGGACTCTTTCCTCCGGGGGACTGAGTCATCTATCTGCCGCCCTGACCGGGAAAACCGAGAAGTCTGCTGCTTGCCAGGGGCTAAGATTCGCAATGTGACGGAGAGACTGCCGAGACTCATCAAGCCCTCGGATCGCTACCCCTTCCTGCTTCTCCACGTGGGCACCAATGATACTGCCAAGAATGACCTTGAGCGGATCACTGCGGACTACGTGGCTCTGCGAAGAAGGATAAAGGAGTTTGAGGCGCAAGTGGTGTTCTCGTCCATCCTCCCCGTGGAAGGAAAAGGTCGGGGCAGGGACCGTCGAATCGTGGAAGTCAACGAATGGCTACGCAGGTGGTGTCGGAGAGAAGGCTTTGGATTCTTTGACCATGGGATGGTGTTCCATGAAGGAGGAGTGCTAGGCAGAGACGGGCTCCATCTTACGAAGAGAGGGAAGAGCATCTTTGCGAGCAGGCTGGCTAACCTAGTGAGGAGGGCTTTAAACTAGGTTCACCGGGGGAAGGAGACCAAAGCCCTGAGGTAAGTGGGAAAACGGGATACCGGGAGGAAGCACAGGCAGGAACGTCTGTGAGGGGAGGGCTCCTGCCTCATACTGAGAATGAGGGGCGATCAGCAGGTTATCTCAAGTGCTTATATACGAATGCACAAAGCCTTGGAAACAAGCAGGGAGAACTGGAGGTCCTGGTGATGTCAGGGAATTATGACGTGATTGGAATAACAGAGACTTGGTGGGATAACTCACATGACTGGAGTACTGTCATGGATGGTTATAAACTGTTCAGGAAAGACAGGTAGGGCAGAAAATGTGGGGGAGTAGCACTGTATGTAAGGGAGCAGTATGACTGCTCAGAGCTCCGATACGAAACTGCAGAAAAACCTGAGTGTCTATGGATTAAGTTTAGAAGCGTGAGTAACAAGAGTGATGTAGTGGTGGGAGTCTGCTATAGACCACCGGACCAGGGGGATGAGGTGGATGAGGCTTTCTTCTGGCAACTCGCAGAAGCTACTAGATCGCACGCCCTGGTTCTCATGGGTGACTTTAATTTTCCTGATATTTGCTGGGAGAGCAATACAGCGGTGCATAGACAATCCAGGAAGTTTTTGGAAAGCGTAGGGGACAATTTCCTGGTGCAAGTGCTAGATGAGCCAACTGGGGGGGAGCTTTTCTTGACCTGCTGCTCACAAACAGGGAAAAATTAGTAGGGGAAGCAAAAGTGGACGGGAATCTGGGAGGCAGTGACCATGAGTTGGTTGAGTTCAGGATCCTGACGCAGGGAAGAAAAGTAAGCAGCAGGATACGGACCCTGGACTTCAGGAAAGCAGACTTCGACTCCCTCAGGGAGCGGATGGGTAGGATCCCCTGGGGGACTAACATGAAGGGGAAATGAGTCCAGAAGAGCTGGCTGTATTTCAAGGAATCCCTGTTGAGGTTACAGGGACAAACCCTCCCGATGAGTCGAAAGAATAGTAAATATGGCAGGCGACCAGCTTGGCTTAACGGTGAAATCCTAGCGGATCTTAAACATAAAAAAGAAGCTTACAAGAAGTGGAAGGTTGGACATATGACCAGGGAAGAGTATAAAAATATTGCTCGGTCATGTAGGAATGAAATCAGGAGGGCCAAATCGCACCTGGAGCTGCAGCTAGCAAGAGATGTCAAGAGTAACAAGAAGGGTTTCTTCAGGTATGTTGGCAACAAGAAGAAAGCCAAGGAAAGTGTGGGCCCCTTACTGAATGAGGGAGGCAACCTAGTGACAGAGGATGTGGAAAAAGCTGATGTACTCAATGCTTTTTTTGCCTCTGTCTTCACTAACAAGGACAGCTCCCAGACTGCTGCGCTGGGCATCGCAACATGGGGAGTAGATGGCCAGCCCTCTGTGGAGGAAGAGGTGGTTAGGGACTATTTAGAAAAGCTGGACGTGCACAAGTCCATGGGGCCGGACGAGTTGCATCCAAGAGTGCTAAAGGAATTGGCGGATGTGATTGCAGAGCCATTGGCCATTATCTTTGAAAACTCGTGGCGAACGGGGGAAGTCCCGGACGACTGGAAAAAGGCTAATGTAGTGCCAATCTTTAAAAAAGGGAAGGAGGAGGATCCTGGGAACTACAGGCCAGTCAGCCTCACCTCAGTCCCCGGAAAAATCATGGAGCAGGTCCTTAAGGAATCAATCCTGAAGCACTTAGAGGAGAGGAAAGCGATCAGGAACAGTCAGCATGGATTCACCAAGGGTAGGTCATGCCTGACTAATCTAATAGCCTTCTATGATGAGATTACTGATTCTGTGGATGAAGGGAAAGCAGTGGATGTATTGTTTCTTGACTTTAGCAAAGCTTTTGACACGGTCTCCCACAGTATTCTTGTCAGCAAGTTAAAGAAGTATGGGCTGGATGAATGCACTATAAGGTGGGTAGAAAGTTGGCTAGATTGTCGGGCTCAACGGGTAGTGATCAATGGCTCCATGTCTAGTTGGCAGCCGGTGTCAAGTGGAGTGCCCCAGGGGTCGGTCCTGGGGCCGGTTTTATTCAATATCTTCATAAATGATCTGGAGGATGGTGTGGATTGCACTCTCAGCAAATTTGCGGATGATACTAAACGGGGAGGAGTGGTAGATACGCTGGAGGGCAGAGATAGGATACAGAGGGACCTAGACAAATTGGAGGATTGGGCCAAAAGAAACCTGATGAGGTTCAATAAGGATAAGTGCAGGGTCCTGCACTTAGGACGGAAGAACCCAATGCACCGCTACAGACTAGGGACCGAATGGCTAGGCAGCAGTTCTGCAGAAAAGGACCTAGGGGTGACAGTGGACGGGAAGCTGGATATGAGTCAGCAGTGTGCCCTTGTTGCCAAGAAGGCCAATGGCATTTTGGGCCTTGTTGCCAAGAAGGCCAATGGCATTTTGGGATGTATAAGTAGGGGCATAGTGAGCAGATCGAGGGACGTGATCGTTCCCCTCTATTCGACATTGGTGAGGCCTCATCTGGAGTACTGTGTCCAGTTTTGGGCCCCACACTACAAGAAGGATGTGGATAAATTGGAGAGAGTCCAGCGAAGGGCAACAAAAATGATTAGGGGTCTGGAACACATGACTTATGAGGAAAGCCTGAGGGAACTGGGATTGTTTAGTCTGCAGAAGAGAAGAATGAGGGGGGATTTGGTAGCTACTTTCAACTACCTGAGAGGTGGTTCCAGAGAGGATGGTTCTAGACTATTCTCAGTGGTAGAAGAGGACAAGACAAGGAGTAATGGTCTCAAGTTGCAGTGGGGGAGGTTTAGGTTGGATATTAGGAAAAACTTTTTCACTAGGAGGGTGGTGAAACACTGGAATGCGTTACCTAGGGAGGTGGTAGAATCTCCTTCCTTGGAAGTTTTTAAGGTCAGGCTTGACAAAGCCTTGGCTGGGATGATTTGATTGGGGATTGGTCCTGCTGTGAGCAGGGGGTTGGACTAGATGACCTCCTGAGGTCCCTTCCTACCCTGATATTCTATGATTCTATGTCATTTAAACGATTAACCATTTAAGCGGCAGCGCCATTTAACAGAAATGGTATAAAATGTACCATGTTGTTCAGTATGTCGCTTCCTCAAGTCAAAATGTCTGCATGAAGGAGATGTGAGTGGACAGCATCAGGGAGAACACCACCTGCTGGGTAATAACTTGAGTTGGTTGCTGACAAGCACCCTATTAACTCTGTCTGTTCTAGTCCGGTCTTGGGCAACCACTGAGAAATCCATGCAGAGAACAGGTGTCTGGCTGTCCCAGCACCTTGAGTGAAAAACCTGAATGAACTCCCTCTCCGTCTCTAGAACCAGTCACTGCAACGGTGAAGCTGAGCTAGAGAAGTCACCTCCATGCCAGCTCCAATGGATATGTAGAAAAAAAATCATTTTGCATATTTACATATTGGTTAATGAACCATATTTACATACTGGATAATAAACTGACAACATGGTTGTGTTAAGCTAACTGCTTCGTATGTGAGTTAACATCCTTTGGGCGACTAAAATGTATGAGGTGCAGAGGCGACTGGCAGGGCCGTCCCTAGCTATTCTGGGGCCCTATGCAGCCCGCTCACAGGGCGGGGTGTGTGGGGACCCAGGTCTCCATGATGTGGGGGGACAGCTGGCTTGGAAGTCAGGGGGGGAACATTAGAATCTTAAAAGACCTATTGGTTTTCCTAGGAGTCCATCCATAGAATTATAGAATATCAGGGTTGGAAGAGACCTCAGGAGGTCATCTAGTCCAACCTCCTGCTCAAAGCAGGACCAATCCCCAACTAACTCATCCCAGCCACGACTTTGTCAAGCCTGACCTTAAAAACCTCTAAGGAAGGAGATCCCATCACCTCCCTAGGTAACCCATTCTAGTGCTTCATCACCCTCCCAGTGAAAAAGTTTTTCCTAATATCCAACCTAACCTCCTGCTCTGCAACTTGAGACCGTTACTCCTTGTACTCTCATCTGCTACCACTGAGAACAGTCTAGATCCATCCTCTTTGGAACCCCCTTTCAGCTAGTTAAAAGCAGCTATCAAATCCCGACTCATTCTTCTCTTCTGCAGACTAAACAATCCCAGTTCCCTCAGCCTTTCCTCATAAGTCATGTGTTCCAGACCCCTAATCATTTTTGTTGCCCTTCGCTGGACTCTCTCCAATTTATCCACATCCTTCTTGCGGTGCGGGGCCCAAAACTGGACAAAGTACTCCAGAGGAGACCTCACCAATGCCGAATAGAGGGGAATGATCACATCCATCGATCTGCTGGAAATGCCCCTATTTATACAACCCCAAATGCCTTTAGCCTTCTTAGCAACAAGGGCACACTGTTGACTCGTATCCAGCTTCTCGTCCATTGTAACCCTTAGGTCCTTTTCTGCAGAACTGCTGCCTAACTATTCGGTCCCTCGTCTGTAGCAGCGCATGGGATTCTTCCGTCCTAAGTGCAGGACTCTGCACTTATCCTTGTTGAACCTCATCAGATTTCTTTTGGCCCAATCCTCTAATTTGTCTAGGGCCCTCTGTATCCCATCCCTACCCTCCAGGGTATCCACCACCCCTCCCAGTTTAGTCTCATCTGCAAACTTGCTGAGGGTGCAATCCACGCCCTCCTCCAGATCATTAATGAAGATATTGAACAAAACCGGCCCCAGGACCGACCCTTGGGGCACTCCGCTCGATATCGGCTGCCAACTAGACATGGAGCCATTGATCACTACCCGTTGAGCCTGACAATCTAGTCAGCTTTCTAGCCACCTTATAGTCCATTCATCCAGCCCATACTTCTTTAACTTGCTGGCAAGAATACTTTGGGAGACTGTATCAAAAGCTTTGCTAAAGTCAAGGAATAACAGGTCCACTGCTTTCCCCTGATCCACAGAGCCAGTTATCTTGTCACAGAAGGCAATTAGGTTAGTCAGGCATAACTTGCCCTTGGTGAATCCATGCTGACCTTTCCTGATCACTTTCCTCTCCTTTAAGTGCTTCAGAATTGATGAAACCATGAATGAAGTTTATTAGTGACAAAGAGAGATTTTAAGTGAGTACAGCAATGAGGCATAACAGTCAGAAATGGTTACAATAAAAATAAAATGCTGTCTAGTGCCTATTTGAACTATGTTACATTAAAAAGAAAAGGAGTACTTGTGGCACCTTAGAGACTAACCAATTTATTTGAGCATAAGCTTTCGTGAGCTACAGCTCACTTCATCGGATGCATACTGCGGAAAGTGTAGAAGATCTTTTTATACACACAAAGCATGAAAAAATACCTCCCCCCACCCCACTCTCCTGCTGGTAATAGCTTACCTAAAGTGACCACTCTCCTTACAATGTGTATGATAATCAAGGTGGGCCATTTCTAGCACAAATCCAGGGTGTAAGAAGAACGTCTGGGGGGCGGGGGGGTAGGAAAAAACAAGGGGAATTAGGTTACCTTGCATAATGACTTAGCCACTCCCAGTCTCTATCTGGACCCATGGAAAAGAAGCCCTTGAGGAATTCCACCATGATTTCAACCATTTCCATCCCACCATCAACCTCAGCCTGGTCCAGTCCACACAAGAGATCCACTTCCTGGACACTACAGTGCTAATAAACGATGGTCACATAAACACCACCCTATACTGGAAACCTACTGACCGCTATTCCTACCTACATGCCTCCAGCTTTCACCCTGGCCACACCACACGATCCATTGTCTACAGCCAAGCTCTGCGATACAACCGCATTTGCTCCAACCTCTCAGACAGAGACAAACACCTACAAGATCTCTATCAAGCATTCTTACAACTACAATACCCACCTGCGGAAGTGAAGAAACAGATTGATAGAGCCAGAAGAGTTCCCAGAAGTCACCTACTACAGGACAGGCCTAACAAAGAAAATAACAGAACGCCGCTAGCCGTCACCTTCAGCCCCCAACTAAAACCCCTCCAACGCATTATTAAGGATCTACTACAACCTATCCTGAAGGATAACCCAACACTCTCACAAATCTTGGGAGACAGGCCAGTCCTTGCCTACAGACAGCCCCCCACCCTGAAGCAAATACTCACCAGCAACCACATACCACACAACAGAACCACTAACCCAGGAACCTATCCTTGCAACAAAGCCCGTTGCCAACTGTGCCCACATATCTATTCAGGGGACACCATCATAGGGCCTAATAACATCAGCCACACTATCAGAGGCTCGTTCACCTGCACATCCACCAATGTGATATATGCCATCATCTGCCAGCAATGCCCCTCTGCCATGTACATTGGTAAAACTGGACAGTCTCTACGTAAAAGAATAAGTGGACACAAATCAGATGTCAAGAATTATAACATTCATAAACCAGTCGGAGAACACTTCAATCTCTCTGGTCACGCGATTACAGACATGAAAGTTGCGATATTACAACAAAAAAACTTCAAAACCAGACTCCAGCGAGAGACTGCTGAATTGGAATTCATTTCCAAATTGGATACAATTAACTTAGGCTTGAATAGAGACTGGGAGTGGCTAAGTCATTATGCAAGGTAACCTATTTCCCCTTGTTTTTTCCTACCCCCGCACCCCCTCCAGACGTTCTTGTTAAACCCTGGATTTGTGCTGGAAATGGCCCACCTTGATTATCATACACATTGTAAGGAGAGTGATCACTTTAGATAAGCTATTACCAGCAGGAGAGTGGGGTGGGGGGAGGTATTTTTTCATGCTTTGTGTGTATAAAAAGATCTTCTACACTTTCCACAGTATGCATCCAATGAAGAGAGCTGTAGCTCACGAAACTTATGCTCAAATAAATTGGTTAGTCTCTAAGGTGCCACAAGTACTCCTTTTCTTTTTGCAAATACAGACTAACACGGCTCTTACTCTGAAACCTATGTTAGATTAGATTACTGACCAAACAAATGAGGCCTCTGCTCTGATCCAGTCTGACTTAAGTCACAGGGAATAGCCAGTGGCTCTCAACCTTTCCGGACTACTGTACCCGTTTCAGCAGTGTGATTTCTTTTGCGTATGCCAAAGTTTCACCTCACTTAAAAACCACTTGCTTACGAAATCAGACATAAAAATACAAAAGTCTCCCAGCACACTAGTACTGACAAAATGCTTACTTCGTCATTTTTATCATATAATTATGAATCAACTGCAATATAAATATTGTACTTATATTTCAGTGTATAGTATATAGAGTGGTATAAACAAGTCATTGTCAGTATGAAAGTTTAGTTTGTACTGACTTTGCGAGTGCTTTTTGTATCCTGTTGTAAAACTAGGCCACTCTCTAGATGAGATGGTGTACTGCCTGGTGTACCCCCTCAGCATACCCCCAGGGGTATCTGTACCCCTGGTTGAGAACCATTGACCTGAGTGATTTGCTCAAGGTCAGAAAAGGACCAAGTGGCAGAACTAGGAATAGAAACCACGAGTCCTGTAGTCCAGCCCAGCACCATAACTACAAGCCCAGCCTCTCTCCTTCATTCAAGGCTGCGAACGCCCCCTGTTAAGAGTTTTAATATATTTGTATCTTGTAATTTTATAGTGTTTTTAATGAGGTGTTCTGATTTTATCCCCTCATAATCACTAAAATGGTGATTATCCAAGATGGAGTCAGACATTTAATATGGCATCTCTTTGCCACAAGCAACAAGACTCCATCTTGTTTCAGCTGGGGGGTGGTGGTTTTGCACCCTTTTTGAACTTTGGCGGGAAAGGGCAGCTAACAGGCCACTCTGAACTGGTTCTGTAACTGACAGTTTACCTCAGGTCTTCCTGTCACAGAACCGGTGAAAGGAACTGCGTGACATCACCACAATGCTGTCCGTCACAGAGGCAGCCGATCGCAGTGGCGTTAGCACGGTCCTCAGATCACGAGTCAGCAAATCCTGAAAGACAGCGCATCCTCATCCATCCCATCCACGTACCTGCCGCATCCAGGGTGACACCTGTAACACCTCGGCAAGGTCGGGCCTGACCTAGAGAATTCAAAAAGGCTGCAGCCCATGAGCCCGGCTGACAGGACGCAGCTATGAACCCTTCCCTTGATGGCCACCTCAGTGGATGCTTTCGTCAAGACCATGCTCTGGCATAGCTCAGTGATGTTTGCAGGTTGGTGTTGAAATCAGGGTTGGGTCCCCCTGCTGCAATGCAGAGATGGAGCGTCACAAGGGAGATACAGCTGGGACCCCACTCGAGGGCAATGCTGACTCCGAGCCCCCTCTGCTTCAACCCACCACGATCCACTCCCCTCCCTGTGCCTGGGATAGAATCAAGGTGTCCTGACACTGAGCCCTCTGCTATAACCCACCATCCCCTTGCAGAGCGGAGATGGGACCCCGGAGTCCGGAGGCCCCTGGTGACCCTCCCTGCCCCAAACTACCTGTTCCAGGGCCCTTCCCCTCTTCAGCCATGGTTAGCTGTTATCTGGGAAGCTGGCAGGGCTCTGCATCACTCCCTCTGGCTGGGGTTGTGTCACACAGACACAGGATCCATCCCTTCCTCCCCATAACTTTGCAGGCAAAGTGCAGGAGCATGACAACCTTCTGGAAGAGCGGGTTGTGCTTGGCGTCCCGTGGGCCCTTGATGTTGTCACCGGCGGGGGTGGCACCTGAGGTGTGCAGGGCCCGGCACAATGAGCGGGGGGCAGGGGCAGCTGCTTCAGCGCCAGCACCGAGGCCAGAACACGCCATCTGTATGGGGCACCTGCCCTCCCCATGGCACTGGGCAGTGATATGGGTGTGAACTCCTGAAACACACATACACACTACAGCCACGTGTGAGCTCCTGTAACGCTCATGAACACACCGCCCTCCTCTAACTCACACACAGTTGTCGTCTAACACACACATTACAGGGGATCACACCCCAGGCTGTCATCCCCTGTAAGTAACACACACACCAACATCACACAGCCTAGCAACAAACACAGCACACATCCAGAGCCTTGTCTTACTGTGACATACACACACTCCACAGTCACGTTGTGATCTATAAAAAACTCAGGTTACACAGCCTTCCTGTACCACTCAGACCCACACACAGCCTGGGGGTTGATCTCCTCAAATGCACACACCAACCTCAGGCAGCCAAGCAACAACCAGAGCCCGACCCGTGTGTTACTGTGACACTCCCACGCTGCACAGCCTGGCCGAGGCCCTCTTGTACCCACTAGTCCCCGCTCCCCTCCCAGAGCCGGGAGAGAACCCAGGAGTCCGGGCTCCGGGCTCCCAGCTCTGCACGGCACAGCGGGGCCCCGCGCACAGCCCAGGGGCGGGGACCGATCTGCCCCGTTACGGGCTCCTGCCGCCCGGGGACCACGTGCCGCGGGCGCCCCCAGCGGCCGGACTCGGGACCCAGGCGTCCGGGGGCGGGGGGCTGGGCCGGAGGGTCGCTGCGCTGGGGCCTCCCCCGGCTGCTGGAGCTGGCGGCGCAGGCGCGGGGCCGGGCGGGAGGCGGCGCCGGGGAGGCACCAGCCCCGGGGCGGGAGGTCGCTCCCCGGGCGGAGGAAGCGGCCGGGGCCGGAGCCGAGCCCGGCGATGGCTGCAGCGGGGCCGGCGCAGGTAGGACGCGGGGCGGGGACTCCCCGGCCGGGCACTGGCTGGTCCCGGCTGGGGCCGAGGGGGGCCGGGGCCGGGTCCCTCCCGCGCTAGTGACCCCGGGGCTGGGGGCTGCCGCAGCCGGAGCGCTGGGGCCGGGGAGCGGCGCTGGGGGCCCCGGGCCGGGCGGACACGCGGAGCCGGGCCGAGGAGCCCCGAGGCGGCCGAGCCGGGGCCGGGAGCGGGGCCGAGCACAGGCCTGGGGCGGAGGCGGGGACTCCGGCCGGGGAAGGAGCCTGGTCCCTGCCCTGGGATTCGGGCCCTTCCCAGCGCCCCGCCCCAGAGCCCCGTGGGGAGCCGAGGGCGACTCCTGTCCCCGGCCAGCAGGGCCCGAGTCCCCGGGGGGCTGTGCGGGGGGGTGTCCCTGGGTCACAGCTGCTGGGCTGGGGGTTCCCCGGGGGCCGCTGCCCTAGAACCCGCGTCCCCTGCTGAGAGCCCGGGCTGGGGCTGGAGCGGAGGGTGCTGAGTGTGTAACGCTTGTGCCAGCAGCTGCGGGTGGCGTTTGAGGACGTGGCTCTGTATTTCAGCCGGGAGGAGTGGGAGCTCTTGTCCCAGCCAGAGAAGCAGCTGTACCGGAACCAGATGCTGAGGAATTACCAGGCCCTCGTTTCCTTGGGTAAGGACCGATTTCCCTTCATTTATTCACATCTGTAAAACATTTGGGTTCCCTCGAGCCTTTGGCTGCCATGTGGCACCCTGTCACTGAGTGGTGGCAAATGCCAGCCCCTTTCAGGTCAGCTCGCTGTTGGAGGAGAACTCAGGGCTACAGAGCCTGGGGCTAATCTTGGTGTAACTGGTTTATTTGAATTACCTGCCTCAGTCGTGGCACATCCCTGATAGTAGGAAAGAGCCGATGAGCAACCATCTCTTCCCGGAATCCCAGCCAGAGGTTAAGGGCAGCAACTCTGCCTCAGGAACTCATTCTAGTCAGACAAATAAGGCAGGGGGAAAACACTGCTTCTGCAACAGCTCCCCACCTTCCCCAAAAGAATGAACATAGTAAATTCAACAACTGTACAACTGAACAATGCAAAAGAACTGGAATGTCTGTGTAACGGTGACACCGGGTCACACCTGCCACGACACATTGTGGCCGCTTTGCCTTAATGACACGCCTGAAAGGTTTCAACAGCTGTAAGTCGGCAAGGAGCAAAGTTGCCTTATTCCAAAGTGTGGGTTAAAAGAAAATCCATGTCACACAGTTGTCCTATGGAACGTAGTGGCCACAAGATCGCGTAGAGGCAAGGTATTAGCAGAAAGGGATATTTCTGTGGAACATCTAGAGTTACTTCAGCAAGGATTTAAACTCAGCCCCCACTGCAAAGTGAGAAGGGTTCTAGGCGTTGCTGATTCAGTATGAACTGAACTTGCCTGGCGGAAGATGGGAAGGAATCTCCTCTAAGGAAGGTTTATTTCTTTATTCTCCTGCTTGGAAACTCTTGTGCTTTCCCATGAAGCAGCATGCAAGATGTCATGCCAGGTGCTACACAAACATATACGAGACCCTGCCCCCAAAACTTTAGTAATAAAACTTTCCTCCAAAACAGGTTCTTCAGGTTCCAAACCGGACTTAATCCACCGGATCGAGGTAGGGGAGGCAGAGCTCTGGATCCGGGATGCTGAGGGCTCCAGGGTAAACTCTGGGCCTGAGAGCCCCTCCTCAGGTGAGTCATAATAATCCAGTCCCTTCTGATTTACACACCTGCTAGCGAAGGTCTCCTTGATGTAGAAGGCAAAGGCAGAGCGAGATTCACTGGCTGGGAGCTGAAGAGAGACAAATTGAAGCTGGGAATTAGGGGCCAGTGTTTATCTGGGAGGGGGAATAAACCATTGGGAGAGCTCCCGCGATGGATTCTCCCTCACCGTGTATTTATAAAACGCTTTGTTTTTTTCCTTTATATTGCTAGTTTAGTTTTGTTTTTTGCCTTGGCCTTTCTCATTTTCTCCCTAGAGGCTTGTGGTGTTTTTTAATACTCATTTTTGAAATTTAACCTGCTTTCCATTTCTTGTACGACTCTTTTTTGAAGAGTCGCTGCAGTTCCACCATGTCTCGGCTACCCCAGCTATTTAATAGAAAGGACACTGGGGCTGTGAGCAATGCTCCCTCTCATTTTTTCCATCCATCTGCAGAATAAATTTTGTTATGTACATCGAGTTATGTGTACCACCAGTAGACACAAAAAAATCTACATATACTTTTTTTAAAAGTTACCATAGGGATATTTACCCCAGCCAGGAGACCTTAGGTATTTTGGAACTTGCTAATTAAATTTAATTAAATTTAAGTGCAAGAGAAATAAAAATCATGAAATGCGTAGACCAGTCAAAACACTAAAGTAACACATTTAGGAAGAATAAAATTTCAGAGAATATATGTGCATTATAGGAAGTAGCAAGAAGTAACAACAGTATTACAACTATGTGTTCGGAGGTGAGTGTGAAAGAGCCAGTGAGTGAGTGAGTGTGTGTGTGTGTGTGTAATCAGTCTATAGTCAGACATTCACTGAAAGCTCTCCTGAGCCCTGTCTCCCTGCCCTCATTCTGAGGAGATGGGGTACGTAGACTGGTGGGGAGGAGGAGGGGAAAGAAAAATAGAGACTGTGTGAGCAGGCTGCTGGGGAGTAAACAAGCACCTGGGTAGAAAGACAAACCTGTCCAGCCATAGACCACAACACCTTCTAGGCTTCCCACGCCTCAGAAAATCATACCAAGGTAAGGGGCGCCCTAGAGATTTTTCAAATGGCTTTTCATGGCTCTGCCCCCTGCAAGAGCATCCCAGAGTCACTGGCCCTTGGCCGAGAAAACGCTGTCCTCTCCAGGTTCCCACCCCACCCCTTCTCTGCCACTTCACTTCGCATGTGACCTCTCAGACTGGAGAAACCTGCCCCAGCGAGCAAGGAGAAAGCTGGGAATGACGCCGGGCAGGGTCAGTCACATACGACTAGTGTAAGGTGACGCCATGCAGAGGCGCCATTGTGTAGAACAGATCTCTAGCACTTGCAGTGCTTTGCTGTAATGCTCTAAAACTGCCCCGCGGGCCAGGCAGCTGCTGTGGGGGGAGTGGACACATTTAGGGGCCAAATTAAATTGTCCTGCGGGCCATGACTTGGAGTACCCTGGTGTATGGGCTGGCTGTGAGAGAGAGGGTGGTGGTATGGCCTTTGGCCCATCCCTTCTCCTCTTGCTCTTTGTGGCATGAAACCTTTGTCACTTACATTGCTTCAGTGTCAGTGCTTAGCACACCCCTCAGCCCTAACGTGTCTGTGACTGTCTGTAGACCAAAGGCTGGGTGGCAGCCATTCACCCCTTCCAGCTCAGCAGTGCCAGGGAGCGGGTTGTGACACAATACGGACATGTTTTCCAGGTTACATCACACAAACCCTGAGTGACTGGTCATCCCCTCAAATCCTTCACACACAGACACCCCCCAAAACCCTCATCTTCTTGAGGATTTTAGTTTAGTTTTAGTTTTGCACAAAGACTGAAACCTCAGGCCGAGAGTAAATGATTTCTTCAAAAGGAATTCCTAGAAAAGGACTTGCTCCCCCACAGGAATAAGCTACATTTTTCTAAGCAGCTTTAAACTGGTCTCACTGCACCCACATGAAGGGATTGTAGCCCCTCAACTAAACTATTTTCAAACCAATATAATTATAACAGCAAAAATACTGAGGAACAGGCCTCATCCTACAAAACAGGAGAAAGTGAAGAACCAATACCACATAAATAAACCCCTCTGATTGAAATAAAGACAAAATCAGTTTGAAAACAAAACCAGGGTCCTATTGTGCCAGGCGCTGCCTGTATCCTGGGCAGGCTACAATTGAAGCTTAAACCAAGACCCAAGACATGCATAGCCCCTGTGGGAGCAGGCGCTAGGTGCTGCACAAACACTATAGGGTAGAACCACCCTGAGTCAGGCTGCAGATTTGTTAGAGCGTTTTGTATCAGAAATTATGGAGCAGTTACAGTAAATTTAGTAAAATCACAGGTCTGTAAATTTACTGTGACTGCTCCAGGATTTTTAATAAACCCTGCTGTCAAGGCTCATTCCCTGCTCTGGCACTTTGAGTGCAGAAGGTGGGGGCCTGGAAGGACTTTAAACCTTAATACTTGCCACTCCAGGCTTGTATTAAACTCCCAAGGTTAGCGATTCCCCTGGTCTTGGGTTGGTAAATGCTGCCACCCCCCAAGTGCAGAACCCCTCTGAGAGCCCAGGACGGCGCACTTGGGAATTCCTTCCTGTGGGGCACCCCCAGACTGTTTCAGCCTCCCTATGGGGAAGAGCTGAGAAAAGGAAAAGAAAAAGAAATCGGCTGTTGCCACCAGGTAATAGAAAAACGTGTGTACGGACCTCTTAAGACACAGAAATCCCATCCTGTTCTTTTTAAAAAAAGGTACATTTTATTGGGGAAAAAAAAAAGGCAAGACAACGTTTGGAAACTTAGGCTGCTGTTAGATATAGATATGAAAAAAAAGCTACTGCAAGGGTTAAACACCAGGAATGGCTTTCTTGGGATCCAGCTTAGCGGTTACAAAAACAAAACGAAAGCACCTGTGTTAGCAGTCGAATCCACAAGCCCAAAGTAAAGAGAGAAACCTGATCACGTCTGTCTAAACATTCCTGTTCTACTTATGTAGCTGTAGTTCCAAATGAGAAAGTTTCGGTATGGCTATTGATGATTTTCACACCTGGCCCCAACATAGGCGTTGATTCTGTGGGTGCTCTGGGGCTGGAGCACCTGCGGGGAAAAATTGGGGGGTGCTCTGCACCCACTGGCAGCCAAGCTCCCCTCCCCTGAGCTCACCGTGTCCCCGCTTCTCCTCCCACTGTTTGCCACTGCAAAACAGCTGTTTTGGTGGGTAACGAGCTCTGGGATGGAGTGGGGAGGAGCGGGAATATGTCGCACTCAGGGGAAGAGGTGGGGCCGGGGCGGGGACTTTGTGGGAAGGGGTTGGAATGGGGGTGGGCAGGGCAGGGGTGGAGTCAGGGCAGGGCCAAAAGTGGGTCAAGGACCCACCGGGGCCAGCAGAAGTTGGTGCCTATGGGCCCCAAGCTTCTTACAGCATAGCTGCTGCCCTGTCTCTCCAGCCAAGAGAACAACAGAGAGACAAAGGGGAAGTTTTTTCTCTATTTTAAAAAGTTCTAGCCTTCCCATTGACTCTTTTGGCCAGGTCCACTCTCGTTTCCTCTTACCTAAGCATTGCAGTGAGACTCCTTAACCCTTTACAGGTAAAGCAAAGAGAACAGCTACTAAGGATTTTTATAGGTAACTGACTGGCTGGGTGTACTACCCCCTCCCCCTCCAATTTACAGCACCTACCCTCCTCCTCGCCCTGCCCAGGGGGAACTTGCTGCCCAAAGAAGCACCCTTCTTCTAGCACTGCAACCTTAACCCCAGCCTGGTGCAGAGGGGTTGGTGTGGGGTAGAGAACATATGGATGCCAAGGCCAGTCACTGAAATTTCACCTGCCTCCCCGACCATCGTGACAAAGGGGTGGGGGCAAGTCTGAGTAGCGCTGTAACTCCGCAGGCCAGGTCTCAGTGCCCGGTGTGAGATGTTGAGTCCAGCCCTGTGGGACAGGAGTGGTCATTGCAGGGTGAGGAACCCGTCCCAAAAACAGTCAGAAATGGGGAAATTGCTCCATCCGTGACATTTTCCTGTCCTTGACATACCTGCAGCCCTAACCGTGAGCTAACACTGGAATTCCCTCTGCTCTCTCCAGCAGGGCTCAGGATCCTGGGAGGAACGAGGACACAGTCTGAATGTGGAGAGAGCACGGCAGGAACGCAGAATCCCACAGCCCACAGAGGGATCCATGCACAGGACACAGTCCATCCCCGGGGCAGACTCAGGCAGAGACCGGACCTGGCTACGCACCAGAGACTCCCCATGGGCCGGTGTCCCCATCGCTGTATCGACTGCGGCAAGAGGTTCAGCAACCCCTCCGCACTGACGCAGCACCGGTGCGTGCCCACCGGGGAGCAGCCGTATTGCTGTGCTGACTGCGGCAGAAGATTCAGATGGTCCTCGATCCTGAAAATACACCAGCGCGCACACACCGGAGAGCGGCCGTATTGTTGTGCTGACTGTGGCAAGAGTTTTGCAAAGAGCTCAGCCCTGAGAACACACCAGCGCACACACACTGGGGAGCGGCCATATCGCTGCACTGACTGCGGCAAGAGCTTTGCAGAGAGCTCACACCTGAGAACACACCAGCGTGCACACACTCGAGAGCGGCCGCACCACTGTGCTGACTGCGGAAAGGGCTTTGCACAATTTTCGCACCTGAAAAGACACCGGCGCACGCACACTGGGGAACTGCCATACAGCTGTACTGACTGCGGCAAGGGTTTTGCCCAGAACTCAAGCTTGAGAATGCACCAGCTCACACACACCGGGGAGCGGCTGCACTGCTGCACTGACTGCGGCAAGAGCTTTGCAGCGAGCTCAAGCTTGAGAAGTCACCAGCGCACGCACACCGGGGAGCGGCTGTATCGCTGCACCGACTGTGGCAAGGGCTTTTCAACGAGCTCAAAGCTGAGAAGACACCAGCGCACACACACTGGGGAGCGGCCATATCGCTGCACCGACTGCGGCAAGAGCTTTGCGGAGAGCTCACACCTGAGAGCACACCAGCGCACGCACACTGGGGAGCGGCCGCACCACTGTGCTGACTGCGGCAAGGGCTTTCATCGGATCTCAACCCTGAGAAGGCACCAGGGCATAGATACCCGGAAGTGGCTGCACCGCTGCACCGACTGCGGTAAGTGTTTTGCACAGAGCTCACACCTGAGAATACACCAGCGCAGGCACACCGGGGAGCGGCCACACCACTGCGCTGACTGTGGCAAGAGCTTTGCAGAGAGCGCAAACCTGAGAAGACACCAGCGCACGCACACCGGGGAGTGGCCGCTCCACTGCACCGACTGCGGCAAGGGCTTTGCCCACAGCTCAAACCTGAGAACACACCAGCGCACACACACAAGGGAGCGGCCGTACTGCTGCAACGACTGCGGCAAGAGTTTTGCAAAGAGCTCGACCCTGAAAACACACCAGCGCACACACACAGGGGAGCGGCCCTACCACTGTGATGTTTGCAAGAAAAGCTTCAGCAATGCCAGTACGCTGACCAAACATCTTCGCACACACACACCGGGGAGCAGCTCTACCGCTGTGCCAACTGAGGTAAGAAGTTCAGCAGTGCCAACAAGCTGACCCACACGCACCGGGGAGCAGCTGTAATGCTGGACTGACTGCGGAAAGGGCTTTGCACACAGCTCAGATCTCTGAATACATCAGTGCACACACCGGGGAATGGCCATTCCAGTGCACTGTCTGTAGAAAGAGCTTTGTACAGAGCTAATACCTGAGAATACACCAGCGCATTCACAGTGGGGAGCGGCTCTACAGGTGTGCTGACTGTGGCAAATGCTTTGCTCACCTGTCCCCAGTTGACTCCCTAATACCCCTCTGCCACCACCAGGGCCCGACGGGCTGCTGGCAGGCCTGGCACAGTGCCAGCAGAATCAGACCAGGGGGTGGTCCTGTCCCCATCATGCCCAGCAGAGACTGTGTGGGGCAGGGAATGGGACTTAACTAGCAGTGTGGGGAAGAACAGCCAGGTGGGGGGATTTTAGAGTAGATGGTCACAGCCTTCTCCATTAGGAAAGGAGATCCGTCTAGGAGGGATCCAGCCAGGTCTATCTCTATCAAACTCCCCCCAACACATATAGCTGTGCGGCAGCCAGGACAATCCTTCCCTACCCCTCCTCCATCTAGATGGGACTGAGTCAGGGACTTTCCCCCACAGCTACCTCCGTTTCAGCCAGCGGGTGACTCTTGGGTGACATATACAGGGAGGGATTTGCAGTCCTGTCTCAGCATGGATTGAGCTGAGGGGCAGGACAGCTCAGTGCGTGAGATTGAAAGAAGACTCAGGAACTGCTCATGCCGTCTACTTTAAATAGAAATGCGATACAGAACTATGTACCTAATGTGTAACAAAGGTCTGTCTAACCTGGTGTTTCTTTGCTATTAAAGAAGCTGCTGCATTCAGAAGCCAATGTGAAGTGTAAATCTTTAAGATAAACCAGCCCAAATGTACTAAGGCTTGACTGACCGTGAGGCCTGATGAACTGTGTGACTGGCGGGTGCACACAGAGAGTTTTGCATTACTCCTTGGGGAATTCTATGTCAAAAAAAAATTCTGCACCCCATATTTTAAAATTCTGCATATTTTATTTGTCAAAATAACACAATATAATTGTGACAGGGCACCCCATAAGGCTTTATGGGGATATGCTTGTAAATGTCTATATGACATAACTGGAATGTGTTTTATGGTACATGTGCCATGTATCATATCTCTGTAAAGGTTATGATCTATTGAATCTATTCCTCCTATTTATATGCATGTGTCATTTTTGTAGTTGAAGTTATGAATATTGGCTGTGTACATGCTTGATTTCCGGGTAGCCTTGGTAAAAGTATTTTGTCAGTTTTCTGAGAGAAGTTTAATCCCAGTAAGTGCCCAATCAAGAACCACTTAAGCCAACAGTGATTTGGGAGACGCCAATCCACTTCTGAGCTTTCCCAGGAATGTGGTGTGACTGCTAAGGAACTCAGTCTTGCAGGGACATGTGACTTGCCTGTTAGGATATAGATATTCAGGCCTGTCTGCAAAGGCCTGTACTTTAAGAATTTAGGTGTATTCTTATCACTTGGCTAGTTCTAGAGGCATAAAAGAAAGAAAGAATCAAAATCACTGTCTGGCAGTGTAAGGTCCTTCTCTTACTGTGACAGTCTGAGGCCCTGTTCTTAGGCGAAGGCCTTTGGCTAAGTGACAGAGGCAGCCATAAGCTGGGAAGCGACTGGTCACATCCTCACATTCCAAACTAGTCACATTGAAATAAGGTGCTATTGGGCTGTTAGGAATACAATCCTGTCTTGATAGTGTCTATCAGAGAAAGGAAAGTGCCTAGAAGATGTAAAAGGAAATTTAGGTTTTTAGTTTTCTGTCTGGTAAGAACTCACTTCCCAATAGACACAGCTGGGAAATTCTTATGTCTTTATAGATGTAGTTGTGAAATCCTCACTTCTGTATTGTTTTGTCATTATAGTTCCCACTTTGCTATTGTTTATTGGCATGGTCTCTGTCTGGTTCTGTGATTGTTTCTGTCTGCTGTATAATTAATTTTGCTGGGTGTAAACTAATTAAGGTGGTGGGATATAATTGGTTAGCTAATCATGTTACAATGTGTTAGGATTGGTTAGTTAAATTTCAGTAGAATGATTGGTTGAGGTATAGCTAAGAATATTACTATATAAATTAGGGGCAAACAGGAAGTAAGTTGGGATTCGAAAATAAGGAAAAAGGAACTTAGATTTAAGCTTGCTGGAAGTTCACCCCAATAAACATCTAATTGTTTGCACCTTCGGACTTCGGGTATTGTTGCTCTCTGTTCATGCGAGAAGAACCAGGGAAGTGGGAGAGTGAAGAAATAAGATCTCTAACATTGCCCATGTGACTCCAAAACTCCATCTTGGAGCTGGATTCTACACAGGGGGAGGGAGGGAGGATGTCCACCCACAAGAGAAAGTCTATTTAAACCCCTGGGAGACCCCTCCATTTTGTGTTCAGCTGGCTAAAGAGAGAGCCTCTCCACCCCCAAGGATACCTGAAAGAAACTGGAACAAGGGACAATAACTATAGGGGGTGTGAGTGACTGCCAGACCCAAGCTAGAAGGAGTCCAGTCTGTACAAGGAAGCTTACAGGTAGGGTTTTTATCTATATTCAGTTTTTATCACTGTATTAGAGATGGATTTGCATGTTTTATTTTATTTTATTTGGTAATTCACTTTGTTCTGTCGGTTACTACTTGGAACCACTTAAATCCTACTTTCTGTACTTATTAAAATCACTTTTTACTTCTTAATTAACCTGGAGTACGTCTTAGTACCTGGGGGAAGAGGGGGCAAACAGCTGTGCATAGCTCTCTATCAGTGTTATAGAGGGCGAACAATCTATGAGTTTACCCTATTTAAGCTTTATACAGGGTAAAATGGATTCATTTGGGGTTTGGACCCCATTGGGAGTTGGGTATCTGAGTGTCAAAGGCAGGAACACTTCTCAACTGGCTTTCATTTAAGCCTGCAGCTTTGAGGCACGTGTTTCAGGCCCTGGGTCTGTGTTGGCGCAGACTGGCGTGTGTGGCTCAGTAAGACAGGATGCTGACATCCTGAGCTGGCGGAGAAAGCAGGGGCAGAAGTAGTCTTGGCACATCAGGTGGCAGCCCCAAAGTGGGTTCTGTGATACCAACCCCTCACAATAATCACAGTAGTTTAAATTATTTTGATAATTTATTTCAAGCCACCTATCAGCATCTATGTTCGTAACAATACAAACAAAAAAAGATTGAGAAAGTGATTTTTCACAAAGAGATTCATTACTAGACCTTTTAACAGAGAACTTTGAGTAATAATTCATGTAAACTACAATATAGAAATGTATTTCCCGCACCCCTCAGAAGCAGTGCAAAGGCTTGGGAGAGCCAGGGGTAATGAAGGAGCTGAGGGAGAGGGAAGTCATTACTGGGAAGGAGCCTGGAGTGAACTTTGAGAGTTGTTGGGTGTGGGTGGGAGAAGTATGGAAGAGGGGAATTTGGGGGGAGAGGGGAAGAGTGATTGATAGAGAGTTGCAGAACCTCCCGTATGGAACTGTGGCTCACCCTTCGCCTCTCCCATTGAGTAAGGCACATCTGCCCTCTCTCCTCATGTGTCCCTACATCCCCCCCATCCTTGTATGTCCCTGCCCCCCCCCTTCCACTCCTATGTGTCTCTGCATCCCCACTTGCATTCCACCCCTGGATCACTGTTACCTCACTAGCTCCAGTGAGACCCCAAGAGCCCTGTATGCTCCGTTCTGTCCATCTCCCCCATACTCCTTGCCTCCACACCAGACCCCACTGTGAAGGATCCTCTGACCCCCTCCCCCTCAGGGGCTGGCTGCTCCAGCCGTAAGCCAGCTGCCCTCTCTTCTGGTGCCACAGCAGTCCCTAGTAGGAAAAAGGTGTAATTGCAGAATAAAATCAATTATTTTGGAGTGAAAAATAATATGTGGAGCACATGAATTTTGTGCTTGCGCAGGTGGTGCAGAATTCCTCTGTGAGTCTCGCATATGAAGTGACATCACTCATGTAATCATTGACGGGTACGGCAAAATCAAGCCCTGGCACAGAGGTGCGTAGAGCTGTTCGTGTTCTTTCCTCAACTGTTCTCTCCTGTTAGCCATGCCCACAGACTACGCAAATGAGTCAAATCCCTGTATATGTCTCTGGGATGAACTACTCTCCAAGGACGGAGCCATCCAGGAGTGGAAAGAGACTTTCCATAGAGATTGTTCGAACTTCTAGATGGAAATTTCTGCTAGGGATGTAAATACAGTTTTAAAAGTTAACTGTTTAAACAAGTAAAATATGTCATTTAAAGGGTTAACCATTTAAGCGGCAGCGCCGTCTAACAGAAATGGTATAAAATGTCCCATGTTGTTCAGTACGTCGCTTCCTCAAGTCAAAATGTCTGCATGAAGGAGATGTGAGTGCACCAGCATCAGGGAGAACACCACCTGCTGGGTAACAACTTGAGTTGGTTGCTGACAAGCACCCTATTAACTCTGTCTGTTCTAGTCCGGTCTTGGGCAACCACTGAGAAATCCATGCAGAGAACAGGTGTCTGGCTGTCACAGCACCTTCAGTGAAAAACCTGAATGAACTCCCTCTGCGTCTCTAGAACCAGTCACTGCAACGGTGAAGCTGAGCTAGAGAAGTCACCTCCATGCCAGCTCCAATGGATATGTAGAAAAAAATCATTTTGCATATTTACATATCGGTTAATGAACCATATTCACATACTGGATAATAAACTGACAACATGGTTGTGTTAAGCTAACTGCTTCGTATGTGAGTTAACATCCTCTGGGCCACTAAAATGTATGAGGTGCAGAGGTGACTGGCAGGGCTGTCCCTAGCTATTCTGGCGCTCTATGCAGCCCCCTCACAGGGCGGGATGTGTGGGGACCCAGGTCTCCATGATGTGGGGGGACAGCTGGCTTGGAAGTCAGGGGGGAACATTAGAATCTTAAAAGACCTATTGGTTTTCCTAGGAGTCCGTCCATAGAATTATAGAATATCAGGGTTGGAAGAGACCTCAGGAGGTCATCTAGTCCAACCTCCTGCTCAAAGCAGGACCAATCCCCAACTAAATCATCCCAGCCAGGGCTTTGTCAAGCCTGACCTTAAAAACCTCTAAGGAAGGAGATCCCACCACCTCCCTAGGTAACCCATTCCAGTGCTTCATCACCCTCCTAGTGAAAAAGTTTTTCCTAATATCCAGCCTAACCTCCCGCACTGCAACTTGAGACCGTTACTCCTTGTACTCTCATCTGCTACCACTGAGAACAGTCTAGATCCATCCTCTTTGGAACCCCCTTTCAGCTAGTTAAAAGCAGCTATCAAATCCTGACTCATTCTTCTCTTCTGCAGACTAAACAATCCCAGTTCCCTCAGCCTCTCCTCCAGCCCCCTAATCATTTTTGTTGCCCTCCGCTGGACTCTTTCCAATTTATCCACATCCTTCTTGCGGTGTGGAGCCCAAAACTGGACAAAGTACTCCAGATGAGACCTCACCAATGCCGAATAGAGGGGAATGATCAAGTTCCTCGATCTGCTGGAAATGCTCCTACTTATACAACCCCAAATGCCGTTAGCCTTCTTAGCAACAAGGGCACACTGTTGACCTGTATCCAGCTTCTCGTCCATTGTAACCCCCAGGTCCTTTTCTGCAGAACTGCTGCCTAACTATTCGGTCCCTCTTCTGTAGCAGCGCATGGGATTCTTCCGTCCTAAATGCAGGACTCTGCACTTATCCTTGTTGAACCTCATCAGATTTCTTTTGGCCCAATCCTCTAATTTGTCTAGGGCCCTCTGTATCCCATCCCTACCCTCCAGGGTATCCACCACCCCTCCCAGTTTAGTGTCATCTGCAGACTTGCTGAGGGTGCAATCCACGCCCTCCTCCAGATCATTAATGAAGATATTGAACAAAACCGGCCCCAGGACCGACCCTTGGGGCACTCCGCTCGATATCGGCTGCCAACTAGACATGGAGCCATTGATCACTACCCGTTGAGCCTGACAATCTAGTCAGCTTTCTAGCCACCTTATAGTCCATTCATCCAGCCCATACTTCTTTAACTTGCTGGCAAGAATACTGTGGGAGACTGTATCAAAAGTTTTGCTAAAGTCAAGGAATAACATGTCCACTGCTTTCCCCTGATCCACAGAGCCAGTTATCTTGTCACAGAAGGCAATTAGGTTAGTCAGGCATAACTTGCCCTTGGTGAATCCATGCTGACTGTTCCTGATCACTTTCCTCTTCTTTAAGTGCTTCAGAATTGATGAAACCATGAATGAAGTTTATTAATGACAAAGAGAGATTTTAAGTGAGTACAGCAATGAGGCATAACAGTCAGAAATGGTTACAAGAATAATAAAAATAAAATGCTGTCTAGTGCCTACTTGAACTATGTTAGATTAGATTACTGACCAAACAAATGAGGCCTCCGCTCTGATCCAGTCTGACTTAAGTCATAGGGAATAGCCAGTGGCTCTCAACCTTTCCGGACTACTGTACCCCTTTCAGCAGTGTGATTTCTTTTGCGTATGCCAAAGTTTCACCTCACTTAAAAACCACTTGCTTACGAAATCAGACATAAAAATACAAAAGTTTCCCAGCACACTAGTACTGACAAAATGCTTACTTCCTCATTTTTATCATGTAATTATGAATCAACTGCAATATAAATATTGTACTTGTATTTCAGTGTATAGTATATAGAGTGGTATAAACAAGTCATTGTCAGTATGAAAGTTTAGTTTGTACTGACTTTGCGAGTGCTTTTTGTATCCTGTTGTAAAACTAGGCCACTCTCTAGATGAGATGGTGTACTGCCTGGTGTACCCCCTCAGCATACCCCCAGGGGTATCTGTACCCCTGGTTGAGAACCATTGATCTGAGTGATTTGCTCAAGGTCAGAGAGGGACCAAGTGGCAGAACTAGGAATAGAAACCACGAGTCCTGTAGTCCAGCCCAGCACCATAACTACAACCCCAGCCTCTCGCCTTCATTCAAGGCTGCGAACGCCCCCTGTTAAGAGTTTTAATATATTTGTATCTTGTAATTTTATAGTGTTTTTAATGAGGTTTTATAATGTTATCCCCTCATAATCACTAAAATGGTGATTATCCAATATGGAGTCAGACATTTAATATGGCATCTCTTTGCCACAAGCAACAAGACTCCATCTTGTTTCAGCTGGGTGGTGGTGGTTTTGCACCTTTTTGAACTTTGGCGGGAAAGGGCAGCTAACAGGCCACTCTGAACTGGTTCTGTAACTGACAGTTTACCTCAGGTCTTCCCGTCACAGAACCGTTAAAAGGAACTGCGTGACGTCACCACAATGCTGTCCACCACAGAGGCAGCCGATCGCAGTGGCGTTAGCACGGTCCTCAGATCACGAGTCAGCAAATCCTGAAAGACAGCGCATCCTCATCCATCCCATCCACGTACCTGCCGCATCCAGGGTGACACCTGTAACACCTCGGCAAGGTCGGGCCTGACCTAGAGAATTCAAAAAGGCTGCAGCCCATGAGCCCGGCTGACAGGACGCAGCTACGAACCCTTCCCTTGATGGCCACCTCAGTGGATGCTTTCGTCAAGACCATGCTCTGGCATTGCTCAGTGATGTTTGCCAGGTTGGTGTTGAAATCAAGGTTGGGTCCCCCTGCTGCAGTGCACAGAGATGGAGCGTCACAAGGAAGATACAGCTGGGACCCCACTCGAGGGCAATGCTGACTCCGAGCCCCCTCTGCTTCAACCCACCACGATCCACTCCCCTCCCTGAGCCTGGGATAGAATCAAGGTGTCCTGACTCTGAGCCCTCTGCTATAACCCACCATCCCCTTGCAGAGCGGAGATGGGACCCCGGAGTCCTGAGGCCCCTGGTGACCCTCCCTGCCCCAAACTACCTGTTCCAGGGCCCTTCCCCTCTTCAGCCGTGGTTAGCTGTTATCTGGGAAGCTGGCAGGGCTCTTCATCACTCCCTCTGGCTGGGGTTGTGTCACACAGACACAGGATCCATCCCTTCCTCCCCATAACTTTGTGGGCAAAGTGCAGGAGCATGACAAGCTTCTGGAAGAGCGGGTTGTGCTTGGCTTCCCGCGGGCCCTTGATGTGCTTCACCTTGGACCATTTGTTGTGACCAGCAGGGGTGGCACCTGAGGTGTGCAGGGCCCGGCACAATGAGCGGGGGGCAGGGGCAGCTGCTTCAGCACCAGCACCGAGGCCAGAACACGCCATCTGTATGGGGCACCTGCCCTCCCCATGGCACTGGGCAGTGATATGGGTGTGAACTCCTGAAACACACATACACACTACAGCCACGTGTGAGCTCCTGTAACGCTCATGAACACACTGCCCTCCTCTAACTCACACACAGTTGTCGTTTAACACACACATTACAGGGGATCACACCCCAGGCTGTCATCCCCTGTAAGTAACACACACACCAACATCACACAGCCTAACAACAAACACACCACACATCCAGAGCCTTGTCTTATTGTTTCAGAGTAGCAGCCGTGTTAGTCTGTATACGCAAAAAGAAAAGGAGTACTTGTGGCACCCTAGGAAAAAATTTTTTTTTGACTCCAACCAGAGACTGCTGAATTGGAATTAATTTGCAAATTGGATACAATTAACTTAGGTCTGAATAGAGACTGGGAGTGGTTGAGTCATTATACTAAGTGAAACTATTTCCCCTTGATTATTCTCCCCCCCACCCCCCGCCGCCCCCCAACTGTTCCTCAGACGTTCTTAAAAAGAAAAGGAGGACTTGTGGCACCTTAGAGACTAACCAATTTATTTGAGCATAAGCTTTCATGAGCTACAGCATCCGATGAAGTGAGCTGTAGCTCACGAAAGCTTATGCTCAAATAAATTGGTTAGTCTCTAAGGTGCCACAAGTCCTCCTTTTCTTTTTGTCTTACTGTGACACACACACACTCCACAGTCACGTTGTGATCTGTAAAACACTCACGTTACACAGCCTTCCTGTACCACTCAGACCCACACACAGCCTGGGGGTTGATCTCCTCAAATGCACACACCAACCTCAGGCAGCCAAGCAGCAACCAGAGCCCGACCCGTGTGTTACTGTGACACTCCCACGCTGCACAGCCTGGCCGAGGCCCTCTTGTACCCACTAGTCCCCGCTCCCCTCCCAGAGCCGAGGGAGTCCGTGCTCCCAGGTCCCCACAGCACAAGGGGGCCCCACGCACATGTCAGGGGCGGGGACCGGGCTGCCCCGTTACGGGCTCCTATCGCCCTGGGACCAGGTGCCGCGAGCGCCCCCAGCGGCCGGACTCGGGACCCAGGCGTCCGGGGGCTGGGCAGGAAGGTCGCTGCGCTGGGGCCCCCCCCCGGCTGCTGGAGCTGGCGGCGCAGGCGCGGGGCCGGCCGGGGAGCGGGCGGGAGGCGGCCCCGGGGAGGCACCAGCCGCGGGGCAGGAGGTCGCTGCCCGGGCGGAGGAAGCGGCCGGGGCTGGAGCCGGAGCCGGAGCCGAGCCCGGCGATGGCTGCAGCGGGGCCGGCGCAGGTAGGACGCGGGGCGGGGACTCCCCGGCCGGGCACTGGCTGGTCCCGGCTGGGGCCGAGGGGGGCCGGGGCCGGGTCCCTCCCGCGCTAGTGACCCCGGGGCTGGGGGCTGCCGCAGCCGGAGCGCTGGGGGCCCCGGGCCGGGCGGACACGCGGAGCCGGGCGCGGCCCCTTCCCCTGGCGAGGCCCCGGGCTGGGGCTGGAGCGGAGGGTGCTGAGTGTGTAACGCTTGTGCCAGCAGCTGCGGGTGGCGTTTGAGGACGTGGCTCTGTATTTCAGCCGGGAGGAGTGGGAGCTCTTGTCCCGGCCAGAGAAGCAGCTGTACCGGGACCAGATGCTGAGGAATTACCGGGCCCTCGTTTCCTTGGGTAAGGACCAATTTATCTCTACTCATAGCTGTCAAATGTCTGTGTTCCCTTGATGCCACCCCTGGCATGTGCCACCTGATGGCTGAGTAGTGTCAAATGACAGCCTCTTTCAGTCCGGCTTCCTGTTGAAGAACTCAGGGCTACAGAGCCTGGGGCTAGTCTTAGTGTAACTTGTTTACCTACCTCAGTCCTGGCACAGGGGTGGTTGCAAACAGCATATGAGCAAATAAGACTAATAAGGCAGGAAGAAAACAGCTCCCCACCTCCCCAGAAAGAATGAACATCATAATCTTAACTGTACATTTGAACAATTCTTGCATGCTAAGCAAAAAAATGGTAGGTCTGTATAACAGTGACACCTGCCAGGACTCAGTCCCAAAGCAAATTGAGAAGGATCATAGACGTTGCTGCTTCAGAGTACGAACTCAACTTGCCTGGCGGGAGACGGGACGAAATCTCCTCTAAGGAAGTTTAATTTCTTTATTCTCCTGCTTGAGATCTCTTGCGCTTTCCTCTCAAGCAGTGTCTGAGATTGGGGCCTCATCGCACCGAGTGCTGCACAGACAAACACCGACCGAGATCGGAGCCCTACTGTGCTGGGCTGCACCGACATATAAATGAGTCCCTACCCGCAAAACTTTAGTAATAAAACTGATTAATTCCCCCCAAACAGGCTATTCAGGTTCCACACCAGACTTAATCCACCAGATAGAGGTTGGGGAGGCAGAGCTCTGGATTCGGGATGCTGAGGACTCCAGGGAAAGCTCCAGGCCAGAGAGCCCATTCCGAGGTGAGTCGTAATAATCCAATCCCTTCTGATTTACGCACCTGCTAGTGCACGGCTCCTTAATGTAGAAGGCAAAGGCAGAGTGAAATCCACTGCCTGGGAACTGAAGGGGACAAATGGAGGCTGGGAATTAGGGGCCAGTATTTATTTTGGAGGGGAAGGAGTTACTGGGCTGGAGGCAGGAATCACTGGGGGAGTTTCCCTGGCTGGGATAGGCAGGAAGCCAGGCTGGATGGGCACAATGATTGATATCTATGAATCCTAGAAATTATAGAAATGTAGGACTAGAAGGGACCTCAGTAGGTCATCTAGTCCAGTCCTCTCTACTAGAGACAGGACTACGTATTATCTAGTCCAGGTGTTTGTCTAATCTGTTCTTAAAAGCCTCCCATGATGGAGATTCCACAACCATCCCAGGTAATTTGTTCCAGTGCTTAACTACACTTAGAGTTTGGAAGTTTTTCCTAATATCTACCCTAAATCTACCCTGCTGCAATTTAAGCCCATTACTTCTTGTCCTGGCCTCAGTGAATAAGGAGAACAATTTATCACCCTCTACTTTGTAACAACCTTTTATGTACTTAAAGAATCTTGTTAAGCCCCCCTCAGTCTTTCCTTTGCCAGGCTAAACAAATCCAATTTTTTCAATCTTTCCTCGTAGGTCATGTTTTCTAGATCTTTAATCATTCTCATTGCTCTCCTCTGACCCCGTCCAGTTTGTCTACATCCTTTCTGAAGTGTGGGGCCCAGAACTGGACACAGTAGTCCAGTTGAGACCTTACCCGTGCTGAGAGGAGTAGAAGAATTACTTCTCACATCTTGCTTGCAACACTCCTGCTAATACATCCCAGAATGATATTTGCTTTTTTTCTTTTCAACAGTATTACATTGACTCATATTTAATTTGTGATCCACTGTAACCCCAGATGGATTTCTGCAGTACTCCTTCCTAAGCTGTCATTTCAATTCTGACCATTTCTCCAGTTTGTCAAGATCACTTTAAATTCTAATCCTGTCCTTTAATGTGCTTGCAACCCCACCCAACTTTAAATTGTTCATAAGAATATTAAGTTGGTTAGACATAATTTGTTCTTGACAAATCCATGCAGACTGTTACTTATTACTTTATTTCCTTCTAGGTCAGGGGGTCTCAAACTATGTGGCCTGTGGGGCTCCAGCAGTTTTGGGGCCGGGTCTCTCCCTAGGCCCCACCTGCCACCCCCACCGGGTGTGTTCCCCCCCCCCTCCATCCCCCCCCGGCAACTTACAATGGCCCGGGGCCCCGGCAGTGCAGCAGAGCTGAGCGGTGTCTGCCTGCTCACTCCACGCATCTGCCAGCCCCCACTAAGCACGTTAAGTTGGTGGAGGGCATCCACAGTACCATGGCTAGCATTGACTCTTGGAGCGGTGCACTTTGGCTAGCTATCCCACAGTTCCCGCAGTCTCTGCCGCCCATTAGAATTCTGGGTTAAGCTCCCAATGCCTGATGGGGCAAAAACATTGTTGCGGGTGGTTTTGGGTGCATGTCGTCAGTCGCCCCTCCCTCCGTGAAAGCAATGGCAGACAATTGTTTCGCGCCTTTTTTCTGCAGCAGACGGTGCAATAGGATTGATAGCTGTCCTCGTAAATGGTGTACGGCTCCACCACTTCTCCTGCAACTCTGCTCTCCTGTGAGCTGGAGGCTTCTGCCTCAGGCTGCTCTCCCAGACGGCAGCACAACGCGATCGCGCCTACCCCTTGCTCCCGTGGCTCATGAAGCCTGGACAGTAGTAAGGAGCATTTCAGCTATAGGCTGAGCAAGGTGGTTTTGGGTACATGTCATCATTCTCCCCTCCCTCCGTGAAAGCAACAGCAAACAATTGTTTTGCGCCTTTTTTCCTGGATTACCTGGGCAGACGCCATAGCACGGCAAGCATGGAGCCTGTTCAGTTCACCGCTGCAGTTGTGACCATTGTAAACACCTCGCACATTATCCTGCAGTATGTGCAGAATCTGCAAAACCGGGCGAGGAAGCAATGACAGTGCAATGACGATAGTGATGAGGACATGGACTCAGATGTTCCTGGAAGCACAGGATGTGGCAATTGGGAGATCATGGTGCTGTTGGGCCAGGTTCATGCCGTGGAACGCTGATTCTGGGCCTGGGAAACAAGCAGACTGGTGGGACTGTATAGTGTTGCAGGTATGGGATGATTCCCAGTGGCTGTGAAATTTTTGCATGTGTAATGCCACTTTCCTTGAACTTTGTGACTTGCTATCCCCTGCCCTGAAGTGCAAAGATACCAAAATGAGAGCAGCCCTCACAGTTGAGAAACGAGTGGCGATAGCCCTGTGGAAGCTTGCAACGCCTGACAGCTACCCGTCAGTCGGGAATCAATTTGGAGTGGGCAAATCTACTGTGGGGGCTGCTGTGATGCAAGTAGCCAGTGCAATCACTGACCTGCTGCTATCAAGGGTAGTGACTCTGGGAAACATGCAGGTCATTGTGGATGGCTTTGCTGCGATGGGGTTCCCTAACTATGGTGGGAAAATAGACAGAACGCATAACACTATCTTGGCACCAGACCACCAGGGCAGCCACTACGTAAATCGCAAGGGGTACTTCTCAATGGTACTGCAAGCACTGGTGGATCACAAAGGACGTTTCACCGACATCGACATGGGATGGCTGGGAAAGATGCATGACGTTTGTGTCTTCAGGAACTCTGGTCTGTTTGAACAGCTGCAGGAAGGAACTTACTTCCCAGCCCAGAAAATTACTGTTGGGGATGTTGAAATGCCTATCGTTATCCTCGGGGACCCAGCCTACCCCTTAATGCCATGGCTCATGAAGCCATACACAGGCACCCCGGACAGTAGTCAGGAGCCGTTCAACTATAGGCTGAGCAAGTGCAGAATGGTGGTAGAATGTGCATTTGGACGTTTAAAAACTCGCTGGCGCAGTTTACTGACTCGGTTAGACCTTGGCGAAACCAGTATTCCCATTGTTATTGCTTCTTGCCGTGTGCTCCACATTATCTGTGAGAGTAAGGGGGATACGTTTATGGCGGGGTGGGAGGTCGAGGCAAATCGCCTGGTGGCCAGTTTCACGCAGCCAGACACCAGGGCGATTAGAAGAGCACAGCTGGGCGTGCTCTTGCTGCCTTTCCCGCATCAGATCCCCCAGACAGCGGAGCAGTTTGCTCCCTCATTAGCTTGAGCATGGCGTCCTGCCTGCTCTCATCGCGCGCCTCCCTCCTCTCATCGCATTCATTGAACGCTTTCCGGGACTCTGCCATTGTTTGTTTCCGTGCATTCAGCTGGGCTCTGTCAGTGCGGGAGGACTGCCTAAGCTCTGAACACATGTTGTCCTGAATGCATCTTTTTTCGCTTTCTAATCTGGGACAGCCTCTGGGACGGAGATGATAGGGGGAGCATGGAAACATTTGCACCTGCGGGAGGAGAAAAAGGGAGAGTAGAATTTTAAAAGATACCAAAGGGGAGACTCTTTCTCAGTGAAACATGCAATTCATGGTACATTTAAAAGGAGAGCCTGCGGTTTCTGTGCCGATGCGCAACACGACCCCCCTCCACCACCACCACCACGTGGCTCTGATCAGGGCTGAGCCCTTTAAGCCAAACGCGAACAGCCCAGCGTGAGCGGACTTTTCCAGTAGCATTACTGGCCACGAATGCATCCCAATTCTTCAGGGCAAAGGAATCATTAAACACACTTTCTTTTAAACCCTGTCTCATATTTACAAAGGTACACCAGAAGTGCCTTCTCTGGCATCATAGTGCCGGAGCCCGCCTTGGGAGGGGGTGGAGGGTATTGGCTCCAGGGTGATGAACAGTTCCTGGCTGCCGGGGGGAATGGATTCACCGCTTGCTGCCTGTGCACTGCCCTCTTCCTCCTCCACAAAATCATCCTCCCTGCTCTGTGAGACCCCCCTTGCAGGTGTCCACGGACAGTGGTGGGGTAGTGATAGCATCCCCTCCCCAGATTTGCGTGCATCTCATCATAGTTGCGGCATGTATGGGGCTGTGACCTCAAGTGACCGTTCGCCTCTTTTGTCCTATGGTAGGCTTGCCTGAGCTCCGTAATTTTCACAGGGCAGTGCTGTGTATCCGTGGAGTAGCCTCTGTCCGTCATGCCCTGGGAGATTTTCTCATATATGTTGGCGTTCTGATTTTTGAACAGAGGTCTGCCTGCACAGATTCTTCTCCCCATACTGCGATGAGATCCAGTCCAGTACCTCCCGGAGCTGGAGCTCATTTGCGCATCTGGGACTGCATGGTCACCTGTTTGTGCTGGTGAGCTGTGCATGGTCACTGATGAGCTCACCATGCTGCTCAAACAGGAAATGAAATTCAAAAGTTCCCGGGGCTTTTCCTGACTACCTGGCTAGTGCATCTGAGTTGAAACTGTTGTCCAGAGCGGTCACAGTGGAGCATTCTGGGATAGCTCTTGGAGGCCAATACTGTGGAATTGTGTCCACAGTACCCCAAATTTGAACCAGTGATGTTGATTTTACCACTACTCCCCTTGCCAGGGAGGAGTACAGAAATTGATTTTAAGAGCCCTTTAAGTCGACAAACCGGGGTTCGTTGTGTGGATGGATTTCGTTTTAATTCAACCTAACGCGTTTAAATTCAACATAATCATGTACTGTGGACCAGGCCCAAGTAATTCATAACTATTTTCCTTTCCTATTTTAGGCTCAGATCCTACCCCATTGACACTGGTGTTCACTATGTTAGTTGACTGATTACTGCTAACTTTTTTTGGTGAAAATGAAACAAAAGAGGCATTTAACAGTTTGGCCATTGCTGCTTTTTCTCTTATTGTCTCTCCCTCTTCATTTAGTTATGGGCCTAGCCTGCCCTTCGTCTTCCTCTTGTTTCCCTTGTATTTATAAAATGCTTTCTTGTTCCTCTTTATATCCCTAGCTAGTTTAGCTTTTTGTTTTGCCTTGGCTTTTCTAATTTTGTCCCTACATGCTTGCGGTGCTTTTTTGTTTGTTTGTTTTTAAATATTCATCCTTTGTAACTTGACTTAGTCATACAAGAAGTTGTCAAAGTTCCTTCCCCACTCTGAACTCTAGGGTACAGATGTGGGGACCTGCATGAAAACCCCCTAAGCTTATTTTTACCAGCTTAGGTTAAAACTTCCCCAAGGTACCAATTATTTTACCTTTTGCCCTTGGACTTTATTGCTGCCACCACCAAGCGTCTAACAAATATATATAACAGGGAAAGAGCCCGCCTGGAAACGTCTTTCCCCCCCCCGTTTCCTGGGGAAGGCTTGATAAAAATCGTCACCAATTTGCATAGGTGAACACAGACCCAAGCCCTTGGATCTTAAGAACAATGAAAAAGCAATCAGATTCTTAAAAGAAGAATTTTAATAGAAGAAAAACTAAAAGAATCATCTCTGTAAAATCAGGATAGTAAATACCTTACAGGGTAATCAGATTCCAAACATAGAGAATCCCTCTAGGCAAAACCTTAAGTTACAAAAAGACACAAAAACAGGAATATCCATTCCATTCAGCAGAGCTTATTTTATCAGCCATTTAAACAAAACAGAATCTAACGCATATCTAGTTAGATTACTTACTAAGTTCTAAGACTCCATTCCTGTTCTGTTCCCGGCAAAAGCATCACACAGACCACGAGAACCTTTGTTTCTCCCCCCCTCCAGCTTTGAAAGTATCTTGTCTCCTCATTGGTCATTTTGGTCAGGTGCCAGCGAGATTATCCTAGCTTCTTAACCCTTTACAGGTGAAATGTTTTTTCCTCTGGCCAGGAGGGATTTTAAAGGTGTTTACCCCTCCCTTTATATTTATGACAGAAGTAGAAACTCTTTTTTTTTGAGTTTCAGGTCATTGAAGATCTCCTGGTTAAGCCAGGGAGTCTTATTATCATACTTCCTCTCTTTCCTACTCATTGGATATCTGTGACCTAGGATGGGACCTAAAAATGATGGGACCTCAAAGCTGTGAAGGAGAAGTGGATCGGAGATGGGGAGGTGATGAAGTTGGAAGAGGGTGGGATAGTGATATGGGACAATGTGTGGAGGGGGAAGATTTGAGGGATGCTGAGGGAAAGAGAGAGGTCTCTGTGGTGGGGGAGCATATGGGAGCCGCATTTACCTAGTGGGTAGGACGTTGCAGTAGGATTCAGAAGATCTTGGTTCAGTTCTAGAAGCGAGTCACTACAGCTCCAGCATGCCTCAGGTTCCCCAGCTGTGTAATGGAAAGGGCACTGGGGCTATGAGGATAAAATCCATCTGTGTGTGTCAGTGGGTCTGGCACTGGGGGTCAGACAAGCACCTGGCTAGAAAGACACGCCTGCCGGTCCATAGACCGCAACACCACCTTCTAGGCTTCCCACATCTCAGAAAATCATACCAAGCCGGGGTGCCCAAGAGATTTTTCAAATGGGCTTCATGCCTGCCCCTCCTGACTCAGGCTGTACGTGCTGGTGCCCTAAGGCCCTTGGCACCTGGATCCAGAAATACTTCAGATGGGGACAAAAACCTCCTTGCAGCCTGGGAGAGCATCCCAGAGTCACTGGCCCTTGGCAGAGAAGGCGCTGTCCTCTCGAGGTTTCCACCTCACCCCCTCTCTGCTGCTTCACTTCACACATGACCTCTCAGGCTGGAGAAACCTGCCCCAGCGAACAAGGAGAAAGATGGGCGTGACTCAGGGCAGGGCAGGATCAGTCACGTGTGATGAGTGTGAGGTAACACCACGCGGAGGATGCCATTTTGTAGAGCAGGTCTCCGGCACTTCCAGCGCTTCACTGTAACGCTCTAAAACTGCCCCACGTTCCAGGCAGCTGCTGCTGGGCATGTTTGGTAGCCAGATGAAATCGTCCTTCAGGCCACAGCTTGGAGTACCCTGGTGTATAGGCTGGGTGTGAGGGAGTGGGGGTGGAATGGCCATTGTCACATCCCCTCTCTTCCTGCTCTCTAAGTGGCACGAAATCATTCTTACTTACATTGCTTCAGTGTCCATGCTTAGCCCAGCCCTCAGCTTGAATGCAGTCTGTGGCTGTCTGTAGCTCAAAGGCCTGCCAGGTAGCAGCCATTCACTCCTTCCAGCTCAGCAGTGTCACTGATTGGGTTGTAAAACAAGACATGGTTTTCTGATTGCATCACACAAACCCTGAGTGACTTGTCATCCCCTCAACCCACTTCCCACCCCCAAAAAAACCCCTACCCTTTTGAGGGTTTTAGTTTAGTTTTAGTTTTGCACAAAGAGTGAAACGTCAGGCAGAGAGTCAATGACTGCTTTCGAAGGAATTCCTTGAAAAGGACTCGCTCCCCCGCAGGAATAAACTGCGTAGTTCTAAGCAGCTTTAGACCGGTCTCACTGCATCCACATGAGCTAGTTTTGAACCAATATGGTTAAAACAGCGCAAACACTGTGGAACAGGCCTCATGGTATAAAACAGGAGAATGTGAAGAACCAGCCACATGTAAATAGACACCTCTGATTGAAATATAACCAAAATCAATTTGAAACAAACCCTGGACCCTATTTGTTAGCACTTAGAGCACCTAGTTCTGGATAAGGGCCCTGTTGTGCCAGGCAGTGTCTGTATCCTGGGCAAGCTACAGTTTAATCATCAAAGAAAACCCAAGAGGTGCATGGCACACGAGGGAGCAGGCGCTAGGCGCTGCAAACAACATAGGGTAGAACCACCCTGAGTCAGGCTGCAGATTTGTCATGGCATTTTGTATAAAAAATTACAGAAAATTTAGTAAAAGTCACAAGTCACTAAACTTCCTGTGACTGCTCCTTGATTTTTAACAAAACCTGCCCTCCTCCTCGCCATGGGGCACCCACCCAGCACCTCCCCCAGTGCTGCAAACCTGACCGCAGCCTGGTGCAGAGGGGTTGGTGCGGGCTAGAGAGGATCTGGGTGGCAAGGCCATTCACTGTAGTTTGGCTTGCCTCCCCTATCATTATCACTGGGGGGCGGGGGCAAATCTGAGTGGTGCTGTAACCCTGCAGACCAGGTCTCAGTACCCAGAGAGAGGCGTTCTGTGAGACAGAAGCCGCCATTGCAGGGTGAGGCACCCATCCAAAAAACAGTCACAGACAAATGGTGAAATCGCTCCATCTGTGACATTTTCCATCCTTGACAAACCTGTAGCCTTAACCGTGAGCTCTCTCCAGCAGGGCTCGGGATCCTGGTGGGGACGTGGACACAGTCTGAATGTGGGGAAAGCGCGGCAGGGAAGCAGGATTCCACATCCCACAGAGGGATCCATGCACAGGACGCAGTCCATCCCCGGGGTAAACTCAGCCAGAGACCAGACCTTGCTACACACCAGAGACTCCCCATGGGCCAGCGTCCCCACCACTGCATCGACTGCGCCAAGAGGTTCAGCAACCCATCCGCGCTGAACCAGCACCAGTGCACGCACACCAGGGAGCGGCTGCACCGCTGCTCTGACTGCGGCAAGGCCTTTGCATGGCGCTCACACCTGAGAAGACACCAGCGCGCACACACCGGGGAGCGGCCGCATCGCTGTGCTGACTGCGGCAAAGCCTTTGCAGAGAGCTCAAAGCTGAGAATACACCAGCGCACGCACTCTGGGGAGCGGCCGCACCGTTGTGCGCACTGTGGTAAGGGATTCTGCAGTGCCTCCACACTGACACTGCACCGGCGCACGCACACCGGGGAGCAGCCGCATCGCTGTGCTGACTGCGGGAAAGGCTTTGCAGAGAGCTCAAAGCTGAGAATACATCAGCGCACGCACACCGGGGAGCGGCCATACCACTGTGCTGACTGCGGCAAGGGCTTTGCACAGAGCTCAACCCTAAGAATACACCAGCGCACGCACACTGGGGAGCGGCCACATCGCTGTGCTGACTGCGGCAAGGCCTTTGCACGGAGCTCACACCTGAGAAGTCACCAGCGCGCGCACACCGGGGAGCGGCCGCATCGCTGTGCTGACTGCGGCAAGGGCTTTGCAGAGAGCTCAAAGCTGAGAATACATCAGCGCACGCACACCGGGGAGCGGCCATACCACTGTGCTCACTGCGGCAAGGGCTTTGCACAGAGCTCAGCCATGAGAATACACCAGCGCGCACACACTGGGGAGCGGCCGTACCACTGCACTGACTGCGGCAAGGGCTTTGCAGACGGCTCAAGCCTGAGAACACACCAGCGCACGCACTCCGGGGAGCGGCCGCACCGTTGTGCCCACTGTGGTAAGGGATTCTGCAGTGCCACCACACTGACACTGCACCAGCGCACGCACACCGGGGAGTGGCCGTACTGCTGTGTTGACTGCGACAAGGGCTTTGCACGGCGCTCAGAGCTGAACAGACACCAGCGCATGCACACTGGGGAGCGGCCGCATCGCTGTGCTGACTGCGGGAGGAGCTTTGCGGAGACATCAACCCTGAGAATACACCAGCGCACACACACCGGGGAGCGGCCATATCGCTGCACTGACTGTGGCAAGGATTTTGCACAGAGTTCAACCCTGAGAACACACCAGCGCACACATCGGGGAGCAGCCGAACCACTGTGATGATTCTGGTAAGAACATGAAAAAAACCAATCCACCCACCCAGCACCAGTGCACGCACACTGAGGGGAGGATATTCCGACGCGCTGGCTGCAGCAAGAGCTTTGCACGGGCCGCCTCCTTGCTATCACATCGGTTCTTTCACAGCCGAGAGCAGCAGTACAGCTGTGCTGACTGGGGCAAGCACTTTGCTAGATTGGCCAACCTCACCCGGCACCCGGTCATGCACACCGGTGCCCCTCTGCCACCACCAGGGCCTGAGGGGCTTCTGGCAGCCCGTGGGCCTGACACAGCGCCAGCAGATGCAGACCAGGGAGTGGTCCTGTCCCCATGATGCCCAGCAGAGAGACTGGGGGGCAGGGGAGGGGATTTGGCTGAACAAGTGTGGGGAAGAGCAGACAGGTGGAGGGAGTTTAGAGCAGATGATCACAGCCTACTGCATTAGGGAGCCCTCCCCCTCATGTAGGTGGGATCCAGCCATGTCTCTCTTTCTGTCCTACACTCACTCACTCATTTCACTGGGATGTAGCCAGGATAACCCCTTCTCTCTCTCTCTCTCCTCCCGTCTACATGGGACCCAGCCAGGAACTTCCCCCCCCCACACCTAGCTCTGTTCCAGCCAGCGGGTGACTCTTGGGTGACATCTAGAGGTGGGATTTGCAGTCCTCCTTCAGCATGAATTGGGCTGAGGGGCGGGGCCGGGCAGGACAGCTCAGTGTGTGTGATTGAAAGAAGACTCAGGAACTGCACATGCTGTCTACTTTAAATAGAAATGTGATGAAGAAGAACTACGTCCCTAATGTGTAACAAAGGTCTGTCTAACCAGGTGTTTCTTTGCTATTAAAAAAGCTGATGCATTCACACGGCAGGTGGAAAAGCCAATGTAAAGTGCAACCAATCAAAGTGTTCCAGGCCCTAACTGACCATGAGGCCTGATGAACTGTGTGACTGGCAGGTGCACAGAGAGAGTTTCCCATTGCTCCTGGGGGAATTCTGCGCCTAAAAATTCTGCAAACAATATTTTAAAATTTTGCATATTTAATTTGTCAAAATAACACAATGTAATCACACTGGTTTCAGAGTAGCAGCCATGTTAGTCTGTATCTGCAAAAAGAAAAGGAGGACTTGTGGCACCTTAGAGACTAACACATTTATTTGAGCATAAGCTTTCGTGAGCTACAGCTCACTTCATCAGATGCATGAACCCTAGTTTCAGTTATTTTGGTAATTAATTTCAAAATTCCTGTCAGCAAGTATGTCTGTAGCAATGGAGGGAACAAAAAAAAAGATTCAGAAAGTGTTTTTTGACAAATAGATTCTTTACGAGGCATAGTAACACAGAACTCTGAGTAAGAATTCATGTAAACTATAATACAGAAACCTATTTCCTGCACCCCTCAGCAGTAGTACAAAGGCTTGGGGGAGTCAGGAGTAACAGAGGAGCTGAGAGAGAGGGAAGTAATTGCTGGAAGTAGCCTGGGAGTGAAGCAGGAGGGTTGTTGGGTGTGGGTGGGAGAAGTATGTAACAGATTTGGGGGGGCGGGGATTGTTAGAGAGTTGGGGAGCCTCCCCCATACTTCCCTGGCTGACTCCCTAGCCTCTCCCATTCAGTTAGGCACATCTGCCCCATTCCTGTGTGTCCCTGCACCTTCCTTCCCCTATCCCTGCACTCCCACTCAGCCACACCTGCCCCTGTGTAGCCCCTGTCCCTGTGTGGTCCTGCACCCCCACTCCCACTTAGACCCTCACCCCAGTCTTCCCCCCCCACCAGCCCTTCTGAACCCCAGCCTATGTGATCCCCGCAGCAGCCCTATGTGCCCTGCTCTGTCTGCCCCCCCCCCCATATTGCCTGCTTCCTCACCTGGCCCTTTTGGGCAGTTTGCTGTGAGGAATGCCACTTCTGCTACAGCTCTGAGCTAGCTGCCCTCTGTTCTGGCACCATAACAGCTCCTGGTGGGAGAAAGGTGTAACTGCAGCGCCTCGCTGGCAAAATGTATTTTCTGCCAAGGGAAAAAAAAGTCTGCTGGGGACATGAATTCTGCGCCTGTGCAGTGGTGCACAATTTCCCCAGGTCTATACAGGAGACCACATTCAGCCTGAGCTCCTGTATAACACAGGCCAAAGAAGTTCCCTGAGTTAATGCCTGTTTGAACTACAGCAGAACTTTCCTTTTTTTTTAAAAAACCCAGTCTTGATTTTAAAATTGCCAGAGATGAAGAATCCACCAGGATGCTTCAGAAGTTATGAATTGTGCATGCATGGTTAAAAGTAGGGAAGGAAGTTTGTTTTTATTTTACCATGTGTCTGTGAAGAAGAGCTTTAAGTTGCCATCTCTTCCCCTCCCCTCCCCTCCCCCCGACAGCTCACACTGCAGTGAAGAGATGAATTCTCTGTTGTAAAAACAGCTTATGCACACGGCGAAATGGTTGTGGATGTTCTCAGAGGAGAGTCAAACAGCACAATGCCTCTTGCAGGGCAGCAGCCATTGCACCAGATGTGCAAAGGTGGGCTGAAGGCAGCAGTAGCCGGCTGCACAGTGTGGGCTTCATTTCCTTTGGGCAGTGGCTGCTTTCTCCCTTCCATGAAAGTCTGTCTGATGCTTTGATCGTCCCACCGCTTACACAATAGCACCTTGATTGGATTGACACAGCCCACTCTGACCTGTGCTTTGGGGCTGGAGAAGGAAAAAATCCCTCACAACACTTGGGGTAGGAGGGTTGTTTAATTTGGTTGTACTTGAAATATATTATTCTATTGAAATACTTGAAGATGGGGGCCAGCTTTGCGATGTACAGCCACTTAGTGCCACAAAGCCACTTAGTGCCTCAATCCCCATTATACAAATGGGGAAACCAAGGCACAGAGAGCCTCACCCAAGGTCAGTCAACAGGCCAGCAGCAGAGCTGGGAATGGAACTCTGGTCTCCTGGATCCCAGCCCATAGCTCAGCCCACTGAACCACACTGCCTTTAAAAACAGCTCTTCAGTGTGTAATGTCTTGCTGTGCCTTTAAATGAAAACACTGGGCTTCACACTGCCAAACTGGGCAAGGAGTGATCTGACCCCCCAGGAATGCCCCAGCTTTTAATGAGATGAAAGGAGGGGCCTGTTCCACAGTGTGTACTTATTGTATGACTGGTAGGGTTGCCACCTGTCCAGGTTTTGGCTTTTGTGTCCGGGTGCCATTTAGGGTTTCTGGGTGTCTGGTTTTTGGGATCTGGCAACCCTAAATGGTGCCCGAACCAAAAGTCCGGTTACGGGGCGGGAGGAGGCAGCAGTGCTGAGCGAAGAGAAAGGAGCTGAGGCAGGCGTACCAGAAGGCAAGAGAGGCAAACCGTCACTCTGGTCCCGCGCTGAAGACCTACCCCTTCTATCAGGAGCTGGATGCCACCCTTGGTGGTGACCTCACCTCCACCGCCAAGAGCCCTGTGGATACTTTGGCGGGGCTGCAGGCGGTGGACAGGGGGCTCAAGCCCGAGAACGAAGTCCTGGACAAAGGTCAAGTTGGAGAACGTTGTGGAGTCAGTGGTAGGGTCATCCGGTGGCACAGCGAGTCGGGAATTCTCCACTCCGGAGGGGTCTAGCCGGTCTCAGCGGTCTGTTTGTGGCCCACAAGACACGGGAGAGAAGAACTGTAGTAAATGTTCATTTTGGAGCTTATGCTGCTCAGTTATATGAGGTAGACCTGTTCTTTCCTATGTATATTGTGGCAGTGGGTGAAGGGATAGAGAAATTAAAAAGAAAAAAATAAATAAAACCCAAAAGCCTGCACACACAGCCCCAGTCACAAACCCCTCCCAGCGCTACTTCCCAAAACGAATAAGCATTCATTCAAGCCAACTTATGAACCACCATAAGCATACATTCAAATTAGTTTTATAGATGTCACCCACTCACATACACATTCATACTTGTTTTTCAGCATTATTTTATACAGAATACGCACACAGCCTAGCTTAAAGGAAATCTAACGGTGTTCAATTGTTCAATACACCCCATGTAGACAAAATGTAGGGCTAGTTTACACTATTCTATGTTACAGTTGATTGCACTTTTTACCAGAGCTATAAATGTTGTTTTCTGACCTCTCTACACACATACAGACACATAACACTTTAACATCCACCCTTCCCTCCTCTTTCTCAAAACAATTAAGCATACACTCAAACCAAACTGCATATTATTTTATAGATAAACTACTTTAAGCATACATTCAAGTTAGTTTTATTGACAGTTAAGTCTCACAGACCATCATACTTGTTTTCAGCAGTATTTTATACAAAACACACAGAGCCTGTCAGGTAAATCTAACAATGTAAAGTTGGACAATACACCCACGTATGAGACAAAATGCAGAGCTGGTTATTGATTTATTTGGCACATTTAGCAAAATACTAAAAAAGAAATAAGAAACTCATGAAACACTTAGGCCTGGCAGAAGCTATAAAAAGCCCTAGAAACATCTGCATTTTGCCTCTTCCCTGCACTGATCTCTGGACTATGGACTGATAATAAAAGGAGCATTCTAACCAATGGACTCGGGACCTTCCATTCTTTTGGATGCCATCAGAGACTTAACAAGCCAACAGTTTATTCCATCACTGCTTCAAACCGGACACAAGCACTTTGCAATGTGTGTATGTATTTGATTCCTTTAACAGTTTTTACCCTCACCTCTTTCTTTCGCTTATACATAAACCTTTAGCTCATGGGTCTTAAACACATGGCTTTCAATCAGGGGTCTCAAACACGCAGTTCCCTGTTCCCGGCCAATGGGAGCTTCGGGGGAGGTACCTGGAGGAGCAGCCAGGGCAACACACAGACCCCTGTACCCCCCCTCCCCCAGGTTCCGTCCGCTTCCCGGAGCGGCGCGGGGGCAGGGCAGGCAGGCAGGAAGGGAGCCTGCCCTGCCCCGGTGCGTGCCAGGCCAGAGCCTGCCCCCCAAAACCCCTCCTGCAGCCGAACCCCCTGCCCTGAACCCCCTCCTGCACCCTGACCCCCTGCCCTGAGCCCCCTGCTGCACCCCACACCCCTCCTGCACCCTGAGCCCCCTACTGCACCCCGCACCCCTCCTGCACCTCAACTCCCTGCCCTGAGCCCCCGCCACACCCTACCTGCACCCCCTGGGGGCAGGGAGGGGGCGGAGTTGGGGTGGGGATTTTGGGGAAGGGGTTGGAATGGGGGCAGGGAAGAGGCAGGGCAGGGGCAGAGCCTCATGGAAGGGGTGGAGTGGGGGCGGGGCTGCAGGTGGGGGGGTGTCAATGATGCAGCCCTCGGGCCAAGGTACTAATCCTCATGTGGCCCTCGTGGTCATTTGAGACCCCTGCTTTAGATATTAGATACCAAAGGATTGGCAACAGCGATTACTGGGCAAGATCTGAGCTGTATATTAACCTGGGTTTGTGGCTGGGCCTTTGGGCTCAGAAGAACTCCTTGTTTGATGAAGTTGGTTTTCAATAACCACTCATCATTAAGTCTAGTGTGTGGGTGATGAAACAAGGCCTGGGATACCTAAGACAGCTGCATTTCTGACTATTAGCCACTGTGGTGAGACAGGAGTTTACTTTTGTTGCTGGTTTGGTATATCTTCTGGAAAAATAACCAGCAATTTTGGCGTGTGTCTGCCCTATTTCTCAGCAGTTTGTCCTGAATCTGGTATTTCCCGGTGTGACCCACTGAGTGACACGAGCACAGGATGATTATCCCCCCCCATCCGCTACTGCAGGATTCTTACACCAACCTCTGCAGCCTCTGGTGCTGGAAACAGGACACTGGAGTGGACACACCTCTGCTCTGATCCCGTCTGGCAATTCCCTGTGACCAAAGGTCACAGAGGCAGCAAGTGGCAGAGCTGGGAGTAGACACCGGGAGTTCTGTAGCCCAGCCCTGTAGCCACAAGCCCAGCCTCGCTCCCTCATTCAAGGCTCCCAGTGCCCCTTGGCAGAGCTGTCCCTAGCTATTCTGGGGCCCTATGCAGCCCCCCCAGGGGGGGCAGGCCTCTGTGGGAGGGGGCAGGGCTGGCCCCAAGCCTAGCTGGGGCAGGGCAGGGAGGACCCACCCCCCAGCACTCACCAGCGGTGTGGCTGGGGCCAGGCCGCTGCACTTCCCGCTGCCAGTGAGTGCAGGCCCTACCCTGCTGCCGTCCTCAGGGCAGTGGGGGCAGAGCAGGGGTGGGGAAGGGGCAGGGTGGGGCGGAGCAGGGCAGGGGCTTTGGCGAAGGGGTGGAGTGGGGGCAGGGCTGGGTCAGAGCAGGGGCGGGAAGGGGGGGTCATGGGGAAGAGGCAGGGCAGGGGCTAGAGCAACAGGCAGCTGTGCAGGACACCAGGAAATTTGCCCTACGCAGCTGCGTACTTTGCGTATGGGTAAGGATGGCCCTGCCCCTCGGCATGGCCCAGACAATGCAGCGAGGCTGCCGCTCATGAGCCCCTCTGCCTTGTGAGCTGGGCTGCCCGGATGCGGCTACGTACTCCTCCCTCGATGGCCGTCTCAATGGGTCCTTTGGGCATGCTATTGCTCCAGCAGTGCTTGATGTTGTCGGCCAGGTTGGTGTTGAGATCACGGTTGGGTGGGTCCCATCTCTGCAGGAGGCATCACAAGAAGACATGGCTGAGATCCCATTTCAGGGTAGTCCTGGCTTCCAGCCCCCACTACTTTAACCCACCAGCCTCCACTCCTCTCCCAGAGCCAGGGATAGAACCCAGGTGTCCTGACTCTGAGACCCCCCTGCTCTAACCCACTATCCCGCTTACAGAGTTGGGGATGGGACCCAGGTGTTCTGAGGCTCCTGGTGACCCTCCCTGCCCCACATCACCTGTCCCAAGGCCCTTCCCCTCTTCAGCCACCGTTAGCTGTTACCTCCGGCTGCCTGAACCACAGGGACTGGACTGCCCCCCTCTTATGCGAAGCAGCTGCTAGATGGGGGAGGGGGATCAGAGACCCAGCCACCTTAGGGGAGGTGCTGTGGGACAGAGGAAAGGTCCCGCAGAGGAAGGATGAGAAGGGGAGACACTATCCCATAGACCAGCATCCTCTTCATCAGCGAGGGATGGTGCTGGCCTTGGGTTAACAAAGGTTAGGGGGTGCTGGAGTTAGGGGCAACAGGGTCCTGTAACAAATGCACACTACAGCCAGAGAAGGCTCTTGCATCTGAAGAAGTGGGGGTTTTACCCATGAAAGCTTATGCTCAAATAAATCTGTTAGTCTTTAAGGTGCCACTGGACTCCTTCTTGTTTTTGTGGCTACAGACTAACACGGCGATCCCCTGATACTTACAGCCAGAGTGTGATCTGTAAAACACCTCTGTCATAAATATAAAGGGAAGGGTAACCACCTTTCTGTATACAGTGCTATAAAATCCCTCCTGGCCAGAGGCAAAACCCTTTCACCTGTAAAGGATTAAGAAACTATGGTAACCTAGGTGGCACCTGACCCAAAATGACCAATGAGAGGACAAGATACTTTCAAATCTGGAGGGGGGGAACAAAGGGTTGTTCTGTCTGTGTGATGCTTTTGCTGGCAACAGATCAGGAATGCAGACTTACAACTCCTGTAAAAAGAAAAGGAGTACGTGTGGCACCTTAGAGACTAACAAATTTATTTGAGCATAAGCTTTCGTGAGCTACAGCTCACTTCATCGGATGTTGCTGTAGCTCACGAAAGCTTATGCTCAAATAAATTTGTTAGTCTCTAAGATGCCACAAGTCCTCCTTTTCTTTTTGCGAATACAGACTAACATAGCTGCTACTCTGAAACCTAACTCCTGTAAAGTTAGTAAGTAATCTAGCTAGAAATGCGTAAGATTTCCTTTTGTTTAATGGCTGGTAAAATAAGCTGTGCTGGATGGAATGTATATTCCTGTTTTTGTGTCTTTTTGTAACTTAAGGTTTTGCCTAGAGGGATTCTCTAGGTTTTGAATCTGATTACCCTGTAAGGTATTTACCATCCTGATTTTACAGAGGTGATTCTTTTACCTTTTCTTTAATTAAAATTCTTCTTTTAAGAACCTGATTGCTTTTTCATTGTTCTTAAGATCCAAGGGTTTGGGTCTGTGTTCACCTGTACAAATTGGTGAGGATTCTTATCAAGCCTTCCCCAGGAAAGGGGGTGTAGGGGTTGGGGGGATATTTTGGGGGAAGACGTCTCCAAATGGGCTCTTTCCCTGTTCTTTGTTTAAAACGCTTGGTAGTGGCAGCATACGGTTCGAGGACAAGGCAAAGTTTGTATCTTGGGGAAGTTTTTAACCTAAGCTGGTAAGAATAAGCTTAGGGGGGTCTTTCATACAAGTCCCCACATCTGTACCCTAGAGTTCAGAGTGGGGAAGAAACCTTGACAACATCACACAGCCTTCCTGCAACACTCATACCTACACACCATACACAGCCTGGGGTGTGATCTCCTGTAACACACACACCAACATCACACAACCGAGCAACAAACACAACCTGACCCATCCCTTACTGTGAAACACACGCTGCACAGCCTGGCCTGGGCCCTCTGGTACCCACTAGTCCCCCTCCCATCCCAGAGCCGGGGGCGGACCCAGGAGTCTGGGCTCCCAACCCCCAGCCTTAGCCAGCTCCCCAAGGCGCAGCGGGGCCCCACTCCCAGCCCAGGGGGCTGGCCTGTAACGGGCTCCTGCAGCCCAGGCACCACGTGCAGCGAGCGCCCTAGCGGTCAGACTCGGGACCCAGGCGTCCGGAGGGGCTCGGCCGGAAGGTCCCTGCGCTGGGGCCTTCCCTGGCTGCTGGAGCTGGCAGCGCACGCGCGGGACCCTTGAGCCGGGGCAGGCGGGAAGCAGCAGGGCTGGAGCACCTAGCGAGCTGGGCCAAGGGAGGAGCCTTCCCGGGCCAGCCTGGACAATGCGCAGGGCAGGCCCTGGCTGCAGCCCCAGGGTGGGGAGCAGGCGAGAGGCGGCCCCGGGGAGGCACCAGCCGCAGGGCGGGAAGTTGCTGCCTGGGCCGGAGCCGAGCCTGGCAATGGCTGCAGCGGGGCCGGCGCAGGTAGGACGCAGGGCGGGGACTCCCTGGCCAGGCACTGGCTGCTCCCAGCTGGGGGCCGAGGGGGCCGGGACCCAGGACGCTCCCGCGCCAATGACCCCGGGGCTGGAAGCAGCTCAGCGCAGCATGGCCAGGCAGGGCCCAGGTCCCGCTTTGCGCCAGCGCAGCCTGGGGGCTCAGAGGCTGCAGCTGCCGGAGTGCTGGGGCCGGGGAGCAGCTTTGGGGCCCTGGGACCCACCCAGAAAGCCGGGAGCATCCCTGGGGCTAGGGAGGGGAAGGCCCTGGCCGAGGCGGACATGCGGAGCCAGGTGCGACCCCTTTACCCCCGAGGCGCCTGAGCCAGGGGCGAGAGCTGTGCTGAGCAGAGGCCTGGGGCAGAGGTGGGGACTCCGGCTGGGGAGGCGGTGGGGAAGGAGCCTGTTCCCTGCGCTGGGATTCAGGACCTTCCCAGAGCCCGACCCCAAAGCCAAAGGCGACTCCTGTTCCCTGCCAGTAGGGCCCCAAGGTCCCTGGGAGCGCTGGGAGTGGGAGTCCCCCTGGGTCATAGCTGCTGGGCTAGCAGCTCCAGGTGGCGTTTGAGGATGTCGCTCTGTATTTCACCTGGGAGGAGTGAGAGCTCTTATCCCAGCCAGAGAAGCAGCTGTACCGGGACCAGATGCTGAAGAATTACCGGGCCTTCGTTTCCCTGGGTAAATACCAACTTCCCATCTTTTACTCACACCTGTGAAATGTATGTGGTCCCTCAACGCCTCAGCTGCCATGTGTCACCCAGCAGCCCAGTGGTGGTAAATGTCAGCCCCTTTCAGGTTGGCTTCCTGTTGAAGGAGAAGTCAGAGCTACAGAGCCTGAGGCGAATCTTAGTGTAACTTGTTTACTTGGATTATATATCTCAGTCCTGGCACAGGGGTGGTTGTAAACAGCACATGAGCAAATAAGGCAGAGAGAAAACTCTTCTGCTTGTAACACCTCCTCAGCTCCCCAGAAAGAATTATCATCATAAATTGAACAAGCGCACAGTTGAACAATGCTGCATCCTAAGCAAAAGAACTGATAGGTCTGTGTAACAGTAACACGTGCCGTGACTCAGCCCCCAAACCAAATTGAGAAGGGTCACAGACGTTGCTGCTTCAGAGTGTGAACTGAACTTGCCTGGTGGGAGAAGGGAAGAAATCTCCTCTAAGGAAGGTTTATTTCTTTATTCTCCTGCTTGGGAATCTCTTGCGCTTTCCTCTGAAGCAGTGTCTGAGACTGGGGCCTCATCGCGCCCAGTGCTGCGCAGACACACCCTGACTGAGATCGGGGCCCTGTTGTGCTGGGCTGCACCAACATATAAATGAGTCCCTGCCCCCAAAACTTTAGTAATAAAACTGATTCATTCCCCCCAAACAGACTATTCAGGTTCCACACCAGACTTAATCCACCAGATCGAGGTAGGGGAGGCAGAGCTCCGGATCCCGCTGATGCCTCGTCTCCATTTTGTCTTCAGTCCTGCTTCTTACCTCTGGAGGGACTTTGCTACAAATGGAAGCTCTACACAAAGGACTGAATGACCCATCCCAGCTGTGGATGCCCTCCAGAGACTTGATTTGAACCTGCAGTTTATTCTATCACTGTAACGATGCTGGTTCTGGCAGGACTCAACTCAGAGTGCCAATTCAGGACAAATTGCTTCAAGGAGGGCAGTTAGAGCCCAAGACTGGGGTTTTTCCACCTCTAAGGCAAACCAAACCAGCCAAACAGAGAGGACTTTGATTTTACCCACTGACTAACCACAAGTCACACAAGCAATTCCCTTAGACACTCCCGTTTCCCAGTATCACTACCAGTGCCACTCGCTATGGGGATGAATGGTTATGAAAACCAATACCCCAGTAAAAGAAAAAAGGTTCTCTCAAAGGACCCCAAAAGACCAAGTCCCAGACCCAGGTAAATAGACAAATCAGATCTTACCCACAAATCACGCTGTTGCCAATCCTTTAGAATCTAAAATCTAAAGGTTTATTCATGAAGGGAAAAAGATATAGATGAGAGCTAGAATTGGTTAAATGGAATCAATTACAGACAGTAAAGGCAAAGTTCTTGGTTCAGGCTTGTAGCATAAGAATAAACTGCAGGTTCAAATCAAGTCTCTGGAGAACATCCACAGCTGGGATGGGTCATTCAGTCCTTTGTATAGAGCTTCAGTTTCTAGCAAAGTCCTTCCAGAGGTCTGAAGCAGGACTGAAGAAAAGATGGAGGCGAGGCAGCAGCCTTTTCTAGTCTTTTGCCATGTGGTCTTTGCTTTCTTTGTCCCAAGGACACTCTATCCAGCACGTGGCATAGAAAAATCTTAGAGTTCTGTCCAGAGGCAGATCCCTGCATACCTTGCTGAGTCACAAGGTGTATCTGCCTTCTCTCAATGGGTCGATTGTATAGCTGATGGTCCATCAAGCAGGCTAGGCAGAGCTGACACCAAATTGTCTGGGGTGTTCCCCGGAAGCAGAGCACAAGTTTGAAATACAGACAGTATAGAGCCAATAGTCATAACTTCAACTACAAAAATGATACATATACACAGATAGCATAATTATAATCAGCCCATCATAACCGCTCCCTAGACCCCTTACACGACAACCTTTATACAATATTGCCTGCAAATATATAACAGTGGTCGCAACAGTGATCTATAGAGTTACAGATTATGTCAATAATGTCACGGGAGGTGACACGGCATCAGTGGACTGATATTGGAATACGGCCTCCAGCTTTGTGTCCTCATTTGAAAAAGATGTTGTGAAATTGGAGCTGGGGCAGCAAAGAGCCACCAAATGTTCTGCGGGCTGGAGAAAAACACCTTCTCGGGAGCGACTGAAAGAGCTCGACCTGGTCAGCTTATCAAAAGGAGATTGAAAGGGGACTTCATTGAAGTGTTGAAGTGTCTCAATGGAGAGAAGCTATTGGGTATGAAAGGGCTCTTTAATCTAGCAGAGAAAGGCATAACAAGACCCAATGGCTGGACAAATTCATATTACAAATAAGGCACAAATATTCAACAGCGAGGATGATTCACCACAGGAACAAGCTACCAAGGAAAGTGGTGGATTCGCCATCTCTTGATGTCATTTAATGAAGACTAGATCCTTTCTGGAATGTGTTTGCCCCCAAAGTAGCTGTTGTGTCATACAGGGGGCCTGTGATATGCAGGGGGTCAGATTAGATGCTCTAATGGTCTCTCCTGGCCACAAAGTCTACCAATTTCTGAAAAACTGAGTGGAGCACTGGGAGCAGCGTCTGATGTTTTACTGTCGAGCTGGCTTGCTTCCGAGAATGAACACTCCTTGAGTGGGGTGATCCACAGGGAGTAGCTCAAACCTCCAAAGTGCCTGGCCAGCGGCAGGACATTAGCACAGCAAGGGAGGGGTGTGGCAGTGACATCACAAAGGCCTTTTGCAGGACCTCAGACTATTGGTCCAAGGTGGGGGGGAGGTGGTGACCTCACAGAGAGATGCTGACATCAGCCAGGCAGGACAGGGGCAAGGGGCCAGGGAAACCTCACAGACCCATGTGTCTTTGCTTCAGCAAGTCTCCTTCTCCAGGTCTCTCTCTGAGGACTGAGAGCGTATTAAGGTTCACGTACTTGAGCGCGAGGAGGAACCTCTTTCGAGTTTTCTCTTTTCCTTTTACTGATTTGACTAGAAAACAGACGTTCCTGTTTAGAAGGTAAGAGCCTCCTCGAGGTTTGAAACCTGCTCAGTCTGATCCATCTGGTGACAGCTGAATTCTAGGCGTGGAAAACACGAGTTTAAGGAGGCAGAATTTTATTCTCCACCTAGAATTTTGTCCCTTTGAATCACTGGGGACATTAGGGTTTGTCCTTTTTGTTTCACCTTCTCCTCCATCCCTCCCTCCTTTCTCTTCTTCTCTTGCTTCTTTTGTCCTTTCTCTTGGTTCCCCTCCCAACACCAGGAGGTGTTTCTGTGTGTGTGTCGCAGGGGAGAGCTCTGCAGCTCCCATTGTGGGAGGTCCACCCAAAAATGTGGGGCTTAAATAGTGCTCGGGCAGTGATCCCCAACAGTGACCTGGGCCATCCTTTGGGCTCTCTGGTGAGAACCCTCAGCCTCCCATCCTCAGTCTCTACCCTGATTGCCTGAGCAGGGGGTTATTGACAGGGAGGAGACTCAGGTCCTTGTTGTTCTCCTTTGAGACCAAGTAAATAAGTCATAACCAGTCATATGTTTGACGAATTTTGCTGCTTCTCTGCATTAATTGTCTCTGAGCAGTTCATGATTCTCTCTAACATTCCAGTTCTCCTAAAATACTTGCTGAATAATTCCTGTGCGCTGTTGTTGGTCTGGAGCTCATTTGAGAACACTTTATTCAGGTCATTCAATGTATGAAATTCAAGATCCGATGGTAAGTTTGAAAATCAGGGCTCTTGGGTCCTATTCCCAACTCTGCCGCTGACTGGCTGTGTGACCTAAGACAAGTCAATTCTCCTTTCTCAGCCTTAGCTTCTCCCTCTTTCAAGTAGGGATAATAATGATCCCTCTCGGTGGGTGGAGGATGGGGATCCATTGGAGAGTGTCACTAGGAGTAGTGCATAATAGGAGGTGTCCTATCACATGTACTCAGATCAGATTATGACATCATAGAATAGCTGAAATATTCTATTTTATTGGTATTTTTTTATTTTGAAATTGTTAAGAGCAGCAACTACTTAGCTCAGACTGAAGCATCTCATCTAATTTTCGAGATCTAAGTGTCTCCTCTTTGTGTGCGACGAGACAATTTAACACACTGTGACAAACAGGAGATGCTTTTGTTTTGCAACAAAATATTCTTTCAAAGAACTTTCATCCCACTTGTTATGATTTCAAGAAACAAACTGGTGTAGTCTGAATGGGATTTTCTGACAGAAACAGGGGTTTCAATGAAATTTCCCACCATCTCAATTCCTGGGCTCTATCCCTGCCTCAGCGGGGGAGTTGTGCCATGGCGGGGCGGGGGTTGTGGTCTGTTAGAACGGGAGTCAGGACTGGTGGCTTTTCTTTCTGGCTCTGCCACCGCCTTGCTGTGTAGGCCCTTGGGTAGGTCACTTCCCTTCTCTGTACCTCAGGCTCCTCCCCATCTGTCCAATGGAAACAGGGACAATTCTCAAACTCTGGGCAGTCATGAGCCTGAGTGAGAGAAGGGGCGCTAAAGCCCTCTGTGAAGGAGACAGGGGAATTTCACGGTGTTTAGCACCAAGGAATTTTAAAGTTTGCTAAAACGTCTAGTCTGCGGAAACAAGAAATGGTCGGGGCCAAATTTTGTAACCACTGCCTTTTTTAAAGCCCATTCAGGGATGTGAGTCCCTGTCTTTTAGGTACCTGGGGTTCTTTACCAGCAGGAGAGAAGAGGTTCCTGCCTCCATTTTTGTGGCCTTAACAAACCAGGTGCTGTGCCCCAGTTCTCGTCTGAGATCCCTGAAAAAGAACATCTTCCCATCCATTCCCAAGACAGGACCTATCTTTAAAAGGGGAACAAAGAGAACCCTGGGACTTACAGACGAGCTAGCCTCACTTCCATAGCTGGAAAGATACTGGAATATATTCTTAAACAATCAGTTTGTCAGCACCTGCAGGATAATTTGGTTCTTAAGACTAGTGAGCATGGATTTGTCAAGAACAAATCATTCCAAACCAATCCTATTTCCTTCTTTGGCAGGGTTAGGTCTTTGGCCTCATGGACGGTCAGGCCTGGGAAAGAGAGAATGACATTTGTCATTCTGGCTGCAGTGCTTGTGTCCTTCCAATCCCATTGGTGGCTGCAGAGTGGGTAGAGTCCTCGCTGTGTGCCTGGTCCAACCCAATTGCAGGGGGTGGTGTAGAAGACAGAAAGAAAGAGAGAGAGACTCATCCTCCAGCCGGGGTCAGTCTGAGAGAAATTGACTGGGGTCCCAGTCACACTCTTCTCTCAGGTGCCATTTCCCAGCTGTCCCCGATAATGTCACGGCTAACCAGGTGGCTGAACTTTGTGACTTTGTCCTTACCCATAACTATTTTACATTTGGGGACAATGTATACCTTCAAATCAGCAGCCCTGCTATGGGTAGCCGCATGGCCCCACAGTATGCCAACATTTTTATGGCTGACTTAGAACAACGCTTCCTCAGCTCTCGTCCCCTAACGCCCCTACTCTACTTGCGCTATATTGATGACATCTTCATCATCTGGACCCATGGAAAAGAAGCCCTTGAGGAATTCCACCATGATTTCAACAATTTCCATCCCACCATCAACCTCAGCCTGGTCCAGTCCACACAAGAGATCCACTTCCTGGACACTACAGTGCTAATAAACGATATTCACATAAACACCACCCTATACTGGAAACCTACTGACCGCTTTTCCTACCTACATGCCTCCAGCTTTCACCCTGACCACGATCCATTGTCTACAGCCGAGCTCTGCGATACAACCGCATTTGCTCCAACCCCTCAGACAGAGACAAACACCTACAAGATCTCTATCAAGCATTCTTACAACTACAATATCCACCTGCGGAAGTGAAGAAACAGATTGATAGAGCCAGAAGAGTTCCCAGAAGTCACCTACTACAGGACAGGCCTAACAAATGTAACCCTTCTGCCCATCAGAGTTGGCAGCAACAAGGGCCGCATTCAATATCTAGGGGATTCATTCCAATAACACAAGGCAAACCGGCTCGAGCCCCCACCCAGTGACCTGGGACAAATATATACCACCGCCGCTGGGTGCCTCCAAGAGGCAATACTTCCCCTCTCGCAAGCACAGAGTCTGAGTGTAGCAAAAGCCTTTTAATAACAGAGAGAAACAACGTGGCATTATGTTGGGGAAACACCACCAACGGGATTTGTAACACAACCCATGAGCAAAAACCCACCCCAAACAAATTGGGGCATGCTCTTTCCCTTTGGTTCTTGAGTCCAACAACCCCAAATCACCCAAAGTCTCTTTTCCTGGTCAGGGCAGCCCCAGAGTTCGAAAGTTTATCTGCAGAGCTTTACCTCCCAACCTGGGTGGAGATGCGGGGGGTGGGGAAGAGAGGTAAGGGGCACCTTACAAGATCTGAAGCTGACCACCCCACAGCTCCATAGGCCTTTGCTCCGCTAGCCGCCCCACGAACTGCTTCGCTCGGCTTCGCTCCGCTCCACTGCCCACAAGCAGCTCCTGCCGTCCCACAAACTGCTCCACCAGCCGGTCCACGAACTGCTCCACTCCATGTCCCACAAGCAGCTCCCGCCGTCCCGCAAACTGCTCCACCAGCCTGTCCACAAGGCACTCCAGCCATCCCGCAAACTGCTCCACAATATATCTTCAGGCTCCCCCCACTACTTAACACAACTCTCAGTGATTTCAGCTCTTAGGTGAATTCAGCTTGTAGTAGGGGAGTCTCAGAGCTGGTGCACCATTAGCCCAAAGTGAGCTCAGCAGCCTGTAACTAGACTCGTAAGGGAATCAAAATTAGCTCTGATATTCCACAGTGGAGAGAGGAGGAAGTACAATTAGCATATAAGGCCCTCACCCAGGGACCCATGCCACCAGGCATTAATACTTGTCCCCAGCCTCTCTCAATTCACAGAGTTTTGGAACCCATGACCCTTGCCTAGCGAGTGCTACTTAGTTGATGGTGAATTCCTCCATCATAACAAAAGGCCAAGTACAGTTCCAAGCACAGTTCCCATAATCAGGGTAATAACAATTTATTCTTCCTGCCCCAATAACAGAGACACTGGGGATCCCACAGCAGCCAAAGTGACCATTTGAGCAGCTATGGCCTCATTCTAGGTGGCGTGGGTGTGCCTATGCAAATGAGATCAGCCCCTGAAGTTCTTTTCCACAACTTGCCACACCTCACCACCAGATCTCAGGGTGGAGCTCATCCTGACACTGCTTACACAAAGAAAATAACAGAACACCACTAGCCGTCACCTTCAGCCCCCAACTAAAACCCCTCCAACGCATTATTAAGGATCTACAACCTATCCTGAAGGATGACCCAACACTCTCACAAATCTTGGGAGACAGGCCAATCCTTGCCTACAGACAGGCCCCCAACCTGAAGCAAATACTCACCAGCAACCACATACCACATAACAGAACCACTAACCCTGGAACCTATCCTTGCAACAAAGCCCATTGCCAATTGTGCCCACATATCCATTCAGGGGACACCATCACAGGGCCTAATAACATCAGCCACACTATCAGAGGCTCGTTCACCTGCACATCCACCAATGTTATATATGCCATCATGCGACAGCAATGCCCCTCTGCCATGTACATTGGTCAAACTGGACAGTCTCTACGTAAAAGAATAAATGGACACAAATCAGATGTCAAGAATTATAACATTCATAAACCAGTCAGAGAACACTTCAATCTCTCTGGTCACGCGATTACAGAGATGAAAGTTGCAATATTACAACAAAAAAACTTCAAAACCAGACTCCAGCGAGAGACTGTTGAATTGGAATTCATTTGCAAATTGGATACAATTAACTTAGGCTTGAATAGAGATTGGGAGTAGCTAAGTCATTATGCAAGGTAACCTATTTCCCCTTGTTTTTTCCTACACCCGCCCCCCCCCCAGACGTTTTTGTTAAACCCTGGATTTGTGCTGGAAATGGCCCACCTTGATTATCATACACATTGTAAGGAGAGTGATCACTTTAGATAAGCTATTACCAACAGGAGAGTGGGTTTGTGGGGGCGGGGGGGGACAGAAAACCTGGATTTGTGCTGGAAATGGCCCAACTTGATTATCATACACATTGTAAGGAGAGCGATCACTTTAGATAAGCTATTACCAGCAGGAGAGTAGGGTGGAGGGAGAGAAAACCTTTTGTAGTGGTAAACACCCATTTTTTCATGCTTTGTGTGTATAAAAAGATCTTCTATACTTTCCACAGTATGGATCCGATGAAGTGAGCTGTAGCTCACGAAAGCGTATGCTCAAATAAATTGGTTAGTCTCTAGGGTGCCACAAGTCCTCCTTTTCCATTTCCCAGCTGGGTTCCTTACCCCTCTGGTGCAGCAGCAGTTGGTAGAGCCGCTAAACCGCCTCCTTGGCCTGCCGGGTGATGTCCTTGGCTGGGTCACCGATGAACAGAGCCAGCTGTGCCACATAGTGACCCATCCTGGGGAATTTGACTGAGTTCTAATCGAAAGGAGAGGGAGCGGGAACTTCATCAGCATTTTCCTGTCAGCTCCCAGTCCCCACCTGGGCCAGGACTCTCCTTCCCCTCAGCCCCTCTGCAGGAGATGCTAGAGGATAGGAGCTAGAGCGAGATCCTTAATTGTCTCTGCCCGCAAGGAAGCCTGGAGCACAGGGATGCAGGCAGGGCTCTACATGAGGATTTGCTTCCCCAGCTGCTCCAGGATGACAGGAAGGCATGAATCTGGAGCATGGTCCCCTTAAAAGCGAGAGTCGCCAGGTAAGCAGGACACGAAGAACTTGACTCAAGCCAGGCTCATTCTCTGCTTCGACTCTGCCTCCCCAAGAGGAGCACTCCTAACCCACAGCCCCTGCAGCAGCAGATCCTACAGCCCGTTGCAGCCGGCCCACCTACGCCTGGAGTCAGGAAGCTGGGGTCAGAAGCCACTTATGTCAAAGTCAGGGAAGGTGATGGTGGATCTGAGCAGGACCGTGCTGCTCCTAATGGCCCTGGCACTCTCTCGCGACACCCTGGAAATGATCCAGTAGTTAATGTGCTGTGGGGAAAGGAGGCAGCTCAGGGTCAATGGGCAGGTGCATGCGTTGTGCTAATGAGCCCCTCCCCATCCCCAGGGGGCTGAGACATTGTATGCGGGGTGGAATACCTGATTCATTGATCGCAGAGCTTTAGAAGGGATTGTTGTGCCCAGGACGATGCTTGTAGGTCACAACTTGTCATTGTCTCTCTACATTGGGACAATACTCGGTGTCGGGGCTGGTCCCATCCTCCCTGAACTCCTGATTCCTGAACAGCTCACCAGGAAGGAGACAGACCCCTCACCCCTCCCTTCCTCAAGTCCTTGGTTGGGTGAACGGACTGAGTATGAGCACAATTCCCCCAGGAATCTCGGGCCCGTCAGAGACAAGGGCTCATTCTCTGGAGTCCTCCTATTTCTCGAGGAACAAGCGTGTGACTCTTCTCTGAGGACCATCTTCTGGATCTCCCAGGAGGGGTTCAGATTCTCACTCCCCAAGCCAGCCAGGGGCCCCATGGTTAGTGCTTAACAGAACCAGGCAGAACTCTGGCTTGAAGTCCCAGCTCCTTCCTCTGTCCTTCAAGGAGGAAGGGCATGACACTGCATTGCACTGACTGCCCTGACCAAGGACGGCGCACTGAGGGCCCAGCTAGGAGGACAGACTGGAAAAGGGATCTAAGAGTTAAGGGAGAATTGCCCCCACCCCTCTCATGGGGCTCACCTCCAAGATGTAGTGGAGCCTGTTGGTGTCTGGGGACTCTGCCAGCGGGTTCCCCAGCATGGCATCCAGGAGGTCTGGCAAGACCCTATGCAGATCCTGCAAAGCAAGGGAGAGTCATGGGTCAGAGTTAGGGAAACTGGGGCTACACCTGCCACAGGATGGGAAGAGGGGGTCTCTGGGAAGCACTGGTGAGACCCCCAAACACATATCCTGGCCTCTTTCATTCACATCCCACTGCAGGCAATTCGCAAGGATTCGTGGCAGGATGACAGCTGGCTCTTCAATCTGGGATTTAGCACGATCTACCTGGACTTGGGCGGTGTCCTTCTCTGTGCCCAGAGTGAAGACTGCATGCAGGGCAGCTCGAAGGAGGTGGGTCTCCAGCTCTGGCTCAAGGGCAGGTGTCATGGTGCTGGCAAGAGAGAGGAGCTGGTATTAGACTGTGCAGTGCAGGGGTGGGACTGGCACCAACACGGACGTGAAACTGCAGGGAAAGAGGCAGAGGCAGGCGAGAAGGGAAACTGAGGCACCAAGCCAGGGACTGATAAGGCCAAGGTCTCCCACACAGACAGTGGCAGGGCAGGAATGGCGCCTGTTCCCTGGACCCTGCTGCCCCTCCTGTATCTGATCCTGGGAGTCAGCCTCTCCCCAAACCCATTGCAATGTTACTGGAGGGAAAAAAACAGAGCATCCAGGAGAGAGAGTGAACCTTCCCGCCACCTCTGCCAGAGGAGACACCCTTGGGACGTGACCTGGGAGTGGGAGGGGCAGTGACTCCCAGCCATGGGCCTGAGCAGCACCAGGGTTAGAATCATAGAATATCAGGGTTGGAAGGGACCCCAGAAGGTCATCTAGTCCAACCCCCTGCTCGAAGCAGGACCAAGTCCCAGTTAAATCATCCCAGCCAGGGCTTTGTCAAGCCTGACCTTAAAAACCTCTAAGGAAGGAGATTCTACCACCTCCCTAGGTAACGCATTCCAGTGTTTCACCACCCTCTTAGTGAAAAAGTTTTTCCTAATATCCAATCTAAACCTCCCCCATTGCAACTTGAGACCATTACTCCTCGTTCTGTCATCTGCTACCATTGAGAACAGTCTAGAGCCATCCTCTTTGGAACCCCCTTTCAGGTAGTTGAAAGCAGCTATCAAATCCCCCCTCATTCTTCTCTTCCGCAGACTAAACAATCCCAGCTCCCTCAGCCTCTCCTCATAAGTCATGTGCTCTAGACCCCTAATCATTTTTGTTGCCCTTCGCTGGACTCTCTCCAATTTATCCACATCCTTCTTGTAGTGTGGGGCCCAAAACTGGACACAGTACTCCAGATGAGGCCTCACCAGTGTCGAATAGAGGGGAACGATCACGTCCCTCGATCTGCTCGCTATGCCCCTACTTATACATCCCAAAATGCCATTGGCCTTCTTGGCAACAAGGGCACACTGCTGACTCATATCCAGCTTGTCGTCCACTGTCACCCCTAGGTCCTTTTCCGCAGAACTGCTGCCTAGCCATTCGGTCCCTAGTCTGTAGCGGTGCATTGGATTCTTCCGTCCTAAGTGCAGGACCCTGCACTTATCCTTATTGAACCTCATCAGATTTCTTTTGGCCCAATCCTCCAATTTGTCTAGGTCCTTCTGTATCCTATCCCTGCCCTCCAGCGTATCTACCACTCCTCCCAGTTTAGTATCATCTGCAAATTTGCTGAGAGTGCAATCCACACCATCCTCCAGATCATTTATGAAGATATTGAACAAAACCGGCCCCAGGACCGACCCCTGGGGCACTCCACTTGACACCGGCTGCCAACTAGACATGGAGCCATTGATCACTACCCGTTGAGCCCGACAATCTAGCCAGCTTTCTACCCACCTTATAGTGAATTCATCCATCCCATACTTCCTTAACTTGCTGACAAGAATACTGTGGGAGACCGTGTCAAAAGCTTTGCTAAAGTCAAGAAACAATACATCCACTGCTTTCCCTTCATCCACAGAACCAGTAATCTCATCATAAAAGGCGATTAGATTAGTCAGGCATGACCTTCCCTTGGTGAATCCATGCTGACTGTTCCTGATCACTTTCCTCTCATGTAAGTGCTTCAGGATTGATTCTTTGAGGACCTGCTCCATGATTTTTCCAGGGACTGAGGTGAGGCTGACTGGCCTGTAGTTCCCAGGATCCTCCTTCTTCCCTTTTTTAAAGATTGGCACTACATTAGCCTTTTTCCAGTCATCCGGGACTTCCCCCGTTCGCCACGAGTTTTCAAAGATAATGGCCAAGGGCTCTGCAATCACAGCCGCCAATTCCTTCAGCACTCTCGGATGCAACTCGTCCGGCCCCATGGACTTGTGCACGTCCAGCTTTTCTAAATAGTCCCTAACCACCTCTATCTCCACAGAGGGCTGGCCATCTCTTCCCCATTTTGTGATGCCCAGCGCAGCAGTCTGCGAGCTGACTTTGTTAGTGAAAACAGAGGCAAAAAAAGCATTGAGTACATTAGCTTTTTCCACATCCTCTGTCACTAGGTTGCCTCCCTCATTCAGTAAGGGGCCCACACTTTCCTTGGCTTTCTTCTTGTTGCCAACATACCTGAAGAAACCCTTCTTGTTACTCTTGACATCTCTTGCTAGCTGCAGCTCCAGGTGCGATTTGGCCCTCCTGACATCTTTCCTACATGCCCGAGCAATATTTTTATACTCTTCCCTGGTCATATGTCCAACCTTCCACTTCTTGTAAGCTTCTTTTTTATGTTTAAGATCCGCTAGGATTTCACCGTTAAGCCAAGCTGGTCGCCTGCCATATTTACTATTCTTTCGACTCATCGGGATGGTTTGTCCCTGTAACCTCAACAGGGATTCCTTGAAATACAGCCAGCTCTCCTGGACTCCCTTCCCCTTCATGTTAGTCCCCCAGGGGATCCTGGCCATCTGTTCCCTGAGGGAGTCGAAGTCTGCTTTCCTGAAGTCCAGGGTCCGTATCCTGCTGCTTACCTGTTCTCTCCACAGGTACCATTGCGGAGAGTGGACCAGATGATATGTCTGGGGGGAAAAAGCAAAAGGAGACTCCGCTGGTTGGAAGGCATGAGATGCGATGTCCTGAGGTTGGGAGTTCCACGACCACCACTCCCAAGAGGAGAAGGTGGGTGGTGGTGGTCGGGGACTCTCTCCTCCGGGGGACTGAGTCATCTATCTGCCGCCCTGACCGGGAAAACCGAGAAGTCTGCTGCTTGCCAGGGGCTAAGATTCGCGATGTGACGGAGAGACTGCCGAGACTCATCAAGCCCTCGGATCGCTACCCCTTCCTGCTTCTCCACGTGGGCACCAATGATACTGCCAAGAATGACCTTGAGCGGATCACTGCGGACTACGTGGCTCTGGGAAGAAGGATAAAGGAGTTGGAGGCGCAAGTGGTGTTCTCGTCCATCCTCCCCGTGGAAGGAAAAGGCCTGGGTAGGGACCGTCGAATCGTGGAAGTCAACGAATGGCTACGCAGGTGGTGTCGGAGAGAAGGCTTTGGATTCTTTGACCATGGGATGGTGTTCCATGAAGGAGGAGTGCTGGGCAGAGACAGGCTCCATCTTACGAAGAGAGGGAAGAGCATCTTTGCCAGCAGGCTGGCTAACCTAGTGAGGAGGGCTTTAAACTAGGTTCACCGGGGGAAGGAGACCAAAGCCCTGAGGTAAGTGGGAAAGCGGGATACCGGGAGGAAGCACAGGCAGGAATGTCTGTGAGGGGAGGGCTCCTGCCTCATACTGGGAATGAGGGGCGATCAACAGGTTATCTCAAGTGCTTATATACGAATGCACAAAGCCTTGGAAACAAGCAGGGAGAACTGGAGGTCCTGGTGATGTCAAGGAATTATGACGTGATTGGAATAACAGAGACTTGGTGGGATAACTTACATGACTGGAGTACTGTCATGGATGGTTATAAACTGTTCAGGAAGGACAGGCAGGGCAGAAAAGGTGGGGGAGTAGCACTGTATGTAAGGGAGCAGTATGACTGCTCAGAGCTCCGGTACGAAACTGTGGAAAAACCTGAGTGTCTCTGGATTAAGTTTAGAAGTGTGTGCAACAAGAGTGATGTAGTGGTGGGAGTCTGCTATAGACCACCGGACCAGAGGGATGAGGTGGATGAGGCTTTCTTCCGGCAACTCACGGAAGCTACTAGATCGCATGCCCTGATTCTCATGGGTGACTTTAATTTTCCTGATATCTGCTGGGAGAGCAATACAGCGGTGCATAGACAATCCAGGAAGTTTTTGGAAAGCGTAGGGGACAATTTCCTGGTGCAAGTGCTAGGGGAGCCAACTAGGGGGGGCGCTTTTCTTGACCTGCTGCTCACAAACCGGGTAGAATTAGTGGGGGAAGCAAAAGTGGATGGGAATCTGGGAGGCAGTGACCATGAGTTGGTTGAGTTCAGGCTCCTGACGCAGGGAAGAAAGGTAGGTTAGGGGAACCGGGCAAGAGGGTCTTGGTACCTGAGGTTGCCCACAGCAATCAGGGAGTTGGCCAGGACGGCGCTGGGTGGAGAATCATCAGGAAACTCCTCAATGAGCTCCTGTGAGACGCAAAGGAGCGTGTGAGCTTTGGGCCTCACTGACACTTCCCAATGAGGAGATTACACAGCCAGCACCCCACGCAGCCAGCAGGATCCCCCCACCTGCCTCCCGCTCCTCCAATTCCTGCCCACTATTTCTCCCGTCTCTTCTCCCCAATCCTCAGCCCCAGCAATCCCTGCCCTCAGCTGCCCCTCCAGCACCAGACATCCCCCGACCATAGGCCCGAGGAGACCCCTGCCCCTCCCATGGCTCTGTCCACCCTCTAGCTGCCGGGCGCCCTGTCTCGCTCACCACAATCCTCTCCACCACAGCCGCCTTGCAGCAGTGCGGCTCCAGTGTGTCCTGCCCTCTTTGCTGTGCAGCGAGACACATGGGGTGGAAGGCGTGCAGGAACATGAGCTGCTGGGCCTCATCCTGCACCCACCAGGAGTGGGATTAGGGGAGATAGAGCCAGTTAGCCAGAGACCTCCCTGCCCCAGCCACACCAGCTCCAGGACTTAGGCGTGAATGGGGGATAGTGGGGACCCGCCCATTGTCCAAATCCCCCACGACTCCTACACAAGCAGGGTCAGGAACTGGGACAGTGCCTGTGGGGGAGGAGACCCCGGGTGGTGTGGGACAAACACCCCTGTCTTGGGGGTCCTAGATCATGGAGGAGAAAGGTCCCCATTAGGGGTGGTGGCGCATGAGGGCCAAGACCCTCTGCAGGGGGTTGGGATGCTGGGAAGGAGCAGGACAATCTCGGTTCCAGCACTGCTGGGGAACGTTTGTACCTTCTCTTGGCCCTGGAGCTGCTCTAGGATGTTTTTGAGAGCAGCCTCCTCTGTGAGCACGTCCACCCTTTCCTCCTCCTCATCATCCTCTGAGTCCTTGGCGGTCCCTGCACCAGGGAGAGAAGGGGACAGGGTGACTCCTGCTGCCACTCAGGGGAAGGACAGGGGCATGGTGGAGCAATGTGCCCCCTTCCCACCTCCGGGACCTAGGGCAGATCGGGCCCCATCCTTCCCCCTCTCAGTGATGCCTTCAGCCCCCAACTCCTTCAGGAGCCCATAGCAAAGAGACACCCCCCCACACACACTCTCCTGGACTCCCTGGGAGGTGCCTCTCCACCTGCCCTCCTGCCTCCCTGCCCAATGGAGCACCAAGGACCAAAGTGGCAGCATCTAGTGTCAGTGGGGTTCACGTGGCTCAGGACAGACACCTGGGCTGGGGACCCACCCCCATAGCACTAGTCGAGGGCCTGGGCCCAGGGGGTTCACAGCCCCCTCCTCATCCCTCCCTGAGCCCAGCCTGGTTCCTCACCTGGAACAAAGCAGAAGCGTCCGTCGGCCTCGCTGCTGCCCGAGTCCCACTCACTGCTGCTGTCCCATGGGGCGAGAGCTGAGCTTGCTGGTGCTGGGACAGGGATCCTCCACCTCCTGCCCTGGGAAGGCTGGAAGGTCCTCAGGGACCGGGCAGGGCGATGCCTCCTGCTGGAAATGAGGGCTGGGCTCCTGGGGCCGCTGCTGCCCCAGTGCCACCCTGCCCGGTTCCGCTCCTGGGCTGGGTCCTGCCTGCCCAGCCGCATCCTGGGGAAGGATACCCTAGCCGGGCCAGGAGGTGGAAGTGCCCAGCCTTCTGGCAGAGGAAACCCGCTCCTGGCGCAGGCGCCGAGGTGGGAGAGGCAGTGGCCAGGCCAAAATGGAGTTGGGCCAGGATGCGGCTGGGCAGGCAGGACCCAGCCCAGGAGCGGAACCGGGCAGGGTGGCACTGGGGCAGCAGCGGCCCCAGGAGCCCAGCCCTCATTTCCAGCAGGAGGCATCGCCCTGCCCGGTCCCTGAGGACCTTCCAGCCTTCCCAGGGCAGGAGGTGGAGGATCCCTGTCCCAGCACCAGCAAGCTCAGCTCTCGCCCCATGGGACAGCAGCAGTGAGTGGGACTCGGGCAGCAGCGAGGCCGACGGACGCTTCTGCTTTGTTCCAGGTGAGGAACCAGGCTGGGCTCAGGGAGGGATGAGGAGGGGGCTGTGAACCCCCTGGGCCCAGGCCCTCGACTAGTGCTATGGGGGTGGGTCCCCAGCCCAGGTGTCTGTCCTGAGCCACGTGAACCCCACTGACACTAGATGCTGCCACTTTGGTCCTTGGTGCTCCATTGGGCAGGGAGGCAGGAGGGCAGGTGGAGAGGCACCTCCCAGGGAGTCCAGGAGAGTGTGTGTGGGGGGGTGTCTCTTTGCTATGGGCTCCTGAAGGAGTTGGGGGCTGAAGGCATCACTGAGAGGGGGAAGGATGGGGCCCGATCTGCCCTAGGTCCCGGAGGTGGGAAGGGGGCACATTGCTCCACCATGCCCCTGTCCTTCCCCTGAGTGGCAGCAGGAGTCACCCTGTCCCCTTCTCTCCCTGGTGCAGGGACCGCCAAGGACTCAGAGGATGATGAGGAGGAGGAAAGGGTGGACGTGCTCACAGAGGAGGCTGCTCTCAAAAACATCCTAGAGCAGCTCCAGGGCCAAGAGAAGGTACAAACGTTCCCCAGCAGTGCTGGAACCGAGATTGTCCTGCTCCTTCCCAGCATCCCAACCCCCTGCAGAGGGTCTTGGCCCTCATGCGCCACCACCCCTAATGGGGACCTTTCTCCTCCATGATCTAGGACCCCCAAGACAGGGGTGTTTGTCCCACACCACCCGGGGTCTCCTCCCCCACAGGCACTGTCCCAGTTCCTGACCCTGCTTGTGTAGGAGTCGTGGGGGATTTGGACAATGGGCGGGTCCCCACTATCCCCCATTCACGCCTAAGTCCTGGAGCTGGTGTGGCTGGGGCAGGGAGGTCCCTGGCTAACTGGCTCTATCTCCCCTAACCCCACTCCTGGTGGGTGCAGGATGAGGCCCAGCAGCTCATGTTCCTGCACACCATCAACCCCGCGTGTCTCGCTGCACAGCAGAGAGGGCAGGACACACTGGAGCCGCACTGCTGCAAGGCGGCTGTGGTGGAGAGGATTGTGGTGAGCGAGACAGAGCGCCTGGCAGCTAGAGGGTGGACAGAGACATGGGAGGGGCAGGGGTCTCCCCGGGCTGATGATCGGGGGATGGCTGGTGCTGGAGGGGCAGCTGAGGGCAGGGATTGCTGGGGCTGAAGCTTGGGAAGAAGAGACGGGAGAAATAGTGGGCAGGAATCGGAGGAGCGGGAGGCAGGTGGGGGGATCCTGCTGGCTGCGTGGGGTGCTGGCTGTGTAATCTCCCCATTGGGAAGCGTGAGTGAGGTCCAAAGCTCACACGCTCCTTTGTCTCCTTTGGGTCTCACAGGAGCTCATTGAGGAGCTTCCTGATGATTCTCCACCCAGCGCCGTCCTGGCCAACTCCCTGATTGCTGTGGGCAACCTCAGGTACCAAGACACTCTTGCCCAGTTCCCCTAACCCTGGTGCTGCTCAGGCCCATGGCTGGGAGTCACTGCCCCTCCCACTCCCAGGTCACGTCCCAAGGGTGTCTCCTCTGGCAGAGGTGGCGGGAAGGTTCACTCTCTCTCCTGGATGCTCTGTTTTTTTCCCTCCAGTAACATTGCAATGGGTTTGGGGAGAGGCTGACTCCCAGGATCAGATACAGGAGGGGCAGCAGGGTCCAGGGAACAGGCACCATTCCTGCCCTGCCACTGTCTGTGTGGGAGACCTTGGCCTTATCAGTCCCTGGCTTGGTGCCTCAGTTTCCGTTCTCGCCCACCTCTGCCTCTTTCCCTGCAGTTTCACGTCCATGTTGGTGCCAGTCCCACCCCTGCACTGCACAGTCTAATACCGGCTCCTCTCTCTTGCCAGCACCATGACACCTGCCCTTGAGCCAGAGCTGGAGACCCACCTCCTTCGAGCTGCCCTGCATGCAGTCTTCACTCTGGGCACAGAGAAGGACACCACCCAAGTCCAGGTAGATCGTGCTAAATCCCAGATTGAAGAGCCAGCTGTCATCCTGCCATGAATCCTTGTGAATTGCCTGCAGTGGGATGTGAAGGAGAGAGGCCAGGATATGTGTTTGGGGGTCTCACCAGTGCTTCCCAGAGACCCCCTCTTCCCATCCTGTGGCAGGTGTAGCCCCAGTTTCCCTAACTCTGACCCATGACTCTCCCTTGCTTTGCAGGATCTGCATAGGGTCTTGCCAGACCTCCTGGATGCCATGCTGGGGAACCTGCTGACAAAGTCCCCAGACACCAACAGGCTCCACTACATCTTGGAGGTGAGCCCCATGAGAGGGGTGGGGGCAATTTTCCCTTAACTCTTAGATCCCTTTTCCAGTCTGTCCTCCTAGCTGGGCCCCCAGTGGGCCGTCCTTGGGTCGGGGCAGTCAGTACAATGCAGTGTCAGGCCCTTCCTCCTTGAAGGACAGAGGAAGGAGCTGGGACTTCAAGCCAGAGCTCTGCCCGGTTCTGTTGAGCACTAACCATGGGGTCCCTGGCTGGTTTGGGGAGTGAGAGTCTGAACCGCTCCTGGGAGATCCAGAAGATGGTCCTCAGAGAAGAGTCACACGCTTGTTCCTTGAGAAACAGGAGGACCCAGAGAATCAGCCCTTGTCTCTGACGGGCCCGAGATTCCTGGGGGGATTGTGCTCACACTCAGTCCGTTCACCCAACCAAGGACTTGAGGAAGGGAGGGGTGAGGGGTCTGTCTCCTTCCTGGTGAGCTGTTCAGGAATCAGGAGTTCAGGGAGGATGGGACCAGCCCCGACACCGAGCATTGTCCCAATGTAGAGAGACAATGACAAGTTGTGACCTACAAGCATCGTCCTGGGGGCAACAATCCCCTTTTAAAGCTCTGCGATCAATGAATCAGGTATTCCACCCCGCATACAATGTCTCAGCCCCCTGGGGATGGGGAGGGGCTCATTAGCACAACACATGCACCTGCCCATTGATCCTGAGCTGCCTCCTTTCCCCACAGCACATTAACTACTGGATCGTGTCCAGGGTGTCGCGAGAGAGAGCCTGGGCCATTAGGAGCAGCACGGTCCTGCTCAGATCCACCATCACCCTCCCTGACTTTGACATAAGTGGCTTCTGACCCCAGCTTCCTGACTCCAGGCGTAGGTGGGCTGGCTCCAACGGGCTGTAGGATCTGCTGCTGCGGGGGCTGTGGGTTAGGAGTGCTCCTCTTGGGGAGGCAGAGTCGAAGCAGAGAATGTGCCCAGCTTGAGTCAAGTTCTTCGTGTCCTGGTTACCTGGCGACTCTCACTTTTAAGGGGACCATGCTCCAGATTCATGCCTTCCTGTCATCCTGGAGCAGCTGGGGAAGCAAATCCTCATGTAGAGCCCTGCCTGCATCCCTGTGCTCCAGGCTTCCTTGCGGGCAGAGACAATTAAGGATCTTGCTCTAGCTCCTATCCTCTAGCATCTCCTGCAGAGGGGCTGAGAAGAAGGAGAGTCCTGGCCCAGGTGGGGACTGGGAGCTGACAGGAAAATGCTGATGAAGTCCCCTCTCCCTCTCCCTCCCATTAGAACTCATCCGAATTCCTCAGGATGGGTCACCACGTGGCATAGCTGGCTCTGTTCGTCGGTGACCCAGCCAAGGACATCACCCGGCAGGCCAGGGAGGCGGTTTACCGGCTCTACCAGCTGCTGCTGCACCAGAGGGGTAAGGAACCCAGCTGGGAAATGGCACCCGAGAGGAGTGAGACTGGGACCCCAGCCAATTTCTCTCAGACTGACCCCGGCTGGAGGATGAGTCTCTCTCTCTCTCTTTCTGTCTTCTACACCACCCCCTGCAATTGTGTCGGGCCAGGCACACCGCGAGGACTCTGCCCACTGCCTCGGGCGCCAAGATGTGGAGGTGCCAAAAAACGGTGACCCCTGTTTTTTTTACGTTTTAACTTGTCTTATGTTCGACGAGCAGGGGCGCTGGCTGGCCGCCCCGCCGCGCACGGAGCTGGGGGACGGAACGGCGGGGCGGGGCCCGGGCCGGGCCCAGCTGTCACCGCGGCGGGCGGGGCAGCACCGCAGGCAGTAGCTGATGCACCATGGCGCCAGCTATGGCACCGGGCCCACACCCCGAAGGGGCCCCGGCGGCCACTCTTCTCCCTCCCCCGCTCTCCCCTGAGGGGACAGAAGCTTGGTGCTGCGGCTCCTGGGGCTCTGTCCTGCTTCAACAGGGCAGGCTGTGCCGGCCGCCAAGCTCCCCACTCCTCCGCCTCTTCCCCCAGCGGGCGGTTCCCGCCTCCCCCTCTCCCTCCCTGCCACTGACCAACTGCTGCCAGGGAGAGGAGAGGGAGAGGGAGGAAGCAGAGAAGAGGCAGGAGCGGGGCCTTGGCGAAAGGGGTGGAATCGGGGCATATCCCTTCCAGCCCCCTGACATGAGCTGCTCGGGGCAGGGGTTGGGAGCATCCGCACGACCCCAGCCCACCCCCCCAGCCCTCTGCCCTGACCCCTGCACCCCCCTCACACACACCCAGCCCCCTGCCCTGACTCCTGCACCCCCCACACCTCCTAGCCCTGACTCCTGCACCCCCCCACACACCATGACCCCAGCCCTGACTCCTGCACCCCCTCACATGCCCCCAGCCCTCTGCCCTGACTCCTGCACCCCCCTCACACACACCCAGCCCCCTGCCCTGACTCCTGCACCCCCCACACCTCCTAGCCCTGACTCCTGCACCCCCCCACACACCATGACCCCAGCCCTGATTTCTGCACCCCCTCACATGCCCCCAGCCCTCTGCCCTGACTCCTGCACCCCCACACACACCGCCATGACCCCAGCCCTGACTCCTGCACCCCCCTCACACACCCAGCCCTGACTCCTGCACCCCCTCACACACCATGACCCCAGCCCTGACTCCTGCACCCCCTCACATGCCCCCAGCCCTCTGCCCTGACTCCTGCACCCCCCTCACACACACCCAGCCCCCTGCCCTGACTCCTGCACCCCCTCACACACCATGACCCCAGCCCTGACTCCTGCACTCCCCTCACACACACCCAGCCTGCTGCCCTGACTCCTGCACCCCCCAACACCTCCACATGACCCCATTCCTGAATCCTGCACCCTCTCACACACCCCCAGCCCTCTGCCCTGACTCCTGCACCCTCTCACACACCCCCAGCCCTCTGCCCTGACTCCTGCACCCCCACACACACCGCCTTGATCCCAGCCCTGACTCCTGCACCCCCTCACATGCCCCCAGCCCTCTGCCCTGACTCCTGCACCCCCCTCACACACACCCAGCCCCCTGCCCTGACTCCTGCACCCCCCACACCTCCTAGCCCTGACTCCTGCACCCCCCCACACACCATGACCCCAGCCCTGACTCCTGCACCCCCTCACACCCCCCCAGAACCCTGCCCTGACTCCTGCACCCCCACATATACCCAGCCCCTCCACCTCATGCCCTGACTCCTGCACATCCCCACCCCCACCCTGAGCACTAAACGGGAGCTCCTGCACCCCCCCATACACATACTCACCTGCACCCCTCGCACCAAATGGGAGCTCCCCCAGATAAGCGCTCCACACCTAACCCCCCTGCCCCAACCCTGAGCCCCCTCCCTCATTCTAGCTCCTGGCCAGACCCTGCACCCACAACCCCCAGCCTGCTTCTGCACCCTAACTCCCTCCCAGACCCTGCACCCCCACCCTCAGCTCGGTGCAGAGAGAGACGAAGGGAATGGGTTAGAACCAGGGAGAAGGTAGGTACCTGCTCCATGTGGGCAGGGGTGAGGGGGGATCCTGTTTACCCCCTCCCCAGCCCTGCTGCGCTTGCAGTTTACTCCCGGCCGCTCCCTTGCTCCAAGGACCAGCCCTAGCTCCTGCCCTGCTGTACTTTTGCCCCCAGCCCCTGCCTTGCTCCAGTCAGCAGGGACTAATCCTCCCCCCATGACCCACTGTGTTCATCTTGCCCCGGCTCCTGCCTTGCTCCAGGTGAGGACCAATCCTTCCCCCCGACCATGCCCAGCTGTCAGGGTGGATAAAAATCAATGACTCAAAAAAAAAAAATCAAAAAATTGAATTTAAATCGGATTTTTGAGGGAAAAAAACTATTTAAAGATTAATTAATTAAGATACATTATATCACGGAATAGGGATTATAAATTCTAATTCTATAGTATGAGACAACATATTCATGTAATGTTTAAGAAAAGTTTTGTAAATGAGTTCCAATAGTTCATGGATTAGGGACCCAATCTTATGGGGTTCCAGGGGCTTCTGTATAGATTATTTAGGTTAATTTTTCTATCTACCCAATGGGATTCAGTGCTCAGTCTAGAATGCCCCCATCAAGATGCTTAATTTTGCAGTTCTCAAACTGTGGATTTGTGTCTCCAGAAGTAACATGCTTGTTAACAGCAAAAATGTTTTTAAATAAATACTGTATAGAGGTGAGAAATAACAGACCTCAACCCTATTGTCCCTCTGCAAATTTGTGTACACAGGGTCAACCCCTTACCTCTCTTCAAAAGAGAAAAGTTTCAAAAAGTTCAATGAATAGAAGATTGTTGGGGGCCGAATAGATCTGGACAAGGAGAAGAAGCCTGGAGATAAATGTGAGAAGTGAGGGACATATGCTTTTTTGTTAAAATATAATGTTTGCTGTTGAAGAAAAAAATCCAGAATACTTAACGTTGTTGTTTTAGTTAAGTAAAACAATTTAAATGTCTGTCAGGTGGTGTTCTCCTCCTAATACAGCCTGGCAAGAAAATCCTCCAAATATTAATGATTAACCTCTTGAATTGGAGATAGTTCACCTCCCAATGACTTCATAAATATCTGCTTCAATTATCTTTGATAAAGGAAATAACCAAACAATCATTCATTTTCTGATATAGCTGTAAAACTCATCCGAAAAGTTTTCAAAATAAATCATGGTTTAAAAATGTATAGCGTGTACCTTGTAAAAATGAAACCTATGTCTATCTCTGAGTTGTGAAGAATATGTATTAAGGTTATAACAACCAACAAGAATGCACTTTTATGTAGAAACCCATGATTAAATCAAGACTTCCTAACTAGTGATTTAAGTAATGATTTAAATCAAATCCACCCTGCCCACTGTGCTCTTACCCCTGGCCTCTTCATTCCCCAGGGGGGCCCACAAATATGTTTGGCGCCAGGCCCACAAAAAGTTAATCTGGCCCTGTGGGGAGCCAGGTCAGCCCCCACTGGGGCAGGGAGCACAGGGCCTGGCCTGCTCTGGGGCAGAGCACAGCCCCTGCGGGCCCACAAGGTGTGCCAGGCTTGTCCCCCTAAGGCGGGACCCTTCGCTGAGCAGGGCCTCAACGAGACCAGATGGGAGCTGCAGGCGGGCGCTAGCGGGATGGAGCGGGACTCCTTGCCCAAAGCCTGAGGGTACCTGGGTACCTGCCGCTGCCTCCCCATGTGCCCCCCGCAGCCTTCCCGCTGGTGCCCCAGCTCCCCGTAGCGAGCAGCCTTAGAGACCCCTGCCTGCCCCCCTCATTCTACATTTGGCCCAGGACATTTTTAAATTTCTTGGGGCAGTTTACCCATCTCAGGATTTCTATGGGAAGTGCTCACCTGGAGCCACAGCTGGTCAATGCAGAGACAAGCGGGCACCATGAGGCATTATAGTTACCAACCATGGAAACCTCCCCCTCTGGGTACCCAGATTTTGTGTGTGTGTGTGTGAGAGAGAGAGAGAGACGTCATTTTCCCCATTGGACGCGCCGTCACCCCGTTCAGACAGGCTGTTTATCGTGCTAAGTTGACTAGTTTTCAGAGGTTGTCAACTGAGGCTAACTATTTTTGTGGAGTTGTTTCAGATCTCAGACTCTGGCAAGTGCTGCTGTATCATTTCGCGAATACTTCGTGTCAATTGTGTGGGTATGTTCAGTATTTGAGTGTATATGTTTATGTGCGACTATGCGTGTGTAGGTTTTTGACATTTGTCATATTGATGTTGTCATTGCCACTTTGTACCGTAGTGAAGCAGTACAAGGGGAGGGGAAAGAAGGGGGGGAATGGGGGGGTCAAGGTGGAAGTTTCGCCTAGGGCACAAAACATCCTTGCACTGGCCCTGCGTAACGCTGCCAAAGAAGGAAATAGGATTGGTTTGGAATGATTTGTTCTTGACAAATCCATGCTCTCTAGTCCTAAAAACCAAATTATACTGTAGGTACTGACAAACTGATTGTTTAAGAATATATTCCAATATCTTTCCAGCTATGGAAGTGAGGCTAGCTAGTCTGTAAGTCTCAGGGTTCTCTTTGTTCCCCTTTTAAAGATAGGTCCTGTCTTGGGAATGGATGGGAAGATGTTCTCTTTCAGGGATCTCAGACGAGAACTGGGGCACAGCACCTGGTTTGTTAAGGCCACAAAAATGGAGGCAGGAACCTCTTCTCTCCTGCTGGTAAAGAACCCCAGGTACCTAAAAGACAGGGACTCACATCCCTGAATGGGCTTTAAAAAAGGCAGTGGTTACAAAATTTGGCCCCGACCATTTCTTGTTTCCGCAGACTAGACGTTTTAGCAAACTTTAAAATTCCTTGGTGCTAAACACCGTGAAATTCCCCTGTCTCCTTCACAGAGGGCTTTAGCGCCCCTTCTCTCACTCAGGCTCACGACTGCCCAGAGTTCGAGAATTGTCCCTGTTCCCATTGGACAGATGGGGAGGAGCCTGAGGTACAGAGAAGGGAAGTGACCTACCCAAGGGCCTACACAGCAAGGTGGTGGCAGAGCCAGAAAGAGAAGCCACCAGTCCTGACTCCCGTTCTAACAGACCACAAACCCCCCCGGGGCAGGGATAGAGCCCAGGAATTGAGATGGTGGGGAAATTTCATTGAAACCCCCGTTTCTGTCAGAAAATCCCATTCAGACTACACCAGTTTGTTTCTTGAAATCATAACAAGTGGGATGAAAGTTCTTTGCACAAATATTTTGTTGCAAAACAAAAGCATCTCCTGTTTGTCACAGTGTGTTAAATTGTCTCGTCGCATGCAAAGAGGAAACACTTTAGATCTCGAAAATTAGATAAGCTGCTTCAGTCTGAGCTAAGTAGTTGCTGCTCTTAACAATTTCAAAATAAAAAAATACCAATAAAAAAGAATATTTCAGCTATTCTATGATGTCATAATCTGATCTGAGTACTCGTGATAGGACACCTCCTATTATGCACTATTCCTAGTGACACTCTCCAATGGATCCCCATCCTCCACCCACCGAGAGGTAGGTAGGAGCGGATCATTATTATCCCTACTTGAAAGAGGGAGAAGCTAAGGCTGAGAAAGGAGAATTGACTTGTCTTAGGTCACACAGCCAGTCAGCGGCAGAGTTGGGAATAGGACCCAAGAGCCCTGATTTTCAAACTTACCATCGGATCTTGAATTTCATACATTGAATGACCTGAATAAAGTGTTCTCAAATGAGCTCCAGACCAGAAACACTAGACAGGAATTATTCAGGAAGTATTTTAGGAGAACTGGAATGTTAGAGAGAATCATGAACTGCTCAGAGACAATTAATGCAGAAAAGCAGCAAAATTCATCAAACATATGACTGGTTATGACTTATTTACTTGGTCTCAAAGGAGAACAACAAGGACCTGAGTCTCCTCCCTGTAAATAACCCCCTGCTCAGGCAATCAGGGTAGAGACTGAGGACGGGAGGCTGAGGATTCTCACCAGAGAGCCCAAAGGATGGCCTGGTGGGTATCACTGCCCGAGCGCAATTTCAGCCCCACATTTTTGAGGGGACCTCTCACAGTGGGAGCTGTAGAGCTCTCCCCAGTGACACAGACACTCACTCACTCACTCACTCACACACACACACACACACACCCCTCCTGGTGTTGGGAGGGGAACAGGAAAAAGGACAAAAGAAGCAAGAGAAGAAGAGAAAGGAGGGAGGGATGGAGGAAAAGGTGAAACAAAAAGGACAAACCCTAATGTCCCCAGTGATTCTAAGGGACAACATTCTAGGTGCGGAATAAAATTCTGCCTCCTTAAGCTCATGTTTTCCACACCTAGAATTCAGCTGTCACCAGATGGATCAGACTGAACAAGTTTCAAACCTCGAGGAGGCTCTTACCTTCTTAACAGGGGACGACTGTTTTCTACTCAAATCAGTAAAAGGAAAGGAGAAAACTTGAAAGAGGTTCCTCCTCGCGCTCACGTACGTGAACCCTAATACTCTCTCAGAGAGAGACCTCGAGAAAAAGACTTGCTGAAGCAAAGCCACAGGGGTCTGCGAGGTTTCCCTGGCCCCTCGCCCCTGTCCTGCCTGGCTGATGTCAGCATCTCTCTGTGAGGTCACCACCTCCCCATCACCTTGGACCAATAGTCTGAGGTCCTGCAAAAGGCCTTTGTGATGTCACTGCCACACCCCTCCCTTGCTGTGCTAACGTCCTGCCGCTGGCCAGGCACTTTGGAGGTTTCAGCTACTCCCTGTGGATCACCCCACTCAAGGAGTGTTCATTCTCGGAAGCAAGCCGGCTAGACCGTAAAACATCACACGCTGCTCCCAATGCTCCACTCAGTTTTTCAGAAATTGGTAGACTTTGTGGCCAGAAGAGACCATTAGAGCATCTAATCTGACCCACTGCGTATCACTGGCCTCCTGTATGACACAACAGCTACTTTTGGGGCAAACACATTCCAGAAAGGATCTAGTCTTCATTAAATGACATCAAGAGATGGAGAATCCACCACTTTCCTTGGTAGCTTGTTCCTGTGGTGAATCATCCTCGCTGTTGAATATTTGTGCCTTATTTGGCATATGAATTTGTCTCTTTTCACCTTCCAGCCATTGGGTCTTGTTATGCCTTTCTCTGCTAGATTAAAGAGCCCTTTCATACCCAATAGCTTCTCTCCATTAAGGCACTTCAATGAAGTCCCCTTTCAATCTCCTTTTGATAAGCTGACCAGGTCGAGCTCTTTCAGTCGCTCCCGAGAAGGCGTTTTTCTCCAGCCCGCAGAACATTTGGTGGCTCTTTGCTGCCCCAGCTCCAATTTCACAACATCTTTTTGAAATGAGGACACAAAGCTGGAGGCCGTATTCCAATGTCAGTCCACTGATGCCGTGTCACCTCCTGTGATGTTATTGACATAATCTGTAACTCTATAGATCACTGTTGCGACCACTGTTATACATTTGCAGGCAATATTGTATAAAGGTTGTCGTGTAAGGGGTCTAGGGAGCGATTATGATGGGCTGATTTTCATTATGCTATCTGTGTATATGTATCATTTTTGTAGTTGAAGTTATGACTATTGGCTCTATACTGTCTGTATTTCAAACTTGTGCTCTGCTTCCGGGGAACACCCCAGACAATTTGGTGTCAGCTCTGCCTAGCCTGCTTGATGGCCCATTAAGGACCATCAGCTATACAATCGACCCATTGAGAGAAGGCAGATACACCTTGTGACTCAGCAAGGTATGCAGGGATCTGCCTCTGGACAGAACTCTAAGATTTTTCTATGCCACGTGCTGGATAGAGTGTCCTTGGGACAAAGAAAGCAAAGACCACATGGCAAGAGACTAGAAAAGGCTGCTGCCTCGCCTCCATCTTGTCTTCAATCCTGCTTCATACCTCCGGAGGGACTTTGCTAGAAACTGAAGCTCTATACAAAGGACTGAATGACCCATCCCAGCTGTGGATGTTCTCCAGAGACTTGATTTGAACCTGCAGTTTATTCTATCACTGCTACAAGCCTGAACCAAGAACTTTGCCATTACTGTATGTAATTGATTTCATTTAACCAATTCTAGCTCTCATCTATATCTTTTTCCCTTCATGACTAAACCTTTAGATTTTAGATTCTAAAGGATTGGCAACAGCGTGATTTGTGGGTAAGATCTGATTTGTATTGTGACAAAGCTCTGTCCTTGCCTCCGTGGGTCCCGCGTTTCCTGGCGGATTTCGCTAGCCTCAGAGGCCCACTGTGACCCTCCACATAACCCTTCTTTCTCTAGAGACAAGGGTCACTGTCTACTGAGCCATTTTCATCATAAGCCAGCAAGGGAGGTGAGGAGAAGTTATCCTTCCTTGCACAGTCTCTGTTGTCTCCCAGTCTCAGTGATTAATCAGGGGGAAAAGGTGGGGGGGGGAGCCCGGGCCCACCCTCTACTCCAGGCTCCAGCCCAGGGACCCTAATAGTATCAGCTATGGTAGCTGACCTTTTAGAAACATGACGTGTACAATTCCCTGGGCTACTTCCCCCACAGCAGCCCTCACTTCCTCAAGCTCCACTTCACCCTCACCTCAGGGCCTCCTTCCTTGTGGCTGATATGGTGTGTACTACTCAGTCTCTCCAACAGCGCAACTTCCTCCCACAGCTTCTGACATGCACACCCACCTGACTAACTGGGAGGCTTTTAACTAGTTTCAGCCAGCCCCTGATTGGCTTCAGGTGTCCCAATCAACCTAGCATTCTCCCTGCCTTCTGGAAAGTTCTTAATTGGCCCCCGGTGTCTTAATTGCCCTGGAGCAGCTGCCATTTCACTTAACCTGGTACCAGGGATTTGTTTAGCCTGGAGCTAATATATCTATCTCCCACTACTTTTCTATAGCCATCTGGCCTTGCCCCGTCACAGTATATTGACCTGGGTCTGGGGCTTGGTCCTTTGAGAGAACCCTTTTTCTTTTATTGGGGTATTGGTTTTCATAACCATTCATCCCCAAAACGAGTGGCACTGGCAGTGATACTGGGAAACTGCAGTGCCTAAGGGAAATTGCTTGTGTGACTTGTGGTGGGCTAGTGGGGTAAAACTGAAGTCTTCTCTGTTTGGCCGGTTTGGTTTGCCTTAGAGGTAGAAAAACCCCAGCCTTGGGCTGTGACTGCCCTGCTCCAAGCAATTTGTCCTGAATTGAGACTCTCAGTAGTGTCCCGCCAGAGGCCGCATCATTACAGGGGTTGTCCGGGATTACAACTGGGAAGTCTCTGAAGGTCAGGATGCGCTTCCTCGGCTAGGGGAAGTATGTAACCCACACCTTCCTTCTGGGTGCGGTGGTGTGTCCCAGTTAGTGGCACCAAGACCACTTAGAGGGAGAGATAAAACGAGTCTTCTCTACAGCCTTCGCTAACAGCCAGGGGGCTTTTAGTTCATGCTGTAGAGGCCCATGCACTAAGCTCCAGAGGTCCCCGGTTCGATCCCGCCCACCGACGACCGGGATCTGTCAGCGTAACAGAGGCAACTGTCACCCCAAAAAGGAGAGAGCTGCCATGCCACGCCTGGCCGTGAAGAGGTGCCAAGCAGTGAGTTGACACCCTTCAGAGCTTCCTGTGATAAACTGCGAACTTGGACAATAGCAGGGTGTTAGGAAGTGTCACCCCCTTGTGTTGCCCTCAGAGTGGCCTAGGTCAGAGCCCAGTGGGAGGCCCTAGGCTCCCCCACCATCTGCCGCGCCCTTCCCCCCTGAAGGGCCGAAACCCTGACCACTAGGCAACATCCCTATGAGCGAAGGCCATGATGAGGCATCCATCTTTGAAAGTTCGCAGAGGATGCGGGAGCAGAAAGGGGAGAGAGGATGAGGGTGGCTCTTGGGAAGAGGGAGGGAGGGAGGGAGCCCTATGGGAATCTCTTGTTTACTGCCATCAACACAATGATCAGACCATTGGTGCCTAGAATCTTCCCTGACGTTTTGTAATTGATTGGATCTAGATTTTAAAATGGTTACCACATTTGCAGACGGAGAAACGTCAGCGAGTTGAGTGGAAGGCCATTGCAAGCTCAGCTAATTATACAATGTGGCTTATGCCCAATCTAACAAGCTCCTTAAAGAATAGCTCCCAATTTTAATTCACATTGTTCTGTTTAATTTTTTTCTCCACTTTCACTAATCATTTTGGTCAGCTTTGGAAAGTTAGCCCTTTCAGTGCACCCAATATAAATATTGCTGGTTGGGACGGCCCTCTATTGGTCATAAGAACAGCCATACTGGATCAGACCAATGGTCCAGCCAGCCCAGAATCCTATCCTCCCACAGTGGCCAATGCCAGGTGCCCCAGAGGGAATCGTCAGAACAGGTAAAAATCAAGCGATCCATCCCCTGTCGCCCATTACCAGCTTCCGGCAAACAGAGGCTAGGGACACTTTAAGAGCATGGTTTTTTATCCCTGCCCATCCTGGCTAATAGCCAATGATGGACCTATTCTCCATGAACTTATCTAGTTCTTTGTTGAACTCTGTTATAGTCTTGGCCCTCACAACATCCTCTGGCAAAGAGTTTCCCCAGGTTGACTGTGCGTTGTGTGAAGAAATACTTCCTTTTGTTTGTTTTAAGACTGCTGCCTATTCATTTCATTTGGTGACCCCTAGTTCCTGTGTTATGAGAAGGAGTAAATAACACTTACTGATTTACTTTCTCCATACCCATCATCATTTTATAGACCTCTATCCTATCCCCCTTAGTCATTTCTTTTCCAAGCTGAAAACTCCCCCCAGTCTTATTAATTTCACCTCATACGGCAGCTGTTCTATACCCCTAATCATTTTGGTTGCCCTTTTCTGTACCTTGTCCAATTCCAATATATCTTTTTGAGATGTGGGGACCAGCTCCAGTATTCAAGATGTGGGCATGCCATGGATTTATAGAAAGGCAATATTACATTTCTGTCTTGCTATCTATCCCTTTCCTAATCACTTCCCAACATTTTGTTTGCTTTTTTGACTGCCGATGCACATTGAGTGGACGTTTTCAGACAACTATCCACAATGACACCAAGATCCCTTTCTTAAGGTGTAAGAGCTCACTTAGACCCCATCATTTTAGATGTAGAGTTGGGATCATGTTTTTCAATGTGCATTACTTTGCATTTATCAACAATGAATTTCATCTGCCTTTTTGTTGCCCAGTCACTCCGTTTGGTGAGATCCCTTTACACTCTCACTTTGCACTCTCTTTTGGACTTAACTAACTTGAGTTGGTTTGTATCATCTGCAGATGTTGCCACCTCACTGTTTACCCCTTTTTCCAGATCACTTAGGAGTATGTTGAACAGAACTTGTCCCCGCAGTACAGACCCCAGGGGGACACCGCTATTTACCTCTCTCCATTCTGAAAACTGAGCACTTAGTCAGACCCTTTCTTTCTTGCCTTTGAACCAGTTCCCTATCCCAGAGAGGACCTTCCCTCTTATCCCATTTTGCTTCAGAGCCTTTGGGGAGGGAGCTTGTCAAAGGTTTTCTGAAAATCTAAGTACACGATATCCACGGGATGACCTTTCTCCACATGCTTGTTGACTCCCGCAAAGAATTCTAGTAGATTCGTGAGGCATGATTTCCCTTTACAAAAACCATGTTCACTCTTCCACAACAAATTGTGTTTATCTTTGTGTCTAATAATTGTGCTCTTTACTATAATTTTACCCAATTTGCCTGGTACTGAAATTAGCCTTAGTGGCCTGTAATTGCCGGGAGCGTCTCTGGAGCCCTTTTTCTACATTGGTATCATATTAGCTATCCTCCAGGCAGCTGGTACAGAAGCTGATTTAAAGGACAAGTGTCCTAACCGTACAGCTAAGGGTAGCCTAGAATTCCTCCTTACCTGTAAGCGGTTAAGAAGCTCAAATAACCTATTCGACATTAGTGAGGCCTCATCTGGAGTACTGTGTCCAGTTTTGGGCCCCACACTACAAGAAGGATGTGGATAAATTGGAGAGAGTCCAGCGAAGGGCAACAAAAATGATTAGGGGTCTGGAACACATGACTTATGAGGAGAGGCTGAGGGAACTGGGATTGTTTAGTCTGCAGAAGAGAAGAATGAGCGGGGATTTGATAGCTGCTTTCAACTACCTGAGAGGTGGTTCCAGAGAGGATGGTTCTAGACTATTCTCAGTGGTAGAAGAGGACAGGACAAGCAGTAATGGTCTCAAGTTGCAGTGGGGGAGGTTTAGGTTGGATATTAGGAAAAACTTTTTCACTAGGAGGGTGGTGAAACACTGGAATGCGTTACCTAGGGAGGTGGTAGAATCTCCTTCCTTGGAAGTTTTTAAGGTCAGGCTTGACAAAGCCTTGGCTGGGATGATTTGATTGGGGATTGGTCCTGCTTTGAGCAGGGGGTTGGACTAGATGACCTCCTTAGGTCCCTTCCAACCCTGATATTCTATGATTCTATGATAACCTGGTTGGCACCTGACCAAAAGGACCAATGGGAAAGAAGATACTTTCATATCGTGGGGGGGTGGGAGAGGGAAGCTTTGTTTGAGTGTTTTCTTGGGAAGCAGAGAAGCATGAAGTCAGAAAACTCCTTCTCCTATAAACCATCCTAAAATGAGTCTCAATATTGCAAAAAGAGTAAGTAAATAAGGCAAGGCGTGTTAGATTATCTTTTGTTTTAGCTTGTGAATTTTCCCTTTGCTAGAAGGAGGTTTATTCCTGGATTTTGTAACTTTGAAACAAAGCCTAGAGGGAGTTCTGCTGTGTTTCTGAATCTTTTGTTACCCTGTAAAGTTATCTTCCATCCTGATTTTGCACAGGTGATTCTTTTACCTTTTTTTTTTTTAAATAAAATTTTTCTTTTAAGAACCTAATTGATTTTTAGTGTTCTAAGACCCAGGGGGGTTGATCTGTGCTGACTTTGTAACCAATTGGTTAGGATATTATTCTCAAGCCTCCCCAGGAAAGGGGGTGTAAGGGCTTGGGGGGATATTTTGGGGCAATAGGAACTCCAAGTAGTCCTTTCCCTGATTCTTTGTCTAAATCACTTGGTGGTGGCAGCTTACTGTCCAAGGACAAAGGATTTGTGCCTTGGGGAAGTTTTTAACCTAAGCTGGTAGAAATAAGCTTAGGGGGGCTTTCATGCGGGTTGCCACATCTGTATCCTAGAGTTCAGAGTGGGGAGGGAACCCTGACAACAGGTTACATACCACAGTTATTTATTAGTACTGCAATTTCACATTTGAGTTTCTTCAGATCTCTTGGGTGAATACCATCTGATTCTGGTGACTTATTGCTGTTTAATTTAACGATTTGTTTCAAAACCTTCTTACTGGTCCTTACTGAATAGTCAAGTCATGATCACTGGCCCCAGAACAACCATGGACATCCAGTCCAGTGATCAGTTCCTCTTTATCCTCCACAAGCAGGCCCACAAGAGTCACCCTTAGTTGGGTACAAAACTTTGTATTAGAAAAGTATCTATAATTTTTCAAAATCTCCAAGGATGATTTACTCCTGGCTACTTGAGACCTCCACCGTCTGTCTCCCAGTAGGAAGTCCCCCGTGCTAACCTAATTTCTTCCCACAAGTCACAGACAGTTGCAAAAGGAGAAACATTTCCTGCTCTCTGGTTTGGATTCAGTGAACTGTGCCAGCCCCGCAACGGTTCATCTGCTGGGCTGTGTTAGTTAGCAGATTGATCCCTATCCATTCAAGGTCCTGGGGTTCTCAAGAACCAAGAACGGAAAACAGGTAATGATGTGTCTAATGCAGGGGTTCTCAAACTTCACTGCACTCCCACCCCCTTCTCACAACACTTACTACACGACCCCAGGAGGGGGAACAGAAGCCTGAGCCCTCCAGAGCCCCACTGCTCCGGGTCTGGGGGAAAGCCAAAGCCTGAGTCCCCCCCACCCTGCGCGGGGAGGCCAAAATCGAAGCCCAAGGACTTCAGCCCCAGACAAGGGGCCTGCAACCTGAGCCTGACTGCCCAGGGCTGAGGCCCTCAGGCTTTGGCTTCGGCCTCAGGCAATGGGGCCTGGGCTTCAGCTTTGGCCCTAGGCCCCAGCAAGTCTAAGCCAGCCCTGGTGACCCCATTAAAATGGGGTTGCAACCCACTTTGGGGTCCTGACCCACAGTTGGAGAACAGCTGGTCTAATGGAAAGTGCCACCCTGCCCACCACTTTTTTTACCCTCTCTCCCCTACCTCAATGGGTTGTAACCAGCGACACGAACATTCCAGTCAGAGGCGTCGTCCCACCGGGTTTCCCATTTCCCCTCCCCATGGAGAATTTCCAACTCCTCTTCCTTACTGCCCAAATTCCACTGCCACCACGCAATGTGATCTGTTTGTAGAGATGCATAAAGCCCTGCACTGATTCTCTGAGAGAATTCCCCCTGAGCAGTTGGGGGATGCAAGACCTTATTCCTTACCTCTCGTGACAGGGCTGCGTGAGAGCTTGTAGAAAGCCAGAGGCAGCTTTGTAGAGCGTTAATTCAGAAATTCCCTGTGGAACCTAGGGGCTGCGGCCTACGGCAGGAAGGAGCCAGGTGGTTGTTGGAGTGACTCCAGGAGGAATGCTAGGGGATGGCTCTCTGATCACCTCTTCACTCTGCTTCTTCCCATCCCCACCTTTGGGGTAAGTCCATCACCTCCTCCTTAGTGCGTGTGGGCTGGAAACCAGATATGGCAGTAGAGAGCTTGCCCACTCAGCCCACGCACAGGAGGATCCATTGCACCTCATGTCCTCCGGCTTGTCACAGCCCAGAGAAATGCATGACATCGATCCATGACATGGAGCAGGTCCTCAAGGAATCAATCTTGAAGCACTTACACGAGAGGAAAGTGATCAGGAACAGTCAGCATGGATTCACCAAGGGTAGGTCATGCCTGACTAATCTAATAGCCTTCTATGATGAGATTACTGATTCTGTGGATGAAGGGAAAGCAGTGGATGTATTGTTTCTTGACTTTAGCAAAGCTTTTGACACGGTCTCCCACAGTATTCTTGTCAGCAAGTTAAAGAAGTATGGGCTGGATGAATGCACTATAAGGTGGGTAGAAAGTTGGCTAGATTGTCGGGCTCAACGGGTAGTGATCAATGGCTCCATGTCTAGTTGGCAGCCGGTGTCAAGTGGAGTGCCCCAGGGGTCGGTCCTGGGGCCGGTTTTGTTCAATATCTTCATAAATGATCTGGAGGATGGTGTGGATTGCACTCTCAGCAAATTTGCAGATGATACTAAACTGGGAGGAGTGGTAGATACGCTGGAGGGCAGGGATAGGATACAGAGGGACCTAGACAAATTGGAGGATTGGGCCAAAAGAAACCTGATGCGGTTCAATAAGGATAAGTGCAGGGTCCTGCACTTAGGACGGAAGAACCCAATGCACAGCTACAGACTAGGGACCGAATGGCTAGGCAGCAGTTCTGCGGAAAAGGACCTAGGGGTTACAGTGGACGAGAAGCTGGATATGAGTCAGCAGTGTGCCCTTGTTGCCAAGAAGGCCAATGGCATTTTGGGATGTATAAGTAGGGGCATAGCGAGCAGATCGAGGGACGTGATCGTTCCCCTCTATTCGACATTGGTGAGGCCTCATCTGGAGTACTGTGTCCAGTTTTGGGCCCCACACTACAAGAAGGATGTGGATAAATTGGAGAGAGTCCAGCGAAGGGCAACAAAAATGATTAGGGGTCTGGAACACATGACTTATGAGGAGAGGCTGAGGGAACTGGGATTGTTTAGTCTGCGGAAGAGAAGAATGAGGGGGGATTTGATAGCTGCTTTCAACTACCTGAGAGGTGGTTCCAGAGAGGATGGTTCTAGACTATTCTCAGTGGTAGAAGAGGACAGGACAAGGAGTAATGGTCTCAAGTTGCAGTGGGGGAGGTTTAGGTTGGATATTAGGAAAAACTTTTTCACTAGGAGGGTGGTGAAACACTGGAATGCGTTACCTAGGGAGGTGGTAGAATCTCCTTCCTTGGAAGTTTTTAAGGTCAGGCTTGACAAAGCCTTGGCTGGGATGATTTGATTGGGGATTGGTCCTGCTTTGAGCAGGGAGCTGGACTAGATGACCTCCTGAGGTCCCTTCCAACCCTGATATTCTATGATTCTATGATTCTATGATCCTGGACTCTGTGACTGCATTAGTCACCAACAGGTGAGTGTGGCAGGAGAGAACACATAATATGTCTACAAATAATTTTTTCTGGACTGCTAAGGTGTGGGGAGAGAGGCCAGATTCCACCTGGCTCTTTAGGACTCTGAGGAAGCTCTGGGATCTGGAGAGAGGTCTCTGGATCCTCGAGATGTGCAGGTTTGGAGACATGTGGCTCCTACCTAGTCCAAAGTAACCTGCCGTGCTCCCCCACAAGAGCCATATTAACAGGCAACACTGCCTCTCTATTTCCTTGGCCACATGTACCGTGTCCTTTTTCTGGTGGCTAGTCCAGAAAAGAAAAGGAGGACTTGTGGCACCTTAGAGACTAACAAATGTATTTGAGCATAAGCTTTCGTGAGCTACAGCTCACTTCATCGGATGCATTCAGTGGAAAATACAGTGGGGAGATTTATATACACAGAGAACATGAAACAATGGGTGTTACCGTACACACTGTAAGGAAAGTGATCACTTAAGGTGAGCTATTACCAGGAGGAGAGTGAGTGCCATTGAGCAGCCTGATGGAAATACCTGAGTCCTCTGTCTAGGCACGCAGGCCCAGCAGCTAAAGCCAAGCCCCACTGAGAGCAGTGGGAGATTAGCCTGGAGTGTCAGGAGTGGAGGCTTGGCCCATGGGGACCCCAGGCACTGCAGCTGCTGACACCTCCATGGTGAATCCCCCAAACCATCGCCAAAGGGCTCTTCCGCATTCTGCAAACTGGCCTCACTGGCTGACTGTCTAGGAGAACAGAAATCCTTTGTTAGAGCAGGAGAGTCTCTTCAATGCAGCACTCTTTCCACGGCTCCCAGAGGGTCCCAATGAAACCTCTGCGAGTCTCTAGGAGGCTCTCAAGGAGTTCCCTGCTCAGTCACTTGGCACCCACTAGCAATGGTCTCTCACAGTGGCATTGCAAAGGGGAGCTCAGCAGATGGTCCCTTCTACGGCTTGCTGAGTGGGAGGGAGGATGGTCTTGTCATTTAAGGCCTAGCTGTCAGAGTCAGGGCTCCTGGGTTCTCTGACTTTGGAAGTGGGTGGAGGAGTCTAGTGGTTGGAGCTGGACCGGTATCAGTACCACGCTTCCTTCCTGCCTCTGTCAGTGATGTTGTGTGTGACCTTGCAGCAGGGGTGAAAGTAAGTTGAGTGACTTACCGGTACTTTGGGTCCAGCTCTGTCCCCCGGAAGGGGCGGGGCCTAGGGCAGAAGAAGCGGGGTTGAGGGGGTCAGAGCCAGCCCCAGCCCACCCTGTAAGGTAAGTGCCCCCTCCACCGGGGTAGCAGCAGCAGCCCGGGGCTCTGGGGGCTATTTAAAGGGCCCGGGGCTCCCCTCTTCTCAAGCCAGGGGAGCGGCAGCAGAAACAGGCACCACACGGTCCAGAACAGGGAGCAGCCCTGGTGTTCAGTCAGCTTCCTGTTCCCGCTGCTGTCTTAAGCAGGACCAGGGGGCCAATTAGTTTTTCTGGGACTCCCCAATAGGACCTCAGGAGTGGAGCCTCAAACTGGGGCTGAACTTCATGGGTCCTAGGTAAGCAATTTTCAGCAGGCTTCTGGGTGGAGGGTTGGAGTGTGGCTGCTCCCATGAACCCTGCAGACCCGGGTTGAAGGCCCCTGGGTCGTGACAGTGAGTGATCTCTCCCTGCTCAAACCTCCAGCAGCAGGAAACAGTCTCCAGGATCCTGGACACATCCTCTGAGAATCAAATGAGGATATCATGATAAGAAATAGGTCTCTGTACCAGGGCCAGGATCCAGAGACAGGGAAAGCTCCCAACCAGGTTATGTAGCAGGAGCTCCGTTTGTTGCAAGGGCCCCAAGTGGCAGGACAAGTGAACGGTTCTTACCTCCAGGAGGTGCATGGGATCTTCCATCTGAGCCTCAATGGGACCCATGTTGCTTGGTTTGACAGGATGAGATGACCTGTTCCCACTGCTCCCTGAGCTGGGCTGGCTGAGAGATATATCTGTGTGAGAGACTGGGACAGAGCCTGAAAGACTGATGTGACAATCAGGGTAGGGTTCTCTCAACTCAGGGGGAGAACAGAGGGTCTGAACCCCAGAGAATAAGCATTTGAATCAACTGATTCATTGAAGAATTATTGTGCCATACAGGTACATCATACGGTCCTCTCATGGTTAAACACTGCTCTGCACTGACTGCCCTGACCACGGGTGGCCCAAGGGCCCACTGCACCCCCAACTTAGCAGCTCCAGCTACCAAGAGAGCAAGAACCAGAGGCCTTCCTGCTCCTGGCACAGAGGAGTAGGTTGATGATCTACCTGGCTGTGAGTGTTGGCCTTCCCCATGTCATGTTTTACGAAGCTATGCAATAGCAGAACGGAGACTGTTCTAAAGGAGAGCTACACATGAAGCAGCTCTGGGTTGCACTGATGTACTGTATCGATTTGAAGAACACAGATATTTGCAAACTAAACCTTTAATATGGTGTTTTGGGGCTCTTGTGATAATATCAGCACCCAATCATTATGTCAGGAATCAGTTCTAATTTAACCATATACAATTATTTCCCCTCTGCATTTGAATCCGCTCTCTCTGCTGGATTTACAAGGAAAGCTTGGTACTCTTGGGCATCATAAGTATCAGAAATCTCATGCTAACCCTCCTGAGGACTATGATGTCTCTCTTCTGGTATCTATAGCATCACAAAAAGAAAAGGAGGACTTGTGGCACCTTAGAGACTAACAAATTTATTTAAGCATAAGCTTTCGTGAGCTACAGCTCACTTCATCGGATGCATTCAGTGGAAAATACAGTGGGGAGATTTATGTACATAGAGAACATGAATGGGTGTTAGCATACACACTGTAAAGAGTATCACAGAATTCTGAACATGGGGCATCAATAGCAAAGCTGGAAAAACAGGTATCGTGGCAGCAGGGGAGGGGTTTGAAAGAATTTTTGGAATGTAAATTAAAACAGATTTCTGTGCTCAATCTCCTGTGCCCAGCCCAGTGAGCAGAGACGTTCCAGTCACCTATCTGAGCCTGCCTACAATTCCATTTTCTCTTTACAGTTCACTTTTAACTAGAGATGGGCCCCAAACTAGGACACAGAATCCAGACCGCTCAGAAACATGAGGAAAGTCAGATCTAGGTGCAGATTTCAACTTCACAGCTCAGGTTTCTTTTTATGGTGGCCCATTTCAGAACTCAAATCCCAACACTATTGTGAAGTGACTTGCGTTTGGATCTGAAGATTAGGAGCTTGAATTTGGATCAAAGCTTCACAACTGACCCACTTATGCTATTAACGTTACAAAGTTGAATTGTGTGACTTTCCAGCTCTTAATAATATATTCTTATAATATATTCTAGCATTAAGGCCTAATCCAGCAAGCTCTTAAGCATATGGTCAACTATAAGCATGTGAGTAGTCCCACTGAAATCAATGGAACTGCTCAAGTGCTTGGATTTAAGTTCATTCATGTACTCTGCCGGATGAGGGTCTTAAGAAAAAATGAAATAAAATGTTGTCAGTTTCAGGGGAACTGCACTTGTATTCCCCTCATCTTCCCATTGCCCTGGCCCCCGCTGCCTCCTCACCCACCTCCCCATTGCCTTGGCCCCACTCCCCACCCCCAGGCCCTGGCAATCCCCTCTTACCCCTTCTGTCTTCCCCATGCACATCCCCATCATCCTGGTTCCCTGCTGCTTCCTCCGGTCGCCCCAGCCATCCACTCTGGCCCCGATGCCTCCCCCAGGCTCCCCAGCCATCCCCACATTGCCCCTGGAGTGTCCAGCTTCCCGCGGGCTCCCCGAGCCTTGCTGTCTACCCCCCACCTCCACATTTGCCCGAGCTTCCTTCTGCAGTCAGCCAAGCACACCAACACTGTTCTCACCAGCCTGGATTATCGCAGTGTGAACCCAACACACTCCCAATCCCAGATTTTCCCTCAGAAATGTATGTTCTGTCATGTCCAACCCTCTCCCAGGCAGTCGAGAAATGCTAAATTCGTTATTCCTTTAAAGGGAATAACATACACCAGTTCATTTCCATAAACAAAGTTACTCCGACATGTTACTTAAACACACTGGGTTTAAACACACTTAAACCACAAATCAAATTTATTAATGACAAAGAGATTTTAAGTGAGTACAAGCAATGAGGCATAACAGTCAGAAATGGTTACAAGAATAATAAAAATAAAACGCTGTCTCGTGCCTAATTGAACTATATTAATTAGATTACTGTGAAAACAAACTAGGCCTCCCCTCTGATCCAGTCTGCCTATTCCCTATGATTTAAGTCAGTGGCTCTCAGCCTTTCCGGACTACTGTACCCCTTTCAGCACTCTGATATTTTTTGCGTACGCCAAAGTTTCTCCTTACTTAAAAACTACTTGCTTACAAAATAAGACATAAAAATACCAGTCGCCCAGAACACTAGTACTGACAAAATGCTGACTTCCTCCTTTTTTCCATATAATTATAAAATAAATCAATTGCAATATAAATATTGTACTTATATTTCAGTGTACAGTATATAGAGTGGTATAAACAAGTCATTGTCAGTATGAAAGTTTAGTTTGTACTGACTTTGCGAGTGCTTTTTTTGTATCCTGTTGTAAAACTAGGCCACTCTCTAGATGAGATGGTGTACTGCCTGGTGTACCCCCTCAGCATACCCCCAGGGGTATCTCTACCCCTGGTTGAGAACCACTGACTGAGTGATTTGCCCAAGGTCAGAGAGGGACCAAGTGGCAGAACTAGGAATAGAAACCATGAGTCCTGTAGTCCAGCCCAGCACCATAATTACAAGCCCAGCCTCGCTCCCTCATTCAAGGCTCCAAACGCCCCATTTTAATATATTTGTATCTTGTGATTTTATAGCGTTTTTAATGAGGTTTTATGATGTTATCCCCTCAGAATCACTAAAATGGTGATTATCCAATATGGAGTCGGACACTTAATATGGTGTCTCTTTGCCACAAACAACAAGACTCCATCTTGTTTCAGCTGGGTGGTGGTGGTTTTGCGCCGTTTTGAACTTTGGTGGGAAACGGCAGCTAACAGGCCACAATGAACTGGTTCTGTAACTGACTACCTCAGTCTACCTCAGGTTTTCCTGTCACAGAACCGTTAAAAGGAACTGCGTGACGTCACCACAATGCTGTCCATCACAGAGGCAGCCAAGCACAGTGGCGTTCGCGTGGTCCTCAGATCACGGATCAGCGAATCCTGAGAGACAACTCATCCTCATCCATCCCATCCGCGTACCTGTCGCATCCAGGATTCCTGGCCGTACCCCTGTCATTGGCTCCAAGTCCAGCTACAGCACGATCCAGCGTTCCTCCTTTCGGGCCATCACGAGGTCTGGGGGCAGTAGGTCCTGGGTCCGACGCACTCCAACACCCAGCCTGTCCGGAGAAAGCATCTGACAGCAGCAGGACTTTAGCAGATTTTATCATTTTCGTTTGCTTCAAGCTCCTTGTATTGTGATCCCAGTTTGCTTAGGTTTTATGACAGTTGTGTTTCCTTTTCCCCTTTTCCCCAGTTATTGTAAACCAACCTTCATACACTTACCTTTTGTTAACATAAGAATGGCCATACTGGGTCAGACCAAAGGTCCATCCAGCCCAGTATCCCGTCTACCGACAGTGGCCAATGCCAGGTGCCCCAGAGGGAGTGAACCTAACAGGTGATCAAGTGATCTCTCTCCGGCCATCCATCTCCACCCTCTGAGAAACAGAGGCTAGGGAGACCATTCCTTATCTATCCTGGCTAATAGCCATTAATGGACTTAATTTCCATGAATGTATCCAGTTCTCTTTTAAACCCTGTTATAGTCCTAGCCTTCATAATCTCCTCAGGCAAGGAGTTCCACAGCTTGACTGCGTGCTGTGTGAAAAACTTACTTTTCTTTGTTTTAAACTTGCTTCCCATTAATTTCACTTGGTTGCCCCTAGTTTTTATATTATGGGAAGAAGTAAATAGCTTTTTCTTACTCACTTTCTCTGCACCATTCATAATTTTATATACCTTGAGCATATACCCCCTTAGTCTCAGTCTTAGTTGACCTTCTCTGAACTTTTCTAATGCCAGTATATCTTTGTTGAGATGAGGTGACCACATCTGTACGCAGTATTGAAGATGTGGGCATACCATGGATTTATATAAGGGCAATAAGATATTCTCCGTCTTATTCTCTATCCCTTTTGTAATGATTCCTAACATTCTGTGTGCTTTTTTGACTGTCGCTACACACAACGTGGACGTCTTCAGAGAACTATCCACGATGACTCCAAGATCTTTTTCCTGCTTAGTTGTAACGAAATTAGCCCCCGTCGTATCATATGTATACTTGGGGTTATTTATTCCAGTGTGCGTTACTTTACATTTATCTACATGAAATTCCATTTGCCATTTTGTTGCCCAATCACTTAGTTTTGTGAGATCTTTTTGAAGTTCTTCACAGTCTGATTTAGTCTTAACTATCTTGAGCGGCTTAGTAATCTGTAAACTTTGCCCCCTCACTGTTTACCCCTTTCTCCAGATCATTTATGAATAAGTTGAATAGGATTGGTCCTAGGACTGATCATTGGGGAACACCACTCGTTACCCCTCTCCATTCTGAAAATTTACCATTAATTCCTATCCTTTGTTCCCTGTTTTTTAACCAGTTCTCAATCTATGAAAGGATCTTCACCTCTTATCCCATGGCAACTTAATTTACATAAGAGCCGTTGGTGAGGGACCTTGTCAAAGGCTTTCTGGAAATCTTTTGGAACACCTATCTGTCCTCTTTCCTTGCACTACACTGGAAGGAGGATGAGACCAACATCACCAGCTGCTTCCACAGCGATAGACACTGATACCAGGTACAAGATCCTGCGTCCTGTGAAGGGGGAACATATAGGTTTACAATGGTTTTCATTTTTCCCTGTAACACCTCGGCATGGTCTGGTCTGACCCAGAGAATTCAAAAAGGCTGCAGCCCATGAGCCCAGCTGGCAGGACGCAGCTACGTACCCTTCCCTTGATGGCCACCTCAGTGGATGCTATGGTCAAGACCATGGTCTGGCACTGCTCAGTGAGGTTGGCTAGGTTGGTGTTGAAATCAGGGTTGGGTCCCCCTGCTGCAGTGGACAGAGATGGAGCGTCACAAGGGAGGCACAGCTGGGACCCCACTTGAGAGCAGTCCTGACTCCCAGCCCCCACTGCTTTAACCCACCACGATCCACTACCCTCCCAGAGCCAGGAATAGAAACAAGGTGCCCCCCCTGCTGTAACCCACTATCCAATTGCAGAGGCGGCGATGAGACCCAGGAGTCCTGGGGCTCCTGGTGACCCTCCCTGCCCCAAATTACCTGTTCCAGGGCCCTTCCCCTCTTCAGCCACTGTTAGCTGTTATCTTAGGCCGCCTGAACCACAGAGACTGGGCTGCCCCCTCTTATGCGAAACATCTGCGAGAGATGGGGAGAGACTCAGCCACCTTATGGGAGGTGCTGTGAAACAGAAGAAAGGTCCAGTGGAGAAAGGATGAGAAGGGGAGACTCTACCCCTCAGACCAGCATCCTCTCCTCCAGCAGCCAAGAAGGATGCTGGCCTTGGGTTAACAGAGGTTAGTGGGTGCTGTGGTTAGGGGCAACAGGGTCAGTGCTAGTGGTCAAGGCTGGGCTGGCAGGGCTCTGTAGCCACAGCCTCTGGCTGGGCCCTGTCAAGTCCTGGGAGGCTGGGAAGTGTCTGTAATGCCCCCTCTGGCTGCAGCGGGGCCTGTGGGGCACAGGGAAGCTGGCAGGGCTCCGTAGCACTCCCTCTGGCTGGGGCGGCAGGAGCCCGTAAGGGGGCAGCCCGGTCCCCGCCCCTGACATGTGCGTGGGGCCCCCTTGTGCTATGGGGAGATGGGAGCCCGGACTCCCTCGGCTCTGGGAGGGGAGTGGGGACTAGTGGGTACAAGAGGGCCTCGGCCAGGCTGTGCAGCGTGGGAGTGTCACAGTAACACACGGGTCGGGCTGTGGTTGTTGCTTGGCTGCCTGAGGTTGGTGTGTGCATTTGAGGAGATCAACCCTCAAGCTGTGTGTGGGTCTGAGTGGTACAGGAAGGCTGTGTAATGTGAGTGTTTTACAGATCACAACATGACTGTGGAGTGTGTGTGTGTCACAGTAAGACAAAAAGAAAAGGAGGACTTGTGGCACCTTAGAGACTAACCAATTTATTTGAGCATAAGCTTTCGTGAGCTACAGCGCACTTCATCGGTGCATAAAGTGGAAAGTACAGTGATGAGATTTTATATATACACACAGACCATGAAAAAATGTACATTGTAAGGAGAGTGATCACTTTAGATGAGCTATTACCAGCAGGAGAGTGGGGTGAGGGGAGAGAAAACCTTTTGAAGTGATAATCAAGGTGGGCCATTTCCAGCACATTTCCAGGAGTTAACAAGAACGTCTGACAGGTTTCAGAGTAACAGCCGTGTTAGTCTGTATTCGCAAAAAGAAAAGGAGGACTTGTGGCACCTTAGAGACTAACCAATTTATTTGAGCATAAGCTTTCGTGAGCTACAGCATCCGATGAAGTGAGCTGTAGCTCACGAAAGCTTATGCTCAAATAAATTGGTTAGTCTCTAAGGTGCCACAAGTACTCCCTTTCTTTTTAAGAACGTCTGAGGAACAGTTGGGGGGCGGTGGGCGGGGGGAGAATAAACAAGGGGAAATAGTTTCACTTAGTATAATGACTCAACCACTCCCAGTCTCTATTCAAGCCTAAGTTAATTGTATCCAATTTGCAAATTAATTCCAATTCAGCAGTCTCTGGTTGGAGTCTGTTTTCAAAGATTTTTTTTTTCTAGGGTGCCACAAGTCCTCCTTTTCTTTTTGCGAATACAGACTAACACGGCCGCTACTCTGAAACAATAAGACAAGGCTCTGGATGTGTGGTGTGTTTGTTGTTAGGCTGTGTGATGTTGGTGTGTGTGTTACTTACAGGGGATGACAGCCTGGGGTGTGATCCCCTGTAATGTGTGTGTTAAACGACAACTGTGTGTGAGTTAGAGGACGGCGGTGTGTTCATGAGCGTTACAGGAGCTCACACATGGCTGTAGTGTGTATGTGTGTTTCAGGAGTTCACACCCATATCACTGCCCAGTGCCATGGGGAGGGCAGGTGCCCCATACAGATGGCGTGTTCTGGCCTCGGTGCTGGCGCTGAAGCAGCTGCCCCTGCCCCCCGCTCATTGTGCCGGGCCCTGCACACCTCAGGTGCCACCCCTGCTGGTCACAACAAATGGTCCAAGGTGAAGCACATCAAGGGCCCACGGGACGCCAAGCACAACCCGCTCTTCCAGAAGCTTGTCATGCTCCTGCACTTTGCCTGCAAAGTTATGGGGAGGAAGGGATGGATCCTGTGTCTGTGTGACACAACCCCAGCCAGAGGGAGTGCTGCAGAGCTCTGCCAGCTTCCCAGATAACAGCTAACGATGGCTGAAGAGGGGAAGGGCCCTGGAACAGGTAGTTTGGGGCAGGGAGGGTCACCAGGGGCCTCAGGACTCCGGGGTCCCATCTCCGCTCTGCAAGGGGATGGTGGGTTATAGCAGAGGGCTCAGAGTGAGGATACCTTGATTCTATCCCAGGCTCTGGGAGGGGAGTGGATCGTGGTGGGTTGAAGCAGAGGGGGCTCGGAGTCAGCATTGCCCTCGAGTGGGGTCCCAGCTGTATCTTCCTTGTGACGCTCCATCTCTGTGCACTGCAGCAGGGGGACCCAACCTTGATTTCAACACCAACCTGGCAAACATCACTGAGCAATGCCAGAGCATGGTCTTGACGAAAGCATCCACTGAGGTGGCCATCAAGGGAAGGGTTCGTAGCTGCGTCCTGTCAGCCGGGCTCATGGGCTGCAGCCTTTTTGAATTCTCTGGGTCAGGCCCAACCTTGCCGAGGTGTTACAGGTGTCACCCTGGATGCGGCAGGTACGTGGATGGGATGGATGAGGATGCGCTGTCTTTCAGGATTTGCTGACTCGTGATCTGAGGACCGTGCTAACGCCACTGCGATCGGCTGCCTCTGTGACGGACAGCATTGTGGTGACGTCACGCAGTTCCTTTTAACGGTTCTGTGACGGGAAGACCTGAGGTAAACTGTCAGTTACAGAACCAGTTCAGAGTGGCCTGTTAGCTGCCCTTTCCCGCCAAAGTTCAAAAAGGGTGCAAAACCACCACCCCCCAGCTGAAACAAGATGGAGTCTTGTTGCTTGTGGCAAAGAGATGCCATATTAAATGTCTGACTCCATATTGGATAATCACCATTTTAGTGATTATGAGGGGATAACATTATAAAACCTCATTAAAAACACTATAAAATTACAAGATACAAATATATTAAAACTCTTAACAGGGGGCGTTCGCAGCCTTGAATGAAGGCGAGAGGCTGGGCTTGTAGTTATGGTGCTGGGCTGGACTACAGGACTCGTGGTTTCTATTCCTAGTTCTGCCACTTGGTCCCTCTCTGACCTTGAGCAAATCACTCAGGTCAATGGTTCTCAACCAGGGGTACAGATATCCCTGGGGGTATGCTGAGGGGGTACACCAGGCAGTACACCATCTCATCTAGAGAGTGGCCTAGTTTTACAACAGGATACAAAAAGCACTCGCAAAGTCAGTACAAACTAAACTTTCATACTGACAATGACTTGTTTATACCACTTTATATACTATACACTGAAATACAAGTACAATATTTATATTGCAGTTGATTCATAATTACATGATAAAAATGAGGAAGTAAGCATTTTGTCAGTACTAGTGTGCTGGGAGACTTTTGTATTTTTATGTCTGATTTCGTAAGCAAGTGGTTTTTAAGTGAGGTGAAACTTTGGCATACGCAAAAGAAATCACACTGCTGAAAGGGGTACAGTAGTCCGGAAAGGTTGAGAGCCACTGGCTATTCCCTATGACTTAAGTCAGACTGGATCAGAGCGGAGGCCTCATTTGTTTGGTCAGTAATCTAATCTAACATAGTTCAAGTAGGCACTAGACAGCATTTTATTTTTATTATTCTTGTAACCATTTCTGACTGCTATGCCTCATTGCTGTACTCACTTAAAATCTCTCTTTGTCACTAATAAACTTCATTCATGGTTTCATCAATTCTGAAGCACTTAAAGGAGAGGAAAGTGATCAGGAACAGTCAGCATGGATTCACCAAGGGCAAGTTATGCCTGACTAACCTAATTGCCTTTTGTGACAAGATAACTGGCTCTGTGGATCAGGGGAAAGCAGTGGACATGTTATTCCTTGACTTTAGCAAAGCTTTTGATACAGTCTCCCACAGTATTCTTGCCAGCAAGTTAAAGAAGTATGGGCTGGATGAATGGACTATAGGGTGGCTAGAAAGCTGACTAGATTGTCAGGCTCAACGGGTAGTGATCAATGGCTCCATGTCTAGTTGGCAGCCGATATCGAGCGGAGTGCCCCAAGGGTCGGTCCTGGGGCCGGTTTTGTTCAATATCTTCATTAATGATCTGGAGGAGGGCGTGGATTGCACCCTCAGCAAGTTTGCAGATGAGACTAAACTGGGAGGGGTGGTGGATACCCTGGAGGGTAGGGATGGGATACAGAGGGCCCTAGACAAATTAGAGGATTGGGCCAGAAGAAATCTGATGAGGTTCAACAAGGATAAGTGCAGAGTCCTGCACTTAGGATGGAAGAATCCCATGTGCTGCTACAGACGAGGGACTGAATAGTTAGGCAGCAGTTCTGCAGAAAAGGACCTAAGGGTTAGAATGGACGAGAAGTTGGATACGAGTCAACAGTGTGCCCTTGTTGCTAAGAAGGCTAAAGGCATTTGGGGTTGTATAAATAGGGGCATTTCCAGCAGATCGAGGGACGTGATCATTCCCCTCTATTTGGCATTGGTGAGGTCTCATCTGGAGTACTTTGTCCAGTTTTGGGCCCCGCACCGCAAGAAGGATTTGATAAATTGGAAAGAGTCCAGCAGAGGGCAACAAAAATGATTAGGGGGCTGGAGGAGAGGCTGAGGGAACTGGGATTGTTTAGTCTGCAGAAGAGAAGAATGAGTCGGGATTTGATAGCTGCTTTTAACTAGCTGAAAGGGGGTTCCAAAGAGGATGGATCTAGACTCTTCTCAGTGGTAGCAGATGAGAGTACAAGGAGTAACGGTCTCAAGTTGTAGAGCGGGAGGTTAGGTTGGATATTAGGAAAAACTTTTTCACTGGGAGGGTGATGAAGCACTGGAATGGGTTACCTAGGGAGGTGGTGGGATCTCCTTCCTTAGAGGTTTTTAAGGTCAGGCTTGACAAAGCCGTGGCTGGCATGAGTTAGTTGGGGATTGGTCCTGCTTTGAGCAGGAGGTTGGACTAGATGACCTCCTGAGGTCTCTTCCAACCCTGATATTCTATAATTCTATGGATGGACTCCTAGGAAAACCAATAGGTCTTTTAAGATTCTAATGTTCCTCCCCTGACTTCCAAGCCAGCTGTCCCCCCACATCATGGAGACCTGGGTCCCCACACACCCCACCCTGTGAGTGGGCTGCATAGGGCCCCGGAATAGCTAGGGACGGCCCTGCCAGTCGCCTCTGCGCCTCATACATTTTAGTCGCCCAGAGGATGTTAACTCACATACGAAGCAGTTAGCTTAACACAACCATGTTGTCAGTTTATTATCCAGTATGTAAATATGGTTCATTAACCGATATGTAAATATGCAAAATGATTTTTTTCTACATATCCATTGGAGCTGGCATGGAGGTGACTTCTCTAGCTCAGCTTCACCGTTGCAGTAACTGGTTCTAGAGACGGAGAGGGAATTCATTCAGGTTTTTCACTCAAGGTGCTGTGACAGCCAGACACCTGTTCTCTGCATGGATTTCTCAGTGATTGCCCAAGACCGGACTAGAACAGACAGAGTTAATAGGGTGCTTGTCAGCAACCAACTCAAGTTATTACCCAGCAGGTGTTGTTCTCCCTGATGCTGGTCCACTCACATCTCCTTCATGCAGACATTTTGACTTGAGGAAGCGACATACTGAACAACATGGGACATTTTATACCATTTCTGTTAAATGGCGCTGCCGCTTAAATGACATATTTTACTTGTTTAAACGGTTAACTTTTAAAACAGTATTTACATCCCTAGCAGAAATTTCCATCTAGAAGTTCGAACAATCTCTATGGAAAGTCTCTTTCCACTCCGTCCTTGGAGAGTAGTTCATCCCAGAGACATATACAGGGATTTGACTCATTTGCGTAGTCTGTGGGCATGGCTAACAGGAGAAAACAGTTGAGGAAAGAACAGTAACAGCTCTACGCACCTCTGTGCCAGGGCTTGATTTTGCCGTACCCGTCAATGATTACATGTGTGATGTCACTTCATATGCGATACTCACGGAGGAATTCTGCACCACTGCGCAAGCACAAAATTCATGTGCTCCACATATTATTTTGCACTCCAAAATAATTGATTTTATTCTGCAATTACACCTTTTTCCTACTAGGGACTGCTGTGGCACCAGAAAAGAGGGCAGCTGGCTTATGGCTGGAGCAGCCAGCCACTGAGGAGGAGGGGGTCAGAGGATCCTTCACAGTGGGGTCAGGTGTGGAGGCAAGGAATATGGGGGAGATGGACAGAATGGAGCATACAGGGCTCTTGGGGTCTCACTGGAGCTAGTGAGGTAACAGTGATCCAGGGGTGGAATGCAAGTGGGGATGCAGGGACACATAGGAGTGGAAGGGGGGGGCAGGGACATACAAGGATCGGGGGGATGCAGGGACACATGAGGAGAGAGGGCAGATGTGCCTTACCCAATGGGAGAGACCAAGGATGAGCCAGGGTTCCATACGGGAGGCTTCGCAACTCTCTATCAATCACTCTTCCCCCTCCCCCCAAATCCCCCTCTTCCATACTTCTCCCACCCACACCCAACGACTCTCAAAGTTCACTCCAGGCTCCTTCCCAGTAATTACTTCCCTCTCCCTCAGCTCCTTCATTACCCCTGGCTCTCCCAAGCCTTTGCACTGCTTCTGAGGGGTGCGGGAAATACATTTCTATATTGTAGTTTTCATGAATTATTACTCAAAGTTCTGTGTTAAAAGGTCTAGTAATGAATCTATTTGTGAAAAATCACTTTCTCAATCTTTTTTTGTTTGTATTGTTACGAACATAGATGCTGATAGGTGGCTTGAAATAAATTATCAAAATAATTGAAACTACTGTGATTATTGTGTGGGGTTGGTATCACAGAACCCGCTTTGGGGCTGCCACCCAATGTGCTAAGACTACTTCTGCCCCCGCTTTCTCTGCCAGCTTAGGATGTCAGCATCCTGTCTTACTGAGCCAGACACTCCAGTCTGCGCCAGCACAGACCCAGGGCCTGAAACACGTGCCTCAAAGCTGCAGGCTTAAATGAAAGCCAGTTGAGAAGTGTTCCTGCCTTTGACACTCAGATACCCACTCCCAATGGGGTCCAAACCCTAAATAAATCCGTTTTACCTTGTATAAAGCTTAAACAGGGAAAACTCATAGATTGTTCGCCCTCTATAACACTGATAGAGAGATATGCACAGCTGTTTGCCTCCAGGTACTAAGATGACTCCAGGTTAATTAAGAAGTAAAAAGTGATTTTAATAAGTACAGAAAGTAGGATTTAAGTGGTTCCAACTAGTAACCGACAGAACAAAGTGAATTACCAAATAAAATAAAACAAAACATGCAAATCTATTTCTAATACAGTGATAAAAACTGAATACAGATAAAAACCTTGCCAGGAAGCTTCCTTGTACAGACTAGACTCCTTCTAGCATGCGTCTAGCAGTCACTCACACCCCCTATAGTTATTGTCCCTTGTTCCAGTTTCTTTCAGGTATCCTTGGGGGTGGAGAGGCTATCCCTTAAGCCAGCTGAAGACAAAATGGAGGGGTCTCCCAGGGGTTTAAATAGACTTTCTCCTGTGGGTGACACCCCTCCTTCCCCCATCATAGAATCATAGAATATCAGGGTTGAAAGGGACCTCAGGAGGTCATCTAGTCCAACCCCCTGCTCAAAGCAGGACCGATGTAGAATCCAGTTGCAAAATGGAGTTTTGGAGTCACATGTCCCTGCAAGACTGAGTTCCTTACCAGCCAAGCCACATTCCTGGGAAAGCTCAGATGTGGATTGGTGTCTCCAAGTTCATTGTTGGCTTAATTGGTTCTTGATTGGGCACTTACTGAGAATAGTCTTTGCTTAGGCAGCTGACCAACTGCTTCACTGAGGCTATTTAAAATTAACCAAGTACATATCCAGTATTCATAACTTTGAACACAAAAATGACACATGCATACAAATAGGATGAATATATTCAGTAGATCAAAACCTTTACAGAGATATGTTACATGGCATATGTAGCATAAAACATATTCCACTTATGTTATAAATCCATTTATAATCATATCCCCTTAAAGCCTCATGGGGTGCACCCATCACAACCACATAGTTGCTGCAGTCCAAATTGATCCCACAGCTGCCCCTAGGTTTTTACCATTCTGCTTTTCATACTCGGTTTATAGGTGCAACGAATCCTGCCAAGAATGCTCACTTCTCTGAAGCTCCATCATGGAACCCCAGGGATTGTATCCCACCTTGGTGAGAGCCCTCTCCAGCCGGGAAAGGTCCTCACCTCCCCTTGGAAAGAGGCAGAAGGGTCCCGTCCCTCTTTGCTGCCTCCCCCATGGCTCTGGTATTGGGGTTACTAGCCTCCCGTGATGCCAGCTGACCAGGCAGCTGGACTACCGTGTCCGTGCTTCCTAATGCCCGTACGTCCGGTCTAGAACCCACCACGGATGCCAGCGCCCACGACTGCGGGACTCCCAAGTCTGCAGCTGCACCCTTCTGTTTCCTGAATATGTTGTTACACTCCTGCACAGTCTATTAGTACAGTATGCTGAGGGGGTACACCAGGGGTACACCATCTCCTCTAGATAGTGGTCTAGTTTTACAACAGGCTACATAAAAAGCACTTGCAAAGTCAGTACAAACTAAACTTTCATACTGACAATGACTAGTTTATACCGCTCTATAATACACTGAAATATAAGTACAATATATATACTGAAGTTGATTTATTTTATCATTATGTGGTAAAAATGAGAAAATAAGCATTGTTAGGATAAAGATATTCAGGACTGTCTGCAAAGGCCTGTACTTTAAGAATTTAGGTTTATTCTTATCACTTGGCTAGTTCTAGAGGTATAAAAGAAAGAATCAAAATCACTGTCTGCTGGTATAAGGGCCTTCTCTTACTGTGACAGTCTGAGGCCCTGTTCTTAGGCTAAGGCCTTTGGCTAAGCAGCAGAGGCAGCCATAAGCTGGGAAGTGAACAGTCACATCCTCACATTCCAAACCAGTCACATTAAAATAAGGTGCTATTGGGCTGTTAGGCACTATCAGGACAGGATTGTATTCCTATCACCTCCAGAGAAAGGGAAGTGCCTAGAAAATGTAAAAGGAAACTTAGTTTGATAGCATGCTGTCCGGCAAGAACTCACTTATCAATAGGTGGGATGTGAAATCCTCACTTCTGTATTGTTTTGTCATTATAGTTCCCACTTTGCTATTGTTTGTCTGTATAATCTCTGTCTGGTTCTGTGATTGTTCCTGTCTGCTGTATAATGAATTTTGCTGGGTGTAAACTAATTAAGGTGGTGGGATATAATTGGTTACATAATCATGTTACAATATGTTAGGATTGGTTAGTTAAATTTCAGGAAAATGATTGGTTAAGGTATAGCTAAGCAGAATTCAAGTTTTACTATATAATCTGTAGTCAATGAGGAAGTGAGTGAGTGGGTGGGTGTGGGTGATGGGAACAGGGAATGTTGGTAAGGAAATTGGAATCATGTTTTGCTAAAGGGGGAAATAGGAACAGGGAATGGGGATGGGGAAACTGGAATCATGTTTGGCTAAGGGCAGGAATGGGAACAAGGACACAGGTGTAAGGCTCTGTGGTGTCAGAGCTGGGAAGGAGGATACTAAGGAAGGAAACTGGAATCATGCTTGCTGGAAGTTCACCCCAATAAACATCGAATTGTTTGCACCTTTGGACTTCGGGTATTGTTGCTCTCTGTTCATGCGAGAAGGACCAGGGAAGTAAGTGGGTGAAGGAATAAGCCCCCTAACAAGCATTTTCTCAGTACTAGTGTGATGGGACACTTTTGTATTTTTATGTCTGATTTTCTAAGCGTATCGTTTTAAAGTGAGGTAAAACTTGGGCATATTAACGTTTTTAAGTGAGGTGAAACTTGTGCTATTAACGTTACAAAGTTTAAGAGGGTCACTTTCTAGTGACAAATCAGACTGCTGAAAGGGGTACAGTAGTCTGGAAAGGTTGAGAACCACTGATGGGTCATTACCTGTCAAGCAGCCATTCTTTGGCAAGAAAAGGAGGGCAGGGACAAATAGATCTTCATTTTAGCAAAGAAATACCATGAAGTCTCCTTCCTTAACCAGTCCACCTGTCTCTTGGTCTTACCTGCAAATGCTTTCCAAAGAGGAACAGAAAGTATAAAAAGGAGGGGCAAACACCCCAAGACACCACTCTTCCCTCCCCCTGCCCATCTCATTCTCTGCATCTGAGAAGACAAAGGAAACAGCGATTGGACTCTAGAGGAGGGGTCCTGACCTAAATTGATTGGTCAGTAATCTAATCTAATATAGCTCAAGTAGGCATAAGACAGTGTTTTATTTTTATTATTCTTGTAACCATTTCTGACTGTTATGCCTCATTGCTTGTACTCACTTAAAATCTCTCTTTGTCGTTAATAAACTTGATTCATGGTTTCATCTAACCCAGTGTGTTTAAATAAAGTGTCAGAGTAACTTTGTTTATGGAAATAAGCTGGTGTATGTTATTCCCTTTAAAGGAATAACAAGTTTAGCGTTTCTCGACTGCCTGGGAGAGGGTTGTACATGACAGAACATACATTTCTGAGGGAAAATCTGGGATTGGGGGTGTGTTGGGGTCACACTGCGATAATCCAGGCTGGTGAGAACAGTGGTGGTGTGGCTGGCTGACTGCAGAAGGAAGCTTGAGCAAATCTGGGGGTGGGGGGAGCCCGCAGGAAGCTGGACGGGCCAGGGGTAATGTGGGGATGGCTGGGGAGCCTGGGGGAGGCATCGTGGGCCAGAATGGATAGCTGGGGAGATGGGAGGACGCAGCAGGGAACCAGGATGATGGGGATGTGCATGGGGAAGACAGAAGGGGTAAGAGGGGATTGCCAGAGCCTGGGGGCGGGGGAGGGGGAGGAGTGGGACCAAGGCAATGGGGAGGTGGGTGAGGAGGCAGTGGGGGCCAGGGCAATGGGAAGATGAGGGGAATACAAGTGTAGTTCCCCTGAAACTGACAATATTTTATTTCATTTTTTCTTAAGACCCTCACCCGGCAGAGTACATGAATGTACTTAAATCCAAGCACTTGAGCGGTTCCATTGTTTTCAGTGGGACTGCTCACATGCTTATAATTGACCATATTCTTAAGAGCTTGCTGGATTAAGGCCTTAATGCTAGATTATAAGGAGTAATAATTAAGAACTGGAAAGTCACACAATTCAACTTTGTAACATTAATAGCACAAGTGGGTCAGTTGTGAAGCTTTGATCCAAATTCAAGCTCCTAATCTTCAGATCCAAACCCAAGTCACTTCACAAGAGTGTTGGGATTTGAGTTCTGAAATGGGCCACCATAAAAAGAAACCTGAGCTGTGAAGTTGAAATCTGCACATATATCTGATTTTCCTCATGTTTCTGAGTGGTCTGGATTCTGTGTCCTAGTTTGGGGTCCATCTCTAGTTAAAAGTGAACTGTAAAGAGAAAATGGAATTGAAGGCAACCTCAGATAGGTGACTGGAACGTCCCTGCTCACTGGGCTGGGCACAGGAGATTGAGCACAGAAATCTGTTTTAATTAACGTTCCAAAAATTCTTTCAAACCCCTCCCCTGCTGCCATGATACCTGTGTTTCCAGCTTTGCTACTGACGCCCCATATTCAGCATTCTGTGATACTATAGATACCAGGAGAGAGACGTCATAGTCCCCAGAAGGGTTAGCATGAGATTTCTGATACTTGTGATGCCCAGGAGAGCCAAGCTTTCCTTGTAAATCCAGCAGAGAGCGGATTCAAATGCAGAGGGGAAATAATTGTATATGGTTAAATTAGAAGTGATTCCTGACATAATTATTGGGTGCTGATATTATCACAAGAGCCCCAAAAGATCATATCAAAAGTTCAGTTTGCAAATATCTCTGTTCTTCAAACTGATACAGTACATCAGTGCAACCCAGAGCTGCTTCATGTGTGCTATGGCATAGTTTCGTAAAACATGACTGTGACACTGCGCTCCATATTCTTCATAGCATAACTGAGATGTATTTTATGCAAGATGGGTTATGTGAGGTCTCACTGGAAAGGTTATGATTACTGGATGTGATTATCCTATTTGTAACCATGTTTCATTTTGGTATCTGTAGTTAGGAGTATTGATTATGAATCAATTACAAGTGGGTTTTCACCGGGGAACGCCCACCAGACAGTGCAATCAGTCTGGATGGGCTACGAGGAAAAACAATACGTCTTTTAAGATTCCAATATCCCACCTTCCGGGAAAGCCTTCCAGTGGACCCAGCAAACAGACTTTGAGTTGTGGCTGCAGGGTCATATGATCACGTCGCCAGATACTGAACTCCATGATAAAATTAATACTTTTCCACTGACTGGGGATAGAATCACCCTGGAAAACAAGGGATTCTGGCCATATGTGAAACCTATTTAAGGCAGGGGAGCGACATAATCAGTGTTTGGTTTTCAGTGAATCCCTGCCCAAGATGCTGTGAGAAATTGATGCTGATAACTGGTTTCTTTAGCGTATTGAGTTTATCTTGCATGTTTGTTTTAGTTGATCGGTAATCTGTTTTGATCTCTTTGCTCTCTCTTATAATCACTAACATCGATCTTTTGTAGTTAATAAACTTGGGTTCGTTTTCGCTAAAACCACACTTCTTCCTCCACACTGAGGAAGGAGGCGAATTTCATGAGCTTATGCCGTAGAGTTCTCTATGCAGTGCACGACGATGTAAGTTTGGGTTTACACTCCAGAGGGGTTGTGCACTTGAGTGCTGAGCAATTCCTTAGTTGAAGCCTTCCCCTGCAGTGCTGATTTCAGTGTCGGTGTCTCTCTGCAGCTGGGTGTGGCCCTACCTGTGTGCGTGCTGAAGGAGGCTGGAGGGCCTGGCTCAGCAGGACAGGGTAAGGGAGCCCAGGCTGGTGGAGCAGGCAGGCTCAGTGGTACCCAAAGTGTATCAGGTGGCACCCTGAAGGGTGGGGGCAGCAACCCGACCCAATGACATCAAAAGTAGGTCTAGAAATGAAAACTCCTTTGTCGCTTGAGTACCTGCCCTGAACCTGCAGCACACCACCAGAGCCTTTACATTGTCCTCCCCGCACTGCCAGCCGTTACCAGTCACCTCTGCACATCAGACATTTTAGGCGCCCAGAGGGTGTTAACTCAGATATGAAGCAGTTCACTTAACACAACCACGCTGTCAATTCATTAACCAGTGTGTAAATATGGTTCATTAACCAATATACAGCAAAATGACTTTTTTTTTTTTTTTTCTACATATCCATTGGAGCTGGCATGGAGGTGACTTCTCTAGCTCAGCTTCACCGTTGCAGTGGCTGGTTCTAGAGACGGAGAGGGAGTTCATTCCGGCGATTCACTCAATGTGCTGTGTCAGCCAGACGCCTGTTCTCTGGGTGGATTTCTCAGCGGTTGCCCAAGACCAGACTTTACAGGAGGGAGTTAGTAGGGTGCTTGTCAGCAACCAGACTAAAGGTGTTACCCAGCAGGCGGTGTCCTCTATGGCCAGGCGATGCTGGTCCCACTCACGTCTCCTTCGTACAGACATTTTGACTTGAGGAAGCGACGTGCTGAACAACATGGGACACTTTATACCATTTCTGTTGGATGGTGCAGCCTGGTCACGCTGCTGGGCAAAGCTGGCCTGGGCCAATCAGGAAATGACCCATACTCATGGCAGAATCCTGGAACATCCAACCAGGATATGAGCTGTGTCCATTCTCACTGTCCAATGAGACAATCACAATCCAGGGTGTAATCCAAACTAGTAAGGAGAGGTGGGGGGGCATGTCACCGCCTGCCCGGTAACCTGGGGTGCCCAGTAATGATGTGCTGCTGTAGCTCCCAATGAGAGCCCTCGGCATCCCGGATCCGGAGTTCTGCCTCCCCTAGCTCGATCCAGTGGATTAAGTCCGGTTTGGAACCTGAAGAGCCTGTTTGGGGGGAAAGCTTTATTACTAAAGTTTTGGGCGCAGGGACTCATTAATATGTTGGCACAGCATCTGGAATGACAGGACACCAATCTGTCCAATCTGAAACAGAGGAAAGTACAAGCGATCCCAAGAAGGAGAGTAATGAAATTAATTTTCCTTATTGGAGATTTCTTCCTGTCTCTCACTTGTACTCTGAATCGGCAGCTTTTACAACCCTTCTCACTTTGCAGTGGGGGCCGAGTTTAAAGCCTTGCTGAGGTTAACTCTAGATGTTCCATAGAAATATCCCATTCTGCTGACACAGGGCTGGGCAAGCTTTTTGGCCAGAGGGCCACATCGGGGTTGCAAAATTGTATGGAGAATCATGGGGAAGACTTTGGAAGAAGGGAACTTTGCTCCTTTGCCATCTTACAGTGGTTCAAATGTTTCAGGTATGTCATTAAGGCAAATCGGCCACAACGTGTCATGGCAGGTGTCACCGTGACACAGACATTCCAATTCTTTTGCATTGTTCAGTTGTACAGTTGTTAAATTTACGATGTTCATTCTTTTGGGGGAGGTGGGGAGCTGTTGCAGCAGCAGTGTTTTCCCCCTGCCTTATTTGTCTGATAAGAGTTGCCTCAAGAACCGACTCTAGTCAGACAAATAAGGGAGGGAGAAAACAAATAAATGGGAAACTCTCTCTGTGCACCTGCCAGTCACACAGTTCATCAGGCCTCATGGGCAGTTGGGCCCGAGAACATTTTGACTGGTTACACTGTTTACATTGGCTTCTCCACATGCTGCGTGAATGCATCAGCTTATTTAATAGGAAGGAAACACTGGGTTAGACAGACCTCTGTTACAGATTAGGTACATAATTCTTCTTTGTTACATTTCTATTTAGAATAGAAGGCATGAGCAGTTCCTGAGTCTTTTTTCAATCACACACACTCGGTCAGAAGTGGGCAAACTACAGCCTGTGGGCCACATCTGGCCCGCGGGTCTGTCCTGCCTGGCCCTTGAGCCCCCGGTCAGGGAGGCTAGCCCCCGGCCCCTCCACCGCTGTCCCCCGCAGCTGCATGGGCAGCATGGCTGGCTCCGGCCGGGCGGTGCGGCTGCTAGTCCTGCTGCTCTGAGTGGCATGGTAAGGGGGCAGGGAGCAGGGGGGTTGGATGGGGCAGAGGTTCTGGGAGCGGTCAGGGGACGGGGAATGGGGAGGGGGGGTTGGACAGGCATGGGAGTCCTGGGGAGCCTGTGAGGAGCTGGGGGTGTGGATGGGGTCAGTGCAGTCAGGGGAAAGGGAGCAGCTGGGCTTGGATGGGGGTGGAGTCCCGGGGGGGGGGGCAGTTGGGGTGGGGGGTCCTGGGAGGAGGCGATCAGGGGACAAGGAGCATTGGGCACTGGATGGGTTGGGGGTTCTGAGAGGGGCCCTCAGGGGCGGGGGCCCGGATGTTTAGGGAGGCACAGACTTCCCTACCCAGCCCTCCATACAGCTTTGCACCCCGATGCGGCCCTCGGGCCAAAAAGTTTGCCCACCCCTGCACTAGGTTGTCCTGCCCCTCAGCCCAATCCATGCTGAGACAGGACTGCAAATCCCACCTCTAGATGTCATCCAAGAGTAATCCTCTGGCTGGAACCAAGGTAGACGTGTGGGGGAAGTTCCTAGCTTCGTCCCATTGAGACGGGGGGAGGAGGAGAGGGGGAGTGAGTGTGGGACAGAAAGAGAGAGACCTGGTTGGATCCCACCTAATGCACTAGGCTGTGACCATCTGCTCTAAATACACTCCACCTGTCTGCTCTTCCACACACTGCTAAGCCAAGTCCCCTTCCCTGTCCCCCTCCCCCGCATCTCTCTGCTGGGCATCCTGGGGACAGGACTATGTCCTGACCTGCATCTGCTGGAGCTGTGTCAGGCCCACTGACTGCCAGAAGCCCCTGAGGCCCTGCAGGTGGCAGAAGGGCATTGGGGTGCATGACCGGGTGCTGAGAGGTTGGCCAGTCTAGCGAAGTGCTTGCCCCAGCCAGCACAGCTGTATGGCCGCTCTCGGCTGTGAATGAACCGATGTGATAGCAAGGAGGAGGCCCGTGCAAAGCTCCTGCTTCAGCCAATGCACCGGAATGTCCTCCCCGGCAGTGTGCGTGCCCTGGTGCTTGATCAGTGCATTGGTTCTGTTGAAGTTCTTACTAGAATCGTTACAATGGTGCGGCTGCTCCTTGATGTGTGCGCTGGTGCGCTCTCAGGCTTGAGCTCCAAGCAAAGCCCTTCCCGCAGTCAGCACAGCGGTGTGGTCGCTCCCCGGTGTGCGTGCGCTGGTGTCTTCTCAGGTGTGAGCTCCGTGAAAACCTCTTCCCGCAGTCAGCACAGCGGTGCGGTCGCTCCCCGGTGTGCGTGCTCTGGTGTCTTCTCAGGTGTGAGCTCCGTGAAAACCTCTTCCCACAGTCAGCACAGCGGTGCGGTCGCTCCCCGGTGTGCGTGTGCTGGTGTGTTCTCAGGTGTGAGCTCCGGAAAAACCTCTTCCCGCAGTCAGCACAGCGGTACGGTCGCTCCCCGGTGTGCGTGCGCTGGTGTGCTCTCAGGCTTGAATTCTGTGCAAAGCCCTTCCCGCAGTCAGCACAGCAGTGCGGTAGCTCCCCGGTGTGCGTGCGCTGGTGCGTTCTCAGGTGTGAGCTCTGTGCAAAGCTCTTCCCGCAGTCAGAGCAGTGGTATGGTCGCTCCCCAGTGTGCGTAAACCAGTGTGTTCTCAGGATTGAGGACTGTCTGAAGCTCTTGCCACAGTCAGCGCAGCGATAGGGACACCGGCCCATGGGGAGTCTCTTGCTGAGTTTATTCGGGGGACGGACTGCGTCCTGTGCATGGATCCTTTTGTGGGCTGTGGGATCCTGCATTCCTGCCGCGCTCTCCCCACACTCAGACGGTGTCCTCGGTCCCCCCAATATCCCGAGCCCTGCTGGAGAGAGCAGAGGCAATCCCAGTGTTAGCTCATAGTTAAGGCTACAGGTTTGTCAAGGAAGGAAAAATTTCAAGGATGGAGCGATTTCCCCATTTGTCTGTGACTGTTTTTTGGATGCGTGCCTCACCCAGCAATGGTGGCTCCTGTCCCACAGGGCTGGACCCAAAGCCTCGCTCTGGGTACTGAGACCTGGCCTGCGGGCTTACAGTGCCGTTCAGATTTGCCCCCGCCCCCAGTCATGATGGTGGGGGAGGTGGGGCAAACTTCAGTGAATGGACTTGCCACTCATATCTTCTCCAGCCTGCCTCAACGCCTCTGCATCAGCCTGCGGTTAGGGTTGCAGTATTGGAGGGTTCCTCGGCAGGGCGAGGAGGAGGACAGATTTTGTGAAAAATCATGGAGCGGTCACAGTAAATTTAGTGACCTGTGACTTTTACTAAATTTACTACAACTGCTCCGTAATTTCCGATAGGAAATGCTGACACAAATCTGCAGCCTGACTCAGGGTGGTTCTACCCTATGCTGTTTGTGCAGCACCTAGCGCCTGCTCCCACGTGCGCCATGCACCTCTGGGGTCTTGTTCGATGCTGAAATTGTAGCCTGCCCAGGATACAGGCAGCGTCTGGCACAACGGGGCCCTCATCCAGAACTAAGTGCTAACACACAGGATCCGGGTTTTGTTTTCACTGATTTTGGTTTTATTTCCATCAGAGGGGTTTATTTACATGTTGCTGGTTCTGTACTGTCTCCTGTTTTACAGTACGTCTCTCGTTCCCCAGTATTTGCTCTGTTTAAACGATATTGGTTTGAAACCAGTTTAGGATCTACAATCCCCTCGTTGACATATTGAGACCGGTATAAAGCTGCTTACATCAGCGTAGCTTATTCCTGTGCAGGAGTGAGTCCTTTTCAAGGAATTCCTTCTAAAGATGTCATCTACCCTGAGCCTCTTTCACTCTTTGTGCAAAACTAAACTAAAACCTCAAGAGGGTTGGGGGGAGGTTTGAGGGGATGACCACTCAGTCAGGGTTTGTGTGATGTAACCTGAAAAACAGGTCTGTATTGTGTCACAAGACAATCAGTGACACTGCTGAGCTGGAAGGGGTGAACGGCTGCCACCCAGCAGGCCTTTGATCTACAGACTGTCACGGACCATGTTAAGGCTGAGGGCTGTGCTAAGCATTGACACTGAAGCAATGTAAGTGACAATGATTTTGTGCCACTGAGAGAGCAGGAGGAAAGGGGGATGTGACAAAGGCCATCCCACCCCCTCTCCCTCACACCCAGCCCATACACCAGGATACTCCAAGTCGTGCTACACAGGATAATTTCCTCTGGCTCCCATGTGCGTTCGTGCCCCCAGCAGCAGCTGCCTGGCACGTGGGGCAGTTTTAGAGCATTACAGTGAAACGCTGCAAATACTGGAGACCTGCTCTACAAAATGGCGTCCTCCGCACTCATCGTACATGACTGATCCTGCCCTGAGTCATTCCCAGCTTTCTCCTTGCTCGCCGGGGACATGTTTCTCCAGTCTGAGAGGTCACGTGTTATGTGAAGTGGCAGAGAGGGGGTGGGGTGGGAACCTAGAAAGGACAGCGCCTTCTCTGCCAAGGGCCAGTGACTCGGGGATGTTCTCCCAGGCTGCAAGCAGGTTTTTGCCTGTCTGAGCTATGTCTGGATCCAGGTGCCCAGGGCCAGAGAACACCAGCGCACACAACTTGAGTCAGGAGGGGCAGAGGCACGAAGCCCATCTGAAAAATGTCTAGGATGCCCCCGGCTCGGTATGATTTTCTGAGGTGCGGAAAGCCTAGAAGAAGGTGTTGTGGTCTATGGACCAGTAGGAGTGTCTTTCTACCCAGGTGCTTGTCTGCCCCCCAGTGCCAGATCCACTGACACACACATATTTTATCCTCACAGCCCCAGTGCCCTCTCCATTACACAGGTGGGGTAACTGAGGCATGGGGGAGTTACAGTGACTCACTTCTAGAACCGAAACAAGATGTTTTGAATCCTGCTGCAAAGTCCTACCCACTAGGGAAATGCAGTCCCCATACGCTCCCCCACCACAGAGACCTCTCTCTTTCCCTCAGCATCTCTCAAATCCACTGTGACATTGCACTCTATATGATTTTATAAAAATATGCTAATGAGTGTGACTATAATGTAACTGAGGCATGCTTCATGCAAAAGGTCTCATTGTAAGGTATCATTACAAAGCTTATAATCTACTGAATGTGTTTATCCTATTTGTATGAATGTCTCATTCTTGCATCTGAAACTAGAAATATAATATATAACTCTGAGGGCCTATTGTAATTATGCAAAGTGTGGACCATTAATGGTGGTATGGACTCTTGACAGGAACACTTCTTAAGCTGCTTTCAGTTTAAGCCTACAGCTGTTAGGGGGCGTGGTTCAGACCTGGGTCTGGGTTTGCAGCAGGCTAGCGGGTCTGGCTCAAACCAGGCAGGGCACTGAAGTCCCAAGCTGCCAGCGCAGGGAAAGCAGGTTCAGAAGTAGCCTTGGCACATCAGTTGGCAACCCCAAGGGGGTTTCTGTGATCCAACCCATCACATCCACCACCCCACATCTCTTCCAAGTTCATCACTGTTAGGATATAGATATTCAGGCCTGTCTGTAAAGGCCTATACTCTAAGAATTTAGGTGTATTTTTACCACTTGGCTAGTTAGAGGTATAAAAGAAAGAATCAAAATCACTGTCTGTCAGTGTAAGGGCCTTCTCTTACTGTGACAGTCTGAGGCCCTGTTCTTAGGCTAAGGCCTTTGGCTAAGCAGCAGAGGCAGCCATAAGCTGGGAAGCGACCGGTCACATCCTCCCATTCCAAACTAGTCACATTGAAAGAAGGTGTTATTGGGCTGTTAGGAATACAATCCTGTCCTGATAATGCCTGTCACCTCCAGAGAAAGGGAAGTGCCTAGAAGATGTAAAAGGAAACTTAGTTTGATAGCATCCTGTCTGGCAAGAACTCACTTATCAATAGCTGGGATGTGAAATCCTCACTTCTGTATTGTTTTGTCATTACAGTTCCCACTTTGCTATTGTTTGTCTGTATAATCTCTGTCTGGTTCTGTGATTGTTCCTGTCTGCTGTATAAGGAATTTTGCTGGGTGTAAACTAATTAAGGTGGTGGGATATAATTGGTTACATAATCATGTTACAATATGTTAGGATTGGTGAGTTAAATTTCAGGAAAATGATTGGTTTAGGTATAGCTAAGCAGAACTCAAGTTTTACTGTATAGTCTGCAGTCAATCAGGAAGTGGGTGGGGGGAAACGGGAACAGGGAATGGGGGTAAGAAATTGAAATAATGTTTTGCTAAAGGGGGAAATGGGAACAGGGAATGGGGATGGGGAAACTGGAATCATGTTTGGCTAAGGGCAGGAATGGGAACAGAGACACAGGTGTAAGGCTCTGTGGTGTCAGAGCTGGGAAGGGGGACACTAAGGAAGGAAACTGGAATCATGCTTGCTGGAAGTTCACCCCAATAAACATCGAATTGTTTGCACCTTTGGACTTCGGGTATTGTTGCTCTCTGTTCATGCGAGAAGGACCAGGAAAGTAAGCGGGTGAAGGAATAAGCCCCCTAATAATCACCTCCCCATCTCTGATCCATTTCTGTCACAGCTTTGAGGCCCCATCATTTTTAGGTCCCATCGTAGGTCACAGATATCCAATGAGTAGGAAAGATGGGAAGTATGATAGTAAGACCCCCTGGCTTAACCAGGAGATCTTCAATGACCGGAAACTCAAAAAAAGAGTCATACAAGAAGTGGAAACTAGGTCAAATTACAAAGGATGAATATTAAAAAAACAAAAAAACAAAAAAAACCCAAACAAACCCACAAGCATGTAGGAACAAAATTAGAAAGGCCAAGGCAAAAAGCGAATTAAACTAGGCAGTAATATAAAGGGAAAAAACAAAGCATTTTACAAATACATGGGAAGGCAGAGGAAAACAAGGACAGCCTAGGCCCATTCCTAAATGGAGGGAAAGAGAATAAGAGAAAACGCAGCAATGGCCGAACAGTTAAATGCCTCTTTTGTTTCAGTTTTCACCAAAAAAGTTAGCTGTGATCAGCTGACTAACACAGTCAACATCAGTGTCAATGGGGTAGGATCTGCGCCTAAAATAGGCAAGGAAAATAGTTATGAATTACTTAGACAAGTTAGAGGTCTTCAAGTTGGCAGGGACTGATGAAATACATCCTAGAATACTTAAGGAACTGGATGAAGAGATCTCTGAGCCATTAGTGATTATCTCTAAGAATGTGTGGAGGATGGTTGAGAGACCTGAGGATGGGAAAAGGGCAAATATAGTACCTAGGTACAGAAACGGGATAAGGACAACTCAGGGAGTTATAGACCAAGTAATCAAACATTCTATTTGTGAGCACCTAGAAGGACATAAAGTAATAACTAGCAGTCAGCATGGATTTGTCAATAACAAATTATGTCAAACTAACCTAACATCCTTCTTTGATGGGTAACAAGCTTTGGACTGGGCGGACGCAGTAGATGTCACATCTCAAATTTAGTGAGGCTTTTGATACTGTCTTACATGACCTTCCCATAAATAAACTAGAGAAATATAGCCGAGGCAAAGCTACTGTAAGGTGGGTTCGCAACTGGTTGGAAAACTGCACTGAGAGAGTGGTTCTTATCGTTCTCTAATGAGCTGAAAGGGTATCTTGAGTGGCATCCCAAAGGGATCTGTCCTGGGTCCGGTTCTATTCCGTATCTTCATTAATGATTTAGACAATGGAGGGGAAAGTGCACTCATAAAGTTTATGGATGATTCAAAGCTGGGGAGGGGTTGCAAGCCCTTTAGAGGACAGGACTAGAATTTAAAATGATCTTGACAAAATGGAGAAATGGTCGGAATTGAAATGATTGCCTAGGAAGGAGTACTGCAGAAAACCATCGGAGGTTATAGTGGATCACAAACTAAGTGAGTCAACAAAGTGAATCCTCAACTGGAATACTGTGTCCAGTTCTGGGCCTCACACTTCAGAAACGATGTAGACAAGCTGGACAGGGTCAGAGGAGAGCAACAAGAATTACTAAAGGTCTAGAAAACATGACCTACGAGGTAAGATTGAAAAAAATTGGGTTTGTTTAGTCTGGAGAAGGGAAGACGGCCGGGGGCGGGGGAGGGGGAGAAAGGGTTTGATAACAATCTTCAAGAACGTAAAAGGTTGTTACAAAGAGGAGGGTGATAAATTGTTGTTCTTATCCACTGTGGCCAGGACAAGAAGTAATGGGCTTAAATTGCAGCAAGGGAGATTTAGGTTGGACATAAGGAAAAACTTCCAAACTGTAAGGGTAGTTAAGCACTGGAACAAATTACCTGGAGAGGTTGTGAAATCTCCATCATGGGAAGTTTTTAAGACCATGTCAGGCATGGACTCGATAATACTTAGTCCTGCTTCAGTGCAGGGGACTGACTGGACTAGATGACTTACTGAGGTGCCTTCTAATTCTGTGTTTCTAGGATTTCCAGGATTCAGATATCAAGGCCAGACAGGCTCATTGTGCCCATCCAGGCTGGCTTCCCGTCTATCGCAGCCAAAGAATCTCCTCCCCGTGATTCCTACCTCCTGGTTGAAGAAGAACAAAGCTTTGAGAAAGTCACACTCCATTTCCACTGACAGACTTCCAGTGAGGGAGAATCTATTGCGTCCTGTGGGGAGCTCTCCCAGTGGTTCATTCCCCTCCCAGATAAACACTGGCCCCTAATTCCCAGTCTCCATTTGTCCCCTTCTGCTCCCAGCCAGTGCATCTCACTTGGCCTTTGCCTTCTACATGAAGGAGCCCTCTGCTAGCAGGCATGTAAATCAGAAGGGACTGGGTGTAGGATTCATACAAGGTTCATGCGCTTGGCAACATTCAGGGCACACCCGGAGTGTTGTGCTGGACCTGTGCACACACAGCTCCTCTCAAGGGCATCAACCTTGGAATCTCGCCCAAATGACATGAACCGTGGGAAGCCTCTCAGGACTGGGCTCAAGGCCCGAGAGCAAGGAATGCGGTAGATAGAAATTGGTAAATAAGAATGTTAAACAAAGCCAGTGTATTCCTTTTATCTGTTGGAGAATGTAATGCGCGGGGGGAGAGAGAGAATAAAGGGGAAGGTGGAAAGCTGACAGGCAGAAGCCTGTTAGCAGACCAGCCGCTTGCTTGCTAAAAGCTGTGTCCCGTCTTGTCATTGAACCGCCACAGACTGGGTTATGATGACTCACCTTGGGAGGGGCTCTCAGGCCCCGAGCTTTCCCTGGAGTCCTCGGCATCCCGGATCCAGAGCTCTGCCTCCTCTATCTCAATTCTGTGGATTAAATCTGGTGTGGAACCTGAATAGCCTGTTTGGGGGGAAAGAATCAGTTTTATTACTGAAGTTTTGGGGACAGGGACTCATTTATATGTTGGTGCAGACCAAACAATGGCCCTACTGGGTCAGACCAAAGCCCAGTGTCCTGGCTTCTGACAGTGGCCAGTGCCAGGTGCCCCAGAAGGAATGAACAGAACAGGTAATCATCAAGTGATCCATTTCCTGGATTCACATTCACAGCTTCTGGCAAACAGAGGCGAGGGACACCATCCCTGCCCATCCTGGCTAATAGCCATTGATGGACCTATCCTCCATGAATGTATCTGCTTCTTTTTTGAACCCCGTTATAGTCTTGGCCTCCACAACAGTCTCTGACAAGGACTTCCACAGGTTGACTGTGCATTGTGTGAAGAAATACTTCCTTTTATTTGTTTTAAACCTGCTGCCTACTCATTTGATTTCGTGACCCCTAGTTCTTGTGTTATGAGAAGTAGTAAACAACACTTCCTTACCTACTTTCTCTACCAGTCATGATTTTATAGACCTCAGTCTCCCCTTACCTGTCTCTTTTCCAAGCTGAAAAGTCCCAGTCTTATTAATCTCTGCTCACACGGAAGCCGTTCCATACCCCTAATCATTTTTGTTGCCTTTTTCTTATCCTTTTCCAATACTAATATATCTTTTTTGAGATGGGGCGACCACATCTGCATATAGTATTGAAGATATGGGCGTCCCATGGATTTATAGAGCGGTAAAATGATATTTTCTGTCTTATTATCTATCCCTTTCTTAATGATTCCCAACATTCTGTTTGCTTTTTTGACTGCCGCTGCACATTGAGTGGATGTTTTCAGAGAACTATCCACCATGACTCCGAGTTCTCTTTCTTGAGTGCTAACAGCTAAACAGCACAACAGGACCCCGATCTCAGTCAAGGTGTGTCTGCACAGCACCTGGCATGATGGGGCCCCAATCTCGGATGCTGCTTGAGAGGAAAGCGCAGGAGATCCCAAGCAGGAGAGTTATGAAATAAACCTTCCTTAGAGGAAATTTCTTCCTGTCTCCCAACAGGCAAGTTCAGTTCATACTCTGAAGCAGCAATATCTATGACCCGTCTCAATTTGCTTTGGGGACTTAGACACGGCAGGTGTCACCAGGTGTCACCGTTACACAGACTTATCAGTTCTTTTGCTTAGGATGCAAGTATTGGTCAACTGCACGGTTGTTAAGTTTATGATGTTCATTCTTTTTGGGGAAGTGGGGAGCTGTAACAAGCAGAAGAAGAGTTTTCTTCCTCCCTTATTTGCTCATGTGCTGTTTGGAACCAGCCCTGTACCACGACTGAGGTGAGGTAGGTAATGCAAGTAAACAAGTTACAACTAAGATTAGCCCCAGGCTCTGTAGCCCTGAGTTCTTCAACAGGAAGCCGAACTGAAAGAGGGTGTCATTTGCCACTTCTCAGCCATCGGGTGGCACATGCCAGGGGTGGCATCAAGGGAACACAGACATTTGACAGCTAGGAGTAGAGATAAATTGGTCCTTACCCAAGGAAACGAGGGCCCGGTAATTCCTCAGCATCTGGTCCCGGTACAGCTGCTTCTCTGGCCGGGACAAGAGCTCCCACTCCTCCCGGCTGAAATACAGAGCCACGTCCTCAAACGCCACCCGCAGCTGCTGGCACAAGCGTTACACACTCAGCACCCTCCGCTCCAGCCCCAGCCCGGGCTCTCAGCAGGGGACGCGGGTTCTAGGGCAGCGGCTCCCGGGGAACCCCCAGCCCAGCAGCTGTGACCCAGGGACACCCCCCGCACAGCCCCCCGGGGACTCGGGCCCTGCTGGCCGGGGACAGGAGTCGCCCTCGGCTCCCCACCGGGCTCTGGAGCGGGGCGCTGGGAAGGGCCCGAATCCCAGGGCAGGGACCAGGCTCCTCCCCCGGCCGGAGTCCCCGCCTCCGCCCCAGGCCTGTGCTCGGCCCCGCTCCCGGCCCCGGCTCGGCCGCCTCGGGGCTCCTCGGCCCGGCTCCGCGTGTCCGCCCGGCCCGGGGCCCCCAGCGCCGCTCCCCGGCCCCAGCGCTCCGGCTGCGGCAGCCCCCAGCCCCGGGGTCACTAGCGCGGGAGGGACCCGGCCCCGGCCCCCCTCGGCCCCAGCCGGGACCAGCCAGTGCCCGGCCGGGGAGTCCCCGCCCCGCGTCCTACCTGCGCCGGCCCCGCTGCAGCCATCGCCGGGCTCGGCTCCGGCCCCGGCCGCTTCCTCCGCCCGGGCAGCGACCTCCCGCCCCGCGGCTGGTGCCTCCCCGGGGCCACCTCCCGCCCGCTCCCCGCCCGGCCCCAGCGCCTGCGCCGCCAGGTCCAGCAGCCGGGAGGCCCCAGCGCAGCGACCCTCCGGCCCAGCCCCCCGCCCCCGGACGCCTGGGTCCCGAGTCCCGCCGCTGGGGGCGCTCGCGGCACCTGGTCCCCGGGCGGCAGGAGCCCGTAACGGGGCAGCCCGGTCCCCGCCCCTGGGCTGTGCGCGGGGCTCCGCTGTGCCGTGGGGAGCTGGGAGCAGGGCAGGTGGGTGGTGGTTGTTGCTAGATTTCAGAGTAACAGCCCTGTTAGTCTGTATTCGCAAAAAGAAAAGGAGGACTTGTGGCACCTTGGAGACTAACCGATTTATTTCAGCATAAGCTTTCCTGAGCTACAGCTCACTTCATCGGATGCATACTGTGGAAAGTGTAGAAGATCTTTTTATACACAGAAAGCATGAAAAAATACCTCCCCCCACCCCACTCTCCTGCTGGGAATAGATTATCTAAAGTGATCACTCTCCTTACAATGTGTATGATAATCAAGTTAGGCCATTTCCAGCACAAATCCAGGTTTTCTCTTCACCTCCCCCACACACAAACCCACTCTCCTGTTGCTAGGCTGTGTGAGGTTGGTGTGTGTATTTGAGGAGATCCCCCCCAGGCTGGGTCTGGGGTGTGGGTCTGAGTGGTACAGGAAGGCTGTGTGATGTGAGTGGTTTACAGATCACAACGTGACTGTGGAGTGTGTGTGTGTCACAGTAAGACAAGGGTCTGGCTGTGTGATGTTGGTGTGTGTGTTACTTCCAGGGGATCACAGCCTGGGGTGTGTTTCAGGCGCTCACACCCATGTCCCTTCCCAGCGCCCCGGGGAGGGCAGGTGCCCTATAAGATGCCGTGTTCTGGCCTCGGTGCTGGCACTGAAGCAGCTGCCCCTGCCCCCCGTTCATTGGGCCGGGCTCTGCACACCTCAGGTGCCCCCCCCCCCCCGCCGGTCACAAGAAATGGTCCAAGGTGAAGCACATCAAGGGCCTGCAGGACGCCGAGCGCAGCCGGCTCTTCCAGAAGCTCGCCATGCTGCTGCGCTTTGCCCGCAAAGGTATCGTGGGGGGGAGGAAGGGAAGGATCTTGTGCGTGACACAGCCCCAGCCAGAGGGAGTGCTATGGAGCCCTGCCAGCTTCCCTGTGCCCCACAGGCCCCGCTGCAGCCAGAGGGGGCATTACAGAGACTTCCCAGCCTCCCAGGACTTGACAGGGCCCAGCCAGAGGCTGTGGCTACAGAGCCCTGCCAGCCCAGCCTTGACCACTAGCACTGACCCTGTTGCCCCTAACCACAGCACCCCCTAACCTCTGTTAACCCAAGGCCAGCATCCTTCTTGGCTGCTGGAGGAGAGGATGCTGGTCTGAGGGGTAGAGTCTCCCCTTCTCATCCTTTCTCCACTGGACCTTTCTTCTGTTTCACAGCACCTCCCCTACGGTGGCTGAGTCTCTCCCCATCTCTCGCAGATGTTTCGCATAAGAGGGGGCAGCCCAGTCTCTGTGGTTCAGGCGGCCTAAGATAACAGCTAACGGTGGCTGAAGAGGGGAAGGGCCCTGGAACAGGTAATTTGGGGCAGGGAGGGTCACCAGGAGCCCCAGGACTCCTGGGTCTCATCGCTACCTCTGCAATTGGATAGTGGGTTACAGCAGGGGGGGGGCACCTTGTTTCTATTCCTGGCTCTGAGAGGGTAGTGGATCGTGGTGGGTTAAAGCAGTGGGGGCTGGGAGTCAGGACTGCTCTCAAGTGGGGTCCCAGCTGTGCCTCCCTTGTGACGCTCCATCTCTGTCCTTTGCAGCAGGGAGACCCAACCCTGATATCAACACCAACCTGGCCAACCTCACTGAGCAGTGCCGGAGCATGGTCTTGACCAAAGCATCCACTGAGGTGGCCATCAAGGGAAGGGTACGTAGCTGCGTCCTGCCAGCTGGGCTCATGGGCTGCAGCCTTTTTGAATTCTCTGGGTCAGACCAGACCATGCCGAGGTGTTACAGGGAAAAATGAAAACCATCGTAAACCTATATGTTCCCCCTTCACAGGACGCAGGATCTTGTACCTGGTATCAGTGTCTATCGCTGTGGAAGCAGCTGGTGATGTTGGTCTCATCCTCCTTCCAGTGTAGTGCAAGGAAAGAGGACAGAGACAGATAGGTGTTCCAAAATAATATAACAACATTTAACATTCCTGTGATGGGAAGAACACGTCAACAGCCCAACACTATAGCATTTAATTTCAGAAAGGGGAACTATACAAAAATGAGGGGGTTAGTTAATTAGAAATTAAAAGGTACAATGAATAGAGTGAAATCCCCGCAAGCTGCATGGACACTTTTCAAAGACACCATAATAGAGGCCCAACTTAAATGTATACCCCAAATTAAAAAACACAGTAAAAGAACTAAAAAAGAGCCTTAAGAAACAGTGAGAGATAAAAAGGCATCTTTTAAAAAGCGGACGTCAAATCCTTTTGTGGTAAATAGAAGGGAGCATAAACACTGCCAAATTAAGTGTAAAAATGTAATAAGAAAAGCCAAAAAGGAGTTTGAAGAAAAGCTAGCCAAAAACTCAATAGGTAATAACAAAATGTTTTTTAAGTCCATCAGAAGCAGGAAGCCTGCTAAACAACCAGTGGGACCCCTTGGACGATCGAGATACAAAAGGAGCACTTAAAGACGATAAAGTCATTGAGGAGAAACTAAATGAATTCTTTGCTTCAGTCTTCACGGCTGAGGACGTTAGGGAGATTCCCAAACCTGAGCTGTCTTTTGTAGGTGACAAATCTGAGGAATTGTCACAGATTGAAGTGTCACTAGAGGAGGTTTTGGAATTAATTGATAAACTGAACAGTAACAAGTCACCGGGACCAAATGCCATTCACCCAAGAGTTCTGAAAGAACTCAAATGTGAAATTGCGGAACTATTAACTATGGTTTGTAACCTGTCCTTTAAAGGAGCTTCTGTACCCAATGACTGGAAGATAGCTAATGTAACACCAATATTTAAAAAGGGCTCTAGAGGTGATCCCGGCAATTACAGACCGGTAAGTCTAACATCAGTACTGGGCAAATTAGTTGAAACAATAATAAAAAGAAAATTGTCAGAGATGTAGAAGAACATAAATTGTTGGGCAAAAGTCAACATGGTTTCTGTAAAGGGAAATCAGGTCTTACTAATCTATTAGAGTTCTTGGAAGGGGTCAACAAACATGTGGACAAGGGCGATCCAGTGGACATAGTGACCTTAGATTTCCAGAAAACCTTTGACAAGGTCCCTCACCAAAGGCTCTTATGTAAATTAAGTTGCCATGGGATAAGAGGTGAAGATCCTTTCATAGATTGAGAACTGGTTAAAAGACAGGGAACAAAGGATAGGAATTAATGGTAAATTTTCAGAATGGAGAGGGGTAACTAGTGGTGTTCCCCAAGGATCAGTCCTAGGACCAATCCTATTCAACTTATTCATAAATGATCTGGAGAAAGGGGTAAACAGTGAGGGGGCAACAAAATGGCAAATGGAATTTCATGTGGATAAATGTAAAGTAACGCACACTGGAATAAATAACCCCAACTATACATATGATACAATGGGGGCTAATTTCTTTACAACTAAGCAGGAAAAAGATCTTGGAGTCATCGTGGATAGTTCTCTGAAGACGTCCATGTAGTGTGTAGCGACAGTCAAAAAAGCACACAGGATGTTAGGAATCATTACAAAAGGGATAGAGAATAAGACGGAGAATATCTTATTGCCCTTATATAAATCCATGGTACGCCCACATCTTCAATACTGCGTACAGATGTGGTCTCCTCATCTCAACAAAGATATACTGGCATTAGAAAAGTTCAGAGAAGGTCAACTAAGACTGAGACTAAGGGGGTATATGCTCGAGGTATATAAAATTATGAATGGTGTTGAGAAAGTGAATAAGAAAAAGCTATTTACTTCTTCCCATAATATAAAAACTAGGGGCAACCAAGTGAAATTAATGGGCAGCAAGTTTAAAACAAAGAAAAGTAAGTTTTTCACACAGCGCGCAGTCAACCTGTGGAACTCCTTGCCTGAGGAGATTATGAAGGCTAGGACTATAACAGGGTTTAAAAGAGAACTGGATACATTCATGGAAATTAAGTCCATTAATGGCTATTAGCCAGGATGGATAAGGAATGATCTCCCTAGCCTCTGTTTTTCAGAGGGTGGATATGGATGGCCGGAGAGAGATCACTTGATCACCTGTTAGGTTCACTCCCTCTGGGGCACCTGGCATTGGCCACTGTCGGTAGACGGGATACTGGGCTGGATGGACCTTTGGTCTGACCCAGTATGGCCATTCTTATGTTAAAAAAAGGTAAGTGTATGAAGGTTGGTTTACAATAACTGGGGAAAAGGGGAAAAGGAAACACAACTGTCATAAAACCTAAGCAAGCTGGGATCACAATACAAGGAGCTTGAAGCAAACGAAAATGATAAAATCTCCTAAAGTCCTGCTGCTGTCAGATGCTTTCTCCGGACAGGCTGGGTGTTGGAGTGCGTCGGACCCAGGACCTACTACCCCCAGACCTGGTGATGGCCCGAAGGGAAGAACGCTGGATCGTGCTGTAGCTGGACTTGGAGCCAATGGCAGGGGTACGGCCAGGAATCCTGGATGCGACAGGTACGCGGATGGGATGGATGAGGATGAGTTGTCTCTCAGGATTCGCTGATCCGTGATCTGAGGACCACGCGAACGCCACTGTGCTTGGCTGCCTCTGTGATGGACAGCATTGTGGTGACGTCACGCAGTTCCTTTTAACGGTTCTGTGACAGGAAAACCTGAGGTAGACTGAGGTAGTCAGTTACAGAACCAGTTCATTGTGGCCTGTTAGCTGCCGTTTCCCACCAAAGTTCAAAACGGCGCAAAACCACCACCACCCAGCTGAAACAAGATGGAGTCTTGTTGTTTGTGGCAAAGAGACACCATATTAAGTGTCCGACTCCATATTGGATAATCACCATTTTAGTGATTCTGAGGGGATAACATCATAAAACCTCATTAAAAACGCTATAAAATCACAAGATACAAATATATTAAAACGGGGCGTTTGGAGCCTTGAATGAGGGAGCGAGGCTGGGCTTGTAATTATGGTGCTGGGCTGGACTACAGGACTCATGGTTTCTATTCCTAGTTCTGCCACTTGGTCCCTCTCTGACCTTGGGCAAATCACTCAGTCAGTGGTTCTCAACCAGGGATAGAGATACCCCTGGGGGTATGCTGATGGGGTACACCAGGCAGTACACCATCTCATCTAGAGAGTGGCCTAGTTTTACAACAGGATACAAAAAAAGCACTCGCAAAGTCAGTACAAACTAAACTTTCATACTGACAATGACTTGTTTATACCACTCTATATACTATACACTGAAATATAAGTACAATATTTATATTGCAATTGATTTATTTTATAATTATATGGAAAAAAGGAGGAAGTCAGCATTTTGTCAGTACTAGTGTGCTGGGCGACTGGTATTTTTATGTCTTATTTTGTAAGCAAGTAGTTTTTAAGTAAGGAGAAACTTTGGCGTACGCAAAAAATATCAGAGTGCTGAAAGGGGTACAGTAGTCCGGAAAGGCTGAGAGCCACTGACTTAAATCATAGGGAATAGGCAGACTGGATCAGAGGGGAGGCCTAGTTTGTTTTCACAGTAATCTAATTAATATAGTTCAATTAGGCACTAGACAGCGTTTTATTTTTATTATTCTTGTAACCATTTCTGACTGTTATGCCTCTTTGCTTGTACTCACTTAAAATCTCTTTGTCATTAATAAACTTGATTTGTGGTTTAAGTGTGTTTAAACCCAGTGTGTTTAAGTAACATGTCGGAGTAACTTTGTTTATGGAAATGAACTGGTGTATGTTATTCCCTTTAAAGGAATAACGAATTTAGCATTTCTCGACTGCCTGGGAGAGGGTTGGACATGACAGAACATACATTTCTGAGGGAAAATCTGGGATTGGGAGTGTGTTGGGTTCACACTGCGATAATCCAGGCTGGTGAGAACAGTGTTGGTGTGCTTGGCTGACTGCAGAAGGAAGCTCGGGCAAATGTGGAGGTGGGGGGTAGACAGCAAGGCTCGGGGAGCCCGCGGGAAGCTGGACACTCCAGGGGCAATGTGGGGATGGCTGGGGAGCCTGGGGGAGGCATCGGGGCCAGAGTGGATGGCTGGGGCGACCGGAGGAAGCAGCAGGGAACCAGGATGATGGGGATGTGCATGGGGAAGACAGAAGGGGTAAGAGGGGATTGCCAGGGCCTGGGGGGGGGGAGTGGGGCCAAGGCAATGGGGAGGTGGGTGAGGAGGCAGCGGGGGCCAGGGCAATGGGAAGATGAGGGGAATACAAGTGCAGTTCCCCTGAAACTGACAACATTTTATTTCATTTTTTCTTAAGACCCTCATCCGGCAGAGTACATGAATGAACTTAAATCCAAGCACTTGAGCAGTTCCATTGATTTCAGTGGGACTACTCACATGCTTATAGTTGACCATATGCTTAAGAGCTTGCTGGATTAGGCCTTAATGCTAGAATATATTATAAGAATATATTATTAAGAACTGGAAAGTCACACAATTCAACTTTGTAACGTTAATAGCATAAGTGGGTCAGTTGTGAAGCTTTGATCCAAATTCAGGCTCCTAATCTTCAGATCCAAACGCAAGTCACTTCACAAGAGTGTTGGGATTTGAGTTCTGAAATGGGCCACCATAAAAAGAAACCTGAGCTGTGAAGTTGAAATCTGCACCTAGATCTGACTTTCCTCATGTTTCTGAGTGGTCTGGATTCTGTGTCCTAGTTTGGGGCCCATCTCTAGTTAAAAGTGAACTGTAAAGAGAAAATGGAATTGTAGGCAGGCTCAGATAGGTGACTGGAACGTCTCTGCTCACTGGGCTGGGCACAGGAGATTGAGCACAGAAATCTGTTTTAATTTACGTTCCAAAAATTCTTTCAAACCACTCCCCTCCTGCCACGATACCTGTTTTTCCAGCTTTGCTATTGATGCCCCATGTTCAGAATTCTGTGATACTCTTTACAGTGTGTATGCTAACACCCATTCATGTTCTCTATGTACATAAATCTCCCCACTGTATTTTCCACTGAATGCATCCGATGAAGTGAGCTGTAGCTCACGAAAGCTTATGCTTAAATAAATTTGTTAGTCTCTAAGGTGCCACAAGTCCTCCTTTTCTTTTTGTGATGCTATAGATACCAGAAGAGAGACATCATAGTCCTCAGGAGGGTTAGCATGAGATTTCTGATACTTATGATGCCCAAGAGTACCAAGCTTTCCTTGTAAATCCAGCAGAGAGAGCGGGTTCAAATGCAGAGGGGAAATAATTGTATATGGTTAAATTAGAACTGATTCCTGACATAATGATTGGGTGCTGATATTATCACAAGAGCCCCAAAACACCATATTAAAGGTTTAGTTTGCAAATATCTCTGTTCTTCAAATCGATACAGTACATCAGTGCAACCCAGAGCTGCTTCATGTGTAGCTCTCCTTTAGAACAGTCTCCGTTCTGCTATTGCATAGCTTCGTAAAACATGACATGGGGAAGGCCAACACTCACAGCCAGGTAGATCATCAACCTACTCCTCTGTGCCAGGAGCAGGAAGGCCTCTGGTTCTTGCTCTCTTGGTAGCTGGAGCTGCTAAGTTGGGGGTGCAGTGGGCCCTTGGGCCACCCGTGGTCAGGGCAGTCAGTGCAGAGCAGTGTTTACCAGTTACCAATCCATGAGAGGACCGTATGATGTACCTGTATGGCACAATAATTCTTCAATGAATCAGTTGATTCAAATGCTTATTCTCTGGGGTTCAGACCCTCTGTTCTCCCCCTGAGTTGAGAGAACCCTACCCTGATTGTCACATCTGTCTTTCAGGCTCTGTCCCAGTCTCTCACACAGATATATCCCTCAGCCAGCCCAGCTCAGGGAGCAGTGGGAACAGGTCATCTCATCCTGTCAAACCAAGCAACATGGGTCCCATTGAGGCTCAGATGGAAGATCCCATGCACCTCCTGGAGGTAAGAACCGTTCACTTGTCCTGCCACTTGGGGCCCTTGCAACAAACGGAGCTCCTGCTACATAACCTGGTTGGGAGCTTTCCCTGTCCCTGGATCCTGGCCCTGGTACAGAGACCTATTTCTCATCATGATATCCTCATTTGATTCTCAGAGGATGTGTCCAGGATCCTGGAGACTGTTTCCTGCTGCTGGAGGTTTGAGCAGGGAGAGATCACTCACTGTCACGACCCAGGGGCCTTCAACCCGGGTCTGCAGGGTTCATGGGAGCAGCCACACTCCAACCCTCCACCCAGAAGCCTGCTGAAAATTGCTTACCTAGGACCCATGAAGTTCAGCCCCAGTTTGAGGCTCCACTCCTGAGGTCCTATTGGGGAGTCCCAGAAAAGCTAATTGGCCCCCTGGCCCTGCTTAAGACAGCAGCGGGAACAGGAAGCTGACTGAACACCAGGGCTGCTCCCTGTTCTGGACCGTGTGGTGCCTGTTTCTGCTGCCGCTCCCCTGGCTTGGTTTCCTGGCATCTGATTTGTGGTTCTGATCGCAAGTTTGTCTTTTGCTGCTGATCTTCCAGTACCCTGACCCAGCTGACTCTCGACTCCTGTCATGGGAGTTTGGACCCTGGCTCTGACCAGTAGACCTGGCTGCCCTTGACCCAGCTGTGACCTTGACTTTTGTACAATTTCTCCAATGCCCTTTTCTGCTCTCCAGCAAGATACACCAGTCCCTTGGCTCCCAAAGTCCTAGTTGCCTGCTATTCAAGGGCTGAGGGGTAGTGCTTGTATTACCCCCACCCCCACCTCAGCTACTTTTCCGATGGGAATCTCCCTAGAGCAGAGGAGAAATCTGCCCTTCTCCTAGGATCAGTCCCAGCAGTAATTCCACCCACCCTGGCCTCAGCTCAGCTACTTTGTTCACCTGGGGTCAGGGACCACTTTTGAAGCCCTTAGCGTGTGGGTGGAGGTGGGAGCAGAGGCTGAAGCTCGAGCAGTTTCCACCAAAGAGCACCACCCTCTCTTTCTATGGTCTGGCTAGGGCTCACCATCCATCTTGGAGCTGAACACCAGATGGGAGCTGATAGATTGTCCTTGGCGGGCAGTGTTCTGTGTGTGACGGAGCTGTGTGCCAGAGAGGGCCAGGAGCAGATGCACCACGCCTGGCAGGACCGGGCTAAACAGCCTGTAATGCTAGGTGAGTCAAACCACGGCCACAATACAGACACTCTGGGCATCCATGGGGACTGAATCTGGGCCCTTCACTACCAAGAGCACAACTCATTCCAACCTGAGTCATGACAGTGGTGACCCCTGCCAGCCCCTCTGAGGTGGGTCAGTATTATCCCTGTTAGCTGGGGCATAGGGATAGAAAGCAACTGGCTGCAAGGCAGAGGTGAAAGTAAGCCGGTATGCCACGGTACGGCGTACCGGCAAGAGCCGGTGCACCGTAATGGGGCAGCCCGGCTTCCCCAGGGGGCAGTTTAATGGGCCTGGAGCTCCCAGCAGTGGCTGGAGCCCCAGGCCCTTTAAATTGCCTCCAGAGCCCCACTGCTGGAGCCCTGGGACAGAGGCTGCAGGGCTCCGGGAGCTATTTAAAGGCCTGGGGCTCCTCTGCTTCCACCGCCCAGGCCCTTTAAATAGCCACTGGAGCCCCGCCATCGCTACTCCAGGGCTCCGGCGGCTATTTAAAGGACTGGGACAGTAGAAGCAGGGGAGCCGTGGGCCCTTTAAATAGCTCCCGGAGCCCTGGGGTAGCGGGGGCTCCAAGGGCTATTTAAAGGGCTGGGGCTCCAGCTGCCTCTGCCGCCCCGGTCCTTTAAATAGCCGCTGGAGCCCCGCCGCTTCCCCAGGGCTCCGGCGGCGATTTAAAGGGCCAGGGCGGTAGAAGAGGGGAGCCCCGGGCCCTTTAAATAGTCCCCGGAGCCCCGGGCTGCTGCTGCTACCCCGGTGGAGGGGGCACTTACCTTACAGGGTGGGCTGGGGCTGGCTCTGACCCCCTCAACCCCGCTCCTTCTGCCCTAGGCCCCGCCCCTTCCAGGGGACAGAGCTGGACCCAAAGTACCGGTAAATCACTCAACTTACTTTCACCCCTGCTGCAAGGTCACACACAGCGTCACTGACAGAGGCAGGAAGGAAGCGTGGTTCTGATACCAGTCCAGCTCCAACCACTAGACTCCTCCACCCACTTCCAAAGTCAGAGAACCCAGGAGCCCTGACTCTGACAGCTAGGCCTTAAATGACAAGACCAACCTCCCTCCCACTCAGGAAGCCGTAGAAGGGACCATCTGCTGAGCTCCCCTTTGCAATGCCACTGTGAGAGACCATTGCTAGTGGGTGCCAAGTGACTGAGCAGGGAACTCCTTGAGAGCCTCCTAGAGACTCGCAGGGGTTTCATTGGGACCCTCTGGGAGCCGTGGAAAGAGTGCTGCATTGAAGAGACTCTCCTGCTCTAACAAAGGATTTCTGTTTTCCTAGACAGTCAGCCAGTGAGGCCAGTTTGCAGAATGTGGAAGAGCCCTTTGGCGATGGGTTGGGGGATTCACCATGGAGGTGTCAGCAGCTGCAGTGCCTGGGGTCCCCATGGGCCAAGCCTCCACTCCTGACACTCCAGGCTAATCTCCCACTGCTCTCAGTGGGGCTTGGCTTTAGCTGCTGGGCCTGCGTGCCTAGACAGAGGACTCAGGTATTTCCATCAGGCTGCTCAATGGCACTCACTCTCCTCCTGGTAATAGCTCACCTTAAGTGATCACTTTCCTTACAGTGTGTACGGTAACACCCATTGTTTCATGTTCTCTGTGTATATAGATCTCCCCACTGTATTTTCCACTGAATGCATCCGATGAAGTGAGCTGTAGCTCACGAAAGCTTATGCTCAAATACATTTGTTAGTCTCTAAGGTGCCACAAGTCCTCCTTTTCTTTTCTGGACTAGCCACCAGAAAAAGGACACGGTACATGTGGCCAAGGAAATAGAGAGGCAGTGTTGCCTGTTAATATGGCTCTTGTGGGGGAGCACGGCAGGTTACTTTGGACTAGGTAGGAGCCACATGTCTCCAAACCTGCACATCTCGAGGCTCCAGAGACCTCTCTCCAGATCCCAGAGCTTCCTCAGAGTCCTAAAGAGCCAGGTGGAATCTGGCCTCTCTCCCCCCACCTTAGCAGTCCAGAAAAAATTATTTGTAGACATATTATGTGTCCTCTCCTGCCACACTCACCTGTTGGTGACCAATGCAGTCACAGAGTCCAGGATCGGTGTCATGCATTTCTCTGGGCTGTGACAAGCCGGAGGACGTGAGCTGCAATGGATCCTCCTGTGCGTGGGCTGAGTGGGCAACCTCTCTACTGCCATATCTGGTTTCCAGCCCACACGCACTAAGGAGGAGGTGATGGACTTACCCCAAAGGTGGGGGTGGGAAGAAGCAGAGTGAAGAGGTGATCAGAGAGCCATCCCCTAGCATTCCTCCTGGAGTCACTCCAACAACCACCTGGCTCCTTCCTGCTGTGGGCCGCAGCCCCTAGGTTCCACAGGGAATTTCTGAATTAACGCTCTAGAAAGCTGCCTCTGGCTTTCTACAAGCGCTCACGCAGCCCTGTCACGAGAGGTAAGGAATAAGGTCCTGCCTCCCCCAACTGCTCAGGGGCAATTCTCTCAGAGAATCAGTGCAGGGCTTTATGCATCTCTACAAACAGATCACTTTGCGTGGTGGCAGCGGAATCTGGGCAATAAGGAAGAGGAGTTGGAAATTCTCCATGGGGAGGGGAAATGGGGAAACCCGGTGGGACGACGCCTCTGACTGGAATGTTCGTGTCGCTGGTTACAACCCATTGAGGTAGGGGAGAGAGGGTAAAAAAAGTGGTGGGCAGGGTGGCACTTTCCATTAGACCAGCAGTTCTCCAACTGTGGGTCAGGACCCCAAAGTGGGTTGCAACCCCATTTTAATGGGGTCACCAGGGCTGGCTTAGACTTGCTGGGGCCTGGGGCCAAAGCTGAAGCCCAGGCCCCACTGCCTGAGGCCGAAGCCAAAGCCTGAGGGCCTCAGCCCTGGGCAGTCAGGCTCAGGTTGCAGGCCCCTTATCTGGGGCTGAAGCCCTTGGGCTTTGATTTTGGCCTCCCCGCGCAGGGTGGGGGGGACTCAGGCTTTGGCTTTCCCCCAGACCCGGAGCAGTGGGGCTCGGGAGGGCTCAGGCTTCTGTTCCCCCTCCTGGGGTCGTGTAGTAAGTGTTGTGAGAAGGGGGTGGGAGTGCAGTGAAGTTTGAGAACCCCTGCATTAGACACATCATTACCTGTTTTCCGTTCTTGGTTCTTGAGAACCCCAGGACCTCGAATGGATAGGGATCAATCTGCTAACTAACACAGCCCAGCAGATGAACCGTTGCGGGGCTGGCACAGTTCACTGAATCCAAACCAGAGAGCAGGAAATGTTTCTCCTTTTGCAACTGTCTGTGACTTGTGGGAAGAAATTAGGTTAGCACGGGGGACTTCCTACTGGGAGACAGACGGTGGAGGTCTCAAGTAGCCAGGAGTAAATCATCCTTGGAGATTTTGAAAAATTATAGATACTTTTCTAATACAAAGTTTTGTACCCAACTAAGGGTGACTCTTGTGGGCCTGCTTGTGGAGGATAAAGAGGAACTGATCACTGGACTGGATGTCCATGGTTGTTCTGGGGCCAGTGATCATGACTTGACTATTCAGTAAGGACCAGTAAGAAGGTTTTGGAACAAATCGTTAAATTAAACAGCAATAAGTCACCAGAATCAGATGGTATTCACCCAAGAGATCTGAAGAAACTCAAATGTGAAATTGCAGTACTAATAAATAACTGTGGTATGTAACCTGTTGTCAGGGTTCCCTCCCCACTCTGAACTCTAGGATACTGATGTGGCAACCCGCATGAAAGCCCCCCTAAGCTTATTTCTACCAGCTTAGGTTAAAAACTTCCCCAAGGCACAAATCCTTTGTCCTTGGACAGTAAGCTGCCACCACCAAGTGATTTAGACAAAGAATCAGGGAAAGGACTACTTGGAGTTCCTATTGCCCCAAAATATCCCCCCAAGCCCTTACACCCCCTTTCCTGGGGAGGCTTGAGAATAATATCCTAACCAATTGGTTACAAAGTGAGCACAGATCAACCCCCCTGGGTCTTAGAACACTAAAAATCAATTAGGTTCTTAAAAGAAAAATTTTATTTTAAAAAAAAAAAAGGTAAAAGAATCACCTGTGCAAAATCAGGATGGAAGATAACTTTACAGGGTAACAAAAGATTCAGAAACACAGCAGAACTCCCTCTAGGCTTTGTTTCAAAGTTACAAAACCCAGGAATAAACCTCCTTCTAGCAAAGGGAAAATTCACAAGCTAAAACAAAAGATAATCTAACACGCCTTGCCTTATTTACTTACTCTTTTTGCAATATTGAGACTCATTTTAGGATGGTTTATAGGAGAAGGAGTTTTCTGACTTGATGCTTCTCTGCTTCCCAAGAAAAGACTCAAACAAAGCCTCCCCTCCCACCCCCCCACGATTTGAAAGTATCTTCTTTCCCATTGGTCCTTTTGGTCAGGTGCCAACCAGGTTATTTGAGCTTCTTAACCGCTTACAGGTAAGGAGGAATTCTAGGCTACCCTTAGCTGTACGGTTAGGACACTTGTCCTTTAAATCAGCTTCTGTACCAGCTGCCTGGAGGATAGCTAATATGATACCAATGTAGAAAAAGGGCTCCAGAGACGCTCCCGGCAATTACAGGCCACTAAGGCTAATTTCAGTACCAGGCAAATTGGGTAAAATTATAGTAAAGAGCACAATTATTAGACACAAAGATAAACACAATTTGTTGTGGAAGAGTGAACATGGTTTTTGTAAAGGGAAATCATGCCTCACGAATCTACTAGAATTCTTTGCGGGAGTCAACAAGCATGTGGAGAAAGGTCATCCCGTGGATATCGTGTACTTAGATTTTCAGAAAACCTTTGACAAGCTCCCTCCCCAAAGGCTCTGAAGCAAAATGGGATAAGAGGGAAGGTCCTCTCTGGGATAGGGAACTGGTTCAAAGGCAAGAAAGAAAGGGTCTGACTAAGCGGTCAGTTTTCAGAATGGAGAGAGGTAAATAGCGGTGTCCCCCTGGGGTCTGTACTGCGGGGACCAGTTCTGTTCAACATACTCCTAAGTGATCTGGAAAAAGGGGTAAACAGTGAGGTGGCAACATCTGCAGATGATACAAACCAACTCAAGTTAGTTAAGTCCAAAAGAGAGTGCAAAGTGAGAGTGTAAAGGGATCTCACCAAACGGAGTGACTGGGCAACAAAAAGGCAGATGAAATTCATTGTTGATAAATGCAAAGTAATGCACATTGAAAAACATGATCCCAACTCTACATCTAAAATGATGGGGTCTAAGTGAGCTCTTACAACTTAAGAAAGGGATCTTGGAGTCATTGTGGATAGTTGTCTGAAAACGTCCACTCAATGTGCATCGGCAGTCAAAAAAGCGAACAAAATGTTGGGAAGTGATTAGGAAAGGGATAGATAGCAAGACAGAAATGTAATATTGCCTCTCTATAAATCCATGGCATGCCCACATCTTGAATCCTGGAGCTGGTCCCCGCATCTCAAAAAGATATATTGGAATTGGAAAAGGTACAGAAGGGCAACCAAAATGATTAGGGGTATAGAACAGCTGCCGTATGAGGTGAAATTAATAAGACTGGGGGGAGTTTTCAGCTTGGAAAAGAGATGACTAAGGGGGATAGGATAGAGGTCTATAAAATGATGACGGGTATGGAGAAAGTAAATCAGGAAGTGTTATTTACTCCTTCTCATAACACAGGAACTAGGGGTCACCAAATGAAATGAATAGGCAGCAGTCTTAAAACAAACAAAAGGAAGTATTTCTTCACACAACGCACAGTCAACCTGGGGAAACTCTTTGCCAGAGGATGTTGTGAGGGCCAAGACTATAACAGAGTTCAACAAAGAACTAGATAAGTTCATGGAGAATAGGTCCATCATTGGCTATTAGCCAGGATGGGCAAGGGATAAAAAACCATGCTCTTAAAGTGTCCCTAGCCTCTGTTTGCCGGAAGCTGGTAATGGGCGACAGGGGATGGATCGCTTGATTTTTACCTGTTCTGACGATTCCCTCTGGGGCACCTGGCATTGGCCACTGTGGGAGGATAGGATTCTGGGCTGGCTGGGCCATTGGTCTGATCCAGTATGGCTGTTCTTATGACCAATAGAGGGCAGTCCCAACCAGCAATATTTATATTGGGTGCACTGAAAGGGCTAACTTTCCAAAGCTGACCAAAATGATTAGTGAAAGTGGAGAAAAAAACTAAACAGAACAATGTGAATTAAAATTGGGAGCTATTCTTTAAGGAGCTTGTTAGAGTGGGCATAAGCCACATTGTATAATTAGCTGAGCTTGCAATGGCCTTCCACTCAACTCGCTGACGTTTCTCCGTGTGCAAATGTGGTAACCATTTTAAAATCTAGACCCAATCAATTACAAAACGTCAGGGAAGATTCTAGGCATCAATGGTCTGATCATTGTGTTGATGGCAGTAAACAAGAGATTCCCATAGGGCTCCCTCCCTCCCTCTTCCCAAGAGCCACCCTCATCCTCTCTCCCCTTTCTGCTCCCGCATCCTCTGCGAACTTTCAAAGATGGATGCCTCGTCATGGCCTTCGCTCATACGGATGTTGCCTAGTGGTCAGGGTTTCGGCCCTTCAGGGGGGAAGGGCACGGCAGATGGTGGGGGAGCCCAGGGCCTCCCACTGGGCTCTGACCTAGGCCACTCTGAGGGCAACACAAGGGGGTGACATTTCCTAACACCCCGCTATTGTCCAAGTTCACAGTTTATCACAGGAAGCTCTGAAGGGTGTCAACTCACTGCTTGGCACCTCTTCACGGCCAGGCGTGGCATGGCAGCTCTCTCCTTCTTGGGGTGACAGTTGCCTCTGTTACACTGACAGATCCCGGTCGTCGGTGGGCGGGATCGAACCGGGGATCTCTGGAGCTTAGTGAATGGGCCTCTACAGCATGAACTAAAAGCCCCCTGGCTGTTAGCGAAGGCTGTAGAGAAGATTCGTTTTATCTCTCCCTCTAAGTGGTCTTGGTGCCACTAGCTGGGAAACACCACCGCACCCAGAAGGTGTGTGGGTTACATACTTCCCCTAGCTGACGAAGCGCGTCCTGACCTTCAGAGACTTCCCAGTTGTAATCCCGGACGACCCCTGTAACGATGCGGCCTCTGGCGGGACACTACTGAGAGTCTCAATTCAGGACAAATTGCTTGGAGCAGGGCAGTCACAGCCCAAGGCTGGGGTTTTTCTACCTCTAAGACAAACCAAACCGGCCAAACAGAGGAGACTTCAGTTTTACCCCACTAGCCCACCACAAGTCACACAAGCAATTTCCCTTGGGCACTGCAGTTTCCCAGTATCACTGCCAGTGCCACTCGTTTTGGGGATGAATGGTTATGAAAACCAATACCCCAATAAAAGAAAAAGGGTTCTCTCAAAGGACCAAGCCCCAGACCCAGGTCAATATACTGTGACGGGGCAAGGCCAGAGGGCTATAGAAAAGTAGTGGGAGATAGATATATTAGCTCCAGGCTAAACAAATCCCTGGTACCAGGTTAAGTGAACTGGCAGCTGCTCCAGGTCAATTAAGACACCGGGGACCAATTAAGAACTTTCCAGAAGGCAGGGAGAATGCTAGGTTGATTGGGACACCTGAAGCCAATGTTAAAAGCCTCCCAGTTAGTCAGGTGGGTGTGCATGTCAGGAGCTGTGGGAGGAAGTTGCGCTGTTGGAGAGACTGAGTAGTACACACCATATCAGCCACAAGGAAGGAGGCCCTGAGGTGAGGGTGAAGTGGAACTTGAGGAAGTGAGGGCTGCTGTGGGGGAAGTAGCCCAGGGAATTGTACACGTCATGTTTCTAAAAGGTCAGCTACCATAGCTGATGCTATTAGGGTCCCTGGGCTGGAGCCTGGAGTAGAGGGTGGGCCCGGGCTCCCCCCCACCTTTTCCCCCTGATTAATCACTGAGACTGGGAGACAACAGAGACTATGCAAGGAAGGATAACTTCTCCTCACCTCCCTTGCTGGCTTATGATGAAAATGGCTCAGTAGACAGTGACCCTTGTCTCTAGAGAAAGAAGGGTTATGTGGAGGGTCACAGTGGGCCTCTGAGGCTAGCGAAATCCGCCAGGAAACGCGGGACCCACGGAGGCAAGGACAGAGCTTTGTCACAATACAAATCAGATCTTACCCACAAATCACGCTGTTGCCAATCCTTTAGAATCTAAAATCTAAAGGTTTAGTCATGAAGGGAAAAAGATATAGATGAGAGCTAGAATTGGTTAAATGAAATCAATTACATACAGTAATGGCAAAGTTCTTGGTTCAGGCTTGTAGCAGTGATAGAATAAACTGCAGGTTCAAATCAAGTCTCTGGAGAACATCCACAGCTGGGATGGGTCATTCAGTCCTTTTATAGAGCTTCAGTTTGTAGTAAAGTCCCTCCGGAGGTATGAAGCAGGATTGAAGACAAGATGGAGGCGAGGCATCAGCCTTTTCTAGTCTCTTGCCATGTGGTCTTTGCTTTCTTTGTCCCAAGGACACTCTATCCAGCACGTGGCATAGAAAAATCTTAGAGTTCTGTCCAGAGGCAGATCCCTGCATACCTTGCTGAGTCACAAGGTGTATCTGCCTTCTCTCAATGGGTCGATTGTATAGCTGATGGTCCTTAATGGGCCATCAAGCAGGCTAGGCAGAGCTGACACCAAATTGTCTGAGGGTGTTCCCCGGAAGCAGAGCACAAGTTTGAAATACAGACAGTATAGAGCCAATAGTCATAACTTCAACTACAAAAATGATACATATACACAGATAGCATAATTATAATCAGCCCATCATAACCGCTCCCTAGACCCCTTACACGACAACCTTTATACAATATTGCCTGCAAATATATAACAGTGGTCGCAACAGTGATCTATAGAGTTACAGATTATGTCAATAACATCACAGGAGGTGACACGGCATCAGTGGACTGACATTGGAATACGGCCTCCAGCTTTGTGTCCTCATTTCAAAAAGATGTTGTGAAATTGGAGCTGGGGCAGCAAAGAGCCACTAAATGTTCTGCGGGCTGGAGAAAAACGCCTTCTCGGGAGCGACTGAAAGAGCTCGACCTGGTCAGCTTATCAAAAGGAGATTGAAAGGGGACTTCATTGAAGTGTTGAAGTGCCTTAATGGAGAGAAGCTATTGGGTATGAAAGGGCTCTTTAATCTAGCAGAGAAAGGCAAAACAAGACCCAATGGCTGGAAGGTGAAAAGAGACAAATTCATATGCCAAATAAGGCACAAATATTCAACAGCGAGGATGATTCACCACAGGAACAAGCTACCAAGGAAAGTGGTGGATTCGCCATCTCTTGATGTCATTTAATGAAGACTAGATCCTTTCTGGAATGTGTTTGCCCCAAAAGTAGCTGTTGTGTCATACAGGAGGCCAGTGATATGCAGGGGGTCAGATTAGATGCTCTAATGGTCTCTTCTGGCCACAAAGTCTACCAATTTCTGAAAAACTGAGTGGAGCATTGGGAGCAGCGTCTGATGTTTTACGGTCTAGCCGGCTTGCTTCCGAGAATGAACGCTCCTTGAGTGGGGTGATCCACAGGGAGTAGCTCAAACCTCCAAAGTGCCTGGCCAGCGGCAGGACATTAGCACAGCAAGGGAGGGATGTGGCAGTGACATCACAAAGGCCTTTTGCAGGACCTCAGACTATTGGTCCAAGGTGATGGGGAGGTGGTGACCTCACAGAGAGATGCTGACATCAGCCAGGCAGGACAGGGGCGAGGGGCCAGGGAAACCTCGCAGACCCCTGTGGCTTTGCTTCAGCAAGTCTTCTTCTCGAGGTCTCTCTTTGAGAGAGTATTAGGGTTCACGTACGTGAGCGCGAGGAGGAACCTCTTTCAAGTTTTCTCCTTTCCTTTTACTGATTTGAGTAGAAAACAGTCGTCCCCTGTTAAGAAGGTAAGAGCCTCCTCGAGGTTTGAAACTCGTTGAGTCTGATCCATCTGGTGACAGCTGAATTCTAGGTGTGGAAAACACGAGCTTAAGGAGGCAGAATTTTATTCTGCACCTAGAATTTTGTCCCTTAGAATCACTGGGGACATTAGGGTTTGTCCTTTTTGTTTCACCTTTTCCTCCATCCCTCCCTCCTTTCTCTTCTTCTCTTGCTTCTTTTGTCCTTTTTCCTGTTCCCCTCCCAACACCAGGAGGGGTGTGTGTGTGTGTGTGTGAGTGAGTGAGTGAGTGTCTGTGTCACGGGGAGAGCTCTGCAGCTCCCACTGTGAGAAGTCCCCCAAAAAATGTGGGGCTGAAATTGCGCTCGGGCAGTGATCCCCACCAGGCCATCCTTTGGGCTCTCTGGTGAGAACCCTCAGCCTCCCATCCTCAGTCTCTACCCTGATTGCCTGAGCAGGGGGTTATTGACAGGGAGGAGACTCAGGTCCTTGTTGTTCTCCTTTGAGACCAAGTAAATAAGTCATAACCAGTCATATGTTTGACGAATTTTGCTGCTTCTCTGCATTAATTGTCTCTGAGCAGTTCATGATTCTCTCTAACATTCCAGTTCTCCTAAAATACTTCCTGAATAATTCCTATCTAGTGTTTTTGGTCTGGAGCTCATTTGAGAACACTTTATTCAGGTCATTCAATGTATGAAATTCAAGATCCGATGGTAAGTTTGAAAATCAGGGCTCTTGGGTCCTATTCCCCACTCTGCCACTGACTGACTGTGTGACCTAAGACAAGTCAATACTCCTTTCTCAACCTTAGCTTCTCCCTCTTTCAAGTAGGGATAATAATGATCCGCTCCTACCTACCTCTCGGTGGGTGGAGGATGGGGATCCATTGGAGAGTGTCACTAGGAGTAGTGCATAATATGAGGTGTCCTATCACGTGTACTCAGATCAGATTATGACATCATAGAATAGCTGAAATATTCTATTTTATTGGTATTTTTTTATTTTGAAATTGTTAAGAGCATCAACTACTTAGCTCAGATTGAAGCAGCTTATCTAATTTTCGAGATCTAAAGTGTTTCCTCTTTGCATGCGACGAGACAATTTAACACACTGTGACAAACAGGAGATGCTTTTGTTTTGCAACAAAATATTTGTGCAAAGAACTTTCATCCCACTTGTTATGATTTCAAGAAACAAACTGGTGTAGTCTGAATGGGATTTTCTGACAGAAACGGGGGTTTCAATGAAATTCCCCACCATCTCAATTCCTGGGCTCTATCCCTGCCCCGGGGGGGGGTTGTGGTCTGTTAGAACGGGAGTCAGGACTGGTGGCTTTTCTTTCTGGCTCTGCCACCGCCTTGCTGTGTAGGCCCTTGGGTAGGTCACTTCCCTTCTCTGTACCTCAGGCTCCTCCCCATCTGTCCAATGGGAACAGGGACAATTCTCAAACTCTGGGCAGTCGTGAGCCTGAGTGAGAGAAGGGGCGCTAAAGCCCTCTGTGAAGGAGACAGGGGAATTTCACGGTGTTTAGCACCAAGGAATTTTAAAGTTTGCTAAAACGTCTAGTCTGCGGAAACAAGAAATGGTCGGGGCCAAATTTTGTAACCACTGCCTTTTTTAAAGCCCATTCAGGGATGTGAGTCCCTGTCTTTTAGGTACCTGGGGTTCTTTACCAGCAGGAGAGAAGAGGTTCCTGCCTCCATTTTTGTGGCCTTAACAAACCAGGTGCTGTGGCCCAGTTCTCGTCTGAGATCCCTGAAAAAGAACATCTTCCCATCCATTCCCAAGACAGGACCTATCTTTAAAAGGGGAACAAAGAGAACCCTGAGACTTACAGACTAGCTAGCCTCACTTCCATAGCTGGAAAGATATTGGAATATATTCTTAAACAATCAGTTTGTCAGTACCTACAGTATAATTTGGTTTTTAGGACTAGTGAGCATGGATTTGTCAAGAACAAATCATTCCAAACCAATCCTATTTCCTTCTTTGGCAGCGTTACGCAGGGCCAGTGCAAGGATGTTTTGTGCCCTAGGCGAAACTTCCACCTTGACCCCCCCATTCCCCCCCTTCTTTCCCCTCCCCTTGTACTGCTTCACTACGGTACAAAGTGGCAATGACAACATCAATATGACAAATGTCAAAAACCTACACACGCATAGTCGCACATAAACATATACACTCAAATACTGAACATACCCACACAATTGACACGAAGTATTCGCGAAATGATACAGCAGCACTTGCCAGAGTCTGAGATCTGAAACAACTCCACAAAAAGAGTTAGCCTCAGTTGACAACCTCTGAAAACTAGTCAACTTAGCACGATAAACAGCCTGTCTGAACGGGGTGACGGCGCGTGCAATGGGGAAAATGACGTCTCTCTCTCTCTCTCTCACACACACACACAAAATCTGGGTACCCAGAGGGGGAGGTTTCCATGGTTGGTAACTATAATGCCTCATGGTGCCCGCTTGTCTCTGCATTGACCAGCTGTGGCTCCAGGTGAGCACTTCCCATAGAAATCCTGAGATGGTTAAACTGCCCCAAGAAATTTAAAAATGTCCTGGGCCAAATGTAGAATGAGGGGGGCAGGCAGGGGTCTCTGAGGCTGCTCGCTATGGGGAGCTGGGGCACCAGCGGGAAGGCTGCGGGGGGCACATGGGGAGGCAGCGGCAGGTACCCAGGTACCCTCAGGCTTTGGGCAAGGAGTCCCGCTCCATCCCGCTAGCGCCCGCCTGCAGCTCCCATCTGGTCTCGTTGAGGCCCTGCTCAGCGAAGGGTCCCGCCTTAGGGGGACAAGCCTGGCACACCTTGTGGGCCCGCAGGGGCTGTGCTCTGCCCCAGAGCAGGCCAGGCCCTGTGCTCCCCGCCCCAGAGGGGGCTGACCTGGCTCCCCACAGGGCCAGATTAACTTTTTGTGGGCCTGGCGCCAAACATATTTGTGGGCCCCCCTGGGGAATGAAGAGGCCAGGGGTAAGAGCACAGCGGGCAGGGTGGATTTGATTTAAATCATTACTTAAATCACTAGTTAGGAAGTCTTGATTTAATCATGGGTTTCTACATAAAAGTGCATTCTTGTTGGTTGTTATAACCTTAATACATATTCTTCACAACTCAGAGATAGACATAGGTTTCATTTTTACAAGGTACACGCTATACATTTTTAAACCATGATTTATTTTGAAAACTTTTCGGATGAGTTTTACAGCTATATCAGAAAATGAATGATTGTTTGGTTATTTCCTTTATCAAAGATAATTGAAGCAGATATTTATGAAGTCATTGGGAGGTGAACTATCTCCAATTCAAGAGGTTAATCATTAATATTTGGAGGATTTTCTTGCCAGGCTGTATTAGGAGGAGAACACCACCTGACAGACATTTAAATTGTTTTACTTAACTAAAACAACAACGTTAAGTATTCTGGATTTTTTTCTTCAACAGCAAACATTATATTTTAACAAAAAAGCATATGTCCCTCACTTCTCACATTTATCTCCAGGCTTCTTCTCCTTGTCCAGATCTATTCGGCCCCCAACAATCTTCTATTCATTGAACTTTTTGAAACTTTTCTCTTTTGAAGAGAGGTAAGGGGTTGACCCTGTGTACACAAATTTGCAGAGGGACAATAGGGTTGAGGTCTGTTATTTCTCACCTCTATACAGTATTTATTTAAAAACATTTTTGCTGTTAACAAGCATGTTACTTCTGGAGACACAAATCCACAGTTTGAGAACTGCAAAATTAAGCATCTTGATGGGGGCATTCTAGACTGAGCACTGAATCCCATTGGGTAGATAGAAAAATTAACCTAAATAATCTATACAGAAGCCCCTGGAACCCCATAAGATTGGGTCCCTAATCCATGAACTATTGGAACTCATTTACAAAACTTTTCTTAAACATTACATGAATATGTTGTCTCATACTATAGAATTAGAATTTATAATCCCTATTCCGTGATATAATGTATCTTAATTAATTAATCTTTAAATAGTTTTTTTCCCTCAAAAATCCGATTTAAATTCAATTTTTTGATTTTTTTTTTTGAGTCATTGATTTTTATCCACCCTGACAGCTGGGCATGGTCGGGGGAAGGATTGGTCCTCACCTGGAGCAAGGCAGGAGCCGGGGCAAGATGAACACAGTGGGTCATGGGGGGAGGATTAGTCCCTGCTGACTGGAGCAAGGCAGGGGCTGGGGGCAAAAGTACAGCAGGGCAGGAGCTAGGGCTGGCCTTGGGCAAGGGA